>NC_061815.1:39804485-41070485 GCF_021462225.1 Girardinichthys multiradiatus | reverse complement strand
AGTTCCACAAAAACACACATGAATCTTCTAAATTATTATGCTTTTAATCAACTGATAAAATAAATAAAATAAATAAAATAAATAAATCTAAATTGATTAAAATGTAAAATTTATTTTTAATTAACAGTATTTATCAAGGTTATAAAACACTTTTAAATAATTGAAACATTTTCTAGAATGGGTTGCTAGATACTAATGGAAAATAAACAAAAAATACAAAAAGCTTAACAGAAAATGATTCCCAGTTTTGTTCTTACTTTGATACATCAAAAATACTGCTCAGTTTTATATTATAATTGGTCGAACATATTTTGAGCCACTGTGGAGACCCTAAAGAGCCAGACATGGCTCCCGAGCCACAGGTTGCAAGTTCCAAACGCATGCAAGCACTGACAGGTGGTTTCAAATCTGTTTGCTCTCATTTTAATAGATTACAAATTCAAAAATATTCACTAGGTAGAGGGAGAATTCAAAGGTTTGCCTATCAATTTCATGCAAAGGTAAACAAACCTTTTTTATGTTACAACCCTAAATAAAAGTCTAAGTGTGGTTTGTATTCAGTTCTTTTTATTCTAATACCCTGAAATAAAAAGTGCACCCAACAGCCTTCAGAAGCCTCAAATCACAGAAAACTGATAAAACACATTGAAGTCTGTGGCTGTAGAATGGCAAAATGTGGGAAATACAATTTAAAACCATGAAACCTTTTACTAACACATCTAAAATAGTATAATATGAGCTGCATTTCCAACTCAAACCTTAGAATGTGTAGCAAAAAACTTGGTGAGTGGTTCCAGTAGAAATGAAATAAATAAAAAAAGAAAAATAAAGCCATATGGAAAGTGGATAAGCTGATGACTCACACGGCAGACACGACTAATTTTACTTGGTGTAATGTGTCAAGTTCACACTTTGAAAACAAGACAAAAAGCTAACAATAAAAACACAGAGAGAACTGTTAATTTCAATATTTTGTTCACATTTGTGTTTGTTTGTAAGACTGAATTATAACACATCAAACAGTGAGACAGCCTGGTGGAGTTAGAATGGTGTTGGAGAACATTTTGCTGACAGCATCTTTATGGAAGAAGTCATTGCATGTCAACAAAGAGCTTTTCTGAGAAATCACCTTCACCTTAAAACAGATTATTAATAAATAGCATTTCTTTCAGCAAGTGGAGGCCAAACAGTTACTGAAACACTCTTTGATTCTACCTTTTATTTGTCACACGTCTGCATTAATATCCGGGTAGGTTAGCATGATACATTTTCTCTAATTGTAACAGTTGTTGTACTCATGGACCAGGCTAACAACTATAATAGTACTCGTCGTCTTCTGCTTTATCCAGGACCGGGTCGCAGGGGCAGCAGACTCAGCAGAGACGCCCAGACATCCCTCCTCACGGTGGGACGTGCCTGGAACACCTCCCTATAACAGTGAAAACAGATATAGAAACACTTTCAATAACAGAGCGCTGCAGTGCTACATGTTCTTGCCCCTGTTATATCATTGCAACGACAAACATTTTTGTTTTTATCTCCTTTTTAAAAAAAAACTACAAAAAAACAATGCTGCTTGTGTTAATTGTCATTTTAAGAAGCTGTAAACCAAACGTTGCTGGCACTATTAAAAACACTGAGGAACATACTTTATTAATAAATAAAATCACCGGGGTTGGCTCATCTGTATTTCAAGTGTTGCTGGAGTCTTCACCTCACCGGGTTTACGTTTCTGTGCAGTCTGGATAATCTCTTCCAGGTCTAGAGGAGGATTGACAAATATTTGTGTTTATAAAAATTGATTCCTTATCCCTTTTTTTAAATGTTCAAGATTTTTTTATATCGTTTTATATTCAACATGCATCCTTTATCTTTGATTTGCCATAACAAATGTGATATTTTAGCCATCAGGATTTTTATTTTTGAGAATATTTTCTGGTCAAAATAAACAAAAGTTCATTTTTCAGTCTATGTAAAACTATAAATTAGGATTTTAAACCAGACACGTGGTTCTTAAGCAGCCCTTGGTTGAATAACAAAGAGATTAGGAGTTTAAGCATGATAGACTATGCCTGAACCTGTACTTAATGGAGTAAAATCTTATTCTGATCTGGAAGGTTTGAAAGAGTTTGACATAGAGCTGATCTAAATTAGTCTAGATACCAAAAAACAGGTAAACGGCCCATTTTGCATTTACAAAACTTCAGCCTAACTTAGTTTGATGATTTGAGGAACATATGTTTAAGATCCAACAACGTTCCACAATCATTTCCAGGTTATATGTTTTGTATTTAATTGTCCAGAAGGATATAAAAACTGCTGAATAAAAATCTAGAAATCTTAGTCCAGTTTAGATGGGTAAATGTGTAAAAACACCATAGATGTGGCAGCCCTCTACATTCTGTGCTAATACTGTCACGGAGTGGTTTTGGGTTGGACCAAAGTGCAGACAAGAGCTTGGTAGCAGCATTGTGAAATCCAGAGCTTTATTCAAAGTATCAAAACGTAACAAAAAACACACGGCAGGTACTGACCAGAGTGGAATCCAAAACTTACAAGGCTGAACACTGCAGGATCATGGCATGGACGAGGGTAGCGAGTATGAGCGAGTTGTAACACAAGGAACCCACAAAACATAATGAAACAAACCAACTAATATGCAGAGAGAAAAGGCAGGTAATCAAAGGAACTAAGGACAGGTGAGGCAAGGAGGCAGGAAGGCAGAGGGAACAGGTGAACCTAATACAACTAATTAACAAGACAATGAGCAGACCTAAAACAAAACTATAAACAAAGATAAATAAAACATAAGAATCAAGAATAAACATGAACTAAAGGAAACTGAGAAATTTGAGGGAACACAACAACCTAAGGCCTAAACACTTAACAAAACAGGAACCCTGACTAAAAAGTAAACAAACCTAAACAAACACTGACTGAACCAAACTGAGGATGAAGCAGAGGAAACGAGGACTAGAATAAAAGTAAACAATAACTAAAGCTAACCTATAAAGGAGGAACTAGAGAACAAAGATAAACTAGAGGAACAAGGCTAAGGGGGACCGGAGAACTAATAATAATGAAACCATTCTAAGAACAGGAAAGCAACGCCAAGGGAACAAAGGGTGAGAGGAGAACACACTGGGTGGCAGAAGAAAACCAGAACTGAAGGAAAAACTGAAAACATGAATACAAAGCCATAAACAAGAAACCTCTAGTTAACAGTAAACAAAACAAAACACAAAGTCCAAAATATCACATCCTGACAAATAGAATGAACAACATCAGATATAAAGTACTTAAAATCTCCAGGAATTAGTTCCATGTGCTTCTGATTGAGCAGCATGATGGGCAGGGGTCAGCAATGTCTCCTGTCCTAAAACTGCTGGTTAAAAACTATTTTGTTAACCAAGTCCTGGTTCAAATATGGGACGGGTTGGGTTATGGGATTTTACCGAACAGATTTGGTGTGGTTTTCAGCTTAAAAATGGTTAGAGTGACACATAAATCCGCAAGCAAGTAATGTTTGGGTTAAAATAAATTATGTAACCTAATGTTAAGATCTAAAACAAATGGATCTAATCAGAATTATGCTTCATCTTTACACAAAGAATTTAAGAGATGACCCAACAAGACCGGTACGTTTTAGGGATTTTAAAATAGGGCTCATCAAATGAGGGCCAAATTCTTTAAACAGGATTGCTTCCCATTGAATGGACAAATAACCCAAAGAAATCATGTTTGGGCTGCAGCCGACATCTTTTTTTAATGCAATGCTGTGTCCTCAGGCAATGCTGTCCTGGGCCAAGAGCCATATTATACACATCAAAAACAGCCACTGATTAAAGCTGGTCACTGATATTAACATTATTAAACAGCATAATTGCTCCAACTTACCATTTCAGTCTCATCCATTAGAAGACGTTCCTAGAAGTCTAATGATGGAACAGAATATCATTATTTCTCAAACTGTAACAATTTAATGTGCCATCCATCAACAGTAGCACTGTGAAGAATGACATGGCTTCTTCTAGTTTCTTCTCTAACCCAACAAACTTCTGTCCCAACAGCATAAACCCAACTTCAAGGTCACAGAAATAACCCAAGAGATTTCAGATAGCATGTCCTCGGTTTCAATCTCAAGTCCAGCTACTCTGGTTTCCCCCCAAAGTCCAAAACCTGGCATCCAAGGTTAAGCAAAGATACTAAACTACCCTGGAGGTTGGCACCAGCCCACCACGACCCTAAACATGATTAGGTGGGTGCAGAAAATAAATGGATGTTTTAGATCAGATATTAAAACGTGGGTTTCAATCCACCAGATTCTCTTTTACCCATTCTGGAAAATAACAAGCTGATGGTGTGTTAAATAGATGCCATCGAGATTTTTAGAAGGGATATATGTTTTCAACCTCTTGGTCCACTCCCCAAGCTTTCTATTAATACATTTCCCAAATTTTCCCCCCTTAACTCAACACTGTTATTTCACCTCCTCTTTTGCTCTTGCTTCAATGCAGGAGTGGGAGGTGTTGCTACGCGACAGATTAGCTCCTTTCTCACAAGAAGCAGAGTGCAGACCTTGACTCTGGGTGTAAAAATAAACTGCAACCATTCAGTTATGCTTACCTTGAGCAAAATCTCCTTTAAAACTAACCACTTTCTCCTCCTTTTAACAAATAACCTTGAATCGGTCCAAAAATGAATCACTTATTCACATGTGAGATAAACACAATTCATGTCTCATTATCTGTGCAATTTTCTTCCTTGTCTGCAGTTAACTTTCACACCAGAAGATGATGGGGCTGCTGGCGGATCTGAGCGCTCTGTTCCCTGCAGTGAGATGACTAAGTTAGCAAAGGAACAGGCCGCTCGTTCCTCATCTGCAGTCACTGTCAACGGGTGAAGCTGCAAAAGTCCCACTTGTTGTTGCTTCAAAAGGAGTGTGAACAGAAAGAGCCAGAATAGTTCCTGCCCTTTGTACATCTGCTCAGTGTGAGTGTGGACACACTGAAGGAGGAGGAGAAGCAGTGTGTCAGGGGTGTCAAATGTGAGCAAATGAGTAGGTTTTTGTAACGGTGTGTGGATGAGCGACAGGGTGAATGTGAGTGAGAATGAGAGTGGACAGAGGATGGTTTATTTTCTTTTACCCCGAATGTTGAAATGCATCTTCTGTGACACAGTGGTGGCATCTCTTGTGTGTCACAGGAGCAAAACTTTAGAAAAAAATGACAATTCAAAATTATCTCAACCTGATTTTTGACCTTTTTAATATTGCATTGCCTATACTTTGTGAAAAGCTGGGAAAAAACTGTAATATTAGCCTTTTGGATCTAGAATAACCAAATGCATGAGAATACATCCAGAGAAGGCAAAGAGCAAAGTTAGTGATTATATTTCTTATAATAAACTCTTGAAGAAAATGTTTCCTTTTTATTTGGTAATAGCAGAGTGATATATATGTACTACCAGTCAGAAATTTGGACACACCTTATAATGTAATGATTTGTATGTATTTTGTATCGGTATATAGAGAATTTTATTTTATTGCTTTTCACAGGTGTGTCATCTCACCACCACTTGCAGCAATTTTCATCATTGCGGTTAATAATTGCAAGAATATTGGCAGCAGTGCCAATTTTTTATTTAATACACTTTTATGCCATTAAATTCAAACCAGCTTAAAACTGTTTGGTTTAGAAGAAAACATATTGTTTTTAACTCAGTGACTGAAAAAACGTCTGCTAAAAGATGGTACTCCGTTGTCCCCTACATGTTTGCTCCATAAATAAAGAAGGAAATCACCATAGCAACCTGTGACTCAGTTGGTTCTTTCTTAAAGTTCACATGTTGCCTCATAGAGAATGCATATTTTCAGTCATTGTATAATTTCCAAAGAGGGTCCAGGGAGCATCTGCTCTAGGATCCTTTAAAGATTTTTCTGGATTTGTCTATTTTATTGATCACTATAGATTGTTTTTGGCTGCTGTTATAAAAAATGGGAATGTGTGTAAGCACCTGGCAACAGAGGCCCAAAAGTCAAACAGTGGTAACATCACAACACACTGTAAAATTTCAAAGAAAGAAGAAGAAAGATCAAACAGCCAATCAGGACTAAGAGAAGTGTGATGAACATAGACAGCATGTTTCGAGGCAGAATTTATCAAATCTACAATCTGGGAATTTAAGACCGATTTGTACTAAACTAAAAAAAGAAGATACAATGAAACAAATTACTCTCAAAAGTGTACAAACCCCTTAAAATGTCATGATGTTAAAATTAGGAACATGATAAATCCAATTTCTAATCTTTTTTCACCTCTAATACAACATGCTCATCTTATTTGAACCAAAATATAAACAAATCAGGAAAGTAAATCAAATAAATAAAAAATGTGCAATAATCTAATTGGGTACATTTACATCCTTAAACTGAAGCTCTTTTTGATTGATTGATTGATTGATTGTAAGGTAGACGCCTGTCATCAGTTGCAGAAAACGTTTAGTGGTCCCAGGAGGATCTTCTGATTTGGATTCTTTAGCTAAATCCAGTGTTTGCAGAGTGGTTACACTGACACGCTGTCATCATGCTGTTGGGATGTTTTCTGCAGCGGAGAATGAGAGGATGGTTCGAGTTGATGGGCTAAATGTAGGGCAATCGTGAAGAATAGTAGTTAAAGTGCTGCTTGAGCTATTTTGCCAAGAATTCAGATTTTTTTATTTGTTTGAAAGCTTTGAAAAGTTTCCTTCCACCTCGCAATTACACACTACTTCTTGTTGGTCTATAGCATAGAATCCATAATTCTGCAAGGCAAATGTTATCTGTATTCAGATGTTAAACTGCACCGAATAAAATCATGAATACAAATCCTTCCTGCAAACATAAATCTTCGTCTATGACAGTACAAAATCTTTGGCCCAAAACTGTGCCCATAGAGAGCAGGCAAATTTATGATGAAGAGAAGAGGTGATTGAGTTAAAAAAAAAGGAACAGAAAGCGTGAAAATTAAGGAGTGAGTGCTTGAGTTAATAAGCTTTGATGAGTGGTTGTAGCAGAGAGGATTATAAGACCAAATGAGCCTCTGCATGAATACTGAGACAAACAAGAGTTTCTGGCACAATGACGGTCCTCTAATTGGATCCCTTTGAGTCCATTTGCTGTCAGGGAGACAGCACACTTGTCCCTACAACCTGTCGCTCATCCTCTGCCTGCCTCTTCACTGAATCGTCCTTATCTACGATACCACCACAAGCATTTCTCATGTTATTGGAGTTCTTATGACAACAGTGAGAATGGAAGCGCTTGAGACGACACAGAGAGCAGGATGTTGCTGGGACAGATGAAGTATCTACAGAACCGCTTGGGTGAGGGAAAAACAAACAACCTGGAGTGCTTCTGTTCTGGGAGCTCCTGCATAATAATAAAAGCCTCTTCAGCCCACATAAATCCTGACAGAGATGTTTTCATTACCTGGGTACTGAACACAAATCCTAAATAAAACAGCATCCACATAAATAACTGTCTGGAGGTCATGTTTGCTTGGAAATGCTAATATATCATAATTTAGAGACAGTTAGCCACTTTGTATAAAACACTACAACAAAGAAATAAATGTTTATTTTTAGAAGACACTTGTTTATTATCCATATTACCTGTTATTTAATGATGTCATGATCCGTGTACATTTATTAGGGTTCCTTGGAAAGGTTTTTTTTTAATAGTTTTTGTAGTATAAGCAAAGTCTAATTACACTTAGCTTGAGTGATTTAAAGCCTGGACTTGGGAGTGGTTCATTGTTTTTTTTTCTTTACTGGAGTAATTAAAAGGAAGGAAAGCGTTTTCATTGAAACAAGTGTCAGGGAAGTGAAAAGTGGTTTGAGTTCAATACAATTAACAACCTGTTTTCAGCAGGTAGTAGGATGGTTTCACTTACAGCCAGCAAACCGGGTGTAAACATGCAGGATGCAACATGGGAACTTAAATTGTTTATTTGAATAAAGACGCATAAAAATGTAAATGATCTTCATAATCCTTGAAGGCGATACAGAGTTTACACTCCAAAGAGCCATTCTCACCCTCAGTGGAGCTATATAAAACCTTTTAGAGCCGCAAATGTTTACCTGATCTATTAAAAAAAGACACACTATTATTTTTTATGAATTTCTACTATGAGAAATGTATTTATATTCATTTTTTAAAAATACAATTTTATTTTTATTTTTAAGTTTTAAAATAAAAAAAAAGATGATGGATACGTTTTCTTCTATGGGACATTGGTATTTGTGGAAAATGATGTAAAAAAAAAAAGCAAATAGTTTCCAACCTTATTAAAAGAGTGGAAGGTCCAAAAAATCGCTTCCGGTTCCAGAGCTGCACATTGCAGACTCCTGCATTAAAGTAAATGGTAGAGTAACCTGTTAGCAGTCTTATGAATATATATATTATTGATACTGATTAACTGATGGAAACAGAGATACAATACAGAGCAAAACTTTTGAATAATCTTTAGCATAGACGTTGCTGCCTAAGAGCTAAATTTATAATGCACTTTAAGATATAAAAAAAAGTGCTACAATTTTCTTATAAATCTTCCAGAAGGATGCTGATCAATGGCTCTCTGAACTTTCTGAAGACATTTCAGAGTTATTCTTTGGACTCTGGCAGTTTTTCCATAATTTTCTGTCAAGCCCCTGTACCTGAACATGACAATATATGTTGCAAAGAGTGTGCATTAAGATATCGGACAAATAGGAAACAAAGAAAGAAATGCCTGGACTAAAACTGTGAAAGTAATGTCTTTAATAAACTGGAAGACGTCCAGGGAAGAACTGACCCAGGATCTGACAGATGCATCATCTTTAATTTAATCATCTACTTTACACCAGGATTTCAGCTAATAGCGTTCTAAAATCAGCTTGTAGGGGCTTAAAAACTATTTCTATCTGTCAAATTATCTCATTTTTATCTTTCTCATAGGTCAGTCTAATGAAATGGAAAAAAAATGTGTCTTTGAGAAAGGCTGATGGTTTAACGTGTGTAGAAACAACACTGGTTACTCCCCTGAATTGTCGTGAATCTGTTACACCGTAGAGTAAAAACAGAGTGGGCTGAATATAAATAGAAAAGCAGCGAAATTTTATAGAAAAACATAAATAAAGGTTCTAAAAAGAACCTGGCTCATGGGAGGCAAAATATGAAGAAATGAGGGGTTAGTTAAAACCTTTACACAGTAAATATACATAGTAAATATAATAATATAATATAATATAATAATATTATAATATTATTATAAATTAATAATATAATATAATAGTAATATACCTAGTAAAACACTTCATTTTTTCTTTCTACAGAAGAAAGTGAGCATAGGCTTGTTCTTAGGTGTTAGATGTTTTAACTTTCCAAAGAAAACACACTTTGCTCAGTCGTTCTATGTTCAGCTGTCTCTAACTCTGTGTACTCTGTTTTTCTTTCCCATAAAAAGTACTCCTGGCTCAGTGCTCGTGCTTTTCCAGTAAATGCTTTCTGTCTTCTCACCTCCTAGCCGGAGATGCCATATGGTCAGTCATAACTTGCATTGTTCTGCTGGAGGTTCCTTACTTTAAAAGGGAGTTGTTCCTTCTCACTGTTGCCAATGAATTATTCCGAATTTTAAAACAGAATTTAATTTTATTGAACTAGACTAAAACACAGTCACTAAGTGCACCACCAGATGGATGCTCATTGACACATGAAGACAAAATGTATTTAGTATATTTGAAACACACTGTGTGACTAAACTGTGATCTTTTCTGATTCAGTTTGATAAAGTGACCATACAGCCTCTAATTATGTCTCCTCTGAGTGAGCTGCATTCACTGAACTGATTTCACTGTCCTGACTTATAAAAGTCTCCAGTTTAACAACAGATGGGTGTGAAACGTATTTCTCTCAGCTTTAGGGGTGGCGCTCATCCGTATGATGTCCTGCGGAGACGAAAAACTATTTTTCTCACAGTTTTGACAGCTGCCAAGTTGCAAAGTGAAAAAAATGGGGTATAAAATGTACAAATAGTAGTAATTTTTAGATGGCTAGATTAAAAACAGAGTTTAACACTACATCAAAGTACAAACTTGTAATTCTTGTCTGATTATCTGGTTTTGGTTTTGTACCTTTAGGTCATTAGCAGTCTGGAGTCAGTGATGTAGGAAGAGGAAACAGAGGTGGCTGAGTCATTGGATGAGAGCCAGGAGGCAGATTTACAACACAGTAGCACTGAAGCAGGATTATTCATCATCTCGATTTCCTAAAGTCAAAATAAGACAACAGATTTTCAATTTATCACTACTGTTTGGCTAATTATTTCAAATTTATCAGAGAAATATATATATGTATATATATATATATATATATATATATATAATATAAGATTTGACTTTGATTTGAATTGTAGAAACTATAAATTTGAGCTGAATCTTTGCTGGAATACCTGCATCACCTTGTGATTTCGCCTCCTTATAAACTAGTAATTCGTAAGGATGTCTTTTAAAATCAAAGCAGAGTGATAAATGTGTCCTGCATTTGTGGACAGTTGGTTATATCCTGCGGCTCGTTTATCCTCTGCAGGTCTCTTTATGAATAGGAGGGATGGGAGCTGGAACGGGATGCGGGGGCGCGCAGCGCGCTCCTTCATGTCGGTCACTGGTGAGATCTATTTTTAGAAACGCGGAATAATTCATGAGCGCCATTCATTAAAAACGGATGGACCTTTCATTAAGACTTTGTAAAACCCTACTGTAACTTTGAAGCACATCAGAAGAAGAAAAATAATGAGAGAGCGATGGTCCAGAGTCAGAGATGAACGTCATGGTTTAAACTTCAAAGGCAGCTGAAATGGAAAAATCTCATCTTTAATTGCTCATTGTGTTTAATTTCATGCGTCATTTATTTTATCATGACTAGCTTTTAATTATCTAATTATTTCCTGTAAATATTATATGTTTTGTTAATAGTTTAAAATTAACATTTTGCCTCAATAATGAGAGTTTTGTTAGTATTTGATGCTCAAATAGTACAAAGAAAACAAGTCTCAGGATCCACGCCTGCCTCCCTGGCAGCAGATAATCTCCATCAATCTCTAACATTTGACTTACAGGCGGTAACTGTTGTCTAACAAACACCTGCCGTGTTTACTGACAGGTCCGGGGCAAACAGGCAGGTGCCAGACATATAAACACACAGAACTCGTTCGTATTCAGCACAGTCCTCTCATCCTATCCCCCCTCTTCCTCGTCCTCCTCCTTTCACAAATCACCGGAGCCCGGTGACTCCGTTTACGTTTTTACGATGGCTCCGCCCTCTACTCGGTTTTGTCCAAATCGGGCTTTTTGCGTCGCCGGAGCTCCCGATTTCTAGCCGACGTCACGACCGAGTAAAGGGAAGAGCTGACGTCGAGGAAGAGTCACAGAGAGGAGAGGGCATAGGAGAAGGAGGGGGAGACTCTCAGCGCTGTATGCATTCATATGAGGCATATCTATCCCCCTTCTACCTCCTCCTCCCTCCGTTTTACGTCGGTGTTGGTGCGTCGGGAGCCCCCCTGCTCCGGTGGAGTCCCAGGCTATATAAGAGACCGGCGAGCAGTGTCCCTCAACCAGATTTACGGGTTCCGGACTTCTGAGCCAGAAGAGACGGCGACCTGCAGCCGCCGATTCACCTGCACTCCGAAAGGAGGGACGAAGGGAGAAGGTTTTATAAAAACCTTGCTCTGGAGAAAAAGAAAAAAAAACAGCTGAGATGAAAGTCCAATAGCACACCTTTTTCTCCCCTCATTTCTATAACCTGTCTCTGAACACATCTGAGGAGACAGACGGGACTCTTCAACAGACCTTTAACAGCATTCCGCTTTGCAACTGAACACCTGGAGGGACTTTGCCGGTTCGCCGCAGCAACAGACCACGATGTACCGCTCAACCAAAGGTGCGTCCAAGGCGCGACGGGACCAGATCAACGCCGAGATCCGAAACCTGAAGGACCTGTTGCCCATCTCTGATGCAGATAAAGCGCGGCTCTCGTACCTGCACATCATGTCCCTGGCCTGCATGTACACCAGGAAGTCCGTCTTCTTTACTCAAGGTAGAAACAAAACACAACCTGTTGATTAATCTCCAGCATAGTGCAGGAATCAACAAGTGTTTGAGCCTTGGTGTGACAAAATCTGATTTTAGAATCAAATCTACATCTGTAACTCATCTAAATATGATTAAAGATAGTTTATGAAGTGCTAAATTGTCAGTGTCGTTGTCCATGGTGCTGAAAGGCTTTAAAAACAATAAACGCAGATTTGGTGCTGGCCATGGTGCTGAAACTGTCATTTTTTTTCCCTCGTTGCTTTCGACGCTGTCCTTGCGATGTCCATGGTGCTGAAAATGATGCTTGTACTGCGCCATATATCAAAACCTCTCTTTATTAACAGCTGTTTTCTCCCTTTCTTCCCAGAGGCTGGATCTGTTGGTAGTCTTGAGGAGAGCGCAGCGTTTCTGTCTTTTCATGAGCTATCGGTGCTGATGGAGGCACTGCCGGGCTTCCTGATGCTGCTTACTGGAGAAGGGAAGCTGCTCTACCTGTCTGACAGCGTCTCAGAACACCTCGGACACTCCATGGTGAGTATACATAAAGCTCCTCCATTCCTCAACACAGGAAGGTTGTTTCAGATGGGCTTAACACTGGGTGTCTTTGTTTCAGGTGGATCTTGTGGCACAAGGTGACAGTGTTTATGATATCATCGATGCTGCAGATCACTTCATCATGAGGACCAAGCTGTCTGTTTCTACATCACTTGAGACGGGTAAGACACAGTGTTCTTTTCTTAGTTTAATGGCTATTCTTTCTTTATTACACACTGAAAAGTGAAAAGGGATGAGAAATAAAAGATACCCTCCATAATAATGAATCATCCCAGTTCAATAAACTGTAACTGACAACTTTGCAAACCCCAGAAAGTGATATTATGATACCGTTTCTTGCTACTAGAATTACCTTAAGCACCAAACCCTGTGGTACTCCATAATTAACTGTGCTGTAATTAAATTGTTTAGTTTACACCATCCAACCCTGAACTAATTATTATTTCTAATGAACCTCCTCCCATTTTCTCCTCGAACAGACCGTCTCTTCCGCTGCCGTTTCAACACCTCCAAGTCTGTGCGGAGGCAGAGTGCCGGAAATAAGCTGGTTCTGATCCGAGCTCGCTGCCTCGCATCCCCTTCTACTGCCCCCACCGCCAGCTCCTACTGGACCACCAACCCTGTGTGGGTGTGTTTCTGCACCCCCCTGGAACCTCAGCCTACTCGATCTGGGTCTGGGGCAGAGAGGGACCCGGCCTCTGCCCCTCCCCTGGCTGAGACCAACTTGTTCCTGGCTTGCTTCCACTCCCAGCATGGCCGTGATATGAGGCTGCAGGTGGCACAGGACAGGTGAGTTTGTCTTTCTTTCTTTCATGAGTTGCACAAATTATGAGGTTATTTAGTTTGTTGGATGAAGACATGGAAAATCTCATCTCCACCCACTCTACCCTGCAGCATAAGCACATATCTGGGCTATGATGTGACAGCTTTATGCTCCCGCTCCTGGTACAGCCTTCTCCACCCACAGGATCTGTCACACGCCTCTGCTCAGCACCGCAGCCTATGTAAGTGCATTGTTCATACTAATTAAGCACTTTACAACCATCCATGCCCACACTGTGCCCACTGGCACATTCACACAATGAGAAACACCAAGATGATTAATGTGATTACGCAGCAATCCTAACGTGTTCTGCAACTGTTGTTGACAGTGAGAGAAGGTGGAGAGGGCAGAGCTGAAATGGTGGTTCGTGTTCAGGCTCAAGACCTGTCCTGGGTTTGGCTCTACATGGTGCTTCAGCTGCAGCATGGAGACATTCCCATTAGCAGCAACAACTACATCATCAGGTATGTATTACTCTTTAAAAACACACCGAGTAAATGTAAAGGAAACATACAGGATAATGTGAGTAAACACTAAATTTACTCACCCGTTTTCTCTTTCTTCTTTCAGTGACTCTGAAGCCTGGTCGGTGCGTCAGCAGCTCAGCTCAGAGCAGACTCAGCTGACCCTGGTTCTGAGTGCTGGTACATCTCAGCAGGAGGGTTTGAGTTTGCAGTCTCCAGAGACCCTCTCCAGCCCAGACCAGGTGTTCACACCAGGTAGCAGCGGCCTGTCAGCCCAGTCCTTTGACTTCAGCACTGCAGGCTGCAGCGTTGGCTCCTCTGATGAACCGGGGAGCTCCATCACTGAGCCCATGCAGCTGGAAGGAGACCCTCGCTCCAGTATCTCTTCTCTGGAGGAGGAAAGCTTCTTTCAGCAGCATCCAACTGAAACCCCTTCAGCTGCTTCTTCACCCACTCCAGTCACCGTTGAAACAGTAGCAGATTTAGACTTTTTAACTCAGAACATTCTCCTTCCTCCCTCCTTCCAGCTCGACCTCCCACTCCCAGCTCTCCCCCTGCCTCTCCCCCCTGTACCCACCTCACAAGCTCAGCAGACCAAAGAGTTTGTGTGCACTCCCCCTTACACCCCTCAGGTTGGGGGAACCAGCTTCCAGTTCAGTGAACCCCTCTTTAGCTTTGACCCAACTGGTACCACCACTCCACCCCCCTCAGCAACAACTGCCACTGCCACCACCTCCTTGGCCCCCTCGGCCTCCTCCACAGCCCCACCAACTACAGCCTCTAGTCCCACACCTCCCACCACTCTCTCCACCAAGCTCCCCCTTGCTCTGCCCATTCTGTCCACTGACCTCCTTTTCCCTGTTGAGACCTGCAGCGGCTCCCTATATGAGAAATTACCCCCCACACCCGATAGTCCAGGAGATGGGGATTGCACAGTGATGACCCTGCCCGAGGTACGGGGCCCACTTTACGTAGATGTACCACTGGGGCCCCTCCAGTTTCCTCCTGAAGGCCTGCTCACCCCTGAGGCATCACCTGGTAAACATCCCTGCCTCTCCTTCTTCTCTGTTGAGAGGGAGAAAGAGAGGGCGGAAATTTCCCTCTTGGCTCAACACATCAGCTCCCTGGCTGAGGGGTTCTACATGGATCCTCTCTTGTCCAAACTCTCCCCTCCTTCGCTATCACCCTCCTCCTCCCCTCCATCTCCCTTCCTGTCTCCAGCTATTGAACCTGCCGATCAAGTCCAAATGCTAAGGGAGTTTTATCCCATAAAAACATGGAGAGGTCTGGACATTCCCATCTTCCTCGATGATGATGAATCTCTGTTTGAAGAGAGCATCCTAGAAACCCTTCTGCAAGACGACTTTGCTCCACCCCAGACACCAAACCTCTCTGCCCTGTCCCCTTTGAAGTCCCCTATGTCAGATCCCTCGAGCCCAACTTCTCCTCAGACCCCAGTGTGTTGGCACCAACCCTCCCAGTTTGAGGGAGTGGGCCACATCTGTAGCGTCCAATCGGCGCAAAGTAACTCCATGGCCGGATGCGGGGCGACTGTGGCTGCTGAGGCTGGGGTGAAGGTGGACGGGGAGGGGCTGGCGGAGGAAGCAATGGAGATTGAGGTGGTGTCATCTCCTGTGTCCTCTTGCTCCTCCATCCCAGCTTCCCCTCCCCTCCTCCTCACCGCCTCCCCGAGCCCCACCACCTCCATGCCCGTCGCCTTGCCCACGCCTGCCGTGTCTTGCACTCAGTCCCTCCTGGAGGAACTGGCCGTCCTGGAACCCATGTTTGGGGCAGGTGCCTCGATCGCCCCTGGCTTAGGGCAACAACCTGAGTTGTATCAACTCCAATGTCATCCATCGCCACAGTGCTTCCACAAAGGTGAGCATTTGTTGCTTTTGGTATCTCACCTTTTTGAACTGATATGCAAACACTGTGACTTCAATTGTTAATTTTCCTCTTCTCCTGTTTTTTTTTTTTTGTCTTTCAGATGGGAGTGGAAGTGTTCCTCCGTTCTAAAATAAGTCTGTGACTTACTTCATTAAGTATGGCATATTGTCATATTTTGTGGAGACCCTTTTACTGAAAAGTAAAAAACAATTAAGTGTATAAATATACATAATGTATATACAACTTAAGGACTTCATCTCCTACATGTCTGCCGAGAACAAAGATTGGCTTTATATTTTTGTTCAGTCATTTTTCTGTGTAATACTGCAAAAAATAAAAACTAACTGGTGCAAGATTCACATGACGGTCCGACCGCATGGACCCAGAACTGCCTGGGTTCTGAGTCCACGTGGTGACTTCTCAAGAGCTTCAGAGATGATCAGACTCCAGATACGTATGTGTATTCACTCGTAGTGAAATAACTGTTGTGAACAAAAACAATGATGCATTTCTTGCTATTTCAGTAGTGGGATGAATCATAGCACTTTTTTGCCTGACATGCAGCAACGCAAACCCAAAACTCAAATGATACTGGAAGTCAAATGTTTACAATCGTTTACGACCTAAGTGCGAAAACAATCAGTAGTAGAATATAGGAAGATTTCGTGCATTAAATCTTCAGATTTAGTCACCAGAGCCACAGTTCTGGTTTAAAAGTTTTCCAAAACTAAGAAATGCCATGAAGCTAAAACTGAGATAGTTTGAGGTTTGAGTTTGCGACGTTTAAACCTTTAACATTTCATATCTATCACTCCATCTGAAATCTTGTGTATCTATATGGTTTGCAAGCAAAAGAAAAGATATTAAGAAGTCCTGGCATCTGAAGAAAACAGCTTCTCTGGAAGTTTGCTTGGACTCTGGTCATGCCACAAACCCACTTCTACTCTGTACTGTACATTAAGACTCTGAATGTGGGCTCATTGGGTCCCCCTCCTACTCCTCTTCTTCTTCCCTGCTTTTGGCCGTGGGGCAGTTGGCTGGATATTCTTGCAGCATCAATATTTGCAATGCTGGCAGCTTATAGCGGCTCCTGTGTGCCTGAGACGGCCCCACCTGACCTCCTGAACTCTGAACCCTTCGTCCACTCCAAACGAGCGGACGGTCGCATCGTGGCTCCGCTGGAGCGCGGTGCAGCGAGGCACAAATTGACTATGTTGAATGAGCAATTCTTCTGTTTTGAGAGGGGTTTAAAATACAAAGGTTTTGTTTTAAAAAAATGAAAATGGGGACGGGGTGCTATTTCTATTCAGTTACCAAACGACACGGGTTGAGAATGGTACAATTCCCATGGTGTCGACATGCTCACGTAGAGTTGTCTACGGTCAAGTAAAGGATTGATTCCTACGTTCTAGCTATTCAAGGCTAAGTTAATATACATGTGTAAAAATTCTACTACTGTATGTGTGATATTTGAACAAAAAAAGATGTTAAATCATATGCATTATGTCTGAGGATGTAGGCATATGTTGTTTTCTGAAAGGTTGTACACATTTGTACATTTGTATGAAACAGTTATTGGTCTGTACATACAGAAGAGAGAGATTTTTACTGCGTAAGATGGAATATATTCTGAACATCTTATTAGTATTCTTATTATTCCTATTATTTACTGCAGAATGGACATTGTGAACCAGTGTTCTATTGTGATGCTGATAAGTGTATTTGGTTGTCATACAAATGCATTTATATTAAAGTGCACTTAATGCTGCTGATGCATTTGTGTCGTCAGAGTCAAGCTTTCTGTTCCTCCCTCAGCCTCATCAACATCACCATCATCATCATCATCATCATCATCTTTTCCTCCCTCCCTTTCCCTCTCCCGCGTTTCTTCCCCCGAAGCGAGTTTCGCTCAGCAACAGCTCTGACGCACACGTATGACGAGACAGAATGAGACACTATCTGACTCAGACTGACGCACACACTTGGCATTGAGGTTTTTTTTTGGACAGACACACACGTACACACACAGACACACACACACATGTAATAGTAGGAAGATGACACCCTCCTATTCCCTCCTACCAACACCCCTCTTTACAAGTCACAGTAGCCCATTTTTGCTGATGTACCTGCGACTCTCAGCATGGTGTGGAGCTCCATATATAGGCATTCCTGCTCCGACTGAAAACAGCCTTGCATCTATTCTCAGCTTCTATTCAGGAGGATCGGAGCGGGGAGGGCTGAGAGAGGGGGAGACAAAGAAAGAGTTAGAGGAGGCTAAAATTAGACATACATTAGAAAAAAAAGAGTAAAAATGGAAACGGAACAAGCTGATCCCAATGCCACAAAGCGTAAAGAAACATTACATGAAACAAATAAAATAAGCCATTTCTCCTCAACATTTGTTCTAATAATGGAATTTGCTGTAGTTTTTCTTTTATAAATTTGAGGCACACATTGCACCAAAAGGCAGTGCACGTAATAAATCAAAGCCTTGAGCGTTGCACCTTTTCTCTCCAAGTGAACATTTTGTTCCACCACTACCATCTGCAGTGTCGCTGATGGAGGTGAGATCACTGAGAAGAGGGGGACCCCAAAAAGCTAACTGCTGCTATCTTCTGGAAAACACAAGCACTGCACCTGAAAGGAGTCCACTGTGAAGCTCTAGGAGTCATGTGAGAATATTAAAAAAAAAGGTTAGGAGGAAGCCAAAGTGACAGGGTGGGAGCATATCTAAATGTAACCTCAGCAAATTCAATTCAAGCGCTGACTAAGATATAATGCGCACCGTTCAAAGCTTAAATAAAGAAAACAATCATACAGCTCCGTGGAAGATATGGACATAATACCCACTGTAAAATGACTACGCCTAACATTAAAAATTATGCCAAGATAAAGAAGCTCAATGTCTTATATACAGTTATAGTAAAAAAATAAGTACACCCTCTTCAATTCTAAGGTTTTAGACTTTAGGAAGCAATAAAAATTATCTGCTCTTCACTGGGTTCTAATATTATTTAAATAGGACCTCAAGTGTACAAAATGACACAGCAGATTTCCCACTTTTGGTAACAAGACAATTCAAAGTGCTTTACGTAATGAAAGACTAACAAATACACTGCAGTAACATAATAAAAACAAGTAAAGATTGGACTGCAGACTAGAATTAATGATGTTTCAGTTAATAGTTTAAATAGAACCGTCAAAGAGAGTTCTACACAAATGGGTTTGTAAATTTGATTTTAATTCAATTCAATTTTATTTATATAGTGCCAATTCACAACGTCTCACGGCACTTTACAAAGTCAATTAAATCGAATCATACAGATTTCAAGTCAAGTACATACAGCAGAGACCAAACGTTTGGACACACCTTCTCATTCAAAGAGTTTTCTTTTTTTTCATGACTATGAATATTGTAGCTTCACACTGAATGCATCAAAACTATGAATTAATACATGTGGAATTATAAACTGAACAAAAAAGTGTGAAACAACTGAAAATATGTCTTATATTCTAGGTTCTTCAAAGTAGCCACCTTTTGCTTTGATTACTGCTCCGCACACTCTTGACATTCTGTTGATGAGCTTCAAGCCTAGCCTCACGGACTAAAACTGGGAGCTGGTTCCACAGGAGAGGAGCCTGATAACTAAAGGATCTGCCTCTCATTCTACTTCTAGAGACTCTAGGAACCACCAGTAAACCTGCAGTCTGAGAACAAAGTGCTCTGTTAGGAACATATGGAACAATCAGATCTCTGATGTATGATGGAGCTAGATCATTAAGGGCTTTATACGTGAGGAGGAGAATTTAAAAAACATTTTAAAGAACTCAGGGATTTTTTAGTTTATGTGAGACGAACTGTCCTTAAGCTAAGTAAGAAACTTGACAGGTATACAGAAAATAACTTCAAGCTATTGCTGCTAAAGGTTGTACAAGCTGGATCAATAACGTTTTCTTGGCCTTTCCATGTTGGGTTCAACTTTGTTAAAGAAATGAGTTTAGAATCTGTGTTTTTCCTCACTTGAGGTTGGATCTAGATCATTTTATATCCAGTTACATTCAGATCTTGATACACAAATCCCCGTTACTCACTATGGGCAGTTTTATTATGGATCAGCATGCAAGAGAAACAGCTTGAACAGAGATTTCCAGGTCTACCTCTCACCATCTCTCTCCCGTACGTAGGATCTGAGAGGAGATGCAGGGGAGCTTTCTTCATTAAGTCCTTAGTCTGTCTAGAAGTCTTCTTCTGGTGGGATCATTTCAAAACTCCCTTACAAGGCATCCAACATTCAAACCGAACCAGTAGGACAAAGGAAGAAAAATATTTCCATTTCGTTGACAGTTATATTTTTCATTCCTAACCTGGAACATGTACTTTTATGTAGGCCTGTTTATTAAAAGACATGCTGTCGTAATGTGTGAAGTCCTTCATAAAAAGTTGCCAGGATAGAAGTTCTTATGACTCTAAAACTTAAATATATTTACTTCTTAGCGTTAGCGACGACTTACAAACATACTCAGTGTCTTTCCACGGTAACTGGATATAACTGAAAACATCTTTAGGGTACTAGTATTTAGAGACAGATACAAACAAAATGAAATCTGGCATTGTTTGTTATATGTCTGCTATAAAGCCATATTTCCACTGCTAAACTGCTCCAGTTTTACTATAGCATTTAGCCATGAAGCCCATTACTCATGTAAAACAATTAAGACACAATGAAAGCCTGTTTGTTATTTAGACATAAATATTTAATATGCATTTTAGAAGAAGAAACGACCATAAATGTCTGTGAAATATTACTTAAAATTGCCATTTCTGGTAAAGAATAAATTAGACAATCTTGCAACTGTTGATGTGAAACTGCATCCCAGATCAATCAAAAACTGAAAAAGTTTAACCTTCATGGGAGGCAAGCAAGGACAGAACCTTTCCTCTAGAAGAAAAACATGAAGCCCAGGCAAATGTTTACCAGGGAGAGTGTAGACAAAGACCAGAGCTTCTGGAATAATGTTCTTGGTCAGATGAGTCAAAAAATTTAATTATTGGGACTCTTCAGAACAGAGAGCATGTTTGGTATAAACCACACAGCTTCCAGGAAAAGGACCTCAAACCAGCTATGACACATGGTGGTGGAAGAGTCATGGTTTGGCAATGTTTTGCTGTAGCAGGACCTGACCAAATAACCAGCATAGAACCCAACATCATATTCACCATGTATCAGAGGGTGCTTGAGGAAAAATGTGATACCATCTGTAAAATAAATGAAGCTGAAGCAGAACTGGACCCTACAGGGTGACAATGGCCCAAAACATACCAGTATGTCCTCTAAGGACTGGCTGAGAATTAGGAAATGGAAAGTCAGAAACTCTTGATTTTCTTGAGATGCTGTGGGGAGACGTCAAATGTCCTTCACATGCAAGAAACCCCTCAAACATCTCACAGCTGAAAGCGAGGAGTCTAATGTTTCAGAGACTGGTGGCTACAAGACGATTCTCAGAGGTTATTACAACACATAACAGGGTAGGGCGTACAAACTTTATCCCCAGAAAACATTCTTTAATGAACAAAACCAGATGAATTTATTTATTAAATTAACAAAATCCCTTTTTTCCCCAGACATAAATACAGAAAACCTGAATGTTGAACTAAAGAACTGATTAAATGAGGTCTTTTCTCTTGATTGTAGATGAGATCATCCGACTGCTCAACTGGGTTTTCTGACAGAGATCATGAAGCCTTCTGCAACACGGTGTCAAAATTACTTGTGAAGGTTTTAAACTCCTGTCTTCCCTTAACATTACGAACACACACACATTCTCAGCAGGAGATCATCGACAAACTTTAGGACAGGAGCAGTGACCTTGAGCTAAGCTCGGTGCTGCAGATCAGTTCTTCTTCTTGCACAACGATGACATGAATGATCCTGTAAGGGCAGCTGCATAAATTCATTCCCATTATCTTTGAGAGACGCTTAAAACCCCGTTAAAAAAAAATAACATTACTAATAGGAATATTTTTGTTTTGTTACCATTTCCGACTTTAAGGTTTCAATATTTTCTGTTATTTGGTTCCAAAACTAATCAATTTACTGTTTAGAATATTTGCCTACAAGCTATTTGGTTGTGTATTTAACGCTACAAAACATTTGAGGGAAATAATACATTAAAAACATGCAAGAACATAATTACTTGAAAATGGCCATTTATCCTTTAATCCAGCTGTTTCCAAATCCAGGCCCTGCTTTTAAAAGCAAGAACAGACTAAATAAAAAACTTACTAGAGGAAGCTTGACGCAAAGATTGTTGGGACAAAATATTTTCTTTAGATTTTTTCCTTCTTGGTCAAAGGAATCTAAGTTGCTTTTACCAAAACGATTAAAACCTTGAAAACTGCCCAGCTTAAAGAGACCATGTCTTTTCCTTAATTGAACTGTAAGCCAGGCAGCTTTTTCTATGGAAAGTCTAAATGTTCCTAATTACCACTAATTGCTTTTTTGCAGTGAAAACAACCTAAAACATTAAAGAAAACTTCAGTAAAAACCTTAAAAAGATATTTGCTCAAAGAACAGAGATTCCTCTGAAATTCAGTAACATTAAAACATCAAGTTTTCCTGAGGTTTTAAGCAATAATTAATGTTTTGGACCTTTTAGATTGGGAAAAAAAGGTGTTAAATATGGAAGAATCCATCTGCACAAGCTTTCTTAGAGCCAAATCGCTTCCAGAAGCATTAATAATGGATAATAGCATCAAAGAACCTAAATATATCAACCCTACAGAGAAAAAACAATTACATCCTCAGCATTTCAGCTCATAAATACTTTCAGAACCAGAGTTGGTGTTTTTGTAGCAAACCTGTGGGTGGGTAAAGATCAATGTTAGAAAGAACAAACCAGGTGACGCTCTGTTAACATAAAACTTTTATTAACACAGGTTTTTCAAGAATGTAGTACATGTATGTATAAAGTCAAAATAAACAAATACAGGAGAGGATCGAAGGTTTCATTTCTTCTTGCCCAACACGGCTTCTGTTGCGGCGGCTGCAGATGCTGCGGCGTCTGCCTTCAACTTCTCCTCTCTCTGCTCGAGGAAGACCTTGTAGTCATCTGCTGAAAGACTGCACAGGAAATACAAGAGAATTATCACAAGGAAACAGATTTACCAAAATTACCTGCAAAATTGTTCAAATAAGTGTCCCTTCAGAAATGAACATGCTGTCGCCTGGTTGTTTATTCTTAATAAAACTGAACGATCAGACAGAGCTTCAACTCATCAGGGAATCAGCGACTGGAGAATTGGAGAACAATGGCCTCGCTACAGCAGCGTCGAACCAATCTTCAGAGGAATCCAGCATTAATGAGGCAAAGATATCAATTTATCCTCTGAGGTAACTCGCAATAATCATAATGTGCTGCAGCCACAGGACACATTAGGTTTGATGGGAGTCTGAGAAGTACTTCATTAAGAGAGGCAAAAACAGAAAGAGGGTGAATGTCTGAATAATAACAAACAGCAGCTAGTGGCAAAATAAACAGAACACTGAGTTTGTCGGGGATGATAAATATATGTTTATATGAACGAGAAAACAGCTGGATGAGGTGCAGAGGAAGCTTGTTTGTCTTGTGGCATTTAAAAGGCATTTGGAAACCAATATTACAACGTATAGCATCTATTTGCAATATCCAGGACTTCTTATTACACTTATTATATCACTGACTGCATACTGCAGTAAAGCAGCATGTTTGTTAGGTTAGAACAGACAAAGCCCTGAAGATAGGAGGAGATATCTTTAAAAACCAAGAGCTTCCTTTTATTCAAACACTTGAGACAAACAAGACCTGAACAACTGAAAGTCCACATCAACAGTTGTGTCCTGGAGGAGCACAGAAAAGCTTTTTACTATTTGTGGTGTGAGATTGCAGGCAGGTCCTCCACTGCAGCACACAGTCCACCTAAGGTTAACCAGGAATTATTCATACCCTTGGAAGATTCAGATTTTTATTTATTTTTATTCAACCAAGGAGTTCATTTCTGACAGGAAAGGAGAATCTTAAAGATGATAAAACTATTTAAAAGGAGTATATATAATCTTCACCAATAATCTGGGGGAAAATTGTTATTGGTATTACAGCAATCAAGCCCTCCTTATAATTACTGAGCAGGTTCAGCATGATGAGCTTCTTTGGTTGCTGGTTCCAGGTGTCTGAGGTTCGAGGCCTCCTTGCCATCATCCTTATCTTCAGTCACCTCCTTCAATTCTCTATCAGGATGTCAGGACTGGACATCTCCAGTCAGGAGAAACATGTTGGTCAAATGAAAAGATTACTAAATCTGCAGGGGTATGAATAGTTTTAGGTTTAACTGTACACCACTCTAAGATCAAGACTTTTTGGCTGCACAACAACTTTAAACTGCATTTTCTTTTTTAAACTTTATTGTTTGCTCAGTTTTCTTCAGCTCCATCAGGACCAAGCTGTCCTTTCCATTGCTGCCACAGAAACTGGAATTTACGCTTTGAAAACACTCCGAGTCGGTCAGTGCTGTGCTCTACTTGCTGGTCCTCCTATGAAAACCCCAGCTCCACTACGGACACCTCAAAATTCAGCTGCAAGAACGCTGAGGAGAACCAGAAAGCAAGTCCGTATCACATTTGATTTTAAAGACTCTGGCTACCTTTGCCTTGTATGGCTCATTTAAAGCTGTTTTTAAAAAAAGGAGTAATGGTTTAGGTTCAACCTGTTTATTTTCTTCCACCTTATAAGCTCCACCGTGGGAACAACCTTCCAGGAGACCAGACGGAGGCTGAGAGTGTTTTAAAAACTGATCTCTTAGCCTTGATTTTACTGGAACTACAGTACATTTTTCTTATTTGTTTCATATTTAATTCTATTTTATCCATTTATCAAATTCAAAAAATGATAACCGTCACTTTGTTTTATTACATTCCCTAATACCATTATTTTGTTTTTATCTAGTTTTTAAGCATATTTCACATCATCAGAGATGCTATTGTATATGTTTTCTTTATTTTTAATTTTAGAATTCAAGGATTTTATTGTTTTTTATTATGCTAACTAACTTGCAGCTGCATTTATTAAGTTCTATATTTTATGACAATTATTCTATTTGTCGAATAATATTAATTATGTTATTTATTAATGTGATTGCTGGTTGGTTGAAAGTGTTTTATGTTACATTTAATTGTATAAAATAAAGTCTGATCAGCCAATTAATGGATTAACTGATTATAGATTGAATATAAACTGACCTTCCTACTTATCCTGCCTGTTTTGGATGCGTCTCTGTTACCACACTCCTGGTTTGAACGATGAGGTCAACACCAGGCTACTGCAGAACTAGGCAGCATGCTGAGGAGGTAAAGCAACGTTTAAATCAGGTGTATGGCCACATCTAAACATCTAAAATATGGTTTTTCTACAAAGTCCGAATGCAGAGGAGTGACCAATAAAACTATTTATGTCATCTGTTGTCATAAATTCATATTTTAAAGGCCCCCAAATACTTAGTGGGCATAAAGTTGAGTAAGAGTAGTTATTTATGGAAATAATTCGGGGGATTTCAGGTTTTGAGAATGATTGGATAAGTGTGTTGTGTCAAGTTTCTCCTTTAAAACTCAATATTTTCCCCATTTGCGTACCTGTTTGTTGTAGTAACAGTCTGACAAGTTTAAAACTCAGCAATAAAAGATGACTTTCCTGTTCACACTGAAGTACTTTTAATGTTGTAATAACCTGCTTTATGGCACATGGTCTTAAACCTAATTACACAAAAAGATTAGCAGCCTTGGGTCTCCATAGATATGGAGTTCTTTTGCTGATCTCTAGTGGACATTTGAGGGCATTGCAGGATGTGCAGAAAACAAACATGATCTGACAGTCTGTCCTGCTCCTCCACATGGTATTTTAAAGGCTGCACTGGACCTTTGGACACATCGTCCTGCATGTTTAAAATGTGTTTCTGCTTCAAAGTCCTCAAGAAGACTGTAAATGATCTAAGGATATCAGCTTCGGTGAAGCAGGAAGACATCTAAAACATGCAGGACCAGAGACAGGTTACAGAATCTGAGCTTACTCGTTGACTACTTTGATTCCCAGCGAGCGTGCCGAGCCGACGATGCTTTTGACGACCGTCTCGAGGGAGGCGTCTCTCATCTTGAAGCACTCATCTTGAGCTTTCACCTGTGCGATCTCGTACACAGCTCTAACCGACACCATCCCGGCTGTCTCGTGGCCTTCACCGTAACAACAGAAGAAAGACAAAATAATATTCAGGCCATGTGTGATGGGGAAAGTTTGCCAGAGACGTAGACAGAGTGAGCAGGGACGTGCCCTTCCAGGAGGGGAGGCGAGACGAGACACAGCGCTGGTATTAGGATACAAGGCTGAGGATCGCTTTGAGCAAAAAGGTAGAAATCCAGAAGGCAGTCTTCCTGCCTGAGCTGCAGTGCTCCCTCTCCTCATTAATAAAACATCAATCGCTACAGAGCCAAACACTGACTACATGGAGAGATGCTACAGTGAAGTCAGAGGAGATAAAGGGCTGCTTCTTACCTGTCTTACCGGCACCTTTAGCGATTCCTGCTGCCTGTCTGAGGAAGTAAGAGACGGTGGGCCGACCGATCTTCAGGTCATACGTTCTGTCAGGCTGAGGAGACAGACAGCATCAATTAAATAAAACTCTGGCTTTAAAGTCATTATTTCATCAAAGGGTTAAAACTCTACACTTTCTCCCACATTTCCACACATAATCACAAATTAAATTTTATTTTAGTGGAATTTTGCAGTTGAAACCAGACGTTTACATACACCAAAATTACTTTATATTACAGTATTATGGAAACCCCCAGGTGATGTCATGGCTTTGTAAGCTTCTGATAGGTTAAATGGAGCCCCACCTATTGATGTATTCTAAGGCAACACCTCAGTACAGTAGTACTCAGTACTACTTCCTTGTGTGACATCATGGAATAATCAAAAGAAATCAACCAAGATATCAGGAAGAGAAGTCTGGATCATCCTTAGGGAACAACCTTCAGGTGCCACGTTCATCTGTTTGAACAGTTATACTCTTTGGATAGAGACAATATTCACAGAGATATTACTCCCTTACTGACATGGCCTGAAAGGCCACTCAGAGAAGAAGATGCCATCACTCTAAAAGCAACATAAAAAGCCAGATCACAGTCTTGTGGAGTTAAGTGAATCTGAAGTTTAAGTATTTAGCTAAAATGACCAGGTGTGTGTGAGCAAGACTGCCTAAAAACCTGACCCGGTTACATCAGTTCTGTCAGGAAGAATGGGCCAAAATCCCAGCAAACTATTGTGGAAGGAGACCCAAAAAGCTTGACCCAAGTCAGACAAATACTCTACAAATATGACCTGAAGAAAGTAATCAAAAGTTCTAAAAGAAATGATCTCTTATTATTCAGACATTTAGCAAATAATAATTCTGGTAATCCTAACTGACCTAAAACAGGAAACGTTTAAGTCTCATTTAATGTTAAACAATGAGAGAAAAGTAGGCTTTTTATACAGTATATGTAAACATTGGGTTTCAAAATGGTTGTGATAATCAATGAATGAATCAATCAGTCTTTATTTAGAGCAGTTTACACACCTAAAGTAACCAATGTCTTTACAGGTCCATAAAGAAATAAAATCATGAAATAAGCAATGAGATTCAACATCTACAGTAAAACTTATAGAATAGGAGCAGCTAAAGCAATTAAAAACTTTGAATAAAACCAGCTTGATACTTCTGCTCAACTGGAATAAAAACCAGGTTATAAGGTAGCTCATATTTATGAAATGGAAGGAAAAAGAATCCTGGCCTTCAAATAAAATCAGAAAAGTGTATTTACATGTAGCCACCTGTTGTGAATGTTTGGTAACACAAGTTTTCACTGAAGTTACAGCTCCAGTCTGGGTCTCCACCAGCTCTGCACGAGCAGCATGTTGGTGTATCACATAAAATCCTATTTTAACACTTTAAAGTTTATCACTTTAATAAGAGAAGATCTGCAAACATGCAAAGGATATGAAAGCTTTTGGAAGGGAACATTTACAGGGATTTCTAAAATTAGCTTTATTTGTCCCACACAGATACACAGAAATGACAAATTAACTTTTGAAACAAGAAATTTAGATCAGAATTTATTTGCTGCCTACCATAAAAACCGCTGAAATAATTTATTAGTTGTCGCAGCCATTCTTAGTTTGTCCACTTATTGTAACAATATGATCAGAAATCAGATTTTTGTTCATCTGAGACATAATTATCCAGTGAAACAAAATAAAGTCTTATATTTTTCCAAGCAGTCCTCTTAAAATGATCTATGCTTGGTACAAACATGAGGCTAGGAGAACGTGTTCACCAGCTGTGTGTTTAAAAACCTCAAACATCATCTCCCAGAAGGTTTCTAGTCCCCAGTGTTGAGTCCTATTATAATAGATCTAAGCTGATGGGGGATTTGACCAAAAATCTGCAGTAGAGAGGAAGGCTAATATATATATACACCATTTTATTTTCTGTGTAATAAGTTGAGCACAAGTAACTTTGTAATATTGCCAGGATCAGATAGCATGAATACCAAACAGAGCTGAGATACGAGGGCAAAAAGAACCAAACAAGGGACCAGCTGGAGCTATCAATGCCCAGAACATACAGATGGTTGAGTCTGAGGGGGCGAAGCGACCTTGACTCTCACTGTTTTACAGAATGTGATAAAGACAAGTCCTCAGAGTTTATTGTTCCTCGACAGGAACATGGTTGCATTGATTTATAACGTTAACATTAAACTTCATCAGTTTGAAATCTGTTTTTTTGTCTCAAACTGAATCTGGATTAAGCAACCTTTGATTCATGCTTATAAGACATAAAACTGAAGTCAAAAACACATTTTCCTTACAAACTGCCGGTCATTTTCTCTACTTATTAAGAGAAATTTCAAATTTCATTTAATTAAAGATTGGTTTTTCATTTTTTGTGAAGCATTTGTTTTTACATATGGTGTTTAAATAATAATAAAACAAATAAAGCAAAACAAGTTCTTTTTTTAATTTAAATTTTATTTTTAGAAATCGTAACGTTTTAGAAATGTTGTCTTTTTTTGTGCCGTCGTGTTTTCCTAAATAGGCTACAACAGTTGCTTATCCAAGGCCATTGCTAATTTATTACCGCCTTGGCATTGTGTTAACATACCTGTATGGTCCAGACCAAACTGCCAAAAATCCTGCTTTCATAGAGCTGATCACTGATGATGATCAGTTAAAAACGTCCATCTTATTAGCAGCACCTGTCTGCTAATTTCCTCTTAAATTCTATGGAAACAGCAAAGGGTGTACTTAGAAAAAAACACACTCCGTTCATGTGAAAAACTGAGTTTGAGGAGCTCCAGAGATGTTGGTTTCTATTCAAAGCCTGGAGTTTTGGCATGTGTTAAATGCTTTAAAATGCCGAATTTGCTCTGGTTTCGATTATTTCGGTCTGAATCCCCAGGAGAACAGCTGGTATCTATGCGTATCTCTCCTGGTTCTGTTTACAGCAAGCTGTTGCAGGCGGGAAGACATCTGAGACAGAAACGAACCAGTGAGACAAACCAGCGAGTTTGGAGACATTTCTGTGTCGATTAATCTCCACTAAAAGCAACTTTTGCACTAGAAAATATAGAAAATATAGAAAAGATAGAAAATCCCACATACCCATAAAATGATAATGAACTAACTGGATGGATTTTAATTTTTTGTCCACCTCTGAGTGCTGCTGAACATCTGCTCCCCAGCTCCATCTGCCCTCTGTCTCCATGCTGCCCTCAGGAGCAAAATAAAAATAATCTCATGAGCCCCACTCAGTTATTCTGGCCCTTTTTCTTTTGAATACAGCTCCTCCGCCTTGCTGCGGACCCCTGGAAAAACAAAAACTGACACACTGATCCAATCAATAAATCATCTGGCAGAAAGTTTGCTTTGGATCAATTTTTATCTGTCTCATAAAAAATAGCAAACAGTGGACCGTGGGCTGAAGTGAGGAGATTCAGCAGAGCTGGTGATTTGTCATCAGCATCGAGTTATCCAACAGAAGTGACCTTTCAGCTGAGGAAACTGAATTTTTCTCCATCCAGGGAGATGTCTTTGCTCGTTATTGCTTGTAGAGGGTCCAGTAAGGAGTTTTTGGTTTGCTTCACCGCTTTTATAAAATAAAACCTACATTTCCACCAGCTTTTCTATGGCAGGGAAATAAATAATAAAAGAACAGCAACGGTTTCTATGCGGAAGTGAGCTCAGAGGAACAGTTACTGTAAAAGATAACGACCAAAACACCTTGAAAACAGTCTGAGGGGTAAGAGATACTCCTGTGTGTCCTGTGTTAGTTAAACAGTTAAACAAAAAGAGATTAAATCAGTGCAGCAAAGGAAAGAAAAATCCCTGCTTGGCTTTGTCCAAACATGATACTTTTCTACATTAAGGACAAAAAGACATTCACTGCACTGCTGTTTCAGCCCCTTGTTACGTAAAACTAGTTGCTTTTAACCATGACAAGATCACTTTATTTCCCCTTCAGCCTGTCTCAACAACCACTGCTAGCATTAAATGTTAAATAAATATGAACAGAACATATTGTTTGTTTGTAATACCCTACATCCTGTAAACAATACAGAGAAATTATTTCTATATTGAACACATGGCTGAAATGGTGCTGCTGAGTTTCTCCATCTCTCTATCCAAGAAGAAACCACTGATGGATCCCTTCCAACCATTAACTCTGGGTACTCTGGGTGTTTTTCTTTTCCATAGAAAGTAATCCTGACCCAGTGCTTCTGTGTTTTACTGTGTGTCTCCTTCCAGTCCAGCCAGCGGCATCAGATGGTTGATCTCATACATCCAGGTTCTCCTGGTTTCTTTCTGATAAAACGTTTTGTTCTACTATTGCTAAAAGCTTGCCCAGTTTGAACAACTGCTGCAAAGTCAATGGTTGAATGACATCTGCAACCTGCTTACTCAGTGTTCCCAGGACCAAAGTTTAACAAGGAGAGGCAGCGTTTGGTTTCTATGCTCCTCAACTCTGTGCAGAAACTGTTGGTTCCTTTAAACCAACCAAAGTCCGGAGAAAAACTTTAAGACCTTTAAACAAGTCTGAAGAACAATTGTTTAAGGAAGGATAACAAGAAAGTCTCCCTCCTTAAAAGGAAAATATAACGAAATTAATTTTGCACTTTCCTGGAAAAGCAACCGTCATCTTCTCTAAAACCGTGTAGTAACTACCTGCACAAGTGCAGAGGTATCCATCTGAACGTGCCCTCAGTCAAGGTGATATCTGGTACCTTGTTCATATTTGCTTCTGTGATGCACTCAACCATCTGTTGACTACTACTCTGTTATATCTCCATCAGTCTCACAGCAACAAGCATCTTTGAACATGTAGCTTGAACTTCTTTGTCTTTATCAGACCGGTGAGGAACAACTTCTCCACAAACCGTCTCCAGACTGAGAGAAGGACAATGCAGCTTACTCTGTTGGCACAGCCGCAGTTAATTCAATATTTATTTATGCACTGTGATGTGTCATGGTGATCCTTTATTGCCAGCTGAAACGCTGGAGCACAGCATACAAATGAGCCACACAGTCTGTAGGGTAGAATCCCTGGAAAGTTTATAACATCAGCCGACCGAAGAAGTATTTACACCTCATGGACTTTTCACATTTTGTTACAGTAAAACCACAAGTTCCGTGTTTTGTTTTTTGTTTGGGTATTTTATGTGATAAACCTACACAAAGTAGTGCATAATTGCAGGATAAGTTGGTTTTCATTTTTGTTTTCAAATAAATACTTTAAAAAGGTTGGCATTTATTTGTTTTTTGTAGTATTTTTTGCACTACTAGTCATGTTATTTTTTTTCATTTCATGCATTTATATTCAGTCCTTCTGCCATAATGCTTTGCAGAATAACCTGCTGCTGCAATTACAGCTTTTGAGTCTGAAATATTTGGCGCTTCTTCTTTAGAAAGAAGCTCAAGCTTAAACAGACAGGATGGAGATTATATTATACTCTAATCTTCTCTAACAAACCACCGAGGCCTTCGCACGGTAGCTGTATTTCTACAAAGTGTAAATTACACACTTTATTTACTAATTAGAAATTATTATTTCGGGGCATCGTCATAAAATGAGCTAAATACAAATGCATGCCACACTTTACAGATTTTCATTTGTAAAAACTTTGAATTATTTCCGTTCTACTTCATAATCTTGGATTATATAAATACACAGAAGAGACATGAACACTTTTGCAAGACATTGTATAGCCACAGCCAGCTGTTGCCCTCTGGCTTTAGTATCCAGGCTCAGACTTCTTATTGAAAGCACAGAAATATGTGGCAACATCTGCTCAAACTGCCCATTTGTTCTTTTAAAGACACGCTGAGATATCTGCTGAAAGCTACTGATGCAACGGAGCTGAAACGCAGCAGTAAAACATTTGCATCGAGCTAAAGGCACACAGCTAACATAAAGCACAGCATGCAGAGCAGTAAAAACCACCAGCAGATGGCACTAATGTGCTAGCCCCTGCTGTGCTGGCAGAGCTGTTGCTGGATATTGCGTCGGAGACTAAATTCATGCCTTTTAAAGGATTAGACGACCCCCCCCACCCGTCCCTCTTTTCAGCACAAATCTCATTATAACTCACAATCAGGCAGCTGGGAGGACACAACTTTAGATTTGAAACAACACACAAAGTGAGGGGGTGGTATGATGAGTCAAAACAATATCGGTCGGAGTAAAATACAAACTAACAACACCCATTTTCTGAGTAAATCCCATCCTCTGCATGTGTTTAATGCCTCTTGACTTCAAGCTCCTCTGGGCATTGTTGCTTCATTAATGAATGCAAACAGAAAGGCTTACTTCAGTGGTGGAGTATGAATAATGGAGGTTCTCCAGTGATGTTATGCAGCTTGCAGTGGGATTAACCCCGTTTGTGGGAGGGATGGGTGTTAACTGAGGAGGGTCAGAGATGGGTTAAAGAGAAGCACCTTGACATGGATCTTGATCGGAAGTGGGATGCCTTCCTTCAGCTCTTTGGTTTTCTCATTGAAGTCCTTGCAGAACTGTCCAATGGGGATACCTTTCTGCGTTTGGAAAAACAAAAAGAGGAGAAAAAAGATAAACGTGAAAAAAACGATGAAGAGCTGTGCTTAAAATGTATGAGTTCACAGATCATTCAGCTGAATATCACCAGCGTCACAATGTGCTGTCAGAATACAGATGCCGAAGCTGGTGTCAGTCAATCCGTCACCGAGTTTCAAACGCCTGACTATATCCACAGACATGTCAACTGTCCAGGAACCAACCCCCTGCTCATGTGGGTGCATTGTTGTTTTTTTTATTTCAAGCTGTCACCGCAGCTATGACTGAATGCATGTCAGAGCCCAGAGCCAAAGAAACCTGGTGATGAATGAGCTCCCATTTTCCTGGCTCCTGCAAGGCCAACCGGAGCGAAAGCAAAATGGATGGGTGACATTAAGTCAACACCCGGTCAACGCTGCACTTCTCTTTGGAGCTCAATTCAGGGGCAAAGACTAATAAAGAATCAAATTAATACAGCTGAAATTTAAGTAGACCTTCACCCGCCATCCTTCCCAAAGGCAACGTGCTTATTGAAGTGTTCATTTTAGAAATAAGGGGGAGAAAAGAAAAAATAACATATCTTATCCAGAGTTTAATAGAGTTGTGAGCCTCTACTCCTCCACAACAGAGCAGAGCCCACTCTAATAATGACTCTGATGAAAAGTCAGCCTCACTGAGACATTCGTCAATGACAGGCCGGGGAAAGACATTTATAAGAAGCTAACGGAGCGGCAAGCTCTCCGAACATCATCTCCGCTAAAGGTTTCAGGAATCACCTGATGAATGCAAATCAGTCGCCGTATCTCTGTCACTTCATTAGCGTCTAAAATGCTTCACATTTCCCTTCTCCTTGCAAACACAACAACAAAGTGATGACGAGCAACGTGTTAAAATAACAAGAAGGTTGGGCTTTTTTTGACGCTATCCAAATTACAAGTTCACGTAGGAGAAATAAAACAGCCCCCGTCCCTGGAGTCCTCACAAGGCTTTACCTTCCCTCCTCTTCCCACTAATTAATTGTTATCCCATGTGACAACCTTCTACCCGTAGCCCTCCCTTAATCCGCCTCTCATAAAACAACACAGGAAAGGTAAACAAGGAGGGATGGAGCAGTACAGGAAAGCATAATTAAATATGGATTAATATAAAGGCTGTGATGTTGGGCATGAGTCAAAGCAAACCCTCGGGCTCTGCCTTGCACATTCAGCACCCGCTCCTTCCCTCTGTTCAGTCCCTGTTGGATAATGATCTCTCCAACCGACTCAGACAGCCTTTCATACACCACAGAAAGCCATGAAAAAAGGCCTCCCTGACCGGCAGGAGATAATGCAAATGAATGTGCTAAAGATAGAGGCAGAGTTTTCTCCCCGTTAGGATGGTCTGTCAAAATCAAAATATATAAAAATATACAAATAAGTCAAGCAATGAGAACCAAAGGCACAACCCAACAGAGAGAGATGATTATAATTCAATAGGCTGATTTGCAAAAGTACTAATTCTACATTTAAATCTGTATCTTCTAGTTCTACAATGCAGCCGCTGGAGGCAAATCTTGACCCGATTTAGACAACTTGACTCTGGGATTCCTCTCACCATGCAGCCCCACATCTGCACGCGTCTGTCATTGGCCAGCCTGAGTTCAGATTCAGTACGTCTGATGCGGTTTGTATCACATTAGGTCAAAGGCACACACAGTGTTGTAAAATGTTCGTTTGTGAGCAAACTCCAGTCCTCGGAGGCATTTATCGTATCGTTATCATGAATTATCATGAATAACTCAAGAATGTATTACTGCAATGAAGTTTGGTGATAAGAATCCCACTGCTTTGACAGGAGTGGCTTGTAATCACAGCCACACAATTGTCTAAAAAAGTCTGCAAAGAAGTTGTAAATACTTAGCATGTAGTCAAGCTCTTCAGAGCTTGACTACATGCTAAGGAGATGAATCTAAAAGATGCATCTAAAAACTGCAGGACATCGGCCCTCGAAGAATCGAGTTTGACTCCTCTGCTCTACAGTTTCAATGGGTTTCTTTTGCTAATAGAAGGTGACACAGTCACCGAGGACAACAATTAGCTTTGGTTTTCCAGCTTGCAACGCACTATACTTGGGTGTGACTTCAATCCCAGGTCCGAGTTCTGAGATAAATCAAACATAAAGTCACAACATAATGTCTAGAACGCAAACATTTTCAACACTCAATTTTCTAAAAATCAAATTCACTCCTTCCCCTGACCTTTCAGGACTGCACAGGAACCATGCATAAATAACACTGATTAAATTTAGTGATAAAACCGTCTAAACCTCTTGGATGACAGCTGAAGTCAGCTGAAGTGATGACGCTCTTCCTGTTGGTTTTGTTGAGGTTTGGTGGCTACACTGGGTCCTGTCAAGAAAAACTACAACCTGGACAATGTATAAGGAAACAGAGTGTATAAGGAGTAGAGTTGGGGATTGATGGATTCTCCATTACCTCTTTCTCCGGTGCCGACATCCAGCCTAGAGCCACAGTGCAGCCAGAATCAGGTGAGCAAAACAATAAAATACATCTTATACCAACATTGAGGCTGCTAACAAGTTATATTCAAACCTAAAACGATGCTTCAACTCAAATGCAAGTACCCAACCAACGTTAGCCCATGTATGTTTCCATAGACAAACGACCAGCGTTAGCCAGGCAGATGACCAGACTCTGCGATGTGCTACTCCAGTCACTATAGCATCCAAGGGAAAGATGTTGGTGCAAATTGAAGAGTGCCACATAAAGGTTACAGCATGTTAAACTTTTCACAATATATGCTATAATCTCATGTGGCACTCAATTGCATCCAGAAATAATTCTGGTAAGCAAGCTCATGTAAACTTTTTTGAACCCGTCTCTTAAAAGAACTGGAATCGAGGATCACTAGGAACTAGAACTGAGGAATCAGAATTGTACTCTTTCGTACTCGTCGTCTTCCGCTTTATCCGGGACCGGGTCGCGGGGGCAGCAGACTCAGCAGAGACGTCCAGACGTCCCTCTCCCCAGACACCTCCTCCAGCTCCTCCGGGGGGAGCCCAAGGCGTTCCCAGGCCAGCCGAGAGACATAGTCCCTCCAGTGTGTCCTGGGCCGTCCCCTGGGCCTCCTCCCGGTGGGACGTGCCTGGAACAACTCCCGAGGAAGGCGTCCAGGAGGCATCCGGTACAGATGCCCGAGCCACCTCAACTGGCTCCTCTTGATGTGGAGGAGCAGCGGCTCTACTCCGAGCCCCTCCCGGATGGCCGAGCTCCTCACCCTATCTCTAAGGAAGTGGCGAGGCACCCTACGGAGGAAGCTCATTTCAGCCGCTTGTATCCGGGATCTCGTTCTTTCGGTCATGACCCAACGTTCATGGCCATAGGTGAGGGTAGGAACGTAGACCGACCGGTAAATCGAGAGCTTCGCTTTTCGGCTCAGCTCTCTCTTCACCACAACGGACCGGCACAGCACCCCCATTACTGTGGCAGCCGCACCGATCCGTCTGTCGATCTCCCGCTCCATTCTTCCCTCACTCGTGAACAAGACCCCAAGATACTTAAACTCCTCCACTTGAGTCAGGAACTCCCCTCCAACCTGAAGAGGACAAGCCACCCTTTTCCGGTCGAGTACCATGGCCTCGGACTTGGAGGAGCTGATCCTCATCCCAGCTGCTTCACACTCGGCTGCGAACCGCCACAGCGCATGCTGTAGGTCTTGGCTAGAGGGTGCCAGCAGGACCACGTCATTCGCAAAAAGAAGAAACGAAATCCTTTGGTCCCCAAACCAGACCCCTCCAGCCCTTGGTTGCGTCTAGAAATCCTGTCCATAAAAGTTATGAACAGGACCGGTGACAAAGGGCAGCCCTGCCGGAGTCCAACATGCACCGGGAACAGGTCCGACTTCCGATCGGGGAGGCCATTCCTCCCGATCACGCCTCTCCAGATGTCACTGTCGTTTCCCACGTGGGCGTCCCCCAGCAGAATAATGGAGTCCCCGGGAGGGGCACTATCCAGCACCCCCGACAGGAACGCCAAGAAGGCCGGGTACTCCCACTCGGCCCGTAGACTGAAATGATAGTCAGAGACCTCTCCCCAACCCGAAGGCGCAGGGATGTGACCCTCTCATCCACTGGGGTAAACCCCAACACTAGACGGCTGAGCTGGGGGGGCAACAAGCAAACCCTCCCCAGCCTGCCGCCTCTCCCCATGGGCCACTCCAGAGTAGAAGAGAGTCCAACCCCTCTCAAGGAGATGGGTTCCAGAGCCCACGCTGTGCGTGGAGGCGAGCTCGACTATTTCTAGTCGATATCTCTTGACCTCCCGCACAAGCTCAGGCTCCTTCCACCCCAGCGAGGTGACATTCCACGTCCCTAGAGCCAGCCTAAGCATCTGGGGATCAGGCCGCTGAGGTCTCCACCTTTGTCCACCGCCCAATCCTCTTTGCACCGGTCCCTCACGGTTCCCCCTGCAGGTGGTGGGCCCACTGGGGGATGGTCTCGCGTCTCTCGTTTGGGCTTGGCCCGGCCGGGTCCCGCGAGGAGCAACCCAGCCACCAGGCGCTCTCCGACGAGTCCCGACCCCAGGCCTGGCTCCAGGCCTGTGGTTAGGGAATCAGAATTGTTCAATTCAAATTAAACCTATCAAAATTACACATACATATGAACTTCAGGGTCAACTCATTCCTAATTCATAGGGTTAGGAATATGACAGAACCACAGCAAAAAGGGTTTTGCTTGTTAAACTGCACTTAAAATGCTTTCAAAGCCAATTAAATTAGCTTTAAACTACATCTCTGGCAAAATAACATTCAAATGATATTGATTTTCATTACGTGTATGTGTACCTCTGGTGACTTTGTCAACACGTTCTGTATAAAGAGAATTTCTCCTGGGTGGCCAAGACAAGCAGGGGCACCCTAAGCAGTCCCAAAATTAGCCTATACATCGCACTTGGTGAATAGGACCTGGACACAGCTTTTCAGCTATGGAAACCCATGCCATGAAGATCTCTCTGCATCGTTCTTGAGCTCCTCTGACGGCCACATGAGGTTTGGATGTCTGTAGAAAGCTGTCAGCATCTGTGCAGAGTTGCCACCATTTCCAAACTCTCCCGCTTTGTTATAAAACCACTAACAGCTGACTGTGGCACATTTATAGGTGGGGAAATTTCAAAACTGGACTTATTGCACAGGTGGCATCGTATCACAACATATAGAAATCTATTGAGCTATTAAGAGTGACCCATTCGTTCACGTTTGTAGAAGCAGCTTGCAAGCTTAGGAGCTGGATTTTATACAGATGTAACATGTAAAAGCAGCTGATTTGGATGGGTGAACATGTATTTTTGGTAATATAGTGCACATAATTCAAAATTCAGATGATAACTCAAATAATCAAATAAATATCAGTGAATTCAAGCAGTGATTTCTTTTGAAAAACCTTTGCCTTTAAACATCCAGCCCAGATCTTGGCCTGCAAGAAGCATAAAACTAGAAGAGAGAGATGTTAAATAAAAAAGCAGACCTTCACACTGCATCTGAAGACTAAGTTACATATGGGCCTCGGGCAGTTTAATAATTTACCTGCAGTAATCTCTCTGACTGGAACGAGTGTGTAACTGCAGTCTTTAAATGCAGCAAAGAGCTTGGCATGTCATGAAAGCCTTGTTGATGGTTGGCTCCTCAAACTTCACATGACATTTATCAGCAAGAAGAGAGCTGGAACGGCAACATTCATGTGCTGGCCAAATTGCTAACCCCGCTCAATGCATCTGAGCATCTAATCATCCACGAGCTCAAGCTGCCGGATAAATCCTCGTTTCTCAACCGTGGCTGATTAGGAGCTCTCCAGAATAAAAATGGCTGCAGCTCTTGAACCGAGGCGGAGGCCTTCCACGCCGCTGCCCGTGGACAAGGACATCTTCAAAGCCTTTTGAGATCCTGGGCGGCGGGATCAGACACTAATCTATGAAGATATTTCCTCGCTGTCCAATGCGGCGGTGAATAATTGCAACGGGATCCATTTGAAATCAGCGCGGAGGGATGAGTTTTATTACTCACAATTATAGGAGCAATTAGACATTTGCAATTAAAATCTGAGGAGTTTCCGTTTGATTCGACCCTTCCGCTGTGTTCACTGCTGTCTTTTTGACACTCTGTCCCTGTTAATGTGATTGGCCTTTCAGCTTCACTAACTCTTTTTAACAAGATGTAGCGCTGGTGTGGGTAGGATGGAGTGTGCCTGTGAATGGGAGGAAAGAGGAGGTGGAAATGGGAAAAAGAGACAGCCGAGGTATATTAAAGATGTCAGAGTGTGACAAGTGATAGTGGTCAATATTTGAACAACAAGAGGGGGGTTTGTTTGACTGAGACGGAAAACAGTGGGGGGCGGGCGAAGGAAAAGTGAAGCGAAGGCCGCTGGAGATCCTCATGAATATGGGCACGTGTTCTTCGATGTTTATGTATGAGCGCTTTGTCCTTGTTTTATCTGATGAGACACTTTAAAGAGTAGATACAAGCTGCTGACAGTGGGGAATGGCTTACAGTGTTGTGCACTTCTGTTTCTGCCGTTTTGTCACACCTAAATGTTCCAGATCATGAAAGAAAATAATATCTGACAAATATAACCCGAGTAAACACAAAATGCAGTTTTCAATTGAGGGTTACATTTATGAAAGGTTAAAAGCTACGGAATCCAACCTGGCCTTAAATGAAATCTTAATTGCCACCTAAACCTAATAACTAGTTGTGCCGTCAAGCATTTCCAGTAAGTAGCAATAAGTCTTTTACATCACTGAGGAGGAATTTCAGCCCAGTCTTCTTCAACTGTTTTGTATGCGCCACAGTCGAAGGTTTGTAAGCATAAATGGCCCGTTTAAAGCCATGCTACTGCATCTCAAATGGAATTCATTCCAGACTTTGACTAGACCACTCCAAAACCTTCATTTTGTTTTTGAGCCATCCCGAGGTGGACTTGCTGATGTGCTCTGAATCACTGTCCTGTTACAAACTGATGGCTATACATTCTCCTTCAGATTTTTCTTTGGGTTCTTTTTGTTCGGAGGGTTTTTGCATTGGAAGTCTCTTTCTTATTGTTAAATCAGGAATACCAACCTTACCCAAGCTTAACTGGCTCTCACTGGTTTTCCGCCAAAACCTTAGAAATAGATTTATAACCCTTTCCAGGTTAAAAGACATCCAAAACTTTTATTCTTCTTTAGATCAGGGGCATATTGTTACTTTTTGAGATATTTAAACCTACTTCATGTTAATACTTCAGACATTTAGCTGATTCCTTGATTCTACAGGTCTGCCAGTAATTAGGCCTGGGTATGGCAAGTAAAATATTTCATATGTGAGTTTTCCATAAAATTTTGTTAATCAGAGTTAATTCATGATTTAAGAATGATAGCAATTACTCTTAAACATAAGGAAAGCCTTCTTTGCATAGCTTTTATGAAATTATCCTTTGAAAACTGCATTTTTGTATTTACTTAGGTTGACTGATATTTAAACTGTTTAATGATCTGAAACATTTTAGTGTGACAAAGAAAAGCTAAGAAAAGAAATTTGTAAGGAGGCAAACTTTTTCACGGCACAATAAGCTTCTGAATGTTTGAGGGCTTCCGGTGTAGTTGCAGATGTTTCTCCATTTCAGACAAAAGAAACAAAGAAAGATAGAAGAAAAGGATCTTGGAGCAACAGGCGTAGCAAATATGAAGATAAAGGATAGAGATAAAAAAAAAATGGTGCTGGGATCAGGCAGCAGAATTAATTGCCCCTGGCATTCAAGGCCAACTGATAAATTGTCCCCGGCAGTCAGCATGGAGGTGGTCTGTCATACAGCGACAAAGGTGTTACAGTAAAGAAGAGGTGGTGGAAAGCGAGGTTAATTAAACCCTTTAGTGTGAACCACTCTCATTCATTACCTTCATTAAGTCATTCATTTAATCTGCTCCAGTGTCTGCGTTTTATCACACCCAGCCCCACTGCAGCGTCATACCGCTGATTAAGTTTCATGCTGAAGTCCTTTGGCTGCAGGGTGGAGGTAACTAAGAGACTAAAAATCAGGCCAGTTAAGGTGACATGCTGTAAATAGCTTGAAATAAATAGAGCTCACATGCATTTTCCTTGATTTTCCACTTCGGAATCAGTGGATTGGTCTTAAAAGTGGAAAATAAAAGCGATTTTCTCCCCTGGTCTTCACCGAACACTGCCGAGGCAAATCAGCAGGTCAAAAGAGAAGAGCCGGTCAAATCAGAGCAAGTGGAGACTCAGCTGAGCCAAACAGACTTGGGGATTTGTATTTAAAACAACAAACACAAGGTAAACCCTCTTATTGGAGTTTCTATTGTGTGGATCTTTGCTCAAAATAGAGGCAACCTTCCCTCTTTTGTTTGCACCTGGCATGAGGGGAAGAATTTGCCATTTGAGGGCTGGTTGAAAGCAAAGCGAGCAGGCGGCAGCGCACAAAATGAATTGCACGACAAAACATCCCATTTTCAACTCCATTAGGTCCCCCTCACAGACTTGACAGTGTTGTGCTTTTTGCCACTTCACATGATTAATCACGTGCGGAGGCTGCAGCAGGAACAGAGGCCTGAACTGCAGGCTGCCGCGGCTCCATGCTGAAGAGGACCGAAGAGAAGAAATGAGATGCGCTCAACATGTCGAGGAGAGACACAAACACAGAGTGTCAGGTGGGAGAATAGTCACCCTTTAACATGTGGAATCAAAGACACCTACTAACATTTGGGTCTAGTTGGCCATGGAAGCAGCTTTCATGGGTTTCAAACGGGGAGCAGCAGAGAGATGTTTTCCTCAGAGTGATAACCTCCAAGATGTTAGAGCTAGTAAACCAGGCTTCACATGCATCCATTTAAACTCAGCGGGATAAACAAACACAAAAATGTGCATAATTACAAGGTGGAAGGGAAAGCATGCATGATTTAAGAAATCATTGACACATAAATATCTGAAAGGTTTCACTTCAACATATATTACACCCTTTTAACCCAATACTTATGTTGCACTACGTTTTATTTATATTTATACTCTATATGTGGGGAATGTTAAAGGAAAGCTATGTTATGAATATTCCCAAGTTTTGAACATCTCAAAAACTGTTCAGCCCACCAAGACTTGACCGTCCACCTAAACTGACAAGGCCACAGAAAGCATTAATCAGTGAAACAGCCAAGAGGTCCATGGTAACTGTGGAGGAGGTGGAGAGATCCACAACTCAGGTAGAAGAACCTACTGACATAATAAATATTGTTTGTGCACTCCACAATTTGGGCTTTAGAGGGGAGGAAAAAAGAAACCCTTTCATGCAATCTCATGAACTTCCTTTGAAAGTTTTCCACAAAATAAAGATGACCTCAAATAGCTGAAAGAAGTACCTCTGGTACCATTAGCAAAACTAAACTTTCTGATCACATGCAAAACACTGTATGTGAAAGAACACTAATACCTCACATCAGCTAAAACACACCATCCCTCTGGGGACACATGGAGGTGGCAGCGTCATGCTGTGGGGGTGCTTTTCTTCAGCAGGAACAGGGAGCTGGTCAGAAATAATAGCAAAGACGCATGGAGCAACATTCAGAGCAATCCTGGAAAAATCCTGGTAATTACTTCAGACTGGGGCTAAGGTTCACCTTCCAGCTGGAAACCAAACCATACGACCGAAGCTACAAGGGAATGGTTTCAATTAAAGCCAGTTCATGAGCCAGTTAAAGGCTAGACCTAAATCAAATTAAGAATATGTGACCAGATTAGTAGATTGTTGTTCAATTAGTGTTAATACTTTTGCAAATCATTATATATACACCGCTGTTGTGTTATTTGTGTGTAAAGGTTCAGGCTCTACACTGGGATGCAGCCACCAGTTCCAACGCAGCCAGTAAAGATAATGCTGTACAACCACCTCACTGAGTCTCACTCCCAGACTGCTGTATACACTGCCTGTGAAACTTAAATAAACTACAGACATGTGTAATAATATAGTTTTTCCCCTCGTCAGAAATTCTAACCAAAAGGTTTTTGGTTGAATAAACCCATGAGCCTCAAGCTAAATAAATGCACCACAACCTGCAACACTAGAAGCTGAAATTCTTGTAATTAACATTTTGGGGCCAAAATGTTTCACTCACTGCATCATTGTTGCAAAGGCAACAACTATAAAGGTTATATTCTAGGCTATGCTGTCAACCCTTCATCAAATAAACCCAAGGTTGCTCAAATCTACTTTTATTACAAATCAAAGGAAATGTTTGTCTCTTACTGTTTTTCCCCCTTTCTGCAGATTCTTGTGCAGCTCCGTTTATTGATTAGACAGAACAAGCCTCTCAAACTACTTCTCTCTGCTGGAGGCGAGCTGCTCCAGGCTTCATTATCAGCTACCTGCAGACCTGTTGGCAATCAGCTTGAATTATGGGCATTACAAGAGCCAGATTTTGACAAGGAAGATTAATGTTTGGTGTTAAAAACAGGCAACATCTTCCATGCAGCTGCAGTTGAGGCCTCTCCCTGTGAAAACTTGGAGTAAGATCAGGAAGATGACTCCTTTGTGTTTGTGGAGGTCACCGGGTGGTGGAATGTTCTTTGTCGATGACGTAACCTCATGTGTCCTCCCAAACTTCCCCAATCATGTCTGAGGCAGAAAGTGATGAGTGCACAGTACTGTGGACAGCCTGCCCGCCTGGCTGCCCCTCGCCCATTCTCCAGCCTCATGCTCTCCTTCTTTTTTCCTCTGCAAAAGTGAGCGAGTGACCTTCAACCACACCCAGTCGGAAGAAGAAAAGGAGAAGGAAGGGAGATGAAGCAGCATAAAATGGAGAATGGGATAAAGATGAAATGTATGATATAAAAAAGGGAAAAGAGTTGAACAGAACACACATGCTATAATAAAAAAAATAATAAAACACTGGAGTGAGGAAAATGGAAAATCTCTCCTCTCTTGGAAGCCATCGGAGCGCGGAGTTGAATCTGACAAGAAAGATGACTCTCCATCCCTTTTCTCGCCAGTCTGATTAAACCTCTCACTCCACAATAAACCCAACACTCTGCAGGCTTCAGAAATGAGGGGAGCTGAGTACCTGAGCCTTGGCTAAAAATGTTAAAACCTTGAGGGTACAGTGACGCTGTGACATTCAAAATGTGTCTGACAAAGGAACCGAAATTGAATTGTAGAAGAAGTAATGAGCCAGCCATTTCCAAAGATTAATTTTCCCCAACAAAATCTGTCTGTAAAAATTCCCAATCCCTGTTTGAACATGCACAAAGCTCCCTAAAATAAGTTAATCTACAACAGAAAAATAATTTCCTTGTGTGTCGAAGGTACTAAGCAGACAGAAGGAGGTCTAATTAAAGTTGTAACATCTGCCTTCTGAGATCTTAATATGTCTTCAGGCTAGAAACATTTATCGCTCCACTTCCTCTGCTTCTCCTTTAAGCAAGAAGGGTAAAAAAAAGCTTTCTGCAAAAAACAAGAAAGTTCTGCAAGCAGTGGCGCTTTTTGTTATGGGCGATATCAAACGCTCTCGTCCATCGGGAGGCGAAACCAGATCTCAGGAGAAAAAAGGAATCTGTCAGTTTCACCCTGAATATGTGTTGAAGAGGAAGGGTGCTTATTTACATGCCCAGTTAATGAAACGTCAGCACCCCCCTGTGTAAAGCCAAGTTTAGGCATTGTGAGAACCTATAACCTTTTGCACTGAAAAGTTGGCTTTTTGCCTACTTGGTTATTTGGCGCTAAATGAAAAGGCTTCTCTGCTTCTCTGATCGGCTTCAGTTCAAAAGACATTTAAATTTATGAAACTGTTATTTAATTTGTCAAAACACTCGAAAAGAGTACTTTTCTTGGCAGCAGAATCACCTCCGATTGAGACAAGCATCAAAACTACAAATGTAGCTGGCCTGGTCGAACCTGGTCAGAATGCTTCTACAATTTCATCTCAATAACTTAAAAAACATCATCAAAATGTTAATTTATTATAGGAACTCAGTACAAAAAGTAATACACATTAACTGTATAGATTATTTGCACACAGTGATATAATTTAGATTAGTATAATTTGTGGCTAAAAACAAAATCCAGTGTCTCATAATTAAACATTACCAGTAAGACCAATAAAAAAGGGATTTTAGCACAGAGATGTTGAGAAAGTATACCCATGTGCTGTACATTATATGCACATAACACTTGGTCAGGTCTCTTTTGGTATGAGTTACTGCATCCAATTCCTAGTCCACGGCTGCACTGACTTTGAATGTGATAAAAAACATCAACAGGCAACAAAAATCAGTGAAACTTTCACATTGGACCTCAAACAACTTGGATTCAGTGTCTCTTCACTCTACCTTCAGACTCTCGGAATTTGATTTCCAAATGAAATGCAAAATTTTCTTTCATTTGAAAATAGGACTTTGGACATCTGACAGTCCAGACCCTTTTCTCCTTAGCCCAGGTAAGACTTCTGACATTGGCTCGGCTTCGGGGAGGGCTTAACACAAGGAAGGAGACGGTTGTAGCCCATGTCCTGTATACATCTGGGTGGGAGCTCAAAAAGCCCCACCTCTAGCTGCAGTCCATGCCTTGTGGAATTTGCCTCGCTTCTCAATCCCTTTTAGGGCTGCAATTATACCTGTTGTTTGTTCACCTTTTTTTAATTACACTTTTTCCTTCCACCCAACTTTCCATTAATATGTTTGGATACGGCACTCTCTGAACAGGCAACTTCTTTTGCAATGATCTTTTCTGGCTTGCACTCCCTGTGGAGGGGGTCAAAAGGGAATCCTATATTCTGGTCATACTATGGCATAACATGATCATTGCAAGAACATTTATTTGAGATATTCTAATTTACTGAGGTGTACCTGGATTAAAATTCCTTTAAAATGTGGCTGGTGAATTTTTGAGACTTCACTCTAAACAAAAATACAGAACTATGTTCTTTTCGCAAAAATTACAGATTAATAATTAAAAGGAACCATAAATTGGGAAAGAAAAAGCAAAAGAGCTCACAGCACATGGAAGCGAATAAAAAACAAAGAATAAAAAACAAGTGGTTGTTTGGGTTGTCTTTATAAAGTATTACATTACAAACCATTTTACCATTTTTGTGGTTAAATAATAAATGAGGAGAAATTAAAAAATGTTAGTTCTTTTTATGCATGAATTAAAAAAAAATTCAGCAAATAGAAAAGGAAAAAATAGCCTTTTTAACATTTTTAAACCGGCACATGGGTCTTTGACCATAGGAGGCGCTGTTTCCTGTCTACTGCCTCGAAGACCTGGTTCCAATTTTACTAAAACACAAATATGGATGATCAACAAAATAAAAAAATGAACACATCTAAAAGTTTGATGAAAAAAAAAACCTTGCTGGCCCACTTGAGGTGTAGGTCAATTTTATATTTTTCTTTGGTGGCGATTTTATTTATAGTTTTTATCTTTTTGAATATATATAAAAAATAAAATGTCTACTAATCTGTTTTTGGCCACAGAAAAGCAAACCAGCTAATATTTTAAAACAATAAATCTAATCATTTTGTTTTCCAATCAAGGGTTTCTGATTAGAACATTTTATTATTTCAACACGTTTGCTCGCCCAGGGCTCCATTCACGGGAGAACCGCCACTGACTGCAAATTGCATCATTATTAGAAATATTACCATAACTGTCAGAGGCTACTCTGAAATATTCATCCATTCCTGCTGAACTTTCCACAGCTGATGGTGGAGAAGAGGAGGAGGAACTGAAGGAGGGTGGGAGGTCTGAGCTTTGAGCACGTAGCCTGCTTACAAATTACCGACCAAACTCAACGTGAGGGAGTCTGCCTTGAACAGATCTGCCTCTCCTTTTCTTTTTCTCTCCTGCTCACTCTTGAGCCACCTTTACGTCTGAAACGTCGCCGCTGATGAGGATGCTGCTGCTGGTGCTGGTGGTGCTCTACTTCTGAGCGACTTCCCGACCGCTCCGCACAGCAGGAGCAGCCCCCCCCAACCCCTCCTGCACGGTTCTCCTCCCCCGCTGCTGTGTCAAAAGATTAACAGACCCCCACACTGCAGGGAGGCGACAGAGTCGCAGATTCAGACCCAGATCGAGCGCCTGCACAGAAAGAAAAGGATCACAGGACCGAGTCGAGTCGGGAAGGAGAACATCTGCGCTAACGACGAGGGGGAAATCTTCCAACTATGAGCCGAGTTTTTTGTTTTTATTTCCTCAACACCTTCTTGGTGCTTCTCGATGAAGCTTCTCCCGGAGCCTGAGTGCGACCAAACACCCGGACAGTGACACTTTTATCGGCTCATCATCGACGTTAAAAGGGGAGGGGGGGGGGGACTTTATTGGCCACCCGACTGCGCTTCTAAATCAACCCAGGACGACTGAGCCCAAGTGCAATACGAATGGTTCGGGTAACAAATGCCTCACTTTTTTTATCTATTTATGATTTTATTTATTTAGAGCGGATAAGTCTGTAATACCCGCAGTTATGAAACAGGTGTTGCAGAAAGGCGTTTTTTATTGTATGTTGTTAAACTCAAGAATGCAGGGCGCTTTACAAGGAAAGCCGCATGCAGGGCAGTTAATGAGGGAAAATATGACAAAGGTGATAACCATGCTGGGAAACATTGCAAACAGCAACTCTGTGGCTGCTGTCTGACTAAATGCACATCACTAAAACAGCTGTTGATGTGGATTTGGATCTGGAGGGAGGATTTAGTCTGCATCATCAGGGACCCTATTAAATTATTAGTTGGCACATAATAGGTCAGATGTTGTCTTGATGCCCTTGATGTTCCTCGGCCACCTGTGGTTGTGAATTGTGCAATTTGGGGACCCTGTGTGACGGGTGTTTATGGAGATAAACTGCAGGTGCAGACAAATGAATCTTGGCTTCAACATGGCTTTCTGTCCACTTGGGAATCACCCGATATTAATAGAGAATGAATGGAAGTGGCAAAGCCCGAGCCTCGCTTCGTCTCTGTCAGAGAATTTAGGAGCTTTCTGGATGATTACTTGGACAATGCAACGCCGAGAGAAGAACGAGGCTGACGAACCGGATCTTCAGTGCTACCTGGACATAGTAACTCATGCTTACTGTGAAATAGGCTGCCTCACCTTGTCAACAGCCATGTCACTTCCCAGACAGCAAGAATGATACATTTGGTCATTACTGATGAGGGACAGGAGGGTTGTAATCTCTGCCTCTCACTCTGAGCAGAATAAATTTCACAGCGCAGACAGGGGCAGTGAAAACACAAACATCGAACTGGTGGGGAGATTTCCAGGGTGAGGATTTGAGGAGCAGGAGGAATAACGTACGAGGCACGACCTCGGAAGAGGGAGCCAGCTGCAACAGTGGATGTGAACTTTTTTTACCCACACCACCTTCCTTCCTTCGTTCCTTCCAATCCTGCAGGCTGGCCTTTTTTCCCCCGAGAATACAAAGACATTTAAAATTCCAATATCCACTCAATCGGTGGCTGCGAGAAAATTCATTCAGGTTTTAGGGGATGATAACCAATGCCGGTCAGCTGGCTGAAAGAAGGCCACCATACTTTTCCCCACGCTAAGAAAACAGACAGTCAGCAGTTTAGAAATATTTCAGCTCATCATAAAAGCAAGCGTCATAGCCTGGAAACTTCTGGAGAGTCAGCCATCAGTCTGCAAGCTAATAGCTCTTTTCCCCACCCAGTTTCATCATAAACAGTGTTTTCTTTCATACTGCCCAATCAGACGCATTACTCTTGATATAGTTTTCAATTTAAACTGTATTTCCACAGACGAAATCTGCCTCTGTTCAACAAGTTGTAGCAGAGGAAAAATCTAGAAAAAGTACATTTATAATAAACAACTACATAAGTTCACCTTGTAAGCGTTAGTTTTAGGCATTTTTTTAAATTTTGCACTAAATATATGTATTTTTTTGTTATATTTATCTTCTTGTTTGGTGAAGGCCCCTCATGCTCCTCGTTGAAAGTAAAAACAAACAAATGGAGATGTGGATGAACGGACAGAGCATGCCCCAATCTTGACCTGGTCCCTGCTATTGTTTTTCCGGGCAGAGTCCAGAAACAGTGTGCATACATTCCCCACAAGTCAGGCTACCCGAGCAGATAGCTTAAATAATTAAACTGCAAATATCAGCTAGCTATGTTTGTCTTGCTCTGTAAAATAGAATTCAATACTTTTGCTTAAGTCCATGCATCATAAACAAAATAAATCAACAGAGATGCGCCAGTCAGTCAGAATTGGCCATGTTTCCCTTGATCGCCTAGGTAGCCATTTGGATGTCAGCTCATTTTTCTCCAGTATCTGATATTTACCTTCAGCTTAACATTGCTTCAGGTGAGTAATAAGTGCAGAGTGAGCTATGTACCTTAATGCTTTTGAAAGAAGCATATGCTGACATAAGGTTTTGGTTCAGTCCACCTTTCTGTCTCCACTGTAGCTTGATGAGAAACCTTAATGTTCCCAAATAGCAGTTTAGAGATATCTTGGAGTTCTCTCTGTTGTGTCTTGGTGTCACTTTTTAAAGTTGCTCGACAGAACGTTAAATAAAACAATGTTGTATGTAACATACATAACATTTGCAACAAGCAGGCACAGCTCAGTAACTATTTAAGTATCCATTCATTTATTCAATCATCAGAAGAAAACTAGAAGTTCCTAATACGGCATCTCCATTAATAAATATAACAGATATTATAATAACCACAGTAACTAATAATGCTATATTATTTTAAAAGCTGTTAGAATAATATTTTTTCTATTTTAAATTACAACAGCTACATCATGTAATTCCTTTTTGTTTAAAAATCTTTGCATAAATAACGTGAAACTGTATTTACGGTTATCAAACCACGAGAATCTTGGTTTTTAAATCTTTGGATTAATTCAGGCCAGACTCACTCAAGTGGATGGAAGTCACTTTCACTTCTTCAACACCTCCTCTTCCCTTGAGCTTATTTATGAACTATCACCATCATGCAGTAACACATTATTAGCCATGCAGACAGGCCTTCTTTCACTTACAGCTTTCCTAATCCACACATGCACCAATGTCCAAAACTCTTGGTTTTTCCTCCCAGTGGGAAGATCTTGCTGTCTTTAATGACTCAGACAGAACGGAGGAGGTGATGGACCGTTAGAGTTAAGGAGGCGAAGTCCCTTCAATCAGCGAGATATTGATACATGTTTTTCATTGACAGATTTTTCTCAGAGGTCACAGTCGTGCTGACAATATCTGTTAGGGCACGTCCGAAACCGGTAATGATTTTATATTACAATGCGATCGATCCTCTGAGGGGTTGACACCAAACAGAGAAAACTGACAGTCCTGCTCCGCTTTTCCGACTAAACACAACAGAGAGAGACACCGACGCCGGTTCAATTCCTCCGTAAAGTCAATGATCATTTCTCACTCCTGGGAATCGATGCTGTTTTTTATGCTGTCGGTGGCTGATGCACACCATGAGCTGTAGCAAAATTATACGATGAACCCTACCCATTCAGCCGCATTGGCATTGTCTCTGTGTAGTCACCCTGGCAGTGTACACAAAGCCACAATACGAGCGCGTCTCCAAACAAATAGCACGTTATCAATATTCATCCGAAGTGAGATGGGGATTTGGGATGATTAAAGGCGGCAGCGCGGTATGAGAATAAACACAGCAGACTATAGAGGCAAAGAAAAAGCTTTGACAGGGCACCTTGCTTCCCCTGAATGGGATTAATTAATAATGAATGTGCTGAGAATAAAAAAAGAAACAGAAGTTGCAACGGAAAACTTGTGGAAAAATCTATGAATCAAAAAGAAGCAATCTTAGGTCCTTTATGGGAAATGAAGGGTGTTTAATTCAAAGAACTGCAGAGAAAAGATGTAAAATAAACAGTTTAATAGGCTTCCCAGCTTGAGTCGCCAGAGTGTGTAGCTCTGGCCAAAGATGAAGGGGGCTCGCTGCTTCTTTTGCAGCAAATGTCCTTACCATAGCAACAGGCATCAAAGTACTTTACAGTTGGTTGGGAAGTAATGTTGGAAAAATAATTGTGTTTTCCTCGTTTACTAGAATACAGATGGCTTGGTGCAGAACAGATGTCAATTTCTGTGTCTCTGTGTTCCAGGCATGGTGCCCACGCCCCAGGTGTGCGTATCAACCCTGGTCACGGTGAGCACGATGGCGGTGGTGGACCTCTATCTGCTGGAGCAGAGCATGCTGGGAGCTCGTGGCATGTCAGGGCCCAGCGTGTGGCAGTACGTGGCTGTACTGCTAGGTGACGTCTGCTTCCTGCTTGCCCTGCGCTTCGTCTCGGCCGGCGTAGTTTCTGAGGCGCAGTCATCACGACGGGGTTTCGCCAACGCCCTCTGGTTCCTGTTCCTGTCCCTGTTGCAGTTGAAGCTCTTCTTCGTCTGCCACAACTACAGGCAGGAGCGGCGCCCGCCCGACCCACTGGCCAGGAAGACCCTGACACTGCTGCTGTCCATCTGCCTGCCCTCCCTGTTTCTAATCCTGACCGGAGCTGATCACATGACTCCACAGCGCAGGAAGCAGGAGGTGCGGAGCCGGCTCTTGTGGGTTATTGTGGATCTCCTAGATGTGCTGGACCTGCAGGCGGGTCTGTGGGAAGCCCAGGGTGGGTCTGGGGGGGTCGTTGAACAGAGGCTGCCAATCTGGGCAGAGGGCCTGGTCTTCTTCTACTGCTACGCGCTCTTGCTGCTGCTGCCCTGTGTGGCCCTAACAGAACTGGGGGCCACCAGCCTGCCAGGACAGAGAGGACCCCGTAGGGAAGCTCTGTACCCTTGGCTCAGCTTGATCACCATTAACATCTTCACCCTGGCTCTTAGGGGAACAGGCATGCTGTGGTACAGAGACTCCCGTGTGTCGACTGTGTTTCTGGGGAAAAACTTGCTGGCTTTGGCTGTGAAGCTGAGCTCAGCCTGGGAGAGACACAAGCAGGAGCACGGTGCTACAGGAGCTGGGACTGTAGCTGTAGCAGAACCAGAAGCCTCTAGTGTACCAAGCCAGAACTTGGAGCAGGACGAGGGCCAGGCCCAGGGGAAAGTTCCTCCTGCTCATTTTCACACACTAACTCGTTCCCAAAGCCACACTCTGTCCCAAGTCAGCCTGGAGCCCACAGCAACACCCTTGGGGCCCTCTTTTATCTCCCATGAACTGTAGAGAATCATGCCCAACATGCATGCCTGCAAATACTGTGTGTACGCACATACAAACTTTAAAAACTCAAGCAGACTGAGCCAGTATCACCTCCCAGCAGAGAACGGCGGCGGGCAGAACGTGGAGCTGTGGAAATTCATTTGGCACGCTCGTCTGTTCGTGCATTACATCGTGCTGGGAGGAACTTGAAATGCATTGTTGTGATTTGTGGGAGTGCATTTTTAGAGTCAACACTGTGAGCAGCACTGCCAGCCTGTAAAGTGTATTGTAGAGATGTTGAAGCCTAGTGAGTATTCTCTGTTGTATAATGGTGGCTTAACTGCCTTACTTCTCTCAGTTTGTTGTTGTTTGAAATCTACGTCCTTCTGACAAATATATTTTTAGATTAATTTCTACTTCTTAGTAAATATCCATTGATATCCAAGTTAAAATTGTATGGTTCTTTGGAGAAACTGGATCATTAGATGCCAAAATCTGAGCTGTGACCTTTCAGTATGGATATTCTGTCATTTTATTAGAAAAATTTAATACAGAGAGGTGATGCTACATTTTTCTTTTCCTTCAGTACCAAAGAGCCAAGATTGAACAAGGAAAACTCCCACATTACCCTTCTACACTGTGGTTTAAAGTTTTAATGTAAAGTTTTAACCAATGATCTTACCCCAGGTGATGTTTCCCTTGTTAGATTATTCTCCGAAAAACTTGGATTAAGCCTTTTATATGAATAAAATATAGAAAGGTTAGTCAGAAAAAAGGTAATATAATGTCCAGTGGAGAAAGTAAGTTTGAACATGTTAGTAAAAGTATTTCTAATGGGCCTTTGAAATTCACACCAGACTTCTATAACAACCCAGAGTCTAGACAGAAATTAAAATTATTAAGTCCATAAATTAAGTTTTTTATAATAAATTGGAATGACACAGGGAATACGCATTACACACATGAAGAAAATGAGGTACAGAGAGGCACAGAAAGCCCAGAAACCACCTAAAATCTATCGACATCTTAAAATCAGTCTTGCTAACCTTCTGAGTGTCCCAGTTAGCACTATTGGTGTCCTAATCCAGAAGTGGAAAGTGCATAATTTCATCATACAGTGCCCAAGACCAATGGATTGATCTTCAGAGAGGCCTGGATACCGTAAATGAGATACAATTTTTCAATGTAAACAACAAGAAATGTACGAATCAGAAGATGAAACAAGGATTTTTCAGCAGGACAATTATTCCAGACAACCAAGGAAACTCTTAACTGGTTTCAAGTCAATAAAAAATAATGCTGCTATAATAGCCAAGGTATAAAGCTATAGGAAGGATAAAAGATCACAGTTTATGTAGAAGCCCACAGACACTTGAAGATTTGAAGACAAGTAGTGTGGAATAATGGGTCATACTTGAGCAATGTATTGGACTAGTTTCTCCACACAGAAGATGTTAATACCAAAAAAAGCTTTTCTACCAAGTATTGTATAATCTCAATAACTTTCCCATGTGTTTTTCCATTTTATTGCACATTGCTTAATTTATGGACTAATTTGTGTTGATTTTTTCCTGTGGGTTGATGTATTGGGCTGGTTACTGACATGCTGGTGTGAATTTCATGTCAATAGCCTCATTAGGAATATATTTACAGAGAAAAACTTCAATACTTGTGTTCAATACTATTTTCCCCACTAACTGCTTTTTCTCCTCTAGATCGTAAGGAGTCAGCTGAGGTAGCTAGTGCATCTGGTCAGGATGCCTCCAGGGTGCCTCCCTTTGAAGATTTTCTGAAAATGTCCCCGGGGCTGAACCAGAACTCACTGGAGGCACCCTACATCCCCCTTCTGGCCTTGGAACGCTTTAAAACCCCTTGAGGGTTTGTTACCCCCACAACCAGATATCAGAGAAGTGGAAGGCAGTGGCTGGACAGAAGTACAGAACTAGTAGTTTGTTTTGGGATATCTAATGACCTTTAGGATGTAACTATGCTGCCATGGAGATTCTCTCTTAAGATGAATCTTATTGTTATTCCTTGTATCAATATGGCCAGATGGTGCTTCTCCTGCTCACTTCAAAGATATTTCTTGCAAATTTCCACTGACAAAATTGGCCAGCTTAATGCCAACTAGTTACGTGAACAGTTTTATAAAAAAACAAAAAAACAAAAAAACATAATGATAATGAGAAAATGGTCAGTGATCAGTTTTTTCAGTCTGTTTTTTCCACCCATTAGGAGAGAACAATTATTCAGGATGAGGTAAACTAATCTCAATGTTGCCAATTTATCTCAGCCTTGTCAACAAACATGCAAACCCTTCTGACTGGCGACCTTTATCCGAGCATGGAAGGAAAGGTCGAACCATTTAGACACTCGAAATGGTAGGTGATTGGCTTAAAAAGAGGAAAAAGAAATCGATTAACGTCACAGCATCCATTTTTGTCGTGCTCTCACGAAGGCCACAGAGCTAAAAAGTTAGAGGACGTTTGTCGACATAGACAGAATAAAGAGGTGAAATTTAACATGTTCAACCTTTTCCTAAAGATGCTTGTGACTGGCTTTCTATCGATGCATGGATATTCAGTGACATTCAGCATTAAAATCGCCTCTTTCTAAAGGATTTGATAAACACACTTTGTGTCGTAAACCTTTTCCACAGAAAGCCAGAGAAAATATGAAGTTAGTGACACAGCTATAGGACGCTAGTCATTATCTGAATGGCTTTCTGTTCCTCAGTGATCCGAATAGACCAACTGCTACTGAAAGGAGACCTCCTGACCTAATCTGTCCATCTATCAGTGGTTGACATCCGGACAATGTGTTCATTTAACAGGCTAATATTAATCCCATTGGGCACTTCAACTAAAGGGAACTATGACTAAAATCACTACTTAGTTCCACCTTTATGAAAGAAACTTTGCAGCAGAGGAATCAGGAGGTATTGTAGTTAAGCATTAATCTGCAGTTGCATCTTTGCTGTGACCCATATACTCAATTACTCTGAAATGACTTCAGCTCAGTGACAAATAATTCACTTTCACATGCAGCACTGTACATAAGTCCTCAACCATATCTCATATCTTTACATTTGGCTTCCAGGCAAATCTTGTCATCATTTTGCTTAATATTTTTCCAGATCTTTCAGTTTGGGTTTGGACTTTGGCTGCTCTTTCCCTTATTTTTGTGTCCGGTACTCAGCTCAGAAGAATGTTTAAGCTTCAGGTATAAAAAGGCTCCTAAACTTAAATGATAAAGTGGTGTTGTATCTACACATAACAGAAAACTTGGAAAACGAATTTAATTTTGATCTTTGGATATTTGTTTCATTCATTTCACAGAATCTATGAAAAATGCCAAAGATAACACAGCTTGCCAGGCATTGTCATTGTATTTTACCACCAACAAAGCAATTCCTGCCAATTCTTAAAAATTTCTGAGCTCTCAGGTCCATTTAGACAATTCTTGAGAAATAAATACCACAAAATAAATAATTGGAGATATTTCTACAATGGTCACATTTAAAAGATGGAGGGATGGATACAACTTCTAGACAATGGGATGCAAAATAAAGTTTAAATTTTTAAATGTTCTGTTTTTTCCCCACACTTTATTCAGCCTTACAAAAATCCCAGACTTTTTCAGGAAGATTTTCTCTTTTAGGACAATTAAATCCCAAAGAGTTGTTGAATAAAAACCCGACATATAGAAAGATGATGAATCTCTCATGTCCTATGTCAGGTTTTGCCTGAATTTGATTCTTATTTCTTAAAGACATGGAATTCAGAAACCATTTATCAGCTTCAGATTTATATAGGCCTCAGACGTCTTTGGGCCTCCACTTGTCCATTTTCCTCATTTCAAAAAGGACAATATCCATAAGAACTGGACACAAAATGGTTTAGAGAGCATTCATGTACAAATAAAGCTGTATAAGGCCTTGGGAAGCCTGGAGAACTATGAATCCCCACTTTAAAAGATTACAATGAAGTCTGGCTTCTTAAAATAAACAGGAAATAATTGGTGGCCATAATGTCCTAAAACATCAGACTGCAACTTAAACAACCTAATGTGAAAAAACATAAGATGTCAAGAACAAAAGATGCCGTCTGCATACTTGCAATCTTTCTCTGTATGGACCTCAAGCATTTCTTGAGCTTGCTGTAACACGAACTACACAAGACGCAGGTCTATTTTACTACGTTGTTTACAGAAACCGAATGCCGATGTAAGTAATCCCTTTACAGTTTTTTTAAAACCACGTTGATGTGATTTGTACTTATCTCTGAGTCTGTCAGTCATTTTTACAAACAAGAAAAAAAAGCCTCTGATCTCTTAAGATGAAAGTTGGCTTTTTTAGTTTCATTTTTGTTTTAACTAGAGATAGAGCCTTTCATCTGTAAATGTATCACGATGTTGGGCGTCACAGGGTTGAGATCTGCTGTACGGTTAAGTGCCTTGTTTCCTCATGGAGCGACGAGAGGCGTGCACGTTCAGTGTACCATGTGGAACTGGGACATGTGCTGTGTGGAGACTGTGAAGCTGGTTCTGATACACCTTCAGAGTGCAAACTAATAAAAGTGTTTCATACTCACTGGATGTTGGCACTTCATTTGGTATTAGGTGTTACTGGCGCACAGAGAGAAAAACAGAAGTCAAAGGTGAAATTACTTAAAGCCAGCAGGCCTTCAGGATGAATAACTCTTCTAAAGCCGTGGAAAAATATTTGCTCCTTTACAGGTTTCTTTTGCTTTTCCTCTTTTGTTAAAATCATTAATTGTTAAATCATTAATTAGCTGTAATTAACCACATATTTGTAGAGCTGACTTCATTTGAACAAGCCATACCCAGGCTTGATAACTGCCAGACTTCTATAATCAAGAAATCACTTAAACAGAACCAGTCTGGCAACATGAAGTAGGCTAAAAGATCTTAAAATAAACACATGACGCGCAAATCTAAAAAGATATTATGAACATCTGAGGACCAAATTCACGGATATCTATCAGTCTGCAAATTATTACAAAGTCGTTTCTGAGGCTTTGGGATTGCTGCCAAGCACAGCAAGAGCCATGATCCACAAATGGAGAAAATATGGAACAGTGGTGAACCTTTTCAGGAGTGGTTGGTCTACCAAAATGACTGCAAGTGCATGTCGACAACTCATCCAGTAGGTAACAAAAGCACCTAACATCTCAAGCATTGCAGGTCTCACTTTCCTCAGTTAAGGTCATAGTTCATGATTCAACAAAAAGACAGAGACAGATTAAAAAAAAACCTCCATGGACACGTTTTAAAGTAAAATCTGCTGCTGACCAAAAAGAACACAAAGGCAAAACACATGTCGTTGACCCCTGGACGTTTGGGAAGGTCTGCATCCTGTTACATCTGGCTTAAAATAACATAATGGTGGTTGTGTGATCATTTGGGACTACTTCACTGCTTCAGGGCCAAAGGAACCATAAATTCTGCTCTTAAAATCCTTATAGAGAATGATCATGCCATCAGTTCGTGATGTTAAGCTGGTAGCTCACTTGGGTTGTACACCGGGACATCTGAAGCCCACAAGCAAGTCCACCTCTCAGTTACTCAATAAATGAATAAAGAAGGCTTGGATTGTGGCCTAGTCAAATTTAAATTCAAATAAGATGCTGTAGTATGATGGTAAACAGGTTGGTAATGCCTTCAGTGAGGCTGAACTAAAACAGAAAGTGGATCAATATTCCTCCACAGTGATGTAAAAGACTAACTGACAGTTATTGCAAAAAAGTGACAACAGTGGCTGCTTCCAAAGGTGGGACAACTAGTTGTTAGGATTTAGGGACGAATACTTTTTCACAGAGCCAGGGGGGGTTGGATAGCTTTTCTTCCTTTCATTAAATCGGGATTTGGAAACTGCATGTTGTAATTTCATGGGTTATCTTTGATGTTAAATTGTGTTTGATTGTCTGAAACATTCTAGTGTGACAAAAAGGAACAACTAGAAGAAATCTGTAAGGGAGTAAATACTTTTTCACAGCACTGCATAAAAATCAATCGATTCAGTTCTGAAGTAGCAGGAAGTTGTTTGTTTTCATGTTTTTCTCATGCAGATCGGGCTGCATGATATCTGGCAAAAAGTGGTAATTTATCACAATCCTGCCGGCGGTCCCAGCAGCCCAGATCTTCTCGCTGTGAGCCTCGGATGATGCGGCGTTTGATGCTTAAAAAGAGGTCCCTATGTGATGGGTGTTTCTTTTCCGGGTTACAGTAAAAGCATGAGAGCCATTCTCATTTCTGAGTTTAATAGGTCACGCTAATTGAAATTTAGGTTTTTTGTCAAATAGGAAGTGCTTATTTTGGCTGAAAGAAGCTTGATTTCAGAGGAAGTATTAGGACTAATGTACGCTCTCCTGCACAGAAGGATGTTCATTTAAAGTCACTGCAGGGAATTTCACTCCGGTTCAAGGAGACTTTTAGGGAGAAACCTCAGAGGGATAACCAACATGGCAGACAGCGTGCAGCCTCTGTCTTTCATCCATCTCCCTTTGTTCACTCTACATTTCAAACACATGCACTCTGCATGCAGTCCCTGTTGGGCAACTTCTCATATTTCTATTACACAGAAAGCACCGACTGCAAAGGCAGCAGCCGCAGCAAATGACTGCCTCCTAGAATTTGTTACACCTGTTAAGCTGCAAATAAAATGCTCAGCATTTTCCCTCAGCTTCCACCGTCTCATAACTTGCTCCTCAAGAAAGGCGCATGAGCTTCACTTGTTTTCTTTCTTCTCTCCCATCCTCCTCATTCTTCTTATCCATTCGCCTGTGCTAATTTCACTCCAACTCGTAATTATTCTCGTACACCAAAGCTGTCAGTTCCTCTTTTTTGTCTCCAATTCCCTCTTTTATTTCTCTAGTTTGTTTAAATTTGCCCCGCAGCCGACAGGGAGCCTACCTCTCTGCACTTTCTTGTCAGGGGTGGTTAGTCAGAGCCAGGAAAAAAAAAATGAGAAGAAGAGGATGGCTAAGATTAAAGAGCCAGGGCAGCTGCCTGAAGCAGAATGTCTCCCGATGGCCATTTATCTACTGCTTCCTCCATGTATTTAGAGCTGGAGCACAAAGCCGCGACACAGCATCCTGACAACAATGATGCTTCCAACTAGAAGCACCATTGGAAAAACACATGGCTTCGTTCTGCTTCACTGAGCCCTTTCTTTCAACCCACATCACCTCATTACCCCAATGCATATGGGCTCAAACACACCTACTTGCACACAGAGGCCACATTTAACGGACAGAAGTCTAAATCATTCATCGTGCCGTCAGAACCACTGCTTTGGGAGAGAACTTCAAAGTAAAACTCTAAGAGAAGAGATGATGCAAAAGAATCTGATATGCAACGCAATACTGCAGGCAAACGGATACTAATACTGGTCTCAGATGTTACGGTGACATTTACCTGAGGGCCCAAATCTAAAGAGCAATAAATTTGATCATTAATTTCCCAAATATCAACAAATTATTAAACCCAAATTCTTTACAGTTTTTGATCTCAACTCATCAGATCAGATGTTTTGCTGCTGTTTTATGTTTTTAATTAATATAAACTTAACAGTGCTTTAATGACAATTCAGAAAGATTTTTTTCTTACAAAAAGTTTAAAGAATTAAGAATAATTTCCCTATTTACACAAGAATTACCACTGACAAACAATAATAAGGATTCTGATACATCGGTGGATAAAAGTTCTTTAAAGTAATAAACAGGACATGTGAAACTCATTTTATGCATTTTAAATTCTCAAAGATAGAAAGAATTTGTATTATTATTGCATGCTTACGGCTTTATTCCAGATTTTACTAATAAACTATTTCAGTTAAATGTAATATTGTATTAAAAACTGTTCAAAGCATAACTGGATATTGCTTCTCTGGGATAAGATTAGTCATGTGAAAAATTCAAAATAGATAAAAGATAAAAATCTGCAATAACATACTATATATAAAGTAAACATTCAATATATATTTGAATCCACAAAACATTTTAGCCACATAAAAACTATTTAAATGAATTGAATATAACCCTTCAAGTCTTTCATTTAGCTGTATTTGCAGGTTTTCTGATGCATATGAGAGGATTTAGTTTTATTTCTTCTATTTAATAAACCTTCTTTTTCCTGAGATCAGAAGCTCTTTTTCTGATTTAATTATTTATTTATCTCCTAATCAAGCAATAAAAAAGGTCTGGTGTTAATTGGTATTTGTTTTGTGGGATTGCTGCTTTCAACAGAAAATCAAACATGCCATCAAAAAAGCTCTCTCGTGAAACTAATTAGAAAGATTTTTGAAATGTTCAGATCCTGTGTTTGATACATACTGAGAAAGAAATTAAAGGAGCAGAAAAATGTACCTGAAAACACTAAAGGCTCTGAGAATCTATGTGAGATAACAGAGGTCAATGATTACAGGAGTCTTTCTTATGGAAAATAAAAACTGCAAACCCAAATGGGGAACAGTCTCCAGGATGCAGACATAAAGGGAAGAAGACACAAGAGCAAATAAAGCAGTTCATTACAAAAGGAGGAAAAAAACTTCTAAGTCTGAGGAAAAAAAGGGAACGACTTTGGTACAAGGGATCCTAAAACAGCTGAACAAGCATACCTTGGACCAAGCAAACAATTATTAAACTGTAGGACGATAAAGATGGAAAACATAAGGGGAATGGATGACTCATGCATAACATGTCATGTGTAGAACAATGTGAAAGCAGCGCAACGGTCGTGCATGGCTTCCTGTTCCTCATGTTTATTAATGACATAAAACAGACGACCAGAGGAATCCTTAAGTGGCTACAGGATTTCTGTCGGCTCAGATTCTTTAAAGTTTTGATTGATGAGATGAAGCTTCAGGGTTCTAATGATCTAAAACTGTTCTGAACCAAAACTCCTTGGATGGAGGAAATAATTACGAAACTGCACCAAAGTAACAAGAATGAAAATGAAGGAGAATGCCTGGATTGCTCATGATATGATGCATGAAATGTCATATACAAAACAATGTGAAACCAGCCTAATGTACTTCCCATCACTCATACTTATTGATGACAGAAAACAGAAACAACCAGATGACATCTGAGGTGTTTACAGAGTTTCTGTTTGCTCAGACTCTGGTGATTGATGAAATGATGCAAAAACTGTAAAAACTTGAAATTGACTCCACACAAAGTGGGTCAAAAGGCCTGAAAGGACAGCAGTTTAAGGATACACCAACTGAAGAAAAAAACATGCTTTCACATACATAAATAAACTATAGGTATCCATGATATATTACACATGTCTCACCTATAAATGCAAACAAAGATGAATTAGCATAAATATCACCAAGCTCCAATTTTCAATACATACAGCTCTGATAAAATGATTGATAAACACATCCATCAGCCAATAAGATGATTTTTTTAAATGGTGGCAAAGGCTACTGACTTTTGAACCTTAAAAGATTCTTTATGGCACAAGAAATCAACAAAATGTTTAATCTATGATGTCATATTTAATGGCAAGTTGTTGCAATGTGTTGCTGTAACAGCAAGGTGGTGGTGAAAAAAAAGTAAGTCAGTTGCTTTTTTTTTTTTTTTTTTTGCCAAGAAGAAGAAACATTTTTGACCAACCCTTTGTAATGTAGACATTATGTTCTGTGGTGCTGTGAACTGAGATGTCAACAGTGGTCCAGTAAACAACGCTAGGAATTGAAATAGTTAATGGTTTTGAAGAGTTACCGTTTCAACGCTGCTAAAGTTTTCTGTCATACTATTCGTACTACAAGTCTATCTAAGGAGATGTCAGAGAAAACGCTAGACTAGAGTTTGGTGCATGACTGGTTTAAATCTTATTTGCAGAACACGACTATTTTGTGTTGTTTAAAAATTAAAAAACAAAGACCACATTTGGGTTCCTCAAAGCCCCATTTTCACCCCACTTTTATTCACCATCAACACGATACACCAATCTACAGATTATGAGTACTTCAACATCTTTGCTGATGACGTCCAACTTTATATTTCTCTGTCACCACTTGACAAAAGTCCACAACAATCACTGAGCTCCAGAATATCCATAGGTAGACTGGTCAGAATTTCTACCAGTTTAATCCAGAAGAGACAGAAGTCTATTTATTTCCCCAGAAATGCAAGGTTAGAGATCTGCACTCGGCTAGACTTGATGAGGCTAAAGACCACCGAGAATTCAAGAACGGTAGGTGCCATCATATAAAAACATGTGTATGCTTTTATTTTCAGTAGATTACATTAATGTAACGTTTTCTTTACCAGTCCCTGTAAGACATCAAACAGGCAGCTGCACATCGTTCAAAACACTGCTGTCAGAGGCTTCGCCAACACCAGAAAAATATATCCCAGCTGTGCTTAAATCAGTGAACTGGTTTCCTGTTTGTTAAAAGATGTAATTAAAAAAATCCTGTTATTGGTCTATAGATACATTTCTCAGCTGTTGGTTGTCTATGAAAAATGTAGACATCTCATGTTATCAGAGACCTCCTAACTTAATATGTTCCTATAACAAGAACTAAACAAGGGAGGTAGTGTTTATTTTCTGTGCTCCTCATTTGTTAAATAAACCCCCTGAAAACCTGAGATGTGTTTTCTAATTTCAACACATCTTTCTGTTTATGTTTTAATTTTTACTATAATTCTTTTAATGTATTTCTTGTTTTTAATATGATTCTCGTTATCTTTGTTCCTTTATCTTCCTGTAAAGCATTTTAAATGACATTTTGTATAAATGGCTCTATAGAAATAAACTCACCTTGCACATCACACTTGATAAAGGAACACGGTTTTAAAGCTGAAGCTGGAAAGCTATTCAACAGCTGATTGCACGGTGGCTACCAGCTGATACCAGCTAGCTGCTACACCATAAAGAGCAAAAGTACAAAAATGTGTTATATTCTGCAGAGCAAACCTGCTGACTTAGAAACTACTAGTGAGTACTAATTCAAAATATCTGTTTAATTAAGAATATAAAGATAGGGAATGTCATATAGTTGGAAAATCAATATGGTAATATGGTAAATCAATAGGTATTTTTAGCAGCAGGGGCTGCACAGTTAGTAGCACTGTTGCCTTGCAGCAAGAAAGTGTTGGGTTTGAATCCTGGGGTGGGGTCTTTCTCCATGCAGTCTGCATGTTCTCCCCGTGTATTAACCGAACCTGTTATGTGTGGCACAGATACTCCGACTTCCTACCAGAGCTCAAAAACATGACTGGTTATCCCAAATGTGCCTTTAGGGATGTGTGTGTGTCTATGGTTGTCTGTCCTGTTCGCCTCTGCCCTGTGATGGACTGGTGACCTGTCCAGGCTGCACCACGCCACTCACCTAATGTCTGCTGGACATAGGACCCAGGCCCCCTGTGACCCCGCAAGGATAAGTGGGTACAGATGAACGATAGATGGACATTAGATCTAAATTCAGTGTAAAATTAAGTTCCAACGATACAAACCTAAAGATGCAGAAATTAGAAGTAAGAAAACTCTGCATGCAAAAATGATATCAGCAGAGTCTTGCATTATTTAAAAAGCTTTTCATTAAAGCAGAATATTCTGACAGGACACAGTGAGGAAGAAGTGTTCAAAGGTGAAGCGAGCCATAAACACGCTGATAGGCAGTAAATGCTGCAAACACACTGAAGGTTCAAAAAGAAAACACTGCTCTTAAAACAGACGTCACAAAATACCAGAATCCCAAAATATATAAAATTCCAAACATATGGCAAGGAAGCTGCCTTCAAAAATACTTCCCACCCCCACTGATGCAGCTGCATCATTGTGAGATGTTTCACAGGACACCATAGCTGGCGGGGAGGATTATACAAAAATATATGATCACTATTGTTTGAATTTTCCTGTGAGCTTAATGCTGAGCTGCAAATAAAAACATATTGGCTCACAGCCAAGAAAAGCCTTTTGCTTTAAAAGAAAGAACATTAAGTGGTAAATGCTGCTGGACTACTTAAACTACGCCAAATGTAGATAACAAGCTTTGATAATTAATCTACATTCAGTTTTTAAAATTCCCATATCACCGCAAATGGAGAAAAGATGTTTATTTATGTGACAATTACAGAGAACGTTAAACTTCTTTAGACATCTGTTGTGTGTCTAAAGGTGAGAAAGGATTTAGCTGAGCCTTAAATTGATCTGAGAAAGTGTTTAAATCAATTATACAATGAAGCAATAAAGTAAGCAAAAATTTAAAAAATTGTTTTATGAAGTGTTTTATAAAGGGGAAAAACATTTAAATAGAAATAAAAATGAAAGCAATGCATAAAAATACAACTAGGCTACTTTTTATTGATCACAATAAACGTATTTGGGTGTATTTTAGGTCTAAGAAACATTACTGAAAACCCAAAACAATGAAAGATTAAGATCCTTTAGAGAAAACCATCTTATACCAGTACAAAACTTTTCTGTTTCAATATTTTGAATTCACACATTTCAGGGTGAGGGAAGTTATAATCTATGATTTTTCTCTTGCCTTTAATTAAAAACATGCCACATCACTGAGAGCTTGATGAAACATGTGGGAATGTCCCAAAAGATAATGAAACAAAGGGGTATTTTTGTGAAAAAAAAATCTGATTTTATTCGCATTTTTAAAAAAATGGCACGTCAAAAATTATTATTATAATTAGTTTGGAATAATTACTAGGAAACTTCTTACTGGCACTAGAGAAATCGGTCCCTGTAAGAAAATATTCCCCATCATTCTTGTGATTTTTCTATTCCTTTTTGTTTTATGCTCACTTTTGCAGAAGAAATCCAACAAACAGCTCAGGAAAAATAATTAGTAAAACCAAAAATCCTGAAGTTAAGGTTTGCATTCAACAATCCAGCCTAACAGCAAAATATCCTCAAATATAAAAAAAGAAACACAGTCTTAAAAGCAGATTTAAAAAAGTTAAAATGACCTGAATTTCAGCTCCTCCTACTGCTGCTTGTTATACAGACACAGTTCATCTTCCTTTTTCCTTTACTCCTCCAATAAATCTGAACAAACTTTACCCTTTGAATCCTTTATACTTTTAAATGTTATATTTTTATTTTAGTGTCAAACTAAATTGATAAAATATTATTTATCTGTAGGTATTAGTTATAAATAATCAGAGGTTTTCCCATATTAGAACTGATAAAATTCAAGCAGATGAATCTGATCTTAGTTCGTTAAACACTTATTAAATTCATTACACACTGCTGGCTGCAATGTAGCAGGAACAAAAGGTAAACAACAAGGGTGTGTTGTAAATATTTAATTGCAAACCACCCACATTAGAGTAAAGAACAGCTTATTTAGATGGATTCTGCTCATTCAAAGATTCAGTTCCTGATATTTAATTCAGTCATTTAGCTGCTAAATGCTCCGATACTGCATGCTCATAATCACGACTACCAAAAGCAGAAAAGACTGAACCAAACAGCAGAGAAGGAAGCCAGAAAACCTAAATAGAAAACATAAAGAGGCTGACACGCTCAGCCGAACCGAGGAGAGTTGGATGAGAGTTATTTTTACTGCACGTAATCATGTGATCCTTTTAGAAAATGTATTCTAGCCGCTTTAAGCCACATCCTGTGTAAGTATAACCTTTCCATTGCTGTGATGTGAAAAGATGCTATTTCTAACACTAAATAAGTTAGTGAGAACTCAGCTGAGGAGACTGTCATCTGCAAAGCCACCGTGCACAAATGCTCTTTATGAATTATGCACAATTTAGGAAGAAAGAAAAAGAAGAAAGAGCAGGTATGGAAGCAAGCTGCAGGGAAGGTTGGGGCTGAATTACTCACAGATACTTGATGTAAATCTTAAATTATGCATCAGTAATCCTGCTTACAGAAATTCATTTGCAATATCTGAACTAATAAGTCAGGTGCTGTGTGCTTTCTTTTCACAGTAAACCTGTTAAGGTGGTAGGCAAGAGAGCACAAATGAAAAAGGAGATTAAAAAAGACAGAAAGTCTCTGGAGGAAGATTATCAGAAGAACAAAAAGTCTAAAACGAGGCTCCTCAGAAGTAACAAGCTGAAGGTCCTGCTGTGATCCTTCTTTCTAAACATCAATCAGAAAACAGAGCAGTGGATATAAATCACTTCAAGGATCTAACGAAGCTGGAAGCTTTTGGACAGGACAGGCTGAAAACTGAGACGTGATAAACATTTACAACCCTGATACCGGTACCGACTAACCTAACTTCTGTTGTGGATCTTTGCTTTTATTATTGTATTGAAAGAATAGGAAATACAAACTGTGTGCACAATTATTAGGTGAGTATTCTAATGTTTTTTGCATATTTTCCAACTCCAAGCTGTATAAATTGGCATGCTTGTTGGACTTAAGCATATCAGGTGGAGTGTATTAGTGTATTGAGAGAGTTTGTGGCCCAAGGAGATTAACACCCTATATCAAAGCTGTGTATAATTATAGGGAGCGTCTATTTCTCAGGAAAAATGGGCCCAAAAAAGTGAAACATTGTGAAAAAAAATCTTTCAGAGTAATGCAGTAATTTTGCCGTTGTACTGGGGGGGCGCCCCAACCCTTCAACGTTCCCCTCCTACCCCCCCAAGACAGTAAACTTAATAATTATATTAAATGTATTTTCTAAATAAAATACATCACCTTTCCTATATAAAACAGGTCTATACACTAACATTTTATAAAACAAAAAAAACAATCTAGTCATTCCTGCGGTGTTCAGACCCATGTGCGCAGGTGACCACACACTGACACAGACCATGCTGGAAAGGATGTCGCAACCACCTGAAAAACCTCCAATTGCTAGCTGCAAGTGGGTGGTGGATGCTTGACAGCTGGAGCAAGAGCCCCCTTGGGCCCCATGTAAGAAAATGAATTAGGAGTTTACAGGTGACAAGAAAAATTAAGAGACTACCCACCTGCACAGAATATTTGGACCTATTCTGCAAAAACCACAAGGTCGAATGGCAGGAAAGAAACTATAGTCAGTTCATGTTTGTAAGGATTAAGGATTATTATTATTATGGAGATAAAAGCTTCATCCTCAGTTGCTTTCCTGTTAAATTAGTTCAGTTGAACCTTTTTAGGGGAGTTCAACATTCAATATATAAAAATATGACCGCTTGATCGACCAATCGAATGATACCTTAGAAACATTAATGCCCTACCTTAGACTCAGACCTCAGAAGGAAAAAAAAAACAAAGTACACCCTCTTTCCATTTAAGGGTTTTGTGAATAAAGACATATAAAAATGATCCGTTCTTTTCCAGTTTCTAAAATGATTCAAATCTAAGTTCAAGTGAAAAAAGAACCAGATTCCAGATGGTCAAACTGAAGGCAGAATGAAGACAAAATGTGGGGAATATATTGGTACAACCTCACGATTCAGTTGCTTTAGCAGCAATAAAATAATGTATTTGCTTTTCCGGAACTCTCTGACAGTCTCACTCACTGCTGTGAAGTAACGTTGACCCGTTTGTATTTGTACATTACTTTATTGCAGACATGACCCAATTCCAACCAAGCTTCAGGACCTTAAGACAGATGGCCTCCCGTTAACTCATTCATGGCTGATGTATTGACTACAATGGGACCCAGGTTCTGTGGCTCAACAAGAAGCCCAAATCATCACCTTTTCACCATTGTGATATGTTGTGACTGTTTTTTACCAAACATGCTATTGTGCATTATGGTGTCATTTTTCCAAAAGTATTGTGGGTCATTTAGAAGCAACTTTGCAAACCTAAGTCCAGCTGTCATACTTTTTTTTTTAAAGAGATGAGGTTTAAACTTGTACATATTCAATCATTTTCTAATTGTACGACAATGAATGTTTATTAATGTCTGTGCTAGCAGAAGCTACAGACTAGCAGACTGCTGCTAGAGTCTAAGACGTGATTTTATATTAAAATTTTTGTACACGATCAGATGTTGGGGTCATTTTGCTGGGATGAACTTTCCTTGGAAGATTGGCAGCAGTCTTAAATACTTTTCTTTAACGAATAACCAACATGCATCCCGTCTCTAACACACAAATCAAATGAACGGTTTGGTACCAGGCCTCTGCCGAGCTAAATGACCCGCTGATGAGGGAATGTGATTCAGGTGTATTTAAGCATAACAGTTGCAGAATGGTAGATCTTGAGGACTGGACTTGGGCACCTCTGCTCCAGAGAAACAAACTGCCAGAACTCCTGCTTTTATAGAGGTGGTCACACTTGCTGATTATATAACCAAATTCATTTCAATGGCAGCACTGGGCTGCTACTTTCCTTCTTAAATCCTATGGAAGGAGCAAGGGGATCCTTAGTTTTTCACCCATTTCTCGATTTTGGCCACATTTCTATCAGATAAACCATCACAGAGTGGAATATATGTTTTATGGACACTTGCGGTTAGTTCTAAATAAGTTTAGAACCTGGTAAAGACCAGATGCTTTTAATAGGCCCTGATACATAGAACTATATAATTACACACACATACAAGGAAGCATGCAGCAGCTAAAAAAACAAAGAAGTACGATCATTGTTGGGACCGTTGTTGCCGTCCCAATCACCCGTTCTCCTTTTCCCTGGCTCATTAGTGTCTTTGTGAATGCAGCAGACTGTACTTGTTGTTGCCTGAACCAGATGAACCTACTGTACCTTTAGATTAATAACATCAATTAAGCAAAATGAGAAATATCCCTTTTTACTCCTGTTGTAAAGGTTTCAGGGTAGGATACAAACACAAAACCAACCACAAAACCAGAATTTACCGGAGGGGTATTTTATTTTTCCCATATCTGCATATGAATTACCTTAAATATCACTGCCTGTGAAGTACCCATAACAGCATCTCTCTAAGGGTAAGCTGCTTCACTATATAATCTTCTGGTTGTGATAATAGCTAAAACAAACTGCCAATTTTCTACCACTTCTGGAACAATTATTCAGTAGGTGGCTTAAAAGATTTCACCAGAGCCAGCTGGGATAAACTGATGAGCTGCTGCGACATCGTAACCAAATTACTCTCTCTTGTTTTGCGCCTTCATTTCTGCTGCAACATCCCATTGTGTAAGAATAAGACGCACAATTTAGCAATGCTTGTAACTAAATCCACAGGTGGAAGCGGAGTGAAATATTTCATATTTTAAATGGCCGTCTGTGATTTCACTTCCAAGCTTTTGTGTTTGGTTCAAACAAACTCTGCACTGTCCAGATGTCCTTCAGTCAGTGTCCTCAGAAATAACACCAGCGTCTCAGAACAGATACTCAGTGTCTTATAATTTGAAGCTTAATTGTCTGTTCTGGCCTGTGGTTTAATCAGCGGTGTCTGGCTGCGCAGCTAAAGACGTTTTTCTGATGAGACAAAGTAAAAAAAGCAATTTCTTTTGGCTGTTTTAGTTGAATTTTAGTATCTTGTAGCTCAATTTAAACAAGATAAAAGAAGTGTGTGATAATTTTAACTCACTTATCTCCTTTTTCACATCTTCTCTGTTCTGCCAGCTTTGCTCGGTTCTACGTCCCGTTGTCTTGAGCGTCACCATTAAGTCACTCAGATGGATGAAGTGTGAGAATTGGTCTTGCTTCAGAACGTTCAACAGCGTTCAGGGCTGATGAGTACTGTCCATTAAAGAGGTTAACTGGATCATTTGTATGTACAGAAGCGAACCGAGCAGCTGCTTTTATTCAACCTCGAAAGGGACGATCAACCTTTAATAGCGCAATGGCCATAAAAGCAGGAGCAGGTTGTTCCTTTACGGTGCGAAATAAAATTAAAGTTTTACTAGAACAATTCTTAAGCAAGAGCAGCGGATGTAAAAACTCCTCACACAAGTGTTTGTGATGTAAAGAAAAACATAAGAGTAAATCCTTTAAAAACATTTTTCATCTTTCATGTGACTTGTAAAAATAAAAATCTAGAATAAATGTGCTTGGATAAGTGTTTACACCCGCTTATAACTGGGGATTTTATCAACAACATGCAAATTCACGCCAAGCAGGAGTCACTCCACACCTGACATCATTTAAAGTGCCTCTGGTTCTAGTACTCCCTTTCCTGACAATTCTTAGTCGCATCTCAATTCGTCAAAAGGCATCAGTCAGAAGAACTGAAATGTGTCGCTGTCTTAAGAAACCAAGATTGAACTTTTTGGCCATGTTTCCAAAAAAACAACACTGCATATCATTAAAAAGAACACCGTGCCCACAGTGAAGCATGGTGGTGGCAGCATCATGCTTTTGGGCAGCTGGAGCTGCAGCTTTAGTCAAGGTGGAGGGAACTGGGAACAGTTCAAAATACTAGTCAGTATTGGCACAAACCCATAAGGCTTATGCTAGAAAGTTGAAGATAAAGAGGATCTTCTTCTTTCAGCAGGACAAGAACCCAAAGCTACATCCCAATCAACAAAAGATGAAGATAAAAGTTTAGGAAAGGCCAAACCAGAACCCAGACCTGAACCCAACTGAAAATCTGCAGGTTAATCTGGGTAAACGTCTCATATCCTCTATATGGTTGATAAACACAGCAGTGAGTAGCTGAGACACATAGGGATTGTTCAATTCAGAAAAAATAAATAACTCAGTCATTGTTGGAGGACTGCTGACTTTTCTTGTTACTGTACCAGCCAGCACATACATTTTCCTGGTTGGAATGGCATCAGAGGAGAAAAGGTTGCAGCGACGGATCCCTGAGCAATAAAACAAACACAGAAAACCTGAGCTGTCATTGTGGAGCAACTGAAGCAGAAAGAGGACCACAAGAATTTAAGCTGAAACCTTCAAACGTTCAGTCCCATTTCATCTACAAGCTTGTGAAGAGTAAAGCTAATGTTCATGGACAGCTGGCACTGATGGACGCGTTAAGTGTCTTTAGGCTGGAAACTGATAAAATTGTTGCATGCTGCGGCAAGTGTGTGTCACACACCTGCATGATGGAGAGGTGCGACTAGAATAAGAAATCTAAACAGGGATATAGGAAGAGATGGTGGTGTCGGTAGAGCTGTAAATCGAGAGGAAGGGGGAGCTGTGTGATTGGCAAAGTGAACAAAGGAAAGGATCAGGTTGTCTGACGGTTAATGGAAGCTGTGTGAGGAAGGTCGGCTAACAAAATGAAAAAAGGCTCCTGCAATTAGGCTGATATTAAAGATTACTCAGAGCAAATTGGGAGAACAAGAAGTGAAATCGTTGTTAATTTACCTGTCCCAGGATGGGGCCCAGTGGGGGGCCGGGTGCTGCCTGTCCTGACCTCACTATAGCCCGGATTACATTGCCTGCATCCAATTTCTTCACCGCCTTTGCTGCCTTGGAAATTTTTGACATTCTGGTCTGTTTGGAAAACCTTAAATCTTCCTCAGAGTCAACAGAGAATGCATCCACTGAAAGCACTAGAGAAGAAGAAAAAAACAAAAAAAAAACAAATTAGTTTTCTAAGCATACATAATTGCATCAAATCATTCACAAGGCAGCCTCATTAAAACATCATACACTCACATCAATATGAATACCCACAGGCAGAGCCCGAGCCTTTTCTACTCTGCGCCAGGCAAGTAATTAAAAAGATCTTTGCCTTCGATCGTCCAGGCAAAAGCAGCTTTCCTGAGAGCTCTTCGCAGTGCAGACCAGCCGCCGAGTGAGAACCACGCTACCTTTAACTATAGACAAGATAAAAAGAAAGTACACCCTATCAATTTATAAATCAGGACATTTTAAAATTATTCTAAAATTACTCTAATTTAACTTAAAAACAACAGATTCCACACTGTCATTCATATAAAAAAATAAAACTAAAATAAATGAGCTGTGTGTGTCAAAAAAAAGCACGCCCTTGCTGCTTTTATTGGGTTTAAGATGGGAAGTAGCACCTAGATGCTGCTAATCAAATGCAGATCAATAACTGGTTATCTAAGTGCGCCCACCTCTATGAAGGTCAGAGCTTTAACACAATGCCAGAACGGAAAGACATCAGCAATAACCTTAAAGTGAGGGCAAAGCAAGGTCATTTGTTTTCCATCTTTCAAACACAAAGTATATAAGTAAAGAAAATAACATTAAATATAAGGAACATATACAGAAAAAAAGAAACATGCAATATTTATTTTATGTCATAATCACATAAAAAGAAGGAAACAAAAAAGTTTAACTTAAAACAAATAAATAGCTAAAAAATGTGTTTACAAATTAATTAATAAAATCATTTTTGGCCTATTCATCCACAAAAACTGCTTCTAGTTGTCAGCAGGAGTGAGAACAGTTGGGATAAAGTTAAAGACAGAATCTGGACTAGAGCTTCTTGTGCTATAATTTCCTTTATTAAGTTCAAAATAGGATTTTTTTTCTCAAAAACTCTAAAATATATCCCAGCACAATAACCTGTGCGACAGATGCTGGTCTTCCCCCTGTGAAATAAGTTTTTCCCATTCACTAAACTCCAGTCGAATTGGATCTTTTATTTCAAGCCCTCATCTCATGGTTTGGGAGTCACACTAAAGCTCCACCATTAGTTACTATTTACTCGGAAACTTAAAGATACACAGGTAAACATAAAAGGTTTGGGATATTTAGCTTTCAGGTGAAATTTCAGGATGAACCTAAAATGCACTCTAACCTTTACAGGTAAACTTAATGTGACTTTCTCTAAACCACTGAATGCACATTAGAGGCTGACATTGTTTCGGGAGTCCCATGGGTCACGGGATTCCCATGGGAATCCCGCGGGACGGGAGACAGCATCAGTAAAGATCACGTGATTGGGACGGTACAGGATAAAAAATGAACGGGAGCGGGAGCTAACCAATATGAGGGAAAATAAACTTGGATCAATTGTCCTTGGAAATGTAAAACTGAGACTTTGTTATAAACTTTAAGAAAAAATAAAACTTCATCGACGCCGCCATTGTGTAGTTAATGCGAGTCAATCGAACTACACGACCCACAAGCCAACAGTGCTCGATGTTCTCCACCTGCGTTCAGGATGGAGGGAGCAAACGCAGGTGGAGAACTGGACGTGGTAAAATTGGATTTGCAACGTAAAATCAGAAGTAAGGACTTATCTATTAAACTCATAGAGCTGACAGGAAAGTCACAAATATTATGGAAGTTCAGGAGAGTTGAATGCAGCGGTGTTAACACGCAGTCTGCTGCTTGTAAAACGTGTTTAGTCGTAATCAAGTTCACCAGTGATTAAGGGACACTTGTAAGACAAATTCTGGATTAAATCAGCCCTGCATCTCTTCATTCATCAAACCAAAAGTACCAACATGTGTCAAGTCTCATTTGACCAACAAACATGCTCCATGTGCACTAAAGATTTAAGAGCCTTTGCCACAGTAGAGGGCAAAGGTACGGAGCCCGAGAGGGGACATGGGGGATTTTTTTTTCTTGTGCGTCTCCACGCAATACTGTTGCGTTCGGCATTTTGGAAAAGCAGCACAGATGACAAACTGCTCATAAAACAAACAGCACTGATATGGCATTGATATGGATTATTTGTCATATGCAGGTAAACAATGCGATTAAATGCTTAGGATAAGAAGAACCGTTCAAATCACGATAAAAACAAAAACACTAATGGCGTACAAAAAAAAAAGTACACATCATGCAGCAGTAATAAGCAAACAAAGTGTCACAGATGTGGTTTCGTGCAGTATTATTGTCCAGAGTTCAGTAGTTTGACAGCTTGTGGATAAAAATGGTCTTTTAGTCTGATTGAAGATAATTTTATTTAAGGCCAATTTCAAAATAAAACTCAATAAATCTCAAAACGGGTGTAGTGTTTGTTTCATTTTTGCAGTTATCTGGTTTGGAAACTATCCCACAAAGTATTGTGAGATAACGCAAAAGTATTGCGTGAGAACGCAAAAGAGAAAAAATTCCCCCATGTCCCCTCGCAGACCTCGTTGAAAGGCTTCATCAAGGGAAGATATTAAATAAATACGTTGTGAAATAGAAAAAGATTTAATGTACCATTAAATGTACAATTTATTTAATACATCATTAAATATTAAGTGTACCACTAATTACGTCATGTCGTCTTTAAAATTATACTTAATTATTCAGTGGCACATTTAATTGCATAATAGTCCATTTCATGATATAATGGTACATTTATTGTTTCTAATGATGTATTAAATAAATAAATGGTACCTTTTAATTTAATGGCACATTTAATGTTACATTTCTTTCATGTTACATTTACTTCACTTATGGGACATTCACAACATTTATTTATTTAATGATGATTTTATTGTCTTCATTTATTCTCTCTCGTTGGCCAACGAACAATTCATAACTGAGGTTTCTGGACTAGGAAGGCCAGAAATTTCACTTTGCCGATTGAAGACGTGAGTTTAACACGTAACTAAAAACACGGAGTTTGAGGAACGAACCGCCACCGTGTTTTCATCCCAAGTCGACTTTGATGGTCAGATCATATTTTTCCTTTTCGTCAAGAAGGCCAAAGGACTGGACTGACCGCTTTCCTGGAGTTGAGCTGCGGACGCGCACAACGCTTCAACCCCCCATCTTTCCCTCCCACTCGCTGACCCAGAAGGAAACTTCACCAAGTAAAACCCATCCTTTATTTTTATTTCTTTATTAGAAGGCCTGGGCAGGGTCAGAGGTTGTAGTGCAATGAGAATCGCTAGTTAGGATCTCATGTGTTCTGAACGATATGTGCATGTAACCTTGTTATTGAAACTATGATGTGTTATTTTGATATCTGGAGCCGCCGCGTTCCTAGCTCTGTGCGTGTTTTACCACATGAGAGTCAACGCAGGTGTGTGGTAAGACTGGACTGTTAAAATCACCTCATAGTAAAATTCTCCATTTTCCTTTGTCTTCAACCTCACTGCTTGCTAGCTTGCCGCCAAAAGGTTTATAACTCTTTGTCTGCTCAGGAGTTGGGGGAAGTTTTATGATCAGGACATCGCTGAGTACAGTTGGAGTTGCGCCCCCACCCACTCTCTACTCACCCCACACCTCTTCGCCATATTCTCAATTTTGCCATAAATGCTGGTTGATTCAACACCCACTGCTGTGTTCTTTATTTTGCTTATTTAGATATGTTACCCTTGTTATGTAGAATTTTGCATGTTGAGTAGGTGAAGATTAATAAATATTCACATAGATAAAGAGAGAGCGTTTTGTGTTCATTGTGTGCAAAAAGTGATTTGTCAGTCAAGATAAGGTTAAAAGTTCCACACGTTTCGGCAGAAACGGTCGATTAAACAATGACATCTCCGGTAATAGTTATTAATTATTACGGAGTATTTAACGGTTGTAACTGTCAAAGGCGTTGAGCCGCAATTACAACACCAGAAACATCTCTGGTCTCGATTCATAAATGAGGATTTTGGTTAAGAAATTGATTTTGTCAAATTATGATTTGTAATTATAATTATTGATCAAGATTAATCAATCAATAATCATAACCCCCAACAGTTCAAAGGAAACAGTCACTTAATAAATGAGTAAAATACAACTATGTACATTTTGCTTATTCAGCTAAGATAGGCATGGTCTGTTTCCTTGTTTGATATTTTATTATTTCTTCATTATTGTTATTTTTACTTTAACTGGCCTTTACTACAACTAAAAACAGGGACCTAACTGGTCCTTCAACGAAAGAAATTGCCAAAAGACTAAATGAAGAAAACAAAAATGGGAGAGTCACAGAAGTGGGAGTCGTTCTAAATGGGAGCGGGACGGGAGTGGGAGTCAATTTACCAGGAGTGGGACAGGACAGGATTTTTTTCTTTATGCTGGCCTGGGATTGGGATGGGACAAGACATTTTTCTATGGGAGCGGGATGGGACAGGAGAGAAAATCCACTCCTGTGTCACCCTCTAATGCACATGTCCAACTGGTAAATGTTTCATTACTTTTTGCTGAACTTGCTGTTCTCTAACAAGAACCTTAACGGCAAAATTCACAACAGGTGTTTGATCCGTGAATACATTTCCTGGTTCAATCAGAAATGGCGTTTAAACGGTCCTCCTCATCATGCTGTTCACATATTGACATCATGAGACCAAGACAACACCTAACAACTGATCAACAGAACCTCTCCATTGTGAGGCTTCAACAGGATGTTCTTGGATGGAAGTGGCCACTGACCTTACAGGGTCACAGAGTGTCATCAGCAGGTCGCAGCAGAAATACAGAGAGACTGGAAGAGTCACAGAAAAGCATGGAGGTGGTCTTCCATTGACCATGTGCCACTCTGATGACGGCTGCATTGTTAACAATGCCCGGCAGAACCAGATGATGGATGCCACTCAACTCCAGGCACATTTAAACGAGGTGGGGGGCAGCTAAGTGTCATGTCAGAAACCGTTTACATCAGCTTGGTCTGCGTGCTAGACGACCTCCAAGGGTACCTGACCACACCACCAGGCACATGTATGGGGTAAGAACGCTGTCAAAAACAATGTGTATGTAAAGACGGTGTGTGCATATTAGTCAATAGTTGTGCATAAGTAAAATCCTAAAGAGGTATTGTATATTTTCTCTATAAGAATACAAAATAAAATGTTACAGCTTCAATAAATTACAAACACAAAGTTCAAGTTTACAGTTGTGGTTTATTCTTTATGAAAACAATATGCTATAACAGTTTGTGAATACGATTTCTTTTCTCTGAGAATATTAATTTACATCAGTGACTTGGTGTCACGTGACCTCAGGCTGGTTAGTGGAGCACAGAGTTAGTCGATTCGCATTGCGCATGCACTGTCACACTCCTCACCGCCAGTAAACGTAGTACCAGGATTGGAGATAATTCAGTCTAAAAGGAATATCAGGAACAGAGGTGAGATAGGGGGGAATCAAGAGTATTATAAATAAAGCATTGTTCTCATTTTTACAAAACAAAAAAATAGAATATAGTGGGTGGAGTTATACAATGATGTACAGTAGGTGGCGGTATGCACCTCTGAATTTGTTGCGAACTGCCAGCAGAAGAAGCAGCAGCAGCATTAGCACTAAGATGACGAACCAAGAGCATATATTAACAATGTTAAGACATATATAAACTTTTTAACATTACCTGGCTTTGTACCGTAGTTTCTTGGTCCGTTCTTTTGGTGCTAGTCCTGCTGCTTCTTCTTCTTCTGCTGGCGGTTCGCAACAAATTCAGAGGTGCATACCGCCACCTACTGTACATCATTGTATAACTCCACCCACTATATTCTATCTTTTAGTTTTGTATTTCATAAAAATAAGAACAATGCTTTATTTATAATACTCTTGATTCCCCCCTATCTCCCCTCTGTTCCTGATATTCCTTTTAGACTGAATTATCTCCAATCCTGGCACTACTGGTGGTGAGAAGTGTGACAGCGCATGCGCAACGCGAATCGAATAACTCTTTGCTCCATTAACCAGCCTGAGATCACGTGACACCAAGTCGCTGATGTAAATTTGTATTCTCATAGAAAAGAAATCGTATTCACAAACTGTTATAGCATATTGTATTCTTTATTGATCCCCTCGGGGATCAATAAAGTATCTTTGAATTGAATTGTATTCATAAGGAATAAACCACAACTGTAAACTTGAACTTTGTTTTTGAAATTTCTTGAAGCTGTAACATTTTATTTTGTATTCTTATAGAGAAAATATACAATACCTCTTTTGGATTTTACTTATGCACAACTATTGACTAATATGCACACATTTGCGTCTTTACATACACATTGTTTTTGACAGCGTTCTTACCCCATGCACAGGCATCATCTTGAGTGGGCCAGGGAGCATTAATGGAGGATGGGGGACCAGTGGACCTCAGCGCTGGTCTCTGATGAATGTCGATTCACGTTGAGCAGAAATGATGGTCGCCAACGATGATGGAGACGTGAAGGAGAGCGCTATGCATCAGCCACTGTGTCACCAGACAAGCCTTTGGTGGTGGTGGTGTTACAGTGTGGGCAGATGTGTCTAGTCAATACAGAACTGTCCTACACTTTCTGAATGGTACAAGTCGAAACCACCTGAAAAACATCAGTAATCCTGTCATTTTCCCCCTCCATGAACAACACAGGCCTAATTTCAGCTTCATGGACAACAATGCTCCAGGTCATCGAGGTCATATTATTAGGGAACGACTGCTGCAGACCAGGATGCCTGGAATGGAGTTGCCTGCCCTTTCTCCAGTCCTGAATCCCATAGAAAAGCTATGGAATCAGCCGAGTCACCGTCTACAGGCTCGTAACTTTATACCCCAAAACCTTGATGACCTGACGGCCGCCCTTCAAGGAGAATGGGATGCCATGACTCAGCCGACAATTAGTCGACTTCTGAACAGCATGAGGTGTCATCGTCAAGATGTAATTGATGCTCAGAGACACTAACATTGTCCGTTGTGGTTTACCCAGCACTGTTTCAATAAATTGTTTGAGATGAGGAAATCAACATTGCAAGCTTCTACTTAAATGCCCTACGTTCATGATATAATACCACTGTAACATGGACGTTTTAGGTTTTCAATAAATTTCACCCTAAAGTCAAATATCCTTAACTTCAATGTCATTCTGACATTGGAACAATGCAGGATTGTCCTGAAGTCGTTTTCAATCCAACTGCTGCATCACTCCAGCTGAAAGATGTTCTTGATACTGGAAGACAGTCACGTAAAGCTTAGAGGAAATGTTGAAAACTTTCCAAAGCTGTGGCAACCTTATTTTAATTCTCTGAAAACTATTAAAACATGTACATTTGGAGCACAATTTAGGCTTTTTCAAAGCAAGAGCAGATCTTCCTCTGTCTCAACAGAGGTCAAGAATCAAAGTCAGATATTCGGAGCTGAGGTAGATACCTCAACTCCTATTCATGAACACAAAGAGTTGGCTTTTTCATTCCACCTTTAAGTACATTTGTCAAATTAGGAGTCAATTAGCAGAGGGGAAGGAACGGTCTGACCTTGGGCTGTTCTCTGAGAAGGCAGAGGACATAAAAGCAGACATATGATCTGCCACCAGAATAAAAAGTGATACAGACACACACAGTAGTAAAAAAGAATAAGAATAAGAGGAAAGAACGATCAATGACTGGAGCCAAGGGAAAAATACAAGTTTTAAAACCGAGCCCCGAGTTTCAGGAGATCCATGCATTCAATAAAAATAAGTACTTCAGAGGGGAGAGGAGGTCCTGCAATGATTCATCGTAGGCAACAGAGGGTATCCAATTAGATTAACAGAAGAGACACTACCATAAAAGCTATATGGGACCACATACGGCTCTGAAGCAACGAACACCGATAAGCTACTCCGGAGAAAAGATGTGATTTTATCTCAACTGATGATTATCCGGCAGCCGTTAAAGTGCAGCCACCATGAGGCAATATTTGTAAGGGCATTAAGGTGGTGCTCGTTCTGCAGAGAGAGTCCAAAAAAAAATCCATTTAGTCTGGATTCTCTAAATAACAATCTTCACAACGTAACACACATACACTGCAGCTATCCCAAGGTCAATTTCACGCTACTCACCTTATGTGTTCAGCTGTTGCATTGTGGAGAAATTAAGTGAGGGTTAGGTCCATTTTGTGGAGCCAATTGCATTAAATCTGAAGTTAGAAAAGCCACTTTTGTAATCAAATAGGAAGAAAAAAAAACACTCAATGCATTCTAAAATGGGAAGGTCCAACAGAAACTGGAGCTAGAAGGTAAAATTAAATGCTTTTAAAGTGAAAATGGGTCTTCCAAGGATGAATCTTAACAAGATTTTTGAGGCTAAAAACCAGTTTGAACCAACATCAAATGTTCCATTTAATTTCAATACAGGAGAGAAGAAATAGCACTTCTGCGGGGAGGGGAAATGACAACGCCATGCTTTAATGCACCGAATCTCCAATCTCTGTTGGAGTATGAATAATAAAACCGCAGTTCCCTTTTCCACAAAACCAAATCGCTCATCAAACGGCGCCAAAGAAGAATTGACCTACATAAGGCGTCAAAACTGCACTCACTGAGTGTTTCGCCAGGCTAAATTTATATTAGAGGCAGAGCAGGCAACAGAAATAGCCAGTGTGGTTGAATGCTGCACGGTAAAGGCTCGGTCAGGGCTGAGTTAAAGCTCTGCAGCGAGTAATCAAATCAAAGCTCTGCTAATGTGAAAGCAACAGACACATTCCTGGGCCCCTGTTTAGGCATTTAATGCTAACAGCATCAGTATTAACAAGCAGGACACAGGAAGGGAAGAGTAATTAGTTTGAGCTGTGTAGAGTGGTATTTGAATGTAATTTGTTAGAGCATGTCTGATTAATAAACCGACACACAGCATTCCTACACAGGCTGGAAAAAGTCTGGAATTTGATGTATGAATCATCCTGGTATGGATAATTTTGGAAAAGAAAAACAAAAAGTCCCTGATCCCGTTGTCTAAAGGCTGTATCTTTCCATCCATCCATCCATCCATCCATCCATCCATCCATGTGCACGGCTATTAGAAAGATGTCAAACAAAAATCATTCAAATTTTAACTAAAGTTATTTAAAGAATTTCTCAGGCTTTGAAATTAATTAAATTAACGCAGAACTTGGTTCTGACAACATTTTATATTTGTTTCATAATTCTGGTTTTAAAAAAATGCACGTTAAAAGACAAAATCTGAACTCCAAATCCAACATTTCACACTATGTCTGGGACTCCACCGCAGCCTGTCAAAAAAAAACCATCGCAGGTGGAAACAAGATTTTTGACAGAAGTAAACATGTCAATGAAACCTCAGCACTGAGGTAAGAAAACATGGAGAAAAGAAGTCCCACCTGTCATGAAGAACATGCAGGTTTCCAGAAACCAAGTCAATGTACAGTAACACGTTACATCTCATCACCTGCTCACTGTTTACACCTCGAACATTTCTGAAGGTTGTCACAGAACAGCAGCGTTGTGGTGTAATTAAAACCGATAAAGCAGACATCAACCAAAAAAATGAATCTGTTTGCCGTAAAGACTGCAGACTTTATTGCATCAGCGAAGTCCGCTGCTGTTTGCTGTTCAAGCTATTAGGTTCACTTTGTTCCTAATTAATGAGGAAAGCTGAACTGCAGCCATCATCATCGTCACCTCTAAATCTTTTATTTAAAAGTCAAGGTTGAAGATATTGAAACTCTATAAAATGTCATTTTTGAAAAATGAACAAATTAGTCTTTAAGATTTCTCTCTGGTTCGAAAGTCCCAGACTGTGTTCAATATAAATGACACTGGTATTATATCAGCCTGGGGGAAATTAAGTCTTCCTCTCTCTATCTTTCATATCTTTTTGCTGCAGTCTGATGAAATGTCCTCAAATGAAATAAAAGCTTAATAGTAATTAGCTTCTCAGTGGGATCAGCCTACCTGCAACAGACTGGTTCATGGTTAAATTAAAATACAAAGAAGGGGGAAGAATATGCACGGGATCCAGATTCTGTTTAGCTTTTCAACTGAAGACATTATGATGTCCAAGGACCAAAACTGTAAAATCAATGTTTTTTCTTCAGTAAACTTACCTCTAGCAGAGGATGTTCACAGCGCCCTCTTGAAATATTGGCATCCCTGGTAAGGATGTGATAAAAGCCGTAAAATAAATTCAGCTTTTATTGCAACAGCGTTATCTCATATTCTATTGAGAAAATCTTGTTTTATTTTTTCTAAAATCAACAGTCTTGCCACTAGGGATGAGTTCTGTCACTGTAGAGTATAAATATAACAAGAAAGAAGTAGTAGTAGTGTCGTTAATAAAAAAGTAATGTCTGACTTTAGATGAAGGGCCACAGATGGAGGAACAGTCATCTAACAACTTAGAAAACTTTAAAAACTCTTGCATTCTCCTCATCCTTCTTTCTCTCCTCTATTATTTTCTCCTTCTATCCCTTTTCAGTTTTTCCCGACCTTCTCTCTTTCTTGCTTCTTTTTTTCCCTTTTCGTTTCCGTCTCTGTGTCTATTGAAATTGAAATAATCCCAAAGCAGTTTCTAATGCTCCACTTGTGAAAGTAAATCTGTTGGGCTTCTTCATGGCACTCAGACAACAATTCTTGTGTGCTACTCTGCCGGACAGGACACGTAAAAACAAAACTACGGAAACTTTGAGCAGCGGCAGCCAGGTTCACTCAACCAGAACCAGAGACCACAGTGCTTTCCTCTTGGCAATAGGGGGTTATTCAAAGTATTGATAGCAGCTACACGAATGAGTGTGGTGCACGTTATCTGATATTAAAAACGATATTTCAGAACCAGAGATTTTTTTATTACTCAATAAATGTCTTCAAATTAAAAAGGTTGGCTTTTCAGGGTGTGACTATAAAAAATCGTTTTATTTTAACGCTTACAAATCTTTATCAGCGTTGCCAATAAATATGGAGGGTGCTGTATGCATCTGATGTAATAATCTCCGTCATTTCCATCCTAAACCAGCCATCCCCACCAAAATACAGCTTTGTGCTTGCCAACGTTTAGTGCTAACATTAGCATTTATTTTATGTTGTGTCACAAAAGGGGCCAGAAGAAGTCAGCACACTTACAACCATCATTTGACCATTTCTCATATTCTAATTTCTCTGGTGAACTGACTTTAAATCATGCAGACATCATGGATGGATCCTGAAGACTCCATCATCTTCTCATGCTGAGCTACCAGATCTTATCATTTTTCATGAAATATGCAGTTGGGAATAAAAGTTCAATCTCTCTCACCAGTATAAATGTATTAACTTTGCTGGGCTATTAATAATTCCTGCTCCTCGCTTTCCAACTAGATACCTATAAAAATAATACATTCCCCTATATCACAGGTTAGATGTTACATTATTAATAAGGTAGAAAAATGAGGTAGTGGGGGGCCCAATGCATCTCATTCATATTTTTGAGATTTGTTGGAAGTAGTAAACATCTGAAAGAAGAAGGATCTAATCAAGTCTGACATCTCAGATGTGTTGCTGGCAGTAAACCATCCTCCTGCTTCCTGTCTCTTCTGCTGTCTCCTGCCTTTCTAAGGATTTGTTTATTTTTGGGGTTTTTTTTCCATCTGCTGTTAGATGTAAAGAGTTACTCTGTGTAAAAATACAATTCCCAATGACAATCTTGTTGATGTTTACCCTTCACACATTCCAGCTGTGCATTGGCTTTAGTAAAAACTATACTCTTTTTCATTTTGAAAGTTTCCTATGTGTTATCAGGCTTGTTTTCGCAAAGCTGAAGACCAACACTTCTGATTGGTCAGAAGTCACTCGACTTGTGACCGATCTATTGAGATTGAGAAAGGGTAAAAGTGTCGTTTTCGAATTGCGGCTTGATTGCATCACTTCAAATGAAAAGGTTTGCATTAACTTTTAAAAATATGGAACAAAGTGCATTCCCAATAAGCTTATTAAGGAACGGCTCTTTTAAGTTTCTATACATCGGGCGAATCTGTGTTTTAAGGCACACCTCAGAAGACAAGGCATGGATTGTGAGGTATCCTGCTACTGTGTATTTATATGACAACTCAGAATAATCAGTGCAGTTATGAAGTCATGCAACAACACCTGGGTGGCCCTATCCTAAACGTAATGACTAAAAAAGTGATAACAGCACAAATTGCTGAAAACAATGCTTGCTATGAACACACAACACATTACAAACTGTATTTTATGTGTTGCCATTTTGGCAAAAAAATGGGCATCCGTCTAAGTGGACGGGAGATGAAAAGAGGCTGCTGTGGGATCTGCTGGGGAATCTTCAGTCAAGGCTTTTAACTGGATCTCTTAGACATGTACCTCCTTCCTTTCAATCTATTCATGTATTCATTCCCAGTTATTCACAATTTCCTTGTAGCAACAGCTCATCTCTGAGCTTCACATATTTACTTACGGACAATAAATATGTAAATTTTCATTTCTTTTTCTTTTTTTTAAACCGTATCCTGTCCGGCACTCAGAACTGTTGTCTGAGTGTCGGGAAAAAGCCCAACATATTTACTTTCACAAGTGGACCATTACAGCTGATGCTTTAAAGCTCTGCTTGACATTCATAAAAAGAAACTTTATTAGATTATTCCAATTGTTACGGACGCGGAGACAGAAATGGAAAGGAAAAAAAAGAAGCACGAAAGAGAGAAAGGAGGGCAAAAAGGAAAAGGGGAGAGAAGCAGAATAGAATGGAGGAAAGAAAGAAGGATGGAGAGAATACAAGATAACACCCTGCTTGCTTCTACACCTGCAAATTTTCATGTCAGTCTTATGAGCTACCTCATTAACAAACCACTCGCTAGTGGCAGAGGTGACCAACTTGAGTTCTCCATGTCCTGCATGTTTTAGATGTGTCCCTGCTCCGACACATATGCTTCAGATACTTTTAATTATCTCCTCAGCTTGTCACCAAGTTCTACTGGAGAAATCTAATGACCCGTTCGTGCAAGTCAGGTTTGATCAAGCAGAGAAACAGGACCAGAATTGCACATCCCTGCAGTAATTTATTTACAGTTCTAGACACCGCACACATTTTCCACAATATTTTGATGTCCGGTCCCTGCAATGAAACAATTTCCCTCACACATTGAAAAAAAAAAAAAAAAACACATAAAGATCTTAACTGCAAGGGTTATCTGGTATTCTTTTAAGGCAGTACGCTTTTCTAGCAGCGTGTTTCCACTACAAAATACCAAGCGGCTCAAATCCCATAACAAAAAGCCTCAAGTATCGCAGTCTAGCCTATAAAAACCCAGATATCAACCCGACCAGGCGAATTAAGGATGTCCTGAAGAACACATATAAAAACCCAGTCCGTATAAATAAATAAATGCTTGGCTGCCATGGTAACACAATGCAAAGCCTACAGCATGGTTTCTGGAAGCTATAAAGCTTACTCAGATGCACAACAAACAGCACAACAGGTCCAGACGAAAATATGTTTTGTCAGCCAAGAAGCTACGTCACAATTTATTTATGTAGTGTTTATTTTTTTTTTGTAGTTTAAACTCTTGAGTTTTATAGAGTAAGCGCAGAAAAAAGATGATACTGAAATGTAACCATGAAGTAATATTTGATCAGTGTCTAATTGCAGTCAAGTACGTTTAAAATGATGGTGTTTTTATATGACAATCTTGTATTTCATCACATTCCAGCATCAACGAAGCAGCTTTCAGTGTTTCTGCCTGTTGACATTAACATGCTGTTTTAGTGTAATATTTTCTGGGACGACATCGGGAGACGACTCAGTGGAAGGACAGGGAGTTTAACGGATGATTTAATTCAAAGCTGTGAACATAAACCGCTCCGGGGCAGGTTGTGTTCAGCGTAAGTCTCAATGATCCAGCCAAGTGAAAAAGAACATCATGACAATGCAAACATATCACACCCCGCATAATGTTTCTGCACAGAATTATATCTCTGGGAATAACCTCAGACAGACCTAACAGACCTTTTTATGTCTTCATGCCTGATTTCGCACGAAACCTTCCTGAATGGTAAGAAAGTGAACAGTGTAGGTTGTTCATATTGGGTTTGCCTCTTTTCTGTTTTCCCGTTTTTGATTTCCTCTCCTAGAGCCGTGATAACATAATATCTGTAGCTACGATGATAATTTCCTGCCTTAATTAGGATGATTTAATCTAAGGTTAGGTTTATTCCAGTGAGTTTCTACCTTCTTCGCTCTGAGACTCATGGTTCCTGATATCTGCTGTCCTGAGGGTGCAAAATTCTTATTCTGGTCTCGTAACTCTGTCTCAAAGGAAGAAGAAATGTTCCGTTTCCATCTTTCCACACAGATAAAAACTTGCCAGAGTCATTTTTAGGAAAACACGATTATTCACTACAGGGAAAAAACAAATCCCATCTTCTAAATCCACTCTTGACAATCTGTTTTGTTGGTCAACTTTTAGTTTGGAAATCCATCTAGTGGTTGTTTTCTTACTTTTGTGGTGTATGCATGAGATGTTAATTCACAGTAAGTTAGTGTATTACCCCATAAGATCACCTCTGCTACAACACACCTGCTGCCAGTCATCAATAAAATAAGCAGACAGACCATCTATTAAAACAAGCTTTACTCATTGCATAAATTATGAAAAGTAGAAACAGAACATATAGAAAAGATATAAATAATAAAGTTGAAACAATACTAAAGGACAGTCTCCTTTTAGTAAGGGTATGGCATAACAGAATAAAGAAATAAGAGTAAATCTTTATGGCTAGGTTTTGTTTTTTCTCATTTTACAACAGAAGATAACCCTCCAGATACAAAGAGAGAAGAATAAACCACCCTCAGTAGTGATGGTGCCCAGCAGAGCAAGGCAGGCTGTGCGTCCTTGCAGATTGCCCTTAAAAAGAAAAACCTTTCAACAAATTGTAATCCAGATTGAATAAAACCGTGCGGAACAGACCAAATATTAAATGTTTTATAAATGCCAAAGCTAATTGGATCTTTTTCACTTATTATGAAAATGGAACAAAATAAATTTCAATTAGTCCTAAGGCACAAAAACACCAAATAAAAAGACCATGAATTGTTAAAGTGTTACTGAGCTGGTGTTAACCAGTGTCTGAGATGGTCACAAGTTCAAGTCTCGAATCATTCAGGGCAAAGTTAGGTCTCAAGACTTTTACGGGCACGTTTCCAATGAGGGAAGAGTCGACTGCATTAAGCCTTTAACTTTGCAGGAATCCCTTATATTGAGGTGTTCTTTCAAGGGCAAAAACATACTAAGAAAAATAAAGGCCACTACTGTCTAAACAAAAAAATAGATATGCTTACTGTTTAGCAGTATAATTGGGCTTTTTAATGTAACCTGTGTACTGAAGTAGTCTTTTTGGTAGTGGCTACGTTTTAATTTTAGGGCTCAGACTGTGATTACTTTTAAAATTTCGTTTCCACGAGAAATACCACCAAATAGTTAAATAAAATTTCAAATCCATAGTACCATCCCTACTGTGCAACCTAAGCCTGCAGAGTAAAAAAAGCGAAGTCTTGAACATTATTAATAGCAGCAACGTTTACATTAGTTTGGTGTGGAGAGCTTTAGATAGTAGCTTAGCTTAATCTGCTTATTTTTGATGCATTCAAATTTTTATAATGAGAATGGACATCGCTTCTGAACAACACAGAGGACAAGTGACAACAGCCTAGAGACAATCTGGTACAAATAGTCCCCTAAAAAAACTGAAATAATAAAAAAAAAAGGGGGCAAAATGTTTCGTCTCATCTCGTTGTCAAACCCGTCCACCAGAAATGGCGAGAATAAAAGCCGCCTGTCACTGAACTTAGAATCTGTCAACGACACAAATATCACTGACATCACAGAATGAACTCATGCAGCATCTGTTTAGATGGTCCCATGTTATGAGATGGGAGCTACAGATTATCTGTAATCAATGAACTAATCTCAGACTTAAAACTGAGCAAATGTTCTGGACCGTGATCATTTGGTGAGCCACACAATTGCTCTCTATGAGTTCAAGAAATAACATCAGATATTAAATAGGAAGTCAAAGCTGATACCCTGTTCCGCTACATTAGCATTCATCCCATCAAACTTCATCCCTGGAGGTTTTATCGATTACTCAAAGCCAAATCCTGAAGGCCAGTCAAATAATACAAAGAGCTAAAGAAGAGTCTGAATGATCCCTCAAGACCTTAAAAGGGGACTGAACGACCCGGTTAAACCAACAGGTGGACCTGCAGGTCCCATCTCTACCAGATTCGTGGCTCAGCTCTGGACTAAACATCTCACTTCTTCCTCAATTTAGGTCATAAATCAGTTTTACACCAAACAGATATTCAATCAAATCTCTTTCTGAACTGGGAAAATGAGCAGCGGGCAGCAACAACTGCTTCATATTAAATGTTCAATGTGCTGTTAAAACATATATTCAGATTACTAATTTAAATGCATGTCTGACATTGAGATAATGAGCTGACTGTGCAGACAAACTTTTAATCACTGCCCTGAAACAGCAGGGTGAATGTTGGGAGTGTTCATCATGGTTGGAAATCAAAAACATTTTTAAAAAGCTTTCTCATGCAGAGCTGCTGGAGAAACAATGTCAACAAATCTGAACGATAATTTGTAGTTACAGATATTGATACCTACGATGGCAAGCAATGACATCAGTCATTCCTCACATCTTTGCATAGTGACAGCAGCTCCTGCATTAAGTGCCTTTCAGCAAAGTGTTAAGCCACTTGGTTTTTAGTCACACAGATAAGATCAGGTTGTGGTAAATTATGCCTGGCTTAAAGCCATTATGAGCTTTGACACTAACTCACAAAATGTATGGAGATTTCCTTTTGCTAGGGGGTTTTCAATAAAAATTTACAAAACCTAACATTCATGCAAAGATGCATTATTTTAATGTTGGGACCACAGCCATGGTTACAACGTGAAAGGCCAGTACAGACTATCCTGGAACTTTCAAAATAAATTGCATTAACCTACTTCCGGCACAGCCAGGAAACGGGGTAACTGCAGACTTCCTGTGACATCACTGTCCAAATAAAAGCACCGCTCTTGCTACATCCTGCCTCTTCCACACCAGTGATCATCGGGATAGGGGAGACAAGTGCGCCAATGTCTCTTTGCTGGCAAAAAGACAAACTCTTCAACTGGATCCGAGAGCGTCATATGATCATCGATCATATGCACTAAGATAAGTACAAATGATTCACTGTTCGTGTATCCGGTAGATTCATTCATGAACGGGAATTAAGGTACAAGCCTGGCTTGACTTTTCTCTCTGAGACCTACAGAATCAAGCTGTGTTATAAAGAGTTCCCGGCAGAGACGCTGTCTCTACGACTCCGATTGGAGCAGTTTCCCGAAGGAGGACAACGGATGCATCGCTGTGGTAACGTGCAGTGTGGTCAGTGGACAGAACGGGCCGCCCAGCCACTGCTCCGGAGGTTAGCTGGACCCTTTGTTCAGAGCTTTCTTCAAACTTCGTTGTCGTCTGGACAACTTCTCCTCAGCATGGGTCAGAGGTTAGGTTTGGGCAGAGTAATAGAGAAAGATTTATGATTTTCATTTTATGAAGTTTGGCTTTGTTTGTGTGAAACTATCTGCAGCACACGTGCTCAGTGTTGTGTTCTTTGTTTGTGTTTTTAAAGTTAAGACAAACTTTATTTAAAGGGTGATTTTGAACACCGAAGATCGATCATAACGCGCCGTCCGCACTTATGCATTTTAACCCTTTTATTAACTGTATTTTTAAAGGTGTGTGTTTGATTCTGGTGCTATGCTATCAGCTTCTTTGTTAGCTTTAACTGCTAAAGGCTTAGGACACGTGCTTGCTGCCAAATAATATTTACCCAGAAAGGTTGTTAGTTTTCAAGCTAGTAAATAATAGCTCCCTAAACATTATTTTACTAAGCCCCATTTCTCCAGAAAGATTTGGCTCTTTTCCAAGATATTTCCTTAATAATATTTCTTTAAATATTATTTTAATAAATAAAGACAACTAATTAGACACCGTTGAGAATTAGTCATCCAGAAGGTTGGTTTTATTCAGCAGATCATTCTTAAAACATTATTTTATAAAAATAATATTTTATCTGATCTTGCATTGTGAATGGTTGTATAAACGTTTGCTGATTATTATCTAAGTTAGTTCCAAGACTAACTTAACTTCACTTCCAGATTCTTCAAGATAATCCTTGGTTCTCAAACATAAATAACATTGTATGGTAATGTTGCATCACTCTTTTGGTCATAATTTCCAATCATCTTTAATCAACTTGTTTATATTGTACATAGCCATTAGTCTTCGTTATTCTTTAATTCTGCTTGGTAGTTTAGTTGGATTATTTTAGCATAGTAAAGAGTTTGTTGATTGAAATATGTTTGACTTTGAGTTGACTTATTTTTGTTAATAAATTCTTGTATTTTAAGAAATTGTGTGAATTCATTCCATGTGTGCAGAGTTTATGCTGTTCAATAATGTCAGAGCTCATCTCACACCTTTCTATTTTGTCCTAATACCATCACCTTACTGGGCTGGTATTCACAGGACAATCCTTAACAGACCGGAATATTATTTGATAAAATATTAAAATATTAATATTAAATAATATTCTCAGATTCATAATGACAACATTATTCTTCCTTTCTTTATATTGTTCTATAAAAGGAGCCAGATTTTCTTGCAATCTTTTCAAGTGGTTTTGATCAATAATTCTTGAGGCATTTTAAAGGTCATTCAATGTTTTTCTTTAGAGTTTTAAATGTTTGTTTTCATACTAGTATCTGGAACATTTACAGACAAATCTGTGTTGTTAGTTAAATCAACTCTGACCTATGAATCCTGCCTCTTTCAAATACAGTGTCAGATTTGCTGGTGATTTTTATCTGCAGCACATGGATTTTAAAGGCTGACGGTTATTTTGCCTTCAACCCATTAATGTTGCTCCTCTTTTAAAAACACTATCCTGATGTCATGGTCAACTAGAAAGATTTGACTGATAACGATCGAAAAAGCAAAGAAAAAGTCAATGCTATTGGAGGAGAGTGCTGTATTCAAGTCTATTAATGGAAAGTTGAGTGGAAAGAAGAAACTGTACACAAGCAAAATGGATAACCACAACCTTGAAAGGACTGTGAAAGCCTATTCACGGGTTTGGGGGTGAAACACAAAGCGTGGACAGTTGCTGGAGTCAGTGCTTCAAGAGCCACCACAAAAGGAAGTGTCCAGGGCACAGACTACAACTGTTTCATTCCTTGAGTTAAGCTACTCCTGACCCAGACAACATCAGCAGCATCTTACCTGCGCTTAGAAGAAACAGAACTGGAATGTTGCTCAGTGGTCCAAAGTTCTTTTTTCAGATGAAAGTAAAATTTGGATTTTGTTTTGAACTCAAGGTCCCAGAGTCTGGAGGAAGAGTGTAGAAGTCCAGAATCCATATTGCTTGAAAACCAGTGTAAACTTTCCAGTCAGTGATGGTTCAATGTCATCTGCTGGTGTTGGTCCACTGTTTTCTGAAATCCACCAGTCAACGTAGCCAACTACCAGGACGTTTTAGGATATCACGCTTTCTTCCGCCGACATGCTTTATGGATATGCTGATTTCATTTTCCAGCCGGACTTGGTACTTGCCCTCGCTGCCAAAGGTTTAGTGACCATAGTGTCACTGTGCTTAACTGCCCAGCAAACTGTCCTGACCTAAACCCCATAGAGAATCTGGGGAGTAATGTCAAGAGGAAGATGAGAGACACCAGACCCAACAAGGCAAATGACCTGTAGGCCGCTATCAAAGCAACCTGGGCTTCCATTACACCTCAGTAGAACCACAGGCTGATCGCCTCCATGCCACGCCGCATTGATGCAGTAATTCATGCAAAAGGAGCCCCAACCAAGTACTGGTTGCATAGAAATAAACATACTTTTCAGAAGCCTGAAATTTCTGTACAAAATATCCTTTTTTTATCTTATGTTATATTGCAATTTTCTGAGGCTTAATTTTGAGTTTTCATTACCTGTGAGCCATAATCATCAAAATTAAAAGAAATAAAGGCTTGAAATATTTAATATATGTGTAGCTGACCAACGTAATATGAGGTTCACTTTCTGAAATGAGCAACAATCAAATTTTTTTAGCATTTCTTAAGATCCAATTTACTTAAGACAAATTATGTTGCAAAATTGAGCAGCAAAGTCAGACAGAATTGTCAGACAAAATACAATTCCTAAGGCATCAACCACCCCTTTAAAAACATCTATTTCACATTAATGTACCAGCACAAAGCCCCAGAAATAGTCAAAGATAGACTAACTGATCAATGTATCACTGCACATGTTTGCATGTCCTCAGAAGAACATAGAGCACGTTACACTGCTGCAGGCAAAAAGACTGAGATCATAAAGCTGTTTATATTCAGTGGAGAAAAAAGATAAGTTTGCAATCCCACTGTTAAAATGGGATTGATCTTTTAGTTCAAAGTCATTGCACAAATGTTTTCCTATAACTAGACAATTATCTACAAATATAGAGAATGTAACCAATAACTTAACCATTAATGCATAAAACTGTCCGACATGAATTGCTTAAACCTGAATATGATGCCTTTAATCTCTTTGTTTCCTTTTAGAAACAGCCCCAAGGAAAGTAATACGGTGCAGGAGAGATCCTGCAAAACATCAGCTTTACATAACACAAGGATAGGAAAAAAGATATAAAAGTGGCTCTCAGCTCTTTTCCTGATAAGACATTTGTTTCAGCTCAGCCACCCGGTGATCATCATTAGGGAAAATATTTGTCAACTCAAGACTTCAAGTTTTAAAGCTTGTACTTAAATCTAGAGCTTTTATACGAAGAGCTACAGACCCGTGCATGCAGCAACTTTTCTCTTTTATTTAAAAAGCAAAATATAGGACCCTTGCTAAAAAACAATGAATCCTGCTTTATTACAAACAGAAGGCGTATGGCTGATTCTGCCCGATGCAAGTTACACCCCCGAATCAAAATATCAGTGTATGTTTCAAGATGTGTGAAAGACCTTGGTGCACTTTGAAAGAACTTGCAGACTCCATTGAGTTCAGGTTCAGCAGAAGTAAAACCAACTGTCCTGTTAGCTTCAACAGAATCGTCTCATTCTGGTGTTACAGGTGCAAAAATAAAAATAATCAAAAGCTGAGTGCTGGAAAAAAACATGTCAAGCTTTATGATGACAACTGGAGGAGGACAAGAGGAGATGGAAGTCTTGGACCTCAGATTTAAAGAAATAATTGGAGCGGTTGCCCTGACAGGTGTCCAGTCAAATGCTCCAGCTGAGAGAGGCTGCTCCAGGCACACCAGTTACTGGAGCTCCTGACTCAAATAGTGATCCTCTGACAAACACAACTGCAGCAGGACCCTAAACCAACCCTAACCCATAGGGTTTTACAATGGGGCAAAATATGATAGGTCCCAACAGAGTTTTAACTAAGTCCCTTTTCAATTTAAGCACATTTCTAGATGTGTGCTTATCGATCGATCAATAGATATTCTTATAGAGGGTCAGAATGCCAAAGTTAAATAAATAAAATATCTGTCATTTAAATATTTATACATGTTTAAATAAAACTGTAATAGATATGTTCAATATATTTAAATATGTAGCAATATTTCTACAAAAGCCAAAAATGTATTCAAAAAACAAAAAATAAATACATGTGTAAATTATGGATTAAAAGGTGAAAGTATTTAATTTTAACAATTAATTATGTATGTATTTAATTATTTCATAATGAAGGTGCTATAGTCCATGATGAAACAATTTGAAGTTTCAGTTTCGCTGGTCAAGTAGATCCTAAAATCTGATTGGTTAATCTGCACTGCAGTTTAACTGTAGACCAATCCCCTTGTTTATAACAGTGTTCCATTGACCTGGATGGGCAGGACAATGAAATAAATAAATACTAAAATGAATATATATGCTTTTAATATGTAAAAATATTTTTTTAATATATTTCCACAATTAAATCTTAAATGTAAAATATAAAAACATTCAAATAATTTATACTTAATTATTAAATAAATGCATTTGCAATTTTATTTCAAAGACCGTGTATAAATATTTATTAAACAACATATGTAGTTACTGAATTGGGACACTTCTGGCTATCCATAATTTTCTAGCTCCATGCTATGCTGATAAATGGTATGCTTTTGAATGACCCGTATACAGCATTTTTTGGAAGAAAAAAGAAATACAGCGTTATTAGAGCCCCATATTTGAACGTAGGTTGCTTTCTTTAATCAAGCTTCAAAACCTTTTATTTGAAGTTAGAAGGTCTGAGCCCCTTAAATTCACCATCATGCCTTTCCTACGCTTTAAAGTCCTCATTATGAGAATATCCTGGAGCGACCACAGTTTTTTATGAATATATGGAGTACTGAGTATTGCCACCCATCCCATCACCTGTTGCTGCACGTGGTCAGCTAGCTGAAAGAGAGCTGCTAACCATTTCTTAAGCTCTCAAGACAGAAACAATTGACAGTCATGATGTCCAAGCTAGAGGAGGCCCAACCATAACTCTTTTTAACCCAACATTAAGCCTACTGTTAGCAAGGTACAACAAGTGTGTCTGGTAAGTAGTTACATGCATGCTAGCTACCCCAGCAGATAGCACAACTAATTAAAATGCTCTATAAAACACAGAAAAATTTTATATTCTGCACAATATGCAAATATATTTGAAAACTACTTTTCAGTTTTGGTGGTATTTATTCTATGGTGCTGAAATCTATGTATTAAACTCAAAAAAGATTTGTTATGTTATAAACAGCATTATCATCACAGTAATTACAGTAGTTACATTTTACTTTAGGAGCAATAGGTATAATTATGTTTTAAGTCTGGGTTTTAAATGAATTTGGCCTCCTGAGATATTTTTGTTTTAAAATTCTCTGTGAAAACCAATAAAACTGACATTTTTACTGAGCATTATCATGCTATGAGAATCTCATCCCAGCCCCTGCTAGCTGTGCCATTAATGACGACAGATCAATTGGAAAGCAGATGTGTTTCTAACATGTTGGCTTGAAACAAGAACAATCACAGCTAATGCTTACTGTATACCACAGGAGAACTCGTTAAAGCAGACGTGTCTCACACCCTACTAGTTTCACATTAATGTATAAACCTAACATTTTCAAGCATTAAATTTAAGCAGTTTCTGCAAGTTTCACTGCTTATTGCTGTATTATACTGTTTACCCCTCACTGAAGTCCAGGCAAGCCTTGAAGACTGTTGGAAAACTGATTTAAAATGCTAAATGAATTAAATTTAAGCAAAATTTCAGTACTGTCATCTGTCTTTGAACCATTTTTATGGAAAGACTGGGTACTAATAATTGTCTCCTGGTACCAGAGGTAATAAAGTGTTTTGTATTTAACCTCAGAGTAAATCAAAATGTTGGTGCATCACTAGTCTGGTCCAGTCGCATCCTTTACAGCAACTGGAGATCCTTACTCTGCTAAGATGAGAGGGAATAAAAAAGAAGACTATGCCCTTCCTGCTGCACAAACACATTTTGTTTAAAATAGCTAAAATTATTACATTATTGGTAGGTATTGCATCATTGGCCCTTACTCTGAAAAGGTTATGCAACCCAATAGTTGTAATATGTAAAAGAGCAGCAAACTTTTAATAAATATACCAGAACATGTTCTAAATAGGTAACATAAACAAGTACCGACACAAATCAGTGCAGCTGGGTTCAACCCAGGTCCTTGGAGTTAAATAGTAATGGCCTACTACCTGAAAACAACCTGCATGTATTACTTCGGTTTTGTTCCTCTCGCTCCAACAACACCTCCACAACAACAGATCTGGAACCAAACTGTACAAAGCAACAAACAGCAGACATAAAACTTCACCTGTACAGAAATAGATACCACATGATTTTCTGATGTACGTTGCAGGCAGGCACCTTGTTTTTGGATGATGCGGCGACATAGCTGCGAGTTTCCTTTTCTGGTATCAGAGAACAAAAAACATCCAAACCCGTGCCAGGCATTAAGCTGAAGTCAAATTAGACTTTTTGCTGCTCCGTTATCTTCCAATTTGTACGAGGACGTTTTAGGCTTCAGGCCGGGATCCATAATTTGCATGACATGAACGTACAGGAAGGAGCTAACATCCTGCTTATCACATAAAGGAAATATTTAAGATAAATGAGCAATGGAAGAGGGGGAATGAACACACTTTGACCACAGATGTTATAAAATACAAATACTAGGAAAAAAACACATGAAAATATATGTTCTGCAGCTCAGTTTAATCAGGCTGCATGGGACATTTCACATATATGCACCTGCATTATGCACATGAATGCTGTCTGGATTCAGACACAGCTGGATTATAACAGCTGCCAGATAGATCTTCCCCTACAAGGACTCAGCTAGAACTCTTCATGATGCATCAGCACATATACAACGAGTGAGCCGTTTCTTTTTCAATCATCTCTAGCTGGTCTGTGGTACTATGCATGCTGAGGTTATTGTAATAATTTCTTACTTGAAAATTGCCCTAACCGTGGAAGTTTCTGTTTGCCCAAAGATGAGGTTGTTGCTGATTTTCTGGTTTCTTTTATAAGTTCACTTAAGCTATTATTATACAGTATGCTGTCCACAAGAAAGGACTTCCATTGTTGATGCACCATTAAACATGCGTCAAGAGTAACATTGTATATTTTTCCAAATAATGAAGTTGCATTTTTGAACGAACAATGGTAATAGTCATAAACATAAAACTATAAAATGAGAACGTGTCTAATACATTACATATATATATACAGGTCCTTCTCAAAATATTAGCATATTGTGATAAAGTTCATTATTTTCCATAATGTCATGATGAAAATTTAACATTCATATATTTTAGATTCATTGCACACTAACTGAAATATTTCAGGTCTTTTATTGTCTTAATACGGATGATTTTGGCATACAGTTCATGAAAACCCAAAATTCCTATCTCACAAAATTAGCATATCATTAAAAGGGTCTCTAAACGAGCTATGAACCTAATCATCTGAATCAACGAGTTAACTCTAAACACCTGCAAAAGATTCCTGAGGCCTTTAAAACTCCCAGCCTGGTTCATCACTCAAAACCCCAATCATGGGTAAGACTGCCGACCTGACTGCTGTCCAGAAGGCCACTATTGACACCCTCAAGCAAGAGGGTAAGACACAGAAAGAAATTTCTGAACGAATAGGCTGTTCCCAGAGTGCTGTATCAAGGCACCTCAATGGGAAGTCTGTGGGAAGGAAAAAGTGTGGCAGAAAACGCTGCACAACGAGAAGAGGTGACTGAACCCTGAGGAAGATTGTGGAGAAGGGCCGATTCCAGACCTTGGGGGACCTGCGGAAGCAGTGGACTGAGTCTGGAGTAGAAACATCCAGAGCCACCGTGCACAGGCGTGTGCAGGAAATGGGCTACAGGTGCCGCATTCCCCAGGTCAAGCCACTTTTGAACCAGAAACAGCCGCAGAAGCGCCTGACCTGGGCTACAGAGAAGCAGCACTGGACTGTTGCTCAGTGGTCCAAAGTACTTTTTTCGGATGAAAGCAAATTCTGCATGTCATTCGGAAATCAAGGTGCCAGAGTCTGGAGGAAGACTGGGGAGAAGGAAATGCCAAAATGCCAGAAGTCCAGTGTCAAGTACCCACAGTCAGTGATGGTCTGGGGTATCGTGTCAGCTGCTGGTGTTGGTCCACTGTGTTTTATCAAGGGCAGGGTCAATGCAGCTAGCTATCAGGAGATTTTGGAGCACTTCATGCTTCCATCTGCTAAAAAGCTTTATGGAGATGAAGATTTCATTTTTCAGCACGACCTGGCACCTGCTCACAGTGCCAAAACCACTGGTAAATGGTTTACTGACCATGGTATCACTGTGCTCAATTGGCCTGCCAACTCTCCTGACCTGAACCCCATAGAGAATCTGTGGGATATTGTGAAGAGAACGTTGAGAGACTCAAGACCCAACACTCTGGATGAGCTAAAGGCCGCTATCGAAGCATCCTGGGCCTCCATAAGACCTCAGCAGTGCCACAGGCTGATTGCCTCCATGCCACGCCGCATTGAAGCAGTCATTTCTGCAAAAGGATTCCCGACCAAGTATTGAGTGCATAACTGTACATGATTATTTGAAGGTTGACGTTTTTTGTATTAAAAACACTTTTCTTTTATTGGTTGGATGAAATATGCTAATTTTGTGAGATAGGAATTTTGGGTTTTCATGAGCTGTATGCCAAAATCATCCGTATTAAGACAATAAAAGACCTGAAATATTTCAGTTAGTGTGCAATGAATCTAAAATATATGAATATTAAATTTTCATCATGACATTATGGAAAATAATGAACTTTATCACAATATGCTAATATTTTGAGAAGGACCTGTATATATATGTGTGTGTGTGTATATATATATATATACACACACACATATATATATATATATATATATATATATATATATATACATATATTATATATATATATATATATATATATATATATATATATATATATATAGGTCCTTCTCAAAATATTAGCATATTGTGATAAAGTTCATTATTTTCCATAATGTCATGATGAAAATTTAATATTCATATATTTTAGATTCATTGCACACTAACTGAAATATTTCAGGTCTTTTATTGTCTTAATACGGATGATTTTGGCATACAGCTCATGAAAACCCAAAATTCCTATCTCACACAATTAGCATATTTCATCCGACCAATAAAAGAAAAGTGTTTTTAATACAAAAAACGTCAACCTTCAAATAATCATGTACAGTTATGCACTCAATACTTGGTCGGGAATCCTTTGGCAGAAATGACTGCTTCAATGTGGCGTGGCATGGAGGCAATCAGCCGGTGGCACTGCTGAGGTCTTATGGAGGCCCAGGATGCTTCGATAGCGGCCTTTAGCTCATCCAGAGTGTTGGGTCTTGAGTCTCTCAACGTTCTCTTCACAATATCCCACAGATTCTCTATGGGGTTCAGGTCAGGAGAGTTGGCAGGCCAATTGAGCACAGTGATACCATGGTCAGTAAACCATTTACCAGTGGTTTTGGCACTGTGAGCAGGTGCCAGGTCGTGCTGAAAAATGAAATCTTCATCTCCATAAAGCTTTTCAGCAGATGGAAGCATGAAGTGCTCCAAAATCTCCTGATAGCTAGCTGCATTGACCCTGCCCTTGATAAAACACAGTGGACCAACACCAGCAGCTGACACGGCACCCCAGACCATCACTGACTGTGGGTACTTGACACTGGACTTCTGGCATTTTGGCATTTCCTTCTCCCCAGTCTTCCTCCAGACTCTGGCACCTTGATTTCCGAATGACATGCAGAATTTGCTTTCATCCGAAAAAAGTACTTTGGACCACTGAGCAACAGTCCAGTGCTGCTTCTCTGTAGCCCAGGTCTGGGGAATGCGGCACCTGTAGCCCATTTCCTGCACACGCCTGTGCACGGTGGCTCTGGATGTTTCTACTCCAGACTCAGTCCACTGCTTCCGCAGGTCCCCCAAGGTCTGGAATCGGCCCTTCTCCACAATCTTCCTCAGGGTCCGGTCACCTCTTCTCGTTGTGCAGCGTTTTCTGCCACACTTTTTCCTTCCCACAGACTTCCCACTGAGGTGCCTTGATACAGCACTCTGGGAACAGCTTATTCGTTCAGAAATTTCTTTCTGTGTCTTACCCTCTTGCTTGAGGGTGTCAATAGTGGCCTTCTGGACAGCAGTCAGGTCGGCAGTCTTACCCATGATTGGGGTTTTGAGTGATGAACCAGGCTGGGAGTTTTAAAGGCCTCAGGAATCTTTTGCAGGTGTTTAGAGTTAACTCGTTGATTCAGATGATTAGGTTCATAGCTCGTTTAGAGACCCTTTTAATGATATGCTAATTTTGTGAGATAGGAATTTTGGGTTTTCATGAGCTGTATGCCAAAATCATCTGTATTAAGACAATAAAAGACCTGAAATATTTCAGTTAGTGTGCAATGAATCTAAAATATATGAATGTTAAATTTTCATCATGACATTATGGAAAATAATGAACTTTATCACAATATGCTAATATTTTGAGAAGGACCAGTATATACACACACATACAAAGAAACAAAGAATGCTTTCAGAAATGTAAATGATGACTGCTTATTTTTATCAATTCACAAAATGCTAATTGAGCGAACCCAAATAAAATAAAGGATTTACATTTCCATTTTTGAAAGCATTCTTTGCTTACAGCATTTTTTCACACTTGCCTAAAACTTTTGCACAGTAAATTACACCAACCAATAGCAGTAATTAATACACTGAGCTGCTCATGCTGAGATGAAAAGAGACGAAACCTCTGATAAAGCAGGAATACTCTTGACTCTACAAGGACTGCAAATTTGACTTGGTGTACAGGAAAGAAAAAGGTCCTAAAAGGTGAATGAACAAACTCCCCCACCACATGTGTAATAAATAACATCAGTTATTCACTGATTGCAGCGATGCAGTGCAGTAATTGCCCAACTGAAACCAAGGTTAATATTTCTATACAAGCTTCCACTGCAGCATCAAAAAAAAAAAAAAAAAACCGCTAAGTGAATTTAGTGAAAAGATGATTAGGAATAAAAAGACAGCTTGGTTGAAAGTTGAGACAGTTAAAAAGCTTTTTTACTTTCTCGGGGTTATTCAAAAAGGAGCTACGCTGCATTTATACAGCTCCCTCTTTTCATTCACTCCAAGCAAAAAGCTACATTTATTACTTTGCACTCTCATTTGAATATCGCTGTCTATCACACCGCCGAGTCACTATGACACTTGTTGCTACCTCCGCAGCTGCCTCATGAAATACGGAGAATTTTTATTAGTTTATGTAGACTTCATAATCAACACAAACCATTATTTGATTCTCCAACAGGAAACCTTTGATACTTAATGTTTCTGAAGCTTTGCTTTCTCCTGCAAGTGGCAAGGCGAAAAACCTGACAGCAGGCGACGACTCATTTTTAAATGTCACTAATGTCTTGGACTGAGCCTCGTGCGCCTACAACAAAAAATATACAGTAAATTAAATATGCTTATCAAAACGAATAAATGTCAACAACCATTATGCCAAATGGTCAGTGGCACGGTTCCGCTGATTCGCTAACATTGTGGAACTCTTTTGCTAACTTTGGAAACCGTTGGCAGACGTTAAGCTGCCAACGGTCTGTTACAGAAGGTGAAAAATACGTAATCTTAGCGCTTAGCAATTAGCAGTTAGCGTTAGCTTCTGCTAATTTTTCAATTTCAATCTGTTTAGCGTTTTAGCATCAGTGAAGCTAACATTTTGCTTACTGTAATATAGGTTGAGAAAGCTATTTTTTTAATTTTTTGGCTGATAACTGTACAGTGAAACATCGCTTTTGAGGGTAATTATTACTACAGAGCGACAAAATTAAAAACCTAAAGCCAGAAAAATATCTTTTGTGACATGACTCATCCTGACAAGGAAAAAATACATTCCATGTAGAGGATGTAAAATCACATTTGTATTAAAATACAGAAAGTGTCATAACGGTGATGTGTAAAATGTCACATTTACTTCTTAAAATAAATGAGTGCATTTTCTTTCTCAGGGTCAGGCATTAGAGACAGCAGAAAGAACAAAGATCTTAATCGTGAAGGATTTGAGGATAAAATCCAACCAAATACTGCACACAAGCACACACTCATTCTGTGATGACAACTGCCATATATATATATATATATATATATATCTCCTTAAGGTCATCATGCAATGAGAATCCCGTACCGGCGGTTTTCTAGTCATACTGATCTCTCTAAGTGCTTTATAGTAGAGCCACATTCACCTAATCACACTAACAAACACAGACAGCACACATGAAACTTGGGGTTAAGTGCCTTGCCCAAGAGCACATCAAGTTGTGCATAGGCAGGTATCGAACCTACAACTTACTCTTCCCAATGAATCACCATGCACATCTCAGGTAACCTGTGGATCCAGCTGAGAAATAAACCACCCTGACCCGAAGTAATCGTCATGCAAGTCATTAATCCTGTTTGGTAGTCCAGGACTCAGGTTTACTCTGGTTCAGATGAAAACCTTTATATTGAGACTTTGTGTTCTCAGACTGTCAATTGTGGGACACTAGCTTGGTTTGGTAATCTGACCGAATAACTGAAAAACAGCTTGTTTCTTTGGTCCACACAGTTCAAAATGAGGTGCAGAAGAGTAAACCCCAGCAGCACCAGTGGGTTTATGAGCAGTTTGTTTTCAGATCTGCTCTAAAGAAATATCGACGTCTCCACACTGAATAAACGCTTTTGTCCTGTGGCAAATAACATCCAGTTACTCCCTCTGGACACGCTTAGTCCTAAAATGACTATTCCTTATTCCTGCTTCTATCCAAAACTCATGGTGTCAAAATGCGCAACTTTTGAGTCTAAGCCTAATTTATTTAAATAAATCATCCTAAAACCTGGTCCTGTTACACTTTCAGTAAACAAATACAAACTAGCGAGAAAAAAAAAGGCTTGTTTAAGCTTAATTAACGACCACTGAAATACCAACAGAACAGATTACTGGTAGTTTTTACATCCACAGTCCCAACGGACAACACTCACTGGGTTTGAAAGTCAGAGCTTCACTTTCAGCTCCGCCAGAGTTGCTTAAAACACGGCTTAAACGACATTAACCTCCGTGTTTTCATACCTGCCTCTTGTCCTGCACCTTCACGCTGTCAGCAGCATCCTGCAGGGCGCAGCCATCTTGGAGCATAGCGGAATGTCTGCTGTTTTGCGGTCGCAGCGCTGCCACCTGCTGGCACGGAGGAGCAAATGGAGCAAACCAGGGAGAGAAACTCTTACAGCTACAATGGAATGACTTTAAAGCATGCTCATTTGTTAAAATGGCTCAGTCGAAGTCTAGATCCAATCAGGAATCTGTTGCAGAACTTGGAAATTGATGTTCAAAGATGCTACCTAATTTGACTGATTTTAAGTAATTTTGCAAAGCAACATGAACAAATACAGTACTTCATATCTAGATGTGCAGAGTTGATAGAGACATACCCAACAAGGCCTGCAGCTGTAACTACAGTGAAGATGATTCTACTAAGTAACTCCGTAGCTGAATGCAAATACATATCTAACTTTTTAGATTTATTTGTAAAAACTGAAAACTTTGTCTTCTTTTCCATCCACTTAACAGTAATAATGCATTACTTTGTGTTGGTCTGTCCCGCAATAGAATACATTTAAGGGTGTTGTGACGTGAGGAAGTTGTAAAATGTTTAATAAATGTATATTTTGGCAAGGCATTGTACGTTTCTTTTCAAAATGGCCACATAAAGTTTCTCATTGAACAAAATATGAACCATATATGACATAAAACCACGACTGTGATAAAGCACTGGAATGAGAATAAAAAAATCGAAAACTTGTATGCGATCTAAAGAGAGCAATCTTCGCCTGACTACAGAATATAGACATTTTCACCAGAAACAGAATGTAAAGAAACATGAAAAGCCATCTGAGAGCACTCCAATGTCATTCATCATAAATTAAGCTTAAATAAATGAACTAATCTAAAAATACTCATATATATTTATGGTTTAGATGGTTTGTGAGTAGTGAGTTTGTGAGTAACACTGATGGTAAACATATTCCCTAAAAATACACCCACCCACACAGCGCTGGATAGGCGTGTACACCCTTTTGAGTGACAATGCATTACATGGTACAGGCCTGATTGGCATAGCCGGCCAGATAGGGTGGGATTGATCATGTTGTGACAAAATTCCAAGAAAACATGGTGTTGCTTTTATTCTTGCTGCAAACACTCCCGTTATGTTCCCAGAATTATATTAACATAGAACTTTACAGCTAGTTATACAGATATTCATATAGAGGCTGGTTAATAAATAGGTTTAAATAACCTTTAGCTTTCTTCCCATCAGGAATGTTGCATAACATAGCCACAAAAAAAAGAATGCATTGTTTAAATAAGTTGTTTTAGATTTAGATTTGTAGATTTCTTTTCTTTGTGCAATCAGTTTTCACTGACTCTTCTACACAGATGTTTCCTTTTAGCAAGTAATTTATTCTTGATCCGTCAGCGTGTTCCTTGCTGGTACATTAGGCTGAATGCCTTAATGTGTGCTGATGGTCTCAAGCTGAAACACAGTCAGCTTTACGCCCACAGTGAAAATGAATTGAACCCTTTTGTCTCGTAATCTGCCTTCAGAGGACATTTGGTGACGATTGGTGCTGCTTAAATAAACTGAACAGAATGAATGATGGCAGGAAAGAAGAAGATTGCTCTGCAGGGCTGGTTCCTGGCATCAAATACAAGATGTGAACATTTGCTATGCAGATGTCAACTGTCCATTTAACAGTTGGATTTAAATTTTAGAGCAACGCTTCTGTTTGTGTTTTCCAGATCGTCAAACATCAACTCAGTCCTGAACATATGGCTTAGATAGGGGTCCCATTGTCATTGAAAGCTGATTTGAAAGTTTTGTTGCTTTAATAACATGTTGGATAAAGTTAGACTTTACTGAAAACCCACCACTATAACTTCTACTATTTTGTATGACTTTAAATATTTTAAACTTTGCGATTCAATTTTGTGATGCAATAATGTTCCAGCTGACTTAGCCATGCCCGTTTTTAGCCTCCAAATATTCCATTCTCCAATAAACTTAAATATTCGGACCGACTTGGAGGCAACGACAGAACCCCATCTTCTACAACAAGCATACAGGTCCTTCTCAAAATATTAGCATATTGTGATAAAGTTCATTATTTTCCATAATGTCATGATGAAAATTTAACATTCATATATTTTAGATTCATTGCACACTAACTGAAATATTTCAGGTCTTTTATTGTCTTAATATGGATGATTTTGGCATACAGCTCATGAAAACCCAAAATTCCTATCTCACAAAATTAGCATATTTTATCCGACCAATAAAAGAAAAGTGTTTTTAATACAAAAAACGTCAACCTTCAAATAATCATGTACAGTTATGAACTCAATACTTGGTCAGGAATCCTTTTGCAGAAATGACTGCTTCAATGCGGCGTGGCATGGAGGCAATCAGCCTGTGGCACTGCTGAGGTCTTATGGAGGCCCAGGATGCTTCGATAGCGGCCTTTAGCTCATCCAGAGTGTTGGGTCTTGAGTCTCTCAATGTTCTCTTCACAATATCCCACAGATTCTCTATGGGGTTCAGGTCAGGAGAGTTGGCAGGCCAATTGAGTTGAGCACAGTGATACCATGGTCAGTAAACCATTTACCAGTGGTTTTGGCACTGTTAGCAGGTGCCAGGTCGTGCTGAAAAATGAAATCTTCATCTCCATAAAGCTTTTCAGCAGATGGAAGCATGAAGTGCTCCAAAATCTCCTGATAGCTAGCTGCATTGACCCTGCCCTTGATAAAACATAGTGGACCAACACCAGCAGCTGACACGGCACCCCAGACCATCACTGACTGTGGGTACTTGACACTGGACGTCTGGCATTTTGGCATTTCCTTCTCCCCAGTCTTCCTCCAGACTCTGGCACCTTGATTTCCAAATGACATGCAGAATTTGCTTTCATCTGAAAAAAGTACTTTGGACCACTGAGCAACAGTCCAGTGCTGCTTCTCTGTAGCCCAGGTCAGGCGCTTCTGCCGCTGTTCCTGGTTCAAAAGTGGCTTGACCTGGGGAATGCGGCACCTGTAGCCCATTTCCTGCACACGCCTGTGCACGGTGGCTCTGGATGTTTCTACTCCAGACTCAGTCCACTGCTTCCGCAGGTCCCCCAAAGTCTGGAATCGGCCCTTCTCCACAATCTTCCTCAGGGTCCGGTCACCTCTTCTCGTTGTGCAGCGTTTTCTGCCACACTTTTTCCTTCCCACAGACTTCCCACTGAGGTGCCTTGATACAGCACTCTGGGAACAGCCTATTCGTTCAGAAATCTCTTTCTGTGTCTTACCCTCTTGCTTGAGGGTGTCAATAGTGGCCTTCTGGACAGCAGTCAGGTCGGCAGTCTTACCCATGATTGGGGTTTTGAGTGATGAACCAGGCTGGGAGTTTTAAAGGCCTCAGGAATCTTTTGCAGGTGTTTAGAGTTAACTCGTTGATTCAGATGATTAGGTTCATAGCTCGTTTAGAGACCCTTTTAATGATATGCTAATTTTGTGAGACAGGAATTTTGGGTTTTCATGAGCTGTATGCCAAAATCATCCGTATTAAGACAATAAAAGACCTGAAATATTTCAGTTAGTGTGCAATGAATCTAAAATATATGAATGTTAAATTTTCATCATGACATTATGGAAAATAATGAACTTTATCACAATATGCTAATATTTTGAGAAGGACCAGTAGATGAGACCCTGAGGTCACCTCCCTTTCCACCTCTACTCCTCGACATCCTGTCCATGAACACTACAAACAGGGACAAGGGGCATCCGCACTGGGAACAAGACCGACTTTATGTAGAGAATTTGGGCGCACAGGATCCACAAAGGAACCCCACACATCTGCAGCACCACAACAAAATACCTTCTCTGATATGGTTGTAAGCCTTCTCTACATCCACAAAACAACACTGGATGCCAAACTCCCAGGACCCCCTGAGCAACTACATGAGATCCGTGGTGTCAGTGAGAAGCTGTTGTCCACAAGTAGAAATAAAACAAATGAGGCAAAAATAAAAAAATAAATTGTCACATCAGGTGATTTCTGTGATCTGGACTAGAATAATACTAACCCTGAGCACCACCACAGCAATTTTCCCTGAAAGTGTGACAGAAATACTGCAGAGTTTGATTAAACAACAGATATTTTAAATTAATCTGACATGCATTGCTCCAAATAACAAATGCTTTAGTTTTTTGTCAGATTTTATTGAATTTAAATACAGAAACAGCAACCAAACATGCACTAATCCAAGCTACAATAACTACACTTTATACATCAGATTCAATATTAACTTGTGAAATTTCTCCCTCAGGGTTGCTTGGGCAACGAGTCCATGAAAGAAATCTAGACATCCAGCCCTCAGGTTGGATCCTAAAGGCAGTTCCAGAACAAAATGGATCAACTGTCATGGCCAATGGGTTTCGGACCGACACAAAATTCTTTTTTCCAGACATTTTATTGCTTGTGTGTTGTTAGATTTGTTAAATGATAAACATTTAATCAGTTTTGTTAAGAAAGAAATAGTTTATGTAGTCAATATGTTGATAGTATTAGGGTCTACAGAATTTCCTGGTCATGAATCCACAAGTTTGGTACCCTAAGCATCATTAATATGCTCCTGGAGGATACTTTGATACCATTCTGTACTCATGAATGACCTTAGGATGGATCCGTGTGCAGAACACAGGACTCATGGTAGCGTCCACCTTTTCTTTTCACACTGTCCTTCTAAAAGAGGTCTTCAGAGAAGGACCTCTTCTCCTGCCATTCCTGATCAAGCTTTGCACTGCTGGGAACCCAGCCTCTAAGATGAATGCTCTTTGGGGGACAGTCCTGGTACTTGCTGAGCGTTTATTGCTGCCCTGAACCTTTTTTCCTGACGTTCTTAATGATTTGGTATGTGATTGATTTGGGTGTAATGTCCCTAGTGGCAATATTCTTGCCGGTGATGCAAAGAGGTGATGACAGCTCGTTTTTCCTTGGAGCCAACTATGGTTGACAAAAGAGGAATGATTTTAAGAACCACTCCCTTTTAAAGCAACCATTCTGCTCCTCTAATTCAATCAGTGATCAAGTCATATCAGCTCCACAGTCCTGGTTAACACAGATTATGCCAGCAGGTCTTTTTGTTGCAGGGCTAAAACAAGGTTTCTGTGGTTCAGGAAATGTTCATTAACTCCACAGTTAATTGAATTTTATCTAATCAGTCGTAACAGCAACATAGATTTAATGCAAATGGCCACCATTAAAACTAGAGCCATATTTCTGTCAGATTTGTACTCCCCAGGCATCTCCTCTCAGTAGGAAGTTCTTAGAAGACCTCCAGGAGGCAACCTGATTGCAAACCATTCGAATGGACTGCTACTCCAAGGCTCCCCCTGGAAGATGGACATAATATTTGCCTTCAGCCCTTAGTAGGACTTCTAATGGGAAACTTACCTGACAAGGAAGGGATCAAAGACGGGTCCAAATATCTTGAAACGGCAAGATCAGAGGAGACGTTTGGAAAAGGGAACCCGTGGGTTGCAAGATGGTGAATGTTTTCAGCTCCAAGGAGATAGAAAAAGCTCCTCCTGCTGAGGTTGAGCACAGTGTGAGATGGTCAGCAGATGGCGGCTCAGTTGTGCCAAAAACTGACAAATTTGTCTTTTATTCAAATAGGTTTAAAACCAAATATACTGCTGCTCTTAGATATTTGTTGTATGAACCCCTGTAATCTTTATTCAAATAAAAAGCATAACCAAAATTATATCATTACACATTTTATTTAAGTTTTAGACATTTACTTCAAGATTTAGGAGTAGCACTGACTGTGTTTTGACAAATTATGTGCAGCTAAAAAAAATCTGATTTTATATTTTCAAAAAAGAAACCCTGAAAACCTTTAAATAAACATTTTTTAGGTACAAAGTGCATTAATTGACAAATTATTTTTAGACAACAAACACGTGGGAGGTGAAAGCTGCAATACAGAGATAAGGGTCACTTTTCCTTCCTGAGATCATCAAAAACTGCAGAATATTCTGACCTCCACTGATAAAGGTCCTGATTTCATCAACATGTTCGTGTGAAGAGAAGCTCATCAACAAAAAGAAACATTCACAGTGTGTCTGAGGTAAAAATTACACATTCATGCATACATGGTCCCAAACATTTGAAGGCAATTATAAATATCTTCACACTTTTAAAAATGGGTCGCACATTCAAAATAAAGGCAGGTTTCACGGATCAGTTGGCGTTGTTGGTCACTTTCTGAAGAACGTTGGCACTCAAGGGTAGAGATTGCTCGTTGGGTAGAAATTCCCTCAACAGGAACCCAAGGAGCATCTGGTATAAAGATGGGTGGACATATTTTAAACTGAAATCGCTGAAATGAGACCGAGGTATGCTGAGTGAGATACTCACATTGATCAGAGTTTTGTTTTCCTCTCTGTTCTGAAAGATATTGAAAACGGACTCCACATCCGTCTTCTTCAGGAAGAGATGGTTTGAATCTACACGGAGAGGAGACAGGAGTCAGATTTTCCCATTAAAGCTATGTGAATGTGTTTGAATTAAGAGGAAGATCTCGCCTACATCGAGCGCTGATGAGATCGTGCGCTCGCTCTCTGGTCTCCTTCTTCTCCTCATCGGTGCGAGGAGGAGGAGGAGCAGTGACCTGCTGGACCTCTGGCCACAGTTTGCTGCGCAGAGTGTCGATGTAGGCAGCCATCTGGTCCTCTGTTGGGTTTAACTTGCTCAGGAAAGAGTTCAACTTCCTGGAGAGAAACAAAATGGAGCCTCAGTCACAGGATTAAACATATTAGAAACATGGCAGGACGTAAATAGCTAACTTACTTCTTCAAGATGGGCATCACAGGTTTTAATATGGCATCAAAAATGTTGATGAGGATGGAGTTTCCTGTGAAAGACAAGGTTATGAAATGAATCCTCAACTTAGAGTAATCAGAATAAGAAAGTACACCCTGGAAAAAACACATTTTTTTGCTCCCTGCTCCTGAGCACGTACGACCGGGGTTGAGTAGGGACTATATGTGACGTGAACCGACTACTGGTCACTGATTGGCCACAAGACCAGGAGAAAGGAGAAGGTTTTTGCCAAGGTAGTGCAGCGAAAAGTTAATAACATTTTATTTTTATTTTTTCTATAATTCTATAATTATTTACAAATCATAAACCCAGCCTGAAGGCTGAAAGAAAAGAAAGACACATCAGCTTTTCGAATTACACACAGCCGGGGCGCTGTATTTAATAACATCCTAAACCAGCTGATCACACATAAAACCAGCTGTTCAGATGCACAAACACTTCCCCCAAAACACACAAAACAAACCACCACAATAAAGTGTTTGGTTCGGAACTTTACTGACGGTCCACTATGTGTTCAGAAGTCCACAGGCAATGCAGACATTTACCAGGAAGTTTTAGAGCATTTCATTCTTTCTTCTAATGACACGCTTTAAGGGGCTGCTGATTTTATTTTCCGGCAGAGCTTGGTACTGGCCCACACTGCCAAAGGTACTAAAAGCTGGTTCAATGACCATGGTGTTACTCTGCTTGATAGGCCAGCCCAGAACTAAATAGTAATCTATGGGCTGTTGTCAAGAGGAAGATGAGAGACACCAGACCCAACAAGGCAGATGACCTGAAGGCCGCTATCAAAGCAACCTGGGCTTCCATTACACCTCAGCAGAACCACTGGTGGATCGGCTCCATGCCACGCCGCATTGATGCAGTAATTCATGCAAGAGGAGCCCAAACCACGTACTGAGTGCGTAGAAATTAAACTTTCCAGAAACCTGACATTTCTCTTTAAAATAAAATTTTTATTGGTATTATCTATTCGAGACAGAATTTGGAGTTTTTTCCTCTGTAAACCAAAATAATCCAAACTGAAATAAAGGGTAGAAATATTTTACTGTGTGTGTAATGAATCTATATGAGTTTCACCTTCTGAGAACGTTGGAACTTGATTTCATGATGGTCTAATTTTAGAGATGTAGTTGTTTTCTGTCTGACTTTAGTCATCATTTGAGACATTTAGGACCACTCTTCTTCATATTATTGCTTTGGTTCACTGAGGTTTGCAGACATTAGTTTAAGTGCAATCTTCTTAAAGCTCCATAACAGCATAACTGAGGTCTGGACTTTGACCGGGCCATTGCAGCACATTTGAGTCTTTTCTTTTTCAGCTGCCCTGTTGTAGATTTGCTGCTGCATTATCCTGTTAATGACCCAATTTTCTCAGCTGACAGACAGAACGCCTCACATCGGACTCCAGAGTGCTTTGGTAGACTGAGGTCAAGTTGGTCAGTGCAAGTTCTCCAGGCCCTGGAGCTGCAGAACAGGTCCAAATCATAATCCTTCCACCACCATGCTTAGGGGTTTGTGCCAATATGCAGCAATTTTATTGTAAAAAATCATGCTTTGCATTGTTGCTAAACATCTCTACTTTGGGAGAAGTATCCTGCTGAAGGCATCATCCTCGGGCTTAACCCTCTTAATCCTTTTCCATAAATCCCTTGTTCTCATATCATAATCCCTAAACCTAATCTTGACACATTGACCTCTTCCTCTGGAAAAAAAAAAATCCTTTAAAAGAAAGCTTCCACTCATTAACCCCTTTTAAACTAATGTAACAAATTTGCCTCAAATTGCTTTGGGTCTTGCTTGCGGCCCAATACCAGTTCATGCATATTCCACACATACCAGGGACTGCATTGGACGGCACCTCGGCGCCATCAAGTGGTCGGAGTTATGCCCAGTCATGTCTACAATAAATACTTACACTTGTATCTGGTTTGTGCTATATACAAATAAACAATTTCAACTTAATTTAAATCTTTGACAGCAAAACAGGTTTTCCTAAGATCACAGATGAACCGAAAAGGGATTTTGGACTGTGGGCCCTTTGAGTGATGTTGAGAGTGTGCAGCTATATACTGTTATACTGTGGTCTCATTTGTTTTAAAGGACAGTCCTAAAAGCATTATCAATTCAGATATACCTTCTTAACCCCAAGTTGTGCTGCCATATTCTTACAGAGATGTTTTGTTTTTCCAGCAACTCTTCTAAATGAGCCGTATTTTTAAATTATTTCTAACTTTACTGCCATGAACTTTACATTTTACCAGGGTGACTAAAGCCCGTAGATGGATTGTTTTTCTTACAGTTTCTCAGAGAACAGCGCAATCTAGCCGTGGGATGAATTTGCTGGTACATCCACTCCAGTGGCGATTGCTATAAACTGCAAGGGAAGCTCAGCTTCCCCTAAAATGTCAAAAAAGAAGTGCTTTATACAGTGAGTTCAATAGTGAAGCATAAATGCTGGGCTTTGTCCCGCCCATCGGACGCTCAACTTCTCTGGGGGTCTATGGGGCAGTGGGCTGGCCTCGGCTGGCCCGGACGCTCAGCTTCTGCAAGATGATTGGATGATCTGTCTGAGGCTGAATCCCTTTTTGATTGACAGCAAAATGAGCGAATCAGCGATCTTGAAATTGAGCTTCCCCTCCTTGAAAGACCAGCATCCGCCACTGATCCACTCCTTGAAAGACTGGCGACTGTCTTAAATGTTTTTCCTGCTATGGATAATCTCTTTCTCAGCAGAATGACAGAGTTTACGTTGTACAGAAATAGCCTCACAACCCTTCCCAGATTGATGAGCAGCAACAGCTGATTCTCTTAACCTATTGTTGATATCTTTCCAACTTGGCATTGTGTTAACACACATCTGTGTGCTCCAGACCACCAAACAGGAAAGGCTTCTGCCTCTATAGAGGTCATAACTCTTACTGATGGTCATTTAATCAGGTGCATGTGATTACATTCCCTTTTAAAGTCAATGGTAAAAGCTAAGTTCCTCCACTTAGTCTTCTCTATATGGCTTTAGTCTGTTTATAAATGGTTACTGATCAGTAGACGGTGTAAAAACCACAGAACAGTTCTGCCACAAGATTTACTGAACACCAGATAACTTCTATTAGGACAGCTTTAAAAAGGTTTTTATCTCAATCTACGCTATAATGTGTTTACCAACGCAAGGTTAATCAACCTGTTTGGCACTGCTGAAGCTCAGAGGGTCAAAACTAGCTGAGATTTATAACAGCAAACTAAAAACCGTAAAACTGCAGCTGCAAAGGAAGGCGTTTGTCTTTTTTTAAATCCATGCTGCTTATTCCAAAGATTCTTGAGGCTAATCTGTCATTTCCAACTTTAAACTGTGGTAATAAAACTGACCTAGTTTCCTCTAAACAACCTTTTAACGGCGGCGTTCTGATGTCATGTCAGTGTCAAGTATTCAAGTTCACCACTGCCACATTTATTTATAAGACAAACAACCACAAAATCAGTTCATTTCAGCACAGCATCAAGTTAATTTAACAGTATGAAGTTTGCCTGAGGTTGATTATTCATCATTGTACTTACCATTTCTTTGCCGGGGCTACATTATTAAAAACATGCTTCAGCAGCTGCTGCTTTCATTTTATATTTTACCAACTCTGCATGATTTCTATCCGCAGCTCTTATTGCATGAAGCTTTCATTTTCAACACGTTTTTTTAATACAATTTTTACAGGCAACCAGCTGTCAGTTTTTCATTTCCTCTCAACATGAACAGGTCTCATAAAAACAACCAAAAATAATACGTGTTGATTAATGAAGAGTAGGTTTTCACTGCAGGATTTGCTTCCTGAAGCAAATTTCAAGTCTCTACAGGCAGTGTTTTTCTTTTTTCTACCACAGAAATGGGCTTAAACAACCAGCTGTCAAGACTTCAGGAGGAAAAAGAAATTGATAAAAAAAAAAGATAATAGCAAAAACGGCAGTCTGCTTGAAAACCTGCTGTGAAGTCCACATGACCGTATCATCTAATATTAAAGAGTAAACAAACCTGATATTTCTTTCAGCAGATCAAATATGGCTTTGGTTGACTCCAGCTGCTCCCAGTTGCCTTGGCCTCTCTGAGAGTCCTCCCCTCTCTGCAGAGGGCCCTGTGTTGTCTCCTTTCCTTTCATCTTGCCAGCTCCACCTGACATCTGGAAACATGTCCTCTCCTTTTTAAATGACTTTGAACAGCAGCTGAGTTGCGACAGCTCCTCTGCGCCCGCTTGCTGCGTTTCATCAGGCTGCTCCTCATCCCCGCTGCCCTTCGTCGAGGACAGAGACTCCTGTGACCTGGATTTTCCTCTGAACATCATTTTGAAGTGAGAGGTTAAGGTGCAATCAGAGTCCTCGGGTTTCTCCTGAAAGCTGTTTTCATGCGAGGTGTCTGCATTAGCAGCGGGTTGGGGGTTAACTTTTGCTTCCTCAGGCTGTTGGGGAGGGGAATTATACTGGGAGACGACAATCGTTGGGAACGGAGAACCATTCTGAATCGGAGTGGATTCACAATGATTTTCTACAGAGAAGGGGGAGGATTCAGGATGTGGAGATGTCACTGTGTTTTCTTTGGGGACTTCTGTCTGCAGGCTTGAGTTCTGCAAAGAAAAACAAAAACAACCTGGATGTGACAGACGGCCAATCCTGAGGGAACAGCCTTCATAATGAATTAAACACACAAACCTTAAAAAAACAGTCCAGAGACTTTAAAAAAAGAAAAGGGTGCAGGCCTCAAACTCAAAAACATCTGGTTTTAATTTCAGTCCTGAGCCAAAACTACCTGCATATTTTTTGTTTTGTACATTTGAACATGAAAAAGTTAAGTTTTATTGATTAAATGTTTAGATAGAGTGGGATAAGAATGTTTTGGAAGTTCCTCAGTTTACAGCTGGGCCCAGAGCAATGTGGTGCCAAAAACAAGGGAGTTCAGCAGTTTAATATATGATAACAGTTTTTTGCTAAATTATTCAAACCCCTTTGATCATTTTGTCATGTTACAGCCACAAACTTCAATGGATTTCATGTTTTTCTGTGATTTTTGATTGAAGTAGAAGAAATATTTTGGTAGGCTATTAATTTTACATACCAATTCAGTCTCTAACTTATCTAGTCATATTATTGGTCCATTTAAAAGTGACAGGCAAAGTAAGGGGAGAAATGATTGGAAGCAGCCAAGAGGCCCAATGGAGACTCTGGGTGAGCTGCAGAGATCCACTAGCTCAGGTGAGAGAATCTGTTGATAGGACAAGTATTAGTTGTGAACTCTACAAATTCGGTCTTTGTTGAAAAAACAGTAAGAAGAAAACCATATTAAGAGCAGTTTTAAAAGGATTTTTAGCTGCACTAGCAGCCTGTATTTCCCAAATGTTTAAAAAGTCAGTTGACAGGAAATAGGGTGGAGAGAGCGGGGGAAGGGGTATGCAGCAAACATCGACAGGCCAGGATTTGACCCCACAACAGCCTGCGTCGAAGACTAAGGCGTTGCGCCCGGTTAAGAGCTATTCTAAGTTTGCCACAAGTCATGTAGGGATACAGAAAACATTTGGAAGGAGGAAGTCTAGTCAGATGAGGCCAGCACTGAACACAGGCCCCATTGTCAACACTGGGGGAAAGCTGAACATAGTTGATGAAAAAATGGACAGACTAAAGAAAACGCCACCCTGTAAGAAAACCTGTTATTGGCTGCAAAAGACTTGAGTCTAGTTTTATTTTATTGCAGGAGAACAACCTTCAACATACAGGGAGACTGTTAATGGATGTTTAGATCTAAGCATATTCATGTGTTCGGACAACCCAGTCAACATGTGGCAAGACTTTAAGGTTTATATTCATAGGTGCTCTTTATCCAGTATGACTGATCTTGATCTATATTGCGAAGAAAGCCCCTGCTAATACATACCTAAAAGGATTGAAGCTGTAGTTGCAGAAAAATTTGGTTCTACAAAGTACTGACCCAGAGGTGCTCGTCAGACTGAAAGAAATGCACCATAGTCCCTCCACTTCACAATGATATGCTGTTTTGTGTTGATTTATCACTTAAAAATACAAATAAAATATACTGAAGTGTTTGTTATTAACATGACAAAAAGTGAAAAGGTTCAAGAGATGTTAATAGATTTGCCAGGCCCTGTAGCGTTACTGAGCAAACAGAGGAGTAACATCAACCTCTGAGATCAGAGCAGCATGTTCTGCTGCACCAGGTCAGCTTTGCAGGTCAGTGATCCTCTTTTGTTGAAGCATGCTCTGACAAATGTGCTCCCTCTGCAGAGATGAACTGGCTTCTATTTTAGTTTCCACATGGAGGAGCAAGCTAAACAAACAGAGGCATGCAGGGTACATGGCTATCACACACTCTAAAGAAGGTGTTTTCAGCACCCCGTCATGCCAAACAAATTTCTACAATTGGAATATAGCTCTGTTACACAAAGGTGAAGGTTGAATCAAATTGATGTTATTCCAAAGCCACATTTTCTATGGGGCTGAGACACTGAGGGTGACTACAAAAAACATGGACTTTGTTGTCCTTAAGCCACTTTTTACTTAATTTGGCTGTATACTTTGTGTCGCTGTTGAATTTGGAAGACCCATTTGTGCCCAAGTTTCAACTAGCTGGCTGTTGTCTTGAGATATTTACGCATGATGTTCCTTCCTCATGACGGCATCTTTTTTTGTGAAGTGCACCAAGACCCTCCTGATGGTGTTCTGAAGCTTGTAAGGTTCCCACTTCTTTCCTCCAAATGCAACATCATCAGTTTTAGTTTCACCAGACTGCAGGACACGTTTTCAAAATAAAAGACCTTCATCCCCGAGTGCATTTGAAAGCTTTCATCAGTCTTTTTAATGCTGCTTTTGGAGTGATGGCTTCTTCTATGGAGAGTGGTCAATAAGCCCATGCTGGTACAGGAAAAATTATGTCTTTTTATTCAAAGTATGTGGTTTCAACTAACTGAGTGGCCACAGCTCCTACATTGTAAACACACTTGTATAGAGGTTTTTCTTAACCACAAAGTTCTATGAAAGTTTAATGTTTATGCTCACAACTGCTGTCATGAGGATAATTGGTGTGGAAGCTGCAGTGACCCATTACCTCTTCTTCCTCTTGGCCAGGGGTTAGAAAGCAGGCCAAACCACTGAGAATTCCCCATACGCCCCCAAATTGCTCCTCCTCATTCAGCAGTTTGTCGAGGGGACACAGGAACTGAAAAACCGGCAGCGTGTGGCCGATCATACTGTCAGAAACTAATTCCTGGAAGATGAAAGTGACAAAATGCTCATTCAAAGCTCTTTTTAAAGGCTTGTCTGCCAACATGATCTGAGCTTCCAGACCTGCAGGAAGTGTTGAACTGATGCTGTGGCTTCTTCTTTAACCTTATTGTTGACCTCAGATTCTTCCAGTTTAACGATGGTGGGAAGGCTGGTGGAGTCCTGAAATATAAAAAGATATTTTTGTATTTGGAAAAACATAATAAAATTCGTTATACATCCCCAAGCCAAAAGCGTGCCCCTACTGCAGGAGTGTTTAACTCCAGTCCTCGAGGGCTGGTGTTCTGCAACTTTTAGATGTGTCCCTGGTTGCAACCTCAGCATGTAGTGAAGTTGATTAAAGTGTGATGAAGCAGAGACATCTCAAAGCTGTAGGACACTGGCCCTCAAGGACTAGAGTTTCACACCTGTGCCCTAAGGATCAAAGTGGTAACTAAAATCAACTTAATATTGGACCTTCAATTACAGTTTGATTTCAGTGTAATACTCCTTGGTAATCTACCATCTGGACTTAAAAAGTATGAAATATTCGCTACTGTTGGCGGGTAGCAAAAAAAAAGGCAACAGTCAGATGTTGGCTGAGTGAAATGAGCCCAACTGTTGAAGACTGGACAGGAATTTGTGTTTCTGTGTAAAGACAACCCTATCGCTCAGTTCATTACTGCAGTTTGGATTTTTATGAGGAGTTAAAGGGTTTTTGTCTCAACGGCGATCATCGTGTCCATCCAAAGAATAATCAGAGGACGGACTTTAAAGTCCAGACAGGAGCTGAGCTTCCTAATACTTCATGCTGTAAAACTTCCCAAAGTAAACCTTAAAGCATTAAAAGGCTGGACGGGATCAAGCGGACAGTCAAACAGCATTTTATGCATGGATGGAATCATACACAGACCAGGCATTACATTATGACCACCTGTGTAACAGTCTGTTGGTCTCCCCTATTACTGTCAAAACAGCTGGACTCCACTAAACCTTTGAAGGTGTGCTGTGGTATCTATCACTGAGATCTTAGCAGCAAATCCTTTAAATCCTGGATAGAAGTTGTGTAGCCTCCATGGATTGGGCTGTTTGACCTGCACATCTAGCAGAAGCTCAATTTTACTTAGATCTGGGGATTTCGAAGGAACACCTCAAACATATTCCTGATCCATTTCTGCTTTGTGGGATGGGGCATTTTCCTGCTAAAAGAGGCCAAAGCTACAGGTTAAAGTAACATCCACAGGATGGTACAACTCAAGGTTTCCCTGCAGAACATTTCCAAAAGCATCACAGTGCTTCCTCTGGTTTGCCTTTCTTTCCATAGTGCATTCTTGGCACCATGTGCTCCCAGGTAAGTCGATCCACCTGGCCATCAATATAATGTAATAAAAACCAAAAAACAGGATTCACCAGGCCAGGTCAACGTCCTCATTTGCTCTGCGGTCCAGTTCTGATGTTCAAGCACTTATCTTTGGTGCTTTCAGTGGTGAACTGAGGTTAGTTCTGGATCTACCTGGTCATCTTCTCCAAATATTGCTCTGTGGTCAGATTTTTGAACCACCTCTTCTCAGTCCTTTCCATGTGGAGGACCAGAAGCTTTACAAGCTCCTCCTCTCATGGAGAAGGTCCTCATCTTATCTCCAATGTTGAGGAAGCTTAAAGCTTTGTTTATGAGATTAAAAGTGTTACTATTGTTTTTACCAAATGTAAAATGAATTCTGTGTAGATTGTTCTGGGCATAAGTGGAAAGTCACTCGGAGCAGCATGCAAGGCCTGTCTGGAAACAAGTTAGATAAGGAAACGTTCTTGGCGTGAGGAAAGACTGATGGACTTGTTATTGTAGAAGCGAACTTGTAGGCTGGATAGAAATAGTCCAGCTGGAAAGAATTATGGTATCCTGAATCCTGCCAGGTCGCTTTGACATTAGTTCAGCAGTCCAGATTAACTCAGGAATGAGACGTTGACCAGAGTGATGAGATAGTTATGGTATAACTGTCACGTAGACCAGTTGATTTCCTGCAGATGTTTGCTGGTTTTGTATTCCTGGAACTGTGCTTGAGAATCAATGTTGTGAGTGCCAAAATGTGCGTAAGTGAAAGGGTACATCTGATTGGTCAAAAAGTCTCACATACACAACAGTGATATGACTGTTGTATATATATCTTGACTCTAAGGTATTTTTGGGATTTTGTATGGACCTTTATTCAGAGATGTGTTCTGAATAAAGGTCCCCCGCGTCGGCTTTGAGAGGAAACCAGTTGTCTCTTGATAATTTTTTTTAATTAGTAAAACTTTCTTCTCCCACAGCTACAGAAGACACTCATTTCAGCCTCTTCTATCCCGGACATCTATCAGTCGTTCCAGATTCATATCTTCTGATCATAGGTGAGTGTTGAAACAACGATGAGGCGGTACAGCGAGAGCTCCTTATTCAGTAGAACAGATTACAGCAGCATCTGCATTACTGCAGAAGAAGCCCTGATCCATCTATTCACCTCACGCTGCAGACTTTCTCCCAGGCATATGTCTTAAACTTCCTATTTCAGGATTTCTCTTTTACTTCGGTTCAACGATTTTGGGCACCTGAAGCCCCTTTCAGGCATGGCGCTTCCTACATTTTCCCTCATGCAAACAGGTGTTGTTTTAACATTCCTGTCTGCATTCGTGTGGTTTATGGGAAACAAGCTGTGGAAAAGGCAAGAAATAAATTTTATTGACTGCAGCAATTCCAGTGGGCTTTTAAACGCTCACTGCTCAAACATCAAGTTACTGCCAAAAATGTTTTCCAACCGATTGGCGCTACATTGCGTCAGCCAAAAGAGCAATCTGCTGCATTTGGTTCTTAGCCATATGGTAAATAGTCTGGACTACTTTTACAATAAACCTTCCTGCGCCTGAAATATGTTTTTGTCATCTATCCTGGCCACAGTGGCATAAATAGAATAGGGAAAGCTCCTGAAACACCTGCCAGTATCACACAATCTGGGAAATATTGTAATTGTGAAGAACAAAACAGATAACAGCCTAGCTTGCAGGTCTTTACCTGCCATCTGTTGCGGAAATGAACAACATCCATGTAAGCCTTCTTAATGTCCCACTGTAAATTCTCAGGGCTGTCCTTTTCCTCCAAATGCACCGCAAAGATCAGCTCAGAGTCCTCCCAGTCTGCCTGAAACAAGAGTTAACAAGCGCTCAACAATCCATCCTAAACATTAACAAACCAGCCAAGAACAGCAGGACCTCGTAAACAGGGCCTCGGCAGACAGATAACAAGGCACTCCTCACTAACTCATTGATGGCTTGCCCACTCACATGAGGGATGCTGACAGCCCAGCAGCCGACGCGCCACATCTCATAAGAAAGCTTGAATTCCATCATGTCCTCCTGGACGCTTGCCAGATAGTCGTCCAGATCGCGGTCTTCCTGATGGACAGAAAAAAGCAGCAATTAACTTGTCAGGTTTAACTAACCGTTATCTTTATTTTAATATAGTGTGCTATGTGAAGCCGCCTCACCAACTCCGAGTCCTCCTGGCTCATGAGGGAGCCCTCTTTGCTGCTGGCATCGTCCTCGTTGGATCCGCCATCGTGGACCGCCATGATCCTCAGGACCAGGTCCTGCTCCATCTTTTTAATCTTCTTCTTCTTGGCTTTCTTGGTCTTCATCTTGTCCACAAATTTGGACCATCCTTCTCTCAACCTATGGCCTTAAATGTATAATGCATCACATAGTACAGCACCTTATAAAAGTATTCACACCCCTTGAATTTATATTTATATATATATTTTTTATTTGTCATATTAATGTGGTTTTATGTGACAAAGGAACACAAAAAAATGCCTGCATCTGTCAAGGAAAATATATATATATATATATACAGGTCCTTCTCAAAATATTAGCATATTGTGATAAAGTTCATTATTTTCCATAATGTCATGATGAAAATTTAACATTCATATATTTTAGATTCATTGCACACTAACTGAAATATTTCAGGTCTTTTATTGTCTTAATAAGGATGATTTTGGCATACAGCTCATGAAAACCCAAAATTCCTATCTCACAAAATTAGCATATTTCATCCGACCAATAAAAGAAAAGTGTTTTTAATACAAAAAACGTCAATCTTCAAATAATCATGTACAGTTATGCACTCAATACTTGGTCGGGAATCCTTTTGCAGAAATGACTGCTTCAATGCGGCGTGGCATGGAGGCAATCAGCCTGTGGCACTGCTGAGGTCTTATGGAGGCCCAGGATGCTTCGATAGCGGCCTTTAGCTCATCCAGAGTGTTGGGTCTTGAGTCTCTCAACGTTCTCTTCACAATATCCCACAGATTCTCTATGGGGTTCAGGTCAGGAGAGTTGGCAGGCCAATTGAGCACAGTGATACCATGGTCAGTAAACCATTTACCAGTGGTTTTGGCACTGTGAGCAGGTGCCAGGTCGTGCTGAAAAATGAAATCTTCATCTCCATAAAGCTTTTCAGCAGATGGAAGCATGAAGTGCTCCAAAATCTCCTGATAGCTAGCTGCATTGACCCTGCCCTTGATAAAACACAGTGGACCAACACCAGCAGCTGACACGGCACCCCAGACCATCACTGACTGTGGGTACTTGACACTGGACTTCTGGCATTTTGGCATTTCCTTCTCCCCAGTCTTCCTCCAGACTCTGGCACCTTGATTTCTGAATGACATGCAGAATTTGCTTTCATCTGAAAAAAGTACTTTGGACCACTGAGCAACAGTCCAGTGCTGCTTCTCTGTAGCCCAGGTCAGGCGCTTCTGCCGCTGTTTCTGGTTCAAAAGTGGCTTGACCTGGGGAATGCGGCACCTGTAGCCCATTTCCTGCACACGCCTGTGCAAGGTGGCTTTGGATGTTTCTACTCCAGACTCAGTCCACTGCTTCCGCAGGTCCCCCAAGGTCTGGAATCGGCCCTTCTCCACAATCTTCCTCAGGGTCCGGTCACCTCTTCTCGTTGTGCAGCGTTTTCTGCCACACTTTTTCCTTCCCACAGACTTCCCACTGAGGTGCCTTGATACAGCACTCTGGGAACAGCCTATTCGTTCAGAAATGTCTTTCTGTGTCTTACCCTCTTGCTTGAGGGTGTCAATAGTGGCCTTCTGGACAGCAGTCAGGTCGGCAGTCTTACCCATGATTGGGGTTTTGAGTGATGAACCAGGCTGGGAGTTTTAAAGGCCTCAGGAATCTTTTGCAGGTGTTTAGAGTTAACTCGTTGATTCAGATGATTAGGTTCATAGCTCGTTTAGAGACCCTTTTAATGATATGCTAATTTTGTGAGATAGGAATTTTGGGTTTTCATGAGCTGTATGCCAAAATCATCCGTATTAAGACAATAAAAGACCTGAAATATTTCAGTAAGTGTGCAATGAATCTAAAATATATGAATGTTACATTTTCATCATGACATTATGGAAAATAATGAACTTTATCACAATATGCTAATATTTTGAGAAGGACCTATATATATATATTATTTTGTTTTTTACAAATAAAATCCTGAAAGTGCAGCATGCATGTTTATTCATATTTTGACCCAGTCCATAGTAGCTAAATCTGGCTTCATGTTTATGCTGCTGGAAAGTGAACCTCTATCCCAGTCTCCAGTCTTTTGCAGCATCCAACTGGTTTTCTTCCAGGATTGCCTGTAAGCTTCATCCAATAACAGCCAGGTGGCTGAATACAAATCCACCCCACACTTTTCAGATATTCATTTGTAAAAAGTCCCATCCATCATTGTCCTTTCATAATTCAACACTACTTTAGGTTGGTTAATTACATATAATCTCAAAATACATTGAAGTTTGTAGTAGTTATGTGACAAAATAAAGGGAAAATTTGTTTAGTAGGACAACCTTTGCAGGACACTGTGCATCCTTTAAACCTTTACTGTACATGAAGTGAATAACAAATAGTCTCTGCTGAACACGTTTTGCAAAGATTTGTGAGTAAAGTCAACAGTAGATAAATGGAAAATACACAAAAGGAAAAAAAAGTATGATTAGTATTCAGACCTTGAATGTTATCTATGTATTAATCAAACAAAATGCATTAATTATAACATTAATGCTGTTGATTCTTTTCAGCTCAAAGAGAAAACCGTGACTTAACTTGGCATTCAGCTTGCACCTTTCATAATTAGTCGTCTGGATGAAAAAACAAAAGGCATCAGCGACTAACTTTGCATTGAAAGACCGGCCAGTAAAAAGATTCCATAGCTCCCATTGTGTTTCAGCAAACAGTACAAGGAGATATGGCAGCACAGTTATCTATCTAAATGCAAATGAACAACTCAATCTGCTTTTCTAAAACCCAATCATTTGCATTATAAGCCTTTCTGTAGTTAAAAAAAAAAACAAACATATCCCCTAATGCCCTATTCAACAAACATACCTCTCCGTTTGCACACCAATCCAGTGCCGGTTGAAATCTCTGCTCCAAGCGAGTTTCTGGGGAAAAAACAGCCACAACAAAGTTGAGTTAGTTCCAATTTTAAACACATAGGCGGCTGCTGCTGCAGCAGCGTCATTTTTTTGAGCCTCACTAACGCTCGGTCAGATCAGCGGGGTGCAGAGATGACAGCTACTCACACTTCGCTGCCTTCCTCGTCGCATTCGCCCTCCTGCGGAGCAACAGAAGTGTGATCTGGGTCAGATGCATGCAGCTCCTCTGCAGAGCTTTTCAGGGCAACACTGTCGAGCTGATTCACAGCCAGCTGGTTCAAGTTGTCGGGGTCAGAAAGCCAATTCACCAGGAGGCCCAGACCTGCGAAGACAGGCACCAGTAAACCTACAATTTATTGCATTAAGTTGAATTGAATGCCTAAGAAGATAAACATTTTTATGATGTTCAGACTTTATTTAAATGCTTTGGTTTAAATGGCAACAAAATCAGTAACTGCAAATTACTGCCTTAGTTTCTCGATAAAGAAAGATTTCACTTCTGCACAGAAACTACAAGTTTACAACCACAATCTAGTTAGTTTATCTGAGAATGGCATAAACTTTATTCAGATTTAACAAAATACATCAAGAAACTAACTGGATACGTTTTAAATCAAGATTGGGAGTATAGTTAATGTTTTGAAGCAGCAAAAACCTGCCAATAATTCAGTCTGACATTTGAAACCTTCAGTTAAAAACTGCAAATGTTACATCAGCGTTAAGTAGAGTCGTCTCAGAAATTAAGGTGTGGTTTTTATTCACAGCTTCTGTTCATGTGAGAGTATGCAGTTTAATGGGGAGATCAGGTAACACTTGACGATTACTTGACGTTTCTGAAGTAAGAAAACTCAAGCTCTTTAAAAGGCTTAAAATAAGTGTCAATAAACTTTGTACAAACTTGATAAGAAACCACATTTTTTCAAAACTCTTATTAAGGTTTGAGTGCAGTTTTTCCCCACTGGTTTTTTATTTTTGGTCCAGTTTGGTCCAGGGCTGCAAATAACAATTATTTTGCTAATCGATTAATCTGTTGACTGTTTTTTTGATTAACCGATTAATAATTGGATAGCAAAAGGTGCTTAGGAGATTTTTTATTTATTTACAGAATTTGAACCAGGTGAAGCTAAAACTATGCCGCTCGAGGAGTTCTGGATAGAGCATCTTAACAGACCAAGAAGGTTTTTCATCTTAAATGCAAAATGTATATATTTTCTATACAGTTTTGGCTTAATTACTGCTCTGAGTGGGTTGTTCTATCAGCAAATGGCATGTTTTAGAGTTTATACCTCCAATTATTGATTATTCTATTACTATAGATTAATCACCATTCATTCGACTAATGGTTCCAGGCCCTCAGTTTCAGGTTTCTTGTGGCGAAAGAAATATCAGTATTTTTGTTAGCTTATCAGCATCAGGAGAAGATGCAGGTGAAGTGGTTTTCTATGCACAACGCTATGTACAGCTGAATGTGTGACGTTGTGCACCAATCTGACCTCAGAACAGCCCAGCGTGGCAGAAGTAATCATACCCTTTCTACTTTTTTATATTTTTAAATGCTTCACTTATCAATAAACTTTAAATGTGTTTTATTTTGGTTTTAAGTGACAGAAAAACTAAAAAGTGATGCATAATTGCGAAATAGAAGGGAAAGATTACAGTTTAAGTTTTTTTACAATTAATCTGTAAAATGTGCAGTGCATCTTTATTCAGCCACCTGGGTAAACGCTTCAGAGAAGCCGATTTTGCTGCAATTAAAGTCTACAATGTCTTTACTCGTTTTGCACATCTAGAGACTTAAATTTCGTAGGGTTTTCGTAGGGGTTATTGGCTGCCATGAGAATTATATTTCTAAATATAACTGGTGGTGTGAGATGTGTCACTGTGATCCTTTCTGGTTTCATATTTTTATATAGACTTATTGTAGTAATAAATGGGTAAATTCTTCCAAATCTTGATGCTTGCACATTGCATATCATAATGAAAAGGAAATTTAAAAGTGGAGACACTTCCAGTTTCTTTGGTAATAAAGAGAGGGATGAGAAGGAAGAATAGACTAAGATTTGAGGAAGGAAGAATTATAGAAAGACCAGGAGGGTCAAGGTTGAAGGTAGCCATTGAAAGTGCAACAGGTGAAGAAATGAGTGAAGATGAAGAAAATGATTTTAGCGTAAGCGGTGAAGATGAGAAAATTTCAGTCAGAGAGAGAGAGAGAAAGAAGACAGTGCAGAGGAAACTGAAGAAGGAAGGAAGGCCAGAGTTGGGAAATCCAGGCGATCCATCTGGACCACCTGGTATGGATTTATTCTCAATATAAATTCCAGTGCAGAGATATTAGATTTTTCAATAAACATCAATAAAAATAATATCTGCTCAACTCTACAGGTGTGTTATGAAGTTGGCTTTATAGATGTAGTCAATTTATGTTATAATAAAAGCAAATCCTACAATGCAGAAACGCAGTGAAAACTGGATTAGATCATTTGAATTGTCACTATATATTTTTTTTAGATCAATGAACTTCAATGAAGAGGTCCAGCATTGCCACCCTGCCTAGACCTTGTAAAGGTCATTCCTGTTCTGCACATCAACATTGGGTTTAGTTCCTCATCGGCTGGGTCTCTAAAGCTCATGGAGAGTGGTGTGAAGAAAGTAAAGTGTCCTAAAAATGATTAAATGTTTTCCTGAACTGGTACAACCCTAGTCCCCTACATCGCTTGTGACAAACTGCAAACAGGATTTCTCATGCCTTGTCTTTAACAATGAACTCCTTATTGCCACTCTCAGATTTGTGGAGTACATGACTAATAGTTGTCCTGTCTGTATATTCCCTGAAACTGAGGATCTCTGAGGAGCTGAGGATCTCCGCAGCTCCTCCAGAGCGTCCCTGAGCATCTAATGTTAATCTTGTCTGATTAATGGTCTCCTTGTCCAGCCAGTCTGTTTATGTGGAAGCCATGCCTTAGTTGCGACATACTGAGCCCCATGGAAATAAAACACTGCCACTGCTTCCATCACATTCCCTCATACCCCATCATGGACCCTAATATAAACACAAAACCACTAAAACCCCCCACAGAAGGTTTAACCATACTAAAACAGGGGTTACCATGCACAAAACGGGAGCTCAATACCACCTTCATATGCAGCAGTGGGGAGCAGAAAGACTTTCCACCTTTTGGTTGATTTTCAATGCTGTGCAGGGGTCTTAATCCAGTGTGAAATGGGCTTTAACATGATGTTTTAGGGACAGATATTTCCACCTATTTATTCATAATTATTTTCTATTCTGCAATTTTCTCTGAAAGATAAAGAGCTCTGATCTTCCTAAAAAACTGTCTTGTTTCTAGCTTAAGATTAAAAGGGTCAGACGTTCCTCTTTCTGTCCAACCAGCAACATGAAAGGAAATGTGAGCATGAGCAGAATAAGTCAGCGATGTGCTCGTTAAGGATTAATTGCACTTCTGAAAATGTGGCTTCCAGCTGGTTAAAAAAAAAAACAAACAAAAAAACGTAATGTTTAAATCCTTATGAACTTTCAGCATCACCACCACTGAATTCTAAGATAGAAAGCCTTAAAGCAGTCGCCGGTTTTTCTCATAACATAATGTTTTGCCTATGGAAAAACTGTCAAAACAAGCCCGCAGCAGTGGATGCAAGAAGATGAAAATATTTAAATATTCAGAAAGCAAAACTTTAGCTGCACCTCAAACAGTTTTTCAATCAGAGCTTTCTTTCTCTCTTTTAGGGGCTCAGGTGTTAATAAAAAAAATGACAAGGAGCTGCTGCTTATTACTGTAGCCAACAAGGAGAAGTTTATAATAAAAAAATGTGATCTGATCATTCCCGTTTCCTGGGTTTTTAAAACTGTAAAACTGGCTGTTTGAATGATTCTTATTACATCTTATAAAACAATTACTCTACTCCTCAGTCTACCTGACTCCTACTCCATCCGTTTAACGACTGCGATTGTTTCCATTCATGCTGTGTTGAAAGTTGTATGCGTGTTCCTGATTCGACCTAGTTATGTTCATGCTGAAAAATGTTAAGCGAAAAGCACCAGGAGGCAACTCAATATGACACAGACCTGCTGAGTTGCCATCAGTTGAAAACTAAAACCTTTCCCTACAGCAATACTCGTGAGATAAAAACATTATATCTGCTGCCACGTAAAAAAGTGAAAACCCTAAAGGAAATTGGAGGATCACAGCAGGAAGCTTTTATATACCTTTAAATACCTGTCTAAGCTCTATAATGCTGCTGACAATAAGGGATTACACAGACATCACACTCTGAAAGAAGTCGAGAGGCTTAGTCCTTGTATAGCAGTGTTACTGTATGAGAGAAGATTTAGCGCTTCCTTACCCTTTAAGGCAATCATCTCATTTAAGGCACAATGGTAGGTTTCTTGCCCCCAGAAAGATCGGGGGAAAAGGTTGCGCACCAGGGCGTCGGAAAGCTCTCTGAGAAACGCCATTTCCAGAGCAGCGGAGCTGAACAAGGGGTCTCTGAGACGGAAAACACAAAGACAAGAGAGGCTGAATGCTTATGAGAACCTAATTCACATACAGTCTTGTAGAAAAGTATTTGCTCCCTTACAGATTTCAATATTTCTGTTAAACTTTCAGATTAAACCAATTTTAAAATCAAAGATAACCTGTGTAAATACAAAATGATGCAGGTTTATAATGATGGTTTCCTTTATTAAAAGGAAATAATTATGTCCTTTTAGTTACCCTATCCACACCCAGGTTGGATTATGGCCAGACCTGTAGAATCAAGAAAAATCACTTAAACGGAACCTGTCTGACAGCATGAAGTAGGCCTAATAATCTCCAAGCCACACATCATGCCCTGAGCTAAATAATTCAACGACATGATGAGAAATAACACCGACATCTATCAGTATGGATCAGGCAATGCCATTTCTTTGGGACTCCCATGTTTTCTCCATTTGTGGTTCATCGAACAGCAGTAACCCTTCCCTGGAGTGCCGGCCTACCAAACTGAATCCAAGACTGCATCAAAGACTTATCCAGGAGGTCACAAAAGGACCCAGAAAACATCTAAAGTTCTGCAGAGATCACTTGACTGAGTTAAGGCCAGTGTTCATGATTCAGCAAAAAAATGACAGAGCAAAAATGGCATTAATCAAAGAGTACCAAGGCAAAAAGGCCAATCTCACATTAGCCCAAAAAGCATCTCGACGTTCCCAGGACATTGGAGAAATAATCTACGGACTGATAAGAGAAACCTAGAACTTTCTGGAAGGGGTCTGTCCCGTGACATCTGGAATTAAACTAACAGCAATTCAGTGAAGGATTTCATACAATCAAACACTGTGATGGTCTTGGGTTGCTCTGCTGGACGACTTCCCATAATTCAACAGTGGATTCTGTTCTCCACCTGAAGGAAAATGTCTAGACATTAGGTTGTGAGCTTAAGCTGAAGAGCACTTGGGTTATGCAGCAGTACAATGATCCAAAATACCTCAAGAAATCCAAAATGAAGTTTTTAGAGTGGCCTAATCAAAGTCGGAACTGGCCGTAAACCCTATAAGGAGTGGATTAAAACTATTCTGAAATGAAGAGGAGTTCAAAGTTCCTCCACAGCACTTTAAACAACTGGTTGCCAGTTGATGTAAACACTTGATAGCTGTTGCCCCAACTGTTGGCACAACCAGGTTGGTTTGAATAGCTTTTCCCTCAATAAATTAAATGAATAATTGAAAATTCCAGTTTGTCAATGTGATTGAGGAGATGAAACATTTAAGTGTGACCAAAAAAGCAACAAAAAAAAACCAGACGAGATCAGTAAACAGGCAAATACTTTCAGCAAGCCACGGATCGTAATCTTAAATCTAATATGATACAGCACCACCACAGGTAGGCACCAAAAGATGGTTAACTATTCACAAGGTTGTCAAAGTAATAAGAATTTTATAGAGTTCAGGAGTTCAGACATTTTACTGGGTGCAAAGAGTAACCAAAGCAGCACCTGAAGGAAACTCTACTCAAATTATGAGAAAGAACAAAAGTCTTACCGGTCTGGCTGCTTTGCCTTATGCAAGTGCTGAGTCAAAATCCTAATGGAGCTCACCACAGCCTGGCAGACATCAAAGTCCCTGGCCCTCTCAATGATGCGGTCGATTACAAAGTCAAAATCCCTGCTGAGCACCTTGTGCAGAGGCTGTTGCTCGCAGGGCTCGGGGACGCCGTACCAAGGCAGAACCAGCTGAGCGTAGGCACATTCGAACACTGAAAAGATTTGTCACAAAGTCGGTGAGTCACAGTAGAATAATCCCACGCTCACCTCCTGAACATCAAACTGCAAGAATAGAAACAACAACACAGCAATGAAGCTAGTGAGACATTCAAACTCTGCTTCCTACACTTATTTAAAAGCTTCTGAGTAACTTGAGGGAAATTTACTCATTTAGAAACCAAGCACAAATATTCATGAAAAGATTCTCCTCTGAGCATGAGAGGTTTCGTGGGGTAAACATAAACTTATTTGATAACAGTAGCGTTCACCAGGAACTTTGCTGAGAATGTGCAGCTTTAGTGGTCTCTTTTTTAACACTAAAAAACCCTTTTTATTTAGTCCTGGTATTTGTGTGAATGACACAATGACATGTAGCTGCAGCACCAAGAAACACCACCATGGCAACAGCAGATAACGGTGGCCTTTCACAGAAACAGCAGCTAAGGATTGTCACGTCCTGCGCAACCGACAACCAGCATTCAGCTTCATCCATGTCCCCATCAACTCTGACCAACAATCTGGTGTTTGCTTAAGAAAAGCTCTCCCCAAGCATTAGGCTGCCACCACCATGTATCACAATGAAACACATCGAGTTGTGTGGAGACTAAAGGCGAACCATCCAAGGTAATGGTGCTCCAAAACCACAGTTGCCAAGCAACAAGTATGACCTAAAGTGGCTGACCATCTGACCTGACTAACCAACCTTTATTAACTAAAAAGAAAGTGGCATAAAACCTTTATATCAAATTTAGTTTGTTTACTTTTGTTTTATATGCATCACACTAACAATGAGTTTTACATGACATCATTACAGCCGTTATAATTAATATTTTAGATAATTTTGCAATAGCAGGGAAATTTGTTGCTTTTCTGTTTTGAATTAGATCATGTTAATATTTCTCGTTTTAATCTTTGTGTAATTATTGCAATATTGTAAAACCGTAAGGTTACATCATGAGGTTGTCATGCCAGGTCCATGTCTAGTACTAACCACTGCTGTTTCTGCTTCAGCTTAGACATCCTTCAAGGAGAGTTCAAATCTCCAGACACTTAACTATATCTTCCCAAACACTTCTCAGAGCGGTAAGCGGTGCAGCAGAGACACCCAGATCTTTTTCTCCCAGGCAACCTTCTCCAAAATTTTCTGTGGGGGGAATTTCTAAACCAGGCTTGATATAATCTCTCCTCCTAATCTAGCAGGTCTGAAAAATAAAGCCTTAAAAGCTGTCCAGACGACACCCTTTGCATATGTGCAAACCACCTCAACTGGATGCTTTAGACGCCAAGAATCAGCAACTCCAAGCTCAGCTCCTCCCAAACAGCTGAGCTTTGTATCAAATTCCTACGGGTGAGTCCAGCCACCCTGTGGAGGATGCTGGTTGAGGCCCCTTCAATTCATCATCTCATTTCAGTCGTTACTCAGAGCTCCTGAGCTCAGGTGAGGGTTGTTATGTAGATCCACCAGTGAACTATATCTTAACCAGACCTGTACAGTGTCTAGATAACCCCACCATCCAAGATGTTTCAACTATTCTCAACCAGAAAGGGGCAATCCACCTTTTTTTCACCTGAGGACTTTTGAAAGGACGTATCTTAGCTCTAGTGAAATCCATCTCCTGGTTAAATTAACAGCTGAGAAAAAAAAAAAGAAAACTCAGTTTGGAACAGTTCAAAAATGTTCAGCAAGTTGTTAAATTCTCTTGATCGAAATCAGTTTTAACGTCAGCAAGCCGTTAAAGACCTGTTCAAGACGTGTCCAGCCGCATTTGGTTTCAGTCGGTCTCCTGAGGCCCTAAATGCTTGACCTCAACATCACAACCACACCAGGTTACAGTTCTGTTACATGAGGCAAGGAGCGCAATAATGTACCAAACCAAATGCAAGATGAAGCACAACTATAGCCAGGTTTACCGTGTTTAAATTTGTTACATTTTTATAGAACATCTTTATATTTAAATTTATAATACTGATGATACTATAGAGATGTCTCAATCCATACCCTGGAGACCAGAATTGGCCAAACTTCCACTTGATTGGCTATAATCCGTGAGGAGCAGGTCAAATAAAGAGACTTTTGTTTTTTTAAATGCATAAACGACATCAAAATTACGAACTCTGACCCCCTTCCGTAATGACTGAAAGCATGCATTTTAATTAACTTTTTTTTGCATTTATTAGAAACCAGATAAAAAGTTAGGGATATGCGCTTTGATGCATAAATGGGAATAACCTCGTAATTCCTTCCTTTTCTGTTGGGTTCAAAGCTACTGTTACATTTTTTTCTTTGAGTAAAAAATAAAGGAAAAAAGGAGGAAAATCAGGAAAAGCCTGATTGGTGCATACAACATTTTTTTTGTTTGCTTTATAACATTTATTTGTTTATCCAGAGAAATTACAAACTCAGAAACTGTTGAGGTTAGAAATACTTTCAGTTTCCAACAGGCTAACCAGCGGCTCTCGGCTGCTTTTCTTACACAACTGCCTAACCCGTTCAACAGGAAGTTGAAATACTTGAAGATTTACCTTTTCTTTGAAACACTGAACTAACTAGGTTTTAAAACCACCGTTTCTAAGAACTGCTTCACATCTGTTGCATGAAGACACAAAACCTATGGCTCCTGTGAGCCTGTATTCCAGCCCAGGACATTCGGACTTCATTTCTTTGCTTTCCTTGGTTTTGCCTCAGAAACAGCATTTTTGATCCCACTCTACAGGATTATTACGGGACACACACCCAAAAAGAACGGCCTGATACTCTTCATTTCTCTTGAGGCCAACCAGTGTGCTCTTGGGCAACCTATACTCTCTTCACCAACCCCCTTACAAATGGAAGCTTCCTGTTATTTTCCAGGTTTTTTTTATTTGGGGTCATTTAACTGGGCAGCCTACTATTTACTGCACTTCTCCCTCTCAACTCAACTTTTTAATCATCTGTTCCTCTGAATAATGTCTGGAGCAACACATTCAGATATTTAAAGGGGAAAGATTTAACCGGCACGTCCAACGTTTGTTGCCTTTGTCCTCAAACAACCTCCTGCTCTTTTAAAAAATTACCTCACTGGCTGAACTCCATGTTGCTTTTATTTTGAACACGCCCTTTTTAACTATGTATTAAATTACACAGAATCAGCAGCATGCAAGCCATCTCTGTTGGTTATCTATTAATCTACTATTCTGATGTTTTTATTATTAGACGGCCTGCTTATGTGACATGAATATGGGGGTTGTTTGCAATTAAATCAAGTAAAGATCTGATCATTCAGGTCGGGTTTTAATGCGAGGTTTGAACAGTCGCATTGAAATCTGGCCACTTGTATCTGAATCAGCCATGATGAACAAATATAGACAAGTCATGCTGAGCCAACGCTGGATGTTGCTATAGCGTTCAGATCTGATGCCTTCTTTAATCTGACTGGGTGTTTTCTCACAATGGGCACCATGGATTTAAAACTTTAATCTCAATGTTCTATAGAAATTATTGCGATGGAAGCAATAAGTCTGTCACTGCATACAGTCAGAGACTCACAAAAACAAATACTCCTCTGGATATCAACTGCTGCTAAGTGGTACAAAATAAATCACTCATATTTTGAAATATAAATACCTTGTTTAGTGATGATCTGACACAACAAAAATGACTGCAAACACTTTCTGTTTTGAGGGTTTGCAAACTTCCATTAGAGTTTATCATGACTATGAAAGGATGACTTCTCATCACCATCATTTTCCTTTTCTCTGTTAATGATAAATGATATAATAATTGCCTATCCCAAGTGCATTCATAATGTGCATGGGATAAAAAAATCTCCAAGGATGCAAATTAGCATTCAGTCTACAGACTCTGAAAAACAAGATATCACTGCAAATCACTGTGGCTCAACTACAAATGAGCAAAAGGACAGTATTTAGGAGTAAAACTGCCAGTCTTCGGTTTCCTTCTAGTTTGATTTGGGCCGTGTAGAGTCACAAATGACTTAATTCGCCTCAACGTCCCTCACATTATGTTTGACAGGCTACATAACCTATCTCATCAAGGGTTTAGTAGCTTAAAACGCAAGTGGCGTTAATCTGAACCATGTTATTAGTGTAGACTGAATTTATCAGCAGTTCTACAGAAACATCAGTAGACTTTCTGACTGTTAGCTGCTCGGCTTACAGCCTACTGAGCAACTTTTCTACTTATTAATTGGCATGAACAGCGAGTAACTTTGATTTTTATTGGCATGGATGAATTTTAATACCAGCTGTAAACAGTCACACATAATATTGTCCTCTTGTAATAAACAGAATGCATGTTAATGCCAGATCTGAACAGGAAGAATATACAGCTCATAGAAGACAGTGGGGTGTAATGGAGACCATTTTAATCTGGTTAGGTGGAAACAAGTAAAGGCGTGACACTTTTTCAGAGTCATCGTGTCTTTACCTAAATAAAGCATTTTAAACTGCAAAAGTAATAGAAACTCTTAAACTTCATCACATATTGTCATGCTAGAACAGAAAACTTGTATTTCCTTGGGATTTTATGCGCTAGACCAATGCAAAGCAGAGCACAATTCAGCCCCTTTTACTCTGATACCCCCCTGGGGATGTTTTTCTCCAGCAGGAACAGTGAGCTGGTCAGAGAAGATGGGAAGATAGATGGAGAGTAATCCTGGAAAGGAAAATCTGTTAAAGGCTGCAAAAGACCAGAGATTGGAGAGGAGGTTAAAGGAATGGTTTATGTCAAAGCATAGTCATGTGTTAAAATGGCCTAGTCAAAATCCGGACGTAAAGCCAATTTGTGTTCAGACAAGAAAACTGACGATACTTTTCATCCAATCTGAGTGAGTTTGAGCTATTCTATAACGATGAATGGGCAAAATATTAAATCACCACACCTTTTATATTATTATTATTAAAAAATGATTCCAAATAACTTTGTGATGGTCTTTCAAATGAAAGCACACTAAAACTCTAAAGTTTGTGGTTGTACATGTTGAAAAGTGGTATAAATACTTTAGTATACCTGGAGCGTACGTCTCCTCGGACATAATTTTACAGTTCCACAGACGCGGAGGGACAATTTAAACTCCACAGCATCTCGATTAGCCACTACTCTGACACCAAGATGGGTAAAATAACTGTTAAGAGTCAAATTAAACTCAACAATAGTGGTTATTCCTGTTCTTCCTTCCTCTGATCCCTCACTACCTGCAACAAGACCTGGAGCTGCAGCTGTGACCTCAGGTCAAAACAGAGCTGATGGCAAAACAGGCTGAAATCAGACTTCAAACATCTACTTTAATCCTCACGCAAAAGCCAATCTGAAAACTGTATCTGGCTGAGAGAGAGAGTGCATTTTTCACTGTGGAAAAGCATGCTTCACCTTGCTGAAGAGACTTCTTTACATGTGGACATTGAGAAGTCAGTGGTATGTTCTGGCCAAGGTTCCCCGCCTGAACAGGTTCAAGCGACTCTTCCTCGACTGTTTCCTGGAAAAACAGAGCAGAGATGAAGGCGTTGGGCAAAAGCGAGCAACACTGGAACCTGTGAGAATGTGCAGACATTGGCATGCCTCAAAGAAATGAAGACTTTTACTACTTTAATTGCCTCATAAATGTGTTTCACCTGTGGAAATAATTTCAAGGTACATTTTTGAACGCCCGTCAGTGAGAATTGACGTTTAAATACAATAGACGTGTGATTTCCGAAGTCAATTCACCCTCATATCTACAAGTTATGAGCTTAATATGATTGATATATTTATATTAAAAACAAAAGAGCCACTGTGCTGACCTGAAGCGGGTGTTCTTTAGTCTCTTCGTCTGTTTGGGTGCTGCTTTCTCGCCCATGGTTTCCACACAGCAGCGGCGTTGTTGAAACGCAAAAGAGGAAACATATAATGTAATGTGTGACTGTGGGTCCGTAGTCTGAAAAATACCAAACCAGGCCGAGGCTTACAGCGATGGAAAGCCGCCACAGATACATCTTCTCCCCTCACAGCAGGCTCTTTTCGCCGGCGTGTCTGACTTTTGAGCGAGAAGTTTTGGACGAAGCAGAAACTAGCTTGTTTACTAGCATCTTTAAAGCCCCGTAGAAGAAGAAGCAGACGCTGTTTGATTCACTGACCGCCGTAAGACGACTGAGAAAGCAAACTTTACCAGGTTGGTTTAAGCGCAGCTGCGATTGGCTGCGGGGAGTCCCCGCGTGTCAGCGGCGAAAGCGCGACATCTAGAGGACGTACCTTTACATTACAGAGAGGTTTCTGACTAAATAAAGGTTTTTTTGCCCTCGATTCGAGGTAAAAATTATCATTTTTTTGCACGCTGAAATGTATATAAAATGTCTGAATCATACAAAGATAACCCAAGTAAATACCAAATACAGTTTTAAAATTATATAATTTACTAAGGGGAAAAAAAGCTTTTCAAACCTAGCTGGCCGTATTTTAAAAAAGAAGTTATTACCCCAGTTGTTTGTGCTTTGGCAGTGAGTTTTACATCACAGTGGAGCAGTTGTGGTCCACTCTTCTTTGCACACTTGTTTCATTCCAGCCACTTTAAAGGGGTTTCGAGCATGAACTGTTTGTCATCTCAATCAGATTCGAGGTTATACTCTGAATAGAAGCAGAAAACATTCATGTAGTATATGTAAGCCATTCAGAGGTGGACTTGGTGTGCTTGAGAACATTGTCCTGCTCCATAATCAAAGTACATTTGAGCTTAATGTCACAAACCTATAGACATTTATAGACATGTAGACATTTTTCTTTAGGTTTCTCTGCAAGAGAACAGAACTTGGTGTATCAGTCACAGCAGGGTTAGATTCTGGAGCAGCACAACCCCAGACTTGTTCACATACTTGTTCACATAGGGTCAGGTTGATTTAGCTAGCAATTATCCATTAATAAATGAAACCAAATTAATAAAAAGCATTCTTGCCCTGACATTTTGATTCAATTCAATTTAAATTCAAAAATACTTTATTAATCCCAAAGGGAAATTCAGTGGTGTTGTAGCTCATATTATGCAGGTTTCTTCAAAGAGCCGTTGTAGATGCTGATGGCTGTGGGCAGGAAGGATCTCTTGTAGCGGTCTGTCTTACAGCAGATCTGAAGAAGCCTCTGACTGAAGACATTCTGTTGTTGTAGGACAGTCTCATGAAGAGGATGCTCAGGGTTCCCCATATTGTTCTTCATTTTATGAACAATCATTTTTGCACAATGATCTCCAGAGGTTCCAGAGGAGTCCCCAGAACAGAACCAGCCTTTTTTATCAGCTTGTTGAGCTTTTATAAGTCCCTGGCTCTGATGCTGCTACCCCAGCAGATGATGGCAGAAGAGTTCACACTCTCCACAACAGACTTATAGAAGATATGCAGCATCTTGCTGCAAACACGGAAGGACCTAAGCTTCTTCAAAAAGTACAGTCTGCTCAGTTCCTTCTTGTAGATGGCTTCACAGTTGCATCTCCACGCTAGTCTGCTGTCCAGGTGAACACCGAGGTATTTATACTCCTCCACCACCTCCACTTCTTCTCCCCTGATGGAAATATCTGACCCATTCCTGTTTCTCTTAAAATCTACAATCATCTCCTTTGTTTTAGTCACGTTCAACATGAGATGATTGTTTCCACACCATGCCACAGAGCGGTCCACCACCTTCCTGTACTCAGCTTCTTGTCCATCTCTGATCCACCCCACGACTGCAGAATCATCCGAGTATTTCTGCAGATAACAGGAGTCTGTCTTGTACTGGAAGTCTGAGGTGTACAGAGTGAAAAGGAAAGGTGAGAGTACAGTCCCCTGTGGTGCTCCTGTGCTGTTGACTACCTGGTTAGACTCACACTCAAGTGGCGTCCACTTGAGTCTTCTGGAGTTTCTGACAAAGCAAATCAGGTTGGATTGTATTAAATGCACTGGAGAAATCAAAAAACATGATCCTCACAGTGCTGCTGGCTTTGTACAGATGACAGTGGGTTGTTGAAGCAGGTGTATGATGGCATCTTCAACTCCAACTCCCCCTCGATAAGCAAACTGAAGGGGTTCCTGATATTTTATTGTTTGCTTTCTCAGGTGGGCCAACAGGAGTCTCTCTAGGACCTTCATGATGTGGGATGTCAGGGCAACAGGTCTATAGTCACTGAGGACTGATGGGTGAGTTTTCTTTGGTACCGGAACAAGACAGGAGGTCTTCCACAACACTGGAACCTTTTCCTGGTTCAGGCCAAGGTTTAAAGGGTACTGTAGAATCCCACAGAGCTGGACCTGCAAGACCTGCAGTCTTATTCCAGTTTAGTCTTTCCAATTGTCCCTTCACCTGACTTCTGGAGACACACAGGTGGAAGGGGGAGGAAAACAGAGCATCAGCATCTTCTGATTTGGTTGAAGACAAACATTTAGAAGCAGAAGGGTGTATAACTGAGGTGGAAGATAAAACATTAAAAATGTGACAGGAAAGCGGTGGGTCAATGGAGAGTGGAATGTCTGTTTGGCTGTGAGCAGGAGAGGAGGATGCTGAGCTTGTTTCTGAACTGAACCTATTGAAGAATGTGTTCAGTTCATTGGCTCTGTCCAGACATCTATCTGTCCGATGGTCCTTCTGCTTGAAGCCTGCGATCTTCATCCCCGACCACTCATCTCTGATATTGTTCTGCTGGAACTTGCTCTCCAGCTTCTTCTTGTACACCTCCTTGCTGTGTCTTATCTTGACCTTCAGTTGCTTCTGTATACTACTCAGTAATTCCCTGTTTCCCTCTCTGAAGGCTCATGTTATTTGTTAAGCAGGTCCTTCAGGTCACTGGTGATCCGGGGTTTGTTATTGCGGAAGCGTCACACTGTTTTGTTGAGGATGATGTTATCCACACAGAAGTTTATATAGTTGGTCACACACTCAGTCATGGCATTGATGTCCTCTCTATGTGGCTGGCACAGTGCGTCCCGGTATGTAGCCTCAAAGCAACCTTGCAGGGCTTCTTTCCTGTCACCATCTTCTCTTAGTTGTCTTTATTACAGAGATCTACGAGTCCTTGACATTTGCATAAAACAAATCCAATATTTTGTTTTCTCTGGTAGAGCAGCTGACAAACTGTTGAAACACTGGAAGTGTAGCAGAAGGTGAAGTATGGTTAAAATCACCAGATATTACAAATACATTGGGGTGTTGTATCTGTAGCTCAGCAACAGCTCGGCTGATGACATCACATGCAGTGTTGGCAACAGCAAATGGTGGAACATAAACTATTGCAAAAATAACACTGGCGAACTCTCTGGGTAAATAATATGGATAAAAACTTAGTGCTAATAGTTCAATATCTGGGCTGCAGAGATAACACTTCACAGTAACATGTCCTGGATTAAACCATCTGTTTTTCAGAAACATTGCTAATCCACTTCCTTTGGTTTGCTGCTTCTCTTTAAAACTCTGTCTGCTTATATGGTCAGAAAGACCTGGCAGAGAGACGTTGAAGTCTGGGATATGATCCTGCAGTCATGTCTCTGTGAAACACATAATACTGCATTCCCGATACTCTGGCTGGGTCCTTTGTAGGGTTTGGAGTGTATCAAACTTGTTTCTCAACAATCTTATATAGCCCATTATAATCAATAGTGAAGAAGATGGTTTGAACTTCCTCCTTCTCTCTCCTTTTTGTTCCTGCCCTGCATCCACTGTGCATCCTTTTCAACTCATCTGGGACTTAGAGTTGTAGTTGAAGCATTATTTAAGCTTTTGAGATATTAATAAGCTGCCCCCAGTTGTAAAAAAAAAAAAACACCTTGTTGCTATGGTTATGCATCATAACAAATGTCTAAAAGTAAAAATTGTTCCAGCTGCAAAGCATCCAATACCAGACAGGATTATAGTTTAAAAAAAATACATTTTCATCCACAACAAGAGGAATTAAAAAGAATATATCAGAATGAAAGTGACAGACTACTCCAACATGCTGCCACCTTGAGCAATGCAATTCTAGAACTTTGTTGAACAAAATAACATTGATCAAGAATCTTCATTAATAATTTTGCAGAATCTTTAAAATATTGCTTATTTACTGAAGCAAAGGTGGTGGTTTTGTTATGATTCTGGCACGTCTACTCTACCCTGTCTCCCTGGCTGCAATCAGCAGATTAGATGCACCTGGTGGCTGCTGCAGTGTAGTGCACTCTGTGGAATGCCAAGCACCTGTGTCTTCCCTGATATACAGGTCCTTCTCAAAAAATTAGCATATTGTGATAAAGTTCATTATTTTCTATAATGTAATGATGAAAATTTAACATTCATATATTTTAGATTCATTGCACACTAACTGAAATATTTCAGGTCTTTCATTGTCTTAATACGGATGATTTTGGCATACAGCTCATGAAAACCCAAAATTCCTATCTCACAAAATTAGCATATTTCATCCGACCAATAAAAGAAAAGTGTTTTTAATACAAACAACGTCAACCTTCAAATAATCATGTACAGTTATGCACTCAATACTTGGTCGGGAATCCTTTTGCAGAAATGACTGCTTCAATGCGGCGTGGCATGGAGGCAATCAACCTGTGGCACTGCTGAGGTCTTATGGAGGCCCAGGATGCTTCGATAGCGGCCTTTAGCTCATCCAGAGTGTTGGGTCTTGAGTCTCTCAACGTTCTCTTCACAATATCCCACAGATTCTCTATGGGGTTCAGGTCAGGAGAGTTGGCAGGCCAATTGAGCACAGTGATACCATGGTCATTAAACCATTTACCAGTGGTTTTAGCACTGTGAGCAGGTGCCAGGTCGTGCTGAAAAATGAAATCTTCATCTCCATAAAGCTTTTCAGCAGATGGAAGCATGAAGTGCTCCAAAATCTCCTGATAGCTAGCTGCATTGACCCTGCCCTTGATAAAACACAGTGGACCAACACCAGCAGCTGACACAGCACCCCAGACCATCACTGACTGTGGGTACTTGACACTGGACTTCTGGCATTTTGGCATTTCCTTCTCCCCAGTCTTCCTCCAGACTCTGGCACCTTGGCTTCCGAATGACATGCAGAATTTGCTTTCATCCGAAAAAAGTACTTTGGACCACTGAGCAACAGTCCAGTGCTGCTTCTCTGTAGCCCAGGTCTGGGGAATGCGGCACCTGTAGACCATTTCCTGCACACGTCTGTGCACGGTGGCTCTGGATGTTTCTACTCCAGACTCAGTCCACTGCTTCCGCAGGTCCCCCAAGGTCTGGAATCGGCCCTTCTCCACAATCTTCCTCAGGGTCCGGTCACCTCTTCTCGTTGTGCAGCGTTTTCTGCCACACTTTTTCCTTCCCACAGACTTCCCACTGAGGTGCCTTGATACAGCACTCTGGGAACAGCCTATTCGTTCAGAAATTTCTTTCTGTGTCTTACCCTCTTGCTTGAGGGTGTCAATAGTGGCCTTCTGGACAGCAGTCAGGTCGGCAGTCTTACCCATGATTGGGGTTTTGAGTGATGAACCAGGCTGGGAGTTTTAAAGGCCTCAGGAATCTTTTGCAGGTGTTTAGAGTTAACTCGTTGATTCAGATGATTAGGTTCATAGCTCGTTTAGAGACCCTTTTAATGATATGCTAATTTTGTGAGATAGGAATTTTGGGTTTTCATGAGCTGTATGCCAAAATCATCCGTATTAAGACAATGAAAGACCTGAAATATTTCAGTTAGTGTGCAATGAATCTAAAATATATGAATGTTAAATTTTCATCATGACATTATGGAAAATAATGAACTTTATCACAATATGCAAATTTTTTGAGAAGGACCTGTATACTGACTCTGACAAGCAGACGGTGCCAGATTTTTGAAAGCCATTTGTGTGAGTAGATATCCAGCGTTCCTTCCTGTCCAATCATTGTTCTTGACCTTGCCTTGCCTTTTGGATTTATGCCTCTGCCTGCTCCCTGTCAGACTATTTGGATTTTGGTTGTCGACCTTGTTTCCTGCATCTGGTTTATGCCTCTGCCTGCCCCTTGCCTGATGCCTCTTGTTCCGATCGTTGACCCTGTTTCTGTCCTTGGATTATTGAGCCAGCCTAGCCCTCGGATTATTCAGCCTGGAGTCACTTCTTACCTGTGCTGTGGAGATCACCGCCTGCCGCCCACTGAGGTTTCCCCTCTGGGTTTCAAGTTCCACTCAAGACAAAAGCAGGTTAGTGACTTTTCTGATCCCTGCAAAATCTGGAGAGACTCCAAGTCACTAATCCCTCTTTCTGCCTCAGTGATTCCTGGAAGCTGTGAGGAGTGTTACCTGTGTGACGTTTTCCTGTGGCTGAATAAACCTTTTAAACTTTCAGTACTGTGTCTGGCTGAATCTTGGATCCGCCTTTTTCTGATTCATAGCAGAAAAATCTGGCCAAAAATGGACCCATCACCAGCACAACAGCGGTGTACCCACGTTGATGAGACCCTTTCCTGGTTGGGTTCCGGCATGGAGGAAATAATTTCCACATTACGTTCTGGCAATCTTGTCTTCGAGCCGCCACCGTCACAAAGAAACCACGCCCTAGTAACACAGACAACAGCAGAGGTAAGGGAGCCATGCCTCTCTCCACCTGAGATGTTCAGGGGAGACTCAGACCAATGTTGAGCTTTTCTAACTCAGTGTGAAATTCATTTTGAGCTTCAGCCGTCATCCTTTCCCACTGAACGTTCCAAGGTGGCGTTTGTTATATCTCTCCTGGCAGGAAAGGCAAAACAGTGGAGAACTGCTGAATGGCATAACAGGTCTGCATCTTGTAATCTTTATGAAACTTTTTCCAAGGAACTCATTCGAGTTTTTGACCCGGTCATTCCAAGTCGTGTGGCCGCAAGAGGATTATTGTCCCTCAAACAGGGTGATCAGCCTGTCTCGACCTATATAATTGACTTTCATTTGTTGGCTGCAGAGAGCCGTTGGAATGAGGCAGCACAAATGGATGCATTCATGAAAGGATTAAACGAAGACATCAAGGATGAGCTAGCGACCCGTGACTATCCTTCTTCCCTGAAACAACTCGAGGATTTGGCTGCTCGCATTGATATTCGGTTGGCAGAGTGAAGGAAGGAGAAGCACCATGAGAAGGGTCGCTCATTATTAACTCAGGTTTCTGCACACCGGTATGAGAGAAGGAGTCGGTCACCTCTCACTGAGGAAAATGATAATTCTGAGCCCATGCAATTGGGCAGAACCAAGATTACCCCTGAGGAGAAAGATCGTCGGAGAAGATTCAAGCTCTGTTTTTATTGTGGAGAGAAGGGACATTTAGCACTCAGGTACCACTAAAAGGACAGGCTCAGCAGAGGAAGGGAGGTTTCTACTGAGCCGAAGTCAACTATCTGCCTCCTCCTTCTTGTTTCCTGCCTATTTTCAAACCTCTTCTTTGTCTCTTCAGGAGGCCGTGTTTATTGATTCAGGAGCAGATACTGAATTCATGGACGAAACATTTGCAAATAAGAACAGCATAAAACTTATTCCGTCAGCTGACACAAGTAACGTGCTAGCTTTGGATGGTCACAGCATGAACAATTCACATCTCAGGACAGAGGAGATTACCTTAACAGTTGGAGGTAATCATCAAGAAAAAGTAACTTTCATGATCATTAATTCACCTGAACTCCCTGTAGTCCTAGGGGCCTCCTGGTTGCAGAAACACAACCCTCACATCGACTGGAAGAAAAAAGAAGTTTTGGGTTGGTCTGAGTCATGTTCAGCTGACTGCCTTTTGTCTGCTGCTACGGAGGTCAGTGTGGAGAATGAGGTTGAGGAGACCTATCCGGATTTATCCAAGGTACCGCAAGAATACCATGATTTAAAGGAGGTTTTTCATTAAATCAAGGCCACAGCTCTGCCACCCCATAGACTTTATGATTGTGCTATTGATTTGCTTCCTGGAACATCAACCCCCTAAAGGCAGAACCTATTCATTGTCTGGTCCAGAGCACAAGGCCATGAAGAGTTATGTTGATGAGGCATTAAAGGCAGGGAACATTCAATCATCTTCCTCTCCTGCAGGTGCTGGTTTCTTTTTTGTTGGGAAGAAGGATGGTTAATTGAGACCATGCATTGATTATAGAGGCCTTAATGAGATAACAGTTAAAAATAGATATCCCTTACCACTTATGAACACAGCTTTTGAGCAGATCCAGGGAGCCAAGATATTTTCTAAGCTGGATCTAAGGAATGCATATCATCAGGTCCAAATCAGAGTAGGAGATGAGTGGAAAACGGCTTTCAACACGCCTACGGGCCATTATGAATACAAGGTCATGCCATTTGGACTTACTAACGCTCCTGCAGTTTTTAATTCATTGGTCAATGACGTTCTAAGAGGCATGGTGGTCAATTCGTATTTGTTTATCTTGATGACATACTGATTTATTCTCAAGATCTGGAAACCCACAGAAAACATGTCAGAGCTGTTCTCCTGCATCTTCTCCAAAACCAGTTGTTCGTCAAGGCAGAGAAATGTGAGTTCCACATAACTACCACTTCCTTTTTGGGCTTCATCATTTCCCCAGATCAAGTGCTTGTCAACCCCTCCAAGGTTAAGGCCGTATTGGAATGGCCTCTTCCAACTGATCGCAAGCAGCTTCAAAGATTTCTGGGCTCCGCTAACTTCTATAGGAGGTTTATTAGAAATTACAGCCTGGTTGCTACTCCCCTAAACGCTCTTACCTCTTCCAAGGTGAAATTTGTGTGGAATAAGGATGCAGAGAAGGCCTTCAATAGGTTAAAGGAACTCTTCACGTCAGCTCCAGTGTTATGGTCTCCTGACCCAGAGAGACAGTTTATCGTGGAGGTGGATGCCTCAAGCACTGGGGTCAGAGCTGTATTAAGCCAAAGAGGTGAGGATGATCGTGTTCACCCATGTGCCTTCTTTTCAAGGACTCTGTCACAGGCTGAGTGGAATTACGACGTAAGAGACAGAGAGTTATGGGTTGTCAAGTTGGCGTTGACAGTGTGGAGACATTGGCTGGAGGGGACTAAGGAGCCGTTTATGGTGTGGACTAACCATAAGAACTTGGAGTACCTGAAATCAGCTAAACGGCTAAACCCCAGACAGGCTAGGTGGGCTTTGTTTTTTGGTCGTTTTAATTTCTCCCTATCTTACAGGCCAGGGAGTAAAAATGGCAAACTTGACGCCCTATCTTGACGCCAAGAGCCTGAAGAATCTCACTCTGCGGGTGAAGAGGAGTTTATCCTTCCTGAAACCGTCAGGTTGTCTGTGTCCCGAGTGGAGGTGGAAAGGGAGGTCCAGGAAGCCATTAGGGATCTGCCTATCCCACCATCATGTCCACCTGACCGCTGTTTTGTCCCTGAACGCCTTGTGCCTAAGGTACTGGAGTCTTGTCATTGCTCTCATTTAGCTTGTCATCAAGGAATCAGCAGAACCATTCAGACAGTTCGAACTCAGTTTTGGTGGCCATCGCTGGTCAAGGATGTCAAAGACTTTGTTGCTGAATGCACTCAATGTTGTCGAGCCAAGCCTTCTCGTCGCCCCCCTGCGGGGTCGTTGCACCCTTTGCCAATTCCCCCTCGTCCATTGTCACATATTGCGATGGATTTTATGACAGGTCTACCGGTTTCTAATGTACTACTGTACTCTGTACTACTAACCATAATTGACACATTTTCAAAGATGGTTCATCTGGTGCCGTTGGAGAAGCTTCCATCTGCTAAGGAGATGGGTGAGATATTGACCCGAGAAGTTTTCAGGCTCCATGGAATCCCAAATGACATTGTTTCCGATAGAGGACCCCAATTTGTGTCACATTTCTGGAAGGAGTTTTGTTCTTTGTTGAGAATTTCTGTTAGTCTTTCCTCAGGGTTTCATCCTCAGTCTGATGGCCAAACCGAGAGAGCCAACCAAGAAGCTAAAACCAAACTTCGTATCTTATGTGAGTCTGACCCAACCAAGTGGTCACAAAATTTGCCCTGGGTTGAATACGCCATGAACTCTATGCAATCAAGTGCCACTGGTTTGTCCCCTTTTCATGTTGTGTTTGGTTTCCAGCCACCCATGTTTTCAGTTCAGGAGAGAGAAGCTAATGTTCTGTCCTCCCAAGCGGCTGCCCTAAGGTGCCAAAGAATATGGAGAAAGGCCAGGAGGTCGATGATCAGAATGTCACTGGTTCAATCAAGAACGGCCAACCGGAGACGGATCCCTGCCCCTAAGTACCAGGTGGGGCAGAAAGTTTGGCTCTCCGCCAAGGACCTCCCATTAAGGGTAGAATCCCGGAAATTGGCACCCAAATTTGTTGGACCTTTCCCAATCTCTAGGATCATCAACCCTGTCGCTGTACGACTGAGATTACCCAACTCCATGAGGATTCACCCCATGTTCCACATTTCTCAGGTCAAGCCCTTCGTGGAGCCCCGACTTGGGGCTGTCGCGATTTTCTTCTTTATGTTCTCTATTGTAAGAATAAATACTCAAAATGAACCAAGCCAGGCGTTTCCTGTCTCAATAATGACTTTGTGTCATGGTTATGGTCTTGTTCTGTGTTATGAAGACACTATGAAGCAGGTCAGCTTGAATTGCTAGGAATTTCTAGAAATCAGTGTTGGACAACATTCAGCAGCTTTTCCCCTGAGTCGGTGTGAAGAGAAATGTGATAAAAACAATTTTCAGTTTTAACATAATGTGTAAGTGGAAAGATGAGTTTCCTAGATCCCTTACAAATCTCTCATATTAATAATTGATCGCCTGGAAATGTGACGGTGTCTAGGTTTCAACCATGTAGCCATTGATTTGTGGTGCGGTTATAGAATTTGAAAGTCCTCCCTTTGTTTTTATATTTTCCATCCACATTGTGCAATACACTGGTACCCACCTCAAGATGCTAACACCGTTTCTGACAATTGGTACAATGTTGTTAAACCCCCAATTTTATTCCTCTAAACATGCTTCTCATCATAGTGGCGAAAAAAGCTTGATCTTTGTTTCCTTTGATCAAAAAATGTTTCTCCAGGAGACACTCGGATTGTTCGTGTGGACAGGTAGAGATTTCAATCAAGCTTGAAGGTTTGGATTTTGGAACAGATCTTTACACTATGAGTCTATGGTGATGTAAAACTGCAGACAGCAAAGCTGGTTTTCCAGCAGTTTCCAACTTATGAACGGTTTGATTTCTGGGTTTTTATTGAACAATGCGGAAACCCCCACATCTGAGGGGGACAGTTTGATTCTTCAGATCTTGTCAAAGTAGTCACAGATCCACATAACTTGTACCTATATGTACAGTTGTCGATGTTACAGTCTGAGGTTGATTTTCTTCTCAGAAATAGCAAAAAAATAAAAACTTAATTGTACAGATCTTCACTAAGTATTATTCAGTCAAATCTGTCCCACCAAACAAAACCTTTTTTTTTTTGCTCTCAAAGACAAACTACCAGCTGCAGTCAGTCATGATCACTTACCAATCTGATCAGCGTTGGCCTGGCTAAATAAAAAGACATTCCAAAACCTTCAGCAACACATAATTACATGACTGAACTTCTATATTTGAGCCCATTTGTATCATTTAAATCTACAAAAAAACTATAATTGTTGCTGCAAAAAAAGAGTTGAAGATATTTGTTGTACACTAATTTCAGGCTGGAAAAAGAACAGTTCAAATAAACCATTTAAAGCCCAAAATATAAATGAACTTCATGCCTGAGAAGAGTGTTGAATCTTCTGGCCAAATCATTAAATCATAGTAACAGGATCCAGCCAGACATATCATGCGTAAAAGCTTTAATGCATTTACAGTTGGAATTGATTTTCTGACTCCCTAAGATCATTTTAGTTTGGCTTTCAGAGTAATCACAGTCCGGCAGACATTTATCTTGGCTACACAAACATTAGTGTGAAATCTGTGCTACAATTTCCCTCCAGATTTTAGTACGCTTCACCACATTTGTCAAACAGCCATGTTTCTGCAGAATTTGCAGAAAAAGGAATGTTGCAAAACCACTTTTTCAGAAAATGTAAAGATTTTTCTGACTTTGTTATTGTATATTATATTTTCACGTAATTCTGACCGCCTGTGAATAATATCGGTTTCCCAGGTACCAGCCTGGTGTACTAATAATTTCACATGTTCTGCTATCCGAGAACCCAAATGACATGCATCCAATTGGGATTTTCTACTCACAGCATTAATCACAGTTTTCCTAAGATTCCTGCAGACAGGCATGGAAAAATGTGTGTATTTTCTTAAATAGATAGATCATTCTCTGGCAGAGTTCCTGTCTTGCTGGATGCTCCTTCATGCTCCTCCAGTCTCATCACCCTCCGGTCACAGTTTATCCTGCTGAATGTCTTCCAGAAATAAAAGTAACTTATAGAGTCTATCAACCTTTTTCACTGTCCTCATTTGACTTTCTTTATGTTAAAAGAAATTCCTTTAAATGTCTACATACATCAGAGTTTGTCTATCAAGGCTATTTCCTTAGTTCTCATGTCTTTTATTTTAAGCTTCAAGTTAATTAGCATCGCCATATTTAGGCTTTTAATGTAGACAGGCTGGTAGACTGATTTCCTCGCACCAAAAACATGTTTGTTAGGCTAATTGATGATTGTAAACTGGTGACCAGTTCAGGATTGTGCTCCACAGTATATGCACTAAATACTTACGACTTATTTTACATGAATTACTCTATTGATTACTACAGTGAGTTCAAACGTCCAGCTCCCAGACTACCTGCCTATCACCCTTCTGCAACAGCACCTTGAAATATCGTGAGCAGGTCAACTTTCTCAGCTTATTTTGGCTCACCTCCAGCTACAACCTGCAGCTCTTAGCTTACAGCTCTCACAAGAGGCTACCACATGCATGCTCCCCAGGAAACCCTTCATGCATGTCAGTTTGAAACCAGTTGGGACATTCACGCAGTAGACTGCCTTTATTTATCTTATTCTATTATCATTAATGAAATTCTCGTGAGGGGCAAAAACAAGAAAAAACTAAAAAGAGAAAAGAGAAAAACATGGGCCAAGAAATTAGTGCATGACAGATTCCCCCGTTATAACTAGTAAAATATACTAGTTGGTCCCCCGTAAACATATATAGCTCATGTATTTAAAGGGGACATATCATGCAAAATCCACTTTTTTAGCCCTTAAAAACATTTTGTTGTCTACTTGGGAGTCTGTAGGACAGAAGAGTTGAATTTAGTCTCTCCAAGTGTTGCACAGATATTCTTATATTCTGTTTGGATCATATTTTTCAGTCCATTCAGTTTTCTCTATCATCTGTTACGTTTTTCCAACTGTTACGTCACAGTATTTGCAGTGGAACAAACAAATAAGGTCATGGACTTCCGGCTGATCAATTTTGCGTACCCACCATATTTATTTCTCGCTGCGATTTTGTAGTCCAAGCTCAAGTATGCCTACGTTGAAAGAAGATAAATTCGGTTCGGTTGTTGAGTGTATCAACCCACACAATTCATCACACTGTCCCCCAGCATCAGAACCTCATTGAAGTGTCTTGTTAAAGTTTATTTTTCATGGACATTTATCCACATTAGTGGGGAAATTCCTATTTCCCTACTTCAAGGACGAGTGCCCTCAGCAGCTAAGAAGGATCAAGAAAGATTGGCTGAAAGACTTCATCTGATTAAGGGGTAATTTCCTTCTGTCTATGGAAACAATGGAGAGAGCAAAGCTGTAAGCTGCAAAGAACGCTAAAATAATAAACTTTATTTTAGACATGAATTTATTGTGTGTTGATATGACATCCTGGCCATTGTTTTAATAGCATCGTGCCTTCTGCTTATGTTAGCGCTGTGTGCTGCTTGTAGCTTCTTGAGGACAGAACCGTAGTACTGCGTGTTTCAATATTATTGTTACATAAACAGTTTTGCATTGTTTTTGGCATTTGTTTCTTGTTTCTGTGGCGCTAGATAATTGTCAAACTACAGCAATGGACGTATGGGTTAGAGTGAAGCGATCTTTGACCTTGAGGGGGCGGGGTGTTAAGAGCCTCAAAGCGAGACCAAACCGAGTTGTTCTCAGACACACCACAGAACAGGGGTAAAAAAGAGAGATTGTGGAGCAACAATAACAAGGAGTTCAGACCAAAGCATTGCAGTTCCCCTTTATATAGACCACAACTGAATGATTTAAGTGTGAAAAGGAGGGATTTAAAACCATGATATATCCCCTTTAAGTCCTTCCAAATATACAAGATATGTTACAGATAAATTTCACAACATGAACAGTGGAGAGACACAAATCAACTTAGATGACTTTCTTAAGCTCGTCATACAAGACGAGCGCAAAGGCACCGCCCATGCCTCTGAGCACGTTGGACCACGCTCCTTTGAAGAACGCCTTGCTGCCTTCATCACGTGCAATCTTCCTCCAGCAGTCCAGGGTGCTGGTGTAGATAATATTAGCTGAGAAAAGGAAAATGTGGAAAGATCTAAGTCATGGCTACAAACAGAGGTTTTGATAGTTATGAAGCCAGCATGTTGGAGTTGTTACCTCCTTTACGTCCAGATTGCATCATCATACGACGACGGACAGTGTCGAAGGGGTAGGACACGAGACCGGCGACGGCTGTCACTGACTGAGCGATCATCCAGCTCACAACAATGTGTGTGTTCTTGGGATCTGGGAGCATGCCTGAAAGAGACGCATCAATTCAAAAGGTTAATTTTCTTGCCTAAAGGCGAGGAGCTCATTGAGGTGAGAGACAGTCAAAGTTTGCAAACTCACCCTTTGCTGTGTCGTAGGCGCCAAAGTAGGCCGCTCTGTAGATGATAATGCCCTGCAATGAAACGTTGAAGCCCTGGTACAGACCTTTGAGGCCATCAGACTTGAAGATCTTCACCAAGCAGTCCCCCAGGCCCTTGAACTCACGTTCCTGTCCTGCTTTGCCCACGTCAGCAGCAAGACGGGTCCTGGCAAAGTCGAGGGGGTAGACAAAACACAGGGACGTGGCCCCTGCTGCACCGCCGGACGCCAGGTTACCTGCAAAGTATCTCCAGAACTGTGTGTGCTTGTCTACGCCATCCAGGAAAATCTTCTTGTACTTGTCCTTGAAAGCAAAGTTGAGGGCCTGTGTGGGAAAGTATCTGATGACATTGGCCAGGTTGCCTCTCCAGAAGGCAAGGAAGCCCTGCTCTTTGGGGATGCGGACAATGCAGTCCACGATGCCCTTGTACTGCTTGTCGGCTGTGATCTGTTTGCTGGCATGTTGCACCTGTAAGGAAAGCAGAAAACAGCGTTCATATTTTGCCATACTCTGTTATTTCCCGCATTTTATCCATGTGCTGGTTCAACTCTTTATGCATCCATTCAATGATTCACAGCCTCGCCCCCTCCCCTCCCCTCCCTCCTCCTCCTGCTGCTGCATCCAGGCCCTATTCAGTAGTGGGAAACAGTGGCGCAACACTTCCCATGACCTTGTCTGCAAGTTGTTAAGCCAAACTAACAACACTTAGAAGAAGAGCGCTTTTAAACACCACAGCCTCAGCAGGTGACCACATGAGTCTGGTATGGGACACTGTGTTTCCTCCTGTGGAGTGCTGCAGCATTGAGGCCTGACTATTACATAACTGGTCTGGTTCAGAATCAGAACCAGCTTTATTGAAAAGTTTGTGCACACAAACAAGGAATTTGACTTTGGCACACTTGGTTCTCAGTGACGTTTTTTGGAAATAAAAAATATCTTTTTAAATGTACATATACACACAAGTGACATTACAATAGAATATAATGTGAGATTAGTCCAAGTATGCATAGTGTTGTTCTGGAACCCTGACTGTCAAGTGTTCATTAGAGAAACAGCCTGGGGAAAGAAACTGTCTCTGTGGCGGCTGGTTCTGACAGACAGCTCTCTGTCAGTTAATATGTTAAAGTTTAAGTTGTTAAAAGTATTACCAATAAATTAGATTAAATAGTATTAAATAGTATTTGTATTCATCCATATACTTTTTTTTATATCTATGAACATAAAAATTATTTTAAAATTTTTAAAAGGCTGATTAATGAATTAACATAAAATGAGAAGATAATAAATCAATTAAACAATTAACAACATTTTAAAGAAAACAAGCTTATAAGCTATCAGGAATATATATATAGGGGAAAATAAAAACCATGTGCAGTTATTTTCAGTGATTAACCTTCGTGGTCCATTTTTAAGGCTGCACGGCGCTGTGCTTCACGCTGTCGCGGTTGCTAGGCGACAGGAGTTACGCTGAAGTAAGGGCGGGAACAGCTGATGGAGGCCAGACCATCCAAATTCACAGCCGATCACTTCCGGCATCGCGGTTTTTGTGGCCATCGAAGGACCCAGCCTACGTAGACCGGCCCTTCGAATGATGCGGCCCCTGAATTTGGACACAGCCTCAACAGCTGAGGCGTCACAACACGTCAGGTATCTGTATAGAGAAGAAAACACACACCTGGAGGAGAAGTTTCACCCTCTCGATGGGGGCTACGGCTGTTTCGGTGATGGCCGCGGCGATGCCTCCGGCCAGGAAGTTCTTGGCAAAGGAGATAGCCTGATCAGTCATCTTCGAATGTTTGCAGTCGTCAAGGACTTCTATTCTCAATTCGTATTGGTCGACCGGGAGTGTGATGGGCGGGGCAGGCGACGTTCATTTGTTCCATGGTCACTAAGGGAATAAAAGGATACATCTTTGCTCCACAGGAGTAGGACTTTATCAGTTACAAAAAAAAGTTGTGGGTAGTTTTTTGAGTCACATTTTGTGAGGACGTTTTGCATGTGTTTTGTTTAATTTTATCAAATTTAAAGGTCGCGTCATCTGCCAGTCTGAAACAGCCAAGGCCTAAAAACTATGGTGGGTAAAGGTAACCTTATCTGTTGATGTCCTTTGCTGGGTCATTGTGTTTCCCACAGTGAATAAGCTGACTGAGTTCAGGTAAAACCTGTCACAGCACATAGGGCAGGCCATTGTCACAAATAATTTAAATACACGCCTTATTCATATTTCCTCCTTAGGTATTAATAACAAGATTCATTCCAGTCAGAGAGACATTTTTTCTATCTAACATAATAACTGAGTTGATGTCAGGAAAAAGTTTTACTTACCAGCAGCAAAAGTATTCACCCCCCTTGAACTTTTTTTTAAACTTAAATATGTTTTATTAACACAAACTAGCCAATGGTAACTCTGTGGAGGCAGCAAAGATCCACAGCTCAGGTGGGAGGGAATATGTTGACAGAACAGTTATAAAATGCACAATCCACACATCTGCAGATAGAAAAGGAAAGCTATCACTATAAAGTACAGTTTTGCCAAGTAGGCCCGATATCTATTATCTATAGTAATCTAAAAAGAAAGCTATTGTTAAAAGGTAGTTTTTCTGAGTAGGCCCGATTCAAGGTAACCATTTTCAGCCCAGACGCACTTCGTAGCCATCCAGCCAAAGCACAGTCCAAATGGGGCATGTAAAAACTTAAAAGTTTAAAAGTTTCTTAAGTTTTCCATCCTTTTAAGACAGACTAGGAGACTAGGAACCTTTCTTGGAAGAATGATAGAAGCCAAAAATGTTACATGCACCATTTTAACTAGGTTAAATCCAAGCAATTACTTAGACAGGCTTGTGAAATTAATGAAATTGTATAAGCAGAATATATAACAAACGTATTCCAGATTGATAATACATGACATGTTGCAAAAAGTTGTGTTTTAATTTCTTTAAAAATGGGTTTAAGAGGCATTATAATGACTCTTTTTGGGGGATATATAAGTACTCAATCCAGTAGAAAAGAGCATAAAAAGGATATAAATCCATAAGACCACTATCAACAATTTTTGGTAACCCTGATGTGTAAAAAAAAGACTTAACATAGATTCAACTTTTGTTGCAGCAGCTAAATCTCACTGATTAGTTTATGTGTTCATTTATTTAGGGATAAGTCTTAATTTAAGTATTAACTAATGCTAAGCATGAGCTAATTTGCAGTGCTTGTCCTGATATATAAATTATATCCGGCTTAAAATGCAAATACAGGAATCAGTAAAAGCATAACTCTCATTGAAACCTCAGAAAACCAACAAAGAAATAAAGTGAAAATCAATATTATAAAATCAAATAAAGAATGGGGTCGATCATTCATGACTACATGGTTGGTTTTGCTTAAGAAACTGCCTCAGTTTTCATCTAATGCCAGTCAGAGAACAGTTTCAGCTCTGCAGGTACGGAGCTCCACATGCTGAGCCTGTTTGTGCCAGAAGCCACCTTACAATGATCACTTGATGCTCTGCAGCTTAATGGACATTCAGTTGTAAGTTGATGCAAAAGGTTACTAAACACCCGAGGATGTTAAATGTAAAGATTCAAAAGTAAGAATGAGCTTCCAGACTTACATTACATTTTTTTAAAGTTCATCATAAAAACAGGACTGTGATGTGATCCGATCAGCTTCCTGTCAACGGTCTTAATCTCCTGGCTTAATTGCTACAGGTGCTGCTTTTATGACATGTTACACAGTAATGTAAATTAAAAAATATATATAACTGAATTTATTATTCGCAGCATGACACATTGGGTAGTCTCTTATTTGTTACAATTTATTCAAAACTTGCCTGAGACCTCTGTGATAAGTCGCCCATTACAGTCAATCAAACATAGTAATAAATAAATAACTAATAAATAGTCATGTCTCGATTTTCTTCTTCATGTTCTCCATTTCAACAATAAATACTCAAAATGAACCAAGCTGGGGTTTCCTGTCTCATTACTGACTTTGTGTCATGATAATGGTTTGTTCTGTGTTATGGAGATACTGGGACGCTGGTCAGCTTGAATTGCTAGGAATCTGTGTTGGACACCATTCAACTTCTCCTGAGGGAAATATGATTCATAAAAAACAGTTTTGAGATACTGTGTGAGTAGAAAGATGAGTTCCCTAGATCTCTTACAAATCTCATAGAATAATATTGGATCACTTTGGAATGTAACCATTGATTTGTGGTGAGCTGAAAGAATTTGAACGTCCACTTCAAGATGCTACCAGCAACTTTCCTGACAACTGGTACAATTTTGTTGAACCCCCAGCTTGATTGCTCCAAACATGCTTCTCATCATTGTGGCGTTCATATTCCGAGTTTTTCACGTATGATATCCGTTTTCCAGGTACCAGACCTGTCTACTAATGATTTCTCACCTTCTGCTACCCAAGGAGCCGAAAGCTATGCATCCAATTGTGACTTTCTCCTCACAACTTTAATCACTAAGATTCCCCATAGCTTTTCTTCTTGAGATAAACTGTAGGTGTTGAAAGACCCAATATACACTGCCTGGCTAAAACAAAGTTGCCACCAAAAAACAAGGTTACCCACTCTAAAATTTTGTTGGACCGCCTTTAGCTATGATTACGGCACGCATTCGCTGTGGCATTTTTTTGATAAGCTTCTGCAATGTCACAAGATTTAGTTCCATCCAGTGTTGCATTAATTTTTCTCTGGGATATTGCATTGATGATGGTAGAGTCTGACCGCTGTGCAAAGCCTTTTTTCTTACCCTGATGCGCCCATCACTCTGGAACAGTGTAAATATGGACCCATCAGACCATATGATCTTCTTCCATTGCTCTAGAGTCCAATCTTTATGCTCCCTAGCAAATTGTAGCCTTTTTTTCTGGTTGGCCTCACTGATTAGTGGTTTTCTTAAGGCTACACAGCTGTTCAGTCCCAATCCCTTGGATTCCCGTCAAATTGTGTGTGTGGAAATGCTCTTACTTTCACTATTAAATATACCCCTGAGTCTTACTGTTGATTTTCTTAATTTGATTTGGCCAAAAAAGAGGTTGCTGATCACGATCATTTAGGATTTTTTTCCCACCCTTTTATTCCTCGAAGACGATGGTTTCTCAATATCCTTCCAGTTTTTAATAATGCGTTGGACAGTTCTCAACCCAGTTTCAATGGTTTCTGCAATCTCCTTAGATGTTTTCTCTGCTTAATTCATGCCAACCCTAGACCCTTCTTAAACAGACATTTTTTGCACAACTACAGGATGTCTTTTGACATGGTTGTTTAAGAAATGAGAAGCTACTCATTGCATCAGCTGAGGTTAAATAACTTGTTGCCAGCTGAAAGATAATCGCCCATGCAGTAATTATACAATAGGAGGCTCATACCTATTGGCTTCATTAAATCCATGTGCCATTTTTTTTTTGGCTAGGCAGTTTTTGCAGAGATGCATAAAAAACATTTTATATTTTCGTAAATTAATGGACTTTTAATGTGGACAGGCTGGTAGACTGATTTCCTCCCAACAGAAACATGCTTGTTTGGTCACTGATGACTAAACTGCTCTTTGAGTGTCCATGATTGTCTGTCTTTGTGTCTGTAGGACAGACTGTTCAGGGTTGTACCTCACAGTATATGCACTCAATACTTATGACTTCCTTTGCATGGATTCCTGCATTAACGCAATGTGGCATGGAGGTGATCAGCCTGCGTTTCTACTGAGTTGTGAAGTAACCTCAGATTTAATTTAATAACGAGCTTCAGCTTGCCTGCATTGTTGGATCTCACGTCTTTCATCTTTCCTTTAATAATGCTGAGTTTGCTGGCCAATCAACCACAAGGAGAATATTGGTCATTAAAGCATTTTTTTAGTATGTGCAGGTGCCAAGTCCTGCTTTAAAATCAAATTAGCTTATTTATAAATCTTGTCACCTGAGGGAAGCATAGAGTGCTCTAAAATGTCCTGGTAGATGGCTGGGCTGACTTTGGAATTGATAAAACACAGTACACCAAAACAAGCAGAAGACATGGTTTCCCAAATCATCATTGGCTGTGGAAACTTCACTCTGAACTTGGATTCATTGCCCCTTTATCCTTCCTTCAAACTGGGACTTTGATTTCCAAATAAAATGCAAACTGTACTATAATCTAAAAAGATAATTTTGGACCACTGAACAATAGTCCAGTCCCTTTTCTCCTTAACCCAGTTAAGACACTTCTGGCATTGTGCTTGGTTCAATAAATGTGAAATCTGTGTGTGGCCCCCACACTTGTAATTGGGCTTTGCTCTGGAAACCTCTCAAAGTTGTGGTTGTCTGCAATGTTTATGCACCTTTTTCTAACACACTTTTTCCTTCAATTTAACTTTTCATTAATATTGTTGGATACATCACTTTTTATTATAGTGGCTCTTTCTGGCTTACCCTCCTTTTTAAGGGGGTCAATGACTATTTGCTGGACAACCGTCAAGTCAGCAGTTTTCCCCATGAAGTCATACTGCTTTACAAAGCCTTTTCTAAACCAGTGTTACGTAATATTCTTAAATCTTAACTAATAAAAAAAAAGTCACAATCAAGTATTTAGTACATTTACTTTACAGTACATTTATATTTTTTTCAGCACGCTGACATTTCTGTATTAATCCTTTTTTATAGGTTTGATTTGATCAGCAGAAACAAAGGCTTGAAATATATTGTATTGTGTGTATTGGATCTAAATAATAGACAAATTAATCAAATAAACCAACTCTTCAATCAATATTTAAATTTATTGTGATTTACCTGTAGAAAATGGTTGGAACGTGTGACTTTTAATTCAGAAATCTTCCAGATTTTTCTGGACCTTATGTTTGTATTGAACCAGCCATTGGAACAAATGATTATGCTACAAAACAGTTTATTGCTCTCATGTAACAGGTTCTAAATGCTTTTTACGAGTTGCTGTTACTCTGAAAGATAGAGCAAAAAATCTCACAGCCTTTGAATGTAGTGTTTAATTCCACAAGGGGGCGCTCTTACCTGTTTCGTAATAAAGACTGAGCATGAAATAAATAAACCCAGCCATTAGTATTTGTTTTGGTATATTATAAAAAATATGTGATTTTAGTTACACACAAGAAGCTATTAAGAAATATTTGTCTGGATAGAAGAAAATCATACATGCTTGTAATATTTCTGTAAGAATAAATGTACAGTAAATCAGCTCTTATATTGTGTAGCTTTATATTGTTGCATGGACACACAGGCTGCTATTATTTTTCCCCTCCATGCATGGAAAGCTCTGTGCTACCATGATGTTGTGACATAATTCAGTCTAACAGCTGACATTATGTAACAGCCCAGCTGACAAAAATCTCCTAGGGGGTGTAGCCACAATGAAATGTCTTGCATGTTAATACACAAACTGATTACTATGTTGTTTCATGCGAGTACTGCAGAGCTACTGCTATTATAAGTTGAATATTATTTACATCAGCAGATTCCTTTCCAACTAAATTGATAAATGGATTGGTGTGGCACATTTTTGCTAAAGAAAATTTAAAAAGGAAAGAAAACTCTGCTGTTTTTAGATTGTAATTTTGCAACTTTAATTTAAGTAAAGGGTTCGTATTTGAGTAAGGGGTTGGATTGCTTGGAGTGAATGAATATAGTTGAAACTAGATGATTACATACACTATTATATAACACATATTCCCATTTTTTCACTGTGTGACTAACTCAAAATAAACTCTGCAGTCCTTAAACCACTTAATTGCCAATTTGGCAGTTTGCTTACGGTCATTGTCCATTCGGAAGAACCATTTGTGCCCAAGCTTTTAACCAATGTCTGATGTTCCCTTAATATTTCCACATAATGTTTTTTCCTCATGATGCCGTCTATCTTGTGAAGTCCTGCACCAAGAGGCCTAGATATCATGTGTATCATGATTGTACCTCCCCTGTACTTCACAGTTGGGATGGTGTTCTCAGCTTTGCAAACTTCCTTCCTTTTTCTTCCACATATAATGTTCATTATGGCCATACACGTTAGCTTTAGTTTTATCAGCTCACAGGAAACATCTCCAAAATGTTGGTCTTTGTCCCAGAGGGATATTGCTAAATGTAATTTGGCTTTAAACGGACTTTAGAAATAATGGGTTCTTCTTCGCTAAGTGGTCTTTTAGCCCATGCAAGTGTAAGACGTGTTTCACAGTGGATAGTGACACTCTTATTTGCACCTTCAAAAGGTAATTTTCTTTTGTTTAGTTGTTGATATGAACATTTCACACCAAATTAAGTTCATCTCAGGGACAGAGAACCTGTCTCCTTCCTGAACCGAATGATGGCTGGACATTTCTGTGGTTATTCTATATTATTTGAACAGATGAACGTGGGACCTTCAGGAACTTATAAATTGTACCCAAGGAAAATCCAGACATATAGAGATCAAAAGCTTTCTTCCTAATGGCAGATTTTAATATTTTGCCCTTGATATTAGACAAGGAAGCAGTGTGTTTGACGTGTAGCCTTAAAAAGCATACACAGGCGTGCCTCAATTTAACTGAAATGTTGTGAAACCAGCTTACTAAACCATAACATCATCATCATCTGGGCTTTCCTAGGCAGAATAATCTTAGTGTACGCAGATTTCTGACTAAACTAAAAAAATCAATTCTCTCATTATTCTGGTATAGAGCAAATGCAAATAATTTTAGTACTTTCTTTGCTACTTTCATTTTAGTAATAACAAAGGAGTCAAGTTCAGGTCACTGCAGAGGACAGTCCAGCTGAGAAAATCATGTAATCTGAGTGTTTGCTAAAAGGATTTTGTCTCCTTCGGGTTCAGGATCATTGTGTCTCTTCCTTAACCTTGGTGGTTAGAGGACATATTCACAGGGTCAGAATTTACCTTTGATTAAACTAATATTGATTTAAAGATCTAATTATTACAAAAGACTACAGGGGAAAATGACCTTAACTACACTGACATTAAATGAAATCTGAGCAACTGACATTTTTCTGGATTTTATTAACTGTAACTTCTTAATTATTCATCTTAAAATAAATGAATGTATCAACGTAGCTTCTGGAAGCCTCATCAAATCACTGTGAGGGAATTAAAAACCTGTTCTACAACCCTCCCATATTTATATCGCATGCACAAGGGCAAATATTACCGACAGGAGTTGGAGTACACACCCTGGTTAGGGACCAAGGAGTACATTACGTCCTGTCCTGCCGCATGCTACTACCAGGTCAAAGCCTACAACTCTTTATGCTGAAAAGGTTGTGCGTCAGGAGGAATTCAAACCTTAAGGGGGCTTATTTAGCTGTAAGATCTCACTTTGTTTTAAAGACACCATGTTTCTTGGCTGTGACAGTAAATAACTTGCGTGCCATATTCGTAAATAGTCAGATAGAGGATACAAATCCTCCGTCACAGCAGTTGGAGACAGACAGAAAGAGCACGGCAAAAGATCGAAGTATATTTAGCAGGTTGGAATAATCCAACCCCCCTGGATGTAATCCTAGTCGTTCCTCTACAGTGAGTTCAAATGTCCAGCTCCCAGACAACCTGCCTATCACCCTTCTGCAACAGCGCCTTGAAATATCGTGAGCAGGTCAACTTTCTCAGCTTATTTTGGCTCACCCCATCTACAACCTGTAGCTCTAAGCTTACAGCTCTCACAAGAGGCTGCCAGATGCATGCTCCCCTGGAAACCCTTCATGCATGTCAGTTTGAAACCAGGTGGGACATTCACGCACTAGGTTGCCTTTATTTCTCTTATTCTGGCAAAGTTCTTGCAGTCAGGGAATGAAATTCTCATGAGGGGCAAAAACAAAAAAGGAAAAAAGAGAAAACATGGGCCAAGAAATGAGTGCATAATAGATTCCCCCATTACAACTAGTAAAAAATACTAGTTGGTCCCCTATAAACATATGTAGCTCATGTATTTAAGTCCAAATGTACAAGATATGTTACAGATAAATTTCACAACATGAACAGTGGAGAGACACAAATCAACTTAGATGACTTTCTTAAGCTCGTCATACAAGACGAGCACAAAGGCACCGCCCATGCCTCTGAGCACGTTGGACCACGCTCCTTTGAAGAACGCCTTGCTGCCTTCATCACGTGCAATCTTCCTCCAGCAGTCCAGGGTGCCAGTGTACATAATATCAGCTGTGAAAAAGGAAAATGTGGAAATATCTAAGTCATGGCTACAAACAGAGGTTTTGACAGTTATGAAGCCAGCATGTTGGAGTTGTTACCTCCTTTACGTCCAGATTGCATCATCATACGACGACGGACAGTGTCGAAGGGGTAGGACACGAGACCGGCGACGGCTGTCACTGACTGAGCGATCATCCAGCTCACAACAATGTGTGTGTTCTTGGGATCTGGGAGCATGCCTGAAAGAGACGCATCAATTCAAAAGGTTAATTTTCTTGCCTAAAGGCGAGGAGCTCATTGAGGTGAGAGACAGTCAAAGTTTGCAAACTCACCCTTTGCTGTGTCGTAGACGCCAAAGTAGGCCGCTCTGTAGATGATAATGCCCTGCACTGAAACATTGAAGCCCTGGTACAGACCTTTGAGGCCATCAGACTTGAAGATCTTCGCCAAGCAGTCTCCCAGGCCCTTGAACTCACGTTCCTGTCCTGCTTTGCCCACGTCAGCAGCAAGACGGGTCCTGGCAAAGTCGAGGGGGTAGACAAAACACAGGGACGTGGCCCCTGCTGCACCGCCGGACGCCAGGTTACCTGCAAAGTATCTCCAGAACTGTGTGCGCTTGTCTACGCCATCCAGGAAAATCTTCTTGTACTTGTCCTTGAAAGCAAAGTTGAGGGCCTGTGTGGGAAAGTATCTGATGACATTGGCCAGGTTGCCTCTCCAGAAGGCAAGGAAGCCCTGCTCTTTGGGGATGCGGACAATGCAGTCCACGATGCCCTTGTACTGCTTGTCGGCTGTGATCTGTTTGCTGGCATGTTGCACCTGTAAGGAAAGCAGAAAACAGCGTTCATATTTTGCCATACTCTGTTATTTCCCGCATTTTATCCATGTGCTGGTTCAACTCTTTATGCATCCATTCAATGATTCACAGCCTTGCCCCCTCCCCTCCCCTCCCTCCTCCTCCTGCTGCTGCATCCAGGCCCCTATGCAGTAGTGGGAAACAGTGGCGCAACACTTCCCATGACCTTGTCTGCAAGTTGTTAAGCCAAACTAACAACACTTAGAAGAAGAGCGCTTTTAAACACCACAGCCTCAGCAGGTGACCACATGAGTCTGGTATGGGACACTGTGTTTCCTCCTGTGGAGTGCTGCAGCATTGAGGCCTGACTATTACATAACTGGTCTGGTCCGCCTCGAATATGCTCATTTTTCATCTGTGCCTGCACCAATCCCTGACAGAGCTGCTGCGATTTACTATTTATAGCCAGCTTTCTGCTCTTGACGCTACAGCATCCATGCCTTTTTTTTAATTCTGTATCAGCAATGATCATTGCATTAGGTCCGGATCTAAGAGTCAGCGGTTTCAAGGATGCCGCATCAACAGCTGAGTCGTCACAACACGTCAGGTATCTGTATTGAGAAGAATAACTCAAACCTGGAGGAGAAGTTTCACCCTCTCGATGGGGGCTACGGCTGTTTTGGAGATGGCCGCGGCGATGCCGCCGGCCAGGAAGTCCTTGGCAAAGGAGATAGCCTGATCAGTCATCTTCGGGTGTTTCCAGTCGCCGTCCCGCTGCTCGCTCCGTGGGGTTTGTAGGTGGAGTTGAAATGGCAGAAACAAACCGAGACTTGAGGAGGTTTTAAGGAGACTGAACGGTACGAAAAGCGTGGACTTCGACTCTCGCTTCTTATTGGTCGAATGGGAGTGTGATGGGCGGGGCGGGGTGACGTTATTTCAGTCAGATTCGCTGGTTTCCATGGTCACTCAGGGAATAAAATGACAGATTTTTGCGCCACAAGAGTAGGACTTTATCAGTTACCAAAAAAAGTTGGGGATAGTTTTGTGACTCACATTTTGTGAAGACATTTTGTATCTGTTTTGTTAAATTTTATTAAATTAAAAGGTCGCGTCATCTGCCAGTCTGAAACAGTCAAGGCCTAAAAACTATGGTGGATAAAGGTCACCTCATCTGTTGATGTCCTTTCCCGGTCACTGTGTTTCCCACAGTGAGAAGGACACGAGTCAATCAGCTGACTGGGTTCACGTAAAACCTGTCACAGCATGTAGGGCAGGCCGTTGTCACAAATAATTTAACAACACGCCTCATTCATATTTCCTCCTTAGGTATTAATAACATGATTCATTCCAGTCAGAGAGACATTTTTACTATCTGACATAATAACTGAGACGATGTCAGGAAAAAGTTTTAGCAGAAGTATTCACCCCCCTTGAACTTTTTTTTTTTTAATCATGTTACAACCAAAAACTCGATATGTTTTATTAACACAAACTAGCACACAATTAGGAGATGGGGAAGAAATAACACTTGGTTCTCAGTTATTTGTATTAATAATGAACTTTACTCTAAATAAAATCCAATGCAAAAAATTGCCTTTTAAAATAACCTAAGTAATAAACAGATTACACGTGTGTGGAATATAAACTCATTAGAAATAAAGTCTTTCTGTGAAGGCCTCAGAGTTTCTTTAGAGAACGTTAGTGAACAAACAGCATCATGAAGAACAAGGAACACAGGTCAGGAAGAAAGCTGTGGAGAGGTCCAAAGCATTGTAATGATGTAATACAACATCTCAGAGTACAGTTCAATCCATCATCTAAAAATCAAAAGAGCATGGTACGACTGCAACATGGCCATGAGACTACACGGAGAGGCTGGGCAAGAAGAACATTGATCAGAGAAGCAGTTCAGAGGACCATGGTAACTCTGTGAGAGCAGCAAAGATCCACAGCTCAGGTGGGAGGGAACTTGTTGACAGGACAACTATAATTTGTGCAATCTACACATCTGGCTTTTATGTTGTGGATAGAAAAGGAAAGCTATCATTAAAAGGTAGTTTTGCCAAATAGGCCCGATATCTATCTATAGGTATCTATTTTCAGCCCAGACCCACTTAGTGGCCATCCAGCCAAAGCACAATCCATATGGAGTAGCGTAGGCTAAATAAAAAATACTTTGTTTATAGCCAATATGAAAATTATTTTATTACAAGATTTTGTTTTTTTTAATCTTATTTAAATTGAAAACAGAAGAGAGTCTGGAAACACAAACTCATTTTACATGCAAGTCAACTTAAAAGTTCAAAATTAAATTTCTTAAGCATACTATTCCTTTTAAGACAGACCAGGAACCCTTCTTAGTAGAATGATAGAAATGTGTCATTTTAACTAGTTAAAATCCCAATGATCAGCTAGACAGGCTGGTGAAATGAATATATGTTACATTGGCTTGCCATATACAGGATGTTGTACACTATGTAGCCTTAAAATACTACAAGGTGGAGGACAAACTGATGAAAGAGCATACTGGACTCTACCATAAATGACTAAAAATACAAAGGTGTTATAATCAAAATACATTTGATAAAGATGTACACAGAGTGGTATGTATGAAGCAGGTTCAGTTTCTCACCTAGAATCATGTTTGGCAATGACCCTTTATAATAAAATGTGAATGTGGAAGGTCACCAGTAGAATACGTATTTAAAATAAGAGCTCTTAAAAAGAAAGCAAATGTTAAAACATTTTTAAAAATCTTTTGAAAAGATTTTAAACGCAGTTTTATCCTCTTGGGTTGGTTAGGAAACACTTATGTTAAATGTAAACTTTTCAATGACTGATTGATTTAACAACAATCCATATCAGTGATTTACATGATTGTCCATAAGCATAATGCTCAACTTTCAATGTCTACAGTTAAAAAGCGTTTAGGCTGCGGCACAGTGTAAAAAAAGACCATAAATAAATATTTAACATCTAAGGAACATGTTAGTACATAAAAGCAGTTATAAATTGGTAGCAATTTATGATTAATACTGCCAGATATACATGGAAAGATTCTGAAAGTGTCTCAGTTTTAGTCTCTTGGGGGTGCAGGCTGGTAAGGAGTGTTTTATGTTTCCTCCTTTTTCAGCAGGACATTCACATAAAGCTTCACCAGCGGTTTCCAAACGACGACTCCCCTGACCCAAAGTTTCTGTTTTTCAAGTAGCGCTTGACCTCCTCCAGCTCGTGCGGCCCGAGGCTCTGGTCGACCCCCGGCGTGGGCTTGTAGCTCAGAGGTGAGATGATGTAGCCGTTACGGTACAGACAAACCTGCTTGCACATCTCGCAGCAGGTGAACAGAAGGCCAAAGTAGGGAACGATCTGTGAGGGAACGACAAAGGTTGGGGGAGATAAGTGTCTTTCAGAGTTATAAGAACAAGGGATTTAACCTAAATTACCTCAAACGTGTGGCTTTAAGTTTTAATGATTGTTTCTTTACACCTTAAAACAGCCTCATTTTAAATTAGATCATCACGTGTGAGACAATGTTCAGCTCTGAAGATATTTGCAGCTGAAATTGGAGACTGGAGCATGCTGTTCAACCTTGCTCATGGTATTCCTGCAGTGGACATACTCTGCGTCACTTTCTGGGTCCTGCCCACATTCTCGCCTTTGCATAGATCATGCCTTTCAAATCTTTTCTTTGGCACAGCCGGTTATTTAAAACACAAGATCAGGCAGACCAGGACTCGAACCATATGAATGAACCTAGCATTTATGACATAAGGAAATATGTGAAAGCACCTTTACTGTGTTTGCTGTTAGTCCATTCCACAGCGACAGGGCCCCTTTGTTTCTTACAACCTGCATAAAACAGTCCACCATTCCAGTGAAGTGGACGTCCACGCCACCAAAATGTGGAAGACGGGGACTCTGTGCCTAAGAAATTAATAAAAAGGAAATAAAGAATAAGCCAACTGAAAGAAAATGTAATGAAGTGCCAATAAATTAAAACATTAATATCAGCAAGATGAAGAAAATTAATGTAAATTGCATCTGATGTTTTTTAAAACAACTCTCAAGTCATTTTCAAGTGTAAATAGCAAAGATATTTTGAAGAACGTGAAGAAAACTGATTTTCTACATTTTATCATCAGAAAATATAACAAAAATATTCCAGATTGATAATACAGGACATTTTGCAAAAGTAGTGGTTTTAATTTTTTTTGCAAATGGGTTTAAGAGGTATTATAATGACTCTTTTTGGGGGATATATAAGTACTCAATCCAGTAGAAAAGAGCATAAAAAGGATATAAATCCATAAAACCACTATCAACAATTATTGGTAACCCTGATGTGTAAAAAAAAGACTTAACATAGATTCAACTTTTGTTGCAGCAGCTAAATCTCACTGATTAGTTTATGTGTTCATTTATTTAGGGATAAGTCTTAAGTATTAACTAATGCTAAGCCTGAGCTATATAAATTATATCCGGCTTAAAATGCAAATACAGGAATCAGTAAAAGCATAACTCTCATTGAAACCTCAGAAAACCAACAAAGAAATAAAGTGAAAATCAATATTATAAAATCAAATAAAGAATGGGGTCGATCATTCATGACTAAATGGTTGGTTTTGCTTAAGAAACTGCCTCAGTTTTCATCTAATGCCAGTCAGAGAACAGTTTCAGCTCTGCAGGTACGGAGCTCCACATGCTGAGCCTGTTTGTGCCAGAAGCCACCTTACAATGATCACTTGATGCTCTGCAGCTTAATGGACATTCAGTTGTAAGTTGATGCAAAAGGTTACTAAACACCCGAGGATGTTAAATGTAAAGATTCAAAAGTAAGAATGAGCTTCCAGACTTACATTACATTTTTTTAAAGTTCATCATAAAAACAGGACTGTGATGTGATCCGATCAGCTTCCTGTCAACGGTCTTAATCTCCTGGCTTAATTGCTACAGGTGCTGCTTTTATGACATGTTACACAGTAATGTAAATTAAAAAATATATATAACTGAAATTATTATTTGCAGCATGACACATTGGGTAGTCTCTTATTTGTTACAATTTATTCAAAACTTGCCTGAGACCTCTGTGATAAGTCGCCCATTACAGTCAATCAAACATATGACCCATGCAATAAAAGTAATAGCTAATTGTGTTGAAACAGACGGAATATGCTTATAAGCTACAATTAGCACACATCTAGAAACCTGCATTAAGACAAATCATTTACAGGTCCTTCTCAAAATATTAGCATATTGTGATAAAGTTCATTATTTTCCATAATGTCATGATAAAAATTTAACATTCATATATTTTAAATTCATTGCACACTAACTGAAATATTTCAAGTCTTTTATTGTCTTAATACGGATGATTTTGGCATACAGCTCATGAAAACCCAAAATTCCTATCTCACAAAATTAGCATATCATTAAAAGGGTCTCTAAACGAGCTATGAACCTAATCATCTGAATCAACGAGTTAACTCTAAACACCTGCAAAAGATTCCTGAGGCCTTTAAAACTCCCAGCCTGGTTCATCACTCAAAACCCCAATCATGGGTAAAACTGCCGACCTGACTGCTGTCCTGAAGGCCACTATTGACACCCTCAAGCAAGAGGGTAAGACACAGAAAGAAATATCTGAACGAATAGGCTGTTCCCAGAGTGCTGTATCAAGGCACCTCAGTGGGAAGTCTGTGGGAAGGTAAAAGTGTGGCAGAAAACGCTGCACAACGAGAAGAGGTGACCGGACCCTGAGGAAGATTGTGGAGAAGGGCCGATTCCAGACCTTGGGGGACCTGCGGAAGCAGTGGACTGAGTCTGGAGTAGAAACATCCAGAGCCACCGTGCACAGGCGTGTGCAGGAAATGGGCTACAGGTGCCGCATTCCCCAGGTCAAGCCACTTTTGAACCAGAAACAGCGGCAGAAGCGCCTGACCTGGGCTACAGAGAAGCAGCACTGGACTGTTGCTCAGTCGTCCAAAGTACTTTTTTCGGATGAAAGCAAATTCTGCATGTCATTCAGAAATTAAGGTGCCAGAGTCTGGAGGAAGACTGGGGAGAAGGAAATGCCAAAATGCCAGAAGTCCAGTGTCAAGTACCCACAGTCAGTGATGGTCTGGGGTGCCATGTCAGCTGCTGGTGTTGGTCCACTGTGTTTTATCAAGGGCAGGGTCAATGCAGCTAGCTATCAGGAGATTTTGGAGCACTTCATGCTTCCATCTGCTGAAAAGCTTTATGGAGATGAAGATTTCATTTTTCAGCACGACCTGGCACCTGCTCACAGTGCCAAAACCACTGGTAAATGGTTTACTGACCATGGTATCACTGTGCTCAATTGGCCTGCCAACTCTCCTGACCTGAACCCCATAGAGAATCTGTGGGATATTGTGAAGAGAACGTTGAGAGACTCAAGACCCAACACTCTGGATGAGCTAAAGGCCGCTATCGAAGCATCCTGGGCCTCCATAAGACCTCAGCAGTGCCACAGGCTGATTGCCTCCATGCCACGCCGCATTGAAGCAGTCATTTCTGCAAAAGGATTCCCGACCAAGTATTGAGTGCATAACTGTACATGATTATTTGAAGGTTGACGTTTTTTGTATTAAAAACACTTTTATTTTATTGGTCGGATGAAATATGCTAATTTTGTGAGATAGGAATTTTGGGTTTTCATGAGCTGTATGCCAAAATCATCCGTATTAAGACAATAAAAGACCTGAAATATTTCAGTTAGTGTGCAATGAATCTAAAATATATGAATGTTAAATTTTCATCATGACATTATGGAAAATAATTAACTTTATCACAATATGCTAATATTTTGAGAAGGACCTGTATACTTAACCTGAAAGAAGTGGGCCAAGAACTGAACCTTAGGGTACCCCTGTATTCATGGTGTTCTTCAGCAGTTAGCTTTTTTCTACTGTCATTACCATCCTCTTCTGTGAATGCTGGTGAGAGAAAATTATGACCAGCCTGGTTTTTATCCAGTTATTTTAAACTTTTTATTTATTAATCTGTCTATAGATATGAGCAATATAGGCAGGTAGCTTATTTCTTGTAATCTTTGACTCATTTTAGAAGATCAGGACATGCCTGACCAACTCGAACGGCATGTTCTACTGCCATTCCCTTTCTTGAAGAGCGGCTGAGAAAAACAGGTGCATGTGTCACACCATATTTAGACCCCAGGGAAACAGGAAGTCATGGATTACCAATAAAAATTCTGAACACTGTTCAACTCAAAAAATGAAAGTATGCATTTTTAAAAATGCTTTATTTCTTAGATTTATTTCTCAGAAAATTTTCAAAAAACATTATATTTTATAAAAAAAGAAACTTCATAAAGTTGATGATTTTCCAACTGAATAAATGTACTCAAATAAAATATTGGATTTTTCTAAAAATATATGTCTGTATTTGTAAATATTTAACAATTGTCACTATAATAATAAAATAAAGTGCAGTTCAGCTAAACTTCTTCACCGAAGGGTTCTATGTATGACAATTGCCAGAAATAAATAAACAGCAAAAGAACTGTGGACATTTCCGATTCAGGAAGAAGCTCCTCTGAAATATTTCAGGAAAATTTCAGTGCTTTTCTGGAAAATTTCACGACCAGCGCACACCTAAACATTGCTTGCATTGTGTGTGTTTGCTGTTAAACAAAACATCCATCAACCAAATGTTGCCACAAGACTGGAGGACTGCTTCAGATGGAAATTGTGCTGTTTGATATTTATTTAACCACAGCTCTGAAGACTGAACCTCGTGTGACGCCACAGCATGTCCTTTAAAGTTTTTAAACTACTCTGTGCAGATAAAGTGAGAAAAATGTCCACAAAGTAAGCTCCTGGAATTCCTTTTCTAGACTGCCGTCGTCATTTCACCTCCAACAGGCTTCCTCTGTTCTGACTCTGGTGGACGTCCAGATATTTAACCTCCCGTGGGGCCATTAGCACCCTGAGTGCCTTTGAGTTCACGTAGGTTTGTCGAAGATCCAGCAGGCCACCATGTGCCACTATCACTGCTGAGGTCACATGTAGGTATCCTAGAATTTGCAGTGGAAACATAAAGCTCACTAAGAAGTGAAATTATACCACGCCTATCTTAAATCATTACCTCATGCTTCTGGAAGCATCTTTTTAACTATTCTCTTCAGTGGGTTAATGTTTAACCCTGTGCTTCTCATTAAATGAAAGCATTTCAATGACAACAGCATAGGTTTAATTATCTGGAAACACACAGCTCTCAGAGCTCCTGTTATCTGACAGTTATGGTCTATCTTTAGAGAACTTATCTATAGCCTGACAGACCTAGGGCACATTCACATTCCCAGCTGCTGTTAAACCTTGTGGGATCTAATAATAGGCAGACGAAACCCAGATAAAGTATTCAGTCCTTTGCAGAACCATTGTTCGCCATGTGTCCTGCTTAATAAAACCAGAAGAAGTCTGAAATTTGAATTAAAGGACGAATACAGTACATGCAATCATTACAAAACATACAGAAAATGACCTAATACTATTTGTACATAATATCTATTTACTATTATCCATTTCAAAAGCATGTTTTATGCACAGATTTATTTTTCTCTCCAGTAAAGGTCTCCCGTTCAGTTAGTTTATGGCCTCTTTTAAGGTCATAGACTAGACTGTAATTGAATAATTTGGACACGTCCTTACTTCCCCCTTCTGGTAAAACAGTGGCAGTAAAGTCACTTCACTGGGTCTTGTTCAACCAGTTGTAGCAGGAACTTACTAATTTTACTAGAGCTATATTTTTCTCTCATAAAATTAAAGATTATCTCCTGTATTCATCTGTTTTTGTAGCTGAATGCATTTTTCTTTTACACCTAATATAAAAGTTACATTTTAAAAACTGTGTTTGATGTAATATGACCAGATTTTGCTTTTCTTTATTCAATTACATTTTCATTTGCCTGTTTATGCACCAACACACTGATAGGACATAACATTATGACCACTGACAGAGAAAGTCCTTCCACTATAAATGCAAAAACCAGAAAAAGAGCTATTGCTGACAAACGATTGAAGGTACATCATATTGCTTATTTCATATTGCACAAAACTCAGACTTTGCTTTTGATTATTGGTTGTGATTTAGTTCAATATTCCATGTTAGTAAGCAAACAAAAATATCGTGGACAAAAATAAGGTACCCTTCATTTAAAAACTTGAAGCAACGGATCTCTGCACTTCACAATGAGACCTGGGGCTGTTTTACATTTTTCTCCAGATGTTGATTTGGATTAAGATCTATTAAAGGCCGTTAAGGAATATTCTGATGGGTTTTTTCCTAACGATTATCAAGTTGTATGTTTTGGGTCTTCATCCTGTACGGGATCTATGTCCTGCAACCGGGACTAAGCTTCTGGACACTGGGAAGGATATTTTGCTCTTGGTAGCCTTGAGTCATCATTGTGCTCTGCACAGATCCAAGGTCGCCAGTGGCAGATGCAGCACAGCGGCCCCACACACAAAATCAGTACCACTAAAGAGACTAGCTCCAGTCTTGTTTCCTTTATTCAGGAGATATTAGAAACTTTGAATCTTGTCAACATGCGTTTTGGTGAATTCCAGACTCAATTTTTTGATGTTTTCTATCAGTAGAGGATCTGTCCTGCAATCAGAAAAACCTATACTTTGACCTTTGATTTCTCCTTCCTTGATTCTAGACTGTTTCCTTGGCTTTTTTTCTATCATCAACACAATCTTTCTGATCAGCGTGGTGCTGCATCCACATCCTGGGAGACCAGCTGCAGTCTCATGAACCTTTCACTTTTGAAATAATATTTCTACAAGAACATGAAGCTACCTGGAGATTGTCTAGTAGGCTTTATGTACATACCTAGAGTATATTCTTCTGTCTGAGCTGTCCATACAGCCTTGTCTGCTCCATGTTCAGTGTGGTGCACACGACATGGCATGGTAGTTCCTTTTAAACCTGCTTATACGCTGATAAAAAGCTCAAAGGCACTTGTGATACTAATTAAGTTTAAAAACTTGGTTTGAAACATGATTATCTTTTTAGGGAAGTGGTGTCCAAACCTTTGTCATGTGAGCCAAAGTCAAATGTACTTGCAGGCCACAAAATTATAACTTTTTACAAACTAAAATTACACTGTGATGTTTTTACCTGCCCTACAATAAACTGAGCATGTTGTATTTTAGTTAAACAAATAAAGTAGTCAAATATTTTTGTAGGAATGGGATGTGCATTTACATTGTAAATACAACACTTATTAAAAAGAGGAATACTTTTAGACTCGATTGAAAAATGTAGGGGAAAAAAAAGCATTTTCAGCAGTAAGAACAGGAGTTGCGTCAGTCTATTTGAAACTGCTAGCTGTATTTAGCCAAGTTTAATACATTTATTAAAAGCAGATTTGGGTGGTCCTATTTAGTACTCAGTCAGTCAGTCATTTTCTACCACTTATTCCATAGTGGGTCGCGGGGGAGCTGGTGCCTATCTCCAGCAGTCTATGGGCGAGAGGCAGGGTACACCCTGGACAGGTCGCCAGTCCATCGCAAGGCAACACACAAACAACCATGCACACACTCATTCATACACCTAAGGGCAATTTAGAGTTACCAATTAACCTAACAGCCATGTATTTGGACTGTGGGAAGAAGCCGGAGTACCCGGTGGGAACCCATGCATGCACGGGGAGAACATGCAAACTCCATGCAGAAAGACCCCTGGTCGGGAATCGAACCCAGGACCTTCTTGCTGCAAGGCAACAGTGCTACCAACTGCGCCACCGTGCAGCCCCCTATTTAGTACGATGAAATAAAAAAGAATGCAAAAGGCAAGGTTCTTAAAAGATGAATAAAAAGTCTCCATCTGTATCAACCACCTGCGCTGGCAGGTCAAATATTCATCATTCTTAAATTGCATTCAGGCGATGGACAAAATCAATGGCTTCTCTGAAGGCAGCAGGAGAACCGACAAAGTCTTCTGTTTCTGCTTCCATAAAGGTCAAAAGTTAAAATTCATTTGTAAAATCTGACAAAACATAACATTTCACCACAAATAATCTGCAGTGTTCCAGCAAACTCAGGGTTACAATTTAGGAAAGTTTGAGATTTTTCTTTTTTTGTGTGTGAATTTGTAACATTTGACCTTCTTCTTTAACTCATTGTTCCTGGGCTTCGATTCGTGAAATTGGAACCTATGTTATTCACTATCAATATAACTAAGGCGCACAGCAAACAGAAAAAGAAGGTTACAGTAAATGAAATGAAATGAACACAACAAAAAATAAAATAAAATAGCCTATTGAAAACTCAGATGAAGTTTCCACTTCACACACAGTTTCAAATTGTTGTATTATCCATGGACACAGTAAAACTGAGGCTCAAAAGTCAAAACAGGAAAAAATACACTAAAATAAAACAGCCTGCTGATAACCCACCTGCATTTTCCGTTTAACAGTTTCAAAGGGGTAAGACAGCGTTTGAGCCACTCCTGCTGCAAAGCAGCCATTAATGAAGTTCTGAAGAGGAGTGAAGCGAAAAGATGGTTCCTGCCACAGCTTGTCCAAACTCATGTAAACCGCATAACATCCGACAGAAAAGGGAACCGCACCTGTAGGCGGAAAAGATGTAGGAAGTAATTACTGCCGTATCAATGTGAGATGCATGCGCACCACTTTTATTAAATAAATACATTTTCAGGAAGACGCATACATACCCAAAACGGTGAGGGAAAATCCTCTGTAGAGAGCAGGCAGCCCTTCATTCCTGTAGATCTTTGAGAGAGTGTGAGCTACGCCGTTGTAGGTGGGCTGTCTGGAGTTCTGAGCGATGAGTCTGGTCTCCACCATCTCCAGAGGATACGTGAGCAGGGCTGCAGCGACGCCAGCCAGTCCTCCAGCAAATATGGCCCTCCACTGGGAGATGAAACCCAGCTCATCCATGTGAAGGTGGACTATCCTGCACATACCACAAACCAGCATGTAATCAAATAAGTCAATACTTCTTCTATTTGTCTTCTTCTATTTGTCTACAAAGGTTCAACAAGTGATGTGGATCTTCTACAATATATTTAACACCTTCTACCTTGGTGTGGAATCTACAACTGCATTGCAGACAAGACCCCTGCTGTTTAGATTGAAATAAATTATACTTCTGGAGACATTTAAGCTCAACAGTTTACTTTAAGGCCATTAACCTGAAACCATCTGTAGGAAAACATGGGTTTATGCAAAAACATGGGATTAAGGAGGAAGGGGGCTTTCTTTTCCTGGAAAACAGAAACATGGGTTTGCATAATAAGTGTGTATACAACCACTGAGAGACCAACGTGTTTTAAAGCACCCACTCAGCGGACTGGATTTGATGTTCTTTGCTGGATTACTACTCAGTTTAATGCCTGTTTCTTTTTGTAATCATGCTGTAAGAGATCAGTGGTTTGTTTTGTCCTGTAGTAACCCAACAGATGGGTTTCAGTCTGCCCTCAGCCGGGCCTCACAGGTAGGAATTCTCCCTTTAGTAGGTTTTCCAAAGACTGCAAAGGGATCTAACCCCAGACAAATTAAATATAAAACACTGTTTCTCTGTTACAGCTGAATAGTACTGTGATTAATGGTTATTTTGTCAAAATTATTTAATGGTTAAAAGCTGAAAAACCCCAAAAGATAATTTTTCCCAATTCCTTAATATATTTTGTCCTTTTAAAGACAAGATCACACAGAGAAGCAGACTTAGAAGGGATGACTGTGGGCTATAAAACCATATATAGCAACTGGTTTTATAATATAAATTTGCATTCATTAAACATTTTCTTTTTCAAAGCAAAATAAATATTTTGTTTTTTTATTCAAGATATTTTGAACACAAAAAACAGTTCAAATCTTCTTTTCTTTACATAATATTTATTAATTAAGGTAATTAAACAAATAAATTAAAATTATTAAATTAATAAATAGGAAATCATTTAAGTATTTTAGTATCTAAGGAATAATGATTTCTTATCTGATCAAAATATTAAATATTATTTTTCACATAATTTAGTTTTTTTTTAAATCAGCAGGTAATTTGCAGGTTATCTACTAATGGATTTTATAAATCAACCTAAACCTGATAACAGTTTACAAGAGTCTTGATCTAAAATATTGATTAAAGTAATTGAATCAATTTTAATCAAGCTGCTGAAGATAGGAGGCAAAATCTATGAGTAACACCTGAAATGATTAAATTAATGTTCTTGGGTGTGTTTTATAATGTCTATACTTTCAAAGTTGTGTTTCTGCTCCTGGCGATGTTTTTTTTCCCCTTTAAACTGCAAAGTATTACCTTCCTTAGCGCACCTGTGAGACACAACCTGGGGCATAACAGACACACATAACTTTAAACATGGAGTGAGTAAATGCGGCCTCCGGATTGGCTGGAAATAAGAGGGTGGGTCTCACATGACCCAAACAGGAAGTATTTGCGTAGCTTTTAAGTAAACGACAAAACAAAACGACAACAACGCTTTTTATTGTAAAATGTCAAACATTTACGCTTTAAAAAAGTAAGGTTGCTTGATCCATATTGGGATTAGCGCAAATGTGCAAAATCAACGCAATCTAAAAGCTAAGTAATAGATGAACAGTCGCACAACAGCTATAAAAAGAGGTTAAATTTGAGACATTTAATCCCACTAATCTGCTGCTAGACTTACTTCCTGTATGTTGTGAGGTGAACTGCTGTGTATGGAAACAGGCGGAGACAGGAGGCCATATTTCCTTTCCAAAATCCTCGAAGTCCCTCATTCTGGTGGATGACGAGAAAAGTTTGCAGGAAGCCACCTTTGCAGTGAAAAGTTCCCACCTGACTTTTAATCTTCACCACTTCCAGGGGGGACGTGATGGTTTTGCTGAATAAACCAGCGAAACCGGCGCAGAGAAAGCTCTGAGAGCTGGTCAGCCGGGTGTCGTTTTTCACCGAGACCACCATCCCTCTGGTTGTTTAGCCTGAACTCTGAACTCTGAACTCCTCGACCTCCGGGATGGTTTCGCTGTTTCTTCGACGGACAGCCAGCGACCTGTGTGGACGGGTCAGACATCTAAATTTAAAAAGCGAGAAGGTGTGGTCTCCTTTGCGGGGCCTGTGGTGTTATGTGACAAAAATATCCACGTCACTTTCATTTGATCCTGTGGAAGAACTCAGTTAAACACGAGAGGGCGCTCTTTGACCTACGTTCAGATCCCCAGTTCAATAAATCAATACTTTGACCGTTTTTGGGAAATAAGGATAAAAGTACGCAAATAAATATGGAGGTCCGAAAATGCCATAACTCAAAAGAAAAATAAATACTTGGATAATTTACTAAAATGTACATTTTTACACACATATGACATCAATAAAACAAAAATAAAAAAACGTGTAATTCATTTTGTATTTATTTATTATTTTTTTATTTATTGTTCCGTCACATCTTGCATTTATTTTATGCCAGCCTTAACTATAGAAGTCAGAGGGAGGGGCAAACACTGCTCTAATCAATACAATTGGTCGGAAGTGGACTTATAGTGCTGGTCAACCAATCAGATGTTGGGGTCTATTTTAAAGATCATAATGATAGCTTGAAATATTTCACAAGGGACTACAGCACAGGAACCTTGAAATACTTTAAATAAACACTGAATTTATTGCATGTAATTTTATGATAAGGAAATTAGTAGCATTTAAATATATATCTATGTGTAATACAAATAAAGACACATTTAACTATGCAATTTGTTGATAAAATCTTTATGCAAGAAAAGTAAAGTTCCTTAATGGTTTTGGGCCAAATGTGATAAACTTGCATCTTAAAGCCTATGACAAAAATTATTCACTATTACCTGGCAATACATTTTCATCATATTGTTCTGAAACAGTGCATCGGTGGATACTGATAAAAGCTAGTAATTGAATCAAAAGGAATCAATAGAACAATATTTTATTCGTCCCCAAGATATTTATTACAAGACTTTTATGTATAATTTAGTTATTACAATGGCATGAAAAAATATTCATAACTCATGAACCTTTTCACACTTTGTCACATTACAACCTATAAAGTTCAATGTATTTTTGGGGATTTTATGCGATCGCCGACACAAAGTAGTGCATAATTCTGCAGAGAATCTGATACATGTGTTTCAAACAAAATTTTTACTAATAAACCTGAAAAGTGTGGTGTGCATTTTGTGCTTACCCCTCTAAATCAAAACCCCTTACTGCAATTACAGTTGTAGGTCATTAGAGATATGTCTCTTCCAGACTTTGACTGGGCCATTCTAACCCATGAAGATACTTTCATCTAAACCATTTCATTGTAGCTCATATATGCCACAATATGTTTAGGGTCAGTGTCCTGGAAGGTTAACCCCCATCCCAGTCTCAAGTCCTCTCCAGCCTTTAGCAGGTTTTCTTCTAGTATTTACCTTTGTTTAGCTCCAACCACCTTCCTATGAACTCTAACCAGTTTACTTTTCTTGGTTGAAGAAGAGCATCCTCACAGCAGGATGGCATGACCACCATGTTTCACCATGGAGATGGTCCTCAAAGCGATGTCCGTTGCTATAGTTTTCTGCCAGAAATAGCCTGAAGATTTCATTCTGATGCCATCTGAACAGAGCACAGGGCCATGTCTTAACAGGTTCGCAGTTGCGCTGTGGTCTATTTTCAGACATAAGGCGGTTGCAGCATCATGCTACGAGGATGCTTTTCTTTGGCAGAGACAGGGAATTTCTTTGAGGCAGATGGGAAGATGGATGGGGCCAAATACAGGGAAATACTGTAAATAGTAAAAACAACTGAATGCTATGTATCATTTTCCTTCCATGTCACACTTACATTCTACTTTGTCTTGATCTATTACATAAAATCCCTATAAAATACATGGAAAATTGTTATTGTCGCGTGAGAAAATGTAGAAACGATTAAGTGGTATATATTCTCTTTGTAAGGCACAGTACATTGCCTTTAAATGTTAGCACTCATCACCACGCACTGAGTGATGGGTTAGGAAGGCCAGAGTGTGTTTCTATACAAACCAGATTTATTTCCTGTTTTTGCGTGCAGAATACACTTTCTGTTTCTTTAAAATATCACTTTCAGATTTTATTCTTAGTGCTGAGATTTTCACTTCATCTCTGTGCACCTCAGAGGCTTTTAAGCACACACTCAGTGATTTCAAAATTTTGTTTTTTATATGGTTAGATTTTTATTTAAAGTTTGTCGGTCCCCCAGCAAACTGCTCAATGTCAGTTGCTTTATTCTGTAGGTTCTTCAGAGCTTTTGCAGCATTCTTCACCATAGAACTGTACTTGTTTTTAAAGTGCTGCTATTCAGAGGCTGGAAGCACAATAAAGTGTTGAGTTTCCGTTCAGTGTTTGAGATTCACGATTAGAGATTTGTTTAGGTTCTCTGAACCTTAATATAAATTACTTATGGCACTGTATGAAACACCCCAAGTCTTTGTCTGTGGTTTAAAGATTTAAAGGCCAGTTTTTCCCATGTAGCTGCTACCATTTGTATTAACTTGCATGCGTTTGAGATTTTACTGTTTTGCCAAACATACTTTTGAATTTTTTTGTAGCTTCTTTGCAGCGAGGCTTTTGTATTGTGTGGAAAAAAGCATGATTTTTCTGAAAGATGAATTCACACAGCGATGCATTTTGATCATTTAGGGGCAGAACTGCCTATAGATTATAATCTAAAACAAAACCTTTGGAGTGTCCATGACAAGTTTCCTTTGTAGAAAAGTAGTTTTGTACAGCGAAAGAGAAGGCAGAATGAAAACTGTGGTCAGGGTGCTCTTTTTTAAGCTTAGTTTAGTATTCTCATCATTTAACATCTAAGATCCTGCCAAGTTAAGGGACCTTTTCTTTCTGTCACAAACTGCCCCTTACCAGCCATTTTGTGCCCTCCTGACCCCCTGCACACACCATTTTGGACATATAACCATATAAGCTTAGGGCTGTACCAGACATTTTGTTTGCACTACCCCACTTCACTGTAATGTAGCCCATTTTGTATTTTTTTTATTGCTAGCTATACATATCTAGAGACTGAAATGCTCTAAGTTTTGTAGAAAAAACCCCAATTATAATTCTCTTTCCACTTAACAAGTATGTGCTTGTCTATGTTGGTCTGTCATATAAAATACCAATAAAACACACTGAAGTGTGGCTGTAGTGTTGCAAAAGCAGGGTTTGAGTTTTAAATATACCCATCCTCTTTTTTTAAATATCCCCATCCTGCTTTTCTTTCAAGATCTGCAGTCATGCTGCCATCGTTTACACCAGACAGATTTGTCATCATTTACCTTGTTTTCTTTACTGTTCCCAACAACATACTGTAAATCACATCTAATTTGCTGTAAAGTGTATTCACCAGCAGGGACTGGATTTTGCTGTTCTGTTTCATCCCCGTGTTTGTTTTTCTCTTCGTCTCGGCCTGCCAGGGGACCGACCTGCCCCCTCTGACAGTCTCAGAGCCACGGGAGGAGCCCACCTTGTGTCACTGCCCGGGCCACTTGGCTCCTTCACAAAGGCCTTTTTCAGGAACAACAGAGCCGAAGAGAGGAAATGACAGCCTGATCACAAGAGGCTGCTCCTTGCACTCCCCCTCCCTCCGGCTTCTCGGGGTGGATACGGGTGTGTCCATGGCTGTGTTAAAAAAGAGAGTTTTGCTGCTGCAGAATCATTCAGTGTTATTCCAGCTTACATCAACTATGCATGCTTTCTTCTCTTATTTTAGGATTATTGGGTCCATTTTAGGCGGCGGGAGAGGACCACACTTAAAAAATTGTTTGATCTCACTGTCACATATGTGTGAAACTCTGAAGTCTTAAAGATAAGTGACGTTTCTTATCAATTAATGCTTCAGCAATCGAACAGGACACCTCCAACAATCTGTTTTCGGCCTGTCTCCTCTGCTGTCCTTCCTATGCCCCTCACGTTGCCTCTGCCCACCACAGACCCTGCACTACCTCCTCCCTGTATGTATACCAACCCCTTTCTGCATGAGCGCTTCCTCCATGAGGAAAATCAGCGCGGGAGCAGCCTGCATGTCTTTGTGTCTCTGCAACAGGCACCTTGCAGCAGTCGTAGGCTGGCTGTGGTATTGTCATTCTCTGGATGTCATGCGCAAGTCAGCCCTTGATCTCCCACTTTGAAGTGCATTGCTGCAAGAACGCGAGAGAGTACTTTGGGCTCACAGCGGTCAACAGAGGGCGCCTAACACCAGAGAACCTGCAGCGAGGCCTCTGAGGCAGTCACGCTGGAGGTCTGGTGCCAGGCTCACAGACTGCTGCAATAAAATTCTCGCCTTTTTTTATCTAAGACTGTCACATCACAGACTTGTGTGGGCCGGGAGGGGAAAGGGAAGAAAGGTTGGGGGATGGGGAGGAGGAACAGGCTTTGGGTAGGTAACACCAGAGTTTGTCTGTGTGTGTTGGTCTTTTTTTGTTTTAAAGAAGGAGGGGGAGAGTTGGTGTGAAAAAAATCTGGGATAAGTACAATTCACACCTCTGAACGTGAGGCTCAGGCCAAACTGGTCCTGGCTCACTTAACAGGAATGAGAGACTTGTTATGCTGAGAGGCTTTATTCTGATTTTGTTATTTATCTGATGATGCAAACTGTGACAGACTGTCAGGATTTGTTATGAATAATAAATGGGATTTGGCGCCTCATTACTGGGAAACATCTTTATTATGACAGACCTGTAAATGCTCTACAGTGTTCCCAGACAGTATTTTGGTTCAAACACAAACTTCTATTCATTTTATTGTAGCTTTATGTGACGGATCAACGTAAAGTAGTGCATCATTGTGATCTGCAAGGAAAATAATACATGGTTTAAAATCTGAAAAGTGTGTTGTGCATCTGTATTCAGCCTCCTTTCACAAACTGCTCTCAGAAGTTAGTAAGAGAGTATAGGGTGTAATATAATCTCAGTACAAATGCAGCCATTCTGTAAAGCCCTCAGAGGTTTGTTAGAGAACATTAGTGAACAAACAGCATCACGAAGACCAAGGAACACAGCAGACAGGTCAGGGAGAAAGTTCAGTGATTGAAGGTTGCTTCAATCCCTGAAGCAAAACATACCAAGAGGCCCATGGCATCTCTAGAGGAGCTACAGAGTTTAACAGCTCAGTTGGAAGTATTTGTTGACAAGACAACCATAGTCGCACACTCTCCAAATATGGCCTTTATAGGGGAGTGACAAGAAGGAAGCCAATGTGGAAAGAAAGTCACATAGCGAACATGTGAAAGTAGGTTCTGACTTTTTGGCCTACATGTAAAACACTTTGTGTGGCAGAAAACTCACAATGCACATCGTCCAGAACACACGATATCTATTTTGAAACACGGTGGTGGCAGCATCATTCTGCCAGGGTGCTTTTCTTCAGAAAGGACAAATAAAACACTTGTGTATGGAGCTAAATAGGAGTGCAATCCAGGAAGAAAACCTGTTAGATGCTGCAAATGAGTTGATACAGGAGCGGAGGTTCGCCTTCTAACAAGACAACAAGCCTAAACATACAGCCAGAGTTGTATTGGAATGGTTTTAGATCAACGCATATTCATGTTGTGAGTCAAAGTCTAGGCCTAAATCCAATCGAGAATCTGTGGTACGACTGAAAACTGACGTTGAACTCTCCTTCCAATCTGACTGAGCTTGACCTGTGGTGCAAAGATGAACAAAGTTTCAGTGTCATGATGTTCAAAGCTGGTAGACATGTTTCAAAAGACTCACAGCTGCAGTTGTGTTGAAAGGTGGTTCTGCACAACACTGAATCAGGGGGCTGACTACTAATGCCCACCCCACGTCTCAGGCTTTTATTTGAAAAAATGTTTGAAAACCACATATCCATTTCTATCTACTCCACAGTAATGTACTACTTTGTGTTGGTTTATCACCAAAAGTCCCCCCATAAAGACATTGAAGTTCATGGTTGTTACGTGGCAAAATGAGAAAAAGAAAAAGAGGTATGAAGAGGCACTTGCAACGTACCGTAAATACAGCAAAATAGGGTTAAAATATTGACTTCTGCATTCGTTTTTACTTATAGAAACAAATGCATACTGTCTTTCTTGTCCAAATGAAATGCAAACAAACTACAGATTTAAAAGTGTTTTATTCCTGTTATTTCAGTAATCATGCATTGCTTCTTTAGTCAGGATAGATGAGCAGCAGGTCTATTGTGTTTGAGGAGGCAGAGGGAAACTTCTGGCAGCTGCTCTTCTCTTATCTTTCCATGTACAGTCAATAAATCAATACCAAATCTAAGGAACAGGAAGCCAGATGGCCTCCCCACAACCTCTTTAGGCCAGGCAACTCTCAGGGCCTCCTCGGCTACTGTAGGACCAGTGCATGCACCAGTCCTTTGAAGGCATACACATTCAACAAGCAGCTCAATGAATGACTAAAGGGAACAAATAAGCTGTTACGACTCTGCTCAAATCAGTGTTTGTGTTTCCATCCGCATCAAAGTCCAGGGCCTGTTTGATATGCGGCCCCCACACCTTGATCCGAGCTACGTACAGGTAGAGAGGAGGAGCAGTCCATTGAGAGCATAGAGGGTCCTGTGGCTGCCTCTCTCAACCCTGGCTTGAGGGTAACTGACCCAGACGAAGGGTCTGGCCGTGGTCCCTGTTCCCCAGAGAGTTGTTCCTTCTTACAGGCATCAATAGACACATTATTTATTGGGTGGCCGAGTGATTACACGCTTTTAAGGAATATTCACCAGATTTGGGAACATTCCTGTTTTGGATTATATTCAAAGACAAAATCTTGAGGAAAAACTGGCAGGTGAGAGAGAAGTCAGGCAGGACAGATATCTAAAAACATCCCGTCAAACTCATTTTGATTTCTGTGTAGGCCAGCGGCCAGGTTAAACAGTACTCTGATTGAATTGCTGTTAACAGAGCGGTGTGAAATGCCAGCTCTATTGCCATGTGGGAGTGGGTAGGAGGGAGTTTCTATAGCCTTTGTTTGGCCCATGGTCTAAGAGCACACAGCTATTGTTAAAGGCCGAACCAGCCAGCCCCTCAGACTCTCCTTTGCCCTGCTTTGTCTCGAGCAGCGTGACCATTTCCTTTGCTCAGGTCAGGGCAGGGTCGTGGCTTTGGACACCAGTCTCCCCTGTCTGTCTGCCTGAACAAATCCAACAACGAGGGCTTTTACACAGAAGCAGTGGCAAGTTTGGGCTCTTCCTAAATAAATCCTTACAAGCATGAATATTGCAATGTTCCTTACAATTAATAACGTGTCTGTAAGATTACTCACACCTCTTGAACTTTTTCACAACTTGTTTTAGGAAAATCCAAAAGTCAACTTGTTTTCAATAGATTTTACGAAAAAGACCAACATAAAGTAGCTCTGAAGTGGATACACCTCTATTTACTCTCATGCCCTTAAATAAAATCCAATGAAATTAATTGCTTTTAAGAGTCACATAATCGGTAAATAAGAGTCCACCTGGGTGTATTTTATCTCAGTAAATATCCAGTTGTTCTGTGATGGCCTCCAAGGTTTATTAGAAGACATTAGTGAACAAACAGCATAATAAAAACCAAGGAACACAGCAGACAGGTCAGGGATAAGGTTGTAAAGAAGCAGGCTTGTGTTGTAACTCAGGAATGCCCAAGTCCGGTCTTTGAGGGCTACCGTCCTGCAACCTTTAGATGCATCCCATCTCCGACACACCTGAATCAAATTGCTGAATTCCTTCATCAGAAGACATTCAGAGTCAATGGGAGGATGGATGGAGTGGAGGTTCCAGCAGGACAATGACCAGAAACATACATCCACAGCTACAATATTATGGTTTTAAATCCAGGTATCAAACCCCAGTCCCTCAGGGCCGGTGTCTTGCAACTTCTGAATGTGTCCCTGGTCCAAAGCATCTGAATCAAATTAATGAACTGCCTATTCAGCGTGTCATTAAGTTCCACAGAGCCCTGCTAACAACCTACTTTTTTGATTCAGGTGTGTTGAAGCAGAGACACGTCTAAAATTCGCAGGACATTTAACCTTGAAGACTTGAGTTTGGCTGCCATGGTTAGATGTTAAAATGTCCTAGTCTGACTCCAGAGCTAAATCCAAACGAGAATCGGTGGTTGGACTTGAAAATTAATGTACAGTAGGCCTATATTTTTAGCTGACTGAGCTTGAGCGTTTTCTGTAAAGAAGAATAGGAAAAGGCTGGTGGAAACATGCCCCAAAATACTTGCCGCTGTACTTGCATGTGAAATTTTGTTCTACAACGTATGGACTGCATCCCACAGACTTTATTTTTACAAAAAAAGTTAGCATTTTACTTTCATTTTACAATAATGTGCTGTTTTGTGTTGGTCTTTTACATAAAATCCAAATGAATTTTGTTTGTGGCTGATATTTTTAGCATGAAATTACAAAACTTAAATAGCTGCTGCATTGCCTTAAAGTTATGCAACTGTTAAAGAGAGGACAGCTCGCTCCCTCTGTCCTGAGGCTTGGCTTATCACGACTCGGCCATCACACTGATAAGAGGAGGAAAGGCCAAAGGGGCCGTAAGAAACAGAGCGAATGATCCAGGTCAACAGTGTAAGGAGACTGGACTCAAAAGGGAGGGAAGGCGGACAAGAATATTATCTGATAAGAGCCACAAAAGTCTTTTGATCTGAGAGAAGCTGATCCTGGGCTACAGGGTGTCCTGCTGAGTGGACGAGCAGAATCACACAGCAGGTACAAACAAGCAAGTCCTTGAAGATCATCCTGGGCGAGAGCGTATTTACACAGAGAGGACTTCTCACTCACAAACAGCAGATGCTTTTGCCCTCTCAGTTGTTGTAACATTCTTATAATGTTTAGCCGTAATCTGTTTAGGTTTCTTTGTAGATTCTTGGTCAATTACAGACTTTTAACTTTATTAATTGTTATTGCCGTCTATGACTAAATCCAACACTAGTTTAAGTGACCCGACAAACTCCCACAGAAGAGAAGCTTGAATGTCACAGTTTTTTCTGTGGCTTTTGAACCATAAGTCACTGATCAAAAGCTTGTCTTGTGTTTGTGGAGGCCAGACAGGACCTGGGGGCTGGAGGCAGGCTACAGCCTGAACCAGATGCCTCGTTGTCTCACCCTGGGCAAGAAGGAGGGAGGGATGGTTTTTAGCCCTAAGTGGCAAGAGCCGAGGGAGGAGTAACCTAGCTCCTGCAAATATAAAGCTCCCCTAACGATCAGTTGCAGAATGTCTTTGGAATATAAAGTTGAATTCAGATATTTACATAGCATACGAAAAGACACATAACGCCCACTGTCTTTCACTAAATTAAACTAATCATCCCGTCATATGTCAATTAGGATTACCGATATTATATATGTTTGCCAAGTGCCAGAATAATGAGAGAGTTAATTTTTTTATTACTTTCTTCAAAAGTAATTTGAAGTTTACATTCAGTAAGGCCTCCACAAGTCGTGTCCACCCTTGGAGATGACTTCCAAATGTCTGAAGATGGCACTTTCATTTGTTCAAATAATTATATGCAAAAATAAAGACTATCTGTCCTAAAGGTGAATGTTGTGGTTTTGTGGAAAATGTACTATCAACCATAGGACAAAGATGAAATACTTTGTGAAGATGATGGCTGAAGATCGTGTTGTTTACCATAGCGAAACGAGTTCTGCACCGACATGGGCCAAAAACAACTAAATGAAGAACAGACCAGTTCTCTAAAACCTTCATAAAAAGCCACATTCCACTTTCCAAACACACTCAGGGATAACAACTAATATTCAAGTGTTTTGGTCATAATGACCAGTGTTACATTTAGAAGGAAAACAGGGAAGCCTGCAAGCTCATCCCAACTCTGAAGTACGGGGGTGGCAGCATCATGCTGTGGGTGTGTTTTGCTGTAAGAGGCACTGGTGCACTTCACAAATAAGAACATTAGGTGAAAATACTGAAGCAGCATCCCAACACATCGCCAGTAAATGAAAGCGTGGACACAGTTAGGTCTTTCAAATGGACAATTACCCTAAGCATACCATCAAACTAGTTACAAAGTGGCTTAAAAACAAAGTCAATGTTTCAGAGTGGCCATCACTAAACCCAAACCTGAAAAAGATGCGTGTGAGAAAGGCAGCCTACCAACCTGACTTAGGTGCATCAGCTCTGTCAGGAGGAATGGGCCAAAATTACAGCAAGCTATTGTGAACACACTGTGGATGGACCCAAAACGTTTGACCCAATTCATATAGTTTAAAACGCATTTCTACCAAAGAATGTAAACTTTTAACATTGAAAAATGTATTAAAGAATTCTCAGTCTCAGTCAATCTAAACTGACCTAAAGCAGGGAAAGTTAGCCTGCCTTCCCTTTTTAATACTCTGTAATACTTTCTGAATAACTACAAATAACCCCTTGTTTACTTTCTTAATTTGTGTGTCCTTAGTATGATTTTAAGTAAACAATTTATGGAAATATTGTAAAATCAGCTAGAAGTCACTGTATCTGTATCTGGGGAATCCATTAAATCTGATTTTAAGGCATCTTGAAAATTAATCATTTTAATTTCCTTTTAAAAGTTTCTGTACAAGCCATTAGATAATGGCTGCAATGTATCAGGACCCTGTTACATCCACACTCCAATTAAAAGAATTAAGATGTAAGGAGCCTTCATTATCAGCGCTCTCTGAAGCACTTCAAAGGCAGTGGTGGAGTGAGAGTGCAGCTGCCCCGACGGTGTGAGTTTCTCTTTTCCCACTGCAGAGGAACTTGTTTGTGTCGAGGATGTTTACGGATCCCAGGAAAGACAAACGACCAGCTTCTAGTTTGAAGGAGCTCAAACACTGTGCTGTGTGAGTGAGGGAAGGAGCAAGGCAAAGATTTAGGGTGTGTTGCAGGGCTTTTGTTAATCTCACCTGGGTTCTTAGAAGCCAGTTCAAACTTTTCTGACAGAATTCAACACTTTTAAAACAGAGATTTAAAACAGAAATACACTTGTTTGCACATATTCAGCATTTTCATTAAATAACCAGTCTTACCTTTACTCTACACAAGATGTCGCTCTTTTTCACCAAACTCATGAGCTGCTAGAGCTCCAACACTTTTCACCTTTACCTCATTGTATGATGTCAGCTTGATCGTTGTTACAATCTGTGCAATTGTGAAACACAAACATGTTATAGTGAGACAAATGCACCTCTTATTGGGCTTTAAATATATTTCAAACAAAGGGTTTTGCCACAATCAACTGGGTTTGGGCAGAATCTTTCCCCATCCGTTAATTTTTAATATCTTCAAGTTGAGCAGTTAGCCTGGTGGTCATTTGTTCTGCTGTTTCTTAGTTTCTGGGACGACTTTTATTCATTTCACCATAATAAAACTGTTGATGCCTGCATTTCTTTACTGAAAATGTGCTTTTTTTCTTGATCTAGAAAACCGGGGAAACTATGGATTCTGGAATAGTTGATCTATTTTAGCATCCTTCTACCTGAGGCTGGACACAGGTAGAAGAATCAGAATGGCACAACACATGACTGGCAGAAATTCAGCAACATTTCAAATCTCCATTATTCTAGATTTTGTGATTACACTTTGTATTAACACCGAAATAAATAAATAATAAAATAATAATAAAAAATAGATAAATAAATGTGGTCCTCTCTTCCCATGAAATTATGACGGGTTGACATCGAACTGTCTCCAAGTAGAGTCTCAGCTTGAATCAGCAAATGTTGCTTGAACTGAAGGTTTCCTTCCAGAGCTATAAATCCTGAGAGGAACAGACTTTCACAGGGTATTTATGGCACAGAGACTTCCCTTCCATTCTGTAGGGGGTAGTGTGCTTTACACCATTCATGTGTCACTGCCCTTTTAACTACAACAAACTGAAAAAGAGCATTTTCCCCCAATCTGCATCCAAACATTTAATGACACTTCATTAAAGAACATCTAAACTTTTTGCCCTTTAAAGTCCATAATATAGCAGCATGTGTATGCTGGAAAATACCACAAATGTATTTATTCAATTGTTTCTACACAACAGGATATTGTTGTTTTTTTTTTTTAAGAAATTAAGCAAATAGAAATGCCATAATTTACTTTTTCCCCCATTAAATTAAATAAGCTGCATAATAAAAGTGAGGAATTCCTTTCAAAATATTTAAATAATGTAAAATTAAGAGGTACTAAGTTATTTTAATCATCAGGATGAAAACCAGAAACACATTTCAGTTTGAGAAGCAAAACCCATACATTAAATATATTTTGTAGTAAAAGAATCCAATAAAGTGAAAAATTTAAAATAATGTTATTATTTACAACAGTCAAGATCAACCAGACTGGATGTGGAGATGGTCTAACTGGTTCATGTCCAGACCTGAGCTGTGTCACTCTAGGTGCATTTGCCTGAATCCCTGCCTCTAATTTTTCAGCATTTTCAAAGTAAAATCCACACAGAATGATGCCGCCATGACCGTGTTTGACTGCAGTGACGGCATTAAGGAGGGGACGCTCAGGTTTTATCAAAACACATTGTTGGGAACGACGGTGAAAAAGTTTGAAGTCTGTTTCATTCTCACAAATCTTTTAACTTCTGGAAAATTCCAAACATGCCATCATTTTATAACTTTTAGAGAGAAATATCTTTGAGTTTTAAATGTGGGCAAAACAACAAATATCTATTTGCCTGTTTCTTACTAAGTTGCACCTCAACCACATGCTTTTTGTAGCCATCAACACATTTTTGGAATTAATTTGGTTGGATATTTGTCCAATCTGCTCCGCAAAATGGGTAGAGCTTGGTTAAACTAGTTGGTTCCCTGGGTCAGACTTTAAAACTTGAGAACAGGGAAGGCCAGAACCAGAACCACTTTATCCAACTTTATGTTTTCCAAAAGCAATTTTGATGAGTGTTTGGAATCATTGTCCAGCTGTGTCCAGGTTTCAACCATCTGTCCCACACCGTCACCCTGAGATGAAAGGACAATGGTTAGGATGCTCAGGAACAACAGGGGAACTATAAACCCTCCACCCTGCCATGAAGTGGAAACAGTTGGAAATCAAGTTTGTCTGTCCACAGCAAAGCACCCTGGACTGAGAAGGTACCAGGAAAGAAACTCCTGCTCCAAAATCAACAAACATTGACCACAATGGCATCGAATGCTTGGAGGCGACAAGGTGAGGCCTTTAAACCTAAGAACTCTACACCAGCTGGCTATCATGAGTGTGTGAATACTGTTTGCAACATAATCATAGTTAGCAAACTACTTCAATCTTTTTTCAAAAGCAGAAACGTAAGAAAAAACACCTTAAAACTGTCTTCCATTGCCCACATATGTCAGAAAGCCTTTATATAAATTTGGTTTCTCGAGGGAATAAAGTCAGCACACATGGTCTCTATTCCAGTTGTAAAAGTTGTAAACTCTAAGCAAGAAGCAGGATTTTCCATTAAATCACGCGCATAGTGACATGTTGAAAAATATCATAAAACCCTCTAAAAACACATTTAAAATGTATTATTAACGGTTGCAAACAGAAACATGAACTATTCTGCACATTCTGACAAGTACTATAGCATTTAGCAGATCATATTTCATTGACAACTTCCATCCATCCATCCATCCATCGTCTATACCCACTTATCCATGGAGGGTTGTGGGGGACTTCTGCCTATCTCCAGCGGGTACTTGTTGTAAATGTTCTTTCTTTCTTTTCTTTCTTTCTATGTTGTTAATTACTCCTTGTTGCCATGAGAACTAAACTACTTCTACTTGGCTGTGTTTTCAGTCATTTTCTGTCCAGTACTTGGACTGTACCTGCAAAAAAACATCCCTTATGATCCAAATTAAAATGATTTGCTGAGTTGCTGGTTACAGTGATGTGGAAAAATGTGTAAGCCCTACGACAGCATGTGTGTTTCTCCAACATATTTGGATATATGGACATCAACCATGAACTTAAACAATAGTGAAGAATGTAAGTGATACAATCAAACAATTAAACTCATTTTTGCAAAACGGATTAAAAATGTGTCTGGTGGGGAATAAATTAGGACAACACCCACATTTATCCCCTCTTCAAATGGTTAAAAATACTTAGACATAACGCATCAGGTCCACATGATTAAAACATCACTACTCAGCATTTTAAAAGTTTGCCCTGTCTAAATATCAGATGTTTAGTTTTGTGTTCTCCTTAAAATGTCTCAAAGGAATTTCAAATTAGCCTCTCCATTGTACAGAAAATAGTTTGCAAGACCAAAACATTCAAAACAACTTTAATGCCCAGGTTTGGCCATCCAAGTAATTTTGCTCTGAAAGCAGACTGCAAGATGCAAAAAGAAGTCTCCAAAACCCTAAAATGTCATCAAGGGACCTAATGCAAGGCTGTTGCTATAGCAATTTAATATCAGCCGTATACCCTTGAGATGAAGTTTGTCATGCAGAATAAAGCCAAAGACCAGTATTTCTGGAATGATGTTCTTTGGACAGATGAGTCTAAAACTAAATTTGGACAGCAGAACAGAGGACATGTTTTATTTAAGCCAAATACAGCATTTTAGGGAAAGAACCTTATACCCCCTGTGAAGAACAGAGGTGGGAGTGTCATGGTCTGGGGATGTTGTCCTGCAACAGAACCTGTCCAACTTACCATCATTGAATCCACCATGAATTCCTTGAGGAAAAATATCAGACAATCTGAACCCCACAAGATAACAGTGACCGAAAACACACCAGTACATCCTCCAAGGTCTGGCTGAAAATTAAAAGATGGAAAGTCCTGGGCCGAGTCAAAGCCCAGAACCTGATCTCATTGAGATGCAGTGGGATGACTTGAAGCAGGCTTTACATGCAAGAAAGCCCTTAACCATCTCACAGCTGTAAGTGAGGAGAAGGCATTTCCTCAAGACCAATGTCAGAGACCGATAGATGGACACAAGACATCCAAAGGGAGTGACACTAATCATTCGGCTGACAGGTTGTTGTGTGCAATCAAATCACTTTCTTTTCCAGAGATAAATAAAAATTAGACATCAATATGTAAACATTACTTAATAAAGACTTGCATATATAAGGTGTCCTAATGTTTCCCGTGACTGTATATGTGAACACAACACTGGTTCATCCCTTGAGGTCAGGAACCTTTATGCTTGAATATTTCAGAGGTGCGAGTTAAGAGGGTAACAAAAATGAGTCACTCTGAAAATAGTTCCTAAAACAAGAAGAAAAAAACAGCGAAAGTCATTAGAAAAGTTTAAAAGAAATATCCATTAAGACCACTTTATAAAAGCTTCAATAATCTGGGTTCAGGCTGGTTTAAGACTTTTTCACAGACTGTATGAGGTATTTTAAGCTTAATTATATGTCAGTATTCTATTATAAATAACTACTATGTGTTTTTTGTTGTGGTAAAGCGTCGTGCCTTTGTTCCAGCCCTCCGCGGGTGTGCTGTTGGGCTGTGCTCGCACCTGGACGGACTTCCTCCTGAGGTGTATTTGCTCGAAACTGGGAAAGTTGCCCAGACTTCGCCTGCAGGTTGAACTCCGCCTGGGACGGACGGGCGGTGGGGTCGCTCAGTGGCAGATATGAGACTGGATGAAAACCTCGGGGGGCGCAGAAGCTTTATCTTGTTTTAATCTATGTTTTTTTATCCTTCGACTTCATCGGGAGCTCTTTTGTTGCAGCTAGCGAGCGACACGATAGCTACTTCCGGAAAACAACCTTCATACACAGGTAAGACGAGTTTCGGCGTCGAACCAGTAAAAAAACCGCATTTTTCGCTGTAAGCAGACTCACGTAGACTACTTTCTGACTGGAAACCGAAAAACGGTTACAATTAGCGTGTGTTTGTGTTAGAAAACGCGAACGCTCGCTGATAGAGAAGTGAGTTTCTGGGCTCAAGGTGTGTAGCAGTTAGCGCAAGCTGAGCTGAAGGTGAAGCCATGGCTGAAGGAACCCAGTGAGACCAGTAAGGACCAGTTTTTATTGCCTCCTCTGTCACTGGGATCTGTCAGAGCGGTGAGGAGATTAGGAGCACATGCTTGTCAAACAGGACAGTGAGTTATTTATGGTATCCGTGACAACACATCATCCTGACAGGATGGAAAGTGCTTGTTATGGTTACTGGGCAGCTTCTTCTTAATGGAAATATTAACTCGGTGTTTAGTCTGAAGGATGATGAACATTAAAGAGACATTTAACTTTCTGCACGGACTTACAAAATATCTCATACTTTCTGTGTATCTTTCAGATTGCTAAAACTTTATTTTGCAGGCACTGGAGCTGGATTATTAATTACTAATGAAGTAAAAGGGCTATTTTACAGCTTTTAGGGCAAGGGTGTCCAAGCTGCGGCCCGGGGGCCATTTGCGGCCCTCCAATTAATTTTGTATGGCCCCTCAACTGCACTTCAAGAGTGCTACAAATGTAATGCTCCAACTTTAGCCAATGGAGATGGACACTTTTTGTGATGTGTGTAAATTGATTGCTTTTACATGTGCTATGTGGAATCTTATGTTTGTATTCATTGTAGATTATATTTATATTATGGGTTAATAGTTTGTTCTTTTTTATCTGTGTTACCATGGACAAGTCTGTTAATAAAGCTTGATTGTTTGATCTTCTTAAATGAAAAATGTTAGGTAGAACACAAAATATTTATCTTTTAATAGCCATGTTTTGCTTTTATTTTAATTAGTACGACCACAAACATCCAGTGACCTTTTACCCAAAAACAGACCTGGACGCACCCATACATTAATTTAGGTAAAACCACAGCAGGGGTTTTTGAGGAAAGCTCTTGTTTTTGTTCCTGGAAACGAACTAAAAACATTTTCTAGACCAACAAAATATATTCGAACCAATTAGTTAGAAAGCCATACACCTTTCTTTTATTAAGGCAAACCATCTGAGACCCTTATTCGGACCTACAATAATTTGTTCTTTTCTACTTTGTTTTATTAAAGTATTGTATGTTGAATTTATTGCTGAGCAGGCAAAAAGGAAATACACAATAAAGTTATTTTGTTTTTTAATTGAAAAAAAAAAAAGATCCCCGAGTACACAAAACAAAAATGTTAGTTTAAATGCTTTTTATTATATCATATTATTTTTATTGAGAGATGCTCTTGTCCAGGATTTTTGTCTTTCAATCAGATCCTGATCTCTGAATTAAAGTGTCTCTTGTGTTCGTCCTGATGTCGTAAAGGCAAATGTGAAAAATCACATTTGCACTGTTGTGTTCATATTTACCAGATGGGTAGTTGCATAATTAACCTCAGAATGTTTAAAAAAGCATCAAATTCAACACTTTAGTACCTTAACCAGTTTAGATCAGGTGTGTCCTTGGAGTCTAAAAACAAGAATAATGGCTGCAGAGATGACAAACTTTGTTTTAGTGAATCTGTAAACTGTAGAATAATCCTGTCCAGAAAGGACCGTTCTTATTATTTTAGATTTTGAGCTAGTAAGGATCATAGTCATTTGAGACTCCTTAAAAGCAGCGAAATAGCCCTTTAAAGTAGTGAGGTTACTCGGGGTTAGACATGGCCCGGTATGAGATTCTTATGGTATTATAAACTTGAGCACAATAGTTAAGCTGTTTACACAAAAAACAAATATTTTTTAAATAGAATAGCAACTATTATTCCTCCTGCTGCATAAATACAGCTTGAGAAAACGTTTGCTTCAACAGCTCCTCAGTAGGAAGGGTTTACCATGACGTTTTAACAGTTTTTAAACCTTAACATTGGTAACTAGACCATGCTTTTGTAAAAACTGTCTCACCTCAGCTTTTCTAGACAAAAATGGAGAGCTTCATCAGGAGCTGCTTTGTATCTGTGGATGTTGTGCCAATGTGCTGCAAAGGTCAGAATGAATCATTTTTGGTTTAATAAGTACGCGAGACATGAAGAAGGATGCTTTAAGATATCATGTGTTTGCTGTCTGATAGATTGTTCATGTTGTTGGGATCACTCGTTCCCTGCATATGCAAAACAAACACTGCTGATTGGATGCAAAGCAGAATAATTTGCCTGTTCCTGTAGCTGGGTACACAGCTGGTGGAAAAAATTGCTACGTTATGATTATAATGGGACTTGTAGAGGAACTTTTTTTAACTGATGAATGATGTGTAGCAGATGTGAAACACCGCAAAATCAAAAGAAAGAGACTTTTTACTTCGGTTGAACAAGAAAAGGTTTTGATCCTAGAAGGAAGCAATGTAACCGCAGAAACAAGTTTCACAAACACGCCTCATCGTTATCTGTCAAACTTCAGGCAGGCTAGGGCTGTATAACATCTCTCCAGAGGTTGTTTTAAACTTTAAAACCATTCAAAGTATTTACTGAGGAGAATTATGGTCTTCTTGTTAATGCACAAATTACATAGTTTGAAACGAATCATTAAGATAAAGTCTTAAATGACTTGAGCAAAGATGTGTTTTAGTATCTGAAATGTCAGAGGTTTCCTTGATGTTTTATAATATTCACAGTTGCTGATGATTCAGAGGTACTAACAGCCGTGTTTGTATTTAATTAGATTTCAGGTGCAGGAGCAATAATTGCTGTTGGGAATACCAGACATTGGTGTAAGGTACAGTACAGACCAAAGGTTTGGACACACCTTCTCATTCAAAGAGTTTTCTTTGTTTTCATGACTGAATATTGTAGCTTCGCACTGAAGGCATCAAAACTATGAATTAACACATGTGGAATTATATACTGAACAAAAAAGTGTGAAACAACTGAAATATGTCTTATATTCTAGGTTCTTCAAAGTAGCCACCTTTTGCTTTGATTACTGCTCCTCACACTCTTGGCAGTCTGTTGATGAGCTTCAAGAGGAAGTCACCTGAAATGGTTTTCCAACAGTCTTGAAGGAGTTCCCAGAGATGCTTAGCACTTGTTGGCCCTTTTGCCTTCACTCTGCGGTCCAGCTCACCCCAAACCATCTCGATTGGGTTCAGGTCCGGTGACTGTGGAGGCCAGGTCATCTGGCGCAGCACCCCATCACTCTCCTTCTTGGTCAAATAGCCCTTACACAGCCTGGAGGTGTGTTTGGGGTCATTGTCCTGTTGAAAAATAAATGATGGTCCAACTAAACACAAACCGGATGGAATAGCATGCCGCTGCAAGATGCTGTGGTAGACATGCTGGTTCAGTATGCCTTCAATTTTGAATAAATCCCCAACAGTGTCACCAGCAAAGCACCTCCACCCCATCACACCTCCTCCTCCATGCTTCATGGTGGGAACCAGGCATGTAGAGTCCATCCGTTCACCTCTTCTGCGCCGCACAAAGACACGATGGTTGGAACCAAAGATCTCAAACTTGGACCCATCAGACCAAAGCACAGATTTCCACTGGTCTAATGTTCATTCCTTGTGTTCTTTAGCCCAAACAAGTCTCTTCTGCTTGTTGCCTGTCCTCAGCAGTGGTTTCCTAGCAGCTATTTTACCATGAAGGCCTGATTCACACAGTCTCCTCTTAACAGTTGTTCTAGAGATGTGTCTGCTGCTAGAACTCTGTGTGGCATTGACCTGTTCTCTAACCTGAGCTGCTGTTAACCTGCGATTTCTGAGGCTGGTGACACGGATGAACTTATTGTCTGCAGCAGAGGTGACTCTTGGTCTTCCTTTTCTCTGGCGGTCCTCATGTGAGCCAGTTTCTTTGTAGCGCTTGATGGTTTTTGCGACTGCACTTGGGGACACTTTCAAAGTTTTCCCAATTGTTCGGACTGACTGACCTTCATTTCTTAAAGTAATGATGGCCACTCATTTGTCTTTACTTAGCTGCTTTTTTCTTGCCATAATACAAATTCTAACAGTCTATTCAGTTGGACTATCAGCTGTATACTGTATCCACCTCCTGCACAACACAACTGATGGTCCCAACCACATTTATAAGGCTTGAAATCCCACTTATTGAACCTGACAGGGCACACCTGTGAAGTGAAAACCATTTCAGGTGACTGCCTCTTGATGCTCATCAACAGAATGCCAAGAGTGTGCGGAGCAGTAATCAAAGCAAAAGGTGGCTACTTTGAAGAACCTAGAATATAAGACATATTTTCAATTGTTTCACACTTTTTTGTTCAGTATATAATTCCACATGTGTTAATTCATAGTTTTGATGCCTTCAGTGTGAAGCTACAATATACATAGTCATGAAAATAAAGAAAACTCTTTGAATGAGAAGGTGTGTCCAAACCTTTGGTCTGTATTGTAGATGTAGATGACACACCTCCTCCTGCCACGCAGACTGGAAAAGTTGTCGTCAAACTCAGCCTCACCTGTGTTCGTTGAGGGTGTGGCCGCAGCACATGGGATTCACTCACATCAGCCATCTCAAAGCCGGGGATTCGACCCGGCTTTGAAGAAATGCAACCTCCGGTAATCCTGGAGGCCGTTGAAGACATTTCCCTTGAAAGCTTACGCTCTCACATGATTACAAGGCTTTTAATATGAAGAAAGTGTTTTCTTTGTTGAGTCCAGCTCTGTTAACACTGTGCGATGGTTAGCTGTGAGCATTGGAAACACAAATCTATTGTGATGGTATATGAGTTTTGATTCAAGTTAGGACATCATTTTAAGTACAAAAATTTTCAAAAAGAAAATAACATTTTTAGGTTGAGAAGGAACATGTTTATTTTATTCAAGTAATGCTTTGTAATTGGTCCTTGTAGGCTATTATTTTTCAATAACCTTTTACCAATGCATTGGGACACAATGATGTAACCTGGGGGACAACGAGTGTTTCGGGTCTCTCAACACCATACACCCTCATGCAGGGCATCCAGCCAGTGTTGATCAGGCCTTGACTTGCGTCCCAGCAGCAACCAACGGATCAGCCCTCTTTAGCCAAAGCCACCTTGTAGCTTTTTCTGTAGCTTCGCTTGCGGATTTTACGGCCGTCTTTTTAGCCATCCCTGCAGTGTTGGCCTTACAATAGTAACGGTTAACATGCAATTTCTTGTAAATCATTATCGTAACGCTGAAATTTGCCAACATTTTAAAATCCAGCATGTTTCATGATGCATAAGGGCAAATTTGCTTTAATACGTTCAGCCTTCCTGTTATCCACTTTAAAACTTGCTGTCTTGTACCGCAGGCATGTTTTGACATGTTTTGGAAAATACAGATTCCTTTTTGAAATAGCTTCTTACATCTGTGCTTCCTTTGACTTTATTTTAATCACTAAAATAGCTAACTAGTAGTCTTCTCCTATGCACCTGGTGGTGCACAGGTATGATGCGTTCACTGATCTGAAACAGATAGATTTTTGAGTTTCTGACCAGCTGATGCAGTTAAAAGCGGTCCGGTTATTCTTTTGTGTCATTTCCGGACACTCAAGATGAGAATTGGTTGCCAGTGTGGATGTAACTACTTGATTGTAGCTTTAATTTGTAGATTGACCCTCCTGTAACTTTCTAAGTGTCCATTCGTGACACTTTAGCCGATAAATATCTGCTGATACTGCAAAGTCAACTCATAATAGACTGTGGTTTTACTTTACTTATTTCAATTAAGAAAAAAATCCATGTTAGACTTTTTAATCAACATGGAAATTTTAAAATCATAAGCTTATTTTCTCTAACAATGCAGTGTGGTGACATTTTCTGCCTAGTTTTCTCTTAAGTTATTCTCCATCTGAAGTAAAAAAAATCTATAATATACTTAAAAAATGTTAGATTTGTGACAGTTTCTTATAAAACCAAAGAACCAATCCTCATGAAAATGCAGGAGCATCCCAAACACAATTGGCTAATGAAAGCGGCTCTTTATTCAATTCAATTCAAAGATACTTTATTGATCCCCGAGGGGAAATTAGAATTCCAGTACAACCCATCCAAACATACATCATGACACAAGACAATGGGGGGACGGGTCACCGAGGCTTTGCTGCCCACTCACAGGCGCTGCCCTTGCTAGATGAGAAAAGAGGCCACATTAGGTAAGTAGAGGGAAAAAAAATCATATTTCACACTTTATCCTTAGCAGGATACAGTTTGAGATTGCAAAAAACCTCAGCACAAAGAAGTAACAAATTTACAAAACAACATCATGCCGGGAATGGTGAAGGTGGTGTGAGGGGGTGCAAATGTTTATCTTGAGCATGTGTGTGTGCAAGTGAGTGTGTGCAAGTAAGTCCATGAAGCGCTGTCACAGAGACCATTGTCCTTGATGATACGTTGGAATGTTCATCAACCGGCCACAAAGTTCTGAGCAGGTCCACAGGTGTCCTCAGGGAAGGGAGGGGGCAGAGGGAGCAGAGCGTCATGTTTACATAACTTCCAGGAGAAGTTGAAGATAGCCAGCCATCAAGGCCGTGCAGGGGAGCCAGATTCAGAAAAACAATAATTATTTGGGTTAGGCTGACTCTTAATTTTCCGTCAGCCTTGAGAGTCTCACTGGTTCTTCTCAAAGGCAAATCCAAACAGCCAAATTCCTGGTCTTTCTGCCAGATCCGAGCGAACAACTTTCTCCAAGATTTATCCCATTTCACCCCTGAGTCCAGGAACCGCAACCTGCCTGCGATGCGATCCTGTGTAAGGATCACATCCAGTCTGCGATTCAGCTCACGTAACATCTCAGTCTGAGTGTTGATCGCTCTGAAGATCCCATCACACATGCCAGGCAGCCTTACAATGGCCAGAACAGCTGCTGACATTCTCCGAATTTCTCGATATGCCAGGTAACCGCTGACTCCAAAAAGCAGAAATCCTGATATCAAACATCCAATTATATACACATCTTCCACATCCTCGACTGACATTATCGACAGACACACAATCCTCCACTTCTGCCAGGAGTCCATCGTGTATCCGGAGAAAAATGTCCCGTCCGGGCAAGTGGGCTCTCCCGACCCCTGTCTTCTCGTCGAGAAAATTTGATCAATTGCATTGAGAGACCAGCTGACCAAATCCATATTTTGGAAGAATTTGGAAAATGTGCAAAAAGAGGCTCCAAAAAAAAGACAAGACACAGAGCTGAAGCAGGGCAGATATGGGAGGGGTGCGGGAGACAGAGAAAAAGCGTCCACCTCCACCGAGAGCAGGAAAAAGGAAACCTTATTAATATGACATCAATATCATTAAGACAACAGTGGGTCTCACACTGTCCGTTTTGTGTTTTATTAAGTCAGTGTTCTGCAGGAGTCAGAGTCTCAGAAGAGAAACCTTAACCTCTGATATAAAATCCTAACTGGCTGAAATAATGTTACATTGTGTCCACTGAAACAGCCAATTAGATGCGAACCACTTCTGTGAATCTAAACTGAACCAGAATTTGCCTCACTAAACCACTAATCCTGCTTTGTGGTACAAGCCTTTGGTCCTCCGTGCATGGTTTAGACATTTCTCTGCTTCTTTACTCCAGATTAAAATTATTGGGTGATAAATGGGCTACTACTGCTGGTCTGAAATGGAGGTAATTCAAGCATCACAATCAGGTGTGTTGGAGCACGAATGAGCCTGAAAATATGTAGGACAGATTGAGAAACTCTACCATAAAAGTTCAGTATAGCCGGTCTGTCTTTTGCTGCTATTAATGAATTGAACTGTTGGATATGAAATAAAACCATTTAGGAGCTCTTCATGAAAAGTCTCTGCACATCTCAGTAGAGCAAAATGATAAAAGTTTTAAAGCAGCAGGAAAGGAATTTTGTAGGGGAGAGTCTATTTTACATCGTCTAATTTTATATTCTTGCATGAGGTCATATTTATGTAATAGAAATGGATCAGTTTCTACTGTGCTTCTTTCTCAGTGCTATATTATCCTTCATCCATTACAGGAGAAAGTATTCCTTGCGGCTAGGAAGGACAAAGAAAGGGAGCGGACCTGTGTGTGTGCAAATGGAAAAAAAAACTTGCACGCACAAATTTCTATCCTGGCTTTTGTGTTTTCTATCAATCATTTGTCCGACAGTCCTTTACCTGTGGCAGTACAACGTCGGCAGTCTAAGCTCACCCTGATATGCACACACCTGCATATGTATTGGCACGGAAAACAAGAGGCAGGACATTTTTCCTTTCCCATCCTGCTCGCAAGTTATACCAGCCCACCCCCCCCTTACCCTCTGCATTCCTCGTACCGGCGCAGTCAGAGCTCTTAAACATCCAATCTACTGCGGCACGCACACAGGCATTATTCTGATGGTCTGGGAGGCTGAACTCTGGTTTCGTTCAGGCTTCGGGCGACTGCTAGAGTCTCAGGTTTGCGTGCAGTGGCAGAAAATATAATCTCCTGGGAGTCGCTTCAGTAACACCGGCAAGAAAGCTCTCTCTTTTATTTTGGTTTAGGGTCTGAAATCCGGATCACAAAGGCATGGATTATGAAGGTAGTTAACTATGTTTATTTTTTTTTTTTTTACCCTTATAGCATGTGCGCCATGAAAACATCTCTTCTCCACTCCTCTCTATTCTAAGCAACAAGCTTATCTTATTATTGTGGTTGATTATAGTCATAGTGGCATTCTTGAGGAATTTTAATAGCATAAAGCTTTCTAACTGTAGTTAGCGTTTCATAAACGTTTTTTTCATATTCAAAGTTTCTTAATGGATGTGGTTCAACCCTTTATATTAGAAATTTTGCCTTTATGAGTTCCTGTCTTCTAATACTTATGTCCAGTTGTGGATAGGCATGGTGTGTTTTCTAGTATCCAGGCACCAAGTTTCAAAACCTTTATGGTCTTGAAATCGCTGAAACATCATACTATTCCTATGGTTTTGAAGTCTGTTGAGGTGCAAAAAATTGTGCAACTGAAGTTTTTTCATATTGAATGGACCATAAAGTAAAGAAATGCAGCCCCTCCCCTTCATGGTGCTGTGTACTGCTGGTCAGCTGGCTAAAAGAAGGATCCGGCACTTTACCTGGTCTAAAAAAAGGGCAACTTCAGGTTGTTTGGAAATATTTGAATTCGTGAAAAAATAACATGGTCATGGATTGGAAACTAAAGTAACGCCACTGATCATTCATATTAGAGAAACGCTATTTTTAAACTAGAGGTAGCAAGCTACATAAAGAAGCTGACTGCAGGCTGTCTACCTGAATAATTATCCTGCCAATATCAGCCTACTGGGGACCAGTGCTACTTTATAAAGGACAGAAAGCCAAAAAGCTATCTGATGCTATAATCACTTGAATGTTTTCTGAGGTTAGCAATTACCACAGTTAGCGCTGCTAGCATTCCTGAAACTCTTTTTGTGTAGCTAGAGAATAAAGACCCTTAGCTTTACTCTGAGATTTTCCAAACACAGCCAGCATTTCATAAGAAACACAGGTTGAAATTCAAAAGGATAAACAAGAACGAGTTTGCTTTACTGTGTTTAGCCTTCCTGTTGTCTTTTCTAACATGAAAGCATCTTAAATGGCAAGTTTTATCTGTCTCCTCTAACTTTATTTTTAATATTTTACTGATACGGCTAATAGCTAACTTAGTCTCGACTCAGTAACAGCCTTCACACTGAAGAGTGTTGTCAGTGCAACATGGTAGTGCTTAGATATGGTGCGCTAACTGAAGGGTAATTTATCTGTTTCTCACAGGGCCGATCAGGTTTTAGGGAGCAACCGTTTTTTCCTTTTTAATTAAATTGGTGCATCTCTATTTAGCAATTGTTTTATTCTATATTTTTAACAAATATTACATTATTATAACTAAAAGAGAATGTAATGTTAGCAGTAGTACAATTAGCTAGTTTTTCTATTTTCTATTTTAAAAATGTTATTCATTTCTAAATTTTATACATTGATGAAATAACATACTGTGAAAAGGTGGTATTTTTATTCAATGTTATGAGGCTGTGAAAATCTCATTACAGCTCATGCCTAGATGAGGAGTATTTATCCAAAAGTTTCTTCAAAGTTTCATTCAGTTCTCTGTTTTTGGGAGGAATTTTAAGAGAGTTTAGTAGCTGCACAAAGGCATTGTGACTCCTAGTGTTTAGGTGCTGAAGCGATCATTAGTGAAGGGGGATTGCATTTCTGCCCACATAATTCAAACTTCTTACACTTGTGGAGTACCATGTGCTCCTCCCATAAGCAGAGGTTTGACTTCAGTCCATTTTCTTCTGCCTCATTTCACAGAGTTCTGTGCTTTCTGGGAAAAGCACCGTGACTTTTAGCTGACTTTTAGCGAAATTCACTTTGTCCCCCAGGGAGCTTGCTGAGAGGAAGCAGCTGCAGCTCGCTGCCATATTGCTGCTGCTCTCTGAATTTGTGATTTGCTGTCCAGTATCAGTGAGAACAGTTGAAGTATTGCCATGGACCTTACTCTGATGTTCTCTCTCTACAGAAAATCAGGATGAAGACCAGGAGATAACACTATGACTATGGATCTGTACTTTGCTGTTTAATTGCGTTCAGCTTCAAAAAATAAAGACGTAAACATCTGAAACCCATCAGCGTGAGCTTCTGTGGAGATAAGAGGAAGCTGATCTTCCCCTGATACAGGTTTGGGCTGAGCTTCCACAGAAGATGGCTGCAACAGAAACCAAAGTCACCAGCAGCGCTGCAGGTCTGTCCTGGGCTCGCGTATGTAAAGATTGTGGCCAACCGCATGAGGGTCAGGACACTCACCTGTACGAGTACCAAAATGAGGTGGACGATGAGTTGGTTTGTCACATTTGCCTACAGCCCCTCCTCAGACCCATGGATACTCCATGTGGGCACACGTACTGTTTTCACTGTCTCAGCAACTTCCTGAAGGAGCAGGACTTTTGCCCTGTGGATCGCCAGCGTCTACAGCTGAAGCAGTGTCGACCTTCCAGCCTGCTGGTGAGGAACCTGCTGGACAAACTGGTCGTGACGTGCCCTCACTATGCAGTGTGCCAGCAGGAGATGCAGCGTTGTGAGCTGCAGCCTCATCTGCACAACAGGTAGGATTCTGGCTGAGATGGTGACGATTCCTCACAGCATATTTAGTAAACGTTTCTGACAACCCAGAAGTATTTAAGATGTTATTTTAGTTTGGAAAGGAGAAACTGTTCTTTTGGATGGCTAATTATTTAATGAACAATTATACTATGTTAAAAAATATAGTATTGCATCCCTTTTTTCAGTTTTGCTGATTTTATTTAATATACACCAAACTACAGCTGCACAATATATGGAATCACTGTCATACTCCAGACATCAGTGCACGCAAGATCACAATCACAAAGGGCAGCTTAAAAGTTATTTTTGTGTTATGCATTTATGGTCTGTATATCTATAGTTTATTTGGTAAGTTGGGTGGACTCTTACTGCCTACAACCTCTCACAGGGGGTGTTTAGGGCCTTGTGGCATGGTTAAAAACAAAGAAAAATGTCAAGAAAATGTGGGTTTATCATGTTCTATATGATCATTGTAACGTCATTAAATTTTGTAACAGATTGAATGGATTTACTGCTAAAACACAGCTAAATTTAGATACAATTTGATGTCAACTGGTTCAGAATCTCCACTTTCAGATATTGCATGACATGTAATATCAGGTTTTTTCTAACAAAACAAGTACTTTTAGGTAACATGTAGGCCCCAAAGAAGAAGCTGTGTTTAAAAGCTGTGAATCCATGAGTGACAAGATGCACTGGCAGAAAAGCCCCAATGAAATATGAGGCGATCAAAACTCAAATTAAACATACAGGTCCTTCTCAAAATATTAGCATATTGTGATAGTTCATTATTTTCCATAATGTCATGATAAAAATGTAACATTCATATATTTTAGATTCATTGCACACTAACTGAAATATTTCAGGTCTTTTATTGTCTTAATACGGATGATTTTGGCATACAGCTCATGAAAACCCAAAATTCCTATCTCACAAAATTAGCATATCATTAAAAGGGTCTCTAAACGAGCTATGAACCTAATCATCTGAATCAACGAGTTAACTCTAAACACCTGCAAAAGATTCCTGAGGCCTTTAAAACTCCCAGCCTGGTTCATCACTCAAAACCCCAATCATGGGTAAGACTGCCGACCTGACTGCTGTCCAGAAGGCCACTATTGACACCCTCAAGCAAGAGGGTAAGACACAGAAAGAAATTTCTGAACGAATAGGCTGTTCCCAGAGTGCTGTATCAAGGCACCTCAGTGGGAAGTCTGTGGGAAGGAAAAAGTGTGGCAGAAAACGCTGCACAACAAGAAGAGGTGACCGGACCCTGAGGAAGATTGTGGAGAAGGGCCGATTCCAGACCTTGGGGGACCTGCGGAAGCAGTGGACTGAGTCTGGAGTAGAAACATCCAGAGCCACCGTGCACAGGCGTGTGCAGGAAATGGGCTACAGGTGCCGCATTCCCCAGGTCAAGCCACTTTTGAACCAGAAACAGCGGCAGAAGCGCCTGACCTGGGCTACAGAAAAGCAGCACTGGACTGTTGCTCAGTGGTCCAAAGTACTTTTTTCGGATGAAAGCAAATTCTGCATGTCATTCGGAAATCAAGGTGCCAGAGTCTGGAGGAAGACTGGGGAGAAGGAAATGCCAAAATGCCAGAAGTCCAGTGTCAAGTACCCACAGTCAGTGATGGTCTGGGGTGCCGTGTCAGCTGCAGGTGTTGGTCCACTGTGTTTTATCAAGGGCAGGGTCAATGCAGCTAGCTATCAGGAGATTTTGGAGCACTTCATGCTTCCTTCTGCTGAAAAGCTTTATGGAGATGAAGATTTCATTTTTCAGCACGACCTGGCACCTGCTCACAGTGCCAAAACCACTGGTAAATGGTTTACTGACCATGGTATCACTGTGCTCAATTGGCCTGCCAACTCTCCTGACCTGAACCCCATAGAGAATCTGTGGGATATTGTGAAGAGAACGTTGAGAGACTCAAGACCCAACACTCTGGATGAGCTAAAGGCCGCTATCGAAGCATCCTGGGCCTCCATAAGACCTCAGCAGTGCCACAGGCTGATTGCCTCCATGCCACGCCACATTGAAGCAGTCATTTCTGCAAAAGGATTCCCGACTAAGTATTGAGTGCATAACTGTACATGATTATTTGAAGGTTGACGTTTTTTGTATTAAAAACACTTTTCTTTTATTGGTCGGATGAAATATGCTAATTTTGTGAGATAGGAATTTTGGGTTTTCATGAGCTGTATGCCAAAATCATCCGTATTAAGACAATAAAAGACCTGAAATATTTCAGTTAGTGTGCAATGAATCTAAAATATATGAATGTTAAAGTTTCATCATTACATTATGGAAAATAATAAACTTTATCACAATATGCTAATATTTTGAGAAGGACCTGTATGAGTTTTTCCTAATATCATAGTGGCATGTTTGTAAAAGATATGGCAATTCATGAACAAGCTCCACTCTTCAGTTTGGTGGTCATGGTGACCGGATACCCAGCACACTACGGTGTGTTTTTAATCCACTGATGGGGCACTACACTGAGTACAATGTGCCACATATCCTAAATACAACATAACCGCCTCAGTTCATTTGAGTAGAGGGCATGGCACAATTAAACAGAGCATCCACAGACACCTTTGTTAATCCACTTAGTGTTTTCTGACAGGCTCAAGGAAACAACCAGACTTCAGATTTCTATGCTGAAAATCCCTTTCTGTGTTCTGTGTGCTCAGCAGCGCAACATTAACTTTCACAGAAACATCTGGCATAAACTCATCAGAGGAAGAAACATTTTCTTATGGTGATCAATAATCCTCCAAGTTTAACCCCTCACCACAGCATGACTGAAAGCTAAAGGACATCCTCATTTGACTTATTGTGTAGAAGTTTGGGGGAAGGCTTGTAAAACATACTAATTCCCCTTCTGTTTTGCAAAAAAGAGCTGCAAGAATCATAAGTAGAAAGCGATACAGGGAACCAACGAATCCACTTTTCCTGAATTTAAAATGTATGAAATATTATGACTTGGTGGACCATCATATTTTACAAGTTGTGTTTTTAATATACATAACAAATCAGAAAATTTGCAAAAAAAAGAATTGTTAGAAGAGATTGTATTTATAATTTAAGAGGATCAGAAAATGCCTGATCCAATGGAGAAAGGAAATAATAAATGTTTAATCATAAATTAACTGTGACTAGTGACACCCAGGCCTAATTACTGCCAGAACAATCAAGAAACAAATTACATGCAACCTATCTGGCAACATGAAGTAGGCTAAAAGGTGTATAAAAGCAAAGCCTCATACAGTGATCTAAAGAAACTAAAAGACGAAAGAAAAGCAAAGTCACTGACATCTATCATTCTGGAAAGGGTTACAAAGACGTTTATCAGCTTTCGGGACTCCATGAAGTCATAATAAGAGCGATTATCAAAAAAATGCTGCTAACCTGGAACAGTGGTGAACCTTCCCAAGAGTGCTTCAACCACAGTAGGTCACCAAACCACCCAGAACCACATCTAAAGCACTGCAGGCCTCACTTGTCTCAGATAAGGTCAGAGTTCATGATGCAACAGTAAGAAAAAAACTCGACAAAAATGGCATCTATGGTAGAGTTCCATGGCAAAAACCACTGCTGACCAAAAACAACACATCTCACATTTGCAGAAAAATATTTTATAGACCCTAAAGTCAGAAAACATTTTGTGGACTGACTAGACAGCAGTGGAAATAACAGCCTTTTTGCGTGTCTGAATTATAATTATGGAAAGAGAAGTAGACCAGAATTCCTTCACTGCAACGTAAACAACTCATTGCTAGTTATAACAAATGCTTCATGATAGTTGTTCCCACCAAGGGTGGCACAACCAGTTATTTGTATTAGGGCTCATTTACTTTTTCACATAGAGCCAGGTTGGTTTGGAAAGCTTTTTTTCCCATTAAGTGAAATCATATTTTGGAAACTGCATGCTGTGCTTACTCAGGTTATCTTTTTATGATAGTATATTTTGTTTTTATGTCCTGAAACATTTAATTGTGACAAAAAGGCAAAAACAGAAACAATCTGTGAAGGGTGGCAAATCATTTTTTTAAATAAACAGAAGTTAATCCATGGAGAAAGAAGTCCGTTTTTAAATCACCCTATCCTTTTAGTCGCTACAGTTCAAGCTTGAACACACAGCTTTATAATTACTGAGCTCAAGACGAGGCACAGGTCAGTCGTCTTGCTCTGCACATGCCCAGTGTGGTGCTTATTGCCAGACATTACGCAGTTATTAATGAGAGGCAGAGTGCCCTCCTGCTGCCTTTCTGTGCAAACAACAAGGATACAAAGTTCAGGAATGAGAGACGAGCAGCAAGCCCAGATCTCTAAGTAAATGAAACATAACCTTTCACATTGAGCTCCCTGCTCTGCAGCAGAGGTGTCTGACTCATAGGTACATTGCTTTTCTTAGCATCCCTTATTGTCTAAACTTGTTTAAACATCTATTTCTGCAGCTCCATGTATTATGACCCAATTAGCACCGTCTCTTTCTGTTTATTTATAGTCTGATATTGTTCTTTCTAAGAATAAATCCTCTTATGTGCGGTCTTTGTGTTTTTCCAGATGTCCTGTTTTTAAGAGGCTGAGGGAAGAAGCAGAGAAGAGGAAGAGGCCCTCCTGGAATGAAATAAAAGGACGTAAGGTTGACGGAGAGTCATCTGGAGATGCAAAACATTCAGCTACGCTGTCTGGAAATTTCACCAGGGATCAGTCTGAGCCTGGTCTGATAAATCCTGCTTATGAGGAAATCGAGGATGGTATGGAGTCATTTTATCACCCATTCCTGTTATTTGTGAAAACATGTTTAATGCGACCACATCCTTCTCTGAATGCGTTTGCAAAAGCTTCTTATGTGCTTCAGTGGCAGTTAATAGTATTTGTTGCTTTAAGTGTAGATGTATTCATTACTGGAATCATTGTGAGGACACATTGTTACTGTTTTTAGTTTGAGGTGATTCTCTTGAAGCCCAGGTGAATCATCAGCCAAGCTGCAGGAACATGTACCAGCTCACAGATGTTTTAACCACACAGTTTCATCATCGGAAAAACCCTTTAAAGCAACAGTAAACCCACATCACGGAGCAACACACCTGAGCTGATAAATGTCCCTTAAATTCCAGCTGTTTGGTCTCAGTTTGTTATTACTCACAAGGAATTACTCGCAGTACATTATTTGAAATAAAGTTTTCTTGCTTATGTATCAACATGCTGATTCATCCGTTTTGCTTCATCTCTGCAGTCTCTGGTTAACCCCTTTCACACATTTATTTATCTGTTCTCAACGGTGTAAAAATGTCCGTATCGAGCCACTTCTGTTTCCATTTGGGAATTCACACAGCCCAAACAGAAACAGATTAGCGCCATGTGAACATGTGCTTACACACAACAAGCCGGCGTCACGGCATCAGCATTGAAGGTTAAGCCCGTGTGTCTAGACGGGGGTCAGTTACCAGAAGGTATTCTGAGGTTTTAAAAACTGCTAAAATAGAACCATTCCTTTAGTTTAAAGTCTTATTTTAATAAAATGCCAGAGAAAGTGCTGCAGTGACTGGTGTTTTCTCCAGCTATATGGAGCATAGAGCAAAGCAGCGCTGACCCTCCCCCACCTGTTGCTTTGCACTGCTGGTCAGGAGGCTGAAGGGAGGACCAATATATTTTTTCTCGTATTTGCAGAATATGCCAATTCAGCTGTTTGGAAAAATATCCCGTCAAGAAAAACCCTAGAGACTCATGGAATTGACAAGCTGTTTTTAAATAAAAGCTAATAGATCGACTTTCTTGATTTATATCTGTGAAAATACCATGAACCTCTTTTACATTTTATAGTGTTTACATTTACAAAGGCTTCCTTTGCAGTGAACACGTGGCTTTGTGTTATGAATTCAGGTAATTGTTTTTAAAAAGAAGTTAATTTTTAACTGCGTTATGCAACCGTGTCGTGTTGAAGTCAAACAAAAGTGAGCTGGGGGTTTAACATTATCAGTGCTGTATCCAAAGGTCAGCACACTCCTGTTAAACATTACACAACTGGCGGATAATACAGCATCCTGCTGTCTTATTCCTATATGTGAGGTTGAGTTGATGGGTGTCTCACCTAAAGTAAAATTAAAGGGAACATTTTGTTGACCTTTCATGATTAATGTTCGCTTGGGTTCTCATGTGCAACTCAGTCCTTCTTTCGGTGGAAAATATTTATCTCAGTCTTCAGAGACGATGTATTCAGCTGTTTATTTGTCTTTGCTTTGCGTTTCTCAACCTTTTGTTCTCAGTTTCTTTGTGAAATAACTACAGCTGACTCAAGTCCAAGTTTGAAGTTGGATCTTGTCGTTTTGTCAGCCAGTAATTTACCATTTATGTAAACGTTATCTCCTTATCTTCTTCTCATGGAGCCTCTTATTATGACGCTGGCACCTCTGTGGTCTGTTGTCTGGACCCTCCTACCTTGGTTGCCCAGGTGCTCCACAAACATGCAGGATACCACCTGCACCAAAACAATCATCTTGATCTTATCTGATCAAAGAATGTTCTCAGACCTCTTCTAGTTTTGGAAGCAGAGCGTTTTATTTTGAAATCCGTCCATGCAGGGTTTTGTTAAGCGGTGTCCCTCATACTTTAAGGTGCTGCAGTGGGTTTACCTTTATGTTTTGCCCCTGATCTGAAACCGAACCAATTTGTTTTGTTAGAATTGGTGCAGATAAGATGTGAGTTGTCAGAATTGCAGCTCTGAGCAGTACGTTTTATTTTTGTTCTCATACCTTAATTAAGGATGCAGTGGTAAAGATTTTTGTTGGTTTTTATTAATTTTTCTGATCTTACACTCTGATGAATCTTTTTCTGAAAGCCAACAAATGTCTGATGCTATTCAAATATTTAGGTTTTATTATCCCTGATGGATTTCAAGGCTTTTGGAATAAGTTCTCTACAAAGATTGTACTGAACCCATTCTTTTAAAACCCTGTTAAATAAGATATCCAGTGATGCATAAAATGTATTTTGATGAAATCAGATATTTACATATGTTGTATACAAAGATACATAACCTTTTTGTGTCTCTCTGTCTGACATTAAATCAGACTAAACCTTTCGGACTGTACCATGCCTACAAGCAAAACATGTTTTCTTTCTATAAAGCACACTACATGTAAATATCTGGTTTTAGCTCTTTTTCTGTGAATAAATGTTGAATAAAGCTTATTATTTTAAGCAGTCAGGATATGAAACATTAGGTAAATATGACAAAATGTGTATAACGTTTACAGGGACCTTAATTGTTCTTACTTTTAGCTGAATATAAAAACAGTTTTTAAATTGCGAAACTAATGTATAAAGAAACAAATACTTAAACAAGCAAAAGTTATCAGGAAATCCACTGAACTGAGTTTCAAAGACATGAAGTCGTCAGCCTGAATAGTAATATTACAAATGCAGTACAAAATCTTAACGAAATTAATGAAATAAAAACATGCTCTTCATGGAGATATTTGTATCCAGCTAAAGTAAAGTTTAAAATTACTTTATCATATGTTTATCAGCTAGCTTTGAATGAGAACCAAATAAATGACCTGATTTCTGCTTCAGAAATAATAAAAGTAGCTTTGTTCATTCCCCTTGGTTTTCTGCTCCTCTCTTTCCTGCAGACAACACGCCCCTGCGGTCCAGTCTGGTGGCCGAGGCCAACGTGGTGGAGCTGTTCAGAGACGAACCCCAGGAGGAGTTGGGCCTCCGCATTGTCGGAGGAAAAGATACACCACTGGGAAACATAGTGGTCCAGGAGGTTATCCGGGACTCGATAGCCTCTCGTGATGGCAGACTGGCTCCAGGGGACCATATCTTAGAGGTGGGACCAAGAAATGTGTTGGAATTGCGTTTCGCACAATGTTGTCTTTTTCAGTGTGGGTAGTTCAGTTAGACAGGGGTGTCAAAATTTAGTCCTGCAACTCTCAGATGTTTTTGATCCAACACGCTTGAATCAAATATTCATATCCGAAAGGACTGTTTGGAGTGCTTTAATTGTTGGCTGATATATTCCAGGTGTTATGAACTGATGTAATATTTAGCCACTTGGACAGAGTCTCATAGAAGTAGATGCTCACACCAGACACAAATTGCCCAAAATGTTAAAGGTCAGAGTGATGGAAGCACGGATGGGAGGGAGGAAAGAAGAAAATAGGCATGTCACAGCTCATAGTCTCGCAAAATTTACTAATATTATCACTATCGCAAGATTTTTTACTTTTTTTTTTAAAGATATTTCTTCGGCACTAGTGGCCTCCATTTTTTTAATTCTTTGACAATAGGCAGACAGGAACGAGGGGCAGAGAGAGGGGGAGACACCCAGCAAATGTCGCTGGGTCCAGGACTCGAACCCGGGATGGCCTCCCCGAGGACCGCGGCCTCCGCATACGGTCGCGCGATTAACCCCCACACCACCAGCGCTGCGCCCGCAACATTTTTTTTATATCGTGCAGCCCTGCACTAGCATTTAAAGCAAGGCATCGAGTTTATGACGCAAAAGAACAACTTTTCCTGCATCTTTTTTCGGTCCTCGTTTGGAACTGGAACCACAATAAAATATATTATGGGCCGAATTATCAATAATCCAAATACCAAAAATAGAGCAAACATGCCAATGTTAGCCTAGCACTTCTGAGAAATGCCCCAGATGAAAACATCAGCAGCAGCAACGAGATGTAAGTCTATTGATTGCTGTAGCTGAATTTATCAGAAAAGAGCAGAAGATCTTGTGAAGATCCTGACAGAGTATTTTCATTATTCTCAGTGAAGCAATCCTGTACCAACACGGGCGGAAAGGTCAATCGGAAAGGAAGAAGCCATTACTCCAGAAGCAACACAAAGTTTACAATGCATTTTTTGAATGCACTCAGGGACAAAGACTTCAAGACATGGTCTGTTTATACTAAAATTGAAGAGTTTGGCCATAATGACGATTGTTACATATAGAAAGCATAAGAGTTTCAGAACACCACTGCAAATGTTAGGCAGCATCATGTTACATGGGCGTTTTACTGCAGGAGGGACTGGTGCACTTCACAAAATAGAAAGCACCATCAGGATGGAACTTTATGTGGAAATATGAAAGCTACTTCTCAAGACATCAGCTAGAATGTTAAAGCTTGGGCACAAATTGACTCGACGACAACAAAGTCAGTGTTTTGAAGTGGCCGTTACAAAGCCCTAATCTCAGTCCTAAGACACCTTACCCACATCATACAATTTAAAGGCAATTCTTCCAAATACTAATAGAATATATGTAAACTTTTGGATTTGAAGAAAGTAAAACAAACTCTGTCGTCATTCTGGTATTTGGCAAATAGAAATACTCATGGCAATCCTAACTGACCTAAAACATGAAAAGTTGAATCTGTTGTAATGTCAGACAGTGAGAAAAGGAAAGATAATGCGTTTATATACATTGTATTTATAAAAAGTATCTGGTTTCATCCGTACACTGCATTGGTTTTCTAAACTCCAGTGTTGTACGAGACTGGGACCTGATATCAGTACATGCCTAATTTTAAAGGACTTTGGTCAGTATCAGGAGAAACAAAAAGTCTGGTCAGGACTTCTCTATGTAGGTTCCCACCATATTTATTTATATACAATACTATTCTAAAATCTAGATGTTTGAAACTGGTATAGATTCACAGTTTTCAAGGTTTTCTGAAGTTCAAATATTGTATCAGTGAACACTGTCCTTAAATCCATTTACAGGCTAGTCACGGTCATTTCACTCCTTATTTTGGAGCATTGTAGGAAGAATATGCTTTGGTTAATTCGGTCAACTAACTTAAAAATAAGGAAATCGATGAAAATGCACAAACACTGCACCTCAGATCAAAGGATAACTTATGAAAAAAATAAATTTAGCATAAAAAACAAGTTTTAAAGAAGCAGCCAATTTCTAAAAACCTTTAAAGCACCTGAAGAACATGTAAATAATAGTCCCTAATCTCTCTGTAGCAACAGGTAGCACAGTGTTGTTAAATGTTTGGAAATCTGGCAGCGCTGTAAGCCATTGAGCCGTTTTTGCCTACCTGATGTTTATTCAGTGCATCTGTGATTTAGGAGGAAAGAGTCCGATGTAACATGACTGTATTTAAGGACAATAGGAGGGTTAATAGGTGATCTCCATAAAAAAAGATTTCTTATTTTGAATGGTGATTAATTCCTAAATAAATATGCAAATGTATCATTGATTACATGTGGATTCGTAGTAATACAGGCAGGCTTCCTGCCCCTGTGTGGGAAATTCTCCATAGCGTGACACCGTTCATCCCAGCATGGTTTTGAATGAAAAACTTCTCATAGGAAAACAAACAGTTCTTTTTCAGTGAGGGAATGAGGGACAGTAGATGTTCAAGATAAACAAGTTTTAACTCCATGGTAATGGGGTGTGTTTCACCAGACACAAACACGTCATTTCAGAGAGATCAACCTCACCTGCCCAGTGTCACCAACTGACTCGCTGCTGTTTCGTTTTCAAAGGAAAAGTGATGAGGTGTTGAGTTTCGTCTGTTTATGTTTTTCCGCTGGACATGTTTGTAGAACCAAGGCCATGTAAATTTGCTGCAATGCTAGATTTATATATAGAAAAGCGATTTTGAAGATTTTACTTCAATCTTCATTATTTCTGGTTTTATCTCCATATACATTCAGTTGAAATTAGATATTTACATACACTGTATAAAAATACAGGTCTGTTTTAGGCCCGTTGGGATGACCAAAAATAATTTCTATTAGAGAATAGAAAAAGAATCCAGAATAATAACCATAAAAATTTGATTTCTCTTTTTTATCTAACTTTCTTCAGATTTAGAAGCTTACTTATATTTTCTTAGTAGATCTGTCATTTAAACTGACTTGGGTCAGCTGGTTTTGGTATGCTTCCTGAAGCTGCTCACAATAGTTTGCTGAACCTTAGGCCCATTTCTCCTGACAGAACTGAGGTAACCGAGCCAGGTTTGCACACCTTTTCAGCTCTGCCCACAAATCTTCTGAAGGACAGAGATCAGGGCTTTATGATAACTGCTCCAAAACACTGACTTTCTCATCCTTAAACTCCTTTCTAAGTAATTGACGTTACTTTTAGGGTCAAGTTTAACTTCGTGGAGTAATGGCTTCTTCCTTTCTGAGTGGCCTTTCAGCCTTACTCCTTTCACTGTGGAAAATGACGCTCTCCTACCAGCCTCAGCCAGCATCTTCACATCTTTAGATTTATTTGTTCTGGGATTGAGATTTGTATTTCACATCAAAACAGCTCTTTTTTTTCCTGGAGGATGTTATGGTGGACATTCCTATGGTCTTTCAATTGTATATAATTGTTTATACAGATGCACATGCAGATATCTGGAAATTTTAAACAAGGATGAACCTGACTTGGGGTCCACAGTTCTCCTCCTGATATCTTGGCTGATCATTTTATTTTTATATGATGTCACACATGGAAGCGGTGTGTTTGAGGTGTTGCCTTTTATAATTCACCCACAGGTGTTCCTTCTAATAACTGAGAGGCTTACTAAACCATGACATCATCTCCAAAGCTTTCTTAAATTTTTACTTTGTTTATGTAAACTTCTGAATTTGAAGAAAATAATAACAAATTCTCTAAAAAAAAAATATATATATATATTTCATTTTTCAGTCTTTTAGGAAGCAGAAATAATGATGGTCCTCCTAACTGACCTACAACCGGAAATGTTTATTCTGATTTAATGTCAGAAAGTCGGGGACAAATGTCTTGTTTCTTTAGTACAGAGTATGTGAATATCTGGTTTCAGCTGTACACCCAGGTGTGAGACGCGTCTGTAAACTGAACATCAGCAATGTTTTCTCTGAGAAGCAATGCTAAACCTGAAAATTAAACACAGAACCTGCCAATGAAGAGTTTGCTTTCAGGATACCAAACTATGGCTGCAATTGTTTTAATTTCTGTGGATGTAAGAGATATGAGGAAGATGAGTAAAGATTTTGTTGCAAAGCTCTTGAAACTCAATTCCCCCACCTGTAAGGGGCTCACTTTCAAGTTTATTAAAGTAAAATAGCATTGAGAATAGAGGCATTTATTAGTGTTTGAAACTAAATAAATGCACCTTTATCTAGTGGGAGTTTGTGGTTCAGTGTTTGTGTTCCCATTGACTGTTGTTTCTTCCCTGTGGTGTTCTGTTTCCAGGTGAATGACGTCAACTTGGCAGCAGTTCCTCACTCTCGCGCCATTGCAATGTTGGAGCAGCCCTCCCTCCTCAGGCTCACTGTCATGCAGGAGAAAGGCTTCAAAATAAGGGACCAACGGTCCGATCATCACCCTTCCACCTCCACCGCCTCCCAACCCTCTCTTAGTCCTCAGGGGAACAGTCCATCTGATCACAACCCCGGGAAAGTCCTGCATGTCATGCTGACAAAGACGCACCGCACAGAACCGCTCGGCATCAAACTTATCAGGAAGTCCGATGAGAGCGGCGTTTTTATCCTGGACCTATTGCCTGGTGGTTTGGCAGCCCTAGATGGAAAACTGAGTAATAATGATAAAGTTTTGGCCATAAACGGACAAGATCTGATGCATGGTACACCTGAGAGCGCTGCCCTGATCATACAGGTATAGGTGCAAAGATATTACTAGCTTAACAGCATGTTTTTACTTGCAGCCTACTATTGGTTTAGAACCTTGATTTTTATTTGTCAAGTAAACGTCTGGTTATGTCTCCAACACAGTCTGGAAAAGTCAGGAATTTGATTTCAGTGTTTTCCAGGTCTGGACAAGTATAGAGGGGGAAAAAATGAAAGAACTGGTTTTATTTCCATACCTTACTCCATATCTCATTGTCTCTTTCCTTCCCTCCCTCTCACCCTCCCTCTCTCTCTTTTCTTTCTTTCTTTCTTTCTTTCTTTCTTTCACATATATCATTTTCTTTTTATAAAAAAAAAAACATGTCAAATGAATCAAAGTAAAACTGATGAACTTGAGTTATAATGATGGGTGCACAGGTTTAAAGAAAATCAATTATAGCAAAACTAGAATACCACAGTGAGTGCTGGTTCTTTGTATACAGAATAGGAACAAATGTTTCTCCATCCAGTCCAGAATGAGATTTAAAAACTGTAAAATCAGATAAATACAGGATATATCTTCAGGTGTTTCATAAGGGTCATGCTTTAAAATCGCTGTACTGTCACTCAAATGTCTCAAAAAAAAAAAAAAAAAAACACTTTTCACTAAGTTATAACTAATGATTCAGTCACAGCAATTACACTTAATAACGTATGTAGAGTCACTCCAGATCTTACGGAAAGGTGGGACTTAAAAATACCTTAAATTAATTCAATTAACCCAGACTTCCATATTTACTTGCCTTACTGGCCTGTGGAGCAAGAGGAAAACAGAGTTTGGGTCCAGATTACAGATTGGTTACCACAGCAATTAAGTATGAAGCTAAATCAAAATCGCTTCTAAATCAAAAGAAGCTTGTAATAGTCAACAGATCTTAAATATTTAAAGCCACTGTGTCCCACACATTCAGCCACAGACCGCCTTCTAAAACAGGTTTCGATCCCTGGTAATCTGATTTGGCTCAGGGTCCTGGATTGCATAGAAAATGGCCCCAGAAAACTATCCTGGATCCTGGAAAAGGTTCCTGCAGGGGAAACAAACCTTGACGCTCCAGTGACATCCTAAACCATGCACAGCGGGCCTGGACCTCAGTACGAATCCTACTAGATTAAGGCACAAAAGCAATAATCTTAGTTGTGCTTGGTAGCGGATATCTGAGGTCACTGGTATTTCAAAAATACAAACATCTCAGGTGTTTAGTGAAATAGTGCAACCTAATCATAGAATAATATAAGTGTTTGCTCTCATCTGACCCAGGACCTCAACTATGTGCTCCATTAATAAAAACTGTCACACTAAGATATAAAAATCACAGTGTAAGGGACCTGAAAAAAAGATTACAGGTAAAAAATGTAATTTATCTGAGCATAGCAATAATCGGAGCATAAAAAATCTGCAACAAAGCCTTATTTTTGACATATTTAATGAACCCTACTCTGATTAGGTCTCTACCTTCTTTCTTCTTTGTCATGGTCTTACTGAGATGTCAGACTAATGGATTACATCAAAACAAATGTTTTTCTTTTGTTCCCCATGTCTTTTAGAACAGTGAAAAGTGTGTGAACTTTGCCGTATTGAGACCTCCAGAGGAAGGAGGAAGCAGCAGAGAGGGACAACACAGCAGAGGAGTGAGAAGGGCCCCTGAGCCGCAGTACTTCAGACGGCAGACCACCTACTTGAAGGTTGTATAAAACATCGTTTCTGATTTTTTGTCTTCATGCCTACTTGTTTGTGTTGCTTCCACTTCCTATTGCATTGGCTACCTCTCAAAACTCATCAATGATCAGTTTAAAGTGTTGGTTCTTTGTGTGAGAAATTGCACATCTGCAGTATTCAGTATGTAATTAATTGGCAGTAGCATTTTTATAATTATATGAACATCAGGAAAATACCTGACTTGCATATAGTCAGTCAGTCAGTCAGTCAGTCATTTTCTACCGCTTATTCCATAGTGGGTCACGGGGAGCTGGTGCCTATCTCCAGCAGTCAATGGGCGAGACTTGCATATATTAGTACATTAAATCTTCTCTACGATGCAGTCCCCCATGCGGAGCAAGCATGTGGTAACAATGGAGAGAAAGAGCACTGTTTTAACAGGATGAAACCTCCAGCACAAAAAGGTGAAAACTGATATTCATGAGTTAGGGTGGCATAAAGTCCAGATCTTCAACAATTTGTGTTTAATTGCATAAAGTCCCAATAAAATGTGTTGAAGTTGTTGGTTTTAATGTGACAAATTAGGGAATGAATATTTTTGCAAGGCAGTAACGCAGTAACCAGATTTTGGATTTTTCTGTTAGCTCAGTTTGAGGGGGCAGTTTTTCTTTGGTATCATGCTCAGTTATATTATACACAGCAAGTAAAAGGAAAAGCAATCCCCCTAGTTGGGGGTGAGAAGTTTTAAGAGCAGACACCTGCGTTGGTGAGTGGAGATGAAAGCTCTTCTGTGGGGCCTCCCTCTGTCCTGATCAAAAGACCCGGGGTGCTGCTCACTCTGCTGCCATGGAGCCACTGTCTTGTTGTTTTTTTGGTTGTTTCTTTGGGAGACGAGAGGATCAAAGCTGGTAACAGTTAGCTTTCGCCTGCGGAGTCAAATCTTTTCGTCTTGCTGGGGGGATGGGTTCCCTGCTGTGGGAAGGAAGAACCCCCGCCACCCCCAAGCTTCCCTTCTGACAGTTTGCTGACTCTGTGGAGCAACGAGAAGGGTGGTTGAAGTTGCCATTTTCCACACATCTTTTCCGCTACGAGGGCGGAGTGTTGATCCTCACACGCTGCTTCTACCTTTTACCTCTCAGCTTTGTCTCAAATGTTTCACATTTGTTTCTACAAGTTGTCCTCTGAGAGGGATCCGCTGCATAAAAGAACCCTGCTGAGATTCATCTAGCTTTTCTTACCCAAATTAACATAAATTAGAGTAATTTATGAATTACCTGAAAAAGTCCAAGTTTTAAACCGCACATTTTTGCAACAGTTTTATTGATTTGTAATTCTTCCTTTATAGGACCCACCAGGTGGCTTTTTTTGTCAGGAGAAGACTGTGAGCCTGAAGAAGGAGCCTCGAACTTCTCTGGGCATCACCATAGCCGGGGGGAGGGACTGTCGAAGCAGGCTGCCCGTTTACATCACGAGTGTGCAGCCTGTTGGCTGTCTGCACAGAGACGGCACCATCAAAAGAGGTACAAAACTGCATCTACATTTTAATAAAGACTTTTTCCTTGGATTCTTATATATAAGGAAGTGTTGGCCAAAACCAAAATGCACAGGAGATAACGAGTGGGTACTTTTAGCTAATCAGATGGAAACACGTGGACCAATAAACTGCTGTCAAGAACCAAAGTGCAAGGAGTCACAGTTGGTATGTTTGAAGCAATATTCAAACCATTTCCACAATGGTGGATGTTCCACTGTATTCAATATTGTAGTTCACATGTTACACATAATCATCTGAATCATGACTCATGCCTGAATAATGCCACCCTGCAAAATTGCTCTATAATGTGCTTACTGATTCCCCGCTGCTGTTCCGGTGCTTCATTTTAACTCTGAAGTCACAATTTCTGACTTTGCAGGTGGAAAATCAACCGGAAACCCTAGAGTTGCAGTTCTAACTTGAAAAGTATTGGATTTGGCTCCAAAAATCCCAATTTCTAAATCTAATATTACTGCCTTACATAATTGAGTTCATGATTCAGTTTGTTCGTCCAAATGATCTACACTTCAGTGAAATCCAGTTGGTTTTTTAATGGCAGTTTGTGAGAACTTATCAATCTCAGGAAGCTGATTGGGTCGAGTTGCTTTCTTTGCCAATGAAAAGCATTGATAGCTGCTGTAATAAACTTCCTGCTTGAACTTCTGTAAGTTCGTATTCCAGAAAATGACCTGATTTCAAGATAAATGGAAAAGCACCATTTGATTTGTATCTATTAGGAAGTCTTTGGTGTTCTTCCTCGTCCATGTTTGTCTTCACTGTTCCTTAGCTCTCGTCACGTCAGTCTTTTCCTCCATCTTAAGCCAATCTTGGTTTCCACTGTTTGGGAAGTAGTTTTCCTGGCTGAAAGTCAGTTATTTGGCCGTCAAATGCAAAAACCTGCGTGGAGACTAGATACTGGCCCTGGACTGGTCCTTGAACTGCTTTTATGGAGAAATGACAATAGGTTGAATAGGAAAAGGGCTATTTCATGTCTTCGTCCTGCTTCTATTCAGGGGTACACAATGTGTGACTCAAGGGCCGTTAAACAGAGAGGATGTGTGCTAAAAAAAAAAAGAGACTAACTTTAAAGAGGAGCTGAGTTATATCAATCTGGTAAAACTGGCGGGAAACTAGTTTTATATCTTTCAAATTAATTCAATGTGATCAGAAACGTTATAATCTTTTAAGTCACATGACCTGTCTCTGGTTAAGCTGTCATATTTCAGTCATCTTGTTCAAAGAGGATCTTGCCAGGTAATGATTTGTATATTTTCTGAATTGTTTTCTGATCACCACATGCTTATGAGGAACATGGTAGGTTTAAATCTGCTTATACATTTCCCAGCACAATAAAGGTTGTTGAAGGTAATGGAGACAGGATGAAAGATTTGGGATGTTCAGACAGATTCCAGCGATGAGGTGATCACTTTCAGACGACCAGCAGGCATAGTTAGATTGGCTAAGGATTACAGAAAAGGCTTGAGAGTAAATTTTTCAACGTACTGTTAGAAATTTCTATTGATGCAAATAAAAACAAAAGTATGCTTGAACGTTCAAATACCCAAGACAGAGCGTCCTGGACAAAATCTAATGTATAAGATTCATTTAGAGAAACTCTGTTTCATGGAGTCATTTTTAAACCTAGCTCATTAAATGTTAAACTGTGCTTCCTCAGGTGATGTTCTGCTTAGCATCAATGGCGTCGATCTGACGCAGCTGACCTACAATGAGGCCGTCTCTGTACTGAAGGCCCAAACGGCTCAGTCCCAGGTGGTCCTGCGTGTTTTCCAGACCCTGTCTGAGAGCACAGAGGAGGACATGGAGACCGGCACCGGTGACGATTTTGACCACCTGGACGACCAACGAGACGAGACCCGGAGCTGGATGCCACTGTGGACACACTGGTTGGGGTTACCGAGGTAGAGCTGGGCTCATCCAACCGTTCAACCCAAAGAGCCATTTTCCCTCCCTCCTACTAAATAACTTTAGTCTAAGGCCAAAATCGTGCTTTTACCTTGCAGCAGATTAGATAAGGAAATAATTCAAGTTTCAGTACTATAAATACTTTATTTTAAATTATACTGTACCTTTTTTAAATTAAACACCAGCTTGCTGCCTAATCACATAAAAAAAACTAGAAAGAAATATCTCTTGTAGCATTAGAGTCATTCTGTTATGGAAGTTTTATGCACATTTTTCATGATGATATCTGGCCATTTCAGTCTCTCCTTCTCCTCACAAACCACTTCTTGGTGTTTTACTGTTGCCAAAGGGTCAAGAAACAGTCCAGTCTTCTCATAAATGGCTCCAGCCATACAGAATACAAGTTAAAACCTTTGAAGGGGGAGTTGGGTTGAAAAGATGCACATAATGAGGGACAAAAAACAAGAAGCACGTAAATAGTCCTGCCTTTTGTGAGGTCACCAGAGGCATGAGCTTGTTTGTGACAGTAGCTTTAATCTACACTAAACAACAATTTACAACAAAAATTGCAAAACCAGGAGAAAAACCTGAATGATTCTCCTGTAGATGACAAACTACAGCGGTTGGACAATGAAACTGAAACACCTGTCATTTTAGTGTGGGAGGTTTCATGGCTAAATTGGACCAGCCTGGTAACCAGTCTTCATTGATTGCACATTGCAGCAGTAAGAGCAGAGTGTGAAGGTTCAATTAGCAGGGTAAGAGCACAGTTTTGCTCAAGATATTGAAATGCACACAACATTATGAGTGACATACCAGAGTTCAAAGGAGGACAAATTGTTGGTGCACGTCTTGCTGGCGCATCTGTGACCAAGACAGCAAGTCTTTGTGATGTATCAAGAGCCACGGTATCCAGGGTAATGTCAGCATACCACCAAGAAGGATGAACCACATCCAACAGGATTAACTGTGGACGCAAGAGGAAGCTGTCTGAAAGGGATGTTCGGGTGCTAACCCGGATTGTATCCAAAAAACATAAAACCACGGCTGCCCAAATCACGGCAGAATTAAATGTGCACCTCAACTCTCCTGTTTCCACCAGAACTGTCCGTCAGGAGCTCCACAGGGTCAATATACACGGCCGGGCTGCTATAGCCAAACCTTTGGTCACTCATGCCAATGCCCAATGTCGGTTTCAATGGTGCAAGGAGCGCAGATCGTGGGCTGTGGACAATGTGAAACATGTATTGTTCTCTGACGAGTCCACCTTTACTGTTTTCCCCACATCTGGGAGAGTTACAGTGTGGAGAAGCCCCAAAGAAGCGTACCACCCAGACTGTTGCATGCCCAGAGTGAAGCATGGGGGTGGATCAGTGATGGATTGGGCTGCCATATCATGTCAATTCCTTGGCCCAATACTTGTGCTAGATGGGCGCGTCACTGCCAAGGACTACTGAACCATTCTTGAGGACCATGTGCATCCAATGGTTCAAACATTGTATCCTGAAGGTGGTGCCGTGTATCAGGATGACAATGCACCAATACACACAGCAAGACTGGTGAAAGATTGGTTTGATGAACATGAAAGTGAAGTTGAACATCTCCCATGGCCTGCACTGTCACCAGATCTAAATATTAATGAGCCACTTTGGGGTGTTTTGGAGGAGCGAGTCAGGAAACGTTTTCCTCCACCAGTATCACGTAGTGACCTGGCCACTATCCTGCAAGAAGAATGGCTTAAAATCCCTGACCACTGTGCAGGACTTGTATATGTCATTCCCAAGACGAATTGACGCTGTATTGGCCGCAAAAGGAAGCCCTACACCATACTAATAAATTATTGTGGTCTAAAACCAGGTGTTTCAGTTTCATTGTCCAACCCCTATATATAAGTGTTGGCTAGTAGCTTTAAGAACCACTGTGGAGGAGCAACAGATATTCTTGTGTTTGTTTGACCACGTTGGCATGAAAGAGTTTGCTCTGACTCTGACTTTGTCTTCCAGTCACATGCACTGGTGCAGGGACATCGTCCTGCAGAAGACCAACAACGAGAGCTGGGGCTTCAGCATCGTCGGGGGCTACGAGGAGAGCCATGGGCAGCAGCCTTTCTTCATTAAAACTATCGTGCCTGGTACGCCCGCTCATTTCGACGGCCGCCTAAAGTAAGTTAAAGCTCACCTGCATCCCTGAATCTCTGTCGCTCTCCAAACTCCACGTTTACACCTGGTGTTTCTCTCCAGGTGCGGCGATGAGATTGTGGCGGTGAACGGAGCTACGACGGTAGGAATGAACAACTCCTCGCTCATCCCCATGCTCAAGCTGCAGAAGAACAAAGTCACCCTGACTGTGGTGTCCTGGCCGGGTAGTCTAGTGTAACAAAACAAACTTTCTCTTTCTGTGTCCAGATGAGCACACGCAAGTAGCCCTGTTCGGCTGCATTCCTTTCATCAAACTCAATCTCTTTTGTTCATTTTATACAGAACATTGTACATAATAACTGTCACAGGGACAGTCCAGTGTGATGAAGATGTTTAGGGACATCTGTAGAAAATGGTCGGAACATTAAGGTGAATAAAAGATTTATGTGAAATTTAGAGTCAATACAGACTGGAAGGATTCAGTTTTTATGGTTCATTCTTTGTTAATTCAGTCTCCAGCATCAGTTACTACATTTAGGATCCTGATTATAGACCAATACCAAACTAATGAACAGTCTGTGGTTATTCAGTCTAAAATTAATGGTCTCTTGAAAATCATGTAAAATATTACTGTTATAATCTGAATCAAATCTGATTGAAATCTACAGTGTTTTAGGTATTTTGGAGCAATAAATGTTCACTTTAAAATGAGCAGGAAACGATACAAAGCATAGTAGTGTTAATGTAAAAATATGCTTCACATACAGAAGATTACACTAGATTTGGATTAGAAAACAAGTTTATTCATTATTTTAGGCTGTCATTTTCACCCTGATGCATTCAGGAACAATACGGTTCCAGTTCTTAAACATTGTTTTTCTTTTCATGAATAATAATTGCCCCTAATTCTAGCTTGAGACGTTTATTTTTAAATGTAATTTTGTTCTTTGCATTCAAGCCCCCATTTTATCACTGTATTTATTTCCAGGTTCTACATAGTGTGTGCCTTCGAGGTTTTGAAGGACAAAACAGAGTAACTGCCTTAAACTCTCCATCAAAATGTGTGAATACATGCTGTTTATAGGAATTTAAAGTGGCCTTGCTTTCATCCTAACGGGTGCAGTTATTGAACAACAAAGTGGCTTTTTGAAATATACACCAAGTAATGTGTAAATAACCCCGTTCAGTTTAATTTTGTTCAATAAAATCATATCAATCAAGTTTTTTTTCTTATCTTTCATTTTATTACAGCTACAAACTTCAACATTTTTATTCAATTTCATCTGATAAAGCAACATTGAGTAGTGCTGTGAAAGAAGCTATGAAAACAAAGCTTTCCATAGTTTCCTTACTGTTAACTTATGGTTGTGTCTATTTTATTAAGCTTATGAGTCTCTGCCTGCTAGAATGACCTCTGAAGCTGCTAAGCAGGATAGACAAACAAAAACCAGTTCTCAGCATCACTTAACGAGAAGTTACTTTCCCATAGGCGGTCTGTAAATATTTTTCACTCCCCTTCTGTGCTGTGCTACGACTGTGTAAGTTTGAGCAACTCTGTGGAAACTGAGCGCTCCCTTGTACCAGATTACTTTACTGAACCTGACTGAGTCATCTTCATCATAATAGTGCTTGGATATTGCTTTTTTTCCACAACAAGGGCATCAGGTAAGAAGTCAAAGAAATTCTGTATTTTCTAATAAAAATTGCTACATGTCTTCTAGCTTAGGGATGCCTTGGGATCCCTCAAAATGAGCTGGAGAGAGAGATAAGTGGAAGATAATGAGTGGATGGAAGGAGTGATTTGTAAGGAAGCCCTTTTGGGTCAGTTCTTGTACAAGCACCTTTCATGCAATCACAGCTTACTGCAAGTCTTCTAGGTTACATCTCCACCAGCTTTTTACATCTAGAGATGGGAATTAGTCATTATTTGCAAAATAGCTGCAGCTCAGTCTGATTGGATGGAGAGCATATATGAACAGAATTGTCGAGCCTTGTCACGGATTTTCAATTGTATCTACGTCTGGACTTTGACTAGGCTATCCAAAAAAATGGGTTAGTCTAAAACTATTACATTGTAGCTCTGTTGTATATCAGCCTCATTGCACATACCGCTCACCAAGTAGGAAAAATCTGTTTCTAACACCTTTGTCATGTGAGCTAGTTTAAAAACCTAACACTGCACTGCATTTTTGTTGGAGGGAGGCGTCATATTAAAGAATACATTTGAATATCACATCTGTCAGAATGTGCCAAAAAGTTGCGTCACTTCACAATTCTACATTACTTTATCTAACAGCTTTCTCAACACAATGCATAGCGGTTTGTGTTCGTAACATGAAAATATTGAAAAGTTCAATGTGCACTAATATTTTTGGAAGTCACAATGCAGTACATCCTAATTGCTACGTTACTACAGGACATGAGGAGGCAATTCAGCTCATACAGAGATGCCTTTAAAACTCTGGAGGACTGATGTTGGGAGTCCCTCGCTCTGCTCAGTGTCTAATAAACTGTTCAGTCTGACCCCTAGTGGTCAGAAAAATAACAGCTCATATTGTACACTTTAAAAAATATATGTATAAAAAATATGTGTTTAGTAGGTATGAAATGCGCACAGAATTATGCACAGCCTTATCTGGACTGAGGAAGATCCAGGTTGCCCAGAAGTTGCGTGTTTTACATTTGCTTTGAATACTTCATTCATTGTACTCCAATATACAAACCATTTGCAGTTCACGGATTGAGACTGCAGGGGTTTTATGTAAAATCTTACCATGTATATTAACAGGTTTCCCACAGCTGTTAGAATACGAGCTGGCCCACAGCATCACAGATCCATCACTTTACATAACAGCAGGCATTTGGCGCTTTCCCATATAATTGTTTTCAGCCAAACCCACCTGGAGTGTATGTTACTGAAAAGCTCAATCTTTGGCTCATCTGACAAAAGCTCTCAGTACAGCTGAGCAACCTCCACATGTTAGGACAGAAAAAGGTTTTTGCTGTGTATATAGTATCTCATAGTTGTTAGCTCAAGGTGCCACTATTTTGGGAAATGTTTACCTCCCTTACCATCCTTTGCATACATGTACCCCAGAAAAGCAGGAAGTCATTGATTACTAATTAGAAGTTCCTAAGAAAAATACTTGAATCTAAATGTAAAAATCAAGAGATTTAATTTAACGATTGTTAGGAGTACCAGATTTCCCCCATTCAATGTACTGGTTAGATTTCTGTACAGTTTTCAGATTGAGATTACTGCAGCAAAAGATTAATTTACTCTAGGGATTTTTATACAAATTAACCAGGTGTGCCAATAAATGTGGCATGCACTGTAACTTTACAATAAATTACCTAAAACTAAGCAGAGATGACTTGAGTTACAATCTTGGAAGACTAAGAGAGACTGGATGGGAAAACTGAAAACAAAGGACCATAAAATGGCACCATGTCAGTGCAAAGAGAGGTGGTTTCTGTAAGATACAGTAGAAACAGGGTGAAGCATGCCTCCACCTCTGTGACCACTGGTCCATAACATTAGGAGGTAGCAGCAGGTTATGGTAATAGCATTCCTAAGTTTTACAAATGTGACAAGTAATTGCAGCCCATCTAGTTAAAGTTAACGATTCAGCACCTTGTTAAATTATGACAAACCGCCGCAGCTTTGCTTGTAGGCCGACCGTCTGTGGTCGCAGAACATCAAGAGAGGTCAGAAATGATGAGTCAGAGCAAAAAAAAAAAAAAAAAAGAAAAGATGAAAATCAACAATTTATTTGAACTCTTCAGAGGAATTAGGTCGTTGTGACAAACATTTACAAGAACTGTAACAATACTGGGAGGAGGATTCAAAGTCTCCTTCATACATAACAGATTTCAACCTGAACTTCAGAGTTCTGTACTATTCCAGAGGCACTCGAATAAAACGCAATGCAGGAAATGTTTCGACTTAAAAGAAAAATAAAACTATCACTATCACTGAATAATTAAAAAAATATATATACTGAATGATCACTCATTGGCAAAAACCACCAACCGCCATATGTTTGATTATTAAGGGTTAGAAATGATGATTCTCCTCTGGTCTCAAGTGCAATAATCGGTCTCAGCTCTGGCATCAGGTACACTGTAACTACATATGGCTTACAAGGTAAACAGGTCCATATGAACTAGTAAAGTACAGACATCTTTCATCAATCAAAACTATGGTACAGCAATATATTGGCAAAGAAAATCTAAATGGCTAAGTAAACTTTATGTAAACAAAGGTATACCACTGTACAGCTTATTCTACAACGGTATTTACACGTCAAGTTCTTGTACTAGCTAATTCCCAGGTACAGTTAATATAAAGACAAAAATTCAACAGAGGGGAGACGTGCCTTGTGCGTTAGGCAAATTTCAGCCATCTCATCTACCTGCTAAGAACTGGACTCAAACAGACTCGCTGGATCACCCACAGCCTCCCTGTCCCAGTTTTATCTAGGTATACATGCCCATTTAACCACACATAAGGCAAGGATCATCACGCAAGGTGGAGGCATCACATTCTGCTGCAAGGGATTACTGGTATACCAGATACAGGTTGAAGGTTCTTTGGGGTAAATGCACTTTTCAAAAGAGTTTAGCTTGTTTTGACACATGAAACAACATCAAATCAAAGTGCAACAACAACAAAAAAAAGGGGGAGAGGAGGGGAAAAAATGTGCAAAATCTGCTCTAAAGCAAAGTGACAGTGTTGCAAATTCTAATGTACAAGGTATTGAGAGATGTACGGGGTCGCCAGGGGAGACGCCAACCCAGACCCTTATTCCAACATACTGTATATATATTTATATATATACACGAGGCACTAAGGATAAGATTCAACGGCCACCTGTTTGGTCTGATAACAGTCTCCTCAGTCTGGTCGGAATATAGGATATTTAGGTAAGAATTCTATAAGAATCACCTGCAGAGAAAAGATACAGAATACTGTTTACAGGAGACCTGCACAACATTAGTAAACCTAAATGTGTTACACATGGCAACTTTCTCTTAAATAAAGGACTGTAAAATCACCCCTTTACAAAAACTATTTTACAAACTAACACTAAATCCCATCATTGTATGGCAGAAAATGGTTTTAACTCAATGAACACAAACAGACATGGTTTTTTCACAATAAGAAAATATATTTTTTATGATTAATTGATTTGTTGGGCACACATTTATTTTGTTCACATGAACACTGATATTTTCACGAGCACAGAAAAAAAAATACACCTTTAACTTTTATGTAACAGATCAACACAACGTAGTGCATAACTGAAGTAGAAGGAAAATGATACGTTTCCCAAAATGTTTGTTGTTTTTATACGTGTTTGTTCAGCCCCCGGGAGTAAATACTTTACAGAGCTAATATTTTGCTTGTCTTTGCACATCTAGATACTCAAATTGTTGCTCATTCTTCTTTGCAAAATAGCTCAGTCAGGTTGCAAAGAGGCGTCTGTGAGCAGCAATTTAAGTCTTGCCTCAGATTTTTAATTGGTTTTAGGCCAGGACTTTGACTAGGCCATTCTAACACATTAATATAGTTTGATATTCAACTGCAGCTCTGGGTGTATGTTAACAGGATTTCATCCAATGGTTGCAATGTATTTAACTCTATCCATCCATCAACTCTGACCAGCTTCCCTGTGGCAGTGAGTTCATGGTACAGAACGGGCCATAAAGTCACCGTTTCCTCTTACCTGATTAGAGCTCCTTCTTCCAGATGTTATTTGTCCCTACAAGCCTGGTGACAAACAGTACATCTCACTGTTCTTTAAACAATGTGTCAAACTATTTTCAGATGATGGACTCTGTTATATTTAAAGTTTGGGATGTTGTTTTATAAAATAACTGCCTTAAATTTCCCCAAAACATCATCCCTGACCTGTATGCAATGTTCCCTTGTCTTCATCATTTTCTCTAACCTCTGAGGGCCTTCACAGGACAACTTTATACTGCATGGTTACACTTTGTTATTTAGGGGTGACAGAGTAAAAAGGGCTGAATACACATGCCATACTTTTTATTTGCAGAAAACCCTAAAAGCCATGTATCTTCTTCATTCTACCTCACAGTTATGTGGTACGTTATGTTGGTCTATGACAAAGTTTACAGAAGTTACTTGTAATGTGACAAAAGTTCAAGTGGTATGTTAACTTAAGGCACTCTATAGGTCCTATTAAAAAAGTCCTAAATTTACACCTGCGTCTATTCATTCAAATTATTGGTTAGACGTTATTGAGCATTGAAGTTAAAACTTGTCCAACTTTAAAGCTTTAAGCAGCCCAAACCATTATCTGCTAGCAACAATTTGGAAATCTGAACTGATTTTTAGACCCTAGATATTTATGTCCCTCCCCTCAGTCTTGGTTGGTTTTTAAAAAACAAAATAAAAGCATCTAAGCTGGATAAGCTGGATGAATGATACCTGACATTTTCAGAATCTTATCAGCTAATATGAGGCAAAACATTTCAAATCTCCACTACTTCGTTGTGGCAGCAGTATATACTCACATATTCCATCATGTTGCTGCTTTCACATTTTCTTTTGCTGAGCTTCCAGTGCAGCCCTAGCTGCGGAAAGAACAGAAGACACAATCAATGAGTGAACATCTCAGTCGCTCTTGAACAGAAACAAAGACACTCATACACCCGCACCCCCCCACCCACACACACACAAAGAAAGAATGGAAAATCTGTCTGAAATCTCTCCTCTTTAGCATCGGGAGAATTCAGGAGCAGGACTGTCTGGTCTCCCAGAGGTCAAGCCGTGGCCAGACACCCCGAAGAGCTCCCTTTATATCTCTGCACGGCTACTAGCTGTAATTTGTTGCTGTGAGACAAAACAAAATTAACACGGCCTTTTACTGCTGACCTCACGGCCCTCTCAGACCTCTTGCTCTACATCTCGGTGGCAGGCTGGAGTTTGCAGAACAGATTAATGATCATTATCTGTCATGATGATGATCAGCTCGCACACTGGCACAGACAAATTATGCACCTTCACACATGAGCAAATGTACAGTTTGACATCTTTCTTACCTTGTGGTATAATCGGTTATTTTCCCACTCCAACAGCTTCTGAATGGATCGTCTTGTCTTTGGAATAAAAGAAAAGGTTTTAAAAATGCTCTTTAAACGACATCAATCACAACTCAAACACTCCAACAGGTAGAAATAAACAGCCCCACTTTCAGGATTTATGGACTGAGCTCCCAATTTACCAGCCGGTAATTTCCACTTTGTTGTCAGTAACACAACCTTTAATTGACGCCACCTTGGGCTGGGAAAGAGAGCATCACTTCTAAACAGAGCTACAAACTGAACATGAGCTCTTATTGCCCACCGCACTTAAATACAAATGTGGCTGAATTGCCATAATGGCCCTGAATGATCGAAGCTGACGTAAGGGAGGGTTAAAATGTCAGAGTCAGACTTACTCTCTTGTTGAGGCAGATAACGGGCCACAGACTGCAGCCTACTGTACAACAACAACACAGGCAGCCGCAGAGAAGCCACTTTACATTCACTGGCAGGTTCTTCTTCAAGCAGGCGTTCACTCTGCCGATGCTGGTTTTGAATTCCTCTGGTGCTACCTGAAAAAACAAAGGGAAAGGATGCATGTGTATGAACTCAGAGGAGCTGTGCAGGGAAGCAAGAGCTAAAAGGGAGAGGGACAATGAGAGTGCTTAATTGTTCTGAAGAAGGATCAAAGAGCTGGAGAGGACCAAAAGCTTAAGATATTTGCAGATGTTGTCCAGAGATGGGATCTCTAAATGCTACACCCCAGACTTGCTAACTGAGCTCCAGACTGTTCAAGGCAAGCAGGGAGTCCCAGAAGAGATAAGCTCAGAGCCTGTGGCAGCACTGGCCAAACAACTTGAATGGATGCTCATTCCTTGCCGAGTCTGTACGCCATAAAACAGGGGTCGTAATCTTTTATGACAGGATGCAAAGGTCTCTTTGCAAACAGCCAAAGAACTCAGAATAAAGCCCAGCAGGGTCTGATCTGCACCCTTCAATCATCATAATTGTGACCTCATCCATCACATGTCACCCTGGGTCACAATACTGAAGGTGCTTTTTATTGCCCTACACTTCCCTCAGCCTGCTCTTCCCCCCACAGCCTTTTTGTGTTTCTGCGTCCGACCCAGGAAGCTCCCCTGTCTACGGCAGAATCCCCATTTCATTATTTTATCACCTGGAGCTGGACCCTCCAAGAAAAAAAACAGAGGGGTCCCCCTGCCAGCCGAGCCCCAATGGACAGCTTACTCATTTACAGAGCTGGACAGCAGCACATTCAGACTCTTTTCTATGCAGTCTGCCGCGTTGCTTATATTGCATCTGCGTCAGATCAAACCAATTCAGGGAGGTTTCAATGGGGCGGTCCGGGGAAGTCAGGGCTGTTAAAGGCCCAACAGAACAAAAGAACCAGTGCAGCTTTAATTGCTTAATTCTTCTCGGTTGGGTTTGAACAGAAAGCAACATGCGAGAGTGTAGTGCATGAAATTTTAAAATAATTAAAAACGGTACCTTTCCTGTGAGAACGGAGGGAAATTCTATGTCAAATCTGTTGCTTAAGCCAAACCTGGAAAAAAAAAAGGCAAAACAAAATGAGCATTTGATGCGGCGATGAATATAACAGGACCAGAACTGATCTAGAAGCATATTTTCACATGTTATTTCACTCAGTTCAACAATTAACAACAAAAACATTTATTTTCCTCAGTGGTTCAATATGAGTACTTCGTGGTTGCTCTTTTCGATCATTTACTCAATTTGTGGAGAATATTCAGCCATTGTTGCTGAACTAGAGATGCACCAATTAATCAAGCCAAGGACAAAAACGGTTAATTTTGTCTTGACCAGTTCTGACAACAGATCGGCACATCAAACACTAAAAACATCTAATTCATTAAATGCATCAAAGCAAAGAACGCCCATCATCCTTGGTCTATAAATGCATCAGCTAACAGCTAAAAGAAGGCTGAAACACCTTCTCCCTCGCTTACAAGAAACATTTTGTTCCCCTGAAAGATTTCTGGGTGTGAGACACCTGAATAGTCGAAGTATAAAAGTTTAAAGGTACACCACTCATTCCTGTCATTAGGACGGAGGCTATCTTCTTTATCTTTGCCTTAATATATAAAGAAGAAAACAGTATAATATTCTGTGCAATAACTAAACTCCTACGGAATTTACTGTTTTTTTGCACAGGTCTAAGTTTAACTTAGTTAAACATGAGTTTAACTAAATAAGTTTGCACAATATACTGTAAACTAGGCTTCAATGCAGTGATTGATCACAGATATTAGCCAGTGTTTAAAATCCAAGTGTTTAAACAAAAAGGAGCTCATAGTAGATAAGGTAACAATGAGCCATTATTGTTAACACACCAAGCTATACTAAAACAGTTTTGGGAACAGAATTATGTTGCTGTTAGCTGCTTTGCATCGTGGGCCTTGTAGTTTGTTAGTTAGAACTCCTGGATGTAGTTATTGCTTGTCAAGACTCTGAGGAGACCCTGATCTGTTCATCTATCCTTGTATCTGCAGATGGGAAGTATCTGAAATTCCAGCAACTTAATCCAGAAAGGTGAAAAGATATTTGTCTATTTGGGATTTCTTAATGTTTCAGATGATTAAACAACTTATAATATCATCCTAGGATAAACAGAGAAAATACAAAGTTGTGGTTTTCAAATGACATTTTAACTTATGAAGGCAAGTAGCTATCCAGACCAACCTGGCCCTATAGGAATAACTAATTGCCCCCTCAAACCCAGTAACTGGTCATGCCACCCTTGACGGCAAGAACTGCCATCAAGTGTTTGTGATAACCAGCAATGAACCTTTTACGTCGCTGTGGAGGACTTTTGGTCCACTCTTCCTTGCAGAAATGTTTTAATTCAGCCATACTGGAGGGTTTTTAATAAAGAACAGCATATTTACAGCATCTCCACCAGATTTAAGTCTGGTCTTTGACTAGCCAAAGCTTTGAACTATTTCTTTGTTTTGAGCCATTTAAAGGTAGACTTGCTGTTGTTGCTTTGATTATTGTCCTGCTTCATAAGCCAAGTTCACTGGAGCTTATGGTAACAAACCGTTGAACAATAATTCTCCTTCAGGATTTTCTGGCAGAGATTTATGGTTCCATCCGTTGAGAGAGGTCAACCAGGAAGCAGCTTATCCACCCTGGACCATCACATTACCACCACTGTGTTTGCCTGTGGGTAAGAAGGCCTGTTTCTAAACTACTGTTATGCCAGATATAATGTGACACACACCTTCCAAAAACTTCTTCTTTACTCTCATCAGTCCACAGATTATTTCCCCCAAAGTGTTGAGGATCATTGGAATGTTTTTGACAAATGCGAGACGGGCTTTTGAGTTATTTTTGTTCAGCAGTGTTTTTTGCCTTGGGGTGTTATTTCTGCCCTTTGTAGCCCCTTCCAGATGGATAGTTGTCCATGAATGTATTTCTAATCTGCTCTTGAATTCCTTTTAGCCTACTTTCCTTTGGGATTAATAAAGTATTTTTGAATTGAATTGAATTCATGTTGTCAGTCGGGTTCTGCTTAAGTACATTTTTGATTCTACATGTCTGGCAGTAATCAGGGTAACGTGGGTGCGCCTCATAAAATGTATCTTGTGGTTAATCACAGTTTTTCTACACAAACAAGTATATTCTCACTCACATATTTGCATGATGAAGACCAGTTGTGTATGTAAACCTAACCACACGTGATTTAGGTTTGGTTGTGTTTACAAATGTTCTGTACTCCAACATTTCCTGACAAGTTTGATAAAGTGACGGGGAGTGAGTGCTGCACAAAGGAGATGAAGAGGCAGCTGGCAGCGATGACACAATGCAGATTTGAGATGCCTTTAGCCTTTTAATTAAACCATCAGTTTCTAAATGGCGACAGCCTCCATCGGTAGTCCAGGGAGGGCCGTCCAAACATAACAATTAAATTAAACCTGAGAAATGAACTGTTAGGCTGAGCTCAGCTGCTAAAGTCAGTCCAGATGATTAGACTGACGGCTGTTCGGTGATAAGACTTGTAGCTAACGGTTAATCACATGTAAACATAACGAACTTAAATACCAGCTGCCACTCCAGGTAACGGTTGCCATGGTGATAAATAGCCGTTACTTTAGCACGGTCCGCTCAGAGCAGCTAACTGCTTGACTTTACGTGTGTTCTGCTGTTTTTGTTGTGTTTTGACGTTAGCTGCTAGGAGGCTAGCAGGCTAGCCTCAGCTAGGCAGGCTCTGTGGAAATAACAAAGCGACCCCTCACACAAACAGCAATAAATCACAGCTCTGCTTACACGGTGATGTGCCCGGCCCCTCGCATGACCACGGGCTCCGGACAGTATCTGGGTAAGTGCTCCTCGCTCACTACGTGCTCATCCTCTTCGTCTTCTAACTCATAAATGGTATCAAAGTCCGCCATGTTGGGTAGTAAGTCGCTCATCATCGCCCCGCTGCGTTCAGATTTACAAGAGCTGGAAGCCTGTATGGCAAGACAAATTGTCATAACATAGTGCTAATAAGTGTTTTATAATTACAGGAACCATTGTACACAAAATCTGCCAGCTGGTGATCACAATCAAATTTATAAAAGACCAAATAACCATTTCATCTGATAAGGCAAAGTTCACAAATGATAAAACATAATAAAAAAAAAACACCTTTAGTAAATATCCCCCAATATAATACATAGCAATCCTGCTCAAATTTTAAGACCAAGAATAAAGGTTTTACGCAGCTGGAAAAACAGAGTAGGCAATTTATTAAAAATTACCTTTAATCTCAAACGGGCTGTTAATCAACTAATCAAAAGTTTGGGATCATTATCCAAGAAAACCTAAAACTGAGTGAACAAAAAGTGTCAAAAAGGATTTGTTTACACACGCTTGATGCAAGTGTTCCCAGTAGGCAGGGGGAAACGTTGCTCCATGTGGTAAAGAATAAGGTGAGCATGCAGGATGGTCCAATAGAGTACTGTTATTTTCTGGAAGATATTCTTTGTAAGTTATGACCTAGTTAAGACCTAGTCAACACTTCACAGAGGGCTTGCCATCAAAAGGAATGCCCTCTACAGCTTTACCTCATAGCCAGCCATGATCTGTGACCTGACTTCCCTGTACAACCTGAAGCTCCATTGTTACACAGAAGGAAAAAGCTCCCGGATCATGATGATGCCTCCTTCAGTGTTTTGTGAGATCTAGTGGGATCTCCTTGTCCTCCCAATAACACTGGAGGCCATCAGGACTGCCCACATTATTGTTTTGAATGTGCTTTCAGTGTCTCATGCTTAGTGCTCACTTGCAAAGTCCAACAAGTAGGTTTGTCTTATGATAGAAAACATGAAGTTGAAGGCATTCATGTCCTTCTCACAGAGATGTCATCCAATGGTTACTGGACTGCAGTCAGCATCGGTAAGGACTGTCCAGGACCTGCTTCATTGTCTATGCCCGCTGTTCCCTGCAGGGTTCTGGTGGAGCTGTTGCCTATCTGTCCAGGACCTGTGTCTCACTGACAAGCCTCGTTCTCCAGCTCGGTGCAGGTGAACCTCTTTGGGGGTATCTACCTATTGACTTTTTTGTCCCATAACCCTGAAGCTTTTTAAAGAAATGTAAAATGTCTCACTGTGCCCAACCTCGGCAGCGATGGAAGATTACAAGAGGCCTTGCTTGTGCATTTTAGCAGTCAAAGACAGAAAGGCTTTTTTTGCCTTTTCAAAATTCAAATTTATTACCTACTCTGTTTATCTCCTGCTCCAGTTTTTGCTTTTTGCTTTTTTGCAGCTTTACTTACAATCTGTTTAAGATCCATTAAATTCAAATACTTGTAATTTTCTCCCTGATGTTAAGATTTTGTTTCGGTGAGTATTTCAAGTCAAGGACAAGAAAATCACCTCCCTCGCTTTAAAACAGTACATTTTAAGGATTAATCAACATCACATTAATATCAAAACATGAACAAAGTCAGTGCATCACACCTCTCATGACCCTGGCTTTGTTCTGACAGAAGGGTCCACATGTTGCTGCTATGTGTCCACTGCATCGCCCATATTGTGTTTTTCCTGTTCCTGCTACGAGTCAGCAAAGAAGTCAGTGATGGTGCAGAAATGCTTTCTTCCCAAGCCCACAGAGGTGTGTGCAATATGGGGCAAAGTGCAACGCTTCTGTAGCAGCCATCCCCAAACAAATTTATTGGGCCATCCAAACGCTTCATTGTCTATGCCCGCTGTTCCCTGCAGGGTTCTGGTGGAGCTGTTGCCTATCTCGAGCGGTCATTGGGTGAGAGGCATGCTGCACCCTGGACAGATCGGCAGTCCATCACAGTTACAGATGCTATTGACCCACATAGCATAATTTTGTAATATAACATGTCAATGAACTGATTTCTTTTCGATTGTAAGCCTGGTGACGGTGACACAAATGTTACCAGAACTTCTCTAGACAGTGACTTAAGGGGACCCATTGCTGTCAAAATCTGTGGGTGTTGTGTCGTGTTGTGTTACGTGGTGTTATGTGGTGTTGTGTTGTGTTGTGTTGGGGCCCCATGAAATATGCTCCAGGTTGGAGAGCGCCCTGTGATTTTTCCCTAAAGTCATAACGACAATAGTTACTCTGCACAAAAAAGAAGGAAAACAAAAAAATCTAAAAAGTATTTTAATAAGATCGTTACTCCTTCTATTGTGATTCCTTGTTTAATTAATATTTAAAAACAAGATGTTCTTAATAATGTTAGATAGGAGCATTGTGCACTTTTTAGCAGGGTGTGTTTAATGGGATGGAATAAATTACTTTCATTGCCCTTATTTTAAATGCTAAAACGTGTTTCCATGTACACATATTCCAGATAAAAACCGCCTGTACAAACATTTAGAATCTGTGTTCAGGGCTTATACTGTATTTTGTGAACAGCTGGGGCTTTTTGGGCATATTTTGACATAGTGACATAGTGCAGTGTGTTTCTGAAAATGATAGCTAGTTAAAGCTACATTTTAGATCCCTGAAATGTGAATTTCCTCAGTACTTAAAATATAACCAACGATGCTCTAGAAATAAAGAATGTACTTTTGGGTCATCTTGAGTTAGTCTTAAAATGCATTAATGTCCCATCCCCTCTAAATGACAACCCCGGTAAAGATGTGTCAAAACAACTCAAATAAATTGCTTTTATAGAGACTTGGTGAGCCCAGAAGCCACTCTGTGAGTCAGTTGTCCAACCATAAGCTTTTGAGATTTGTTTTACCTCCCCTACCATCCCCCTCACTGTGTGTGCTGGCAAAATAAACGTTGGTCCTCATTCAGCCTTGTTTGTTACAACTCCAGTTGTTTTAAACTTTATAGTTATTGCTCTAACTGTATGGATGCAGACACGTTGAGCTATTTCATGTAAGCATTTCTTGATTTCTTGATCAACACATAGTCTCACATGAATATGTTCTCTTGTTTATCCCCCGTTGAGGAATGGCTGAAACAAATAGGTTTCGTTGTCATGTTGTATTGATGTTGCATTCTCTTTGTACTCTGAAGTCGGACTTTCCAAGATCCCAAACAGAAATACAAGAATGCTCCAGGTGGAGTTGTGGCTTGGAAAGTTGGAGGTCGCTGAGCATGCACTGAGTTCAGAATCTAATATAGTTGCAATGCATTGACAACATAGTGAAAGTTGCACAGATAAACTATTTACTATACTTCAGATGGTTTGTATCTCATTAAACCAGTGGCACACACAGTGTCATTAAAACTTAGTTTTGTGAGCATGTTTCTTTACAGTCTTAGTGCATCGAATGAAGAAAAATACATTTATATCAGCCTGTGTCTTTCTTACAAATAAGGAGGCTTGCCTTGTTTAAACGTCAGAGATAGTTTGTTGAGCTCCTGACAATTGAAGTGAGGGTGAACACCATGGTGAGAACCAAAGAGATGTCTGAGGCCTTCAGAAAGAAGCAGAGCAGATCTTTTTCCCTCTATCAAAACATAAGGGCCAGACTGACGTTTGAGTGAGCATAGACAAAGACAAGGACTGCTGGGAGACTATTCTTTGAACAAATGAGTCTAATATTATTTGGCCTAAACCAAATATCTTCCAGCACACCAACTGTGAGGCATGGAGGTGGAAGTGTCATGGTTTGGGGATGCTTGCTGCAGCAGGAGGTTCACCATTACAGAACCACATATTCTATAGCGTACCAGAGGGTGTTCAAAGAAAATGTGAGACCATGGAAGATGACAATGACCCAGGTATGGTGTACAAACCAGGTATAGCAAGGCAATATATATCTTGTTCTGGCATTAGAGTTGAGCGTAGGATTATATGGTGAAATGGCCTGCCATTGCAACTAGAGGTGAAAGTTTAATCACCCCACCGCGCTCGAAATTAACAAGAGCTGAAAGTGCTCACGGTCCAGCGTGACAGATACACAGTGGAGCAATTATTTAAAGCCGTGACACACGGAAGTCTTTCACTCAGGCATAATAAATTAACCCATAATAATAAATCCTAATGATAAATCTTGCATGAACCAAGGCTATAAGTCAACTTCTTCCTAAAATATCAAGACGCGCTTGACATGTCAATTTGGAAAAGAGTAGGATACGCAACAGCTCGAAAAAAACCAGATTCTTACTTCCAGAAAAATGAAATCACACAACAGCCGACATATTAAAGACAAACTATTCAAGAAAATCAGACGGGACTGGATCAGTTGTCTAGTTTTCTAATTATTAGAGACTATTCGCGCCGTCTTTATAATCTCCAAAAACTGAAATGTGATAATCTGCTTTGAAAAGCAGCCTCGTTGTTTAACCTCAAACCCGACAATTTCTTTACACGATATTTGATTAAAAATCCGAAATGAGCAAAAGAAAACAGAGCAATGCGATCTCACAGTTATCTCGACATGTCACTGTTTATATTTATTGGAGCGACCATTACTAAGACTTGTTTTAGCCAATAGGAAATAAGAGTTCAATATTTTTCCCCATTAGGTATGTCTGCTCTGGTACTTCTAAAGTGTGGATTTAAACAAAAAAAAAAAACGAAATAAATTGTGATAAATCTTGTAGAAAAACACTTTATTTACATTTATAAAGTTGCCATTAGACGATAATATACCCGCATCATTAACAGCTGCCCTTTGTGCACAGAATTGTGCTAAAAACAAGTGAAAAATGATTTGTCAAGTAAACGCCTTGGTTCAGCTGCACTTTATCCAGCGTAAATCTTCGCTGGAATGACCCTTTTCTTCTGAATTTTATCAACAAACACATTCACAAACAAAGCACCATATTTATATCTTATAAACTCACAAACAATTTAAAGATTTTTTTTTTTTTTAAAGGTTGAAACATTTTGTTTTCGTTTAAAATTCCCAATTCATTAGAACTATTCTATTAAAAGTAATATTTGAAGAGCCTCCAGCATGTCTTTCCTATAAAAACCAAACGCTTGTCCGCAGCGTTGAGAGGTCCAATCCTTCTGCTGTGTCCTGTCAGCGTGTTGGAGTGCTCAGTTAGGAGAGATCAGATGGTCCACATGTTCTACTGAGTCACAGTCACCTGCTGGATATTCCTGATAGACGGCAAGGTGTTCATTCCCTGGGGAGGGTACAGAGAGCCGTGGATCTCTGTGGGACTGAGGGAGCCCGGCACCGGCAGAGGGCTCACCGAGCCCGGGTCACTATGCACGGACCCGCTGCTGCCGTCGGACTGACCCAACTTCTTCTTTATCAGCTTTCTCTCTTTGGCTCTGCGGTTCTGGAACCATATTTTCACCTGAGGAAGAACACAAACAATGAAGTGCAGCAGTTCAAATCATACTAAAAACACATATTATATTATATTATATTATATTATATTATATTGATACGTCATCCTGTTTTTTAACAAGTAAAAGCATTTACTTTTAAATTTTGTAATTGAATACATTTTATTGTAACTTGTTAAAGAGATATTTACGTGCATTTTAAGGGTACATGTTCGAAATCAGCTAAACTAAATTAAATAATAAAGAACATAAATCTGAGTTTTGGCATAAACTGCTAACATTTTCGAAAGCTTTTGATAGAATAAAATAATAATAAATTTTTTTTTTTTTTAAATCCATAATAAGCCACTTTTCAGAGACAATACACAAGATAAATGATAATATCTAGTATTTTAGAGAGGCAATCTTGTTCTATTCTATTAAGGCACTTTTTATGATAAAATAAAAAAGAGATGGAAATTAGAAAACATTATATTTATTGTAAATAATTGTAAATAATCCATATTTTAACTATTTATTTTGAACCTGCAATTACAGTAAATCCTAATTCCCAGAATTTTCAGACAGGAACTTTTGGCATATCTTATTAAGCATTTATTTTAAACGGTGGCGCAGTTGGTAGCACTGTTGCTTTGCAGCAAGAAGGTCCTGGTCTCGATTTCCGGCCGGAGGTCTTTCTGCATGGAGTTTGCATGTTCTCCCCGTGCATGCGTGGGTTCTCACCGGGTACTCCGGCTTCCTCCCACAGTCCAAAGACATGGCTGTTAGGTTAATTGGTAACTCTAAATTGCCCTTAGGTATGTGAATGAGTGTGTGCTTGGTTGTTTGTGTGTTGCCCTGCGATGGACTAGCGACCTGTCCAGGGTGTATCCCGCATCTCGCCCATAGACTGCTGGAGATAGGCACCAGCTCCCCCGCGACCCACTATGGAATAAGCGGTAGAAAATGACTGACGGAATGAATTCCCCATATTTATTGTTAATGATTTTTCTAAGCCTTTCCTAATTTCATATATTTATATATGAAATTAATATACTTTCTTTCTTTCTTTCTTGCAAATTAAGAAAAGCCAGAAAACAAGAAAAATTAAATCCAAGATAAAATTGTATACGGACACATTTTGTGGCAGGCATTAGAGTAGCTCCGCAGTATTTTGATATTATAGCCAACACTGACAATGTTTTTATAGTAGTTAACAGTTTTATTATTAGGCTTCGGTATTATACAATTATGACAACACATCTCAGGTGACGTGTCGCCTTTTCTGAATGGATCCACGTTGCACATGAAGGTATTTCCATCCATACCTGTCTTTCCGACAAACCCAGGTTGACAGCCAGTTCAGATTTCCTCCTAATGGTGATGTATCTGTTGAAATGAAACTCCTTCTCCAGCTCCAGCCTCTGGTGGTCTGTGTATACTACCCTGTATTTCTCCTTCGTTCTAGTTTTACCTGAGAACAAGACAAATGCACATAATGAGGACAAGAATGTCATTTTTCCTGTGAATCTTCATGTGTCTGCAGACAGTCGGTTTGGCATGCAGATTTCCACACAGCAGGCTTGCATGTCTGGACCGGCCTGGCGTGTCTGAGCGCCGCATCTTTATTTGAACCGCATCTGAAATCCACATCTTCTCCACAGATAAGCAAATTGAGCTGCTTTTGATCTGGTTTTGATGACAAAGTGAATTTCAAAGAACCACGGGTCGAGTTTCTCCTCTTATTTATGGTTAGAAACAAGTTTGCTGAAAATTATTTTGCGCAAGGCGCTTTAGAAATAATTTAATTTGTTTTAATAATTCAGCTCTAATTGGTTTAAAGTAGGAAAACAACACTGTTAAAATGAGAGGGAGCATGCAAATAAAAATAGTAAATTCTAGCGCAACACAATGGGTTGATAGCAGTAAAGACTGAAACAGTTTCATAATGTGGTTCTGCATAAACGCTCCCGGGAGTGTGTGAAAAATACCGTAAAAAGTCATTCTTTCCGGACAGAGTGGTAACTCCGGGAGAGGAAAGGGAGGCTGGCGCATATCAAAGTGAGGGAGGTGATGAACGCAAGGACTGCTGCCTGGATATGACTGGCAGCACTGGAAGCAGCAAACAATGTAACAGGGAAGTCGAGCTCACATCTCCAGGAATAATGACATTAACATCACAACTGGGCATGGCGCCGATTCCTCACACCTTTTTTTCGATTTCCACCCGCAGGAGCAGAGTTCACTGGGCCGAGCTGCAGGTTAGGACAACTATTCTTTTTATTTGTCATTTCTGTTCATGTCTAGAAATACCAGTTTATAGAATCGGAATTATTCTCATGAAATATTTTAGAGGTTATGGAAGTTGGCGTGCGTCTGCCTAAAATCTACATTTATTGCGCAAAATGAAGGCCGAAGTTTGTCCAAGATGAAGCTCTCACCTGTAGACGATGATTGTGCGGTTTTGCTCATCCACTGGTATGAATTGCGCCTTTCCCTCTCAGGAGAAAGTTGTGCAACTGTAACGTTGTCCGACGGCGGCTGCAGCACCGCAGACCCGGGAGGGTGCATGTGACTGTACTCGGACGAACAGTAAGGAACTTGTCCAGGAGAGGAGTTGTTCATGGGGGGAGGAAGATTGTTAGAAGGTCCAAGACTATACGCACCCCAGTCCTCCCTTGGGGCGCCATATGAAGGTCCCCAACCAACCCCGGATTGTGCGTGCGTTTCCATGTTTGGCACATGATGGTATCCAGTAAAGTCGGTGTACTGTGGAGAAGACACGAAGTTCTGTGGGGGAAGATTGATGCTCGATCTTCTAACTGGCCCTTGGTGATACATCCCGCTTTCTTTATCCAGTATGTATCCCACGTACATGTTTTGTAGAAAATGTTTAAAAAGGTTGCTTCAGCAGCAAAGGGTAAATGCGGCCAATCTCACGGCGACATTTTGACCCTGCCAACTGTTAATGTTGATCCCTGCGCTCTTTATTGTCCGTATGGGTTCCCAGTGTGAAATGCAGCTTTTCTCCAGCTTTGCATTAGGCGTCCAGTTGACAAGAAGCTAAAGGTACACTGAGGCCTGCCTGACGTCAGCCAGCTCTTCGATCCTTGCAGATTTGCATCTAAATGAGAGTGACCGGTGCTGCAGGCCCGACTGTCCCTTGCGCCTGTCCTGCAGCGCGTCGTCATCTGACAGTGGGCCTATCCCGAGCACGGTATCTCCACCCCATGAATACATTATCACCAAGGCCAATCAGCTACACACATGGGCAATAAAACCGGGCTGCACGTTCACACACGCAAAGAACAAGGCCTGCGCGTAATTGCGCACAGATGAACTTTTTCAATAAAAAGCTTGTTAAAATAATTTACCTTCTAGAGAGATTATTTAAACTGCCATTTTACTGATTCCGGTCAATGTTTAAACTTTTGTCACTCTGTATTAAATTCAAAACCATGTTTGAAATTCACTGTGGGAACCGCGACCACGCTTAACATGTAAACCGGGACTTATTTGTTAAGATATTCACTTGCAAACGAGGTGCAAAGTATGAGAGACTTTTTCTTGTTTCGTATTCCGTTCACACCTCAAGGTCGCACTTCACAGCTAATTCCGGTTACAAGGAAACTCCCGCAGCCCCCTCTCCTCCTCCGCAAAGACAAACAGCGGCCTGTGGCAACATCAGTCACTGCTGGCGGCTCAAACGGCTCTCATTTTTCTACATCTGTGAATTTACTGAAAGATTACGTGCAGCAATTCCTCTCAATTAAATTGCCAACGAGAAACATTCAATCCGTTTTTTAAAAGGCCTGCAATAATTAGTTATGTCACTTTACTTTAAACCGGAGCCTCTGGGGTATGTGTTTATTGCTCACAAAATATTTATGAGACACTTAAAGTGAGTTGCTGCACACTGATCTGCAGAGGCACACATCTTTTTTTCTTTCTGACATTTTCTTTTAAAGTCTGTGGTTTATAGTGCAAGTGATATACCGATATGTGTTTTTCATTGTTACATAATAGCTGCACAAGAAGGAAGAAATGTGCCTATTTAAGTCTGGAACTGCTGTGTCGAAAAATAAAACGTCAAATGAGCAGTTTTGGACAATTCAGGCAAAACAGAGCCTCCGGTATTCTCGGTTTGTTTCATATTTAGCATTTACGCTTATTATCTTCTATAAGTTTCTCCGTCAGCCTCTGTACTTTGTTCAGAGTTTCAGTTTTTACAGTTCATCAGACTTTCTGGACCAAACGACGCCCCCTTGTGAAAGATCATAGAAGCACATTTTTGTAATGAGCCCACATAGACGTTCTTTGGTGAGATAAGCCTATACCTCTAAAAATAGCTATATGTTCTACTTAAATTTTAAATTGGTATATTTATTGCAGCAGAACCCACCTGAGACGGGGCCCCTAAGTAGAACATCAATTGGAGGCCCTTGTTAAGGTCCATAGCCCACTTCCACTTCAGCCCAACATCTCAAAAAGCACAATATAAATAAAAACTGTGCATGCTTGATTTGTGCGCAATGCGCATTCAACGTGTTTGATTAGCTATTAACCAGTGAGCCAACAATGAATGCCTGAAAATGACTTATATGACTAAATATAGTCAACAATTTGACATTGTTGTGTCCAATCACATTTTTATTATATGTTTTTATTATATCAGAAGCCTTTTGGATAAAATACTGGTGTATCTCAATAAATTACAATATAATCAAAAGTGTATTCTATTTTACTAATTTAATTCAGAGAGTGAAACTCATATATACTCTTAGAAAGCCCGAGGTGCTTTATTAGTCCTGCTGGAAAATAAAACCAGCATTTCCATGAATCTTATCAGCAGAGGTAAGCATGAAGTACTTCCCAGTTGAAGGCTCTGCTGACTTTGGACTAAAAAAACACACTGACCAACACTAGAAGATATCATGGCTCCCCAAATCATCACTGATTGTAGAAAACACACTGAACCACAAACACTGGACCTTTTGTGTCTGTCCACTCTTCCTCCAGAGCCTAGGAGCTTGATTTCCAAATAAAACGCACAATGTAGTGTCATATGAAAAGAGGACGCTTCTGATATTTCCCTGCTTCAGGAGTGGATTACAAGGAATGTGATGTGTGCATTTCATGTTCTGGATGCATCTGTCTGTGTGTGGTGGCTCTTACATGTCTGACTCCAGCTGCACATCGAAGCTTCATTAATCTCCCTGCAAACTATTTACTGGTCTGTGCCTCACCATCCTCTCATGGTTGTGGCTGCTCTTGTTGCCTGGCCCCTTTTTTCTATCAGACGTTTTCCCTCCACTAAACTTTTAATTGATATACTTCGACACAACATCTGCAGAACTGGAATTTCTTCCCCAGCTCCATCCTTTGATGGTCTGTGTACTCTGCTCATCGCTAATTCATGTTTTACCCTAGAACAAGACAGATCATGAGCAGTAACATAACATATCTGTATAAAATTATGTTTTGTTTTTATTGAATCGTCAGAGAATCATTATTTTTGCTATATATGTGAACAGTATTTATTATTGTTTACTTGTTTTTTTATCACAATTCTTTGGCTGCATCAAAACAATCCGTTTTTTGTGTCTGTGAAGAACGGGTATACAGTAAAAGAAAAGTACAACAGTGCCATCAAGTGATGAAATGAAAGCACTGGAGAACGTGTTGAAGTTCCCCAGCGGTACATTGTGGGAATGTACTGTATCTGACAGTCACTCTCATTTATATGTGCAAACAGGACCTTTCCAAAGCAGAGGTTCATCTATTTCTAAAATTCAAAGCAATATCTGTCAAAGGTGCCATGTTAATGTTTTAATTTAATCGTGTTTTAATGTTTACACTCTCCTTGTGAAGTAATTTGTGATTTTTATCTGTGGAAGATGCGGCATAAATACATTTTACTTATTTACAATAGATGTCTTTTAAATGTTTCTTATTCGTTTCAGTTTCGATATATCTTGTTAATCTATCATTCTTTTGTTCTCTCAACAGCAATCCATAGGCTTTATGCCGATGCACCATTTTTTCTACAAGCAGCATTACAAACAGGTTTTTTTCGGTATTTTTATTCGCATAGTTTTTCCTTTGAGTGACATTTGTTATTGATGCTGTTGTTTCTAACATTTTTATTACTAACATAAAACTTGTATTAATGGTAAGGTGATGGATGGGGAGGCGTAGGGTGACCTCGCAAGTGTTCACCTCTGGGTACACTCTTCTATTGCCATCATCCCAGTGACATGGAAACCCAAGTGGGTGGAATGAGTTGACCCCTGAAATGAAGACTAAAAGTTAGTCGCATTCCCTCTAAAAAACAGTGAAAAAGTTACATTGACTGTATACTGTGGCTTCCAGGTAAACTAAATCTCATCTGATTCTTAAAATGGTTGTATAACAATATCTACATACATCAGGAAAACAGGGCAAGTAAAACTGGGATGGCAATTAGAGCAATTTAATTATTATTTTAACCCACTCAGTCCTGAAATGCCTTCAAGTAGTTGAATACCTGTTTGTTACGTGAGCAATAAAGCATTATTTTATTGAACTTAATCTGGTCTTAAAGAGTTTATGCATAGAGCTAAATGCAGCCTGAACTATTTTTTAGATAAAAGGTGTTTTTTTTTTACACTTTAAGATTTTAATTTTATTCAACACGAACCTGGACAAAACATTCCCAGCTGTTACATTCAGGAACTGTGGGAACTGGAAATGCCTATAAAACATCATCGATATTCTATGTTTGCGTGACTGGTTTTGAAAAATACCATGCTTCCCTAACCTGAGCTGTTTAGGTCAACACACAAAACAAATCTCAATAGAAAAATTATACTGCCAAATTTGTGTAGCATTTTCAGTCTGTGTTGGACATTTCCCATGCTTTCAAAGTAAGACAATGAGGTGCCAGTGACCAGGTAATAATAAAAGGCTTCTTGTAATTTTATCACACAGGGAAACAATGCCAATACTGACTTCCCCTTTGTCTGTCTTTATTTTATCTCAGTGTTCCCTGTGTGCTTTGAATTGCCTCAAATATTTCTTCGAGATGAGTGTTACGTATAATTATTAAACAGTGATGTTTGGAACGGAGCTGTTTTTTTTTTTTTTTTTATCAAACAGACAAACGAAATGTTTCCAGTGGTATAGACATGATTGGATTCATTTAAGCTTCAGTTTAAGGCATAAATGTTTAGAGGACAGGTCTTTATTTAAAATTGTTGTAGGTCAGGATACCACATTAGATGCAGCTCATAGATGCCACACATAGGCAAATTACATAGAGATGTGTCACTAGATGTGGTACATACAAACCCATTCGGTAAAATAGAATATTGTTGAGAAGGTCATTTATTTCAGTGGCTAAGCTCATTAAGTGAAAAACATATAGATTAACTGCACACTAACTGATGTTTTCAAGCCTTTATTTCTGTTAACTATGATTTTCTGCTTAATGCCTAAAGAAAACGCGACATTTAAGATTAGAATTTTATTTTTAATACAGAAGTGTGGGCAATCCTCATTGGAACATATATTCTAATTTATTAAATATGAATAAATTAGACATGTAATAAATTAGACATGTAAATATATTTCTGCTGTGGCTCAGCCACTGCCTCAGTGAGAAAAGTAATCGTCTTGCAAGCTGAAAGTTGTAGGTTCGATTCCAGAATCTTCCGGGTACATGCCGATGTTTCCTACAAATCTGCACATGACTCTAGTTTAAAGTGCTTTGACTTTGTTCAAATCACTGGAAAAAACACTTTATTTAATCAGTCCATGTAGACAGTTGGTGGGTTTTGAACATCTTGGAGTAAAACACTCATGAGGAAGATGTCTTTCTAGCCTCAAGACTAAACTAGCCAGCCGGAAAACACTGTATTAGTTTTTCCTATTTTCTGTAGCCACATGATTGATCAAGATGAAACAAATTCTGTGATGCTTTATTGGACAGATAACTTGTTTTATCTACTGGCAATATAATGTGAAGTTTGCTGCATTTGCATTATGGCTAAACTGGAACATACAGTGCCTTGCAAAAGTATTTGGCCCCCTTGAACTTTTCAACCTCTTGCCACATTTCAGGCTTCAAACATAAAGATAGAAAATTCAAATTTTTTGTGAAGAATCAACAACAAGTGGGACACAATCATGAAGTGGAATGAAATTTATTGGATGTGTCAAACTTTTTTAACAAATAAAAACTGAAAAGTGGGGTGTGCAATATTATTCGGCCCCTTTACTTTCAGTGCAGCAAACTCACTCCAGAGGTTCAGTGAGGATCTCTGAATGATCCAATGTTGTCCCAAATGACTGTTGATGATAAATAGAATCCACCTGTGTGTAATCAAGTCTCCGTATAAATGCACCTGCTCTGTGATAGTCTCAGGGTTCTGTTCAAAGTGCAGAGAGCATCATGAAGACCAAGGAACACACCATGCAGGTCCGAGATACTGTTGTGGAGAAGTTTAAAGCCAGATTTGGATACAAAAAGATTTCCCAAGCTTTAAACATCCCAAGGAGCACTGTGCAAGCAATCATATTGAAATGGAAGGAGTATCAGACCACTGCAAATCTACCAAGACCCGGCCGTCTCTCTAAACTTTCATCTTGAACAAGGAGAAGACTGATCAGAGATGCAGCCAAGAGGCCCATGATCACTCTGGATGAACTGCAGAGATCTACAGCTGAGGTGGGAGAGTCTGTCCATTGGACAGCAATCAGTCGTACACTGCACAAATCTGGCCTTTATGGAAGAGTGGCAAGAAGAAAGCCATTTCTCAAAGATATCCATAAAAAGTTTGTTTAAAGTTTGCCACAAGTCAAAGTCCAGACCTGAATCCAATTGAGAATCTGTGGAAAGAGCTGAAGACTGCTGTTTACAAATGCTCTCCATCCAACCTCACTGAGCTCAAGCTGTTTTGCAAGGAAGAATGGGCAAGAATTTCAGTCTCTCGATGTGCAAAACTGATAGAGACAAACCCCAAGAGACGTGCAGCTGTAATTGCAGCAAAGGGTGGCGCTACAAAGTATTAACGCAAGGGGGCCGAATAATATTGCACGCCCCACTTTTCAGTTTTTTATTTGTTAAAAAGGTTTGACACATCTAATAAATTTCATTCCACTTCATGATTGTGTCCCACGTGTTGTTGATTCTTAACAAAAAATTAGAATTTTATATCTTTATGTTTGAAGCCTGAAATGTGGCAAGAGGTTGAAAAGTTCAAGGGGGCCGAATACTTTCACAAGGCACTGTAAGTAACAACATTTTCATCAAACTGCATGACTGAATTGTATTTAGATTTCTGGATATTAATTGTGTTATTCTTATAAAGCTTCTTGAGATTATAGTTATTGTGAGTTGGTTTTGTATAGATAAAATGTCATTAAAAAAACATTTAAAAAGTAAAATAAAAACAATTAAAATGATGTATTTAGGTATTGACTGACCCATGCAGTGGGGACAGAATAATTCCCCAGTTACAGTCCAGGGTAGAGGTAGTCTGCCATCAACCCCAAAGAGAGACATACATATGTGACATTACATGTTTATTGTCTACCAACCCCTGATTTAGATAATTTAACCTTAAATTAAAAAGGAGCGAAGTACACAGGTTTCCTGAAATGGAATGAAATTTAAAAAAAGGAAAAAGAATATTATCACTAAAGTAAAACATGAAAATGTAAAAAAAAAAAAGAATAATTTAGTTATTTAACTAAATTCAAACAAGAAAATGTTAAAATTCTAAACTGATTTTTTTAAACAGTAATTGTTTTGTTCACATTTTAGTTGTGTATCTGTGTGAGTTGTGCACGACCTACACGTTTTAACTAGGTGGTGCTATTGAGTTACTTAAGAACTGTCATTTTAGATTGCAGGGTTTTAGGCTTAACTCTAACACTATTATATGAGCGACCGTTCAGGTTGCTTAGATGGCATTCCTGTATCAGGAAACAAGCTGCTTTATCAAAGGTCAACAGACTGGGAATCATGCAAGACACAGATACCTCATCAAAGAGAATAGAATAGAAACTTTGTCTGACACCAAAGGTAACAGAAATTTGTCTTCGACAGGGCTCTACATCACACATATAAAACGAGATAGAGATAGACACAATACAAAAAAATACATCAAAATTAACACAGATTACACACATAACAAATAAACTCCTGCATGTTTGAGATATATAGTTAGATACTGACTGACCTATGCAATGGGGACAGAATAATTCCCCTGGTACAGTTGGGGGCTAGAGGTCGCTCACCCTGACCCCCAGGTTAGGATTATGGGACTCGTTTTAAATAGAGATAGATGTGTAAGGTTGACAGGTTTGCTGAAATGGGGATTCGAAGAATTTTTTAAATACCATCAACATAGAAATAAAACAAGAAACTAGGTACAAAAAAAGTAATTTAGGATTTAGGATTAGGATGATTTAAACACAAACTTTCAAAATTCAAAGCCTTTTTATTTCAAAAGTATCTTTTAAAAACAAAAATATATTTGATCAGTTGCACAGTGATTCTTTAATAAAGTGAGGTTTTTATCTACAGTGAAATCATTTTATCTTTTAAAAACTGTGAACAGGTGATGCCTGCTTTTATTACATCCCAAATTGATAAGTCTTGCTTCTCTTTAGTGGCTCCCTGCTCATTTTAGACTTGATTTTAAAGTTTTATTTTTGACATACTGTATAAGGCTAAGAACATATAGGCTTTTGGGAATCTGTCTGACCTCCTGCAGCCTTATCTGCGCTCTAGATCCCTTAGATCTAATGATCACTTGTTGTTAGTCGCACCAAGTTCTAGATGAGTTTACACAGTCCCTCCCCTTGTCCTGGCCCGTCCCCTGGGCCTCCACCCGGTGGGACGTGAACTGGAACATCTCCCGTGGGAGGGATCCAGGAGGCATTCGGTATAGAGCCTCAACTGGGTCCTCTCGATGTGGAGGAGCAAGGGCTCTACTCTAAGCTCCTCACCCTAGCTCACTGCAAGGAGGAAGCTCATTTCAGCTGCTTGTATCCGGGATCTCATTCTTTCTGTCATGACCCAAAGTTCGTGGCCATAGATGAGAGTAGGAACGTAGACCGACCGGTAAATCGAGAGCTTCGTTTTCGGCTCAGCTCTCTCTTCACCACAGTGGAACGACAAAGAGTCCCTATTACTGTGGCAGCCGCACCAATCCGTCTGTCAATCTCCTGCTCCATTCTTCCCTCACTCGTGAACAAGACCCCAAGATACTTGAACTCCTCCAATTGAGGCAGGAACTCCCCTCCAACTGAGGAGGGCAAGCCAACCTTTTCTTGTTGAGAGCCTCGGACTTGGCGGGGCTGATCTTCACCCAAGCCACTTCACACTCGGCTGCAAACCGCCACAGCGCATGCTGTAGGTCTTGGCTAGAGGGGGCCAGCGGGACCAGTTCATCTGCAAAAAGAAGAGATGAAATCCTCTGGTCCCCAAACCAGACCCCCTCCAGCCCTTGGCTCTGCCTAGAAATCCTGTCCATAAATGTTATGAACAGGACCGGTGACAAAGGGCACCCCTGCCGGAGTCCAATATGCAACAGGAACAGGTCCGGCTTAGTGCCGGCAATGCAGACCAAACTCCTGCTTCACTTGTACAGACACCGGATGGCCCCAAATAAAGGGCCCCCGACTCCATACTCCTGGAGTAACCCCCACAGGGCATCACGAGGGACACAGTTGAATGCCTTCTCCAGGTCCATAAAACACATGTGGATCAGTTGGGCAAACTCCCATGAACCCTCGAGTACCCTGTAGAGGGTATAGAGCTGGTCCAGTGTTCCACGGCCAGGACAAAAACCACACTGCTCCTCCTGAAGCCGAGGTTCGACTATCGCCGTGACTCTCGTCCTCTCCTCTCCTCTCCAATACCGTGGCGTAGGCCTTATCAGGGAGGCTGAGGAGTGAGATCCCCTATAGTTGGAACACACCATCCGGTCACCCTTACATTGAAGGGGGACCACCACCACAGTCTGCCAGTCCAGAGGCACTGTCCCTGACTGCCACGCAATGTTGAAGAGGCGTGTCAACCATGACAGCCCCACAACATCCAAAGACTTGAGGTTCCCAGGGCAGATCTCATCCACCCCCAAAGCCCTGCCACCGTGGAGCTTTTTAACCACCTTGGTGACTTCACCCTGGGTGATGAAAGAGTCCAACCCCACGTCCCCAGCCTCTGTTTCCACCAGGGAATCCGTGACAGCAGGATTGAGGGGATCCTCGAAGTACTCCTTCCACCACCCGATAATGTCCCCAGTCAAGGTCAGCAGCTCCCCACCCCCACTGTAAACAGTGTTAGCGAAGTACTGCTTCCCCCTCCTGAGGCGCCAGACGGTTTACCAGAATCGCTTCGAGGCCAACCGGTAGTCCTTCTCCATGGCCTCACCAAACTCCTCCCAGGCCCGAGTTTTTGCCTTTTCCGCAGCCTGGGCCGCGGCACGCTTGGCTGCTCGGCTCGTAGGCCGAAATGACAGTCAGAGACCTGTTCCCAACCCAAAGGTGCAGGGATGCAACCTTCTCATCCACTGGGGTAAACCCCAACACGAGACGGCTGAGCTGGGGGACAACAAGCAAACCCACCCCAGCTTGCTGCCTCTCACCGCGGGCCACTCCAGAGTAGAAGGGAGCCCAGCCTCTCTCAAGGAGCTGGGTTCCAGAGCCCACGCTGTGTTTGGAGGTGAGCCCGACTATTTCAAGTCAATATCTCTTGACCTTCCGCACAAGCTCAGGCTCCTTCCCCCCCGGCGAGCTGACATTCCAAGTCCCTAGAGCCAGCCTAAGCATCCGGAAATCGGGCCGCCAAGGTCTCCACCTTCGTACGCTGCCCGATCCTCTTTGTATCGGTCCCTCATGGTTCCCCCTGCAGGTGGTGGGCCCACTGGGAGATGGCCTCGAAAGGGAGAGAGAGAGAGAGAGAGAGAGAGAGTTGTCAGCCAATCAAATAAGAATAACAAAGTTATTAGTAAACAAATGCTTCAAGAACATCTTGTAAACAAATGTTTTGAACTAAAAAAAAACTATTTGGCTGCAATAGATGTTAGTCATACTAAAGAAAATAAATTATTTTCTGAGAAATATTTTTAGATGTGGGTTTGTGGGGTTAAAATAACCCAAAACAGTCTGCAGGCTGGATGTTGTGGATTAAATAAAAGAGTCACAGCTGTTTGGCTCACTGGTGGAAGACGTTACAGAGCAGGGGTCGTAGCCTTGGTGGTTTTGGCTGTTCATCGACATAGTTGACCATAAAAAAATAAATTATTTGCAGACTTTTCAGTTAAAATCTCCGTTTAAAAGGGAACCATTTCTGTTGCTTTCACCCTGTTTTGTAAATATTATTTGGAAACTGTGCTGTATTGTTCAAGGGAGCATATGTTGCTATTCTGACAGGCGTGTAACCCTGACAAACAAACATAATACAATTTGCTTATTTTATGTGTTTTTTTTCCCCCTTCTCTCTGTTTGTGCTACCTGACTGGGATTAGAATCCCACATCAAATCTGATACAACTATGACTTTTCATCATCTCTTTCTTTATTGTAATGGTTCTTTAAAAGCTCAGCAGATGCACAGACAGCTGAAGATGATCATCAGCTGATTTTCAATCCAGAGCCCTCCACCCCAAGGAACAGTGAACACCATCTGACCCTCATGTTTACCTCCCTGGCAGGAGATAAGTGGGATGTATAGAGTTCTTGCACCAGCAGGGTCTGGGAATAACATGCTGTGGCCATAGTGGCATAAATAATGCAAACATGATGGAGTTGTGTTGTTGTTCAGATACATGCCTGCAGTGTTAATCCTCCTCTTTCTCTCTCTGCTGCTTCTGTCTGCATGTTTGGTGAATTTGATCAAGAAGTGCAACAGCAAGCCCTCGTGTTTGCTGCTTCAAGCTGTTAGTAAATGGCACTCCCTTCCCCTTTCATCCTTGTTGCATCCAATTGCATTGCAATTATGTAGCAGAAGTTGCCATAAATCTGTCAGGAATGAAATACTAAATAGTTTTATTGCTGGGTTAACTGACACTTTGTGAGAATACAGTTTGCTTTATAGTTTTCCATCTATTTGTGATGTTTTCCTGTCAAAACAAAAAAATGTTTTTTATCTGACTTTTACTTTGAGGTAAGGTATTGGTGCAGAAGGCCATCGACAACCTTTAAAAAAGATAATTGTAAAGTTTTGTACACACATTCTTACTTGAATGATGCTTTGGCTTGCAGATCTTTGGTGATGTCTGTAGTTGGATCACACTGAGCTAGAGAATGTCTGTCTTGTGGTGCCACCATGGGGTTTTCAGTTTTAAGCTATCAGTTTAAAGTAATAAAAACAACCAAAATGCAACCATAGGAGCAGCAGATGGTTCTTGTTTGTGCTACATCCTTTTTCCTTATGTAGTACCTTCATTATCAATGTGATTTTTAATGTACATGAATCATTGTCACTGGTAACATCAAATAAGTTTGATCACTTATTTAATCATTTAGTTTTTCTTGAAGCAGAAATTACATTTCTCCAGTACTATATTTACAAAGAACAAGAGTAGTTGTTTAATTTTTGGCTAAAATGTATTGAAAGAATAAACATGGAATTTGGACGTTTTGTATCTCATTAAAACTGGGACACACACAGTGCTGTTCAATATGTTCCTTAAGACTTTTAGCATAGAAAATAGAAAGAAAGACCTTTTTGTTGGCCAACTAAAATGCAGTAATCTTGGTTGTGATGTTATTCCCAGCTCTGAGCTCTAAAGTTCGAGACAACTTAAACGTATTATGAGCTGGTGGAGTATCTCCACGGATACGTGGCATCCTTCTTGGCCCTTTTAGGTGGCGTCTGCGATCTCTCCTCCAGGTTTGGATGTCTGAGGGCCTACACTTTGGACTCGGATTAACAGGGTTGGTAATGCAAAGAGGGTGTGCTCAAACTACATTTCACAGATCCTTTACGCCAAAATAAATTTTATCACAGCAAATCCAACAGGTATCACAACCACAGTCCACAGGGTGATTAGTCCAGCCTCGCTCAGTCTTGTCCACTTCTTTGTTGAACAAATTAAGGCTTTTGAAGGATTTTGATTATTTTAATTAAATGGAAATAAAATTGTTGACTTTCATGGTCTCTTATGTTGTCTGAACTAAGTTCATTTGGGGGCTGCATATAAAAATTTAGGTGGCCATCTGAAATTGCCAGATGTTTTTTACACTGCTGATGTTGTTTCCTTTTCCGGATAAAATCTTTATTTAGCATATTGTGAGTTTATTTTTGCCTTAGCTAGTTGAGGTTGGGTTAAAGTTAGATATTTTTATGGGAAGGTACAAAGCTCATTGTTCTGCATTTAGGTGAGAGGTGTGAATGTGGCAACGCTCACCTTCATGGGGTCTGGGAATCTCATTGTGTGGGCGTTTCTATGTCCATAGGGATGAATCTTTCTTTTCTTTCTTTTGTCCTTTTTGTTTTTTGCATGATACTGCTATTTGATCAAAAACCTATTTTAGAAGAAAATACAAGCTGCATTACAGTTTTTTTGCCACTTCTTATTAGGTCGTAACTGCAGATGTTCCCTGAATTCATTAAGGGTCCTTTTTTGTGATTAATGGAGTGTTTTTGTAGTTCTGTTTGCTTTGGGAAGAGGCTGTGGAAGTGGTCGGAGGAAAGTGGGAGGGGGTGAAAGGGATCAGGAGTGTTATTGTTAAATGAGGAAAAACAAAATCAGACTGCTTTGACACGTAGCATTAGTTAGAATCTGCATCACAGCCAATGATGAGAGATTATTGAGGTTAATGATCCTGCAGTCTACAGGATGGCATTTTAGAAACATGCAAACATTGCCATTCCTAAAGGAAGCGTTAAATTGCTTAACGTCTTCTGACTGTTATGCAGAAGCCTTGGAGAAAACTAATCTGTGCATTTGTTTTATTTTGTTAATGTGCAGCAATCTACTGTTTAATACGGAAGACTATTAGGGCCACTGAAAATAAATTGAAAGCTCAAACTGAATACCTAAAAAAGATATGAGATAAAAGAAGGGCGGTGAACACCAGAGGGTGCCTCGACCAGAGCGGTTACATGAATAACATCCTTATACAATGGTCCTGGTCCTGTGTTGCTGTGGGTGCATATACAGTTATGTGTACATATGTTGGTATAGATGTATATATCTGTATCTGTACATGTAGGGTTATATGTATGTATATTTATTCATTCATTTATTTGTTTAAATATTTAATTTGTAGCATTGGAACCTCATATGTAAAATGGAAACAGGAAGTGTATTCATGTTAAGGACTGCAGGAAGGTGAAGGGGTGTGACTAAATAAGTTTTACTTCTGCATACCCCTTTTCAAGCATTTTCACATAACTATGGTGGTGCATTGTGTGTGTGTGTGTGTATGTGTCTGATGCCAAGTCTGAGTAAAAATTCACTTAAATCAGACATGTTCCTGTTTTCTGTTTTAGAAAACCAGGCTTAAAGGAGTGATAACCTTGTAAATTTACGATGGTTTTTAAGTATGATTTTTAATGGCTTTAAATTCCTCCTAAATACTCTAACACTGCTTGTTTTTGGGCTGCTAGAGGTTTCTTTAATGAGTTGCAATGTGATTTAAAATCATCGGACAATGAGTGTAACATGTTCAGGTTTAGGTTTCCAATAACTATGATTTCATTAAAGTTCAGTTTTACTAAAAGCTGCGTTTATTTAGGTGAAGCATCACTTGTGGCAGAGGGAGGTCTATATCAACCAACCACAGTCATGTGCAATGCTTAATCTCAAGATTAAGAGCTAAGAATTCAAACTGCCTTCTCACCAATGTTGACAGAAGTAAATTTACATGAAACTTGTGGAGCCATTACACTAGAGGAGGAACCAGGTCCATGGGATGAAATGTTACGACAAAGGTTGAGGTTAGTAGATTAATCTTTACCAAAGCACATGAGCCATCACAGGTTGCCTTAGAAGATGTAATTACTGTTGCCGAGACTTGCTGGTTCCACAGAGAGTGAGGAGACAGAACAGCACTGAGAGCAGCCACATTGTCTCTTATTGGTTCTTTCACTGTCCCTGTGGAAGTGACCCTCCAACCTGTGCAGGAATGGAAAATCACTGTGTTAGATGCAAAAGACAGAAAAAACATGACAGTCACCAATGTCTGCTCCCCTCCTACATCCTTCCCCTGTTTGTTTGCATCTTATATTCCTAAAATAGTCCACACAGGAAGTTGTTGACATGCTCAAGTTCAATTTTCGGCACTCACCTTACCGTAAACGTAGCAGAGGACAACAGGGGACAGTCCATGACCCAGGTCCTATTAAGTGTGTGCGTGTTTATGGACCCCTCACTTGGCCACACCTAGCGCTGGTAACCAGGATCTCCCATAGGAAGGTCTGTGTGTGGCGCCCTCCGGTCGTGACCAGGATGATTAAGTGTTCCTTCCTTTTCTGCTCCTACAGGGGACAATGGCCCGAGGAACAGACAGGCTGCCGACACCTTGTCACAACTAGGAAGTGAGTCTTTCATAATCCGAGGAGCAGGAGCGGAGCCCAGCACAGATGCCACACTCCAGTACAAACAAACCTCAGTGGGAATAATTGAGAAGCGTTGGACTGCTGTTTTCTAACACATTGTCGGCAACAAGGACCCAGGAGGTATTTAGATACATATGAAAGGTCAGGGAGGCAATTAAAGGGAACATTTTTATACTGAAAATCTTTATAAGTGTTTTTTTTACCATGAAGAAATTACCACCTTTCAGCAAAAAGTGACAGAAAAGTCGAACCAAATAAAACAAACATATCAACTTACTCCCAAGAGTGTTAAAAATGTCCAAGAGGATCCTTAAATAACTGAAACTGATTATTTTCTGTACATACAAACAGAAATAATTACTCTTGTCATGCTAAAACGTTAACTGTTAACATGTAACCTTAATAAAGAATAATCCCTACTGGGCTGGACCAATAAATAAAGTGGTAACTTAGATCTCACAATGCAATTTTAAATAAAAAAAACAAGTTGCAATTTATTCCTCTCGGTCTCCTTTTTTACATGTGCATTGATATTGTTTGTACAATCATATCTGATGACTTGAAGGCTTTGATGGAAAATATTGGAAACATTCTAACGATACGGTTTTCTTCAGAATACTGTAAAATCCAAAGATCTTTAATATTTAGGTGATTAACACGGTTTCATTAAGAAAAAAACACATAACATAATAAAAGCCAGTTGTTCATCCAGTAAGCCAGTAGTGATCAAAAATTGTAGGTTTTACGAATCCAGAATGCTTGTTTTAGTGATTTCTAAATCCTATTTTACAACCTGCTAAATGTGGTCTGCAGAGACGCTGCTCATTATTGCCTATTTCTCAGCTTTCCTTCACTGTGTTTTTGATCTCTGACAGCACTTTAGTGACTGAAGTGACCAAACACCAGCAAATTATGATCTGCAAAAAGAAAATCGCCAAAAACAGAGATCATTTTCTTATTTTCCTTACTTCAGTTTTGAACCGAATGTCCAGTATTCTAATATTTTATATCAAAGACACTTTTATGTTTTATGCACATATTTCATTTTTTTAATTATGTCTAAGTTTGTAATTCATGTTAGTTATTTTGTGAAGCATCACAGCTGCAGTAGTATTGTTGTGCATTAATAGGTTCAAAGGAGGCCATAATTAGTGGTTTTAATGTTTTTATCAAGATTGGGCTTATTAATAATAATTTTGACTTATTAATCTCACAATGGAGAAATTGTCCTCTGCATTTAACCCATCCCTTAGGAAGCAGTGGGCTGCCATTGTGTGGCACCCGGGGAGCATTTAGGGCTTAAGGGTCTTGCTCAGGGACCCAGAGTGGCAGGATGTGGGATTTGAACCAGGGTACTTGTGGCCTCTCCAGGATGCAAATGCCTTGCTCCCTAACTATTAGGCCACCACTCCCCCATGAGGTACAGTGCCTTGCGAAAGTATTCGGCCCCCTTGAACTTTTCAACCTCTTGCCACGTTTCAAGCTTCAAACATAAAGATAGAAAATTCAAATTTTTTGTGAAGAATCAACAACAAGTGGGACACAATCATGAAGTGGAATGAAATTTATTGGATGTGTCAAACTTGTTTAACAAATAAAAACTGAAAAGTGGGGCGTGCAATATTATTCGGCCCCTTTACTTTCAGTGCAGCAAACTCACTCCAGAAGTTCAGTGAGGATCTCTGATTGATCCAATGTTGTCCCAAATGACTGTTGATGATAAATAGAATCCACCTGTGTGTAATCAAGTCTCCGTATAAATGCACCTGCTCTGTGATAGTCTCAGGGTTCTGTTCAAAGCGCAGAGAGCATCATGAAGACCAAGGAACACACCAGGCAGGTCCGAGATACTGTTGTGGAGAAGTTTAAAGCCAGATTTGGAAACAAAAAGATTTCCCAAGCTTTAAACATCCCAAGGAGCACTGTGCAAGCAATCATATTGAAATGGAAGGAGTATCAGACCACTGCAAATCTACCAAGACCCGGCCGTCTCTCTAAACTTTCATCTTGAACAAGGAGAAGACTGATCAGAGATGCAGCCAAGAGGTCCATGATCACTCTGGATGAACTGCAGAGATCTACAGCTGAGGTGGGAGAGTCTGTCCATTGGACAGCAATCAGTCGTACACTGCACAAATCTGGCCTTTATGGAAGAGTGGCAAGAAGAAAGCCATTTCTCAAAGATATCCATAAAAAGTCTGTTTAAAGTTTGCCACAAGTCAAAGTCCAGACCTGAATCCAATCGAGAATCTGTGGAAAGATCTGAAAACTGCTGTTTACAAATGCTCTCCATCCAACCTCACTGAGCTCAAGCTGTTTTGCAAGGAAGAATGGGCAAGAATTTCAGTCTCTCGATGTGGAAAACTGATAGAGACAAACCCCAAGCGACTTGCAGCTGTAATTGCAGCAAAGGGTGGCGCTACAAAGTATTAACACAAGGGGGCCAAATAATATTGCACGGCCCATTTTTCAGTTTTTTTCAGTCTGTAGATTTTTATGACGAAGCTGAACTAAGCAGCTAAAACTCCCAACAATGAAAGTCTACTGCAAACGGATTTTGTGGATTAAAGCTTGATTTTTAATGCAGATCAGAGGGCTGGTTATTTTGTGCATAACTGTTATGAAGATGTGTTGATAAAATACACCTAAAGGTGATAAGAGAAGCAGACCTGTGACATAACTAGTTAATTTGTTTAATGATAAAACCATTTCCTGAGCTGCTGCACATTGATTTAACATGTTGGAAAGTTTTTGCTGTTGGAAAAATGTATATTGTAATCAATTTCAACAAAATGGGCTCTTGCATTCTGCTTAATAGGAGATCACTCCATGTATGGCCGTGCATATTTTGTTTGATGAAGGCCTGTCTATAAAGGCTCTTATGTCAGGGATGTGATCTGATGTTATTTATCAATTATGCTAAAAAGTTGATGGGCACAGTTTAAAATATCTTCACTCATCGATTTTCACTCACTTTATTAGGTCCTTTTGAGGTCCTGGAATGACCTGAGGGGATTCAACAGGAAGTCTGAAACATTCCTCACTGATTTTGCTCCATTTTCAAATGATAGCATCACACATTTGCTGCAGATTCATCTTATGCACATCTATGATGCAAATCTCCCATCCATGTTTTAATGTTGGGTACAACAAATTCCGACCCTACCATCTGAATGTTGGAGCAGAAATCAAGACTAATCAGATTAGGCAACCTGTTTAATTTTGGTCAGTCTGTGTGAACTATAGCCTCAGTTTGCTGTTCTTAGCTGACAGAAATGTTACCCAGTGTGGTTCTGCTGCTGTGGACCATCTTCTTCAAGGTTCAATGTGTTCTACATTCAGTGATGGTATTCTGCATACCTTGGTTGAAACCAGTGGTTGTTTGAGCCACTACTGCCTTTCTATAATCCCAAACCAGTCTACCCATACCAATCAACAATGCCTCTAATCCAAACACTACTGGTAACTGGATATTTTCTCTTTTCCATAACATTCTTTGTAAACCTGAGAGATGTTGGCCCTTGAAAATCCAACTAGATCAACAGATTTTTAAATACTAAGACCTGGCATCAACAACAATACCACATTCAAATTCTTTTAAATCCCATTCCTTTCCCTTTCTGGTGTACAGTTTGAACTTCAGAAAGCTGTCCTCACCATGTCTAGGTGCCTAAATGCACAGAGTTGCTGCCGTGTGACTGGCTCAGATGCTGTTTGTGTTGGCAAGCAATTTAACAGTGGAGGTAATAAAGTGGCATAAAGTGGCTGACAAGCGTATATGTTAGTACAAAGGGGTTCCTATGTGCTCTTCAAGTCAAAACTTACGTTTTCCAGACTGAAATCTGTAGATTTCTCAGTCAATCTTGGCCTAGTTTTTAAAGTAGAAACAAATGTTCAACATGGCAGCTAATTCTACAGTGGTCTGATGGAACCTCCAAAAAAAAACAAAAAACAGACCATGATGGATGGATGGATAGATAGATTTATAATTCATCGATCCCTCTATCCAGGACTTATACATGTTTAGGGTCAGGAAACGGGCAGCTAACATCTCTGCAGACCCCACACACTTGCACACAAACTGTTTAGACTTTTACCTTCAGGTCGGCGCTACAGAGCGCTATTTGCAAACACCAAGCCGCCACAGAGACAGTTTCTTCCCGCAGGCTGTCTCTCTGATGAACACTTTATAGTCATAATGCCCCGCTGCTCTTCTGGGAATCAACACTATACATATTTGCACTGATTCAGCCTTGTCTTTTTCTTTTGTAATAAAACTATATATAAAAAAATTTCGCCCAAAAATTAAAATAAAAAATGTATTTGCCACCAAATGGCAGCCCTCCCGTACCTGCCTGATATATAGCTGCTCTTTGTCCACACTCCTGTTTTATCATGTGTAATAAACATGACTTTGACAGGACAACATTGTTAACATCTAAAATGTCATTGAGAGCAAACTGTTTTGTGTGCACAAACCTAGCCAATAAACCTGATTCTGATTCTTAAATAAAATGTGTTGGGACTTTAAAAAAAATCCATTTTAAGGTCCTCTCAAACCAACCAGAACCAACCTCATGGTGGTGATTGTGAGAAGAAAAATGAATTGCTGCATCCACAAGAGGTTTTTAGACTCGCCTCCTTTTAGTATCTGTGCTCAGTTTTCTACAACCATTTCATTTCAAAGTGTTTCATAGGAATTAGTTTGTTTTCCAATAATGGAGTCAGGACTAGAACGACTGTATAAATATATAAATCTTTATTCATTTATTTACTTCATACACTAGGTTAACAGTGTTGGGTAGCATCACAGTTGAATACATCTAAGCTTTAACGCTCCATGTGTGTTTGAGTTACAAAAGGAACCTTTATGTGTAGTTTGTTTCAAATAAATGCAATAAAATTAACTTTTCCGTTTACAGCGAAGGTGAAATGAAATGTTCCAAAGGGACAACTCAACTAAATGTGTGAGGTTATTTTGGCAGCTAAGCACGACAGACAAAAAGACAAAATACAACAAATACTGCAAATGTTAATTTCCTACTATATAGATATCAGTTCAATATAAACAACACATCTGATATCTTTGCGAAAATGTTACCTACAACGTTTCAATAAAATATGGTAGCATTACAAAATATATATACTTGATATAAAGTATCAGTGCATAATCATTCTCCACATCATCTGGAAAAGCATGGATTCATTTTTACTCAATTACAGATTTTTTTTTTTGTGGTTTTTGAAAACAACATAGGTGCATTTCCATCAGGTGTGTGCATGCTCCAACTTCCTCTCCACAGAACTTTCAGTGACGACGAAACGCTCCAAAAACAGTATTCTCTCAGACGTTGCATGTCGAAACCCGGCCCAACCCGGTCTGGTTTCCCAGAGCGGGTTGCTGCTGCTGCTGACTTGCTCAGGGTTTTTGTGGCCTGGGTCGGAGGCTTTACAGGCACCAAACGAGGCTCAGAGAGCAGCCCGCTCACCTGTTTGTGTGGAGATTCCTACAGTTTAACCTTCCGTGACTACTACAGCAAATACAGGAATGAGACACTGGAGATATCAGGAAATCTGAGCTTTGGTAAACCATTAAATCTGGGTGAACAGCGAAACAATAGGTGACAGTGTTTGCAATCTATATATAAATACACAATTCACTTTTGCTGAGCTTTTTGGATAAAATGTTCCTATTAAACTTTTTTCTAATTACATGTATTATTCTGCATCTACAAATAAGAAAATATACAAATCTGATTGATTTTCTTTAGGTCAGAACAAAAACAAAAAGGAAAAGTCAAATAAAAAAACAGCGCAGCATTTAATCCACAACATACTGACACAGGAGGAAGAGTCATATAAATGTTTTGCTGAACCCTGTTTCCTTCATTAACCTGTGAGTTTTTAAACTCTGAAGAGTAAAAGATAAAAACCCAAATACTGTTTCCTGCATGGGTAAACCTGAGTTGGTTGAGGTTTCTTTTTGCAAAATCACACAAGAATGTATCTGAAAAAGGAGAATTTAAACATGAATTTTCTGTATTTTGTATCTTGTACAGTACTTTAGGTTCACCACCCCACGTTTGAGGCTCTCCTGATGAAGATGTGTAAAAAGCCTTAGAATAAATCCATCTTCTATTGCAGTAGCATAATCTCACACTCAACATTTTAGAAAAATCCAACCCTTAATTTGACTGGATTTATTAGGTGGAGGAAAAATTCAAAGTTGAGTAATATTTAAATTGTATTTGTATTCCTAAAAAATAAATGTACCAAAGTCATTTTAAAATTGCTCTTTACTTTTTTGAGTGGATGAGAGTGTCTAGGAACCTCCAAGTTATTGTTTCCCTGGGATATAAATATGATGTGACACACAGGACTGTTTCTATATGGGAAATGATCAAAATGGGAAAGACAAGAAAGCATGCCATTCAAGTAAGGCAGATGGGTTTCTGATCTTCATAAACTCCTCACATAAACTAACTCATACCTACAGTCGGAGTAATATTTTAAAAACAATAATTTTACAAAACAAAGTTTAAAACTGGAACTATTTACCATAAAAAAATAGCCTTCAATTATTCACGAGATTATGCCACATCGACAAAAGATTAATTTATTTTAAGATTCCTTTTATACATATAAGGACATAAAATCGATTATCATTTGAATATTTCCCTTCCTGGGTTCAACTCTTTTTAATACTCTTCATGGGTTTTATCTGGGGTAATGTTGGGATCGATGCGATTTGTTTCACAGTAGATCAGAAATACCTGAGGCTGTTTTCAGCTGTTTGACACATCACAGTGAATGTTGGGACAGACCAGCAGCATTAACGTAAGCCAACATGTGGAAAAACAGGAATCAACAGTTCACAGAGATCCACAGGGAAGATGCAGTGGATCTGAGTCACTTCTGAGCACATAAAGAGGGAATCTCGTGCTTTGCTCTCCAACAATGACGCAGAGCCGTCAAAACAGAGGAGAACAAAGCCGAGACGTTGACCCTCCCACTCTCAGATCCTCCAGAGGGATTCAGACAGGAGGTTACACAGGAGGGGTGGAGTAACGCACCACGTAGTTGTAGTCAGGCGGAGGGCTGTGACATTCCAGGCTGGCATCCAGAGCCGAGTCGTCCAGACTGAAGTCTAAAGGGGGAACGGTGGGCAGGAACTTCTCCTTCTCCGAGTCGTTCAGCACCGACTCTTTACTCTTACTCACCGCCTTCATCCTGAAAATACAGAGACCCTCAGGTTAAAGATGGCTGACAAACGGCATCTCATTCAGAACAATTGGAACTCACTAAACCTTTTGAGTTTAAGAAAAGAGTTAAAAGCACATTTAAACAGCAGAACATGACTATAGTGTGAAGGAGTTTAAATATGTGTTGCATTTTGTTCTGTACCTTTTTTTTAGTCTTTACTGTTTTTTTCTATAGACCCAAGTTCTAGTTTTATTTTGGCAGTCTGGTTTGTTTGTGCACCATGCTTTATATTACTCACCGTTTTTCTTTTCACACCATTTCTGAATTTAAATACTTTTGGTTTCATGTTCTGAGTCTTTCTGGTGTGGGGCTGTGTTGTTTTAGATTAGTGTTTCTCATTCCTGGTCCTCAGGGCCCACAGTCCTTCATGTTTTATACGCGTCTCTTCTCCATCACACCTGATTTACTAAATGACTGCATTACCTCCTCAGCATGCCATCAAGCCGCCTGGTAATCAAACATTCATTTAAGTAATGTGTGCAGGACAGTGGGTCGGAATGAAAACCAATGTTTCAGATTTTTGCACAGTTTGTTTCTGTTCAGCCATTCCCTCTCAGCTAAATCTTTCTGTTGTCTCGGTCTTCTGGTATCTCACTCAGCTGCTTTCACTCCAGGTCAGTGAGTCCCACCTGTTTCTCATCCCAGGGATCACACAGCCCAATATTTATTGCTCCCTGGTACTGATTTCAGCTTTCCAGGTTTCTGACCCTGGTTTTGGTCTCATTCCTGTTTATTTTATTTCTGCTTTGGACTTTATATTTAAGGTTCTGTTATTAAAATACCTCTTCTTGCTTCAACTGTCTGCAATTGGGTCTTTCTTCCAGCATATATTTACTAGAAAGTTAGCTTAAGGAATGCACTTTATTTATGAAATGGCAAAAAATATCAAAAATCTCATTCAAAAATAATTGTTCATTTTTTTGAGAAATGAGATCACATAACCTTTCATTTATTTTCTACTTTAATTACGTTAGTCAGTGAAAAACTAATTAGGAAAACTAAAATTGTAGTTTTTTTCTGTGTTATGATAAATGTTCCTTATCCTCCAAAATATTTTAAGGTTTAAACACTAACATTTCTGAGCCTGGGAAAATTTTTTCTGTGCAAATAAAGCATTTAATAAGTTTTCCCTTTTTAATAAAGTAAGGTCAAAATGTAAAGAAATCAAAGCTCTCCTCTATGAAAATCAGCCAGTAGCCTTTCTGATCATTTAATCATTAAAAATAAAAATCTTTGTCTAAAACTAAATTACTTTTCAGTATAAGGTCTCATAATTCTGGTTTAAAGCAATTGTTGGGACCCACTGCCATGGATTTCAACATTGAACTCCGGTACGGACTTTTCTGAACTTTCAAAATAAAGTGCATTAACCTTCTTCCGGCACAGCCAGGAAACGGGATAACTGCGGACTTCCTGTGACGCCACTACCCAAATAAAAGCACAGCTGTTGCTACATCCGCCCTCTTCCACAAGGCCTTCCAGAGGGACCAGTTAGTGGAGGAAAGTGCGCTGATGTCTCTTTGCTGGCAAACAGACAAAATCTTCAACTGGATCCAAGGATGTCATACAATCATCGAACATATGCAAAGTTAAGTACGAATGAAATACCGTCTGTGTATCCGGTATTTTCATTCATGAACGGGGGTAATTAAGGTACAAGCATTGCTTGACTGTCTCTCCGAGCCCCCGCAGACACAAACGGTGTTCGAGAGAAACCCCTACAAAGACGCGGTCTCCCAGCCTGGAACGAAGACAGCAGAGACCGCAGCGGACAGGACGGGCCGCCCAGCTACAGCTTTGGAGCTAACTCTTTGTTCATTGTGGATACCTTCTTCATCAAACTTCATCGCCCCTTGGACAACATTTCTTCACCATGATCAGAAGTTAGGTTTTGGCAGATTAACAGTTAGGATGAAATAATCTGAACGTTTTCATTTTGTGAGGTTTGGTTTTGTTTTTGTGAAACTTGGCTATCTTAGTGCTAGCAGGCTATCTGCAGCACACGTGCCCTGTTTGTGTTCTGTGTTTGTGTGTTTTTTAAGTTAAGTCAAACTTTACTTGAAGTGTGATTTTAAACACAGAAGATCGATCATAACGCGCCGTCCGCGCTTATGCATTTTAACCCTTTTATTAACGGTATTTTAAAGGTATGTGTTGATTCTGGTGCTAAGCTAGCAGCTTCTTTTGTTAGCTCAAATGCTAACCGGTAAGAACACGTGCTTGCTACTAAAGAGTATTTAACAGAAAGGTTGTTAGTTTCAAGCTAGTGAATAATAGTCCCTGAACATCATTTACTAGATTTGATAATTAAGTAAACACCATTAAGCCCCATTTCTCCTGAAAGATTTGACTCTTTTCCAAAATATTCCCTTAATAATATTTCTTCAAATATTATTTGAATAAATGAAGGCAGCTAATTAGACACTGTTAAGAATTAGTCATCCAGAAGGTTGGTTTTATTCAACAGATCATTATTTAAAACATTATTTTATTAAAATATTTAATCTGATCTTGCATTGTGAATGCTTGTCTAAACGTTTGGTGATTATTTCCTAAGTTGGTTCCAAGACTAACTTAACTTCATTTCCAGATTCTTCAAGATAATCCTTGGTTCTCAAACATAAACATTGCATGGTAATGTTGCATCACTCTTTTCAATCATCTTTAATCAACTTGTTTATATTGTACATAGCCATTAGTCTTCGTTATTCTTTAATTCTGCTTGGTAGTTTAGTTGGATTGTTTTAGCATAGTAAAGAGTTTGTTGATTGAAATATGTTGGACTTTGAGTTGACTTATTTTTGTTAAATTCTTGTATTTTAAGAAATTGTGTGAATTCATTCCATGTGTTTGCAGAGTTTATGCTGTTCAATAATGTCAGAGCTCGTCTCACACCTTTCTATTTTGTCCTAATACCATCGCCTTCCTGGGCTGGTATTCACAGGACAACCCTTAACAGACCGAAATATTATTTGATAAAATATTAATATTAAATAATATTCTCAGATTAATAATCACAACACAATTTTATAGTTTCAGTGTATATATAAAGTGTACCTCCTGAAGATAGCATCTTAACTTTTGTGAAATTGTCCCAACTTGTGTATATATAAATATATATATATATATATATATATATATATATATATGTATATATATATATATGTATATATATATATATATATATATATATATATATATATATGTATATATATATATATATATATATACATATATATATGTATATATATATATATATATATATATATATATATATGTATATATATATATATATATATATATATATATATATGTGTATATATATATATAAAAACCAGAAAGACCGTCCCTCTTTTATGTTTGATGTAATCAATCATCCTGAGGTACTTCTGCCTTCTTTCATTCCCGGATTATGACTAACTGAGTCTTATTGTCCTGGACGTTGCTACAGGTTTCCAGTACCTCTCCCCTCACAGCAAAGGGTCAGTTCCCAGCAGGAGAAGGACGCACCAACGTACTGGAATTTAGTCCTGATTAATAAACTACCTGGTAAACCAGCCATTAACAACTCAACATGTTATTTTGTTAGTATGAAGCAAAAAGTTAGGTTTCTGAGATGAAATAAATAGAATAGTGGCTGCAAATGTTGAAATAACTTGGATTTAGAGTGTTTTTTTGTTTCTCTGGCAGAGAGAAGGGAGGTCAGATGAATGTTGAGGCAACTCCTGCAGGGAAGGTCCTTGAAAACCCTCTTAAGTTCAAAGAATGGCAGTGATTGAGTGGCTGCCCAGCAAGAGAGTACTCCCCCTTGAAACATAGATCATTGTCTGGATGCTTGGGCTAACTCTTTGTGCCAGGCTAAAGGCTGGATTGGACAGACAGGCCTTTAATGAGCTCTCAATGTTTCGTTTTCAGATCTAAAGGACACTATGAGCACAGTGGTGTGGCGTTTTGTGAGCTGTAAATGAATTACAGAGCCTCAGAGGGTGTCTTCAGCTCTGTCCCATATGTCACTCCCCCCAGCAGCTGCTTACAAGTTAAATCTTCGTCCCTGCTGCTGTTCATGCAAGTTTAGGCTCTTTCTTCTTTGCTTAATGGAGATTCTGAAAATAAGCACTTCGAGTTCAAGCTCCAATACTTTTCTGGTGTATTAAAAGTCTAATCTGTAATTATTGGGGTTTTAAGACTCAGACCCTGACAGAAATGCTCACAGCAAAAATATTTACACAAATCTCCACCATATTTGACGTATTCCTCGACTAACCTCTCAATTGAGAACATATTGCCTCAGATTTGTTTTCCTCTTTCTAACAGCTTCATCTGTTTTTAAACTGTTAAAAACTGATTTTCAGCAAGGTTTGGTGTTTGGGATGCTACAGCTGAAAACCTTACTCTGCCTTTGTTTTTAGCTTTTTTTTCACGCCCTACAGTTTCTTATTTTACCTCCCACTTCTCCTTTTGGCTAGTTCCTTTGGACAAAAGAGAAAACAAGCTGCTGACTGCTTTTTAATGCGTGTGCATTTGTATGACAGTTATAGCGTCTACATTCCAGCCCTCTGGGCCGGCCTCCAAGATGGTTCTCTGTGATTGCTGCCTGTGTTTGTGTCGGTTTGTTGCTTGTGAAGGTCGCAGTTTACGTACGCCAGGGCCATGATGCTCAGAGGTCGGCCTGCCAATGATTCGAATCGCATCAGCGTCTTCATGTTGTCGGACGAAAGGCCCATCCCGCTGTCTGACTGGCCCTAAGCAGGACAAAGACAGAAAGATGGGAAATTGTAAAATTAAAAAGTGTAAATAAAGAGCTGTAGTGTGCAGGGGTTTTGTATTCCCCTTCCAAAGAGCAATACATTTCTTTAAAGTTGTCTTAAAGCAGTTCTTCAGACTTAATGTCTTTCAACCCTTTTTCTTATGTCTGGCTGCTTTTTCTACTTATTTTCAGTTCAGTTCCTCACTGCTTTTCACTGAAATGCCGTTTTGTTTGTTGAGCCACTTAATTTTGTCCTGCTAATTCTTTAGGCATAAAAAAGCTTCTGAATAAAAAATAAAAAAAAAGTACCACACAATATCAAACATATTAAATAATTTAATAAAAATCCTAATTTAAATGGATCTTTCTGTACAAAAGCCTGTTACAAAAGGCGTGATGGTCGTTTCACTATTTAGCATCTTTGCAATCAAGGTGTTTTCATATTTTCTGTTTTCAGGTGAGATAAAGCTTTGATCATTCACATGTTAACGTTTCATATTGACCACGCATGTATTCATACCAGCCTGGCAGACGTTTGGTACCAGCTAAGAAAAGCGAGGATTCAAATTCCCATTTTTCTTATCACCTCATAGTCTGCTGCATCACAAGGCTGCTTTAAAATCAATTATTGTGTAAGTGTTGGTTGACAACAGAGCGGGGCAAGGTGGAACTGACAGAAATTTAATGTTGTTGCACCAACAGGGTGATTTCCAACTGGAGGATGATGCCTGTCTCATGTCCTGTTTGATGCACTTCTTCCCTGTTTCTTAAATGTACGACATTTTAGGTACTTTTTAAAGTTTTCTTCTCCACTTCCCTGATTTATTTAAGCACACACTGCAAAATATGCGTAAGGACTGGACAGAAAATGTGTGTAAAAGCAGACGAAATCCGAAGAAAAACCTCTTGCCAATTTAGGTAACTGCATCGAAGCTAAGAGTTCGTATTTAAGTTGTACAGCAGAATTTGAGTAACTTACCTCTTGATTTTCATTTGTCCCGTTCTCCATGGTGATCTCATCAAAGGTTTTGACGCTTGCAGGGCGGATCTTTATGTTCCTGGGTAAAGACAGAGAAAAATCCAGCTTTGAAACTTTGCTCTGATTTGACTGAGTCAAGTTCAGCAACAAAACTGCGGGAACCTAATCATTCACATGAACAATGTTCAGCATCCATGACACTCTACTTTGATAACATACACTGTTTGCTTTACATTTCAGCACTTATAAACTTAACCAGAAGCTTAGTTTTTACTTCAGGGTTGACTGTCATTACTGCCTTTCAGCGCCTCCTCAATAAACACTCTTAGAGGAGCTGTGAAAACCCAAGAGCTCAACAAATATTGTTATAAGGAGACTTAAATCTTGACGCCAGCGCTGTGTTTTGTTTTTGGGGTGGGGTGAGGTGGGGGGATTCCTGATGGGAGCAACAGCGGTAAAAGCTCAGAAGCTGCAAATGTGTCCATTTCTTATCAGGTCCTCAATGTGCTCCAGTCATGGCTAAACATCTCCTTTGAGCTAACGTAGAGCGCAACGGGAACAAAGCAAAAATAATCTGGGATTGTCTGTGAGAGTCTGAGGATCAGTGTATGTGTGTGTGTTTTAGCAGGTTCACAGAAAAGAGCACCAGACTTCAGCCAGGAAAACAAAGCATGCACAGCTGGGCTTGCAGCTCTGTGTAACTGGACACATGCAGAGCGGCTTCTGCAGGAATTTGTTCATAAGCAAAATGCAAGACAAATGTAAAGGTAAAATAAGTTACAGAAGGTTAAAGTGTCATAGGTGATCCTGAGGGATGGTATAAATGTCAACACAGAAATTTGAAGATACAGGGGAAGTCTGCAGAACATAAACAATAAAATGTTTTTAAAATTGAGGGCAGAGTTTGGTGCCATTTCAAGGTAGGACGACAAAGAATTCATGTTTCTTGTAAACTAGCCAATGAAGAGCGATCCGGGCTCTCACCAGTTGCTCCCTGAGTCACGGTGGGAGACGGGTTTTGTGGACATCCCCTCCATCTCCTCAGTCTGCTCTCCCACCTTCGCCAGCACGGCTGTGTTGATGGGTATGTAGTGTTTTCCCTCCTAAATCAACACACAAGGTAGATTTATGGCTGGTGCTGTGTGTGTTGTGCAAACAATAACATTCAAGGTTGGTGGCGACAAGCCAAAGTAACTAGTCATACTTAATAAATCCAAAACCGTATAATATGAAGTTCGAGCAGTCCAGTAAATCAAAGGGCTTTTCCCTGTTTTGACGCCAAGTAGTGAGAGAAAGTAAATCCTTTTGTCTTTACAGTGCCTTGATTAAAATGTACATTAGGATTTTATTTGATAGGCCAACACAAAGTGGTGCATAATGGTGAATATAAGTAAAATAATGCATGTGAAAGAAAAAATAGGAAAATGGGTGAGCATCTTCGAGGTTTTTTTGTAAGTTTTTACCAGCTTTGCACATTCTTCTTTGTAAAATAGTTCAAGCTCAGTCAGACTGGATGAAGAGCATCTGTGAAAAAAAAAGCTTTTGCGGACATCAATTTTCAACCCTTGCAACAGATTCTGAGTTGGGTTGAGGTCTGGACTTTGACTGGGCCAATCCACCAGATACTTTCACTGTTCACAGTCATTGTCCTGATGGAATAACTACTACACATTAAACAGGCTACATCAATGTCTGTTTTTAAATCGCTTCACATCTCTTTGCCTTGGCGTTTGACACAACATGAGATATTGATTTTAGTCAGTGTGTTTAGGTTAGTTCCTACTGCATGACTGGTTATGTGTGTTTTTAAAGTACTTTGGATTTTCTTATTCTATGTTTTTGTGTTTGTGTAATTAATGGCATTTGTAATTTGAATCTCTTATTTATTCTTGTGACGGTCTGTCCTCAAACATGCAGGGATCCCTCCTTAATATTGTTTATCTTATGTTACTATGTTGTTCTATTCTTTTGCAAGTCACACCTGAAGTATCAGCCCGCAGGATCCGCCAGGGCCCAGCACCACCTGCCGATAAAAAGCGCTGTGCTTTCACGCACAGGCCTGCTCCGCCCCGCTCGCTCCACCTGGTAGCTGCTGGAACCATGCCAGCCTCTGTAGGCCGTGATCTCGACCTACTCATTCATTGATTTTAGCAGCCTTATCACTGCTAACATTCCATTGCATTCATTCACGTCAGCCGCCTACATGCACCTACATTGGTGCCTTATATACTGATTACATTGATTAATTATTGTATTGTTTTGGCTCAATAAAGAGCTTCATTTTGTTGCATCCATGTCTCCTCGTACTTTTGTCATTGCTAAAAATGCCGAGCTACAATTCTGCACAGGATTGTGGTCCTTGTGGTAATGTAAAGGACTTTAACAATAAAGCTAGAATGGATTTGATGGAGGGTAAACCTCCACCGCAGTCTCAAGTCTTTGGCAGCCTCTAACAGATTGCTTTGGAAATAGCTTCAACCTGGTAAAGACAAGCTGGACGGTGTGTTTCAAGTTGTTTTAGTTTTCCGCCAAATAACATTTTGCATATGGTCTCCTTTGACCAGTGCACTTTCCTACACACGTTTCTTTGGTCAATCTACAAGGGTTGTGGTGAAATTTAAAAGTGACTTCTTGTCACCTTCTTTCAGCAATGGCTTTTTTCTTGGCACTCTTCCATTAAGCCCAGATTAGAGGTGTGTATGACTTTTCCCACATAATCTGCAGCTCCTCCAAATTCAAATTTCAAGTGTTGGGACATTGTTTTATTACCTAACTATGTTTTAGACCTTTCCACAACTTTCTTCCCGACCTATCTGATATTCTCCTTGGTCTTCATGATGCTGTCTGTTGTCTCCACTAGATTTTTAATTAGGAGCATCAGTGTTAAGGGGGATGAATACAAATGCACTCCACACTTTCCAGATATTTATTTGTGAAAAAACTTTTAAAAACCATAGGTCACTTTTCATTTAATTCACATTTATGCACCGCTGTGTGTTGGCCTTTCACATTCTAAGGTGACTAAATGTCAAAAAGTTCAAAGCCTATAGATGCTTTTGTGAGTTTTTCTGTTGTAAGCAAGAAGTTTTTTTTTTCAAGAGAACGGACTTGCCTTTGTATTCTTTAAAGCCCTGTTATATAAGTGAACCGAATAAATAATTGTAGTAAAATTTCTTCCAGGTTAACATTTTTGCAGCAGCTGCCTGACAGCCACACAGACTCTGCAGTATCTGAACAGTATCCATACCAGACAATCTTTCCAATAATCTCATTGTTCACCATGTGGTTCCTTTCACGAGATGTTTAGTGTCATTTCGAAAGGTGCTGATTGTTATTTAGTGTTGCTTCCCTTCTCAAAGAGCACCATCCTGCTCTGAAACTATGCTTCATCCTGATTTATGTACAGTGCTTGTAACTAATCCTGTTAAACTAGTCAATAATACTGTAATAACCACTCTGCAAAGCCAAAACACGGCTAGGACAAATATGAGGATAATTTAGATTTTTCTACATTTTTTTGACACAGTTCTGATCAGAAGTTTACATGAACTCATCATCAGCATGAATGTCATTAATTTGGGGCTTGTAATGATGCCTTTCAAGCATGCTCTTTTTGGGAACACAATATACAATTTCATATATTTTATTTTAAAAAATCACTGAAATTGAGTTTGGGGCACCAATTTTGAATTATTCCCAAGATTTCCTCTAATCCATGCATCCCAACTAACATTTGAAACTGTCCTTTAGGACGAGAAAAAGGCAGAAGCTTAAGACCCAGCTTTTAAAAATAGTTATTATATTATAAATTAGTTTTGGGGTCAGGACTACTCCAGAGGCCTAGTGTTTGTCAGCTTTGCTCAGGCTAAAACCAGCTCTCATGTGTGTTTGATCATCGCGCATTGCAACACCCAACTGTCTGAAAGATAACCATCTGACCCAAACGGTCACCCTAAGAGGAAAGGAAATTGTTCGGGACATTCAGGAACACCAAGGCTCAAGCCTCCCATGAACTGGAAGGTGCAGATGAGACCAAGATTGATCTTTTGGGCCACAACAATAGGGTATGTTTGGAGAAATTCAGGTAGGTTTTCTTAAACCTCACAACTTTGTACCAGGCATGGTGGTGGTACCATTGTGTTCTTGGTCTGTTTTGATGCCAGTGAGGGTTTAGCTTTAAGAGAGTGGAATAATAAAATGAATACAACTACCTGGAAATTCTTCCACTTCACCTTAGTTTATTAGCTGGATGGTTGAACCTTGGACACAGTTGGGTGTTCCAACTGGACACTGATCACAAACAAACATCGAAACTGGTTTCAGACCGGAGAAAGTCGACTAACGTTAAGCTTCTGGAGAAACTCAATTGAAAATCTAGTAACTATGCTTAAAAGCCTGGTCCATGCAAAGGACACTAACCAATTACTATTAACTCTACCAAAACTGATAGGAAGAGAGGCCACATTTCCAACCTGACAGAAGCTTGTTGATGGCTGCAAAAAGTATTTTCTCTCCAACTTAGTCAGGGACATTCAATCAAATATTTGTGGATGTGTATGCAAAATTTGGGCCTGTATGTATAACTATTAACCTGCATGGATTATAGAAAATTCAATCTTCTGTACTTAATTCTGTACCTAATTGAAACATGTCGCTGAAGCTCTGTGTCGATTATCACTCCACCTTGAAAATAAAGGCCTCAAATGGATCATTTAAAGTCAAAATGAATGTGACCTGCCCTGCGATGGACTGGCGACCTGTCCAGGGTGTACCCCGCCTCTCACCAGTAGACTGCTGGAGATTGCTTTCCCGTGACCCAGTATGGAAGAAGCGGGTATAGAAAATGAATGGATGGATGAATGTGACCCAAATGCTGATGAGTGGACGTAAACCTCTGACCATAACTGTAAATCCACTTAGCTGAGTTTGTTTTTGTGTGCTGTACCTGTTGCACGCTGGCCTGAAGCAAGTCTCCCAGCCTCTCCACCAGCTCAGTGAAGGTTGGACGCTGCTGTGGCTCTCCCTGCCAGCAGTCTAGCATGGTTTGATATCTACAAGGAAAGGAGAAACATCTGAGCACACAATGCAAGCTTTCAGCACCCTGAATTGATGCTCTTAAGGCCACAAAGCCACAGACTGTGTGTTTGGACTGATGCATAGTAAAATTTAACACTTATGAAGAGGGAGAACAACCTTAGGGTATCATTCTTCTACAGAAACAAATATGCCCTGTTCTACTGGTACTGAGCTTCTGGGCTGTCTGAGGGCACACAGCTTTCTGACGAGTTGTCAGCATCTCTATCCATATAAAGAGCTCTGAACCTTTATGCCTTGACCTTCTCCATTTAGTGGAGGATTAGAAACAGAGCTCCACAGCTGCCTCTCTCAGTTACATTCACTACCTGCCACTGATAGCCATTCATGTGGGACAGCTGGTGATATACAGTGCCTTGCAAAAGTATTAATGCCCCTTGAACCTTTTCATATTTTACTAAATGAAAAGCACAAATCTCCATGTATTTTATTTAGATTTTATGTGATAGATCAACACAAAGCAATTCATATTTGTAAAGTAGATGGGATTGACAGCATCTCAGAACAGTTTTTATGTCGTCCTACAGATTCTGAATTGGATTTAGGTCTGGACTCTGACTGGTCCATTCTACCACATGAATTAATTAGATCTAAACCATTGTAGCTGTGACTGTTTAGGGTTGTTGTCTCGCTGGAAGGTGAACCTCCACCCCAGTCTCGAGCCTTTTGCAGCTTCTAACAGATTTTCTGCCCAGCTGCCTTGTCCCTGCTGAAGAACTTCATCCCCACAGTATGATGCTGCCACCACTTTGTTTCACTAATCCTCTCTAACAAACCTCTGAGGTCTTTATAGGACAGCTTTGTTTATACGGAGGTTAAATTACACACAGATGTACTCTGCTTACCTATTATGTGACTGATAAAGTTAATTGGTTGCACTGGATTGTTTTTTAGGGGCATCAGAGTATATAGGTCTAAATACAAATGCATGCCACTCTTTGCAGAGTTTTATGTGGAAGAAATCATAAAAACGGTGCACCATTTTCCTACAACTTTACAATTATCGCACAGACTTGCAATAAAGGCCTGGTTTGTCACACTTCCACCTTACAAAACACAGTGCATGCTCATCCAGGTGACATCTTTCCTGCACGATCCTGCATCATCCTATGCTTTTTATTGGGCAGGAAGTACACACAATGTATTGGTGCGCAATCTGAAAGCCACTTCCTGCCTGCTCCTTAATGAGAATAAAATGCACAGCCGCGCATGTTGAAGTTCGTCGTGAATGTAGTGTTGTTTTTTGGAAAAGGAAGGACTGTGCCCCTACTTCATCTGATGGGAAATGAGCATCCTTTTATTGTGCACCCACTCTTCACAAAGCATCCGGTGCATTCCTCTCTGATGTATCATAACATCACCACATTCCAGAGGAATTCAGGCCAGCAGAGGCACAAATTAAATAACGCCTCCTGTAGTCTTGTGTGTTTTTAATCACTCCGTTACTTCCAAATTGGTATGAGAGGCAAATCATGGTCTCAAAACCTGAATTTAGGCTTATGACCGACTGCACCACTGTGGATCCTGTTTCACCTGATTACTGGGTTTATCTACACTTTCAATTGAAGGCGGGGCTCTCAGCTTAAGAATGCAAAGTATTTAATCTGGTGAGGCTATTTTCTTTAGTGGGTACACTGAACTGAGATGGAAAATACAAAAAGTCTCGACTCGTACTGAAACCTCCAATCTGGGTTTCATTTCGTTGATCTTTTCAAATCATCATCTCTTTTGTTACAAAAGAGATGATGAATTCATAAATTCAGTTTTTTTTTTATTAGAAATGCTTTAAAATGTTGCACTTTTTAATAAAACATAATTTGTCTGGTTCAATGAACATTGTAATGTTTCTAAAAATAACAAAAGTTTATATTAAAAGCAGACACAATATGCACACATGTCATGTTGAGGCTGCAGAGAAAAAGTCCCTTACTCCATCGCTGACTGACAGCAGTGATACCAAAGAACAGGACTCTGTGTTCTCCCACAGATATTTATGACCAGCAGTCGTTCAACCTCTGCTCATAAAAAACTTGGGTGAACTTGCACACGTGGCCTTTAGAGGCTCTAGGTCCACAGTTTCATCTGTGTCAGACAAAACGTTTTTCAAAGTTTGAAAGCTCAGAGCCTGCATGGATAATCAGTATCTAGAGTTTCCTCCTGCAACGTTCAGAGCTGATTTTTTCAAGTCATTCCTTACCTAAAGAAACTGGACTCTGTTAGATTGATATGGGAGGCTTTTAGCTACAAACACAGCCAGGTTTAGCAGGAGGTAAAAGTGAAAAGATTAAATATCCACTTGATTATTGATGTTACTTTGTACACATCGGATGTTTTAATTGACCTTGTAAAAGTATTCACACCCCTAAACTTCACATTTTGTCATGTTACAATTATAAACAATGTATTTCACTGTGATTTAATGTGATAAACCAACACGATGAAGAAGAAAAACAATACATGGTTTTCAAATGTGAATACCCCTCAATTTTATTGACAGTGTCTCGAACCACCTTGGATCTTCTTCAGGCCAAAAGCTTGGACTAACATTTCTTGACACATTCGGGTCGTGATGCTGGCTGGGCAACTGTAACAAATGACCGTGTTTTAGTCTAAATCATTCTGTTGTAGCTCTGGCTGTCAGTTTCCAGCTGGAAGGCGGAACTCTGCCCTCGTATGAAGTTTGTTCAAGCTTTAACATGTTTCTTGCAGGATTTCCCTGTACTTAGCTCCATCCATCCTCCCATTAACTCTGAGCTCCTATTAGCCCTTATAGCGTTCTGTAGCCCAAAATGTTCGGTTTGATCTCATCAGACCTGAGCAGCTTCTTGAACATGTGTGCTGTGTCCTCTACATGGCTTGTGGCAAACGGCAGGCATAATTTCAGACAACTTTCTTTGTTGTTATCTGAAAAAATACTTTTGCACATCACTTCAATCAACGTTGTTAGTCAAATTGTTGCTCGCAGTCTATTTAAAAGCTCCCTCAATACTAACAGTATGCTTTGAACTTCCTTTTTCCTGTTTTAATGAAGTATAGTTAACAGAAATTCTCACATTTCAGAGGGAGCGTAATCTGGCGCTCTCATCCGGGTCCCTTCTTTCAGCCTGCAGCAGAATTCCTCATCAATCTGGACCCCAGGATACGGAGAGGCACCTGGGGGGAGAGGAAAAAAAAAGAGCAGGACATCTGCATTACATTTAGCGTACAGGATTGGTTTTGCCTTTAAAAAGAATAATTTATAGGGATACATGAATGGTAAATATTGAGTGGCTGTGTGGTGTAGTGTCAATGATAATGAGCACTGACATCAAACAGAAACGTTAGCATCCGTTTAAAAAGAAATGCATGATTAACAACCGATATGGCTGAAAGCTAATTTAGGATAAAGGACTTGTGATCAGAAACAGTTGCATGACGTAGCTGCCGTTTGCTTTTTACATACAGTAAAAGAATGTTGCTATTATCCTCAATCAGCCTGCGCTATAAATCCGTCTGATTTACCACTCAACCAGCTCGAAAGGAAACCTCCACTGACTTTATTCACTTTTTACCCACAATGTGGGAAGTAAAAGTTCAAACCAAGAGCAGAAGGACTTCTTGCACGTCATGAGAAAACATGATGTGAAACATTAGTTTTAATACATATTTTAAATCCCCAGTTAATCAATCATCTTTGAGGCTATCCAAAATACATTTCAGTTTAGGAGTTATGGTTCGCACGGATCAAAACCCCAGCAGCAGCCATTAAACACCGACAACTAACTGATCCGGGCCTCTTTCATCCACTGCAGAGGGACTCTTTAATTAACTGATATTACATAGATTATATTAAAGACCAAATTAAACAAATAGTTTGGTTTCTTTAAAGCAATTTTCACAACGTATGTCTTTTTTTTTTTTGCATAAAACCTAAACATGTACTGAAATCCCATAAAACCTTGCTACACTAAAGATTATGAGTTGTAAATTAATAAACTTATCACTATATGGAAACTTTGTTCTCTTTAAACCCACCAGCTTTCTTTTTATTCTCTGCTGCTTTTCCACCTCAGCTCCAGGTTTTGCTTTTAAACTGTTCATTCAGTAAGAATCAGAGCTGATGAGTTGAAAGATCTTTGAAAAAATACATAAAATCTTAAAATAACTTACTTTTTTCCCCCTGATCTTTGACACCTTGTGAGATGTTGGTTTAAGCTCATATTTATATTAGCTGTTTTTAGTTGATATTTGCTGTTTTAATATTGCCTTAATATAGGCCTGTTACTTGTATATTGTGTGTTCTTATGTATTTTGTTCTCATTTTATTGAATACAATTCATAGTTTTTGTTTTTAACTTATTTTAACTATAAGGCACTATGGTCAGAGTCTGATTGTTTTAAAGTGCTTTATAAATAAGTTGGATTAGACTGGAAATTTAAAGAAAATCCAGCCTTTATTTAAGCACATTACTTAAACACATTTTATAAAATAACTGGTTTTAATAAAATCACCTGTCAAAACGTTGTTGGCATCCCTAACAACCTGTTTACAAATACAGATAATTAAAACATTCAACTTGTATTTTGCTTCTGGATCAGAGTTTCCAGGAACTCCTAATTAGTAATTCATGACTTAAGCTGGGGACAAACTGCATGACTTTCACAGTCATGGCAGATTTTGATAAAACTAGGTGCTCTTCAGACAGACTGGTTTATGTGTTGCGACTGAAAGACTGAGCACATCAAACTCAGTTTGGAGGAACAAACATACCAGTAGGTGGCGCTAATAGAAGATATTCTCAGACTTAAGAGGGGTAATACTTCTGTTCCACTCCCCCATAAAAATGATTGAGATGTAATTTAAATTATATTACATTTAACAGACAAGTGAATATGATTTGGGCAGTTTTGACTGTATTCTTTGGTAAACTCATGGTGACAGTTTAAAAACATTTATTCGAGGTCTTTGTGGGTTTTGGAACGAATGACGATGTCATGTAAAAATGTTATTATTTATATCTCAATCATAGGAATTTAAGATAAATAGTTTTATTCTTTGTGGAAAATATTTTATCTGGAAAATGCAATTTTTAAAATTATGTCCCATTTCCTGTATGTGCAAAATGTGAATTGTTTTAGTCTTAAAGATTCCAGTATGTCTGTGTTTATTTTTTATCACTGTGTGATGTTATGTTCATAATTTTGTATTTACAACCGTTTCCCAGCCTATCTTTTTCATTGGCTGTCAGTAACAAGCGTTTGCAGTTGGGCTGATCAGTTCACACTACCTGACTGCGTGCAGATCCGCCTCAAAAAATTTAAACATGTTTGTTTGACTGTGACAGAGGTCGGGTCGGGTCGACTACCCTCACACACTTGCAGACTCCACTCTTCACCTCCTCTCAAACTAACAGATTTTTGTGCCGACTCGCCCTATCGACTGACCACATCTAGTGCACACGGACGCTGGGAATCAGGGGTAGAATCGGACAAAAAACTTGTGTAGGCCAGTTTCTCTTAGTCATTCCTCAAAATGAGAAAGAGACTCAATAAAGCAGATAACTATTGTTCTTAATAAATCAGGAAACAGCTAAAAAAATATCTACTTCCCTAAATGGTCTCATAACTATACGCAGAGCAATCATTAACTAACCAAAACTGTGTCGAACAAGGCTGGACAAGGACCCATGTTTACATACTCACCCAGGGCAGTAAAGGTTATTATAAGACCTGCAAGGAACTGCAGCAAGGGGTGCCATCTTAGGATTACCAAGTCTCCCTGACAACCAAATCTTGTCTTTTACCTGTGGTTTGGAAGTGATGCCAGAAACAAAAGCTTTTCCTGTTGTACCATCACAAACGTAAACATGTGGTGTTTACTATGAGCTATTGGGACCCTTTGCCTTGGTCAGATTTGACCACAACTGGGCTTTTCAACAACAGGGACTCTGCATGGGCTTGGAATGAAGCAGAGGGTAAATATATATATTGTTTCGTGTTTTTTTTTTTGTGGCACTAGTGGCCTTTATTTTTCCTGACAGGAAAAGGGTGGAGAGAGGGAGAAGACATGCAGCAAAGGTCGCTTGGGCAAGGTGTCAGATCCACAATGGGCTGCGATGCCTCTGAATATGGATTGTGTGTCTTACCCTGCACCACCGCCACGCCTGCAAAGGGTAAATTAAAAAAAGAAAAACACATCAGGCCCATTGTTAACTACAGTGGAGGCTCTGTGATGCTATGGGGTTGGTTCTTGTATACCCTGTTAGCATGACATCATGAAATACCAAGAAATTTCAAATAAATGAATGGGTCATCAGTGGTTCTATCAGCGGGGTAATAATCCAAATCATATGGCCAAACAACAAAGAGAGAGTTGAAAGAATGTGTCTTTTTTTTCCACGTTAATCTCAGTTCCCTAAACTCAATCCGGTAGAAAATCCTTGTGAACTGAAGAGATGACACCATCAGAGAAGACCAAGGACTTTGGACCATCTAGTAAGACGGTATGACGAGGAAAAGTACCCAGCGAAATGTTATTGTAGAAGTACTGTGTTTTAGGTAAAAGAGGATTCAAAGTTTAAAGGCAGGGGTTCTGGTGACTGCTTAAAAACAATTATTTCTTACAGTGGGATTTTTCCCCATTAAATAAATATATCCTAATTTAATGTTTTTCTTTTTACACACCTTTACCAGACATACCAATAATTGTGGAGACTAGGAAAATTTGGAAATTTGGATTTGATCAGAAACACCTCCTCCTTTTCTGAGGCTTTGTTTCTTGATTCATGCTTCTGAGGCCCAACAAACACAACCCAGCTGTAAAAGTGCCACTGTGTGTCCTTTCTCCAACAATTTAACTGTGGTGGGTGACGAAAGCAGTACGATCCTCCTGTTATGTTCTCATTGGGACTTTTTACCAAAAGATATCCATGTTGGGAGCTGCACGGCACGGTGTGCGTGAAGTCATGCAGCGGCACACAATCGCTGCTTCAAAGGCCACGGTGTTTGCACAGCAGGGATGCCCTTTTACACCAACTCGGCTGCTCGGCTTGCGGTGCGCTTGCATTGCCAGCTGGGATGAAACAGATAGCATGTCTATAGGAGGTAGATTTAAATTCCTATGCCTGGCCTCATGTTCACAAGTGCTACTGTTTTCCGCACAAGTCGCTGAAAAAACTGCTTTCTTAGAAAGACAATGTGGTTCCAGACTGTTTGCCTCAGAGGCATAATTACCCCGTAGAAGAAGACAGTCATTACTCTGTGCATCTGCTGAGGCTGTTTGAACTGGGTGCACAAAGTTCTGCTCACACTGAACATGAGTAAAGATTAATGCACATAAAATGATGTTCAGAAATAACAATGTTTATTTCAAAACTGGTTTGATTAAATTATCTAAATACAGAAAAAAGGGAAACCTCTAATTTATAGCTGTGTTTTATTTCCTAAGGGCACACATTTTCTTTAATCAGAAGGTCAGCTGTTTGATTCCTGACCCCTCCATGTGTCAACAGGCCCCTGGCCAAACCACATTCAAGTTTTTACACAATATTCAGGATGCCTGTTCAGAGAATAAAGAGCTTCAGTGTGTGATAAGCACTGCATGAGTGTATGTGAATGAGAAACACAAGTACTTTGTAGTTCATTAAAACATTAAAACTGGGGCAATAATATGCACCTAAGAGCCTGTGTTTTGCTTTTTTGATATTTGTCTAAAACATGTCAGCAGTGGTTTTGGCCTTTAAACTCTCTCATGGAGGCCATATTTGCACATTCTCTCTTTCTTATTCCTGAATCATGAACACTGACCTTAGCTGAGGCAAGTGGGGCCCCCGGTGCTTTACTTGTTGTTCTGGTTTCTTATGTGGCCTCCTGGATAAGTTGGCTGCGCATAGTTTGGTAGGCAGGCCTTTCCTGAGAAGGTTTCTCAATGTTTCACAGTTTTCTTTATTTGTGGATAATGGCTCTTACGGTGTTTCTCTGGACTCCCAAAGCCTTAGAAATGGCTTTATAACCATTTCCACCCTGACAGTTAATAACTTTGTTTCTCCTCAGTTGCTTAATTTCCTTTGATAGGGGCATGATGTGTTACTTCCTGGGGTCTTTTTATCCTACTTCATGTTGTCAGAAAGGTTCTATTTCAGTGATTTTCTGATTTTACAGATCAGGAAGTAATCAGGCCTGGGGATGGCTGGTAAAATTAAACCCAGCTTTCCAAATATTGTGATTAATCAATAGTAATTCATAATTTAATGTAATATCTACTGTATGTCAGTCAAGAGCTCAGGATGGGCTGGTGACACTCACCTAGAGAGAAGATCTCCCACATCAGGACACCGAAGGACCAAACGTCACTCTGGGTTGTGTAGATCTTATCAAATATGGCTTCAGGAGCCATCCACTTCAGTGGCAGCCTGGCCTGTGACCAATGATTGATAAGAGTTAATGCCTTTCTCCCATTAGTGCATCTAACTTATCAATCCCCACACGAACTGTTCAAAAACATCTAAGAAAGCAGCAGCAAGTTTTAACTTTGAAAGCAAGTTTATGTCTCATTTAGCAGAGCAGGTCATTTTTTCTGCCAACTCTGCAGCAGTTTACGGTGAAGCCGTAAATATCAGACAGCTGTATAAATAATTGAATAAATACACAGCAGTCCAAGGCGTGAAAAAACGTACATCTCCTTTGCGAACATAATCCGGGTCCTTATAAATGTCTCTGGCAAGCCCAAAGTCACAAATCTTCACCACATTGTTCTCAGAGAGTAAAATGTTCCGTGCAGCCAAATCCCGATGAATGCACTGATGAAAGACAGGAAAACACTCAGAATCAGAGATTTGTATTTAAAAAAAAAGCATGTTACTGCTCTTCAAACTGGCATGCAAACAATGGAGAAGGGTAGACATATGGTGAAGAGATCAGTAATAGTACAACGGGTGGTATTTTACAACAACAGCCTTATTCTCTAATCAGTCTCATCCGCTCTCCCCAAAACTATGAATGAAATCAAGACTGACATCCTTTACAAACCGCAGGGGAGACATCATCCAGCTAACACAGCTAAAAGTAGGTCAAAACACAGGTGATTGTTGTTTTTCATGACTTCATATATAGGCATTCAGGCACACTGCGGATTTCCATGCACCCTTTAAAACAGAGTGATCCCAATTTAATGTAATGAAAATAAAAACAAAACTTATTTTGCAAATAAAAAAGTGTGACATGCATTTGTATTTCACTCCCTCAACCCTGAGTCAATACTTTGCAGAATCACGTTTCGCTTCATTCACGGCTGCAAGTCTTTTGGGGTTTGTCTCTACCTGCTTTGCACATCTGGAGAAAGAAATGTTTGCCCATTCTTTGCATAATAGCTAAAGCTCAGTCAGATAGGATGGAGAGCATTGGTGAACAACAATTATAAATTCTTGCTAGAAATTCTCAACTAGATTTAGGCAAGGACTTTGACTGGGCCATCCTAACACAAAAATGTGGTTTAATCTTAACCATTCTATTGTAGCTCTGGTTTTTATGTTTAAGGTTACTGTGCTGCTGGTAACTGAACCTCCGTCCCAGTCCCAAATGTTTCCAGAGTTTTCTTCCAGGATTGCCATGGATTTAACTTCATCCATCTTCCCAAAAACTCTGACCAGCTTCCTTGACCCCACTGAAAAAATCCTATTCCCACAGCATGATGCCGCCAATACCACTGCGTAGTGTGTTCTCAGGGTGTTGTGCAGTATAAGGGGCTGAAAACACATGCACGCCACACTTTTTAAAGTTTTCATTCCAGATCACAATTATGCTCTACATTGTGTTAGTCTATGTCATATTTGTAAATGAGAAATGGTTCTCAGATGTTTTGCTTGTGGCATGAATACTTGTGGAAGAAACTGAAGAAGCATCTCTTTGCAGAAGGGAATACCTTGCGTGAAGCCAAGAACTCCATGCCTTTTGCAACTTGGAAACTGTAGCAGATTAGATCCTCCAGGGTCAGAACTCTCTTGTATAAATCTTCAGGTTCTGTAAAATAAAAGCGCAGTGTTTTTTCACCGAGGGTGATTTTCCATAAATTCAAAGCAGCAAATTTTCTTATCTAGGGCTGTTTTTCAAAGCAATCGGTGTGGTCAGCTCCCTACAACTGTCAGATAAATCAGACAAGATAAAACCCAAGGGCTTCCCATGGGAGGAACCTGCAAATGTGAAGACAACAAGTCAAAGTAACATGATGTCCTGTTTCCTCCTACACTCTCTGTCTTTAAAACATCCGTCACGGATGAGAGATCAAAACAGCTTCTTTTGTGTTTTTAAAAAGATGTCAGGTGAAATGTGTGGTTATTAGCCTCATTTGTTAAGTAGCTTCTCGGGAGTCCTTCCACCGCTCCACCTGAGTAAACAGCTAATCAAATCTGAAATAACACTTTGGAAATAAAAAAGGCTGACATGCTGAGCTGGAAGCCAGAGAGCAGAGTCCGACTCCGGTCAGGACAGGAAACAAAGAGACGCCCCCCTAGACTCAGTGGGGTGACAGCGGCTCCTACTGCGGTGATTGTGCTGCCGAACAGGAGGAGGAAACGTCCCATCAGACCTGAAAACAATCAGCGGGGGAGCTTTCGTTCCTGAGGAGGGGGCCGGGGGAGGGAAGACAGTCTTGGTCTTTTACCTTCTTCCTCTTCCTCTGAGTCGCAGAAGCTCTTCTCTTCGTTAAAGCCAGAGCTCGCCGAGCTTCCGGTGCTGGCCACGCTCTCCAGACGACGCTTCATCAGCTCGCTCAGCTCACAGCCCGACCCGGCCGACACCACCTTACCGTCCTGCCTCTGACCAGAAACACAAGCATCGAGATAAATGAGAGAGTAAACGCTCCTGCTGATATGCATCGATATTTTTCTCACACCAGTCACACTCATGAACTTTTGGCTGCAAAGACCATAAACTGAAGAGGTAGGAATGTTCAAATGAAGCTGCTCACCTTGTAGACGAGAAAGTCATCTCTCTTGCTTCTCAAGTAGTTGGACAAGTTGCCGTATTTGCAGAACTCCACAATCATCATTAAAGGTCCTGTTGAAGATGACATAGTTATGTGAATATCAATAGTCCGCCTTGAAGACAAAAATACTTTTTTTTTTATCTACGAAGACCCGTTTACAGTCAACCTGGTTGTGATTTTGTTATAAATCTGCTCATCTCTAAACATGTTTCTCCCTCTGCAGTTCTAAAGCTCACCTCCAAGTTTGGTGCAGGCTCCCAGGAGGTTGACTACATTCAGGTGATTGCCAATGTGGATCAGGATCTTTAACTCCGACATCAGAGCTTTACGCTCATTCAATGTAGCACCACCTGCAAAAACAGACAATTTCACTGAATAACATCATCCCATTATTCTAATGTCTTTTCATGGAGGCAGAGTTGATCAATAATTAATACTGAGATTTAGAAATCTCAAACTATTTAGGATTTAGGACTGAGATGACCATGGATTAATGATGATTTTGTATTTGAATTGATTTGGCCATTAGATTATCACCCTCCAGATAAACCCAATCCCAGCCCATTTTCAGTTTTTTGGTAGAGCTCAACTAATCTTAATTTTTAGTCTGGCTTCAGGTTCCAGGTAAACTTCCTGTTTATGTTTCTGATGGTAGGACAGAAAAGGTGTTTTCCTGACATGCTTCCAACACAGCCAGTGGGTTTGTAGATAGACACTTGATGACCTCAAGATAACTTTTGTCACTTCAGTTCTCTAACAATGAGTTTTGGTGAGTTTCTTATCTCCCTTACATCCTCCTGACTATGGCATGGAGACAAGATCAACACAGGTTCTTACTCAGCGTTTTTGTCCCTGCTCTAATTAATTTTAAACATCTTAATTATTGCTCTATTTTCTTGTAGCCATTTCACGACGTGAAAATCCTCTTCCCTTACTTGAATGGCAAGTTTTCTTATCTTGCCCATTTTAAAGCATGGTTAAAAGAAATTGGCCTCTTTCTCACAGCATATTTATAGCCCATTGAAATGAGAATTTATAGATTATTAATTAACAGTTCCTAGACAATGATCAATTTAAAGAAGAAAAGGATACATTAATATTCTTAAATATATTTATTTGCTAAAAGAATTGTTAGGGGTGTCAATAATTGGTGACATTTTTTTCTCCCATTGAATAAATGCACTTAAATGTTGAATTATTTTGTTATTTATTATTCTACTGCTATAAAGCATTCATTTATAAGACTTTATCCACAACCTTACTAGGGGTGCAAATAAATGTGGAGGGGGCTGTAAATTTGTTATGTTATCATACAGGCATTTCCCTCTATTTATCAATGCAAATTACAACCTAAAACTCTAACAATGAAATAAAGAATCATAATAAAATTCAAGAAACTTTTACTAATTATTGTCTTCATTTATCCAGTTTTTACCAACATTTTCTTCACTTTCTGTTTGCAACCATTAAAACTTGAAATTTTATCTCTATAAAGACAGAAAAAACAAGTTTCTAAATGCTTAAGAGCATGCACTATCTTTTACCTTAATTTTATTTCTAGTCTCCTTCTTTTTATGCAATATGAAACAGATATGTTTGCATTTTGCAAGTGCGCAGACAAAACTGGATCAAAAACAAAAATAAATTAAGAATTCATTCTTGATGTGCCGCAAACATTCCCCATACAAGTTTCAAGTTTATAAAGCAGCTCTTACTAGATCTGATCGCACCTCAAACACATAAACCCAGACAAAATTAGGATAAGCATGTGTGCCTAAATTACATGTCTGATTGTGGTTAATTTAAACAATACCATCGTCTCGAAATATATAAATCAAGACTTTTAGGTTGTTTCTTTGACCAACACCAGATTTATGAGACAAAAGCAGCCACGGACTCTGAAGTCACAGAGCTGCTGCATCCCATTAAATCTGACCTGCGACCACTCTTCCTCTCAGAGAGTCTGTGATTTATGCCCAGACGTGAGTCACAAAGATAAGACAGTGGGCAATGAGTGTAGCTGAAACACTTACTGTTAATGTTTGCTTATATATAAATATACTAATCTTCACCTTCTGGTGTGCAGGTTAATTCTTAAGTAATAAAAAAGAAGAAAATCACAAAAAATGAAAGAAAGATATGCCAAAAGTCAGTTTAGCTGCCTTGTTTTCGTTTATTTCACTTTGAGGCAGATATTAGAACTCACTAAGAGTATTTGTGCATTAAACCAAAGCAAAAACAATTAGATGTTTCTAAACAATAGAATAAAAAAGACAAATAAGAATGATTTGTTGATAGTTCTGTTTCTTGCACTTTTGAACTTTTCCTCATCTGCAGAGGTGAACACAGCTGTGAAGCACAAACTGAACGCTTACTCAATCTCCTTATTAGCTGCAGGGTTAGGGGTCTTAGCCTCTACCTCCACCTCACTTTGCAACAAACACGTGTCTAACTCTTTGCTTTGAACTATTAAACCACACATGTCTGCAACATGCACAAGAAATACATTTGCAGAGACGAAGGAGATACACTAGTCACATGCTTCACAAACAACCTGAGCAAATGATGTTCATGTAAGTTCTCTCATTATTTGTTACTTGTTTTTAATGTGTTTTAATGTCCTTCCTACCTTTCAGCATTTTTACCGCAACCGTCTTGCAGGTTGAGAGCTTGTCAATCCCAAAAGCAGAGGCCTCTACCACTTTTCCAAAAGCTCCATGGCCGAGCGTTTTACCTGATAAAGACATCAAACATGTCAGAGTAGGAGCTAAATCAGACCCCCTGGGGATAAACAAGCAAACATAAAAAACAAAGTTAAGGGTTTTAGAAAACCAACTGGGGCTCTGATATTCTAGTATTTAGAGAATAATTTATGGTGCACTTTAGCTGGGTGGACAGAGCAGGTCAAGGTTAGGTGATGACTCAGCTCTGCAGCTGCAGAGAGATGTGACACCTCTACCATGTATCTTAATGAACAGCTTTAACAATTAAGTTTTAACCTTTTGTATTTTTTCTCCTTGACAGATTGGGTCAAGCAAATAAATCTGTTAGATGGACAAAAGAAGTAAAAATAAAACTGACTCAATAAGATTCCGGAACCGGAACCTGGAAACGTAGACTTTGTTCAAGCACCTTTTGATTCAGTTTTAGCCTTCAATTTTCTTTGGTAGGAGTCTACTAACATACCACATCTTGACTTGGTAATGTTTGCCCACTCCACCTTGCAGAACGTCTCCAGATCTATTCAGGTTGGGGGGACATCTCTTTCTCCAAGTCACCCCACATAGATTCTGCCAGATTTAGTTCTGGACTCTGTCTAGGCCATTCCAAAATGTTCCTTTTCCTCTCATAAAGTCTTTCTTTTGTTGATTTGGATGTTTGCTTAGACTCACGGTAAAGCTGTATCTCCAGAGCATGATGCTCCTACCACCATAGTTCAATGTGGTTATGGTGTGCATTGGGTTATGTGCAGTCTTGATCTTTGTACCAAACTTACATTTTTCAATTATGGCCAAGAACTTTGGTTTCATCAGACGATAAAACATTTTGCTCCACAATGTTCTGGGTGATTTTAGCCAGGTCTGGATATTTTCTTTGGAGAAAAAAGGCTTCTGTCTTGCAGCCCCACTCTTTGGTCCAGACATGTGGAGAATATACAGGGTTTGAACAATGAAACTGAAACACCTGGTTTTAGACCACAATAATTTATTAGTATGGTGTACCCCACCTCTCGCCCATAGACTACTGGAGATAGGCACCAGCTCCCCCGCGACCCACTATGAAATAAGCGGTAGAAAATTACTGACTGACTGACTGACTGGTGTAGGGTCTCCTTTTGCGGCCAGTACAGCGTCAATTTGTCTTGGGAATGACATATACAAGTCCTGCACAGTGGTCAGAGGGATTTTAAGCCATTCTTCTTGCAGGATAGGGGCCAGGTCACTACGTGATACTGGTAGAGGAAAACGTTTCCTGACTCGCTCCTCCAAAACACCCCAAAGTGGCTCAATAATATTTAGATCTGGTGACTGTGCAGGCCATGGGAGATGTTCAACTTCACTTTCATGTTCAATCTTTCATCAGTCTTGCTGTGTGTATTGGTGCATTGTCATCCTGATACATGGCACCGCCTTCAGGATACAATGTTTGAACCAATGGATGCACATGGTCCTCAAGAATGGTTCGGTAGTCCTTGGCAGTGACGCGCCCATCTAGCACAAGTATTGGGCCAAGGGAATGCCATGATATGGCAGCCCAAACCATCACTGATCCATCCCCATGCTTCACTCTGGGCATGCAACAGTCTGGGTGGTACGCTTCTTTGGGGCTTCTCCACACCGTAACTCTCTCGGATGTGGGGAAAACAGTAAAGGTGGACTCATCAGAGAACAATACATGTTTCACATTGTCCACAGCCCAAGATTTGCACTCCTTGCACCATTGAAACCAACGTTTGGCATTGGCATGAGTGACCAAAGGTTTAGCTATAGCAGCCCGGCCGTGTATATTGACCCTGTGGAGCTCCCGACGGACAGTTCTGGTGGAAACAGGAGAGTTGAGGTGCACATTTAATTCTGCCGTGATTTGGGCAGCCGTGGTTTTATTTTTTGTGGATACAATCCGGGTTAGAACCCGAACATCCCTTTCAGACAGCTTCCTCTTACGTCCACAGTTAATCCTGTTGGATGTGGTTCGTCCTTCTTGGTGGTATGCTGACATTACCCTGGATACCGTGGCTCTTGATACATCACAAAGACTTGCTGTCTTGGTCACAGATGCGCCAGCAAGACGTGCACCAACAATTTGTCCTCTTTTGAACTCTGGTATGTCACCCATAATGTTGTGTGCATTTCAATATTTTGAGCAAAACTGTGCTCTTACCCTGCTAATTGAACCTTCACACTCTGCTCTTACTGGTGCAATGTGCAATCAATGAAGACTGGCTACCGGGCTGGTCCAATTTAGCCATGAAACCTCTCACACTAAAATGACAGGTGTTTCAGTTTCATTGTCCAACCCTTGTAGAAGACTGCGTTCGCATGTAGAACACAATCAGTTCCTGGTGGAAATTCATGCAGCTCCTACAGTGCTGCTATCGGTCTCTTGGCAGCCTCCCTAATCAGTTTCAGTCTCATATTTTCATCAAGCTTTGAGAAACTATGCCCATGTTTACCCAGGTCTTCTCCAGTTTTTGGATATAATGATGTGAACTGTTTTCTTCTCTTCTCCTGACTGATACATTGAACAATCAGAACATTTTTATCATTTGTATTTTACATGTGCATTTTTGAGACTTCTGCCTCTTTAACAAAGTTGCCACTGTCTTCAGAAAGCTGCTGTATTGAATCCTATACTTGTCTTCTACCCACTGGGGCAACAACTAAGACTCCTAGGTGCTTAAGTAGAAGGCAAATGGACTTCTTCTCTTGTTTCTTAAAGATGTTTAACCTTTCATCCAAAATACTTCTTTACTTCTGAACATAGCAGAAACAGGCTTATGAGTTGTAGTCAGAACAATCACACTAATAGGGTCATTAAGGTCACTAATGGGGCAATTAGGACACGTGAGTCCTGAATTTATATTCAGCTAAGTGTGTGGTTCACTCACACACTGGGTCATGTGACCAAAGCAACCCACATAGCATTGTTGGGGACATGTTTGGATCATCAAGCAACAACTGACCCAACATAAAGTTAACAGAGGGGGTTCTCATATGTTCTAACTGTCCCATTAATGACCTTAACGGCCCTATTATGACTACAACTTATAAGCCTGTTTCTTCCAAACATCTTTAGAACAGAGCCTTGTGAAGCCTATTTTATGGATCAGTACCAAGTGTTTTGTAAGGCATATAAGCAATATCCTTTCGAATGGAAAAATGTGATAAATACGTGACCGTAAATGCCTAAACTTGTAATCAATTATGATAAAAAAGGGAGGGCATGTTGAGGTTATTCTTTTTGTTAAATGCCCCCACTAACGCAATCCAGTTGTTAAAATACAGAATTTCTGACTTTTCTTTCTTGAATTGTTAAAAATATGTGGCAGTTTGTTTATAAAACTAAAGTTTCACATTCATTGATTGTTACTGCAGCTCACCGAGACGCAGGCGGTCACGGGGAAACTCCCATTTGCTGCTGTCATACTGAAGGAGGTCGTTCTGCTCATCGAGAGGGTACTCTTCAGGATCAATGATGATAGATGGACCCATCTTGTAGTGAGCTGGCTGCTGAAGAAGTCACAGAAGTATTATAAATATTATCTGTAGTTTTGTATTTTTTATGTTTGCGTCTAAGGTTTCATTTTGAGTGAGAAAGAAGCAAACAAAAGGCTGAGATATATTTTTTCCACATGACTCAGCTGAACCCAAATACTTAGAAATCCAGGCTAAATTTATCATTCAGTAATTCACAACAGGCATGAGTTAGTGACATCTATGAGGCAAACTGGTCAACACTGAGAAAAAAGTCCCACTTCCACAGACGTAAAGCTTACCTTCCTCAGCTTTCGGATGAACATGATGAGCATAATCCAGAGGAACGTGGCAGCAGCTCCAGTGCACACCAAAATTATGACCTCAATGTTTGACTTGCCTTCAACTCCTGGAAAGAGAAGAGTTGCTGTCAAATACCGGAATGGCTTGGCATGAAGACAGCATTTTTTTTCCTGAATTCATTTGCTGCTGTGGTTTGCTGACAGAAAATTTATGGAGAATTTACCATCAAAACCTAAACCGTCTGTTGCACATTTACAAATAAAAATCATAGTTTCAGCCTGAAGTCACTGAGGCTTTTATGTCACTCCTTCTCGGTTTTGTTTACTTGCTAAATTCCCTGAAATGTTCCTCTGAATGTGAAAAAGGAAGTGGAATAGCAATTTTGTCTGGGACAAACATGCCACGCTTCTTCTAGAGATGTTATTACCAAACATTGCTTTTGAAGCTATTCCTGCATTCACAAAAGGTTTATTTTCCAGTTTCCGACTGACATTCCCACAGAAAGGACAACAATAAATCTTGTTAAAACAGACCTGAGTGTCTTAACAGAAAGGCTTTCCGCCAAAACTGAGATCATAAAACCCATGAAGGAATTCACTTGGCATTCCTGGCAGCTGCCAGTTTTCTGTCAAGGGCCATTTTTCCTCACTAAAGTCAGGCCAAAGCTATTAGCAGTGATGAAAAGAAAACAGGAGGCCAGAACGGCCTCTTTGATACCCCTGGATGCGGAGACAAAAAAGCCTCCGGTCCTACTGCTTGGACTAATTACTCTGTTTGATCTGATGTGTGGAGCTGATGTTTTTTCTCCTCATCCCACAGAGAGATGAACTCACCAAGCACAGTGACGACAGCGCTCGTTTTTGCTAATCCCTCAATATTTTTGGCCACACACTCGTACCGACCCTCATCGTCTTTCTTCACCCTTTCGATGATGAGAGTCCCGTCTTCTTCAAGTGTGACCCCTGCAACGCACAAGCGTTGAGTTGATTGTGGTATTTTAATATGAAAAACATGGTTCTCAACACTCTGGATGTGCTGTGTAAAAGCAGATGAAATTATTTCCGCAGCTGAGGGTTGCCTTGCATCCACAAATAACACGTTTGTCAAGGAAATGTGCTTGTTTCTCACCAGCTTTGTTCTGAAGCTGAAGATGTTAAGGATAAAACATTGAATAAAATTATCATTATATCATGTCATGCGGTGTTATTCTGAAGAATACCTGGACTCTCTTCCACTTCTACGTCGTTTTTGTACCACCGGATCAGGGGACGAGGAACCCCCGAAGCAAAGCAAGCCAGAACCAGGGTGCTGCTGCTGTTTACGTCCTGATTGGTCAGATTCTGACTGAGCCATGGCCGTTTTCTCTCTGCACAAAAATGAACAAAACCAAGTTATTAATAGCTGCCGTTTTATTTAAAAAAATATTTCAGCGAGCCAAGACGTGACTCAAATACAGATGCAATTTATCAAACCTGTGTTGCATTCAGCAGCAGCATGGAGGCCTAAAAGTGCCACAATAAACCTCACATTGATGACTTAAATGTGTCAATAATTAAAATGTACAATAAATTAACTAATTTATATATAAATCATTCTGTATTTTAAATAACTTTGTTTTTATTTACAAAAGGCATGTATAACTCTTTTATTATTTAATTATTTCAAGTTTGCCTGCGGAATTTATTTTATACCTAAGCTTTAAGCATCAGAGGTAGTGGGTGGGGCTGTAAGCAAGAAGGTCCTGTGTTCAACTCCCGGCTGGGGGTCTTTCTGCATGGAGATTACATGCGGCATGTGTGGGTTCTCACCGTGTACTCCAGCTTCCTCCCACAGTCCAAAAACATACCTGTTAGGTTAATTGGTCTCTCTACATTGCCCTTTTGTGTGAATGAGTGTTTGCATGGTTGTTTGTCATGTATGTCTCTGTGTTGCCCTGGCAATCTGTCCAGGGTGTACCCTGCTTCTCGCCCATAGACTGCTGGAGATAGCCACCAGCTTCCCCGTGACCCACTGATTGACTATCATTATTTTATTATTAGTATAATTATTAACACATTAAATATTTATGAAAACCATTTAGTCAGTCAGTCAGTCATTTTCTACCGCTTATTCCATAGTTGGTCGTGGGGGAGCTGCGGCCTATCTCCAGCAGCCTATGGACGAGAGGCAGGGTACACCCTGGACAGGTGAAAACCATTTATTTCCAGTTTTATTTAAATTATGACATGAATAAATTATTATTTAATAATTTATTTATTTATTACTTTGTGGCACTTTTAGAATACAACAATCAGGCAGGCTGGAAATGCAGTTGGCTTGTCGTTTCCTTCTCTGACTTACCCTCCACCACTAAGACAGCCGTCTTGACTCTGAACTCTCTTGGATTGTGCAGCTTGAATGCATGGCACTGGTACCCTGTGCTGCTGTTTCGGGACACACTGTGCAGATTGAGAGACATGGAAATGGAGTGGCGATTGATCTGGAAATTAGATACTTTGGTGGTGATTGTTTCATTCTTGGAGTCCAGCCACCGTAAGCTTGTGTAGAGGTAACGGGTGGCCCTGCAGGTCAGATTGACGTTGTCTCCCTCTACGGCTGTTTGAGGTTCGATGGCGACTTCCTCTGGGTAATCTGAACAGAAGACAAACTCTGCAATAATTTCATAGATCAGAAGGACATCTGTTTTACAGTAAAGACACCCATATTATGCAATAGCCGAGGTCTTTCAACACATAAACTGCTTGTCAGAAGGGAAGGAATGTCAAATTCGCTGTTGTTTCCTGTTTAATCACCATTAATTGGAAGCACGTTGGAGGACAGCGTTGCTGATGCCGCTTCTGCGCTCAAACTGGAGCGAGGCTGACTATGTGACCCATGAGGGCCAGACTGTGCTTGTTTATTCAGTGTGCTGGAAAGCATTCTCTGTTCTATAAAAGAGGACAGCTGTTATCACAATTGTCCCCTTCTTTTTTTCCCTGCAGCGTTTCATCGGTCTCCATCTTCCTCACCTCTGGAGGAGAGTCGGGTTCCTCCTGGGAATCGCTCTGGGAGAATTATCCTGTAGTTACTTGCCATCTTCTCTTTTAAAAGGTTTCTCTATATTCCCTTGTGTCTGCTCTTCAGAAAAAGTGATTTGTACAAGTTTTACAAAAAAGTGTTTTGCTTTATTCCAACACCTTATCCCTGCTGTTATTACATAACTGTCTCAACAAACAACCTTTTGGGGAACATTTGGAAACGCTCAGATGCACATAAAAAAGTAAACTCTCACTTGCACAGACGCAAGCTCAGAGAGTAAGAGGAATGACCTGCTGGCACCGGAGCAGGAATGCAGTTATTCATAGATGTTTTTAAACGCATGCCATTATAGCTCCCCAGATGGCTCAGGACACATTCGCCTCTCTTCCGCCTTCAAGCCGTTCAGCTACAGTGGAAGATGTTTTCAATTAATGCCCCCCTCTGGTCTCTTTATTGCACAACACAATCTGTGCATTCCTTTCCCACTCTTGCAGTTCATTAAAGCGTGCACTGTAGATGATTTGAAATAATCCAGCACTTTTCAATTAGGGGTGAAACTATTTCTAATATATATTTTTTTGCGCTCCACTTACCGTCAACGTAGAAAGGGAGATTGATGATTGCCATGCCTAGTTTGTTCTGGGCCTTGCAGCGGTATTGTCCAGAAACATTAGCCTCTCCAATCACCAGGGTGCTCACAGTCTAGAAAAGATAATTAAATTTACATCAATATTAAACAACTTATCAGCACTCGCCTACCAGATGTGTGCTGATAGGACTATGCGGCCTATTGATAAAACTTCCACCTCTCTTCTCAAGGACAATGGTGCTTCTATCAGTGTTGACAGTCTAATTCTTGCAAACACACTCAGACTTACGTTCGCACCCTCAAGATTCCACCGTACCCTTGCTAAATCTTTACTTATGTGTGTGTTGCTTACCCCCTGCTGAGGTTTTTTTTGTACCACTTCAGACTGTTTTCTGCTAAGAATAGAGTCTGAAATATGATTTTTTTTCCCTCCTTTCTCACTTTACCTAAATGTGTGATTTCATTACTTTTCATAGATTTTCAGATTTCTCGGAAGGATTACCAGCAAAAGCTAAATATTATTAGTATTTGAACATTTTACTACAGCTGTTTTTACACCAATGACCTAGATTTTTTGATTTCTTAGAAGGATTGTATTACAACAATTTCATACCAGTGAAAGCCAAACATTATTAGTATTTAAAAAGTTTGGACCTACCAGTGACCCAGCTTCTCTACTTAGACTTCAGTGAGCGCCCATGACTGTTACTATTTGAATGATGGGACCACAACTGCCTCATACCAGCGACCTCAAGGATTAATATTATCATTTTTCTTCTAGCACAGGATGAATTCCTTACCACAGAGGACTTAATTAGCTAATTACCTCTATTAGAAAGATTGGATTAGAACCAGCTCTTACCAGTAAACCCCCAAGGATTATTCATTTCATTTGATTTGTTTTTCTGTGTTTGATTTTCTGTATCATTGTAATGTTTTTCCTTGCGTACAGCGCTTTGAGTGCCTTGTTGCTGAAAAGCACTATATAAATAAACTTGACTTGACTTGACTATCAGAATTATTAAGATTATTCCCTTTTGTGTTTCAGTTGCCAAGAAACCTACATGTAGACACTGGCAAGTGCGTATCTTTTACCAAAAACAGCCACCAACTTAAAACTTATGTTTTATTGTGATTTTGTGTGATAGACCAACTCAAAACAGAATCTAATTGTGAAATGAAAGGCAAATGATGCATGGTTTTCTATATTAATTTTTTACAAACTAGTCTGTAATTTAATCTTAGTATAAAAATAAATCTTCCATTTCTAAATTCCACACTTTCCCAGACTAAAATGTTTAGATTTTTCTTACCTGATTCTAAAGTTGGGTTCTGATATGAAAAATTTATATTTCACCTCTTGTTTTGGTGCTTAGTTCCTTTCAAACTTTGCATTTACTTACACTTGTCCAATGTGGATTGGAATTTACTACAGAAAATCTAATTCTTTGAAAGCTCAGGCGGTGATTTCTGATATGTTTACATTGTTTAGATTGAGCTTTATTTCGAACACGTCGCTTGTTGTTTGTTGTGTTCAAGGTCAAGGTAACCTTTATTGTCCCCAAGGGGCAATTTGTTTTGCAGCGAGCAGATAACACATCTAAAGAAAACTCAGAATTTCAAATACGAAAGAAAGCAAGAACTCATAAAATCATGCCCCAGTTCACTAAATCCATCAGCTGTCACTATTAACAAATTAACAACTATATACACCTACATTTATCCATGCATCCTACAATACAAGTACTTATACCACACATCAGCTAACTTTCAAACATTGAAAAAAGTACGTGTTTCATCTTAAACAGATCCAGTTGAAGAACAATAGGTCCAGTTAAAAAATCGGATCGGATTGAATCGAATCGAATCCGGGGGCGAAACATTTGCCACTACCGACCAAAGGAGACAGAGACTTTGTAGGAAAATCATGCAGTTTAATGGCTGCTGTGACATATATGTGACTTTTACCCAGCCATGAGTCCCACTGTAATAACATACATATTAACACTCGAAACTTGCTGTCCAATGATTGTTGGGCTGTGACCTCTACCTGATCTGTCAGACTGCTTCATGAACCAATCAGGCGTGACAGGAGCTACAATTAAAGTTTCATCATATCGTAGGACATGTTCAATTTAATCTCAGTATAAATACAGCTGCTCTCTGAAAACCTCAGTGGTTCACTACCACTTGCATGCAGAAGTCCACTGATTAGAAACCAGAAGAAATGCAGGGAGTGCGGGAACTTTACATTTATCAGTACCCTGATGTTAATCAACAGATGCATCTGGAGTTTTAAAGCCCTCTGAGTCACCCTCAAACCTGTGCTACAGGCCCAGAGTTGGGTTATAATGTCTGTATCCTGAAAAGCAGCACTTATGACATACTCAGTTTAAAACAAATACAACATTTTAATGGCTTAGATAGACAAAATAATAACTGAAACCTGGATGAGAGCCAGATGGCGGTGGGTTCTGTTTAAAGTTTTTTGTGGACATCTGTTTTTTTTGGCATGCAGTGAGCTAGAATGAGGAGGTTTGTCTGGTGTATACTGGGTCACAACTTCCTGATCTGCCATTGTGTTTGCTCTCAGACAAAATTAACCCATTTTGGCTCTCCTCAAAAACATTCAGGCAGCACAGAAAGATTAAAGTTGTATCATATTGTCCGGTCCATGCTGATACGTCATCTGTAAAAACATGATGGAGAGGTCATATCGTATTATGTTACCCACCATGATGCAACCTGAGATTAAAAACATTCATACTCCTGAAGGGGTGACCTGACCAGACGCACTGTGACCCATGGGTCCGTGTTGCCCCCCCCAGGCCAACGTTTTCCCTCAGACTGTGAGCTGGACGAGCCTTTCCACTGGAGGGGGCCGGCCCCGACTGTGATCCCTTTCACGGGCCGGCACAATTTATGTGGGGTGACAGAGAGGAATTTGCTGCCAACAAATCCCTTTCCTTTTAAACCCGGGCTTGTTATCATTGACCCGTTGGTCCAACCCTCATAAAACACCAGCGACCGGCTGCAAGCATGTGTAAATAAGTTCTGCTGATCCATTTATGTTAAACACATATTAGAACTGATGCACTGTGAAAATATATAAATTTACAGTTTATTGATGTGTAGGTAATTAATTTATTTATTTATTTCCAACCCAATGAAAGAAGAGGAATCTGTAAGTAAATGCAAAAAAGAATTTCTAGCCCTATTTTGACCCAGTATTCTGCAGTGTGTTTGTTCTGACCTAATCCTGCAGAGTAAGGTGAGGTTTGCAGAAACCTGCTTCTATTTATCTTTTGGGATAATCGTGTTAGTTGCTGGCTTCCTCAGGAATTGATGTCTGCAGCTTATCATTATAATATGTTTTAATTGTGGACCTCATACTGTGGATTTTGATGTTAATTTGCACAAAGCATTATAAGAGACGATGTAAAGTGCAAAAGCTTTAATGTCCCACTAGTTTGTTAAACTTTGCTTTGAAAGAGTGAAATATTATTGTAATCTTTTAATTAATCAACAGTTCTTTTGGGTTTCAGAAGGTCTTCTCTAGACTTTGGCTCTTTGTTCACACATTTTCAGTCCACTCCTTGATCCTAACAAGGACAGTGGATTGTACAGTCAGTGATGGAGCTGCTGTATGAAAATATTGTGGAGGACAAAAGAAGTTTCAAGTCAAAAATTAGAAAACAGAAACTTATGTATAGAATATTAACTGTATCTTCAACCAAAAACTAGGAAACAGTCTAAGATTTGACACAAGACCTGAGAGATCCATAATTTATCTAAAAGCTCTTTTGGAATCATGTTTTTGGTGCAAAAATCCTATTTTATGTCTGTTAAACTGTGTAACCTTTGACATTTTATAGACTAAATTAAATAAATATATGTAAATTGTGTCTTTGTGACAGGCTGACTCATTCAAAGAGTTCAGAGATACACATTATATATTCATCATGTGAGAAAACAACCCTAGTTCAACTAATAAGTGTAGGAACTATTTTTATATCTGAATGATACATATTTTAATGTTTAAAGAATCCATCTGCTAAAATATGATCCAGTGCAGGCTTGAAAAAAGGTGAAAAAAACAGCCAAAGTCTAAATAAAAACTAGTAGTTTAGAAGTATTTATCAAGATCATTTTTAAGTATTACAAAAAAGTTTGGAAGCAGAATATAAAGAATATAAATGAGTCAGGGCTTTTGCAAGGTACTGTAAATACGATTATCTCTTCTTATGGCGTGGAGAAGGGCTCAGTTTCTGAAATGCGATCCTTGGCTTTTGGCTATGGTCATACAGCATCAAATAATATCTGAGTATACGAGTCCCTGGCAATGATGCAGATTTAAGGTGCAGCTGTTTCATTTACAGGCTCTCTTCGCACAAAAACACTGTAAAAAAGGGGTGACTTTCACTGTGGTAAAACTAATTTAACTTGTCAGTTTACTGATGCCTCCCGTTCCTAAACTAAAGTGATTTTCACCAGGGTCAGCTTTAGTCTTCTCCTGTGGGTGAACTGAAGGTCAGAAAAACAGGCTGCTAGCCTCAGGCGTTGGTGTTTAGAGGTCAGATGCATAGATCTGCACCTCTGCCTTTGGTGCACAACCAAGAGACAAATAGATTAAATGCACACATGTTTCAGAGTGTGATTTCACACAAGCAGGAGGACTGAATGCGTGCAGACTTCATTTGAATCAGATGGACTTGCGCTGCAGCTCTGCAGATTTGCGTTTGAACTCAAAAAGCAAAAAGTCAGTCAGATGTCAGTCAGATGTTAGAAGCAGTGCATGTATTTTCTGTGCTGCATTTTTATGGTCTGAAGATATTTTCTCTTTCAAAGTGTCACTATGTGTTGATTTTTTTTAAATTATGTTTCCTTAAGCATGTCTAAAGCAGTAAAGCAGCCCAAATATACCATGCTTTCCTGAGTGTTGTTGGAATAAATCATGTTTTTCTGAGTGCACAGGTGAATAGAAAACAGATTATTTGTAGATCAAGGGTAGTGAGGATATTTTAATTATTCATGGTCACTAAGAATTCCAAAATTAACCAATTAGTTATTGTTTTTTCACACCATTTATGAACAGAACAACATGCTTTTAAAAGTGCATCTGTGGTTATAGAACTAATACTTTAGAGTGCACACCTTGTTTTTTCCTTGAACCAGTTCAGTCTTGACGTTTATGTTCTTGATCCAGTTGTGGTAATTATTTCCTTGGGCATCAGGCTTCACCACGATGTCGTCTTTGTAGATGCAGCTGCAGAAAAAAGAAGTTTTAAAATTCTTCATGTCACATCTCCAGTGATGAAAACCTCTCATGCAAAGTTCACATTTATGGACTGCCAAAAGGCAAATATCATCATATTTTAAAACCATAAAACCTAGTAATGTTTTATGTTTTAAACATTTATAAATCACAATCTGCTTTTCTTTTGCTTTTTCAACCAGATAATTAATTTTGAAAGCACTTTATGAAAACAAAAAGCCTTTGCAGACATGCAACTTCCAAAATCTGCAGAACCATTAGACACGGTTTCTTTATAAACAAAATTATGTATGGCCACTTATCGGTGATACAGACATGGAGTTTACCAAGCACTTAAAGAGGAACTCAACCCCATGTAAAAGAATAACTTCACTCCCAGACAAATTCTGAAAAATGCCACCAAAGCGGGCGGTGCCAAGTGTGGGGATGAAAGGAGGGGGTCAAGCAATTCCAACTCCTGACTTGCAACAGGGCGTGTCTGAGTGAAATGGTTTTATACCCGAATGTGGGGGCTGTGACGTAAGCACATACCAAGCTGTGCCGTTTGAACCAATAGGAAAATTCAACTGTAGTAGCCACCAATCAAACACATAAGGGCAGCACTAAGACGATTTTAGGACAAATATTGCAGAATTAAACAAGTTAACATGAAATTTAAGATAATGGCACAGTAACATAAAGATAGCACACATATGCAAAATCCACTAAGGTGTAAATTTTACGGTCTTTTTTGCTCTTATGTGTCTGATGTCCGCAGATGTGTTAAATCAATAACTGCTCTTGCTTAGCTTTAGCTGCAACTCTTGTTTTCACTATATCTGAGCCGAGTGTTTGACTGCAGTAATTTTAAATTTCCTTCAGTCAGCTACATGAGTAGCATGAAGATTAAAATAATTATTTAGGACCAATGATGGTTTTGTGGGAAACCTAACTGCAGACGCACTCACAGAGTTTAAATGGCATGACAGATGGCGTCCCCAGAAAAATGTTTTGACAGCTGCATTAATGTAATGGTAGTTTAACTCAGGAGGAAATCACTGACTGCTTATGTGGAGAAAAGCAAAACTTGCACAACCACTATATCACCCACTAATATAGAATAGACTAAAATAATAGTCAGAATTGGAGCAGAAATTACGTCTATCTAAATGCTGACAGAAATTTTGTGTTTCAAATTACAGTTTTCTGTGGTCATTTGCCACTGTGGTGAATTACAAGCAGACTGAGTTCTCAACAGAGTGCTTTTAAATCTTGCAATAGGAAGCCAGTTTGTTAGGTCTCCCAGCTACTGCACTCATGCAACGTTTCTCCCGACTTCTTCCTTCTTAAAGGAAAAATCACCATATAAATCTTCATTTTATGAACTCAATTTAAGCTGGCGACTTTGCTATCACTCTTTCTGTCTGGGGTGGATATCATGTTTGGCGTTACAAACGTGACATCATCACTTTCAGGTAAATTTATGCTGCATTAATGGCTGCTTTGTGCTCACTGTTTTTCTTTCACATATTTTAATTAATTCTCGACATCCATCATGTAAATGGGCATACCTATCATGAGCTACAAGCCTGAACACTGCTGAAAAGCTAAAGTTTCCCATTAAACTTACTAAGACACTCCGTCAGAAAACTAATCTGGGTACAATCCAGGTGGTGCCCGTGGTGGAGAACAATCAACCTGAAGAGCCGAGAGGGAGAGGAGGAAACAGCAGCAGGGACAGGAAGGGCTGTGCACCACTTCATACAGGAATACCGCTTCACTCACACACACACACACACACACACACACACACACACACACACACACACACACACACACACACACACACACACACACACACCATACTCTGGCCAGAGGAGATAAAGCCAATCCTAAAACCTTGACAGTCAGCCGGGGACAGCTGATAACTCCTCAACCTGGTGATAAAGATATCCCCATGTTTGCCCCCCTCGTCACCTCTAAACCTGTCACCCTTCTGCAAAAGATTAAAATGAGATATGAGCTTGAAAGACCACATTCGGGATTTACAGTGACATGTTCTGTGTTGGGTTACGGCTTTGTAAAATAAAAATTTTTGGCCAATTGGTCTCCCACCAGGCTGCAGTTGTTCCTCAGTCTCATTAACTGGTCACCACAGTACAGCCACTGTTCCTGATGCCAGCCTCAATTATGCTTAATTTGTTCAACCTCTGCTTTGATTTATCCGAAACCCATAAAGCAAAAGTTGTTCTTAGAGAAAATGTAAAAAAATCAAGTTGTGGAAAATGTTGCAGGTTATAACAATTTAGCATGAAACATAATTTAGTCTCCTTCAGTTCAGTTTGTTGTTTTTGTCAGAGTAGTTTGAGGCTGATATGCTAAATGTAATTGCCCATTGTTTTCCTGACTGTAGCACTGAAAGCTCTGCTGATACCCCTGACAGGCCAGACCTCAGTGAATGTCCTAATATTTATTCTTTCAACTGGTTCACTTCCAGGCCGGCATTTGTGAGAAGTCACACAGTGCTTTTCAGCTTTGTGATAGCTCAGGGAATCTGAGATTTAACATATTTTCCCCATTTTCTCATTCAGCCCACAGCGCTACTGAAATGAGACGGCAGTTCTTGAATGCTTCGTTGTTTTGATTTATTATATTATCATCTTTTGGGACACATTTAGCTGATTCAGAGGAGATATGTTGCAATGTAGGATCCTCGGGTCGGACTGGTGACTCAGTTTTCCACAATCAGCATCCTCTAATATGTGGTTTAGCTTGTAAGATAGTGAATTTGATCCATTGATTGCTGACATTATAGCTTAAATTAAAGATAAAATCACCACAGAACATACTACTTCAAAGTTCAATATTAATTATTTTTCCAAAAATAAAAGAAGAAAATCTTCCGGAGAAAAGAATGACGTCTGATTATGAAGCTACATTTTACTATCTGAAAAGTAGATGTAAAACTCTAGTTTGAGTTTGTCCCACTGTTGGTCTTTCATATTAAACATCCTTGTGGAGAAAGAAAATAGAAGTCAGACCAGTGTTTTTCATCCAATCCTAAAGAAAACTCAAAGTCAACTCTTATTTATATTGATTCCTGCTCAAACCCTTTATGCTACATTGTTGCTTAAAAATGTGACTGCATTGTTTCGACAAACAATGCCGTGGTAACTAATAAAAAAATAGAGGAAACATAGACAGACAATCTGGACAAAGATAAACAAAGGTATTCCAGAATTATTACATAATTTAGGTTGTTTTGTACTCAAATTGTTTGTGCCATCTACTACGAGATATCAATCAAGCCTTACTTCTTACGTTTCCTACTTGCTTTGACAACCTTCAGCTTAAATTATTTTCTATATTCTTCTCAGGGTCTGTTGTAAGGAACTGTGGTTTTATGACACACATAAATATTTACAAACAAGATGCAGCTCAAACTTGTTATAATTTGACCAGGGGCCTAAATGGGAGTCTGAACCACAGTAAATAGAAGTCTAGTGTCATACAAGGTTTGAGCATTTTTATGACCAATTATCTCCATAATTAATGAAAACCGAACCATAAATAAACTGATACGGCATTGCCTAACTACATGGATATGATGATGATGTGATCGCAGGTAAGAAATGGATGTGGAAAGGGACGAAATGGCAATGAATAGCAGCAAAATGGTGGGTGTAAGTCAGGGAAGCGGTGAACTTACCCAAAGCCGAGAAAAATACTTATCAGCTTCTTGTATTGAACCGCCAGGAGACCATTGTTGCATATTTGCCTCAAACCACCACATAAACAAAGTAGTGCATGTATACCACTAATGCCTGTCGGTGCATCCTCTACACATACCAGTAAGCATAATGGAAGCCCTTTGCCAGGTGGTAGGAGTTACACCTAACTATGCTCAGGTTTCCATAGTTAATTGTAATAATTGTAAATACATTCACACAGTAAGGGGTTAACTGATTCTGAATCAAATAACGTTAAAAAATAAAAGTATGGCTATTCAATTTTTTTGTCAGTCATTTTAGAAAGTAAAACTCATATTTAGATTCATTACACATAGAGTGAAATATTCCAAGTCTTTATTTCTTCTAATTTTGATTATTATGGCTTCCAGATAATGAAAACTCAAACTTTAGTGTCTCAGACAATTTGAATATTGTGAAAAGTTATGGCATATTTATAGAAAGTTGAGTGAAAGGAAAAAGTGTTTCAGGAAAAGTTGCCCCAGCAACAGGTATAACCGAGGCCTTGAGAGGATTGTCAAGCAAAATACGTTTAAAACTTTGGGGGAAGCTTCACAAGGAGTGGACTGAGGCTGGAGTCAGTTTACCAAGAGCCACCACACAAACGAATACTAGACATGGGCTAGAAATGTAGAACAACTGGACTGTTGCTCTGTGGTCCAATGTCCTGTTTTCAGATGAAAGTAAAGTTTGCATTTCATTTGATAATCAAGCTCCCAGAGTCTGGAGGATGAATGGACAGCTGCAGAATCCATGTTGCTTGAAGTCCAGTGTGAAGTTTCCACAGTTAGTGATGGTTGGGGTGCCGTGTCATCTGCTGGTGTTGGTCTGCTGTGTTTTCTGAAGTCCACAGTCAATGCTGCCATCTACTATGAAATTTGAGAGCACTTCATAATTTCATTTTCCAGCAGGACTTGGCACCTGCCCTGACTGCCAAAGGTACCAAAGGCTGGTTCAGTGACCATGGTGTTCATGTGCTTGATTGGTCAGCAAACTGTCCTGACCTGAACCCCATAGAGTCTATATGGAGTAATGTTAAGAGGAAGGTAAGAGACACCAGAACCAACAATGCAGATTAAGAAGAAAGTCACTATCAAAGCAACCTGGGCCTCCATTAAACCTCAGCAGAACCACAGGCTGATCGCCTCCATGCCACACCACATTGATGCAGTAATTCATGCAAAAGGAGCCCCAAACAAGTACTGGGAGCATGAAAATTAAACTACTTTTCAGAAGCCTGAAATTTCTATTTATTGATCTTATGTAATATTCAAATTTTCTGAGACAGAGAACAAAAAATATCAAACTTTTTCAAGACATTAAAACTTTTTGAGCTTTACTTGTATTTGCATACACAAGATTTACTGTTTAAAACATGAATTTTAAACTTCCAGTACAGATGTTTGTCTGTGTTTCTAAGGCGAGTGGGAAGCTACCAAACTGTGAATGACGTGAAGTTCAATATTTGGAGAACACAGCCAAGACAGTGACTCACTGTTCAATCATCAGGTTTGTGTTACACGGTTGCCACAGCCAGGTGATTTGAGGTAGGGGTACTCCGAAGGCGGTGCAGGTCAGCTGATGCTGCTTGCCAGACATATAGGGCTGCACGTCCTGGTTGGAGAGCTCCGCCTCAGAGATAGTCGGCTTAACTGCGAGAAAAGAGAGAGAAACAGGTTGGATTAGCCATCCTGACCCTGACTGTTGTGGTATTCTATAATGTCTTTTTAATGAAAGATGACAGTCATGATGGATGGCTGTGAAAAAAAGCGTAATTGACTCCAATTGTCTTTTAGAGACTTTGCAGAAGAAGAAGGGCAGGATAGGTGGCGATCCAGGGCACTGGAGGTCAAAGAGCGACCCTAACCCTTCTCAACCAGTTCAGCGTCTCCTTCCTTTTTCTGTTTTGCAGAATAGGGCTGTTTAGTTAATCAGATTTTATTTCTTACAGAGCTTTAACTTCAATCATCAAAACCCATATGAACGAAGTTTCAAATTGTTCTCTAACTGCTGCCAGAAATATTTATTTCCTTTTGTTTATTTCTGTCTGAGCGCTCCATTTTGTTTGGTCATATAAATAACTAAAAGTTGCATGAAGCCTAACAGTGAAGGATCATAAATAAAGCTTACGCATGCCAGAAGGGGTCTGATTTTTTCACTTTTTGGCACGCTATCAGGATTCTCAGAAAGCTTTAAAGAATTCAATGCAAAAGGTTGTGCCCCATTCCTCCCCCATGGCAAGTGCTCTATAGACAGCAGACTGCTCTTAACAGGCCTTAAAATTTTTACAGCCTCAAGTGTTAACGACCTTCAGCATCGCTCACAAAGTCATCAAAACAGTGAAATGCATGTTCGGTGCAGGCTCTGTGTTTATTGTATAGAACATTCTATTTCTGCGAGCAGCCCTATGTATACACATGAGATGCAAAATAAACGCAAGGAACAAGGGGAGGCTGTGGAGCGGCTGGAGTCCTGTAAGCACAATAGAGCTCGGGCCATTTACACACCGCTCTAAGCCCCTGCAAAAGAGCCTCAATAATCAACAACAGCTGCCCGTGATACGTCAATCCTGCCCTGGAAACAAATAGCCCCCGAATTCCTCTCATACTGGAGCTGCTACCTGCAGGCCTACCTTCAACGGTCAGAGAGTAGCTCAGATTCCTGTAAAGGCCCTTCAGTTGGTTGCCCAGGCTTATGGTGAAAATCCCAGTGTGCCCGTGCTTCAGGTCAAGGATGGACAGGCTGTAGCCAGACATCCTGTAGCATGTAGAATTTTTCAAAATGGCACCATCTTTATACCTGAAATTTAGGAGAACAAAACATTTGCCCCAGTTTTATTTTATATCCTATGAACATTATTTTTATATTTGCAACAAAGAAGTTTTGTTGTTTTCATTGTTGTTAGCCTCTTGGATTCCCTGGAGAAAATACGGAGAGAGAGTCACAGGATACCCTCAAAGGCTTTAGAATGAAACAAAATCTGAATTAAAGACATATTTTAGCAACAAATCTTAACATTAAGTATCTAAGTACTGAACCTTTTGGCTAAAACCGACCTCAAGTTTTATTTTAAACATTAGGAAAGTCTGCATTTGTGCTACCAGAAACAGACAAATGATGAATGCCTCAGCAAAATGTTTGATAATTTGAGCAGTTTGTCTGTTTACAGACATGATGTTTAATATGCAAAGAACATGTTGTGTTTAAAAAGATTATTTTAGATGACACACATTAATTTTCAGTCGTTGTGTAGCCCTTTGAAAACAAAACGTGAAGAGATATTTTTGTGAGGCGAACCTGGCTTACAAAAGGGTCAAATAATGATAATAATATTAAATGATTGTGTCATTATTGTCTGTGACAATGAGTCTGAATAAATTTGCAATTAAAAAAAATTTGTAAAAAGTTGCAGAATTAAATTAGTGAGCACCAACAAGGGATTTAAATTAGTAAATTGTATTATTTAGTCATCTACGGCATAAATACTGGAGGTCAGATTAACAATGGTTGTAAATTGTAGTCAATTATACCGTAAAACTGGTCATTTAACAGACCCGCAGTCCTACCTTCATGAGGCTTACCTAAAATCACTACTTCTTTTTTGAGCCTCTAAAGGATTAAAAATAAGAATATACATTTTAAACAGATTTTATAAAGGCCGGGTTTCATTTGGTTGCAGCCATGCTCACAGTGTTTCCTATTTACTATATGCAGTATGTTGCAAAAATACTCACATCATTAGTCACATTACAAGTCAAGTATTTTCTTGGGATTTAATGTGATAGGCTGACACAAAGTGGTGAAAAATGATAAACTGGGAAATGCTACAAGGTTTTCGATTTTTCTTGTAAAAAAATCTGAAATCTTTTAATTCTTTGTAGAACCACCCTTTTGCTGTAGTTACAGCTGGAAGCATTTTCAGTTATCATTCTAACTATTTTGCATATCTAGAGACTTAGGTTTTTTGCCCCCCCTTCTTTGCAAAATAGGTTGAGCTCGGTCATTTCAAAGAGAAGTTTCCCAGATTCTCAGCTAGATTTATTGCTGGACTTGACTGGGCCATTCTAACAGACAAACATGTTTTAAACCAAAGCATACCCTTGTAGATCTGGCTATATGTTTAGGGTGAGTCCATTCTACCTTTAAACTATAACCTACCATCCAATCACGTCTGGTAGTGGCATTGCATTGACTCTGGGCTCCAACACAAGCTTCTTTGTACCTTCGCTGACAACTATTACGCCCCTATGGTTCTGCTTATAAGATATGTTGAGGAATGGATGTTCTGCAACAGAAAACAAATGATAAAGAAAACAGAAACCTACTCTAACAAGGCATAATATTCAAATTCTGCTCATATTATTATAGGAAACCCTGTTATATTATGCTCACCATAGACTTTAACTTTTGCGGAAGCATTCTTGTGTATCGAACGTTCAAGAAAAGCGTGGCAGACATACTTTCCTTTGTCTTCCATGGTTATGTTTGGTAACACCAAGACCTGGCTCATCATAATAGGGTTAGCCGGTATCATATCAGATCTGCTTGTTTGGTGTCGATTTTCCTAGGAAAAAAATAAAATAAAGCACCATAAACACCACTGTTGTAACGTTTGACTGTCACTTTTAAAAAGCCAGGTCTTGCTTACCTTTTGCTTCGGAAACTCCCAGGTGAAGTTTATTCTTCCGTTAGGGCCGGTCTCCCCACTGCAGTTCAGGATAAGTGTGTCACCAACCAACACTTTGACATGATCTGGTGTGATTTTTATATTTTGTAGAAGCTTAGCTGGAGAATGGAGGCAAATATACTCATAAATTTTAAAGGACATTGCGTTTTTCTGCAAATTTCACAATATAATTTGAACTCACTGTGTCTCTTGGGGAAGTAGTGGGACAGGAACTGATGCCCATTGACCTCAGTGGAACAGGTGAGCCATGAGTACGTCGTATAAGGACCATAGGGAATCTTGAACCCCACTTTGGGATCCCACACCTTCTCTTCAGCAATGTTTTTTGAAAGCACTGGTATCTACAGTGATAAAACCAAAGTCATTTGTTTTAAACAACTCTTTTAATGTCTGTTAACCATCAGTGACTGAAGAGAAAAGCTTTCAACTTTATTTAATATGCAACTCATGCTCTACCGGGTTCACCTGGGGACTAACATCCGCTAGAGTGAGTGTCTAATTAGTTTTCACTGTGCATACTGGGCATGATCTCTGAAATCATTCATGCAAATGAAGCACATAATAACACTACAGAGTCTGAAAATGATGTATATGCCTGTTTATTCGCAGGTCAGGAAATTGGGTTGGGACAAGAGGCAAAGGATGAGAAGGAAGTATGGAGGGCAGGAAGGAAGGAAGAGTGCTGTAGATGTTCAAAAAACAGGAAGTTTGTAGAATCTGTGCCATCAGATTTTGATGTGATAAACTTTAGATGAAATTATGAATGGATATCACTAAACGTGTCTCCATGCTTCATAACTGCCATTTCCTGGTCTGTGTGCTGTTTTGTTTGATACAGTTCCTGATGTTTAGATAAGATGTGAGGCTAAATTTAGTCGGAGGGTCTATTCCTGAGAGGAGAGCTCCTGGAGCACCTTCCTGTCCACACAGGAAGCAGACAACATGACTCTGTTTACCGTAGCTGAGCTTCCCTTGTACAACTCACTGTCCTCCGCTCTATTTCTGAGCATCTTACCACACAAAGGGTGTGGGAACCAGTGGGACACCCTTCACTCAAGGTGGAAACACTTTCTTCCACAGATGACAAATAAGGATCCCATGCTGATGCATTTATAACAGTCTTAACAGAGTTTATGTCCAATGAGGTCTGAGGGACATTGCATCTGACTGCTTAGTTAAACTATTTAACTCCACAAGTGGAAGGCATGTGCAGACTTTATGTGGTGAAGCCTTACCCCTTCCAGTTTTACAACAGCATCAGGTGAGGTGGTCCTGCATGGCACCACGAGGCTGGTCTCGTCCCGGTAGATGCTCAGGACCTGAGGGTTACTGGGATGGGGCTCAACGAACAGCTGTTCGGGGTCTAAGAGAGAAATAAGTTGCCAAACTTATCATCATATACTGAAAAATATTTAGCACAAACTGCCCTTTTAGCCAGACTATGATGCAAGGAGGAAGGTTCCTGCAGAGATTTCATGTAAAGCCCCATTCTTCTCCAGACTCAACCTTCCACAGGTCTCAGGCCTTTATACTCATTACAAATTATTAATAGCAAATGTTCTCTCTGAATTTATGGTGGATATTTTAAAAAAAGAGGAAACACAAAAAGTAAGAACAAGAAGAGTAGAAGAAGGGAGGGAGGGAGGGAAGAACAGAAGAAGTGGAAAGATGGAAGGACAAGGAAGGAGGAAAGTAGAACACCTGGATGGAAAGAAGGAAAGGAAGAAAGGCCACAATTAGGAAAGTAAGTCCAGCAGAAAATAGTAAGGCCACAAGAAAGGAATGAAGGCAGGACACATGGACAAAAAGAAAAGAAGAAAGAACTGAGGTGAAAAAGGAAGGACTGAAATACAGATGAAAAAGGACTCAAGGTAAGAAAGAAGGGAAGAAGGTCAAAAGGATGGAAGGACAAAAGGAAGGATAGAAGAACACAATGTAGAAAAGAAGGGGACACAGAAGAAAGGAAGGATATGAGGGAGGAAGAAAGAAAGGAAACACTCAAAGGCTAGACATCGCCAATACTGAAATCAAATTCCAGACTTTTCCAGGTGGCCTAGGGACCCCCTCCACATAGCACCTAATCACATTGCCCATCTGGATGGGCTTTCTGTTGCTTTTTGGAGCTAAACCCGGCCAAGCCCCTAGAACCAAGGCTTGACCACCAGGCACTGAAAAGCACCCCCCACCACTCCACAAACTACTGACAGCAGTTTGTTAGACTTGTACAAGAGAGATAATGTTCCTAACAATAAGCAAGTTTTATTTGAAAACTAATCTTAACTTTAGACGGCGTTGGTTTTAAATATGTGAAGTCTATTTATCACAATTAAAATATTGAATATTTACTACAGGTAGCACTGAAATACCTGTCATAATCAATATGTTATTGTATTTTTTCTCCTCAGCATTGGAAATTATTGTTCCTTTTCTGTTTTATATGAACAATTTTTGTTTTACGTTTTTGTGTTCACGCCCATGGCTCTTTTAGAAATACTGGTTGTGCAGCCGTAATTCACACTGTGTCAGTTGGGATTGTCTCCAACTTCCCATGACGATCCAAGGATTGGCAAGTAATAATATTAATGCTCGAGTCTCCCAGCTAGATGGCCTAAACTGAATAAAGATAAAGTCAAGACATTCAACACAGAGATCAACCGATTAGTTCATTTTGCTCGGATAAAGTTGCAGAGCCCAGGAGGAGCTTTCAGCTTAGCGCCTGCTGAGCAGCCAGGCATCAAACTACAACTCTGGGAACTTAAATCGTCTGTGATCGGTGTGAGGTCAAGCATTATAGGCGTGATGAAGGAACTTTTATCTCAGAAGTAAGCGTGGATCATAATCTAATAAACAACCGAGGGCCCTTGAAAAGAGTTTGCTAGACTAAACACAGGCCTGGCAGGCAAGGCAGAGTGGAAACCACATTCCCAGAGCAACAGGAAAGGAAATGAAGGGTATCAAACGTTATCCAAAAGCTTACCATTTCTTGGATCAAAATCTAAGAATTTTATATTTACATGAACTTTTTTAGAGTTTCAGCTCTTTCTCTGTTTGAAGAGCACAGGAACTGTAACTGGTGCAATGCAATGCTTTAGGGAAGATTTTGGAAAACAGTAGCGGGAGCAGGAAAGCAGTCAATGACCAGAGTTTCCTGTGCAATCAGGCTCATCCTTTAACCTCCAGGAGAAACCACAGCAGAAACTACTCCCCTTCTCTCTGATTCTCTAAGGAAACCAGTGGATGTCAGTGGAACAACCTATGAAGGCTCCTGCAGATTACCAAGTGCTGAGTGAAAAGAAAAGGAAAACACAGCTGTATATCGCACCATTAACAATTTTGGGTAGAATTTCCCCAGATCCTTTAAGCTGGGAAGGTGCTTCTGCTTCTGGTGTACTTTAATATTTAAACAACACTGTACCAAAGATTGTCAATAACATTTAAATTTGGGGTCTGAAAAGACTTTTCACAGTTGTTTAAATCTTAGCTAATGTTTATTTAGTATATTTAGGGTCATTTTATTTTTTTTATAGTAAATCTGTGTGTCACTTGGTTTCTTTCTGTGGAAACTAAAACAAGTTTTTTTCTTACCCATTACATAAATTCAGATCTGATACGTTATTGAGGAAACGTTGTTGCCACAGCATGATGCTGCCATCGCCTTACTACAGATGTGGTTTTTTCCTTAATGTCCCAACGGGTCCCTGTTTTTGTCCAATCAAGGCAGCCTTTCTGGCTCGCCAATGCTTGTTTCTGAACGCCTTGAAGTAACATTTTCTTCTTGAATCTGGGACCATTTTTCATAAAAACCAGGTGTGCAGCTTTGACTGACACTCCAGTCTCTGTTCTGAAGCTTTGCAGCTCATTTAAGATAACCTTTGACCTCATGGTTATGTCTCAGATTGATGCCTCCCTCTGGGAGTTTCAGTGGCCTCAGACAAGTCACAATGTTGTTCCCATTTTCTTAAAATCTAGTTTTAATATGGTTTTAGGATGTATTTATGTTTTTTATTTTAATTTAAAGGCCAATTCTTATTATATATTTATTCACTTTGTCTCACTCTCTATGCTGCTTAGAGAGCTTATTAGTTTTTGTTTTTTCTTGCTTAAACCTCTTGCTTCACTGGTTTTTTTTTTGGTTTGATTATTTGGAGTATTTTTTAGGATTTAATCTTTGACTTTGGCACTTTTTGTGCATTGATTTCTTTAGAAAAGACTTTTTCAAATACACCAACCATTCCAATTAGATGTTTTTTATGTGACTGTCTGGTGCTGAAATCTATCCAAATTGCATATACAGGGATGACAGTGAATCTGCTTTTCGATGACTTTTTTGCAACTTTGTGCAAAAAATAAAACCTGGTAAAAATTAATGTTGCTGCCAATTTTTGGAAGACTCTCTGGTACAGAAAATACCCCCACACCCCCCAAAAAAGCCAATTTGCATATACGGGATGGAAAAAAAAACTAAAATATAAATTTGCTGTATTAAAAATACTTTAATTACTAAAAGTGGCATATATTATATTTGTTATGTTTGGTAGGGACCAAAGTCTATATTTGCATTCATGAAAAATGCAAAAAATGCAAAACAATATGATTAATATTAATATTATTGGAGTCTTTGTGTCCAAGACAGGTGGAATGAAAAGGCCTCAAAGGAAAAACAGGCTAATAAATGTGTAACTTTAAGCAAATATTGAAATTAATACAGGTAATTAGCAGCACCAGATCTTAAATCAGGACATATAAATAAAGGAGGAAAACGTACATGCCTCCATTAGTTACACATTTTGTTTTAATTCGGCAATTTGGACTCAGCTTAAAAATAGAAAGAATAGGATGAATTTTATTATGCCAGGAAATATTTCCTTTGTCTCACCTTTTACATAGATGTAAACTGAGGTGACATTGTGTGAACCAACTTCGGAGGAGTTGCAGGAGTATGTCCCCGTGTCGCTGGCTCTTAAGTCTGTAACTGTGAGTTTGCTGCAATGGGAATAATGTCTGGAGTCACACTTTTCCACCTTAACTCCCTCCGATGGAATCAATCGATTTGCAAGGATCCATTGTAAGATGCCTTGACCTCTGAATAAAGAGAGAGCAAGAGAGAGAGATGCATTACACAAGCTTGAAATTACAATATTTATCAACTCTGCACAAAAAACTGCATATTACAGAACTATTTTTAGTGAAAGTGTCACAGCTGGCAAATGGCCTTGCAATATTTTCAGCCCAGGATGACAGCGGCTGCTTCCACTCCCCTTTGGGGATTTCTGCCCTGATGTTCATCCTGAGTTTATTTGGAGTTAATCTCAAGTCACCCGATACCTTGAACTTTCACATGGGAACATGTTTCTCTTGAAAGATGTGCTCGGCTAACACATTCCTTCCATGCAGAACCCATTTTAAAACTCTCATTAAAGGGATCCCAGAGGAACATCAAACATGTCTAGCATGCCATTGCCTTTGCCTGCAGAAATTTTGGGTCAACCAACCTCTAGTTCTCAGCCAGTGACAGAAAACAACGCAGACCTATATGCCCCCGAGTGCCTTGCCGTATCGCCTTGTAGGGAAGCATTACATTAGATAGGCACTAGTTTGTGTGAATTTTTTGCCATTCTTTGCAGGCCTGTGAAATGATGCAATCCTCCAAATACTTTATGAATGTGAATGCTGCACGCTTGAGTCCCACCGTCTCTAAAGGAAATAGCAAGAGACTGATCAATTTGGACCACCATCACTGGTTCCTATCAAACATTGTCCCTGCTTCACTGTGATTGTTTTCCTCTTGTCTGAAGCCTGATAGAAGATTTAAAGACAGAAAACTACATATTGAATTCTTTATTTGCTGCTTTTTAACAAAACAAACCCAATCTAATTCAAAGCCCTTTAAAAAACCCTCAAAGGGAACAAAAGTGCTGTGCAGTACAAGTAGTATAACACTCATAAATATAAGAATAAAAACAACAAATAAAAATTAACAGTTAAGAGAAAGCCAAACAAAACAAAAACTGAATAAATATCACCTGGATTTCTCAGTTTTTGTATGATAATTGATACTTTAGCCATTTATGGTCTTGCAATTATCATATTTTCCCATCCAAAAGGATATAATGTGGACTAAATCCACTAAAAGAGCAACAGATGCCCCAATGCATAGAAATTCCTAATATACCACAACTGAGACACATATTTTCAATATTATTTTCCTATAAAACATTTTATATTTTAAGTTGTTTTTAATAATTCATTGCATTTTTTTTTCTTCCAAACATTTTAAGAGACAGACTTAGTACTCCATGAAAACCCTTTAGAAGGATGCATGGCCATCTTGGGCTTAGAACCAGCTGGCGGAAGACAATGTAGGACACAGGAGGTTTTTGGGGAAACAACCTTGTTGCCGGGTCGAACAAATGCTGTGCAGAGATCCTCCGTCCACTGAGCTGAGGAGGAGGCATTCAGAACTGCAAGTCAAGTGACCCAATCCAATTCACTGAGAGTAGAAACTTAGGCCGAGATTAAGGTGTCTTCTGGGATCCAAAAGGCCTTTGTCTGTTTATATTCCTCCTCTGAATTCCTTCATGGTTTCCCTCAAAGGTACAACAGGTATTTAGAAAATCCAAATTATGACCGGAATGCCATAGCAAATTGATAAGGATCATCTAAACATTCATTCTCAATCCCTTCAGAATTTTCTTTAAGTTTCTTGTTTGCTTGTGAAGATTATTAATTGATTATTTTAGCAACTAGATCCATTAAATTCATTAATCTCCAATTGAAGTGTAGTGATTCTAAGAATGCCTTGCCATATAGCCTTATAGGGCCGATACGGCAAGGCTTAGGTTAGCATAACCCCCTGACAACAAATGTCATCTTTAGATGGATAGATTTTTGATGTATTTTTGACTAATAAAAGTCATATACTGAGTGCTATCTGATTTCTGATATATAAATGTTATTAAGTAGTCATTGCTGAATCCAGTGTTCATGATGTTTATTCTCTCCATACTGATGCATCATGTGCAAACTCTAGGGAGACATTATCCCCATCCATTTACTATACTTATAATTGATCAGAAAAGAAAACAATTATTAATTAATTAGTTAATCATTATGATGTTAAAAAAGCTCTATCAGGACTCATGTAGCTTTGTTAATTTGGGATCCAACACTGAGGAATTGTAAAATTCACCAGTGCTGGTGTGTTGCGTTTCATACCTGCAAAAGAGGCTCAATGACTTTTCCTTATGAAGAATCAGTGGATTATCCGATGGAATAATCTTAGGATGCCTGTCAACACGACCTGCACGGACACATAAGCACAATACACAGGCAGCAGTCAGTGCAATAGTTCAGCATTTAGAGTATGTCTGAAACGGTGTGTGAGTAACTATTTTCTCTCGAGGTACAGGAAACACTGGTGGAAATTCCCATGATTCACCGCATCGCTATGCATGTGAATTTCTTTCTTTTTGTGTTGTTCTGCCCCTGCCTCTGCAAGTGATCACCCGCTGCGATCATGGCGGGTGTGTTTCCGGCACAGGATGGCTGGTTGTTGGGTAGGATGAAAGTCTGGGATGAGCAGCTGCTCAACCAGAGTAAACGATGGACTGAAGGAGGAAATAGAGAGTTCTTGCACGTTTTAAGCTGATTTCCTTTTTTTACTAGACCTTGCATTCTGAATGAGGCGATGATGTTTGATTCTCTCTTTGGAGAATCTGTTGAGAGGTCTTTCTAAGAGAGGAAGCGTGGTGTGATTCCCCCAGATGTTCAGGAGATATCAAGGTTCCAGATGTGATTTCCTTCTTTTCATGGTAATCCCTGAACAGACTGACATTGTAGCCCCACATAAAAAAACAACTTTATCAAGTCTATCCTTCAAATATCACCGTCTCTGGGGAGGGTAAAACAATTAAGTTGCACAACAGCATCTACCAAACACAAAACCTAGCTGACTGACATGCATGGATAAGCACATAGGCACCTGGAAACCCTGACAAGCACAAAGGCATTTACAAATACACACACTCATGCATGCTGCCCAAGTATTTTTCTATTATTTGGAACAGCTGTTGTGCTAAGAATGAGCCAGCGTTGGCAGTAGTACTTAATATCCACTTCCTAAACAACTATTACAACATCATAGTTTTATTGTCTAAGACTAAGCAGACGGGGAGGGCTTTTCTCTCACATCCTGTCATGTTGTTACAGCCCACAATTTAACACCATCATAGGTTTTCCGTTCTTAGTGTCTTGATAAAGAATACCTACCCCTTGAACTTTATCCCACTTCGTCTCTTTACAACGACAAACTTCAATGTATTTTATTGGGATTTTATTTGGTAGACCCCACAAAGTGTTGTGAAATGGAAGGAAAATTCTACTCTGTTTTATTTATTTTTTTAATACAAAAATTAAAAGTGCAATGCACGTGTTCAGCTTCCCTGAGTCAAAACTTTGTAGATTAACTTCTATTGCAGTTAAAGCTCAAACTCATTCTAAATGGATGAAGGGAGTCTGTGAGGGTCAATTTTCAAGTCTTGGTAAAGATTCTCAATTGGATTTATATCTGGACTTCGACTGTCCCATTAAATTAAATAATCATGTCTTGATCACCCAGTCTCAGGTATTTTCAATCATCTAAAATGATGCCCTATATTTGGCCTCATATAAAGTGTTTTTATGCAGGCCAAAATTCGTTCCTTAATCTGACCACTGTTGCAGTAAATATGACTTCTTAGAATGGCTTTCTTCTTGCCACTCTTGCATGATTGAATAGATCTGTGGACAACTAACAATTGTTATGTCAACAGATTCTCCCGCATGAGTTGTGAATCTCTGTGGCTCCTCCAGAGTCACTGTGGCCCTCTTGTAGATGTAGAATACTTTTTCCATAATCCAACGATGGATTGAACAGAGCTCTGTGAGATGTTTAAACCTTTGGATATTGTTTTATAACCTAAACCTCCTTTAAATTTGCTTACAGCTTTCTCCCTAACCTGTCTTCTGTGTTTCTTGGTCTTCACGATGCTGTTTGTTCTCTAATGTTCTCCAACAAACCTTTGAGACCTTCACACAACAGCTGGATTAATACTGAGATTAAATTACACACAGATTTAACAATTGTGTGACTTCTGAAGGTAAATGGTTGGACTGGATTTTATTTAGGTGTATCAGAGAAAGAGAAAAAAGTTACATTAAATCCAAATAAAATACATACAAGTTTAGAATATTAATACTTTTCAAAGGCAGTGTACCCCTGCAAATTAACATGAACTTTATGTGAGAAAACTGCTTAAAATTCAAAACATAGGATTTAACATACACGAAGTAATGTTTGTTAAAACAGAGGGATGAAACAACAGGCGTGATCAGCACAAAAATAAAGACAAAAGAGCAAAAGAAACTCTCATCAGTGTCTTTCCCACAATTCCCACATGCCGGTGTTCAGCTCTGACCTTACAAAGCATCCTAACCCACTTTAACAGCTGTGTCATGCATTCCTCCAGGATATTGCCTGAAAAATCCAGAAATTGTGCTTATGTTGTTAAATCAAAGAGCCCTAAAGCTGGTTCCTATTAAAAGCCATTAAAAAGAGAGGACAGGCTTGGATCAAGCAGTGTTAAGGAGGGAAAGGATGGATTAATCTCAGCCAACTCATTATGGGGTCTCGAACCACTAACAAAATATACCAATTGAATATTATCAGATGCTGAAAAATGTTTTGTACTTACAGCTTAAACCAGAGGTCTAAACACACACACACAAAAAAAAGACTTATGACCTTAGTCTGATGTTAAACCAGACAGAATTGCTCAAACTATTTTTGTTTGCTTAATGCCAGAACACTTAAAGAGAAAATGTTTCAGAAAATGTTTTTATTACCTTCCACAAATGAAGAAGTTTACTTACTCTAAGATACCGATTCCTTAAAACAACTTAGAAATGTCGAGATGACGATGCTATGGCTTTTTAAGCTTCAGAACAACTTTTGAGTTAAACAAGGCAAAACTGTGGATGCATGTTAGGGCAACAGCTCAAACACACAGCTTACTTGTGTGGCATCATGGAAAAGTTAAAGTGAAACAGCCAAAATAACGGGAGGAGAATTATTAATCTACACAAGTCTGGTTCATGCTTGGGTGCAATTTTTAGATGCCTGAATGTGCCACCTAATTATACAAGTATAAATTGCTTAAGAATACCCAGCCATCATACTGCTCAGGAAGGAAATAGGTTCTGTGTTTTCTAAATATGCAAATCAACCCCAGAACAAAAGAAAAAGACCTTGCGAAGGTGCTGGCTGAAGCTGCTAGAAGAGTGCAATTGCCCACAATGTCATAATCCACAGTGAAACAAGTCATTGGCTGAAAACAACTAAGGGAGGAAGAAGCCAAAATTGCAAAAGCAACATGAAAGCTAGATTACAGCTTGCAAAGGTGCTTAGAGACAATGACCTTCATTTTTGGAGATAGGTGCTATGACTTGAGAACATAACCCTAACTGTGGAGTAAGGAGGTGGCCACATCATGCTGTGGGGATGTTTTGCTGCAGTATGGACAGTTGCACTACAGAATATATGACTTCAGGAGGAAAGAATATGTTTGTGAAGAAATGAAAGCCTCATCTCAATACATCAGCCAGGAAGTTAAATCCTTGGGCACAAATGGGTCTTCAAAATGTACAACGACACAAAGCAGATCCCAAACTAGTTGCAAAGTGTATAAATTAGCAACAAAGACTGAGTTTTAGAGTGGCCATCACAAAATCAGAATCTCAGTCCTACAGAAAATTTGTGGATAGACAGTATGTGCTCTCTTTAGGAACCATGCTTCATCATGTGTGCAAAACCCTATTTACAATGACTTCCTAATGATTTTCAACACCATAATCTTTCGGGGAAGGGGTGCAAGGCGTTGGGCGCATATCTGTTGCGGTCAATGGCCTGGAGGCAAGTACAGCCTGGAGAGGTTGCCAGTGCATCACAGAAACACACAACCGTGTATCGTCATCTCTAAAAGCAACTAAGAGTGGCCAGTTGAGCCACGTCCTTCTAGCTATGAGGAATCAGTGCTCACAACTCCACCATGCAGCGTGCATCACTTTACAAAAACTTCAGCAAAGAGGCAAAGCAAGACAGGTGTTTTTTAAAAAAAACATTTCACAAATTTTGGGTAGAAATTTTATGTGTTTGACAATGATTTAAAAGTTGAAAGAAAGTGTTAAGTTTGAATAAAGGTAAACTGTTACATAAGCAGAGGTCCTGAGACAGGAAAGATCTTTGGCAACGACTCATCTATTTTGAAGCACGCTGCCTGTAGCTCACCAAGGCTGTTGCATAACACCACTATTACTGTACAAGGTGACTGTAGAGTCACTGATTCAAACAGGAAAATCCAAAACACTGCCCTTCAAGTGCAAGAAATAATATGCTGAATTCCCTTTTCTTCTGTAGAAAATGCATCACTTCTCGTTGCGCTTCCTGTCCCATTCCGAAAAATTATGACAAATTCCTGCCTTACTTTGGTCGAGGGAAAGGGAATCTATTTTTTATCTTAATATTTTAGGCCAATTGCAATGCTGTAGGTCAACAACATCGTTCCTGTGTTCAACCTTGCTGCATGACCTATTAAGCTTTCACAGCAACAAAAGATAATGTTCATATAATATTGAGAAATACAGATGGTTTATATTCAACTTTTTTAATTGAAGGACAGGATGATCTGGATTTCATCACTGCACAAGTGGATTTAAATTTCCTAAAAATCAAAACACTAGGTTTGCCGCAGCCACCTGCCATAATAAGAAACATTTGCCTGGATGTGCTTTGTGTCCTGCACCACTCTTTCACAAGCAGACTCCTTAAAGCCCCCCCACCCCTAACTGCAAGGTTATGACAACAGTTACTGCAAGCGTCTTTTTTATTTGCCATATATTAGCCTTTAGAGATTTGGAGGCAAATGCCTGTGACTCCACTTAAAAAAGCAAAATAAATGAACATCTGGACATGATGGGTGGCCAGTCTAGGTTATATAAAGCTAAGATGAGCGACAAACGGGAATCTCCTGCACTGGAGTCCAAATAAGTAAACCTAGTGAATTCCTGTTCCATAATGTGCGATTAGGGCAGGCAGTCAGACAAAAGCAGCATAAAATTAAAATTCCCTGCAAGGCTTTAAGGAAATATATTGCTGCATGCCTCCAGATGGACTCGCCTGGTATGTACCAGATGTTCTAGTGGACTAATAAGAACAGAGACATACAGAGTAATATGTAAAGCAGAGCATCCTGTGGTGGGGGAGTGATTTTTCTTCTACACTGGTATGTCTTACAATCCATGTGTGCCGTTTTTTCTTTTAGTGTAGACTGAGACGTACCGCCAGCGAGCAATGAGCCCCCGCCGAACTTGGCTGACCTCTTGTCGCTCCTATTTTACAGTCTGTCTCAAGTGTACGAGCAAGAAACAAGAAACTGGTCAAAAAACAATTTAGACACAACATCAACCCGAAATAATAAAAAAAGATAAACACAGTTCAAAAACTTTTTATCCTGTTCAACACAATATATCAATTTATTTTTAACATTAACATACACATGTATAATGGGTCAAACTCAGCATTACCACAAACGTGACACAGAGAAGGACTGGAGGCATTAACGTTTTCCTGTTGCAGAACAAAATCTGAGTCGAAAGTCGTGGACTCACAGTCGGCCTGAAGCAGCTTCAAAACGAAATATTAACAAATAATATAAACTGTGTTCTCTTACCATTATTCACAATATACTTTTATACCAACGCAAGAGTGTCATTGGATTTAATGTAGACGTCTAAGCGTGCCGTAATTATCTGACAGGTTCTAATAAATTCCAGTCCAAATATGTATCTTTAAATAATGCATCTTCATCTCTTACCACAGTGATGGTCATGGTGTCCATCAGGGCTCTGCTTTGGGTTCAGTTCTGTTTTCCCTATACATGCTTCATCTCAGCTTCTTTATGGAAATATAAGTAAACACTATTTTTGCATCTATTGTTATGCTGATGACACTCAGTTGAACCTATCATTGGATCCAAACGAGACTGGTCAGCTACTTTAGCTACATTTTTCAGACTTGTTCTGAGAATGTATAAAGTTGGAGGAATTGAATTTTTCTTGAATTAAAATCAAAATTCTAATTTATACATGTAAGTAACACATCCTCATCTTTTTCTACAGTCAATTATTGTGTCCCTCAGTCCTATTCTGTTTTCCTTTTACACCCTCCCTTTGGGATCCTTCTGGGCAATATTGTAGAGGCAGGTTGGGTAATATTATCCGTAAACATGACATTTGCTTCCATTGTTATGGTGATAACACCCAGTTGTACCTATAAATTAATCCACACAGGACTGGTCAGCTACTGAAGCTACAGTCTTGAGGATACAGAGTTGGATGACTTGTAATTTTTTTATTAAACCCAGAACTCTAATAAAAATAAAAAATATATGGAAACAACACTTTCTCTTATTTTAATAAAGTAGATGGTGATCTCCCTCAAGGTTCTGATTTATTTTTCATGTAGGTATCATTTTGTCATGAGTGTGTTTCCATTAAACTTCAAATGTGAGCTGAAGAAACTAATGACTGACAGTAAAAGATAAACAGTGTCAAAGAAAACACCAGCTACAGCTGTTTTGGGAGAGTCATTAGCCTTTTAAAATGTGTTTGCAGAATATGTATAACAACATTTTCATTGGAGTAAATATAATCTAAGCATACCTAGCTATTTAGAGCACATTTGTCTATCAGTTTGATATTATTTTATGTAATTAAAATAGTTATATTTATCTGTTTTTATTCTTCCGTAAATCTTTTTAGCAGCATTGCTAGTTTTTATGGGCTGTTTTTTATCTTAAATCATAATTATATTTCATGTTTATTTATTTCTTTTTTAAGCACCTTGGGTTTCCGCTAAATAACATTTAGCCCCCATAACTTTTGTCATTTCTACATTTTTTTGTGGTATTTGTCATGTTGAGTTTTCTCTTTAGTTTTCTGTTTCTGATTTTTTATTAAATAGTCTCATATTTTTATCTTTAGTGCCTTTAGATAGGTGGCCATTTCTTCTCTGCATAACTATCAACTTCATTAAATGATAGAAGGAAGTCTGATTTTATATTTTGTGTAGTTAGTGACTCGTCACAGTATTATATCCTTCAGAAAACCTGTTACATACATCAGCAGAATGTCCCTTATGAAATAACTAATGGCTCTACCAGTCATCTGCTCCTCAAAGAAACAATGCCCCCTGCTTCCTTTCTTCCCATTGTCTTCTGTCAGGTTTAAGATATTTAAAAAACACTTCAAGGAGCTACGGGAAGACATTTTTTTGTGCTCAGGTAGCTTGTCACATTTCCGTGACCTTTACTAGTCAGAACAATTCCAAGCTGCCTCTTGTCCCTGCATCCGTTTCCTCTGTGCGTCTTTCCCACGCTTTGTGCATGGACAGTGAAGGAAATCTGCTTAAAAACACTGCAAACAAAAGCTTCATATGCTCAAAGTGTGTGTGAGTGGGGTGTGGGAGGGAGGTGAGGGATAAGAATGGGAACAGAGTTTCCTTTGTTTGGATGGGCTGTTTATTTGGAAGCCTTAGTGTGTATCATCCTGGCACAAGGTGAAGGAACATCCATGTTTTCTGCTTCGTCTCATTTTGCAGGAGCAACTCTCAAACAATGAAGCTGATTTCAAAAACAGAAAAAGAAGGAGATTCTCCCCCTGAAATGTTATGTATTTCTCTCAAATAAAACAAATAGCTGTGTGTTAAGACAACCAAGGATAAACATATTTATCCATGTGATCATTCTCATCTTACCAGAAAGAAAGATCCCAAATTACCTGCCAGGTTCAATTGAATTTTACAACCTAACACTTAAACAAGTTCAAAGGTACAATACTGCCCCTAGCGGTTATAGTGAAAACTGGCGATCCAGAGAGAGAGAGAGAGCGAGCATTAAAGGTGCGGTGCAAATGTTTTCTGTATTCAGGTTTGAAAAGAAAATCACCCCTTAAAAGTTGGACTCAAATCAGAACGACTCCACTTATAGGTTGCTGCCAGCAGAATAAAAAGCCTTACTTTCAGCCCTTCCTAAATATAATTGTAGAACCAAACAATTCACAGAAATTAACCAAACTGTTCACGCATTGTTGTTTTCTCTATAAGTATAATTAATATCTTACCAGATGTGAGTGACGAACAGCAGAAGATGACGACGATCAGCCTGAAACATCTGGAAGAGGTCATCCTTCCACCCTCAAAAAATTTAATAAAAAAGAAATCCAAACCTTATGTTAAAAATATTAAGCCCCTCTCGGAGGCTTCTGGGTTCCAGATCTCTGACAAAAATGACCCCCTGAGAGCGTTGTTCGTCCTTTAAAATCCGTCCTATAAATCCACAAAACCTTTCAGGTGAACAAGCGCAAAGCTGCAGCGGTTCTACCGTATCCCATGACCAGGTTTGGCGGGGATCTCTCCTGCTCAGCAGCTGGGAACCCCGACTCCAGAGCCCGCGATGAGGAGACGGATGTACCGGTCTGGCAGCGGGGCAGGTGCACTAGAAAATGTGAGGGAAATTTAACGACTAATGCTGTATAAAGGTTCAAACAGCGCTATTTTAGTTCCTTTATGGGTGTAATATGCCAGAGGAAGAACCATTCAGCGCCTTTCATGCGCGCCTTGGATCACTTCTCCTCCTTCAGCCTCTGAGTAGCACTTACAGTCCATGCGTGACACGCGTTTTATAGAGTCACAGAGGAAGGACGCAACGTCACTTTGTTGGGGAGGACGCAGTCTGAAGGGGTCTGAATGTAGAAAAAAGATTACTATAAAGGGTTAAACGTGCAACCAAAAACAGTACTTTGCAAATGTATTCATGCCTTTTCACATTTTGTACCACAAATGATACATAGTTTTTATTTTTTTAAGTGCATTTGTTTTCAGCCCCATTTACTCTGTTACTCCAATAAAATCAGTGCAACCAATGAATTCATTTTTCCCCTTAAAATAACCAACTTTGTCCCATTGAGATCACCTATTTCTTTGGTCAATACAGAATACAGAAGCAACACAGTACAAAGATCACAAAGCAGTGATTTGTCTTGAAATAACATTTAAACATTCCTCTGGAAACATGTGAACACATTTAGCATGGGCTCAAGATTTGACACAGGCTTTAAATTAATTCATGGAAAGGAAGTTTTGCAGCTGCAGGTCAGGCTGACGATTTTTGCAAGTGCTTGAAAATCAAAAAGGTGTCTTCCCCTGTCCAGTTCCTTCAGAAGTCATTTATTTAGTCAGTCAAGTCGCACTCTGGGTAACTTAAAGACAGTTGTTCAGTGAAGGTGGTGGCAGCAGCATCATGTTGTGGTTAGAACATTAGGAAACAAACAACATAAATATGATAACAACCCTAAGATAAACCTAAAGCTATAATTGTAGGGTTTATATCAAAACATATTCATGTGTTAGAACGGCCTAGTCAAAGTCCAGACATGAATCCAATTGTGTATCTTTAGCAGCACTTTGAAAATTGTTGTTGAGCTTGGGCTATTTTGAAAAGAAATAAGGACAAATTTTAGATCCGTAGATGCTCACAGTTGGTAGAGACATATCTCAAAAGATGAAGAGATGGTTGAATACAACTGCATGCCATGCTTTTCAGTTTTTTATTTCTAACATCATACATGATTCTTTTTGTTCTTCTTTGTTTTGGTCTATTACGTAAAATCCCAATAAAATACAACAGAAATGGGGTTGATGGCGTTGCATGCACACAGATACATGCAACACGTGTCAAAAATGTTTAAAATCCACCTCACAATTATGCACTACTTAAAAACATTGAAGGTTTGGGATGTAACATGAAATAAAAAAAGATAAACTTCAAGAGATATTAATGTTTAAGCAAAGCTAATTACACTTCAATTCAATCCAAATTATAACGCAATTCCGCCAGATTTAGAAGAACAATAATCAGCAAATCATTTATTGTTAACTGTAGTTTTATTGTTCAATAGCAACACAACCTCAGTGTGATCTGATAATTGTTGCACACGTTCATTTGTTGTTGTTTTGAAATTGTTTTGAAGATTGTAAAAAGGAAAAGAGAACATTGTGGAACTCAAAGATTTTCTAAAATAGACTTTAGTATAAAGTTTGTATTTTTAGCATGTGGTTAAAATGTTTTTTAACTGTTTAATTTAGTTAAATGTGTTACTAATTGTCCTGTGCAACAAAGACAACATTAATCACAAAACACAGTTAACAATCATTAGGACTGACAGGAATATCTGGACAATAGCAAAAATTAACTACTTTATTGTAAATAAAGGCATTTCTAACCATTTATTTTCTGTTTAATCATGCAGCAGATAATTTTCTAAACTGAGGTCTGACCTGTGTTACATAGTCAACACTTTGTGAGGCTGAGGTTAAAGGTAGAACAGATAATAAAAACCAAACAGTTCCTGTGATTCTAGATTAAATCAATCTGCCCAACTAGAATAAACATGGGTTGTATTTATTTTTAACCTCAGCAACAGGATACACTGCTTTTTATATCAAAGTAAATAATCTTCCTTTGTGCTGCTGGACCCTGCAGTGTGTGGATGTGCCGCAGACTGTTTTCTTTTATCACTACAACAATCACTGCACTGCTGTGGGTCAGAGTTGGTGGCTCTTGAAATAAGAACATCCTTCCCTTGTATTTTCTGTCCATATCTGGACTCAGCTGGTTCCATTTTGGGGAGTGGATGGGGTGGAGGAGGGTGAAGCCCTCGGCAACTGACTGCTCTTAAGAAGGAAAAAATGTCAAATGTGACAAGAGAACATGGGAAACAATTCATTGAATCTCAGCAATGAATCTTTTTTTTTTTCTTTTGGGGAATTTGGGACCATGCTGTCACAACTTAAGTATTTAGATATCAGCAGTTTTAGCTCAGTTTTTTCAACTAAGATCATTTATTTGTTGACACAGAAGTCTGAGTGGTTAGATAACAGAGTTGACTGTTCTCGGCATGGTTTATTTCAAGAAAAAGCACACTAGAGCCTTCAAAATATGAGTTTCAACAGCCATACTCTGTAGTTATGAGGCTGTGCAAGGATGCTCATTGTTAAGGTCATGGGATTGAATACCATTAAATTCACTTTTTTTGTTTATAGATTTGGGAAATTAACACAAAGATGCTAGAATTTTACAGCTCCAATATGAAAAAAAAACATTAGATAATAAAACAACTGCATCAATCAACATAAATTAAAATAACTGCAAACAATCCTTCAAAATTTAATGAACTAATTAATCTATGTTGTCTAAATAGCAATACGTGCTTCTTTAATGCAACAATGAGACAATCACAGAAGTGAAACTTACTTTTGCAGAGCCCCAAGCCTGACTTTAGCTGCTAGTTAAAATGCCTGATTGTAGACCAAGAGATTACTTGAATAGAATCTGCCCGACAACATGAAGTAGGCAAAACTAATTTCAAAAGTTACACATCATGCCCCAATCTAAAGAATTTTTAGAAAATATGACAAATTCTCTGATATCTATGGGTTTGCAAATTGTTACAAAGCCATTTTAAAGCTTTGTGACCTTAGCAAACCATAATGAGCCGATTACCCACTAATAGAGTAAACACTAAACAGTGGTGAACCTTACCAGGAGTGATGGCCCACCAAAATGTTTCTGACGACTCATCCAGGAAGTCACAGGAGAAGCCAGAGCAACCAATAAAGCACTGCAGGCCTGACTTGGCTCATTTAGGGTGAGTGTTAATGATTTAACAATAAGGAAGACAATGAGCAAAAATTGTATCCATGGGAGAGTTGCAAGGCCAAAACACTGCTGACAAAGAATAACACAAAGGCACATCTCACATTTGGCAAAAGATATGATCATCCCCAAGACTTTGGAGAAAATATTTTTTGTTCTTAATTGACAAAATCGGACCTTTTCAGAAAGCATGCATTCTGTTAAGTCTGGCAAAAAAAACTAACAAAGCATTTCAGAAAAAGTGCCAACAGTCAACCATGGTGATGGCAGTGTGATGGTGCGGGGCTGCTTTGCTGCTTTAGAATAAGGACAACTTTCCATGACTAATGGACCATGAACTCTGCTCTCTTCCTGAAAATCCTGAAGAAGAATGTCCAACCATCAGTTTGTGACCTTCAGCTCAAGCCATCTTGGGTTATGCAACAGGACAATGATCTGAAGCACACCAGAAAGTACACCTCTGAATGGCTCAAAAGAAGCAAAATAAAGATTTTAAAGCATCCTAGAAAAATTCGAGGCCTTACCAGGAATTTTTATGAGCATGGCGGGGGTGGGGGGTGGTAGGGGAGATGAGAAATTACGAGAAACATTTTTAACAGGGTTGGGGGGGCAATATGCTGAGGTGTGACCTTAAACAGCACATTCTCCTCTCACTTCTGGTGTCCCCTAAGGTCCCATGTTGGGCCATTCTACCTTTTTTTCATTATATTCATTGTCTCCTATAGTTGTATTCTTTTTAATGCGTTCGGGGCTTTTAAATAAGTCAAACTTTTGAGTTGAGTTGAGAAATGATGGTGGTTGAGGGTTGTGGTTTCTGGGGAGCAGAAATAATGGATGTCAAATTTTGACTTGCTTTCTTGCTGTTAACAGACTGACATTTTTCCACACTGCTTTAACCATTTAATATTTTGCACTATATGAGGGAGAAATATGCAAATGCGTTTTAATAATTGTTCTTATTTATTTTTATCTTAGCTCAGATGCAATCTTCATGAACGATTACACTAGGTGCAACTAGAGGAGAAATTAGATTTGTTGTAGATAATATGTGGGGTTCTCCAAGGTTCCATACTGGGGCCAAAGTTGTTGTTTTTTAAGATCAATGATATTTTTAATGTATTAAAATGGTTAATTAATGTTTTGTTCACTGATGATTCGAATATATTTAATCAGGAAGGAAACTTGATCCGTATATGGAGACACTAAGAACTGAGTATTTTTTAAAGATGGTTAGAAAGTATGAAATAATTTAAATAAAACAAAATAACTTGTATTTTTTTTCTCAACTCAGCAAATGAATAAAAAATAGAAAAAGTATATCTTTTAAAAAAGATATACTTTTATAAGAGCATGAAATATTAAATAAAATCAAATATTTAATAATCTAGAAAATAATTTTTACAAGTACCGACCGGTACATCGATTTTTAAAAATAGAAACAGAGTACCCAATGAACTGTACATGAAAGAGATGAACTTCAAGTTGCAAGCTTTCTTTACAATTAGGCACTGAGTAAAAGAGACATTCCCACCGGGCCGAAGGAGCAACAGATAAGTCTCCTGGTGAACAATTGGTGGAAGTTGCTTGCTGAGAGGGTGGATTTGAAGTGATTTATTTGAAATTGTTCTGTTCATAGGACGCTATAGGGGACTGACTGGTTCTACACACCCAGCATGAATTCTTCCTTTCAGCCCTGATTAACCCTCAGAAAAGTTTTTCTCCAGTGGAGGAATCCTGACTTGTTGCCCAGTTAAAGCCCCGAAACCAGCATCACAGTCTTCCAAACACTTTCATCTCTGTGTAAATCTTGGCTGAAGGAATAGAAATTTACAGCCCACTATATTAGTGAAACTATTTCTCAGATGATAACAGAGTTCTAAATTATCCATTTTTCAAGTGAAGGTCAAGGACAGAAGTCTGCCTGAGTCGTAAAACCAAACATTTTTCAAAGCTAGTCATGTATTTAATTTGACATGTTGAATGTTTTAGGTCAGAACGGAGGATTGACTTTAAAAATAACTCAACGTTGCTAAAAATATATACAATTGATTCATCAACAGCATCACTTGATAAGACAAAACTGTTTACAAGGTTAAAATGGGATTTAATCATTTTCAAGCACCAAACTTTATTAATGATTAGATTGTAGTTTTCAAATTGGAACTATTAGTGACAGCTCACTTGGCTCATCTAAAGACAGTCTGGCTTGCCATTTTAATTAGATCCAATTTGCAAATAACTCAAAAAATAATAATCACTAAATTCACAGCTAAAAGCAGCAGATGCTTCAGCCCTTACAGACAGCATATAATATGAAGAAAGTGTTACAGATTCTGCCATCATCACAGGTTATATTTCAGAAATGTAAGTTTGAACTGAATGGAAATATGAAGAGCTAAGTATTATTATTACGTATTATGGAAATCAAGTTTGTGTCAGCAGCCGGAAGCTAAAGTTTGAAACTGGGGTTTTGTACTATGTGTGGTGCTCATTCCTGCTAAAATATGTGGTTGTAGGATGATATATAATATTTAGACTTAAGGTTTCAAAATTCTATGCCACATGTTGTTTGTTTGTTGAATGAGCAAAGAGGCACAACTTTCAGTGGGAAACTGTATTTGATAAAAATATAACAGGTACTACCTAAAATAATATTTTGACTCACTTTTTCTTTCAGAAATCATCATTTGCATCTCTGTCAGTAACGTACATCTGTTGCGCTATCTATAGTATTGCAATTACAGATGTTTCTCGATAAATTAGAATATCACTGAAAAGTTTTTTGTTTTTTTTTCGTAATTTAAAATTGAAACTCAAATATAGATTGATTGCATAGATAGTGAGTGAAATATTCCAAGCATTTAAATCTGTTATTTTTGATGGTTATGGCTTGCACCTAATAAAAACATTTATTTTCTCAAATATTTTAATATTGCATAAAACCAATTTAAAATTACTTTTAATATAGAAATGTGGTCTTACAGTGTTCCTATGGATGTCCCTGTACTGTAGTATATGCACTTCATACTTGGTCAGGGCTCGTTTTGTATGAATTACTGCATTAGTGCAGAGTGGCATGGAGCTGATCCACCTGTGCTTCTACTGAGGTGTTAAGGAAGCTCAGGTTGCTTAAATAGCTCCTATTCTTTGCATTGTCTACCATGGTGTCCCTCATATTCCTCTTGACAATTCTCTATTCTCTGCAGGGTTTAGTTGAGGCCAGTTTGCTGGGCAGTCAAGCACAGTGTTACCAATGTTATTAAAGCAGGTATGTGATCTTTTGGCATGGCAGGTAGGCTAACAATCCTGCTGGAAAATTAATTCAGCCTCTCCATAAATCTTGTAAGCTGAGGGAATCATAAAATGTAGTAAAATATCCTGGTGGATGGTGGTGTTGTCTTTGGACTTGATAAACCGCTGTGGACCAACACCAGCAGACAATGTTCCTCAAATCTCAACTGACTATGGAAGCTTCACATTGGACCTCAAGCAACTTGTGTGCAGTGCCTCTCCACTTTTCATCCAGACTTTGGGACCATGATTTCCAATGAAATGTTAAAACTACTCTCATCTGAAAGTTTTTGTGAACCTCCACTGAAATTCTTAAATGGGCTTTGATTCAAAATTCTCTCCAGACTGCAGTTATCTCTGTTGTCTGTGTACTATTTTCCACCACATATTTCCCTTCAACTCAACTTTCCAGTAACCTGCTTGGATACAGCAATCTTTGAACAGACAGCTTCTTCAGCATGACCTTTTGTGGCTTACCTTCCTCCTGGACGTGGTCAATGACTGTGTGCCGGACAACTGTCAAGTCATCAGTCTTCCCCAAGACTCTGTACACAATGACATAATATTTCTGCATTAAAAATAAATATTAATTGCTCTTATGAAATATTTACATTGTTTTATGAACCTGAATTTGGGGTTTTAATTAGTTGTGAACCATGAGAAAATTAATAACAAAAATAAATGATTGAAATATGTCACTTTTTGTGTAATGATATATTTGATGTTTTCATTTTGAATTGAATTGGTGAGGTAAATATACCTTTTAATTACATTTTATTTATTGAGATGCACCTGTATGCCAGAGAGCATATTTTATAAAGAAATATTTTAAATCTAAAGAACTTCCAACAATGAGTTTACAAAAATGTAATCACTACAAACAATTAGAAACCTTCAAAGATAATTTTAGTCTATCTTTCTGGTGGTGAGTTCACAGAATATTCTTCAATGAATCACTAGTTTCAATCAAAGGTTTTCTGCGTGATTGAAATAAACTGTGGTCAAACCCAGTTGTTGCTACATACAGTAAAATGAGCAGTGCATATCTGAGGTTGTCAATTATTCGTAACTTAATTCTTTTAGGCAACAATATTTAAAATGACACGATATTTAAAAAAAAAAACAATTATGCTGCCTTCACTGTTCTCAGCTTGAGTCCTAAAAACATGATGTCCAAGGTCCAAAAATAAACACAATTAAAATATTAGGAAAAAAGTTGCCAAAGTAGTTGATTTATTTTTATTTTTGTATTATCTGCCTAGCAGAGGCAAAAGTACATTTTTTATTATTATATTGGATTCTTATGGGTATTGAAATTTAAGAATTCCGAGTGCCTCTGAATGCAGCTTTTTCTTCAGGCCGATTTCCGCGGCCACAAGTTGAAGCTGTCAGTTAAACGGAGACAAGGAGCTAACCTAAAACATCAGATATGGAGCAGTTTGCATCGACGGTGAAAAGTGAGTCGTTTACGACTTGACTAATATTAACTATTACTGGACAAACTTTGAAACTGTGTCACATCCCGTTCTAACTAACCAGGTGTACATGCTAACCGTTAGCACAGTTAGCTAAAAGACAACAGGTTGTTTCTGTTGAAAATCTATGCTAACATCCACTTTGCCGTAGTGTGCGCCTCTCAGGTTTGTTATTGTATAATAAATTTGATTTTGTTTATCTTGAAATACACAAGAAAAGATAAAGAGCCGTTTAGCAAACTCAGAGTTTACATTTAAGGTGTTTAAGTTGAAGTAACGATTTAAAGTGTACGGTTCAAACAGTGGATTAAATGGATTACCTTAAGCTTTAGGTATTAAACCTATCATTAAAAATAACCGTAGGTCATTTCTATTCTACACTCAACAACACAGAAAGTTGGTAAAATGAAGTCTGCATTTACTGTGGGTTGATTCCTCATTTATTCTTACATAATGAATATTTTCAGAGTGTAGGCGCTTTGGGCGCTCATAGTCAAATAATGCTGTTTTACGCACTGACAGCTGCCATAATTAACAAAACGTAAATAAATAAATAAGTCAATAAAATAATTACTGGACCACATAACAATTAGTCATTAAAAGCAACAACATAATTAAAAATATATATTTATTCAATAACTGATCTATTAATCAAATATATACATATGTATTTCTATCTTTTTCAAATAATACAGTAGACATATTTATGGAGATTTGATTTAATAATCCCACATGAAATATGAATAAAACATATAAAGTGACATTTATAGAAAATAAACTCATAATCAGGACAGAAATCCTCCTTCAATGACAATTTACTTAATATTTGCCATATTTACCAGGCTTTATATTAAAAGAATGTATATCTGAATATCCTTCAGCAGGTATGATCCAAAATGTTTAAAGACACTAATTTAACATCTGTTTTCTCAGGTAAGACTGTGAAACGGCCCATCATTGAGTCATGCTTTTATTTTGAAAGTGGATCCTTTAATGTGAATGCCTTAATACTTTATACTCCAGCAAACTAAAGTTTTCTCTCAGAGTCAACAGGATACAGTAAAATATCCCGACTAACAGCGCTATCTACCACCAAATCCACAACGCTCCTCACTTCTTTAGCAACATGTTAGCTGTTTCTGCTAGCTCCTTTTCAGAACCAGGAAGCCATAATGAGGCTCAGCAGCTACTTCCAAGAGATCTGACCTCAGCTAATACGAGAAAAGCTGAGACGTTGAGTCGGAAAAGACAATACAGAGACCGAGGAATGTAGAACAGAAAGATGGGAATAAATGGGCTCAGGGAAATCTGTTGGGTAAGAAAATACAACAGGGGTTTATTAGAGCAGAAAATATATCAGCGCTTAAGAATGAAGAGGACAGTAGAATAATTTGATAAACTATAGTTTTAAATATATTTAGGTGGTAATATAAATTAAAGAGGAAGGAAAAATAAAACAGCAAAAACATCACTATCACTACACAGTTTTATTAAAATCTTGCAGTTACTCAGATGAAGTTATGACTGTTAACACCAAAATGATGAGAAGTGTTTAGCCACTAAAATAAAATGTTTATATCCTGGTATCCGAACAGAAACTTACATGTACAGATTCTGTATTTAATTATAATGTTATTGTGTATTTGCAAAAATTGGAAATTTTTTTCCATTTGGACTACAGTGATTATTAGATGTATGAAATTCCCTTTCTAACTAGAGCATTATGTGGGAAACTTCACTTGACTCATTTGTATGTAAAACGTTACAGCCAAGGAAGATGCTGTTTGGTAGAGCAGGTTCGGTGGTGCTCTGATTATTTTATATATAAAATAAGGCATCTTCCAACAAACAACGGCTGAATCAGGTGCTGCACAGCTGAAGGGCATCAAAAATGCAACTTATAGTTTAATTTGCACATTAAAGCTAAAAGCAGGTCAGTGAGCTCCAGCCGTTTCTGCTTTTGGGTTATTTTAAATATCATCATGTTGAAAATATAATTAGGCAATAGGAATGATTTTTCTAATGAAAATAAAATGAAGTGATAAATGTTTAAACTAGAAACAAGTTATTAAACATCCAATGGGCAGCCTCTTATTCCACTCTATCATATTAAGTTACAAGCACAGTCCCTGATCTGGGTGCTAAAGATAGCTTATTGAAATGTTCTGGCTCTGTACATTTTAAGCTGCTCTAAATGGAAAGAAATGTTGTGTAAGCAAATTTAATTGATGCTGCAGCAAATACTTGCTTTGAGCCAAACTGGAGGTAATCCAACATATACAAACGAAAGGGTGAACCTTTTTCTGGTGTAACTAGACGGATTTGGCCATTATCGCTGAAGGATAAATGTTGAATCCAATAAATTAATCTTCATTGAGAGGATAATGTTCATCTTCATGAAGATAACACGAATACATCTCTTTCTGCATAGAAGCCTTCTAAACAAGGGTACTTTGACCTTCATACCAAGATTATCTAAAATATACAGGATCATTTCTGCTTTACAAACTGCATGTAACATTTTAAAGGCAGCGGGTGTCTGTATGTAAGAGGGAGTGATTTAATTTTATAGCCACATGTTAATTATTAGACGAATCATGCAACAAACTAACATCTTTTCTATTTTAAAAGAGTTTAATTTGGATCCACTTGACAGAGGATTGGATCTGTGGATGCAACATTTTATTCATGTTTGATAAAGGAGAATCTGTTGCAATCCTGATTTATTAAAGCAATAATAAGTGTGACATGGTTAGTCAAATTAAGGAATTTTTGATATTTAAACTTTAGGTAATGGGTTACTTGCTTAAACAAGTAGATACTAATAAAATGATGATACTGAAGCTGGAAAGCACATGCATTTAGATAACCTGATTTACAAAAAGCATCTCTGGAGCTTTTTGACCAAATAATTGCTTTTGCCTTAAGTTGTGTTACCCAAATAAAAAAGTGGTGTTTAGCTGTAATAGTACTATAATATTTGTAATACTATGCTAGAAACTACTATAAATAGCTTCTGCTCTTTCTGAGACCAAGAATTAAAAGTATCTCCGTGTTATGTGGACGTGTCTCTGCGCTTATTGTACTGTTGACTTGTCTTTTCTCTGCCCTTTTATGTATGCAGCTCTCACAGATGACCTGCTGCAGAAACAGTTGCCAGATCTTGACGAAGCCATAGAGAAACTCTTGTTTGAAGTGTCTGGATTAGATGCTTTGCCTAAAATACCGCATACACAGGTAGAATAAATTGTGGGACATGATTTACGGCCATTTTTACTTGTTAAGGGTGTTCTAGGCTGGTAAATTTAAGAAAACGAACCAGTGCCTTAAAAAAGTATTGTCACCTCATTCTTCATTTGGGACAGAAAAACTGGACAGGTTTATTGGGCTTATTGGGATGTGATGAATGAAGCTTAATAGGAAATAATCATCAAATAAAGCCTGTTGAGGAAGCAAAAGACTTGAGATTGGATCAGAGGTTCACCTTCCAGCAGGATGACAACCCTAAACATACAACCAGAGCTAAAATGTATCCATTCAGATCAAAGCATATCCTTATTTTAGAATGGTCCAGTTAAAGTACTGACCTAAATTGAATTAAAATATCTGCAGCAAGATATTAAAATAGCCATTTACTGACACGATCCATCCAGTTTTATTTTCAGCTGAAGAAGAACTAGGGAAATCATTTCAGTGTTTCGATGGGCAAAACTGGTAGAGAAATCTCTAAAATACTTACAGCCGTAACTGCGCTGAAATCAGGGAGAGTTGCATGCAAATGTCAATTTTCAGATTTTATTTGGTTAAAAACAAAAAAAAAAACACAAGTATTCATCTTCTTCCACCTCACAATTAAGCATAAAACTTGATTTGATCTTTTGGGGTTGAATACATCCAAATCCATGCCACACCTTTCAGATTTTAATTTTGTAAGAAATTTAGAAAACCATAAATCCTTCTACTTCACAAATATGCACTACTTTGTGTTGGTATTTCACATAAAATACCATTGAAGCATATTAAAGGTTAGGGTTGTAATGTTACATAATGTGAAAAGGTTAAAGAGGTATGAATACTTGAGCAAGGCGCTGTAGTTTATTAAACAGTTGAGAATCTGAAAGCTTAAACTGCTGTAATACTTATAATGTAGCGTTGATTTAAGTCAGCCATTTATGATTTTTGACTTTTGCTATGTTGTTTAGTTGTGCTTTAGTTGCATGTGTCTAACACTTCATAAATAGGTGAGTCATCATTAATACCCAGTAACCTTTCCAGCTTGAGGACTGTGCCATCCAGTTGTGGAACTGGTCAGTTACCAAGAATGCTGGTGGTGGTCTCAGTAAAGTCCAAAAAGCCAAAGGTACCCTTCTAATCACATGCTCTGTCTAACTGTAAATCTAAAACTAAACATATCGTCTGGAGTTTAGACTCAAAAGGAAGGCTGTGAATAGTTTAGTCGCAGTTATATTGCATCATATTCAAAGGTTTCTGTCATGCAGTTCGTCATGTCGCATGCAGCCTGCTTTACTGCTGTGAACCTGAGAACCCAACAGAGGGCGCCATCCGCAAGCAGATCCTGGTGAGCAGTACTCTAGGCGCCCTCGATCAGTGCTCAGCATTTCACGAGGAGAAGGCCCATTTGTCAGTGTCTAATCTTTACAGATGGCCAGCAAAACGGGGAGAACCTGGTTGGACTGCAAAAATCCCCAGATGGCAGATCATTTCTTGAGGCTTGCTGTCAAGGTGAAGAAAAATGAACACAAACAGAGAGAGAGAGCGCTCTAGTCGGTGCAAGTTAAGGGCAAACAAAAATATGGTGTTTTAAAAAAATACTCTGCATGCCATATCACTAGAGCCTGGAAACCCTCTACAGCCAACTAATGTCCAGAGGCCACGCAGCAGCTGACATTAATTCATCCAAGGCGGATGTGGAGAAGGACCTACTTCGGATTCTGTCATGCCAGGCAGAGTCGGTGAGCTGTGCTGCATGTGATGTTCGACACCTTCAATGTGAATATTTGTTCTTGTGATATTTGGCAGCTCAGGAAGTGCTGTTCTGACAGACTTGCAGTGTGAAGTGTGAGACAGCTAAAATGTGAACTAAGAAACAATGAGAGGGGGAAATCTTTAAAATCTTACAGGGAATATCAAAATGTTTGCTGACATTTAATTCAAATTCAAATCGGACCTCCTTTACAGGCTGTATCCCAAAGGAATAACGAAGAAGCCATGGTCTACATGCAGCGTTGCAAAGACATGTTGCAGCGGCTACCAAAAGATGTAAAAATAATCCCTCAGTTAGCGGTTTTACAGCACTATGAATTGACTTGTCACATTCACAGCACATATTGTTGCTGAAAGTGAGGGGGATGCTAACTGTGAACATACTCTCTGAACGCAGACGGCATACCTCTCCCTCATGTGCTACAACTTTGGTGTAGAAACCTATAATCTGAGGATGTTTGAGGACAGCGCTTTCTGGTTGAGGTAAATGTAGTATTTAATGTTTGTCGAAAAACTGGTAAAAACAGCGCAGCGAAAATAACACCACCTCTTTTTCAGCCAAGGCTATGACATCGGCAAAACAAATGTGAAATATGGCCCTGGACCAGAAGTTCTAGTAAGACGCTGTAGTTCGGAATTAAGTAAAATCATTTGGAACGGGATTCGTTTAACGGTTTCCATTTTTCCTCACACTAGGCTAAAGGTTTGCGGCTCCTTGCTACAGTTTATCTTGAGTGGGACTGTCAGAAGTTTCAGGAGAAGGCTCTGAATGCCGTCATCTTAGCCAACAAGGTGAAATGGGACATGTGAACTACAGATTATTTAGACGTACTTTAAGAATTACAATCACGCTTTGTGTCTGACTGGTTCCATGCAATGTGACAGGAATGTTTGAGTACATCTGGGCTGTATTTAAAGATAAGAATCCTCCTGAGATCTGGGGGCCCAGACACTCGCATCAGAACAGGTTAGTTAATGACAGCTCAATAAATTATTCATACTGAATAGCTTTAACATTTCACAGTGGGGGTGTCATTGCCTGAACATCCTTTTTAAACTACCAGGAAGTTCTACATGGATGCAGCTACTCATGAGACATTTAAAACAATGTCATGTTGCGGCTACAGACTTTAGAGTAATTCATTGGGATTTTTGTGTGGTAGATCAACACAAAGTAGAGCATATTTAAGAAGTGGAAAATGATGAATGATTTTCTAACAATTTTTTGCAACAAAAACAAATTCTCAAATGGGTGGCATCCATTGTTGCTCAACACCAGTAGGGGCTTACTTTGGTACCCCTGAAGTAAATTCAGTGTAACCAGTTGCCTTCAGAAGTCGTCGTTCATGTAATTTAATCTCAATGTGAACACAGTTCATCTATGAAGACCTCAGAGGTTAGAGAACCTTAATCAGGGGAACATTAATCGGAGAAGGAGCTAAAAGGCCCATGGTAACTCTGGAGGAGCTCCGTTGATATACAGCTCAGGTGTGAGAATCTGTTACCAGGTCTGCGACAGTTTTGTTCTACGCTCCTAAAGACAGCCGCAAGAAGTTACGTTTCCAGTTTGCCACAAGTGATTTAGGGGACACTGCAAACACGCAGATGCAGGCACTCTGGTCTGATGAGTCCAAAATTGAACCACATCACCCTAAAAACGCTAATACCCCAGTTAAACATGGCGGTGGCAGCATTATGTAGTGGCAATACTTTTCTTCAGCAGGAACAGAAAAGTTGTCAGAGGATAGAAAAATGAATGAAGTTAATGCAGGCAACTACTGGAAGAAAACCAGTAACAGGCTGAAAAAGACTAAAGAATTTGCCAAAGGTTCTTCTTCCAACAGGACGACTAAACATGCAGCCAGAGCTACCATGGAATGGTTTATATCAAAGCATCTCCATGTGTTATCATGGCTCAGCCATACGTCTGAAATAAATCCCACTGAAAATCTGAATCAAAAGTGGAAGATGCCTAATCACAGACACTCCACATCCAGTCTGACTGTGCTTGAGCTTGTTTGCAAAGATCTCCATCTTTTATGTGCAAAACGGCAAACCTAAAATACTTGTAGTTTTAATCACAGTGAATTTTGGCTTCACAAAGTATTGAATCAGTAGGGGCTAAAAACAAATGCGCATCGCAGTTTTCAGATCTTCATTTTAAAAAGTCAGAACCGTGTATCAATTGCATCACAATCGCACATTACTTTGCATTGGTCTATCACATGAGATCCAAAATAAATGCAATGATGTTTGTGGTTGTGTTGTTGCAAAATGTGAAAAAAACTCAACGAATGTAAAAACCTCCGCAAGGCACTAGATGCTAAGTTTGTCTTTGAGAATCTAATGCTGCAAACAGCAAAATGAAGTGACAGTTTGTCTCAAAGGTGACATTAGATGAGTGAGTTAGAGGCAGTATTTTAAAGCAGGTTGCAAACATTTTTCCAGGACTTGATGAGATGCTGGAAGCACAGGTTTCTCTTGACATCTGTCTGAGCACTGTGAAGCTACTCATGTCTGAAGACAGGTAAAAACATTTATGCCTTGATTTGCTATCCAGCTTTGTTTTCACATCCATAAATATACATGTACACATTTATAATTTTTGTATGGGAAACCGACTTAAGATGATATTTGTGTGATTATTGTAGAGAAATGCTGGCGTTTGACTATCTGAAACGTGTGTGTCAGCACTTTGGGTCGTCCCCTGACCTGGGAACTGCTCTTGTGTTGCACGTTGAGCTGCTCCTGCAGAAAGGCAAAGGGCTGCTGGGAAAACAGAAGATAGAAGATATCATCACTGGTATTTCACTTTACTGCAGTCATCTTTTTTAACCGATCTAAATGTGCTGCAGTGTTAGCATGAACATGTTTTACCTCCCACAGGGCACTACTCTGGTAAACAGCTCGCTCCAGATGCACTGACCAGTTTGCATGTCATGCTGTGGGATCAGGCCTCTAAACAATTTGAGGTGTGCTGAAATTTAGGTTACAAAAAATATGTTTTATAGCATACAGGTACATCTCAAAAATTCTAATATTATGTAAAAGTGCAATGTTTTTTGCCAGTCTTATCAGAAAGCGAAATTCATATATAGTATCATTGAACATAGAGTGATACATTCAAAGCTTGTGTTTCTTGTAATTTTGATGATTATGGCTTAGAGGTAAAGAAAACCCAAATTTCAGTGTCTCAGAAAATTAGAATACTGTGAAAAAGTTATTTTTGGACACGCATGGTGTCACAACCTAATCAGCTAATTAACTTGAAACATCTGCAAAGGTTTCCTGAACCTTTAAACAATCTCTCACTATGGGTCATAGGCTACACAATCATGGGGAAGACTGCTGACTTGACAGATGTCCAGAAGACAGTCATCGGCAACATTCACAAGGAGAGTAAGCCACTAAAGGTCATTGCTGAAGAAGCTGGTTGTTCACGAAGTTCTGTATCCAAACATTAACAGAAAATTGATTGAAAGGAAGAAGTGTGGTAGGAAAAGGTGCATCAGCAACAAAGAGAACTGAAGCCTTGAGAGGATTGTGAAGCAAAATCCATTCAAGAATTTGGGGGAGCTTCGCAAAGAGTGGACTGAGGGTGGAGTCGGTAGGTCAAGAGTCACCACACACAGACGAATACCAGACATGGGCTACAAATGTCGCATTCCTGGTGTCAAGCCACTCCTAAATCAGAGACAACATCAGAAACGTCATACCTCGGCTAGGGAGAAAAGGAACTGGACTGTTGCTCAACGGTCCAAAGTCCTGTTTTCAGATGAAAGTAAATTCTGCATTTCATTTGGAAAGCAAGTTTCCAGAATCTGGAGGAAGAGTGGAGAGGCACAGAATCCATGTTGCTTGAAGTCCAGTGTGAAGTTTCCACAGTCAGTGATGGTTTGGGGTGTCATGTCATCTGCTGGTGTCGGTCCACTGTGTTTTCTTAAGTCCACTGTCAATGCAGCCATCTACCAGAAAGGTCTAGAGCACTTCATGCCTCCTTCTGCTGACAAGCTGTATGGAGATGCTGTTTTTATTTTCCAGCAGGACTTGGCACCTGCAGCACTGCCAAAGGTACCAAAAGCTGGTTCAATGACCAAGGTGTTCCTGTTCTTGATTGGCCAGTAAACTCCCCTGACCTGATCCCCTTAGAAAATCTATGGGCTGTTGTCAAGAGGAAGATGAGAGATACCAGACCCAACAAGGCAGATGACCTGAAGCCAGCTATCAAAGCAATATGTGCTTCCTGAACACCTACGCAGTGCCACAGGCTGATCGTCGCCATGGTGTATTGATGCAGTAATTCATGCAAGAGGAGGCCCAACCAAGTGTTGAGTGCATAGAAATGAACATACTTTTCAGAAACCTGACATTTGTGCTTAAAACATCCTTTTTTAATTGGTCTAGTTTAATATTCAAATTTTCTGATACACTGATTTCCAGGTTTTCTTTACCTGTAAGCCATAATCATCAAAATTGCAAGAAATAAAAGCTTGAAATATTTTACTCTATGTGGAATGAATCTCTATAACATCACTGTTTCACTTTCTAAAATGAATGGTAAAAAATCTTTTAGATGTACCTGCATATGTCACCCATATCAAATCAGAGATCGGTTGTGTTTTCTCATACAAGAATATAATTTAAACCTCTTTCAATTGTGTTTAAATGCGTTTGTCTCTGCGTTGTATATTCGTCCATTCAGGCTGGTAACTATTCTGAAGCTCTGCAGTGGTATAACTACTCCTTGAGTTTCTTCAAGGCAGGTCAGATTGAGCCCAACCTAGCCAAACTGCAGAGGAACAGAGCATCTTGCCTTCTGCAACTTGAACAGCTAGAAAAGGTAAAATGTTGCAGAAACTGGGATGAATCTGCTGCGGTTGTTGGTGCACATCAAATGCAGTTATTTTCTTATCAGCAGAGATTTTAAATTTTTTGTTTTACATTTCTGCATTTGACCCGTGTTCTCAGGCTAAAGAGGCGATTAAAGAAGCTGAGAGGTGCGATCCTGAAAGTATCTTCACTCAGTTCAGTATTTACAAGATTGCTGTTCTGGAGAACAACGTAGAGAAAGGTATCTACAGAGTAGGTGCTGTGTGATTAATGCACAGCAAAGGGAGGAACTGTACCTTTGTTGGGACAAATTTATTTTCAGCAAATTATTTGTGTTGATGAAGCTGCTTCTCTGCACCAGCTGCAGAGGCGTTGAATGCAGTTGGACGTCTGTCAAAGACTTCTGTGTCCAGCGAGGACAGACTGCTGGTATCTGAGAGTTCAGCTTCCTATCTCCTCAGTCTGGCTGCTCAGATTGCTTTGGAGGTAGAACTCATCACACCGCTCATTACTTGTTTCATTCATAAAATGAGGTCTAACAGAAAATTTGTCACATTTCCCAGTTCTGTGGTATAATGATCACAGTGCCTCATCAGTGCTACTTGCAGTTCGGACGCACGTTCAGTTTAACACAAATTAATGTGTTTTTGTGTAGGAAGGCGACGAGGGATCATGGTCACTTAGATCAGATGTTGTTGTGAAACTTAGAAAAAACATAAATCAATCTTGTTCCATCTTAAAAAGCTTCAAACATTTAAATTTAGCATTGTTTAGGTTCAGACCTTTACAACTGTTGGCAAATATGCAATGCCTTGCAAAAGTATTCATACCCTTTGAACATTTTCCACATTTTGTCACATGACCAACACAAAGTAGCACAACCACCAGACGGGTCAGGGATGAAGTTGTGGAGCAATTTAAAGCAGGGTTAGGTTATAAAACAATATGGCGAGGCTTGAACATCTTATCCATCACATTTGGGCTGCAACTAACGATTCTTTTACGAATCGATTCATCTGGTGACTGCTTTCAGTTCATCGATTAATTACTGAATAGCAAAAAGTGCTTAAGAGATTTTTGACAGAATTTGAACCAGGTGTAGCTAATATATGTGATCAGACATTTTTTATTGACAAATTCTCAATTGGATTTAAGTTTGGGCTTTGACTGGACCACTCTAACACATGAATTTGCTTTGATCTAAACCACTCCATTGTAGCTTTAGCTGTAGGGTGACGGCTGCTGTCCAAGTCTCAGTTGCTTTTGCAGGGTTGTCCCATATTTATCTCCATTCATCTTCCCATAAATTCTGACCAGCTTCCCTGCCTTTGCCAAAGAAAAGCAACCCACAGCATGATACTTCCAACCCCATGTTTGTTGCCCTCACATAGCATTTTGCATGTAGGCCAAAAAGTTCCATTTGGGTCTCATCTGACAACAGCACCTTCTTCTAAAATCAGAACAAAAATCCAGGGTATGAATACTTTTGCAAGACGCCTTATTGACATCGCCAGTGTTAGATGTTGAGTTAAACGATGACTGATCGTAATGAATATTAGTTGCTTTATTCCTGATGAAGGTTCATCTCTTTGTGGCAGAATGGAGGACAGGAAACCGCGATCAAAGCTCTGGAGGTTTTATGTGAGAACTCCAAAGATGAAGGTCATGTTCTGATGGGTCTGAGGTCTGTGAAAAAACTGCTAAAGGACAAAAAATTTGACTGTTTTTTATTTGCCAAATTCAATGTTTATTTGTGATGCACCTTGAAAACAAATGTTTTGAAAGACAAACAAAAGAAAAGCAAGTAAACGGAGTCAAATTAAACATCTCATAAAAATACAAAAGCAGATCTTATCACAAAGGAGAGGATCGGTAAGAAGGAAAGACTAGGACGGGGTAAAGTAAGGTCACAGAGAAGTTTGATAAGTCCAGTGTTCAAGCTGTACTAGAGGCAAATGGCCCTGATAAATTGTGGGTCTATGTGGGTATATGACCAGATAAGTTAAGAAATCAGTATAATTTGATAATTTGCTAACTTTTAGAAGGAGCATCTTATGTTGCAAGGAAAGGTTTTAACCAAAGCCCTTTATGTGTAGAAAGGGAAGTGACTAAGTTTCTGCAAATCCTAATCTCTTGGGACGTAGCAGAAGATGAAGGATCCTCTAGCCCAGAGGTAACTGGACTACCCTCACCCCAGTAACCCTTTCCAGTTCATTCCGAGGGATCCCAACAAGATCTGGCCTGGGGTGTTCTTCAAGGGAGTTATACTTAGAAAACCTTTCAAGAGAGGCACCTAGGAGTTATCCTGATCAGATTCCCAACTCAGCTGGTTCCTTTCGATGCAGAGGAGCATCTCCTGTACTCTGAGCTTCCTGACTGGGCTCTTCTACCTATCTCTCAGTCTAAACCCACCCACACTTGAGGACGAGCTGGATCCCCTCACTCTGAAGGAAGCAGTCAACCTTTTGTTTTTTCCAGGTTAAAACCATGGCCTCAGAGAGGGGGAAGCTGTCTCTCATCCCGTTCTTTAACACTCCACTTCAGAGTGCTCCGGTGGACGCTGAAGGTCATGTCCTGAAGATGCCAACAGAACCGCATCACCTGGAAAAAGCAAAGATGAACTTCCAGATGAACAAACGACCTCCTCTCTATGAATACAGCTTAAAATGCTGACCACGAACACCACAAAGAGAGAAGGCCGCCCTGATGGAGTCCGACCTGTACTAGAAACAATTATGCGAAGATGGGTTTGGTCCCAAACGTGACACTTTATAAAAGTAATAATTCAATACAAACTGAAAGTCTTATAAAATGATGCCTGATAAATTCATTTCAGTCTGCTGTTGCACACTTTCTTCATAAATACACCGATCATGTTTAATGTAGCCTTATAGATTTTAGTGATCCTGCTTCTCAGTCACCTCTAATGATCCACTGACCTATTTTCTCCAGCTTTTCCACAGAAAGTGTGTTTGTGTATAATAATGTTAGTAGGTGAAAGAAAAGAGGTCAACACCGGGTTCTTCGTCTTTTATCTTCACAGGTGTTTGGTCCGACTGGTGTTCTCCGCATTAGAAAAATCAGCCGATGAGTTGAGGTGAGGCAAAATGTAAAACCCAAACTATATGACGTAGTTTTTGGTGTTAAAGGTTAAACATCTAAGAAAATCGATCCCTGCAGAGACCTGAATATGGATGTCCTACTGCCATATCTAAAACTGGGTGAGCAGGTTTCCAACTAATTAACGGCTGAAACCTGATGTTTGTACATACACTGTTCAAAGACTAAATCAGACTGAACTTTTCCTCCTTCATGTCTGTTAGGATTACCAAAATTATGTCTATTTGCAAACTCCAGAAATATGAGACATTTTGTTTCCTTTCTTCAAATTGAGATGTTTTCAAACATTCCCTTCATATTTGGCAGCGTTTGTCCCTTTCCTCTTGACAGAACCGGTGTAACTGAGTCCTTTCTGCAGGCAGGTGGTTCTGAAAGCATTACATTTGTTGCTTCAGTATAGTTCCATGTTTCCTCATGATGGCGTCTGTATTGTCCACCAGGGTTGGGCAATCGGGTGAATTTATTGTCGATTAGAGCCTTTTTTTAGCTTATTAATTTTGTTAACCTGTTAATAAACAGCCAGTTCACACCACAAGGTATGCAGGAAAAGAAAGAATCACTTTCAGTCTTCCTTGGCTTTAAAACAATGAAAGGTTAAACCTACATTACAGACTATGATGTCGCTATAAATAAGAAACAATATCATGCATGGTCAAAATGTAACATCTGCACCGCCGCACTTATGCTGCATGTCCTTGTGAATAAAACAAAGGAGATGATTGTAGATTTGAAGAGAAACAGGAATACGTCAAAAACTATTTCCATCATGGGAGAAGAAGTGGAGGTGGTGGAGGAGTATAAATACCTCAGTGTTCACCTGGACAACAGACTAGAGTGGAGATGCAACTGTGAAGCCATCTACAAGAAGGGACAGAGCAGACTGAACTTCTTGAGGAAGCTTAGGTCCTTTGGTGTTTGCAGCAAGATGCTGCATATCTTCTGTAAGTCTGTTGTGGAAAGTCTGATCTCTTCTGCCATCGGGGAAGCAGCATCAGAGCCAGGGATTTGGAAAAAGCTCAACAAGCTGATAAAGAAGGCTGGTTCTGTTCTGTGGATGCTCCTCTGGAACCTCTGGAGATCATTGTGTAAAAAAAGAGTCTTCATAAAATGAAGAACATTATGGAGATCCCTGAGCATCGTCTTCATGAGACTGTCCTACAACAACATTTATTATCCCTATGGGATTAATAAAGTATTTTTGAATTGAATTGAATTGTTGGGTCTTAGCAAAGTTTGCAGATGGTTAAAAATATTACCACCTATGCTAAATACTCGTTCTGAAGGTGTACTTCTAGCCAGTATGCTGGTTTGACAGAGAAAAAAGTTATGTCTTTTTCATCTCTGACCTCTTTGTTGTGGTAAAAGGTCGCTTCTGCCTGTGTTCACTCTTAGCCGGAGGCTGAACTCTTTCCAAAAGGCAGCTTAAACAGTGAGGCTTGTTTATTGGTGGTTGTGGAGCTTCTTCCTTGTCATCGTCAGATTTGTAGGATCGGCTCTTTCCTAATATTTCACCGTTTCAGTTTGCAGCTTACTTCAGCATAGGAACAAGCTGGGCAGCTGCATGGGCTCCTTTCTAAGTAGCAACATCCTGTCTACAGATACACATTTTTCCTCCAGATGTAGCTATGTTCCTTGTTATATTCCCTGTGGTTGTCTAGGGAATGTGCAGCGTCACTATTAATAATGTCCAATAACTAAGTTTCTAACAGCTAGACCTGTCTCCCACCTGAACAGTAAAACATTCTTCCACATAACTGACTGAACAGATGAACCTGGCACCTTCAGGCATCTGAATATTGTTGGAGGTCCATACTTCTCTTCCTGGTGTCTTGGATGATTTCTTTAGATGTGTCAATATCACACAAGGAACTTGTGTTTCCATTTAACTCAGATGTTGTGAATTATCTCTTGCAAAGCCATGATTTCATCATTTTGGATGTTCGCAAGTTGTTTAAATGAATGGTAATCTCAGTGTGTCCATCCATCAGCATGCTCAGTATGAGGGATTGCTGCAAAGTCAACGCCAGTGACTGTCCACTGTCTCTACGTGCTCATCCAGGAGGAGTGAATGCTGCAAATCTCACTGGATGCAATCTGCTGGGTTTCCTTAGACTGAAAAACTTTTTAACCAATTTGAATAAATAACTGAATCTGACTGCACTGTTCAATGATTAGGATTAATTGGAATGTATGAACCTGACTTTTGTGAAATGCCTTGAGACAACATGTGTTGTGAATTGGTGCTATATAAAAAAACGGAATTGAAATTGGTCTTTCATTATTCTGACATTTAGGAAATCATAATACATAAACAAAAAGTCTGATTTAATATTGTTAAAATAAAAAGGTTAAGCATCTTTGTATGTGGTGTATGTAAATATCTGGTTTCAACTGTATTTTACTGCATATTTCCTCCAAGTCTCTGCAGTGCATCCATAACCCTGAAAGTTTTGTCATCCCTGCAGCTCTGCAGACAATTTCACACCAGTCTCATATGACTGCTGAGCAGCGCGCCGAGGATGCTAACTGGTTCAGAAAGATTGGTACCGACTCTTTCTTTCCTTGCCACTTCAATATGACACGCTGTGCTATCACCTAAAATCTTGGAGCAGCCTCATTTTGCCTGTGTGTGGGTGCTTCTGTGTGTCTCTGTTGCAGCCTGGAACTCGGCTCTGCAGTGCGAGAGCAGCCCTGACAGGATGAGGGATTTCTTTGTGCTGTCCTATCAGGTAAGCGGGCCCGTCGGCCTTATCGTAGCTGAATTAAACACTATTAAAGGAATAAATGTTGCTTTGACAAGGGGAGACAAGTTTTCCTTTAATTTGGACCTTTTTTGCGTTTTACATAAGCGTCATTTTCCTGCCACTTCCCATCATTACTGTTTCTAACATTGTGTTGGTCGTCATGTAAAATATCAATAAAACACGAAAGTCTGTGGTTGTGAGAACATGTCAAAACATTTAAGGAGTGAATATTTTTGGACGAGGTCTGATATAAAACACCTTATAAATTTTAATCATGGGAGTACTTACATGAGTAAAGTCTCTTATGTGTATTTTCCAGTGTAATCTTATTATTCATGTCCTGATTTGCAAATATGTTAAACAACATATCAAAATAAACATAAATGGCTATATTAAAATAGTTGCTAAAATAACAACTCTATAATAATATAAATGTGTTATCTCCTTTCATTCTTAGTTCTTAGTTTTCTTTAGACTAAGAAGCGTATTCCTGTTTTGCTTCAGAATTAAAATATTGGTTTTTCTGACCTTGTAGCTCTCCCTGCTGTGCCCTCCTGACCGCACACTGCTCCTGGGCCAGAGGACGTGTCTTCTGATGGCAGCTGCTGCCTCTTTGGAGCTCTGCAGGAAGTCTCCTCACTCCACCCAGGTGTGCCACCCACTCCTCATCCTCTACATTTAGCACGCTCACCATCAAAAAGGATGGAAATTTACCAAGACCAGGGGAGAGGAGAGGTGACTAACCACATTACTGGCGTAGGCGTTTTCAGTTTAATCCCTCCGCATTGGAGGAGGAACCAAACACTAGATGGCGTCAGTAAATCCAGAATCCTTTTCAAGTGTGTTTGGTTCACAGGCTGAGGAGCTCACTCTGGTTCTGGAGCACATTCAGGCCTGTTGGGAGGTTTGGAAAACCCTGAAAGCATCAGGTACAACAGGATGCATATCAGGAGAAATGAACAGAGTGTGTGCATGTTGTTTAAGGACTACATAAATGTTTCTCTAAATGGATTTGAAGGCAACTTTCCAACGGACCCAACAGACTCACTGCTGCTGCTGTATGAATTTGAAGCTCGTGCTAAGCTGAATGATCCAAAGGTCGAGACCATACTCGATTCTGTCCTGGAGCTTGAAAATGTTGAAACCAAAGTGTTGGAAACCATGGCAGGTTAATAAACACTAAAAAATACAGATCTTAACTCATTTAAGAAACTAAAATGTTTTTAAATGTATCACTTGGTATTTATTGTGAGTTTTTATTGTTTTTCCCAAAATGAAGCCCTAGCCATGGAACCTCCAGCGTACTTCCCTCTGCTCTGTAAGAAGGCTCTGAGGGTTGCTCTCTCCCTGCACAAGAAACAACCACAGGCTGACCTGAAGCACTGCAGGCATCGCTACACTGCATAAAAATACAATACGCTTGCCCTGAAGCAGTTATTGGAATGAAGTGGTTTCTAATTGTGTGTCTCTATCTTAGCAAGTGTGTTCGCAGTCTGATCAAGCTGTCCCTCCCAAGCGGTGTGTCAGAAGTGGAGGCCCGTGTGCTGCAGGAGGTGTGGGACTACTTCGAGGAGGCTCTGTCCATCATCTCAGCCGCAGTGAGTTAGAACCAATCGCACGCCAACATCCCTCGGCTTCCACTTCCTGGTCCCTCCAACAGAACTGCTCCATAAGTAACCCCCTCTCCTCCACTCTACGGCGGCCCGCCGTTTCTTGGAAGCCTTTTTTTTTTTTATCAATGGGCTACCAGCCACACTTCAATTAGCAGATGCTTCCATTCACCACCCCTTCCTGCCAATTTGAATGTTAAATGTGCTGCTCAAATCATCACACTGCCGGTGAGCGGCATCTGAAAGAGACATGGGATTATTGAAGCATCACGCTGCGCTTCAGTCAGTGCATATGTTCCCTTTCAGAGTGCGTTATTACTTGAAAGCTGTCGAAATCTTTGGATCAAAGTAAAGGGACAAGATTAAAGTGTTAGAAAATATGAATGGAGTGATTAAAATGAGTTGGTTCATGGTCTTTTTCTTCAGACTTAGTAAAAGGGTTAACACACAAAACAGCACAGGATGTGATGAAAGTTCCCTTGGTTTCTCGCTGCTTCTACACACTAAAGGGAACTTTGTCAAGTGAGTCACCCAGGTGGTCCCTCGTAAAAGGCCTTTTTTAAACACCTTCCCGCTCTTCTCTGCAGCCGGACGACTTCCCAGAGATTGAGACCCTGTGGCTGCTGACCCGGGCTTGGAACACAGGGATACTGCTGTACAGCTTAGCCCAGTACCGTGACGCCGAGAAGTGGTGCGGCCTTGCCATGAGCTTCATCCGCCACCTGGGGTCTCTGCGGGAGAGCTACGAGATACAGGTAGAGCTTCGGTGTCAACTCATCCTGTTTGACTTTTAAAAAAAAACTAGATCGGTATTTTTAAGGTGAAACGTGCATTTTAGCAAGTTAGATTATCATCAAAAAGTTCATTTATTTCAGTAATTTAATTTAAAAACTGAGTCATACTATATAGATTCTTTACACACTGACAGATAAGATATATCTAATTCCAATATTCTTCAATATTATGTCTAGTAACTCTAGCAGTGCAATATGGAATATGTAGTGTTTTGTCTGAGTGCTACGTAACCTTCGGGTGGGCCATTATTATTATTATTATTATTATGAGAGCCGGATGTGGCCCACAGACCTTAAGCTTTAAATCTCTGGCTCACAGCTAATAAAAAACCAAAATTCAATGTCTCAGAACATTTTAATATTATATAAAAGACTCAAAACATATTTTGTATACATAAATGTTATGCTAAAGCCTACAGCAGACAGGTACTGCCACAAGGTGGTTATACCATGTATGGTCATTGTTAAATAACCTGGCTGTTCAGTGTATATAGGCACATTAATGGAAAGTTGAGTGGAAGGAAACCCTAACAGAAAAAGGCATACAGGCAGCAGGGATAACCACAGCCTTGAGAGGACTGTGAAGTCCAGGAATGTCTATTCAGATGAGATTATAGTTGCATTTCATTTGGAAATCAAGGCCCCAGAGTCTGGAGGAAGAGTGGAGAGGCACAGAATTCATGTTGCTTGAAGTCTGGTGTGACGTTTCCACAGTCAGGGATGTTTTGGGGTGTCATGTCATCTGCTGTTGTTGGTCCACTTAGTTTTATCATTTCCAAAGTCAACACAGCCATCTACCAGGAAGTTCCCAAAAGGCTGCTGACAAGCTTTATGGAGATGATTTCATTTTCGAGCAGGACTGTGAAAAGTCCCAAAAGCTGGTTTGATAATCATGGTGTTACTGTGCTTGAAGGACCAGCAAACCGGCCGAACCTGAACCCTGTAGAGAATCTATGAGGTATTGTCCATATGTAGAGGATCTGAAGGCCGTTATCAAAGCAACCTGGGCTTCCATTGCAGCTCAGCAGAACCACAGGCTGGTCGCCTCCATGCCAACTATTGAGTGCATGGACTGTAAAGTACAGGAAGATCCGTTATATTAGCCCAACATTTCTGGTCTTTTGTAATATAATTTTCTAAGACACTTAATTTTAGATTTTCATTTCATTTCATCAAACTGATACAGATTACTACGTGTAATAAACTAGACATGACTCACTTTTAAAAGGGTTACTGAATTAAATCTACTTCCCGGTGATATTCTAAGGTATCGAGATGCACCTGTATACTTCTTGAAGTAAAGGTAAATAGAGGACTTTTTGTGACGTATTTTCAGCTCATGGCGCTTGATTGGTTGTGCATCCACAGATGTCTGGCCTGTACAGCGACATCCTGGACAAACTGGACAAAGCAAAGAAAAACAGCCACATGGAAGAGTAGCCATTCAGTTCAGGTGAAGCTGAACTGGTTCAGTCCATTCAGTTTGTTACAGGTAAAAGTTCTTGTTACGTCTAAATAACCGGGCTTCCTCGTAGACCAAAACATTTACTACGGTTTGATCTTTTGAGAAGGTTCATTGGAGACTGTTCATATATTTTCTCCACCTCTAAGTAAAATACAGCAAACCCTCCTGGGTTCCTGAACATGTTTTTTACACTTTATCTTTCTATATCTTTGACTGAGGTTTTGTATTTTGGAAGAAATGATTTTTTCCCTGAAGTCCTTTAAACTAAATAGCTGTGTAATTACCTTGTGACATTGACTCCCATTCATAAAGCATTTTATGAATATGCCATCATTGCAGTTTGTATTCTATTTTTACATTTCTTTTTCATTCAGATACCTTTGAAATATGTCATGCTTTGCTTTCCGTCTGGTGGCAAGATGTTCGTTCATGTTCTGGAATTCCAGATTTGCAGAAATGGGATGAAAAACATAAACGTTTAAGACAAAACATTTGCTCAGAGTCAGTGTTGCTGCTTCCGATTCTCCCAGGGTCTGGATAATTCAACCTCCAAATGCAAACATGGGATGGGGGGAAAAAAATAAAACCAAAGCTCCAATTAAAGGGGTTAAAAATTCAGAAAATTCATGGACATTGTTACGTATGGAGAGTGCTGAATATTAAAAAAAAAACAACATGGAAGTATGTCGATGCGTTATTTTTATGGCATCATTCAGAGGAGCTTTTTGTGTCCAAGCGATGCAGATAGATGTGTTGCAATCATTTGTCACTCCTAGGCTTGGATAGTACTTCCCCAAAAAAATGCATTATATATTATATATGGGATATGAAAAAGAAATCAGCTTCTTTCTTCCTTTAAAAAAAACCCCAAACATTAATGACTAAAACTGGCCTTTCCAGGCTTAAAAATCTAGAAAATACATTTGTTATGTAAGGTAACGAATCACACATTCAAAGAAATTTTTACTTGTGTAGTAACATTTAAAGAGCATTTACTGCCCAAGAGGTGGCAGGAGCACAAAATAACACCCCCATGGGTTAAAGATGTCCTTGGTTGCCAAAGCCACTTAAAGCAGAATAATAAGCACTTCAAGATTATAACTGAGTCACATATTTTATTTTCAAACAAATAAACTCTCGTCAAGTCCCAAAATAAAACCCAAACAAAAGTCGCAGGACCGCATTCCCTCATGACTAGGACAGGGAAGACCATGAGGCCGAGTGTCCTGATAGGCTGTACCACCTGCAGTGACAGGAAGGAAACTACTGTACAATCAAAGGGTTCATGTTTGCAAGCACTTACTGCACAGATGTGCTAGAACAGAAACATATCATCACCCAAAAGTACAAACAAAAACCCTGAGCCCCCCCCCCGGACCTCCCCCCCCCCAAAAAAAAATAAAAAGCATATATGTCATCATGTCTGTCATCAGGATGACCCTCATCAGTTATACACACAGAGCAGAGGCATTCAGGTACCTTCTTGTTATGGAAAGAGGAGAATGAGATCGAGTTCTTTGGGCTTTGACATGGTTGACTGAGGTATGAATACCACACACATTATTAACAGTCAGCTGGATCCAACTAGACACCAGAGAGGACCGATTCTAAGCTTCTAATTATGTTTTGATCGATGCTCTGAGTTTCTGTGATGTCGTGTAGGTTTCTGGCTGCATTGCTTTTATTTTACAATAGTTTTTTTAATATAAATCTATACACCCAGACACGTTTCACGAGAAACCACATGTAGACGGGCCCTACTCCCAAGGAACTGGATCCTCGTCTCACTAGTTAACTCTTCCAGTAGGCATCTGAAGAGAAATACTGGCATTACAGCACACTGTATGGAAATTGTATCTCAAGAGTAGCTCAGACTTTTACTTACCTGACGTCTGTGGTCTATAAAACATGTCTGTCCAAGTTTGAGTTACACATGCATGAAGCACAGGTGAGGGGGGTGGGGGATCTGCTTGGGGGGCTTATTTACATTGTTCAGCTACCACACCGTTTTGAAACAGTCTGCAAGCAGTTTATAAATGGCTCTGTTCCCTTCGGTTATTCCCTGAACTCTGGTTTTGACAGCTGGTTTAGCAGTGGTGCCTGGCAGGTGGGCAACACCTGATCGGAGAACGCCTGCAGGTTACAGGTGCTGTGTGAGCTGGAGAGAGCAGGGGACCCCCAGACGTCTGGGTTCCAGTTGAGTTAAACGCTAAATTAAAAAAAACAAAAAGGCTGAGAAGGTTCAGAGATCTTGGGCCACTCCTGCACTCCATGCTTGCACATAAAGTGCCAGGACCTGCACCGAGCGGTGGAGCAGGTCCTTTTCTATCGGGGTGATGCCAGAGAAACAACCTCACTCAGAGATTGAGCTCTGAGTCCTGCAGGAGAGAAGGCTTAGCACAATCTGAGAGCGCCGTTCAGGTAAACACACCTTTACCTAAGCAACAGTGCCCTCTGTTCCCATCATGGCACCAACATGGCCGCGGTGTCCGTGTTCAAATTTCCGCTCACCTCAGACCCACTAAGAGCTCAACACAGTGGTTCAGCATCTGCCCAACAACAGTCATTCAGACTGAATACGTTTATAGATACACAAAGCATAAAAGGTTTACTCAAACCCAATTTTAGTGTTTTTGGTAGAGGGGGACAATTCAAAACAGGTTATACTGACTCTTTAATTGTTAGAACATCCAATACAATTATTGTCTTGTTCTACCCGTTTTTAAAGGCCACCACAGCGGCGGCAAATAGGACAGTACCAGTTGACCAATAGGAAGTGAATCCTCCTGGAAGGCAGAGAGTGTAATGGGGTCGTCTACTGCTCAACATAAGAGGGGAGGCTCCACCTGTCCAGATTGTAAGAAGCCAAATTGTTTGATTACACAGAAAAAGGGTTCGAAAACAAGGAAGTAAAAGGAGCCCGCGGAGGCAAGACTTGATTTTATATCTATTGCACTTAAAAGTCTGACCTCCTGGCGCTTGGAGGGCACCAGAGTGAGGCTCTCGCCCTCATCAGTTGCTTGCAGCCTCCCTCACAGACAACAGGTAGTCACAAAACAGAATTTGTATTAGATGTAAGGCAGTTTGGTGTTTTGCAGAGAGCCCGGTTACACTTCTCTACCCCCATCCTTTACAGAGCAGCTAAAAACCACAAGCCAAAATAAAAACCAAATAAAAAAAAATCCCACAAGAAAGGAAGGAAAAACAACCTAACAGCCCTCCAAACGACAGTTCTAATGAAGTGTAAAATGAGACGTTTTCAGTATGCTGTAAAATCTCAGGACTTATGATTGATCTTGTGATCTTATAATGTAAATGTAGAGATTCACAACAAGTTTCTTCCTCTTGGTCCGCCTTCGTCGGCCGCAGCACGGACAACTGGCAGACGACCAAACAGCAAGCTGGTTTGTGATAAATAGATCGCCAGTTTATATATATATATATATATATATGTATATATATATATATATATATATATATGTATATATATATATATATATATATGTATATATATATATATATATATATATATATATATATATATATATATATATATATATATATATATATATATATATATATATGTATATATATATATATATATATATATATATATATATATATATATATATATATATAGGCTCCTCTGTTAATTTCCTCCATCAGTATAAACAAGAGAGACGACTCCTCGAACAGTACCATCAGCAGGGCTCAAATTTGATCCAGTCCGTTTAGAAAAAAAACCAAAAAACAAAACCCTAATTGTTCTTCAGCCTCTCGTCTTGTGTCTCTTTTTAAATGTGATCTGATGAACATTTACAAAGTCTTCAAACTTGGTATGGTTTGTCTATATTTCTTCTTTTTAAATCACTACTCCTCCTTCCTGATTTCTGCACAACACACTGATCTCCAGGCTGTCCAAGTCCACAAAAGGAAGTTATTCCTTTTCCCTTTTTGCTTTCGTTTGACAAATTCCTTTGGAACGGCAATTCCAGTCTTGAATGGTTTTGTTGAGAAACTCATGCAGGGGTGTGCACAGTCACAGTAATGGTGATAAAGACTTCTTTTTCATTTAGAGAGTAACATAATGATGACACTAAAACTGGATATGAAACATATGTGCAAAAAGGAGGTGAGGAGAGGGGTGGGGTGGGCGTGTGAGCGTGGGTGGGGTCTCTGGGAGGCAGGAGGGGAGCTCTGCACCGATGCAGGTGGGATGGCAGGGAGCTCAGAGCTTCTCTGGGGAGGGAATCCAGATGTAGGGCCCGGACTGCTCCTCGATGATTAGCTTGATTTTGTTGTAGATCTCCTCTAGCGAGTCACCCTGGACAATAGCTGCAAGCAAACAGACAAAATGATGTTTTTCTTGATTTCATCAGAAGCCACTAGATAGATACACTGATTGAACACGCCTGATTTACAAGGCTCGGTTCTGCCAAGTTACCGGTAATGGTTTCCTTACCAAGTCCTCCGAGTGATGGGAGGCTAGCAGCTTATTAGCCCAGTTTAGCAATTTAAAACAACTGAATCCTGAATCTTCTTTATATCCATGGGATCCTCAGCTATACTGGCAGATATTAAAATGTCTTTCACAACAAAGCCATTAACCCTCTACGGTACCATAGGTAACAGACCCATGGTTAACCTGTCTCCATAATGCATCTCTTTGAATGATGCAATACTTTACAGAAACATCGCAGCCCCTAAGGAACCTATACAGGGCTTTACGTTGTCATATAACATTCAGGAAGCCATATTCACCCCTTTTTACAGACTTTCCAAGGAAAAAGCTTTTCCTTGATTATTTCTGTAGCTTTGTGGCTGAGCTTGGTTTGATCTTTACAATCCAACGAAGATAAATTTGATGTTGGTTGCAGTGAAGTTCAGGTTTTTTACTATACCCTGTAGGCCACAGTCTACATAGTTGTATTTGCTTGAAGTTTCACACGTTATCAAAACTAAACTACCCCTTTAAGTCTATAGAAAATCAAGAGTCTTCAGAACTTCAAAGCTTTTAAACAGTGCACCACTTCCAATTGACTCCCGTTTCTCCTGACGCTCCTCTCCATCATATTGTCCTGAAATTACTTTTTGTTTTTTGCATCTCGGCCACAGTAATCTCCATCTGTGGGTTTCCAGCCAAGTCCACGTCCATCCTACTGCCCAAATATATGATTTGCATGCAGAGCAGAGATCATGCACTGAAATGTAAAAGCATGACAAGTAATTACATCCAAGCAGTCTCATGCAGCACACTTTGAGACGGCGATGACGATTTTGAGTCAGAAACTTGGGAAAAGTACTTCTGATGTAATTTATTCCTTTAAATCTGATTGTTCAACCTTAGAGTTTTATTATTTACAAAATAAATGTGAACAAACTAAATGTGTTTACCTATAAGATGTTAATGAAGTATTTAGAGGTTGGTTTTTACACCAAGTTGGATGTAAACTGGTGGTTTGCATCTCGTCTTCTTTGATGAATCATCGTATGTTTCCGCTGTATTCATTATTCTCACTGCTGCTGACGTTTTCAGAGACTTTTACCTGACTTTCAGGTGTTTAAAGGACTAGGAGTTTATTAACCAGCAGTTAAAAGTTTTAGTTTTGTGCCGATTTAGCGCAGCAGTCGAGAGTTAAAGGCAGATATACGGAAAACTCCAGCCAAGTGCTGAGGTTTAGACGAATAAAGACTTGTTAAAACGTATTTCTCTCACACAGTAAAAAAGTTTCCATAACTTGAGAACATTTTTAAAACTTACTGCATTAAAAGAATAATGTAAGACGTTAAATGTTCAAATCACAACCGAGAGTACATTACTGAAAAAGCAGCAGCCAACCTGTGAAATACTCTCCAAAATCTTGCTCCAGTTTAACTGCCTTGTCAAAGACTTTGTTGGCCTGTTCGTACGTCTGCCTCTTGTTCATCTCCCTGAAAGAAGAAGAGTCAAAGTTACTTCAACGAGCACAGCCGCTGCTGATTGCCACATGTAGAACGACGGTGGCTTACATTAGAGCTTCAATGGATTTTGGTTTTATAAAGATGGCGATCGGATAAAGTTGTGCTTGCTGCAGTCGTTTTATGGCGTTCCCGGACACGTCCAGGATGCAGTGTTTCCCCTGTAAGCAGATTAAGCTCAAACAGCTCAGCATCGATAGTACTGTGACTTTACCTGCACCATGTATGGTTGAAAATGATGATTTCTTTGAAAACCTACCCGCTCTGCCACAGTTCTGACAGACAAGATGCTCGTCCCGTAGAGGTTCTCGTTAAACTGGCCAGCCTCAATAAATTTATTATCCTGAATATCTTTCTCCATCTGCTCCCTGGAGCCCACAAAGTGGTAGTCCTGGCCGTCGATCTCGGTTTCTCGTCTCGGACGGGTTGTATCTGCAGACACAAAAGGGACAAGTTAGTTTGTGTTTCTGCTCGTGCGTTTTGTGCGCTGTGTAGGGGGCTTCGAGTGCCAACTCACGGGGAACGCATGAGCCAAACTTGTGGGGGAACTCGGAGATGAGGTCGTCGTTTACTCGGTCCTTCATTGGGCCCAAGATGATCACAGGCCTTGTGTAGTGGACTAGGTTTGAGACAAGAAAGGCAGGTGAGTTTACATGACGATGAAGGACACCAAACCATCCCTTACACCAGAGTCCTCCCACTCACTTTCCTGCCGAATGACTGGCTCATAGGAAAGGATCATGTCCTCCTGACCCTCTGTAAGAACACAAAGCAGAAGAAACGTCAGAGGTTGCTTCTAAACTCAAAGATTTTACCATCTGAAGATACCAGTGCCTTGTAAAAAAAAAAAAAAAAAGTATTCAAACCCCTTGAACATTGTCAGTTTACAACCACAAACTTCTATTTGTTTTACTGGGATGTTCTGTGACAGAACCAACACAAAGCAGTGAAACGTAAAGAAAATTAAAACCTTTTTGAAAAATAAAAATCTTAAATGTTGTTTGCAGTTATACCCAACACTCTTTACTCTAAACCCCCTAAATAAAATCCAGTACAGTTAATAGCTTTTAAAAAGTTGCCTTATCAGTGAACAGTCGACCTGTGTCATTTAATCTCAGTATAAATCCAGCAGCTCTGTGAAGGCCAAACAGCATCATGAAGGTGTAGGGTCAGGGCGAGGATTTAGCACAGTATTAATCTCACAGAGCACTGTTCAAAAATGGAAAGGATACAACGCAACTGCGAACCTCCCAACAACTAAACTGACAGGCTGGGCAAGGAGAACCTGAGAAACAGCCAGGAGAGCCAAGGTAACTCTGGAGGAGCTACAGAGATAAACAGCTCAGATGGAAGAATCTGTGGACAGGACAGCTACTAGACTGTACTCAACAAATCTGGCCTTTATGGAGGTTTTGAAAGAAAGAAATCCACTGAAATAAAGCTGCAAGAAGTCCTGTTTGCCACAGGCCATGAATGGGACATGGCAAACATGTTGAGGAAGCAGCTCAGCTTTTTCTGGCCGACATGCAAAATCCTATGTGTGGTCGAAAACTAACGCTGCACATCATCCTGAACACACCATTACACCATGAAACATGGTGGTGGCACCATTATGCTGAGGGACGAAGGAAGCTGGTCTGGGTAGATGGGAAGATGTATGGAGCTACATGAACAGCATCCCTTAAAGAAAGCTTGTTAGAGGCTGCAAAAGACTCATCAGCATGTTATTCAGCTCTGCAGAGGCCAGGGAACAAGCCATTTATTTGCTTCAGGTGTGTTGGAGCAGGGATGCATCTAAACGTTGCAGGCTAGCAGCTCTTAAGGACTGAGCTCGGGGACCCCTGGTTTAGATCAAAGCATACCGCTGTTAAAATGGCCTAAACTAAATCCAGTTGAGCATCTGTGGCAAGACTTGAAAATGTATCTTCATGGATGCTTTCCATCCAATCTGACTGAGCTTACGCTACTTTGCAAAGAAGAATTGGCAAAAACTAGCTTCTAGAGGTGCAAAAATGTAGTAGAGAATTCAAACGTATGCACCCCTTTCTGTCGGCCCGCCACATAAACGCCTGGAGAAATACATTAAAGAACTTGATCTAGAAATTTAAGTGACTTACTTGAACTACTTTCACTGTCACTTGTGTTGGATGTCAGGCATTCTGAAAAGCAAAAAAGTGAAAATCTTTCATCAAAGTGTCATTTTTAAATACATCTTATGGTTTAAAATGATTTTCACCTGCCTAAAAAGCCTCAGTTTGAAAAAATAAAACAAGCCCAACATGTTTATCAACTGCTGGGCTTTTAAAAAAGGGGGAGTAAAGAAAGCAGAAGTTCAAGCTTTTGCAGAACTAGGGAAATGGTTTTTTAGGTGCAAGCAATAGGATATTAAGTGTTTCCTGCAACTATATCCCAACTGACCCAGAATTCCCTGGCCAAATGTTTCCTATTGGTCAATCTGTGCCTGTGGCAGCAGATCCGGTTTCTGGGAAAGTCGAGGAAAACATACAGGCGTTATACAGTGTGCACATGAGGGAGGCAGGGGCTGGCTGACCCAGGGGGATCGTCTCCAAGCAGACAGACTTACGTTTGCATCGTAACTCTGTGTGACCTTATGAGACCAAACGTGTTTTCAGAAAGACCCCGGGAGACGCTCAGAAGTGTCACCCTGGCTCCCCCTCCCATAGGAATGCAGCCCTCCTATGTATTGTGAGTCTGAGGTCTCTGTGTGTGTGTCCCCCTCTAAGTGTGTGTGGTTCTTGCATTCCCAGCTGGGTCTGCAGTGACAAAGCGTTCTCTCTGGGGACAGCTGCTTGACACGGTGCAACCACACACTTACTCAAACTCTTTGATCCATAAAAGTCATCGCTTAACCCCGGGAAGTCCTAGGTGTCCCGACAGGTGAGAGCAGAAACCAAGAGAAGAAAGCAGAGAGGAAGAAGAAGAGGTTAGTGAGAGTCGGAGGGAAGGAGGAGGAGAGGAGTGCGCCCACTGACACATGGTGCTGTCATACTTATTAAGCCTGAGCTCCACTTTGTTCATAGTAAGCCACTGCTTTTCAATTACACAGGCCCAATCCCATTATAATGGGATTTTGACCTGCTAAGAGTTAAAGCTTCAGTCCAGTAATGAGATTCTCCTTGTTGAGGGGTCACTGACTGAGTGGAGAATCCATCAGGCCCCCCCCCATGTTGACGCAGCCCAACAGCTGGCAGCACACATGCAGCTAGACACTCCTCTGGAGCCCACAGACGATGCAGGTCACACCAGAGAGGACCCCCACACCACCTGTGTATGTGGGGAACCTCTCTGGGGCTGTGAGGCAGGGATAAGAGTGGTGCCATCACACAAACCACCCCCGGAGGTGAGCGGAAAGATGAGAGACGAAAGAAGTGAAGCATGAAGGGGGGAAAGAACAAAAATAAAATAAAAATGGAGAAAAGACCACCCCCCCTTCCCCTCGATCATACAGCTGGTACTCACGTTCAGACTCCACCAAGTCCTGCACAATATTCTCCTTGCTCTTGTAAAACGGGAACTTGCGTGAGAGGTTGAAGCTTTTTTTGCGCTTCACTTTAACTGGCTGCTGATGTGTGGGTGAAGGGGGGCGGGGAGGCGGAGGGCAAAAACAAAAACAGACGAGCTTTCAATGAAGGTACTCCACAACCATGCAAAAACAGGGGGGTGAAATGCAAACAATTCACATCCAATGATGAACATGAGAAATAGGTAATGGGTGAAACTGAATGGATCAATGTGAAGGAGGCGGCCGTCTGAAGTCCAAATCAAACATTCACCGTTTATAAATATATCAGGATCAATAATCATTTCTGTACAGCAGATTTATGCTCATGAAATTGAAACCTGACAGATCAAACCTGGACAGGTGCATCTCGGTAACTTAGACCATCAGCAAGAAGTTGGTTTATATCAGTAATTCAGTTCAAAACGACAAACCCGTTATAAATATTAATCAAGTATTCATCTGCGTTAGTTTAGTTGGTTCATTCTTACATCTCATGAATATCCAACATGAAGTTTCTCAGAAACTGACTTGGACGCCAGCAGATGACGGCTCCTCAAACCATCACCGACTGTGGAAACTTCACACCTCAAACAACTTGGATTCTGTGTCTCTCCACACTTCCTCCAGACTCTGGGACTTTGACTCCCAAATTAAAGGCCAACTTTAGTTCTATCCTACGAGAGGACTTTGGACCACCGAGCAACCGTCCAGGCCGTTCTTCTTCTCAGCCCATGTAAAAACCTCTTGACGTTTCTTCTTCAGGACTGGCTTGAAGCAAGGAATGCACAGTTGTAGCCCATTTCCTGGTTGCAAACATTTTTCATGCTAGTTGTTCCTGTTTCTTGTGTGCTTCTTTATTGCCATTTTCTTTAGTTATGACCCTATGTGAGTTACCCTCCTTGTGGAGGATGCCAGTGACCCTCTGCTCGATAACTGTCAAGTCAGCAGTTTTCTTCATGACGGTGTAGCCATTAATGTTTCTATAACATAACATTTCTGTCTTAAAAACATTTGGCTGATGATCTGGTGCAATAATCTCATTTTCTAAGGAAGCAAATTTGGGTTTTTTATTAGCTGCAGGGTTTAATCATCAGAACAAAGAGAAATGAACCCTGTAATCTACAGCGGTTGGACAATGAAACTGAAACACCTGTCATTTTAGTGTGGGAGGTTTCATGGCTAAATTGGACCAGCCTGGTAGCCAGTCTTCATTGATTGCACATTGCACCAGTTAGAGTAGAGTGTGAAGGTTCAATTAGCAGGGTAAGAGCACAGTTTTGCTCAAAATATTGAAATGCACACAACATTATGGGTGACATACCAGAGTTCAAAAGAGGACAAATTGTTGGTGCACGTCTTGCTGGCGCATCTGTGACCAAGACAGCAAGTCTTTGTGATGTATCAAGATCCACGGTATCCAGGGTAATGTCAGCATACCACCAAGAAGGATGAACCACATCCAACAGGATTAACTGTGGATGCAAGAGGAAGCTGTCTGAAAGAGATGTTCGGGTGCTAACCCGGATTTTATCCAAAAAACATAAAACCACGGCTGACCAAATCACGGCAGAATTAAATGTGCACCTCAACTCTCCTGTTTCCACCAGAACTGTCCATCAGGAGCTCCACAGGGTCAATATACACGGCCGAGCTGCTATAGCCAAACCTTTGGTCACTCATGCCAATGCCAAACGTTGGTTTCAATGGTGCAAGGAGCGCAAATCTTGGGCTGTGGACAATGTGAAACATGTATTGTTCTCTGAGGAGTCCACCTTTACTGTTTTCCCCACATCCGGGAGAGTTATGGTGTGGAGAAGCCCCAAAGAAGCGTACCACCCAGACTGTTGCATGCCCAGAGTGAAGCATGGGGGTGGATCAGTGATGGTTTGGGCTGCCATATCATGGCATTCCCTTGGCCCAATACTTATACTAGATGGGCGCGTCACTGCCAAGGACTACCGAACCATTCTTCAGGACCATGTGCACCCAATGGTTCAAACATTGTATCCTGAAGGTGATGCCGTGTATCAGGATGACAATGCACCAATACATACAGCAAGACTGGTGAAAGATTGGTTTGATGAACATGAAAGTGAAGTTGAACATCTCCCATGGCCTGCACAGTCACCAGATCTAAATATTATTGAGCCACTTTGGGGTGTTTTGGAGGAGCGAGTCAGGAAACGTTTTCCTCCACCAGTATCACGTAGTGACCTGGCCACTATCCTGCAAGAAGAATGGCTTAAAATCCCTCTGACCACTGTGCAGGACTTGTATATGTCATTCCCAAGACGAATTGATGCTGTATTGGCCGCAAAAGGAGGCCCTACACCATACTAATAAATTATTGTGGTCTAAAACCAGGTGTTTCAGTTTCATTGTCCAACCCCTGTATGTCACGATATACCCCCAGTTTTTCTGTTATTCTCTGAAAAATATGACAAAATAATATCATTGCTTACTTTTTTCCAACTTTATTTTAAAGTGACATTTTACGGAGCCCGCGAGGGGACATGGGGGATCTTTTTTCTTTTGCGTCCCCACGCAATACTTTTGCGTTCGCTTGCAAAAGTTGTTAATCACCTTGAGAATTTTAGCAAAATTTATCCATGAAACCTCCCACACTAAAATGACAGGTGTTTCAGTTTCATTGTCCAACCCTTGTATATCGTTATTGTGATATAAAATAGTCTATATCGCACTACCTGTGTCTAATCAAGCTCTACAAGTATTAGTTTTTCAACTGAATCCCAAACATCAATTAACTTTTTGATGATGTTCTAGTTTACGGAGAAGCACCTGGACATATTTTGTTTGTTTAACTGAGGGAACAAAAGCTTTGGAGGTTACAAAGAGATCATCTCCAGGGAGCTCCTCTGTAATGTGTAGCACTCTTTGTGCTTGCTTTGATAAACAGGTGCTGGTCCCTGGGAGGAAGGAGGACGTCTCCCTGAGAGCCCAGCAGCAGCTTTGTGGACAGCCGCTGGAGCACCGGGGCAGCTGGTCCTCCACACTTACCCTGTTGGACTCAATCATGCCTGTCCTGGCGTGGAACTTGACTGTTTTTAATCTAGCTCGCTCTTTCTTTTCCACTCTGAAAAAAAAAATAAAACAAACAATATTTTTGGATTTTGGATGGTATTCCTCAAGGTTTTTCTGAAAAAAAAAAATGAAAAAAAAAACAACAAGCAAAGGAGGATAATACCTTTTCTTGCTTGGAATGACCCCAATCTGCTCGCTCTCTCCGTGAGGCGTGACGAGCCTCGCCTGCCACCACTCGTCATCGGAAGCATTTATGACATGAAGGATGTCCCCGTAAGAAAAACTCAGGCCTTGGCTGGGCAGGCAGCTGTCTCGTGTTCGATCGTAGTCAAAGAGAGCTCTACAAAAACAACAAAGCTTTCAGTGCTTACATTTATTTTAAAAAAACAAACTTTAAAGCTAATAAACAGGAGAAAAAAGGACCAGAAATGCCAGATACAATCTTTCCCCTCCTAACTTTCTGTCTTAAGTAAACTTTTCCTCTTTTAGGTCAGTTAGGTCAGTTAAAAATATTAACCTTGCTAAATGCCAGATTAATAAGAGATTGTTTTTATTTCTTCATACCGTGTAAGTAAACATCTAACTGTATCCTCTAAAAAAATTTAAAAAAACAAATATTTAAAGTATGAGCTAAAGTATGAGCTTACCATGGTGCTGTGTGTTTAAGAGTAGATGAGAAATAATCAAAAGTGTAAATAAACTATCAATAATATTAAAAGCAGCCATATACATAAACGTATTCACTCGCCTCTGCAACAGGTTCAGCTGTGAAATTTCCTTCTCACTAAATATTCCACAGTCAACAATGGTACTACGAGACAGTGGAAGTGATTGGGAACAGCAGCAGTTCAGCCACAGAGTGGTGTACCTGGAGCAGAGGTCGGCACTTTCTACAGTCTATAACTTCATGTGGCCTTCAGACTAGCTCAAGAACAGTGCGCAGAAAGCTTCGTAGGACGGGTTTCCAAGCCTTACATCATGCAATGCAAGCTGCTGGGTGCAGTGTTGTAAAGTAAGCTGCCTCTAGAGCGGTGGAGACGTGCTCTTTGGAGTAACGAGTTACGCCTTTCTGTCTGGGTTTGGTTTCCAGGGGAACGACGCTTGACTGCACTGTGTCAAATGTAACGCTGGTGTAGAGGGGGTTTCTTAGGAGTTGGGCTCTGCTGCTCCAGTGAAAGGACCACTTAGTGCTTTTGCACGCCAAGACATTCCAGACAGTTTCATGCTTCCAACTTTGTGGGAACAGTTTGGTGATTTCCCTTCCTGTCGTAAAATGACTGCACCGGTGCACAAAGCGAGCTCCGTAAAGACATGCAAGAGTGAGTTTGGTGTGGAGGAACTGCCCTCCGCCTGGTAGAACACCTTTGGGATGAATTACAGCAGAGACTCCGAGCCTACCCTTCTCATCCAACATCAGCGTCTGACCTCACATATATAACGTTAATAAAAAGCATGAAGGCAGGTCAGCAGATACTTTTACCACAATAGTGAATGTACACGTTCTAAAATGTACCTGTTATAAAACCTTTCCTCAACAAACACCTTCATTGTCTGGCAGTTTCACACTATGTTGTTGGACAAGTAAACCATCAGCCAATTCTGAAGGAATTAATACCTGCTGTACAGGTTTAGGCTTTCCTTGACCTACGACCTAACATTTACAGGTCACATGGCACCGAGCAGGCTGCAACCCGACCATTTTGTTCATCCGTTTTCAGGGTTTAGCTGACATAATCCTGCTAACTGAAACTAGATCTGGAAAGACAAACAATGGTGAATCGATCGAGCTGCAATTTAAGGGACGCTTATCAAGTCTGCTGTTAACACAGACAGACGACTGATAATCAAATTCCCTGCGTTAGCCATGTTGCAGCACCTTGACATTCCTGTTACAGAGAGCAGGAAAACACAGGACATCTTTAAAGTGATCCTTGCAGGCTGAAGGCTCACATTACTAGAGCTGGGCAGGGAGGATAAGGCAGCTCCTGCTTCAGTCAGCAAACTAGACAGCTTTTGCAACATAACCGTAGGCTTAGTCACCTGCACAGGAGCAGGATCGGCTCTACATGCCTCACAGGAAACGGTCTATATGAGACAGGCGTGAGTCAGACTGGTCAGCACTCCTGACTATAGCAGGACAATAAGATAACCCCTAAACAGCTTTGAAATTATGATTTATGTGAAAATACTCAGGCCTTCGCATTCATTTTACAACCTAAAACATTAAAACTTATATGTCTATAGTTCCGCTTTAAATATGGAACTTGGATAAACCTGAAACTTAAAAAGGAAGGAAGGAGGAGCGGCGCTGATGGTGTAGGGGTTAAGCGCACGACCGTATGCAGAGGCTGCAGTCCTCGAAGCGGCCGTCCCGGGTTCGAGTCCCGGACCCGGTGACATCTGCCAAATGTCTCCCCCTCTCTCTACCCCTCTTTCCTGTCTGCCTACTGTCAAAAAATAAATAAAGGCCACTAGTGCTGAAAACATATCTTTAAAAAAGGAAAGAAGGAAATGAACCAAGAGGAGACATGGAAAGAATGAGGGAGGTAGGACACAGGGAAGGAAGGAAGAAATGGAAGAACAAAGGGAGGAAAGAAAGGACAGACTAAAATGGAACAAGAAATTAATGACAGGGGAGGGGCAGAAGTAAGGAAGAAATGACAAGTAGAAAAGCAGTAAGAGCCTGAGTTATAGGGGAAAGAGAGAAAGAAGGACACAAGGAAAGAAAGGAGTTAGGACAAATTGAAAGAACAAAAAGGATAGAGGCAAGGGATGTAGGATACAAGGACGTGAGGCAGGAACAAAGGAAGGACACAAGAAAAAGTAGGAAGAGAGGAAGGACAAGGAAGAAAAGAGGAAGGGAGAAATAAATGAAGAAAGGACATAAGAAAGGGAGGAAAGAAGGGATGTAGGATACAAGGACTAGCATGGAAGAAAAGACAAGAAGACGAAGTAGTAAAGACACGATAGGGAGGAAGGAAGGACAAACGAGGAAAGAGGAAAAAGGTAAAGAAGCAAAGGATGGAGGGATGAATGAAGGATGCAAGGAGGCTAGGACGGACAGAAGGTTGTATATGAGAAAGGAAAAACAGAGGCGCATTAGCAGGAAAAAGCAGTGTTGTTCTGTGCTCTACTGCCCCGACTAATCATTGTTAACTAGTAAATTTGTTTAAAATCATACATTCAGTCTTATAATAAATAATGAAGGATAATAATCATGCTCAGTCTTTTACTTTTAGATTTGAAGTTATAACGGACAGCTTTAGGAGCAAATGCCTCTCCATGAATGTTTACTGCAGGATGCATCGATACAAAAATAAACCAAGTCACACAACATGAAAAATGGATTTCTCTGCAAGACACCTGCAGAAAATGAATAAAAATGGCACCAATCTTCATCTTTGTAAACTCATGTTTGTTTGGTAAAACCAGTGAAACAGTCAAAATCTCATGTCAAAAATCCACAAAAACATTAGTAAGAGATAAGGCCTTTAAGCCGAGGTTAGAGCTTCTGCACAAACACATAGAAGCACTTTGACTATGGAGTTACATCACATGCTGGATTCACCTTGACCCTTGTTCAGCCTTTATGACTTGCTGTGGTTGTGTGAGCAGAGGGCTGCCACCTGCTTTCATTTCTAAATGAACCTCCATCCAGTTTGGCAACTGGCCCAAAGTGTCATAACGCGAGTCACTTTGACGAGTCCTTCTGTCAATCTGCATTAAAAGAAGCTGAGGCAATGTCATCTGAGGCGTCAAAACAGCAACACGGGGTGTCCGTCAGCTTTTAGAAGATGAATGCTGTCAACCCGATGCACCAAATTAAACCTTATCTCACAGATTAGCTTAAAATTAAAAAAATGTTTCACCACGCGATCTGTGCCATGTGTGCCTGTTTTTTTAGAACACGTGCGTTCAGGCTTCTTTCACCCCCACAGACAAGCTGAGGTTTGTTATGCAAGAGTGGTTATTTTAACAGCAGATTTCTGAATTTGATGTAGTGAGTGCAGCTGTGTGTGTGTGTGTGTGTGTACCTGACATAGAGGGAGCGCTTCTCGCTGGTGCGTAGGGAGCCTGATCCTGAGCTCATGCTGCTGTTCATCATCTGCTCCCTCAGGTCGTGGATCTTTGACTCAAAGCGACTGTACTCTGCCGTGGAAGAAACAGAAACACAAAAAATGTGTCAACATCACCTCAAAAATGGGGAAATGGGTCCTTCAGCAAACAGGCTCCCATCCTGTAGGTACAGCATTACCGTCTGGTTCATACAGAAGAGCCCACTGAGTGTTATTTGTGCTTTAACATCACCAGAGACTAGAGTGCTATTTATCCAGCAGTAAACTAAAGTGAATAGAGGAAAGGTTGAGAGAATCCTTAAGCTGATTAATGCCCCCAGGTCCAGATGGTTTATCACAGATCTGCCTTACACATCCTGTAATGTCTCATGTCAGGTGATTAATTACACTGATGAATTAAGTTCAACATGCGCTCTTTAGTGGGCTTTAGAAAAGGGGGAAGGCCTCCAAGTTTTTCACATGCGCAGCCATTTGTCAAAGGTATGTAAATCCAGTAGCAGCTCCTCAGCTCAGGGATGATGTATGAATCCAGCTGGACCTTCTCATTAAGAAGGCTCTCATTAGCCTGCTGAGCGCAGCGAGCTTTGTGCCGAGGCTGCTGGAACGAGCGAGGCCCCCGCACCAGAGAGCTCGAGTAGATAAACAGATGAGCCAGAAAAACGAGGTACTGAGGTGATCACGCAGGAGATGTGCTGGAGACAAACAAAATGCAATATACACTCACTGACCATTTTATTAACACACCTTGCTAACACCAGGTTTGACCCAATTTTCCCTTCAGGACTACCTGGCATTATTGTGGCATAGATTCAGCGAGGTGTTAGAAACCTTACGGGATTTTGGGTCCAGGTTGACATGAAGGCATCAGCAGGGTCTCATTTCATCCAATGACCCTTCTATGCATATTTGGAAGATGATGGTGCCTGAAAAGCTCAGTAGATCAACAGCTTCTGAAATAACCCATCAGCCACCAACAAACACGCCATGATCAACGTCACATAAATCCACTTTTGTTCCTTTTCTGATGCCCAGTGTGAACTTCAGGAAGTCACCAACGCAACGTGTAAAGGCCTGATAGCACTGAGTTGCTGTAATGCGATTGGCTGGTTGTGTAAACAAGCAATCGAAGAGGTGTGCCTAGGTACGGGCAATATTAACTTCAATCTTTTGATATTTTGTGGTATTTATTGCAACAACGATACAAGTATGATAAAAAATGTATTTCCAACTTCTTTTTAGGTCTTTTTTGTGCCACTAGTGGCCTTTATTAGTTTTCCAAAGTAGGCAGAGAGGGACTGAGGAGGAGAGAGGCGGAAGACATGCTGCATAGGTCTCTGGTGTCGGGACTTGAACCTGGGACCTGGCAGAAGATGGTATACGAGTCTATGGGTCGAGTGCGATAACGCCACATCCTGCTCTTAGAAAGCATAGCCACTATGAAATAGGATTCTTTCAAAATTAGTAAAATGTTTTGATTGGGGTTTTCATACACTAACTGGAATTTATCCTTCTCGTGATAAATCCAAAAAATTCTCAAGATTGAGAATTGTTTCACAATAAATGCCCATCCCTAGGTGTACCTAATGAAGTGGCCGGTGGATACACAATACTAGATTCATGGAAAGAGACGGGATTTTAGAAATATATCTAAGAAAACCACAGAAATTGAGATGTAATCAGTGTAGAACATGTTTATACTCCAGTTTTGGATTATATCACAGCCTTTATTGCGACTCAAGAACAACTTCCTCTCCGAGGTCAAAAGGAGTTTCAAACACTAACAAAACAGCAGCCTGTGATGGTGATGTTATTGGTAAATACTCCAACGATTATATTAGGTGCAATAAATCCACGGGTTTTCCACTTTGGTTTTACGTGTTTTTTCCGACACTCTCTGTGGCCTTTACCCTCTAAGACACTGTACTCCGTCAGGTGTGGACATCAACGGCTCTTGATTTCAAACCGTCCGCTGTTGTGGTAATTTTGCTCCCCCCCCCCGATACCACAGCAATCATATTTGCAGTATATTGTGGATTCCTAGCTCACATTTTTCCAGACGAAGTCACATGCTGACAGCAGAGTATCATTTTGACAGATGGGGCATTTTAATATCGCAGAGTCCTGTGGGACGAGATCATCTGACAACCTCGCAGCGTTACCAAAACAATGCAACATACCTTGATCATAATTAGTCGACAGAAAATGGGGATAATTGACTGCCATGGGGATCAACTCCTACCTCACCGCTTCATAACTGAAAGCTGGAAACACTTCTTGCAACGTGAGCCACCTGAGATCAAAGTCCATTTTCTATCAGACAAACACAAGAAGTAGCCTTAAAAAAGCAAACATGCTGAAGTTGGTCCCAAGCCCCTGGAAAACACTGAACAGGTGCAAAAACAAGTTCTAACCCACTCCCTGCTTAAACCTACTGGGAACTGAAAGCAAACAGCTCCCCACCCTTTTCTCTACTCAAAGGGTTAAACAATGCATCAGAGTGACGCTGCAAGGTGAGGTAACCAGACACTGCCTGACTGGCTGTAACCAGGAGCAACCATCTAGCACTCCTCGAAATGGGATTGCATACGCGGAAACAGCCATTCAGCGGAGTCCAACTGGCTTTCAGGCACAGGAGAGAAGGGAACGGAGCACGTGAAGCAGCTGCTGGGGAGAAGAGGGACTGCAGAACAAGACGAGGAGTAGCTGAATAAAGGGAGCACCATTAAAAGCCCTCCTTCACAATACTACCATCCTCACAGCTTGTTCTAAGAGCAGCGCCAGCGAGACAGAACAAGTGCAATCAGAAGCACAGGTGGTGATTTATGTCCAAATGACTCATCTATATAGTGGAAATTCAGGAGAAGCAGAAAAGGCAATGCAATCAGTTTTAACCCTGAGCAGAAAGTTGGAGTGGTGATCATAAGATAAACCATAAAAAGCCACCACACCTTTCTGATGATGGTGATATTAGGCCACAGGAAATTCTGCAAGAGTTTAGCATAAAGACAGACATTCAACCTATCTGTATAACGAAGCACTATAATCATAAACAATGGAATTATATTACTTATTAAAAGTAAAGGGGAGCAATTATCCAGGCGACTGAAGATGACAACATGGAAGCGCAGCCACAGTAATGCAAACGAATCTATCTGCACTGTGTCAAAGAATAAGGCAGTAGCAAACACTCCAGTTAACTACAGCAGCAAGTTTTAGCACCAAATCAGTGTCTGCTTCTTTTTAAATTAGATGTTGGTCATTTTTACCTCAAGGATCAGAAACTTATTATGCAGGCACTAATACTGGTCTGTGTCTGTTCACGGCCCTGGATGATTCTGAAACAATTTAGGAATGTTCAAACTATTGTTTAAAAGCTGTAACCTAAGTTTGAGAACGGCCAAATGCAGAACTCGGAAGAGTCCGAGCCCAGGACCCAGTTCATGGTGAACATGTTTCAACACTGCAGCTGGAAAAACGAAAATCTCGTCACATCTGTCACCACCAACCAGAAGTCAACCGAGCAAGACTACTGCAAAGTGTTGCAAAAGACTCACAACTGTAATCAGTTGTTAAGAACCAGGGCTTTAGCTCCAAGCACTGGAGCCAACATCCTTTCTCAGAAATGTTTCCCTGACACAGCAGTTCCCTCGCTCTTCCACAAGGTCAAACATGAAATCATGGAAGCACTAAAGAAAGGTGGGTAGAATGGTCCTAACGAGATGCAAGGACCTGCGTCCCAACCAGAACGCTGCATTTTAATCACTGATGAGTGGCAGCTAGCATCTTATTCAGTGCAAACACTTTTGATTTGTCTCATAAGTGGAAGCTGGGAGTCATTTCCCCTCCGGTGATGGGATTCAACTTCAGGAATACCAGCCAATAAAATATTTCTCACCATTTCATGCATTCAAATACTAAAGGAACATGTTCACAAATAAATGTTTAACAGTATTATGTGTGCTACTAGTTTATTGCGGTACAAACTGTAAGATGAGCTATTAAATAGTTTAGAACAGCAACTTTCACTATGCTCTGCAGCAAATAAAGTGCTAAGAAGTATGTAGTTTTAGTTGCTGGAATGGGAAACTTCCCGCCTTGGTTTAACAGAAAGGTGGACATAACATTTTACACTGTTAAAGTTACTCAGTTCAGCAGTGATAATTAATGGTTTCTGTAAAAGCTGCTTTTATAAAAAAAAAAAAAAAAAATTTATTAATTGTTTTGAAGTACTTAATTCTCTGGTTTTTGTTTTAGTAAAGGATCTTATATTCCTATTAACTGGGGTTAAGGACAGGTGTTCATCCATCCATCGTCTATACCTGCAATTTTAGAATAAGCAATAGTAACAAAGAGTCACGTTTGTGGACGGTGGGACATACCCAGAGACAACCCACGCATGCAAACGCCACGCAGAAAGATTCGAACCCGGAACCTTCTTGCTTCAAGGCAACCCACAAGGCAACCTCAAATTATTCAAAATAAGTTGAAGACCACATGCATTGTTTGTAGTGAGAGCTGTGATTTGTGTCCAGCTAACCTTTAAAATAATCAATGATTTGTTTTATGATTAAAAGCAGCTTAATTAAGGTTCATTTACATTGGACTCGGTTTCTATTACAACTTCATGGGAATATTGCTAATGTTTATTTTGCAATAAAACCCCATGTGGGTAAATTCGGTTAAATTTAAACCGCGGAAGCATTTAAGTCATAAAAAGATGGATGTTTAAAAAAAAAAAGATGATATGAAAACAGGTTTTTTCCTCCTGTCACTTGGAAAACCATAAATTCCCAAATAATCAGACAAACTGTGATTTCTCCACAAAAAAACATTTTGACAACAGTTTAAAAGTTCTTCACTCCTCAGGTGAAAACCACCAAATGTTCTGTATAATTTTGTTGACCGACACATTCCTGACTGGTGATCAATCCTACATAAATAATTCATTAAACAGAAACAAGTACCTGAGACGTGGATATCTACAATTATGACACTGAAATCCAGGTTCCTTATTTCAATTAACACTCCAGAGCTAGTCTGTATTTTTAGGAGTGACCCACAGGAAGAAAAAAAAAAAGAAAGCGAGCTAATAGAAACTGGGACTATTCTGTATCTCACTCCCACTGTGCGCCCTCATTAGTTGTACAGCTTTTTATTTTATTTTGGGGGACGGAGGCTTCTTGTTTGATCCAGTTATGCAACACGGAAGGGGGGGAGGTGTGCTTGTAATGTGATAAAGTGCTATGTTCCTGAAGAAAGTCAAGCTAGTGGATGCTAACACCCCATGTTATAGTGGACTGCAGACAGTGTGTGTACAACTGAGCTTAAATGTGTTTACAAAGGTATCAAATGCACAGTGTTGTGAGTTTAATGAGGGTGACACATTTCCTCCATACTTCTCCTCCCATTTCCAAAGGCTTAAAGCAATTGCATTCTTTCATGGTGTGGCGCAGGGGTATGCATACATACAACCCTCTTCGTGAATTAGATTTAAAGACCTGATGATGGTGCAGACACCCAGGATGGCCTCCTGCTGGAGCCTGGATACTGTACCTTGGCCCCTCTTAGCGATCAGAGCTGGCCTTCGATCAAAGGTCCATTGATGCCCAGTCCCCAGCCTCTGAGAAAACTCTCCAGGCAGTTTGCTTGGCACTCATCTTCCACCCCCCCTTTGATTGACTTGTCCCTGCACAGCTCATTGGGGGTTTCTTCTGCTCTAAACTCAAACGAACAACATGTCACACACCCCTTTAAGATGCCAGCCGAATTGCTGGCCACAGATCGCCGGAGGGGATGCAGGAAGTCAATCATTTGCCAGCACTTGGCATGTTGGTTCAGAGTAGTTAAGAAGGACTGTACACTAGCAGATAAGTCCTTTACTGCGTAACAAAGAGGGCACCGAGCTGACAGCGTGAGCATTTGGTATGGAAAACAAAGCTCCCCTTTAACTAGCTGCATAATTATTCAAGATTCTGCCTGAATGATTTGGCATGCAAGACAACGTGATCCAGGAGGCCAACGGGCCAAGTGTGACCATTTATTATCTGTGTTTGGGAACCAGAAAAAAAAAAAAAAAAAAAAACTGCACTCCTGTCAGATTTAATCTCAGTCAGTGGGTCTTTAACTCACCCAGGTCCTGTTTCACATTAATTTCAATGTCTTTTGTATATTACTTGATATCCGAGGCTTGGTTTGTATAGAAAGTTATGGAGAGAGAGAGAGAGAGAGAGAGAGCATGCTACAACTTATGCCCCATCACATTCCTGACATAGTCCAAATCTGAAAGCCCAGCCAAGATGTAAAGCTCTCAATATCCTCTGTAGTGTTGCTACAGTACCACTGCAACATGCTTGGATACACTGACAAACAATAACTGAAAGAGGCCAGAATGCAGCGCAAAGCTGGTGGAGCCATTTTGTTGAATTAAAGCAGAACAACCTCTGTAATTTATTCAGTCAGCAGGAAAATAAAAAAGCAGTTAGTGTTTTAAGGAATTAAGATGTAAGTTTACAGCTTACAGGTGAGGTCATATCAGCAAGCTCACAAACACACCTGTCTGACCACACCTGACTCCCCCTTCCTTAAGGTTAAAGTTACACAATAAAAACTGTTGAATGGCTCCACTTCACCCAGCCTTAAATCCACTAAAGTGGGTCATAAAATGATTGGGTCTCCAGGTAATGGCAGGAGCTGACATCTGAGGTATGGGTGAGGCTGGCAAATAGTAGTTGGACCTTTATTTCAAGGCTGGTGTTTCACAGCTTCTCGTCTCGCTAAAATAATGCTCAGATACTTGAGTGGTGCGCTTGTTTTTTTTTTTGTTTTTTTTTGCGTTATATTGGTAGATTAAAACTACAGCTTAGTATCAAACGTCCTCTATACCTTAACAGGTTAAACGAGAATTTCCACTCACGGTGTTTGTTCCTGATTCAGAGGGTTGGTATTCTCGACAGCTTCCCTCTTCGGCTCACCTCGGCTAAATAAAGAAGGTGGTTATTGTTTCGCTGTGGCCGCCGGTGGTTTCTTTATCCAGCCATTAGGGAGTTCATGCGGCTTCGGCACTGCTGCTGCATCCGAGCCCATCCCCCATCCACACCGCCAGGGAGAGACCGATAAAGTTTGCCGCTTTCCACCTTCACCGTGACCGCATTCAAACTTTCTTCCGGTGTCTCAGTGGGAGCTTAGAGTCTCCTTTCCATCGCCACCCGGGTGTGTGTCCACAAACGGCGGCTTGTCGTCGGGGCTCGGAGTTCGAACAGGAGCGGACGGGAGGTATTATTTTACCCGCCTTGGAGCTGGCTCAACTCTGCAGCCAGGAGCCCGCCCCTGAACCTGATTACTCCTTCCAGCGGATCTATCCGAAACACCGCCCCTGTTTCCCGGCTCTAGCAGCACCGGCTACACCTGACTGCACGACCGAAACGGCACCGAATCCCCCCAGGACCACACTGTCTTTAGATTGCTGGACTTGACACAACTAAAAACAGCTAAAACAAAAGAAGCTGGGCTATTTCATTGCTAGGTGGGAAACTTGCCATTATAGTTACTACATTTCCCACAATGCAAGGAGGCGGGGAAGCTTTTTACACACATGTTCTGGCTTAAAAATAGCTTCTAAGTTTACAGAAACTAGTTTTAAGGTTTTTTTTGAAGGTACTGCGTTTAAAACAAGGTACAACTAATTGAAAACAAAAAATATATTAGCACAAAAAATACAGAGGCGTTCCCACTAAGGGGATGGAGGTTTGAGCAGGGGCAACCTTAAATCATTTTACTCTCTTGATATTTTCTTCCACGAGTTTAAAACAGCAAAGGATAATAATCCACAGTGGCAACATTTATTTTTTAATATTATTAGGTTTTTTGTCCTTTATAGTGCCCCTCAAATGAAACAAACAGATCACATATTTAGGTCACAAATTTAGGGCAGTTACATTTTCTTTCAAAATCAAGGACAGTACTATAAAATGTATGTTCTAACATCTCAAATAAAGCTGATTATTTATTTATTGGTTTATTTCCATCTGTTTTCACGTGTTCAGTAAAATAAATAGTATATACTTTCCAATTTGGATGTAAGCTAACTTGCAATATCTGTCCCTAGATGGGCTTCAACTTATGTGAAAACAAACACTATTATACAAAATTTAAAAGCCAAATACAAAACAGAGTGATTCAGACCCAACAATACAAAACTCCTCAGTTAATTTTAAAATGATGCTACTAAGAGTCTAGTTTTATTTTTACAGGTAAGGTGATCTAAATATCAATCCCTCCCAGAGAAGGCTGGTCGTCCCACCAAACAGTTTCCACTGGATGCTCCACCAGTCACTGAACCAGCAGCTCAAAGAGAAACTATAATGAGCCTTATTATATAAACATTTAAAAATGAGTGTGAGTTTGGAAAATGAAACATTTTCCCAGTTCATTATAATTGGCGTCTTACGAATGTGACAGTGATGATTCCTACTAAGCATTGTACCCAATATTTTCATCATCTGATTCTATCTTCAGTGATACACAGTAGTTCAAATGAGAATTTTTTTTTTTAATATTTGCAACGTGAAATGGTTAACAAACTCTTTATTAGTATGAAGACAAGCTTGCTTCTGCAATACTATTTAATATCTTGACACGTTTGTCAAACATTAAATGAGAATCCAAAACGGCATATTTTACTCGGATATACATTGCGTGGAAAAGTATTTGCCTCCTTACAGATTTTGTCTGGTTTTGCTTTTTTGTCACACCTAAATGTTTCGGACAATCAAAAATTATATAAATATATACAAATTTCAGAGTTTTTAATGGTGACTTTATTTATTAAAAAGGGAAAAAAGCCAACTTGTACATATGTGAAAACCAAACCTAGTAACTGGTTTTTCCACTTGTGGCAACAACCAGCATCAAGTGTTTTTAATAACTGCCAATAAGTCTTTTGTGGAGGAATTTTGGGCCACAGTTCTTTGCATAATTGTTTTAATTCAACCACACTGGAGGACCTTCAAGCATGAACAACCTGTGAAGAAAGGTGAGCATCAGTTACCAAGTAAAAGCTGCTCTCACATGTTCAACTCAACACAGATACGATCACTAGCGCAGAAATCACAGAGTAATACTTCAGCTGCTGCTTTGAACTTCATTACTGAGAATTTCTAACTTTGTATTTTTTTCTGGCTTGTTGGCAGATCGCTGTGTGAACTCAGCACCAAGCATGCTGAGTTTTTAAGCAACACGGACAACCATAGAAACTGTCTTCCATTAACTGGCAAAATGATTTTCCCTTTGCAGCATCTCCTCCAGGTGCAGCAAGGCTGTAAAGCCCTCACTGCAGCATGCACAGTGTTGGCAGTTTCCCCCGTCAAGCTGCAGTTTGATCTCATTTAGAAGGCTCATTAAATGATGCTGAAACCAAACCTCACACAGAAACTTTCATCCCAGACCTCTGTGGTCTCTCTCTTCAGTTTTCACTCACGCAACTCACACAACACTTTGTACTAATTACGTGTCCTTTGTAAACTCAATATATAATATTTAAGCATATGGATAAAGTGTAATGTTAATAAGAGTCAGGGTGAAACCAGCCAGATACTCAAAACTATAAAAAAGCAATATAAGGAGAATTAGCATGTTGTATTAAGTTAAACAAGACACGGGCTTCTGAGTGAAGAACAGACATAGAAGTAATAATAATAATAATTGGGTTTGTCAGGCTGCTCTGAACACCTGACCATAAGCCCAGCTACATTTACTGCTGCATGTGCATTTCTTTTAATGTGACTGCAACCGTTCAGACATTTTGAAAGGTGATAGGTATAGTTTACGTAGGGAGACCCACTAACATTTCCGTCTCAGAGAAGCCCTGGTAAAGTGGTATTTGACACCTACACCTTCAGTTACCACTGGATCCTGGGACAGCAGTGGATGCTTGATAGGAACTGAAGAGTCATTTCAGTTTATTATATTTCCACTGCTTTACAAACAACCTTTAAGTGCTTCAGCTTTCAAAACCAAGGCTACAGTTGTTCTAATAACAAAATTTGGAGAAATATTTAGTACCCTTTTTTTTGCTGCTCACCAAATAATGTGAAAAATCACCTAGACGACTTACAAAACCAGTAGATTTCTGCTATGAGCTACAGCTTTTCTTTAAAAAATATGAGAAAGAGTGTTTGGCCTTTACCTTACATGGTGGAATGACAAGGAGCTGTTTTATTACCCAATTTTGCTAATAAAACAAAAGACTAATAGATTTTTGTGAATTGAGGCCAATCTCTGAGGGCTTCTAAAATAGATTAACTTTAAATTAGCTGGAAATTTAATAGACAATTTCCAGCTCCAATGGGACTAATATGTTGACTTTGTGCACTGTGAAAATTATTTTACAAGTGAAATTATAACAAGCACTTAATGAGGATTCAAACAACGATCATCAGGGCTGGAAAACTGTCCACACTGACAACGACAGCTACTGAAACAATGCTTTGCTGCCATTTTTACCAATAGGATTAATTTAACAGGATAAGATCAAGACACATGTGTGTTATAACATATTAATACATACAAGAAGACAGTAATTGCCTACCTTCAGGCCTGTACTGAGCAATGATGGTGACAGTCTGTCCTGCTCTCTTCAGAGCCGCAGCCGCCTGCTCATGAGTGGCATTCCTAAGGTTCACTCCATTCACCTGCAAAAAAGCAGAACATTTTATTAAGAAAAATTATTAGAAATTATTTAAAGGTGAAATACTTATTTGATTTGTGATCTTTAGAGATATATACACTCTCAGCTTTATGGACTATACTCATGTTAGGCACATTGCCTTGCAATGTATTTTACCGGGATTTTATTTAACAGACCAACACAAAAGTAGTGCATAATTGGGATGTGGAACAAAAATAACTTTGTTCGACATTTAATGAGGCAGACATTTATATTCAGCCCCTTTTATTCTGATGCCATTAAATAATATCCAGTCTCAGTATAAATGCAGCTGTTCTGCAAAGACCTCAGAGGTTTATTAGAAAACAAACATCACGAAGACCAAAGAACACAGCAAACAGGTCAGGGATAACGTTGTGGAGAAGTTTTAAGCAGGGTTAGGTTATAAAACAATAGCACTGTTTTTTCCATCTTCCTAAAATAGAAAGAGCATGGCACAAATACATCCCTACCAAGTCATGGCTGCGCACCTAAACTGATAGGCCAGACAAGGACAACATTAATCAAAGAAGTAGCCAAAAGAGCCATGGTAACACTGGAGGAGCTGCAGAGATCCACGGATCAGGTGGGAGAATCTGTTCGCAGAAGATACATTCGTTTTGCACACCACAGATCTGAACGATATAGAACGAAGAATGCCATTGGTGACAGAAGAAGCCATAAGAAGTCGCATTTGCCACAAGCCATGTAGCAAACCTCTGGAAGAAGTTGCTCTGGTCAGATGAGATCAAAACAGAGTTTTTTGGCCTACATGTAAAACGCTGCAGGAGAAAAGGATCCCTGTAAACCACCTGAAACCAGCATCCCCATGAAACAGGTCAGTGGTGGCAAAATTACATGGGGATGGTTTTCTCTAGCAGGGAAAAGGAAGCTGGTCAGACTTGATGGAGAGCTACACTGGAATGGTTTAGATAAAAGCCTATCCATGTGTTAGAATGGCCCAGTCAAAGTCCAGAAGTAAATCCAATCCAACAATTTGTGGTAGGTTTTGAAAGTTAATGTTCACAGACGGTCTCTATTCTGCTAAGAAGAAAAAATAACTTCTCTAGATGTGCAAACCTGGTGGAGAAATACCCCAGAAGACCTGCAGCTGTAACTGCATCAGAAGGTGGTTCCCCAAAGTGTTGCCTCAGGAAACTGAATACCAAAGCAGGTTGTATTTTTCAGATTTTTATTTGTAAAAATGTTGTAAAACACGCATCATTTTCCTTCTATTATGCACTACTTTGTGTTGGTCTATCACGTGAAATCCCGAAAAGTTTGGGAATGTAATTTGACAAGATATTAAAAAGTTTAAGGGGTGTGAATAATTTTGCAAGGCGCTGTTTGAATCTAAGATTTACAACAGTGCTAACCTTAACTTTTGCTGCATAATAAGCTATAATTAATTAGTTTACTTCGTGTAGGTATCTTTAGACTAAACTTCTTAATTCTTAAATATTATACATAATGCAAGCTGAGCTGAAGTAAATGAAGGCATATTTTTAAGCATCACTTTGTGCAGGGAGCAGCTTGGCTCCCTCAGAGTTGTTATGGATTTAATGTCTTGCTCAAGGACATATCTGTGTGGGCAGGTGTTTGCAGGCTTTCTGAACGCTGGGCCACCTTTAATTCTATCATCATTATTCTGACAGCGGTAGCTGACTGAAAATCTCACTCCCTCCAGCTTGTTACAGTTGTGGATGAGGGCAGACAGGAAGCCGGAAATTAAAATACTGACCGATAGGATCCGGTCACCCCTCCGCAGCTCGCCACTCAGATCAGCCGGCCCTCCAGCCAAGATAAAGGAGACAAAAATCCCCTCTCCATCCTCCCCACCGACGATGTTGAAGCCCAGTCCAGTGGAGCCCTTGTGCAACACCACCTTCCTTGGCTCCCTGCCAAAGAGGAAGAGACGGCGTGAGGGTGAAGGAAAGGACACAGGATAAATATACAGAAGATACCACAGGAGATCGATATACAGTACAGACCAAAAGTTTGGACACACCTTCTCATTCAAAGAGTTGTCTTTATTTTCATGACTATGAATATTGTAGCTTCACACTGAAGGCATCAAAACTATGAATTAACACACGTGGAATTATATACTGAACAAAAAAGTGTGAAACAACTGAAAATATGTCTTATATTCTAGGTTCTTCAAAGTAGCCACCTTTTGCTTTGATTACTGCTCCGTACACTCTTGGCATTCTGTTGATGAGCTTCAAGAGGTAGTCACCTGAAATGGTTTTCCAACAGTCTTGAAGGAGTTCCCAGAGATGCTTAGCACTTGTTGACCCTTTTGCTTTCATTCTGCGGTCCAGCTCACCTCAAACCATCTTGATTGGGTTCAGGTCCGGTGACTGTGGAGGCCAGGTCATCTGGCGCAGCACCCCGTCACTCTCCTTGGTCAAATAGCCCTTACATAGCCTGGTGGTGTGTTTGGGGTCATTGTCCTGTTGAAAAATAAATGATGGTCCAACTAAACGCAAACCAGATGGAATAGCATGCTGCTGCAAGATGCTGTGGTAGCCATGCTGGTTCAGTATGCCTTCAATTTTGAATAAATCCCCAACAGTGTCACCAGCAAAGCACCCCCACACCATCACACCTCCTCCTCCATGCTTCACGGTGGGAACCAGGCATGTAGAGTCCATCTGTTCACCTCTTCTGCGCCGCACAAAGACACAGTGGTTGGAACCAAAGATCTCAAACTTGGACTCATCAGACCAAAGCACAGATTTCCACTGGTCTAATGTCCATTCCTTGTGTTCTTTAGCCCAAACAAGTCTCTTCTGCTTGTTGCCTGTCCTCAGCAGTGGTTTCCTAGCAGCTATTTTACCATGAAGGCCTGATTCACACAGTCTCCTCTTAACAGTTGTTCTAGAGATGTGTCTGCTGCTAGAACTCTGTGTGGCATTGACCGGTTCTCTAATCTGAGCTGCTGTTAACCTGCGATTTCTGAGGCTGGTGACTCGGATGAACTTATCGTCCGCAGCAGAGGTGACTCTTGGTCTTCCTTTCCTGGGGCGGTCCTCATGTGAGCCAGTTTCTTTGTAGCGCTTGATGGTTTTGCGACTGCACTTGGGGACACTTTCAAAGTTTTCCCAATTGTTCGGACTGACTGACCTTAATTTCTTAAAGTAATGATGGCCAATCGTTTTTCTTTACTTAGCTGCTTTTTTCTTGCCATAATCCAAATTCTAACAGTCTATTCAGTAGGACTATCAGCTGTGTACTGTATCCACCTCCTGCACAACACAACTGATGGTCCCAACCCCATTTATAAGGCTTGAAATCCCACTTATTAAACCTGACAGGGCACACCTGTGAAGTGAAAACCATTTCAGGTGACTACCTCTTGAAGCTCATCAACAGAATGCCAAGAGTGTGCGGAGCAGTAATCAAAGCAAAAGGTGGCTACTTTGAAGAACCTAGAATATAAGACATATTTTCAGTTGTTTCACACTTTTTTGTTCAGTATATAATTCCACATGTGTTAATTCATAGTTTTGATGCCTTCAGTGTGAAGCTACAATATTCATAGTCATGAAAATAAAGACAACTCTTTGAATGAGAAGGTGTGTCCAAACTTTTGGTCTGTACTGTATGCAGGGTGTTTTCAGACAGCAGCCATCTTTGCTTTGTCTGTGTATGATACCAAAATATCAAGTACACTCATTACAGGACCTGTGAGAAGCAGACCTGCAGATCTCTCTGGATCCGTTGTTTTTGTTTGAAATACTTTAAACAGAACATTTAAATGATTTAGGTGGATGGGCACCACACAGTGGTAGAAGGCAGCAATTAACTCTGAAACACCCATGCAGTTGACATTATGCTAAAGAGACATGCAAAAGTTTGGGATTCCCGGTCTAAAGATTAGACAAGAGGAATCACCGCATACAGTAGATCCTTTTCCCCTAAACATGGTAAACAGCTTTTTGATTTCTTAAAAAAAAGGAAAAACAAGTATGACCTGTGAGGAGACAGAAAGATTTTACAACCTAAATATTCTACTTTATCTATCTATCTATCTATCTATCTATCTATCTATCTATCTATCTATCTATCTATCTATCTATCTATCTATCTATCTATCTATCTATCTATCTATCTATCTATCTATCTATCTATCTATCTATCTATCTATCTATCTATCTATCCATCCATCCATCCATCCATCCATCCATCCATCCATCCATCCATCCATCCATCCATCCATCCATCCATCCATCCATCCATCCATCCATCCATCCATCCATCCATCCATCCATCCATCCATCCATCTATTTTCTATACCTGCTTCCTTCCTTCAAATTCAGAAGATTTTTAACAGATTAGGAAAGTGCAGATGATGAAATCATAGCTTTGTAATCTTGTGCCAACATCTGAGTTAAATTACTTAAGTTACTTTAAGGCAACGCCTCAAACCCACTGCTTCCATGTGTGACTTCGTGGAAACCTCCATAGAAGTCAGCCAAGAAATCAGAAAGACATTTGTGGACAACTGGTCAACCTCTGCAGTTCAACACGCTTTGGTCTGAGAACAAAAGCAGAAGATGCTGTTAAATTACTGGCTGAAGCTGGTGAGAGTGGGTCATTACCCACAGTGAAGCAAGTCCTGAACCAACCTGGGCTGGAAGGCCACTCTGAGAAGAGGCCATTCCTCCAAAAGCAAGATAACAAAAAGCCAGATTACAGTTTGTAGACGGACTTAGGGACAAACACCCCAACTTCTGAGGACATGTCCTTTGGTCTGATGAGACTAAAACTGAATTATATCAAAAACCAAAGAAATGTGTGTACATTTCTGACTTTGAAGAAAGTAAAAAAATATTTTCTCTCATCATTCTGGCATTTAACTATTAGATATTGTTTTGGTAATCCTAAATGACCTAAAACAGGAAAAGATTTGTCAGATTTCATGTCAGACAATGAGAAAGAAGTGTTTATGTGTCCTTTTATACAGTTAGAGTAAACATGTGATTTCAGCTGTAGTTTTCTATGACTGACTTCTTCACAGTTATTATATGGAGAAGCCACTTGCTAAAAACTGTGATTTTGTAATGTTTAAAAATAAATCAGCAACCCCCACTGAGAAGCTGCCAAGGACTCTGAAAACTAAAATAATACTGGCCTCTGTAAGAAACGAGGATATAGTATGTGCCGGAAAATATAACAACATTTTTCGCCAGATATTCTGATGTGTTTGTGAGCCAATCAGAAAGCAAAGACAACAAAAAGAAATCAAGTTGAGGCTTGGAGATTCAGGAAAAACGTTGACTGCAAAAGATTATCAGAAAGATTTATCAGACAGTGAGCTGATACCCTTCCTCTTCGTATCACTGTTTGCACAAAAATGAGTCATCACAAGTTAAACATTCCTGTCCACGTGGGACTTTGGCAAAACTTTGGCTAAATGTCAATTCGGTGAGGAAGATAAGAAGAAAAGAGGTCAGCTTGTAAAAGGGAACATAATTTCCAAAACGCACCGACATGGTTCCAGTGCTAAATGACTGCTTGTTCTAAAGACGGTTCTGGTTCAGTAAAAATATGGCCCGAGAACCAGTTCGGAGCATCTCCATTACTTCATTAAGCATTGTTTCAGTAAATTTATGATCATATCTCTTCTGTATTCTGAATCGCTGTAGAGGATCACAGTGCAGGTATACAAATCACTGTATTTGCTGTACTGATCTACAATAAGAAGAATAAAAGAAAAAAAGAAACAGCATTATCGGACTTTATGAATGTAGGAGCTGAGTCTTGTTTTCGTTTTGGTCTAAAATTTGACAGATCAAAAGCAAAATTAACTCAGTTCAAACTGGAGTTTTACACATGGAGCTTACAACATTTTAATTGGTGTTGATCTCTAGCAGTACGTCATCAGCTCCAGAGGAAAGTGGCTGTTTCCTCTGGACCCTCTGGATTTCTTGGGCCATCTTTTGTCCTCATAAAAACCAATAGCAGATGTTTTTATGATATCCAATGAACCCAAAACTGAAAACTAAACAAAGACATCATGGAATGACATCCTAAAGATTTATTATCGATGCTGCTGCCTGTAGCCATGGCCGTAAGGTCTGAGGTGCCTGTTGCGGCGGCAATCCCCGAACCCGGGGGTGGACACCAGCACTAAGGGATGCTGTCAAGCTGAAGAAGGAGTCCTATCAGCTATAGTTAGCTTGTGGGACTCCTGAGGCGGCTGACGGGTACCGTGAGGCCAAGCTTGCCGCGGCCCGGGCTGTGGCAGAGGCAAAAACCCGGGCCTGCGAGGAGTTCGGTGAGGACATGGAGAAGGACTACCGGCTGGCCTTGAAGCGATTCTGGCAAACCGTCCGGTGCCTCAGGAGGGGGAAGCAGTGCTTCGCCAACACAGGGGGTGGGAGGCTGCTGACCTCGACTGGGGACATTATCGTGCGGTGGAAGGAGTACTTCGAGGATATCCTCAATCCTGCCATCACGTATTCCCTGGTGGAAACAGAGGCTGGGGACTCGGGGTTAGACTCTTTCATCACCCAGGCTGAAGTCACTGAGGTGGTTAAAAAGCTCCACGGTGGCAGGGCTTTGGGGGTGGATGAGATTCACCCTGAGTACCTCTCAACATTGCTTGGAGTTCGGGGACAGTGCCTCTGGACTGGCAGACTGGGGTGGTGGTCCCCCTTCATAAGAAGGGTGGCCGGAGGGTGTGTTCCAACTACAGGGGGATCACATTCCTCAGCCTCCCTGGTAAGGCCTACGCCAGGGTATTGGAGAGGAGAGTCCGGCCAATAGTCGAACCTCAGCTTCAGGAGGAACAGTGTGGTTTTCGTCCCGGCTGTGGAACACTGGACCAGCTCTATAACCTCTACAGGGTGCTCGAGGATTCATGGGAGTTTGTCCAACCGGTCCACATGTGTTTTGTGGACCTGGAGAAAGCATTCCACTGTGTCCCTTGTGGTGCCCTGTGGGGGGTGCTCCAGGAGTATGGAATTGGGGGCCCTTTACTAGGGGCTATCCGGTCTCCGTACAAGCGGAACAGGAGTTTGTCCGCATTCCCGGCACTAAGTCGGACCTGTTCCTGGTACATGTTAGACTCCGGCAGGGCTGCCCTTTGTCACCGGTCCTGTTCATAACTTTTATGGACAGGATTTCTAGGCGCAGCCAAGCCCGGAGGGGGTCTGGTTTGGGGACCAGTGGATTTCATCTTTTCTTTTGCAGATGACGTGGTTCTGCTGGTACCCTCTAGCCAAGACCTACAGCATGCACTGGGGCGGTTCGCAGCCGAGTGTGAAGCGGCTGGGATGAAGATCAGCTCCTCCAAGTTCGAAGCCATGGTTCTCGACCGGAAAAGGGTGGCTTGTCCTCTTCAGGTTGGAGGGGAGTTCCTGCCTCAAGTGGAGGAGTTCAAGTATCTCGGGATCTTGTTCATGAGTGAGGGAAGAATGGAGCGGGAGATCGACAGACGGATCGGTGCGGCTGCCGCAGTAATGGGGGCACTGTGCCGGTCCGTTGTGGTGAAGAGAGAGGTGAGCCGAAAAGCGAAGCACTCGATTTACCGGTCGGTCTACGTTCCTACCCTCACCTATGGCCATGAACTTTGCGTCATGACCGAAAGAACGCGATCCTGGATACAACCGGCTGAAATGAGCTTCCTCCGTAGGGAGGCCGGGCACTCCCTTAGAGATAGGGTGAGGAGCTCGGCCATCCGGGAGGGGGTCGGAGTAGAGCCGCTGCTCCTCCACATCGAGAGGAGCCAGTTGAGGTGGCACGGGCTATCTATATCGGATGCCTCCTGGACACCTTCCTTGGGATGTGTTCCAGGCACGTCCCACCGGGAGGAGGCCCAGGACACGCTGGAGGAACTTTGTCTGTTGGGTGGCCTGGGAACGCCTTGGGCTCCCCCCGAAGGAGCTGGAGGAGTTGTCTGTGGAGAGGGACATTTGGGCTCTGTTGAGTCTGCTGCCCCCGCTAACCCGGTCCCGGATAAAGCGGAAGACGACGAGTACGAGATTTATTTTGTTCAAGAAAATCACAGGGTTCAACTTTATTTAGACTTTTCAACCACCTGAGTTATTTATGTCCATTAATGTTTATATTGTTTTTTTTTTTTTAATAAACCAACTATCTCTTGAGTTTCATGCATGGCACTCACAATGTTTCAGTTAACGTTTGTTGTGTTTAATTAAAAAAACAGTTCTTATTCTGGGCGTGCTAGTTCTAGTGCTAACATCTACATTGTCAAAACAATGTAAAATCGGTGCTCAATATTTCACTGGAATCATTTTTTGGGCCATCTTTTTTTAAACAAACAATGGAAAAGGTAACTGGTTTTATCAACCTTTAGAAATCTGGATTTTGTCTTTGAGGTTAGGGGATAGAAGTAATGCAATCTGGAAATGCAAACATTTTCCACACTGTATTTTCAGTATTTATCCACACCTGGAAAACCTTGAACCTTGTTTCACACTTTTCCAGAGTTTCTAATCCTGTAGAAAAACACGGTTTAAATTAAATCAGAGGAATCACAGAGCTTTAAGAAGCTATTTAAAAGAAAACTGTATTTTCAACGACATGTTGAGACATTTCTCTAGACCATCTAGAATGTGAGAGAGCAGCAGAGAGCAGGACCTAAAGCCGGAAGAAACACAGTGCAGCAAGGTTGCTTGGCTTTATCCTTCTAAGCTTTCAGCCTCTGCTATGGAATATGCTGAAAAATGTTGGAAGCCTTTTGGAAAGCTCAAGAGTTAAAGTTAGTATCTAGATTCTCTAGGAAATACATACAAAACTGCAGTTTTAGCACACTAGCTGTGCTAACCATGCTAATATAAGATCATAAAGATCGGTCAAAATGTAAACCGCTTTCATCTTTGTTGTTTTATATCTTCTTATAGTTCTTAAAGAGAAATCTGAACAGTCTAAAATGGGCAGGCCAACAAATAATAAACTAAATAAAAAAGAAAATAAATAAAATCGGCAGAACAGACACATACAATGAACAAAGATCAGAAACAGGCCATTAAATTATGATCAGTGCATTTCAAAATAGCACTGGTGCTAAACCAGCACTAGCACCTGTTTAACACTGGTACTGGTTTGGTGGGAAAATTTGCATAGACTAACAGTGTTATTGTTGCCTTTACATTGCTCTGATCATCATCGGAAATCTGTAGACACACGTAAAAGCAAGTAGCCAAATTACCTAAATGGAACTTTTTACAATGCTGGCTGGAGGAAGTGTTACTTAAGTTATTATATAGTAATGTTAAACTTTTCCTTTCTGTTACATCAGGTTTTACCTTATTAGCAATTTACAGTTACACTGTTCACTCTACATCAGCAGTAACACAGCTAGGTCCAATGAGCTGCTATCTACTGATAACAGCACTTTTTGCTTATGCGTAGAAATGTACTCATGCATATACACACAAACATGCAGTCAAATCAGCGCTCTACAATAGGCCACCACCCAAAGCTCTCCTTTAGCCTCTATGACTCATCCTCCAGCAGGCTGTGCAGGCTGCCTCAGCTTTAAGATGCTGGAGAGGCCAAACCACTGCTTCAGTACAGCAAAATCACACTTAACACACATGCAAACGCACAAACTAGGAAGCCTAACATTTCTCTCTCTCTCTCTCTCTCTCTCTCTCTCTCGACACGCATACACACACACACGTTCAATAGATATTAACATTCACTGCTGTGCACAAAAACACACAATTTCCTCTCAACAGAAAAGACGGCATGTCTCCCATTAGTGGTCTTCCCAGCCTGCGGTCTACAGGAACAATTACATCTCATTCCCTAATGGCTGCGCTCAGACTTGCAGTTAAGGCAGTTTTTCCTGTCAAATAGCAGTCGAGGAAACAGTCCAGACTCTCAGATTTATCTTAACAGTGACTGACTGAATCTTAAATACTAGAACAAGGAGAGTGGAGGAGATAACGATACAACCGTACCTACTACAAAAAGACAAGTGAAATGAGTGAAACATACAGAAAATGAGTTTTTTTTTAAACTTGAAAGATCATTGCTTTGGGGCCTTTTAGTAAGCTACTCTGGGGTTAATAAAAAACTGTATGGATGACGGTGTTTAATGCTGGTGTTAATTTCTTCCATAGCTTCAACAAAATGTCTGTAAACAAAAAGCATTGAGCAGTTACTGCTATTAAATCTGCTAAAACAGCCGACTTGCCTTTGGTTAACTTGGACTTAAAATAACCCCGCTTTCCATTTTGAGCTTTTCATCTCAGCTTCAAAGGCACGCAGATCTCCATGGTTACCTTAGGATCCATATCCGGTGCGTGCTTCTGAAAGAGCATTTACCCCACTGTGTGTTCAGGCAGCCTCTTTACCAGCGACATGGAAGATGAGATGTTCACCGTGAACATGTTGGCCCCGGTACATCGCTCAGTCCAGGGTTGCTCCAGGACCCCTCTATGACTCTAACCATCCACAGAAAGGAGGTCTACACATTTAGAAGCTCTTTTCAGGCCCGTTCTCTCTATCTCATCTTCGTGTGCTGTGATGAGAAACAGCTCTTCTTCGGGCCGTGACAAGCCACTATAGTTAACCCCACCGCTCCCATGCAAGCAGGTTTTTCTCTGTTCTATAGAAACTGGGAGAAAATGTTATCTCTTATCCATCTGAGCAGTCTCCCTGTCTCTGCTGTGATGCAGTGGTGGCTTCAGCCCTCTGTAGAATGGCAGCCCAGCATTCCTGTCTGTCAGCTCGCCCTTCCAGAGACTGGGCAGATAGATTCCTAGAAGCTCCTTGATAATTTGGAGACGTTTACACAGACTGATGTCCTTTCCAAGACTTTGATTTGCTGATCTTACAACTAATCACCTGGCTGCACGCTGGTCAGCAATCTAGATTTCCCAACAGCACGATAATATTCAGACTAATGAGAAATATTTTAGCAGATAATGCCACCTTATCTGAAGAAGCATGCATATGTTTCTGTTTGTCCTGTTTATGAATTTTTAACAAAAAATGGCTGTGAATTCTTACTGTTTTAAATGCAGCAATAAAGCCTCCACCCTATATAAAAAACCCTGCTTCCCCTCTGCCTTTTTATCCATGCCAGGAATGTAAACAGTTATAGAGTGGCAGTACCCTTTTTTCTCTGCTCAACCCTCTTTATAATTCAGAGCCCACCTCCTCCTCCCTCTCTGCTTCAGTGTGCTGGTTGGCTCAGGGTGTCACAGCTCCAGTTCTGAGGCTGTGAATGGATATCTGGTAAGTGGGGTCCGACAGGTCGCTCTAGCCTGGACACAGCACAGTAATTGGCTCTGCTTGGCTGATTAATGGTGGACACTGCAGATGGACGCCATTTTCAGACACTTTATCTCTCCCTTCCTCAAACAGATGACGTATGTACTGTACTGTACTGTCTGGGCTTCACTGATTTAATTTCCCCATACAATTTCTCTTTGCTGCTCTTTTCTTCTAACTTGACAGTGACATATCTGTTCACTAGCAAGGGGGAAATTCAAACATTACTTCACCATCTGTGACAGAATAGAAATCAGCAGAGAATGATTAATACCTGTGATGTGTGAATCTGTTTTAATTAGTTTTATTTTCGTCTCCTTTTTGTGCATTTGCAGACTTTAAAGGTGCAAAGCAAACATCAAAACCTCTCTGTTGAGTGAATCCAGTTAGATATTTTTGTGTTTGCAAGAAAGGGGTAAGTTACAGATTAGCTCATCTGCTGCTGTGAGACTCAGGCTTGAAGCACTGTTGTTAAACTGCTGTGCAAAGGAACACAGCACCTTGCAAAAGTCTTTATACTTGTTGAACGTATTCAAACTGCATAATGCACAAAATCCCAGTAAAATACATTTAAATTTAGCATCGTATAAACACAGCTTTGCTAAATGTAAGGAAAATTATACATAGTATTTTACTAATTCACATCTGAAAAGTATGTTTGGCATTTCTATTCAAAGCCCTTTTCTCTGACACCTTTAAATACAATCCAGTGCAACCAACAGTGAGTCAATCTGTGTGAAACTATCCTGTGAAGGCCTCAGAGGTGTGGTTAGCATATAGAAGACCAAGGAACCCAACAGACATGTCAGGGATGAAGCTGTGGAGAAGTTTCAAGCAGGGTTAGGTTATAAACCACTATTCAAAGCTTTGAACATGTCATGGTGCACTGTTCAATGGGAAAATGGGAACGGGTATTGCAGAACAGGAAACCTGCTAAGAAATGGCTGTAGGCAGGCAAAGCATTAATCAGAGAGGTAGCCAAAAGACCCATAGTAACTCTGGAGGAGCTGCAGAGATCCACAAATTAGGTGGCAGAACATAATTTATGCACTTTATGGATCTGGTCTTTATAGAAGAGTGTCAAGAAGAAAGCCATTGTAGAAAGAAGGCCTCATGAAGTCCAATTTGCAGTGGCAGCAATATGCCGTGGAGTTACTTTTCTTCAGCAAGGAAAGTGAAGGTGATCAGATTTTATGATAAAATGAAGGGAGCTATATCAATATAGAAAAAAAAAAAAAACGGTTAGAGGCTACAAAAAAACTGGTGACTGGGGCAGAAGTTTACCATTCAGCAAAATGACTCTTAAAATACTGCCAGGTCTGGAATGGTTTAGCTCGAAGCATAATTATGTGTTAGAATGATCCACTCAAAGACTAGAACTAAATCCAATTGAGAATCTGCAGCACAACTTGAAAACTGATGTTCACAGATGTTCTCTATCCAATCTGACTGAGCTTGAGGTATTTTGCAAATGCGAATAGGCAAAAATGTCATTCTCTACATGTGCAGAAGTAGTAGAAACGTACTCTAAAAGACTTGCTGCTGTAATAGCATTGTTCTATAAAATATTTTCTTTCCACTTCACAATTATGCAGCTCTTTGTGCTGGTCTATGTCATCAAATCCCAGCAAAAAACATCGATGAACTCTGAAGTCAGGTGACCTGCTGCTGTTTGATGTTCCTAGGACTCGTCTTATAGGCCGAGGAGACAGAGATTTCTCTGTTGTGGCTCCCAAACTCTGGAATGACCTGCCAGTCACTGTAAGGGTGACCAACACCTTGAATGACTTTACATTTCTTTTAAAGACTCATCTTTTTAACATTGCCGTTTAGTTCCAGTTGAGCAGAAGTATCAGGTTGGTTTTAATTGTTCTTTTTTAATCACTTTTACTGTAGATGCAGGATTTTATTTCTTTGGTTTTATAAACCTGTACAGCACTTTGATCACTGTGGGTGTGTGAAGCTCTCTATAAATAAAGCTTGAATTATGTTGACAGTTTTAACCTGACAAAATATGAAAAAGTGAAATTAGTATAAATACTTTTGCAAGGCATTGTACATATTTTAGATTTGTCTTCTAAAATTAACTATCCTATAAATCAAGTAAAATAATTTAATCTACATGAGAGTAGACCTAATTTTTTCCATGTGTGACTCCATTGTGCGCTGCTTCTCCTTGGTGCAAAGCTCGGTGTACATGATGGTTTTAGTGCAATGGAAAAAGCTTTGTCCTTTTAATCGTTTGCATAACCTACTTTGTTTTATTGTATTTCTGGTTTTGTTTTACGAGTCATCTCTGTGTCACAGACCCAACAGATGCCACGACCTGATGGTGCTGAATGATGGGTAAGAGTCTAAGCATCTAAAGTTTCCAAAACATTTGGTCAGGACTGTATATAGAATCCGCTGTGGAGCTTGATAGCACTTGCAGAGCTTGCAGAGGGCAGCTGCTTTCTTAGCGATAGTGTGCCTTCTAAAAAGATGTAACTTTACACCAAACACGGATTTTGAGCACTGGTGTTATCTCTGATCAGGTCCAATACAGACAGAAACCCAAAAGGGACTAATATCAGATGGAGAGGGATGAGAGGGAGGTGATGACATCACTGAGGGGGTCGGGCCGTTGGGCTAAAGGCCGATACAAGCACTGATTCATTTCTCACAACCAGTCTGGTCTGCTTCTATGGAAGCCTGTTTTACTGTGACATCCATCTAAATTAACCCTGCTAGTTGGAGCCAGTGCCTGGTAGAAATGGAGTCTGCCTGTTAGTCTTATACAGCAAAGATGCTCATCTGCTGTGACTTGCTGTAACACGTGACGTCCTCTGAGACGATGCTGTTCTGATCGCATGGAGGTGTGTGGACGGCTGTGTGGGCTACTCTCATCTGTGCAGCTTATTTACAAGGTGTGTGCCGAGCAGGGTGTATACCCCAGCAAGGCATCTCCTGCTGTCATAACTGCGCTTATCTGCATGTTTGTCCGTTTGTCAGCATGCTATGAGCAAATGTCTTTGTGTACAGTATGCATGTGTGATTGGAGCTGGCAGCATGGGTGGTGAGAGGGGTAAGACCAGAGTGCATGGCCTGATTTTCCCAGTGTGCTGATGAATCATGACAGCTGCAGGATTGTCTGCTGTTGCTGTTTGTCTGCTGGTCTGTACCGGATGCATTTATGGTAGCCTCTTAGCCTCTATTATCACAGATCTTAATCAGAATTATCTGAATTTTCTCTTTGGGTACCGCGATATTCTCCTATTCTCTTGTTCCCTGATCCATCTTTTCACACATACTAAAAATTACATACTGGAATCAGAGCATGGAATATACATTAAATTTAACACGAGCAATGGCTCAAACAGAAACATTCAAGCATTCATCCATGTTGTGATGCACAATAAACAAGGCTGTGGAAAGAAAATCAAAATGCAGGGGGCCTCTTGCACATTTGGAGCTGCCAAAGAGAAAATAACCCACAAACCGCTGCCATAAATATAACAAGCAGCACAAGCAGCTAGGTCTGAGATATGGGCTCAGTTTTATCAATGCCTCCTGACAGATGGAGTCGGGCAGCTTGTTGGAGCAGGAAGCCCTTTCGGCTGCACTCCTGTGGAGATGTGTTTGTGGCGAGCAGGTATGGCTCCATTTTACACTGAGGCAGCTGGTGTTTGAAAGGATGCAAGCAGATTTGAAGAAATTTGAAGCTCAAATATTCAGTAAAAAGCAGGTAGATGTTTTATCTAAAACTAAAAAGGAGATAAATAATAATCAAATAATGTTTTTAATGCTGATTCACGTAAAGTTCCTGCTGTGTTTTATTTTTATGCTTCCTATGGGCTACTTGAAGACTGTTATATACATTATATACAGCATAAATTGCATACACTAATTTCTTCAAGTTCAGAAGTCTACATACACCAGGACATTACTGTCCCTTTAAACACTTTGGGAAGGCCCAGCTGATGATGTCATGGCTTTGTAAGCTTCTGATAGATAAATTCATGTAGTAATTGGAGGCACACCTGTGGACGTACCTTAAGGCAACACCTGATACAAATAACTTCTTTGAGTGGCATCATGCAAAAATCTAAGAAATCAGCCAGGATATCAGGAAGAAAACTGTGGACCTCCACAAGTCTGGTTCATTTTAGGTAGAACTTCCAGATGCCTAAAGGTGCCACGTTCATCTGTTCAAATCAGTCAATGCCAGAACAAAAGCAAAACATCTTGTGAAGATGCTGGCTTAAGCTGACGAGAGAATTTCATTATTCACAGTGAGTGAAGTGTTTTTACTCAGATAGGAAATAGCCATTACTTCAAAAGCAACATAAAAAGCCAGGTTACAGCTGGCGAATACACTCAGGGACAAAGCCCTTACTTCCTAAAGAAACGTCCTGTGGTCCGGGAATAGTGACCATTGTTATATTTAAAGGCAAAAGAGGAAAGCTTGCAAGCCTGAGAACATCACCCTAACTGTGGAGTATGGGGGTAGGAGCATTATGTTGTGTGTATGTTTTGCTCCAGGAACAACTACTGCATTTCACAAAATCAATTTCATCATAAAGAAAGAACATTATGTGGAAATACTGAAGAAACATCTGAAAACATCAGCCAGGAGCTTGAAAAGCTTGAGAACAAAAACGTCTTCCAAATGGAAAAGCAAGCAGTTAACTTAATTTCAAGTTTGCTTAAGAACCATATAGTTAATGTATTGGAGTGGCTATCGATCTCAATCCCAAAGAAAATGTGTGGTCGAGTAAGGCAACCTACCAACCTGACCCAGTTACACCAGTTGTGTCTAAAAGAATGGGCTAAAATTCCAGCAAACTGTTGTGAGTAGCTTGTGGAAGGAGACCCAAACCGTTTGATCCAACAGTTTATAGGGCAATTCTACCAGATATTAAGCAAATGTATGTAAACCTCTGAATTTGAAGAAAGTAGTAAAAAAAACGTCTCGTTCCCTTCCCTAGCTCCAAAGTCGGTGCATCCACTGGGAACGAGGATGTCCCGTTGAGGCTGTCCCGTTCTTACTATACATTTTATAGTAAGAACAAAAACCATTCTAACATCTAGTCCAGGGGTCTGCAACCTGCAGCTCTGGAGCCACAAGTGGCTGTTTGGACCTTCCACTAAACATAGAAATAAAATGGTGGTTCTTTAAAAATGACAACAAATTTCCTATAGTAGGTATTGATCAAAAAGGAGTTTATTTTACTTTAATGTGGGCAAAAATGGCTCTTTGGATTGTAAAGGTTGCAGACCCTTGGTGTAGTCTAATCTATTCCGATGTATTACTTTTTTATTATTGTTGTTGGTTCTTAATGCAAAGAGTAACCTTGTACACTGTACATTTGATAATTGTAGTTTATAGTGTCAGGAAATGATGAAAGATTGCAATTTTGAAGTAGTGTACTATTTTTATAGTGCAAGCGTGTTGTTGAACAGGGAATGGGATGCAGGTAACGGCACGGAGAATCCCAAATCTTTCTTTGACCTTTTAAGGCTCAGACCTTAACTGGGGTCCTCATGACTGAGAAGCCAGCAGCATGTTTTACAAGAAAAGGGGCTCTCTGAATGCAAACATAAAATTGATGGACAAATAGTGCGACAATAAAGTCAATACAGATTAAAAAAGGTTGTGGAATATATATGAGTGAATAACGTCTTTTGAATCATACTGTATGGTGGTGGAGGCATCATGATTTGGCGCTGCTTTGCTGCAGGTGGTTGATTTTAAAGTTGTGATGGTGGCGTAATACCTACAGGTGGGCACTATGAGGATATATCATGAAGGGTTAAAACATTATGATCTGCCAAAACAGAAATACGGCAGATTTTGTGCATTGCTGGCCAAAGATCTCGCAGAGACACGAGTCTTAATTTCCACCTTTTCCTTCAGGTTCTTCAATAACTATTATGTAGAACAGATGTGCTTTTACTTTTAAATTGAAAGAATTTTTGAGTTAGACATAACCGTCTTTTACCAAGTGTACTTCTAGACTTGAGAATTAAATATCAGTCGAAAATCACATGCTTGCAAAACTGGATAACTGAATAAAAAAGCATTCTTTAGCCAAAAGGCTCTGTTTTATTTTTCTTGGAGTGCCTTAGGTGTAAAATATAGGACATGTTTGATTGGTTAGTTATAGCTCTGAATGTATCATAATCTTATTACATAATTCAGTTGAAACATTGACATTGCTCTGGTGCTCCTGCAGAATACAAAATTCATGCCAACATCGTTGTGGAAATGACTCATTATGAGCTTATGTTTATAAAATTAGTTGAAAATAGAATGGCTCTCAAACATATAAAAAACCCAGGTTAAAATACCAGGTTTTTGTGATGTAAAAGTGACAAATCATTTCACCTTTTAATGTGAGATGCAACCTGTTAAAACTAAAAACAATCTGTTAGGAGGCTTCTTAAATGTGCACAACTTACACTAATACTGTGTTCAAGTACCTTTGGAGTCAGTTTCGGCCTTCACACTCATTAGATACACGCCTAACACGGTCATAGTGAATATGATGAATCTTAGAAGAACTTTTCAAACATTTTCTCATATTCATCCTCTAGCTAAGGCCAGAGGCAGGGAGGTTACAAAGGACTGCGATTATCTCATTGTACAAACGTATCAGTCAGGAGGAAGTCACAGAGTTAGGATAGCCATCAACAATTTGAGAAAGTATAGGACAACAGTGGCATTACAGAAACTGGATGGTTTCTACAAAATGGATGAAAAGAAAAGACAAAAACTGGTCAGGAAGTCTGCCAGTCTGCCTGACGGAGGAGCTAAAGGAATTTCCAACAGGTACTGGTGGTGTTTTATATGTGAAAATCGATTTCCTGTTTTCTCCACGTCTTGAAGGCATTCTTTCAAAATAAAACATCCATACCTGGCGATAACCTTCTGAAACTGTGTTGTGGTCGGATGAAACCAAACTTGAGGTTTTGGTCGTCATGGGACGTTTTAATGTCAAACGTCCCATGTCGTTTGACATTAAAACAACACAGAACTTTACCAAAAGAACACCATACCTGCAGTGAAACAAAGCAGTGGCAGTGTTATGAAACCTGCTTTTTTAAGGTAGATGAAATTATAATCAGGTTAAAAATAAAATATAATCTGACCCAAAAGGTGATTGCTTGAAAGCATGAAGATAAAGAAGGATTTTATTTTTTTGCATTCCAGAAAGTCCATACTTTTACCATAATTAACAAAAGAATGACTATTTTTGAAGAAATCAAAAGCTTTGGAGAGGGCCAAGCCAAAGTACAGATTCTAATCCAGCATATAATCTGCAGGGTCCCCTGAAGGGGGCTGTGGACAAGAGATGTGACTAATAATAGTTTAAGGGTGTGAACACTTTTGGAACCAAGTAATTCCAACCTGTTATTTTTGATCACTTTGATGACTGTTGTAACGTATGAAGTAAAAGTTTTGAAATTATTTAGCATGACCTATTTTTCTGACATTACAAAATCCTGTCATTTTAGGAGGGTGTGTGCACTTCTTCGAGCCACTAAGTGTGGATTTAAATCAAACGTATGGTTTATTTTATTACTTCTGTGCAGAAAATTTGTCAGAACTGTTCCAGAAGCTCGCCGAGTGTCTCAAAAAGCATTTGATCAAAGATAAACATTCTGAGCAACAACAAACCAAACTACAAGTGTGAGTTTGAATATCAAACCTTTGCTGACTCATTAAATCTTCCACTCCACTATATCCCAGAGAAACTCTTCATGAAAATCCCAGTCACGTTCATGACGTATGAAGGTTTCTGACTGGACTCAAAGGTCCCACTTGTCACAGAACATGAAGAGGCACATTCTACACTTTGTACCAACATGAAGCTTTCACATACACATGAAGGAGGGAAACATTTACATGCAAACATAAAGAGAACTAAAACAGGAAATCACAAAGATCACCCTGCGACCCCTTCCAACCCTCCCCTCTCCATCACATATTTTTGTCGTTCTTATCCTCTGATTCTGTCTTTACTTTTATCATAGTGTGTTTTATTACACAGCTGTGGCAGTTTTAACTGCTGATTAGGAAGCTTTCCTCTGTCCTGGTTCTACTCTGTCTTAGGCCAGATCCAGACGCTGAGGTACAGAGAGGAGGGTTAGCTAAGCAAGGCATGATGGACTAGGTTAGTACCTGCCGGAGAAGGGGAGTGGACCTTGGCACAGGGGAGCAGGGGAAGGACAGAAGCCTCTGTAGTGGGCCTGGGGCGCCTTGCTATCCCCAGGTTTGTGGATGACACTGTAAATAGGTTCAGCCCTGCTGTGGGGTACAGGAATCACAGTGAACGGGACAAGTGTAGGACACAAAGAAAGCACACACACCAACAAAGATGCGACAAACACTCATACAACTCATGTAGACAGATTGCACAAGGACATAACAGGGCAACATAACAAGCATTCATCCAGGAAAACACACACACCAATAAACACAGGGGGGATACAGCCTTCTCTCCCCAGAGCTCTGGGTTAAGCTGACTCAAAGCCTTGTGGGACAGTCCAATCAGGCCCTTATGAATGCTACTTCTGATCCACTAGTTGGATATAAAGTCAAAGGTTAAAACACAGTCATAACAAGTACAAGAAGTGACAAGGAGCTTCTCTCAGCACACAGCCACCGCACGCTGTCCAGCTATGATGTAGTATGCACCGCCACGGCCCCAGTCAGCTGACCTTTGGAAATTAACCATGTATTTCTTTTTCCTCAGTGAACCAGAGGAGACTTAAACTACTGTTCAAGCATGTATCATCAAATTCCCCATGATGATACATGTAAAGCAAAAACAAAATGGAGCCACGGGCAACTGAAAGAAACCCAAACAAAATAAAAATACTCCTTAAAGACATGAAACAGGTGTACTCCACAGCCATGTTATACCAGCCAGACATCATTGTGATAGCACTGAAAAACGAGACAACCAGCCATGGTTGGGCTGCTCTGTAACTTACCTCGTAAAGTCTTCCTCCCCAATCATGTGGCGGGGAACGGGCGAATACCTTGACGGGGTGACCTGGGGCGGTGGGTACACTGGCTTAGGCTCCATTGCCCCCATGTAATTGTGGCTGACGTGGTTGTCCACCATGGTGGGAAAGGCTGGAGGGAGGGCCAGGCCAGTAGGGGGAAAGAAAGAATGATTAAAACACAACGCCAGAGGAAGTAAAACAGTATCAGTGGAGGTCAATACATACTAACAACTAGGTAGTGTGTTATTTTTAAATGCATCTATAGGTGTCCTTCCATTAATCTCAAATGCTTTGCATTAACCTATCAGAAGCTTACAAAGCCATAATATCACCATCTGTGCTTTCTGAAGTTGTTTGAAGGCATAGAAATTTCGTTGCATGTAAACTTCTGCATTTTGAGTAAACTTCCTCTTAAACCAATCTCAGAAAAATGGTCTCTCCTGTTTTTGGGGCATTTAGAATATAAATAATTTGGGTAACTCTAAACTGATCTAAAACAAACCGTTTAGTCGGATTTGATGTCAGACAGATGTTATACAGTAAATCTTAAGATCCTCGTCTCGACAAAGTGCGATATTCATATCGCAAAGGACTGCTTGGAGTGCACTAACTGTTAGCTAATATATAACGAGTCTTATGAACTTGCATTTTACAAGATACTTTTAGATAAAATAGGCACATAACGCATCTGATATCGTCATTGCAATATTTACCTTCATCATCAACATCGCAAAACTTTCTAATATGATGCAACACTAGTACATGAGTACACAGATTAATGATGTGGACAGGTGGATAGAAAAATCTCTAAACATTTTGAAAATAAAACAAAATAAATGGTTTAACCCAGGACATGGCTGCTGTTTCTTTTCATTACCTTTTATAATGCACTACTATAAATAACTACGTGAAGGCCGTGTATCAGTGCAGCTGCTCTTGTGACTCTGATGTTGCTAATAAGATTTATTTACAAATCAATCAGATTTTCTATCAAAAAATAAAATCAGCCATTTCTTCTTAAGCTTAGTAAAAAAATGGGATCCATCATAGCTCTGAGGCTATATTTCTGTTTTCTTTTCGAACAAAACTGGTTCCTGCACAAAATCTCTGCCTTTATTTGAATACAATTATTTAGAGGAACTGTACCAATTACAAACAAGCCAGTACTGGAAAGCAGATTTGGTTGCTGGTCTAAACCAAAGGTTTACTCATCTTATTAAATGTAGCAAACGAGAACCAAGGAAGCTTTACATTGAAGACTAGACGGGAACAGATTAAGACAAACCACAATCAATAAGAATCCCACACTGGTCTCCTGTAACATTAAATCACTGCTCTGCTGAAATATGAGAAGTTGCAGCTCAAGATCGTGGGCTCTCATGAGCAGGTGGGATGTGAGAAACCATCCACACTCTGTGGGTGGCAGAGAACCGTGCTTGTCGTTGCTGTGGGAGAAATTATGTGTGTGTGTGTGTGTGTGTACACAAGCATTTACTACAGTCAGTACGTGGGTGTCTGGGCATTGCAGTTTGAGCAGAGAACAGTGATCAACTCATAAAAATATGAAAACTTTCCAGATAAAGATGAAAAGATGCAAAACCAACCATCAACATCTCCGTCTAGCACAGTTCAGGACAACTAAAATAACACGACGAGGTAGATACGTACTGCTGGAGTAGTCTGGAGGGGCGTACATGTCGTTCAGGTGCACAGGTCCTGGCTTGGCCACCTTGAGGTAAACCATATCAGAGGTGTTCTTCAGCGCAGCTACCGCCTCCTCATGACGCACATCCTGCAGCACGATGTTGTTCACCTGAATGTGTCGGCCACCGGAGAATACAAAATAAGCGCTGCGACAACATCACAAATCCATCACACCAGCCAACACAGTAATGATTCATAGCTGGAAGGTATTATGAGTTCATTTCATCAGCAAAAAATGTATATACATGTTTTGTTCTGTGGCACTGACTGAAGTAAAAAGCAGCATTTCTTAAATATTTCAGATTAGATTAAGGTTCTTGAGTATATTAGTCGCTTTTATAATAGTATTGTTAATGCTAAAGCAACATCTTCATGGATGCGTCAGAGAATGCAGAAGAAGTCCAAACAGTGCAGTTGCATGCATCTGGATTAGTCTGAGACTCTTGTATTGTAGGAGGTTACACTCCACTTTGCATATATTCCGAATTTCAATGTACTGCTGAAGCTGCGTCAGATGTTTCTTCAACATACACTCACCGGCAACTTTATTAGGTACACCTTGCTAGTACCGGGTTGGACCCCCTTTTGCCTATAGAACTGCCTTAATCCTTTGTGGCATAGATTCAACAAGGTACTGGAAACATTCCTCAGAGAGTTTGGTCCATATTGACATGATAGCATCACACAGATGCTGCAGATTTGTCGGCTGCACATCCATGATGCGAATCTCCCGTTCCACCACATCCCAAAGGTGCTCTATTGGATTGAGATCTGGTGACTGTGAAGGACATTTGAGTCCAGTGAACTCATTGTCATGTTCAAGAAACCAGTCTGAGATGATTCGTGCTTTATGACATGGTGCGTTATCCTGCTGGAAGTAACCATCAGAAGATGGGTACACAGTGGTCATAAAGGGATGGACATGATCAGCAACAATACTCAGGTAGGCTGTGGCGTTGACACAATGCTCAATTGATACTAAGGGGCCCAAAGTGTGCCAAGAAAATATCCCCCACACCATTACACCACCACCACCAGCCTGAACCGTTGATACAAGGCAGGATGGATCCATGCTTTCATGTTGTTGATGTCAAATTCTGACCCTAACATCTGAATGTCGCAGGAGAAATCGAGACTCATCAGACCAGGCAACGTTTTTCCAATCTTCTATTGTCCAATTTTGGTGAGCCTGTGCGAATTGTAGCCTCAGTTTCCTGTTCTTAGCTGACAGGAGTGGCACCCGGTGTGGTCTTCTGCTGCTGTAGCCCATCTGCCTCAAGGTTCGACGTGTTGTGTGTTCAGAGATGCTCTTCTGCATGCCTTGGTTGTAACGAGTGGTTATTTGAGTTACTGTTGCCTTTCTATCAGCTCGAACCAGTCTGGCCATTCTCCTCTGACCTCTGGTATCAACAAGGCATTTGTGCCCACAGAACTGCCGCTCACTGGATGTTTTCTCTTTTTCGGACCATTCTCTGTAAACCTTAGAGATGGTAGTGCATGAAAATCCCAGTAGATCAGCAGTTTCTATAATACTCGGACCAGCCCGTCTGGCACCAACAACCATGCCATGTTCAAAGTCACTTAAATCACGTTTCTTCCCCATTCTGATGCTCGGTTTGAACTGCAGCAGATCATCTTGACCATGTCTACATGCCTAAATGCATTGAGTTGCTGCCATGTGATTAGCTGATTAGAAATTTGCGTTAAGGAGCAGTTGGACAGGGGTACCTAATAAAGTGGCCGGTGAGTGTATAATCAAATGCATCTGTATGGGGAATGTGTACATTATGAAAAGAGTCAGCGCTTGTTTGACAACTGACTCTCCCATTGTCAAAAGTCAGAGTTAAAACGACATATACGTTTAACACAATAAAAACATAACAAATGTTAAGTAAACTCCTAAAATATGAAGTAATGTGTTTTTATTAAATGCACAGTAAATGTTTCCTAATAACTGACAACTTAGTGGCAAGAATAAGTAAGACTTGCAGGTGTTTGTCTGGAGTAGTTCAGCATTTCAGTTAATGGTGACTCGATGACGCAGCTTTAAGTCACAGGACTTACAAGAAAGAAGCCATTGGGTCCCTAATTTCAGGCCTTAAAATAAGATCAAAATAATTTTTAAATGAACATCTCCTGACAAAGGGTTGTTATTTAAGAAAGACTAAACAAAACCAGCTGAGGTAAAGAGTAAAGCAAAAAAAGAGCTTGTTGAGCCACAGTTGTAATAAATAATTAGATAATAGTCTCTTGTGAAAGCCTGTCAAATATCTTTTGACATGCTTTCAAATACTGTTTGGATAGACAGATTTAGCCAAGTTTTGAACTCACGTTAATTACTGGTTAACAGAGGACTTCATGGTCATACTAAAAAGACCAAGCTGCAAGCCCATCTCATCCACCCTCCAGCCCTGTGCTGAGAGTTGAAATGACAAATTGAGGACCTCAAAGAAGTGAAACTCCCTCAGTCGATGTAAAACTCTAATGTATTGAGGTTTAATTTTTAACATTCTAACAAAGGCATATAATGCCATTAATGTAGCTTTGGCTGAGCATTTTTGAAAAATTTCACTTTTGACCCAGCGATGGAATAGTGAACTCCAAATTTTGTATAAGTGGCCTTACAACCAATTTAAGATTGATGGACTACTGCAACTGTTTCTCTACAATCACTGCTAACATCTTTCATCCATGGCACTGTGAAAACCCACTTGAATATTTAAATAATCAAATGCATCTGATCATCAGCATTCGCCTGCTACTTAGCCCTATTATTCCAATAAAAGGAGTGAGGGTGGAATGTGTTTCATTTACTGTTTTTGCGATTTTGTTTTGTTTGTTACATAAATAACTGCAATTTGCCATAAGCTCTCACTTACACACACTTACACACTGCAGTGCACTCATTTGAAAATTTCTCTGATGTGTTTACTTAGGTTATCTTTATCTGTTACTAAATTAAAACCAAAAGCAGAGCAAATTTGTAAGAGGGCAATGTTTTTACCTGTATTTACCTACATGACCAATAAAAACCTGATAAGAGCCATATGAGTTTAAAGTGAGGTACATATAAAAACACCAAGGGTTTGTTGGAGGATTCAGTAAGTATTTTGGTTTGAAATGCAGATATGTGACTGTATCAAAGGAAAGGACAGGCTCATACAGCTAGCAGTCGGTCTCCAGTCTGCAGTCGTCCATCTTTTTGGGCAGCTCCTCCTTCTATGATCTTGGTAATATAAATGCTATTGTCTCCAGGAATATGCTGGTTCCCAATTCCTCCAGCGATACTGAATCCCAGTCCTTGTCGAGAAACACAAAATGGGACAGTCATTGCATGTACAGATAATTAACATATTAAGTAAATGAATGTATGTACAAGAGTGATTGTTTGACCTTTGGGGCCTTTCAGCAGGTTAACCTCCAGGATGGTCTCCGGGGGTGCTTGCCTCCGTCGGACCAGCAGCCGCACCACAGGCCCCGCCTCCTTAAGGGCTTCTACTGCTCGGCTGTGAACCACCTCAGAGACGTCCACATCGTTCACACGAAGCACACAGTCGTTAACTCTAAGAAAGGTTCAAAAATACATCACTCACACCCCAGTGTGTTGCTGTACAAAGGCAGGGAGACTCCAATATAATCAGAGGCTTCCAAAGCACTCCATATCATAATTTTTACATCTATCAGACTCTTGGTTTTTGCATTGAATCATAACTTTGAGGAAACGCACGGAGCCGGGAGGCAGAGAGCTGAAGAAACTCTGCCTCCCACACAGCGCTGCCTGGCGGGACACGGTGTTGGTAAGCGCTAAAGATGTGAGCGGAAAGGTTAGAGCAGGAGGAGGATGGAGTGCGTAGCTAAGTTTGAAAAGAGCAAAAAAGAAGGAACGAGGTGGGGAGGAGGGGGACGTGTTGGAAGACGTGAACTTACCCCAGCCGTCCATCCATAGCAGCTGCTCCTCCAGGGATTATCTTGGTGATGAAAATCCCCGGATCATCAGGAATGTGGGGATTGTCTATTCCTCCAGCAATGCTAAAGCCCAGGCCAGAGTTCCCCTGAACACAGGTTTGTATTGGTGTTTTCATTAGAAAACAAAAATCACCACATAAATGCACTTACTAAGAGGTACATGACAGATCAAATGTGGTCTTGTACAGTGCCTTGCAAAAGTATTCATACCACTCAAAACTTGCCAATGGCTCATTTCTTCAGGCCCTTCTGACCAGGCCAGATCTGTGGAGTGCATGACCAACAGTGGTCCTGTCAACAGATTTTCCAACCTGGGCTTTGGATTTTTGCAGCCCCTCCACAGTTGCCATGGGTCTCTTGGCTACTTTCCTGATTAAAGGTCTTCTCGCCTATCCTGTTAGTTCAAATGCCCATGTCTCATTATGTCTGCAGCTGATATTTTTTTCAGATTTCTATTTGAAAATCATTCCAATTCACAGTTATGCACTACATTGTGTTGGTCTATCACAATAAAACCAGTAAGTTTGTGTTTTTAATATGACAAGATGCAGAAAGAGAGAAGGAATTTGCAAGGCGCTATATTGGTGCTGTTAAGGAACATGTATTTGAGGATAAGCATGCATTTTCTTAAAAAAAGAGCATTTTAATCTAGTGCACCACACAAATCATTTATAGAGCCCAGTTTCCACAAAGAAGCACACTTTTTGTTGCATGACAGAGTGCCTCTGGGTCTCTGAAGTAGACAGACACTGCCACCTCCTGCCATTCTCATCCCTATGACAACACAGGCCCCATTTGCATCCAGTGGTAAGAGGTACAGTGCTGCATCTGACAGCCATGGCCGCAAAGATGGGCATCAAACAAGACTGCTGGGAAAAGACTTCACTTTATTATTTTCTATAATTAATGAGAAACAGTCGAAACAATTAGGACAGAGGGGGACTGAGGCTTTGCAGTGTTCTGTTCCAGAGCAGGGAGGAGTAGCTGCACCGGGCCACCAAATGTTGCACACCCACTGACCCTTTAAGGTGCGACTCTGTCTGCAGAAATGCCACTTTAAAATAAACAGGGCAGAAACATACTCTGTATCTATCAAATATTTAGAGATGCATCAACATGGAGGTGGAATAATGAGAGTAGAAACATATAGCTCCCCCACTAGATGAACCACTCCTGCTAAGAGCAGCAAGAAGGAGAGCACTTTACATTTCTGCTGTCTGCTGATGACATGAAGCTCTGGATTATATAAAAAGACTTGCATCGCCTCTTACTTGCATGAGACATCAAATCTAAGAGCCATTCACCGCACTGATGTATCATTAGTAACTTAACTAACACAGGTTTCTCCTAAATGTATACACATGAAGATTTATCTGGTATTCAAGTTCTTAAGGCTCATTTGGCAAAGAATGAGCTGCTTGCTACCACCTAGTGGGCAAAAATCCATTATGCAGGAAATGCTTTAAAAACAAAATATAACTTACCCTCTCTAAAATGATTTCCTCATATTTATACATCCCATCACTCCCATTTACCTGTCGAAATAAAACAAAAATTTTACAGTAAGAACGAAGAATTTTATTCTTAAAAAGGAAGCATGAAATGTGAGTTAAATCTAAAACACTATCTATATATAAGAACCATGAAGAACATGCACGGTTTATTTACAAAAGAGAGAAAATGTGTTCTCTGTATAGTACTACTAACAGACAAAATGACATATGTGACAATACAGAATGCGCTCTAAACAGGAGGCATCCATGGTATGAGGAGGAGGGCTTTTCATCCACACGCAGACACAAAACATGTTCATGCAGCTTAGAAAGTGAGGATAAGATGCATCCTTACTGTACAGCAGACAGCAAGAGCAGATACTTACATAAGGGCCTGCATCTAGTGAGTCTGCGTTGACAATGATGGGGGGAGGGTTTGCCTGCGAATATAAAGAGATGCACTTTAGCTCGGTGTGCGAGTCTGAAAGAGGCACAGATGTAATGAAGTATGCACACTAGTGTTGGGGATACCATAGGAACCGCCAACGAGGCTCGGTGGGACCGAGAATGCAGGAAGGGACGAGTCACTGGAAGGTGTGAGGACCGAGAATGAGGACTGGGCTGGAGAGACCACTGTTTATTAACTGCCACAGCCAGACGTCCTGCACACACTTCATAAAACTAATCCACTTGTGTTTCAGCTTATGGTCCCACATTTACTTACATTCAACACCTATCTATCCTTTATGTAAGTAAATAATATAGGAATGCACAATATTAGGAAAACATGCTACTGTGATACAGTATAATGTTTGTGCTCCAGCCACATTTCTCACTGTTTCCCTTATGTTTTATGCTCTCACCAATCTCTGTGCTTCAGCATCACCAAAATCTTTGTCAGGCGTAAGCATCAACGCCAGAGTGAGTCCATCCAACATCCCAAATAAACAGCTTTATTAGTCCGTAGTGCTTAAATCCATGTCTCATAACAGGCAACCCAATGTCCCACGCAAGCCCACCTTTATAATTGCTGCTGGTGTTCATTTAAGCTCTACTGTAATGTGATATAGAGCATGTTTAGACTCATGGTTTAGTAACCATATCTGGACATAATAAGTTCGAAAATATTTGTTTTCATCTAAAAACAAAAATTAAACCGTCATTGCTGTCATTTATTGATATTTTTCATTACAAAATCCACAACTGGATGATGCACATAAATGTTGGGGTTTTTCAATGAATGATATCTTAAATGTAATAATTCTGGTGCTTTTGAATCACAGTCATTTTATTAACTGCCTAAAATAATGGATATAAAGGAAATCTATGATTGGATGGACTGGACTGATTTGACGAGTAATGATGCAGTTAAATCTAGATATTTTAATTCACTGTATAAAAAGACAGACAACACTTTATTTCTCACTGTCTGACTAAAGGTTTCCTGTCTGTGAGGTAGGAATTATTTCTATTTGCTAAATGTCAGAATAATGAGCAAGAGATTTTTTTTATAATTGTCTGCAGATTCAAAAATGTGCATATATTGTCTTAGGCTTAGGGAATTTGTTGCCTTTAAGTCAGTTTGTAACTAATTTGGCGGTATGCTATCAGTGTCAATTTGAAAGACCCATTTGTGACTAAGCTTTAACTTCCATGCTTGATGTTTTGAGAAGTTTCCTCAATATTCCAATATATTTTGCTTTTCACATGATGCCATGCATTTTGTGAAGTTCATCAGACCCACCTGCAGCAAAATACCTCCATGAGATGATGTTGCCAGCCTCACATCTCACAACTGAGATAATGTTCTGAGGCTAACATTGTTTGATTTAGTCAAACACAATTTTAGTTTCATGAGGCCTCAGGACAGCTCTCTTTTAAAGTTCTTTGAACTTGAGTGCATTTGCAAACCTGACCTAATCTGACCTTTTTAACTGCCTCTTCCTCACTGAGTGGCCTTTCAGCCTATATCTGTACAGGACTTGTTTCACTGTTCGTAACGACTGGCCCACAGAACCCGTCTCCTTCCTGTGCTATATGATAGCCAGAAAGTCCGATTGTGACCATACTTCAATAATAAATAGATGAACATGGCATCTTCAGGCATCTGGATGAACCAGACAGGTGAAGAACCAGATTTCCTTTGATTTTTCCATAATGTTACACAAAGACATAATTTGTACATCCCACGGTGTGCCTTTATTCAACTCAGGTGGTGTGAATTAACCTATCAGAAGCTTACAAAGCCATGACATCACCATCCTGGGTTTTCAAGACTTTTTTAAAGGCACAGTATTATCAGAGTATGTAAACTTGTGAATTTGAATTAAAAATGTAAAATAATACCTAAACAATATTATTTTTCTCTTTATTCTGGCTTTTAGCAAATAGAAATAATGTTGGTAATCCAAATTGACCAAAATAGTGGGGAGGTAGAGAAAAAAAATTATATGTGTGGTTTTATACAGTGTATGTAAACATCTGGTTAAACTAAATCAGGCTTTTGAACTGAATATATTTATTAGTTTCAGGATTTGAACATAAAAATGTCAGGTAATTTTTAGCCAGGAGGCTGATAAGCATTTAATTGTCTGGACTGGATCTTTTAAGCTCATCAGTATGTCACACTGTGATGAATCTCTTTCTCAGCTGTTATTGTTCAAACTAACTAAATATCAAATTAATCAACAATCCTCATTGTTAGTCATACCCCTGCTGGTAACCTTTGCTTAATACTGATTTTTTTTATTTTGTGCATAATATGCTGATATTTTGATTATTTTGGAGTTATGTCCTAATTTGACGTTGTAACAAAGGACAAATGTATCAATTCTGAAATTCAAGGAGCACAAACAGACAGTTCAAACTAAAATCAAGTGCAGCATATAAACTTTCAAAAAACAATTAAGCTCTCAGCTTGGCACCGTTTGGCCACCTGGTGCTTGTGTTCCCACTTTGGGGCTGAAGATGACCGCAGAGGGAAAGCAGCAGAAGTGGAAGCAGAGAAGCACAAGTGTGAAGTTGGGGACTGGATGGTTTGAGAACAGCCCGATGGCCGTTCTTTCGTTTAAGGCCTCCAACAGGGTAGTTCTTTCCTTAACTGATTGAGATGTGGTGGGTAATGGGATGCTGACAGCATTGCCTGGGGATGACGAGCCTCTAGAGGTTCAACCGAAGCTACCTGTCCTTGCTCTCTAACCCTTCTCTTACAGTAACACTGCCAGTGCCTTCTTATGAATACCCCTTGTAAAACTGAGTGAAAAGCCTTTAAATAAACTAACCTTTGATTGAAGGAGCGTACTCACACACAAAAAATGTAAAAATAAAATACTTTGAGTACATTTAATGAAATAAAATAATTGTTTTTAGGAAAAATCACCAGTTCCTCACTTTTTGTACAAGCATTTGCTGTTTTATAAGGCGGTCAGAATGTCTATAATGTTTTAAGTAGTAATGCATTATCGTAATCCCCTTTTAGTTTCAGTGAGGTAAAAATATGACATGACACAGAGGGCCATTGCAACTCTTCAAAACAACAAAGACAAGAGAACATGCTATTCAAGAAAGGCAGATGTCCTTCTGATTTGCTACCAGGTGCGTTCGGCCCTTTACTGATTCATACCCAAATTTCATCCCTTCCTCCTTACATTTTCCACACATAAGCAAACCATTACATACCCCTGACCTTAAACCATTGTGTATCTGTTTATTTTTCTTAGTAGCCAAGTATTTTCATGAATTATAGAGATAAACAATCACAAAGTGCTCAAATCTAATGTGCTGTATATTCCAAACAACTTTATATCTTTTTTTACAGGTTACATGATCAATCATGACCCCGGATCAAACCAACCCACCTCTAAGTGACCTCCTGCAGTCAGGTGTCTTTTATCCATGTTGAATAACCACATTTTCTTTCAGTAAATAATAAGTCGATTATGGAAGATTGAAGTCTTGTGCAAAGTGAACAAAACGTCCAAGGTACAAAAGCACTTATTTTCACAGATTAGAAAACTGCGTCAGGAAAACAGCAATAAAGTCTTGGTGCCAATATGTGTAACACAGATTTCTAAAGATTTTTGAAGCATTTTAGAGATCTTCTCAGGGGTAGTAATTGTGGAGAGCACCGTACAGATTGCTTGTGTTCAAACAGGGAATTCCCAGCTGCTTGAATCCTGTTACTTAGAATTTAACTACTTTCTGTACGATGTCTTTTTTTATTCAAAATGCAATTTCCCTCTCACTCAGTAATGTTTGAATGTCTGCTTTTACATTCCTCCATCAATGCAACAACCTCATTAAAGAAAAAACACAGGCAATTAATCAAAGAAAACTATGTGACATGAGATTCGTTTACTTCAAATAAAAATTACAGTACATGTTTTGGTAGCATAAAGTATCTGACACTACATCACATATGTCATATAAGGACTTAAAGCTGGTATAAACAAGTTCTACCAGCTGAATTGAAAAATTATTTGCAAACTTATAGATATCGAAGTTCTATTTATTTGATTTCTTTCTCACTCAGCCTCTTGCCGCAGAAACCTGAAAATAAACCCACAGTTCCCAGACAAAGCCCATTTGGCAAAAAGGAACCGTTACATTTTGTTATGTAACTTAGAGCCAATGAGGACTGGAAACATATTTCTCTGTTTGACAAAATGTCGAAAGCTTGGAATCTGAAAGCAACTCCAGTATCATTAGCCGCCTGTCATACTGGGCTCCATTTCCGGCTCATATTTAGAGCTTGTCCTTATTAGGTTATCTAGATGTTAGTAGTATATTTGTATCAGCTATTAGGTTAACTTACTTAAGATATTTTTCAGAATTAAAGTATGTCTTAAATGAAATGGGAGGGTCTTAAAAGGTTTTAATTTAACTCACTGAAACTTGCAGAAACCTTGTAATAAGAATATTTTTATATTGGCATACTTATGAAAATATTTCACCCTCTGATCAAAGCTTCACTGTAAGATTTTCCTTCATTTTGTCAACCCTTCACTCCTCTCAGTGTGGAGCTCCCTGCTTATGAAAGTAGCTCTCCATGCAAATGTGGGGTTGTAGGTCTGACCTGCTCCACTCAGTGGTGACATGCAATGACTCCAGACAGCTGCGGATGGTCCCCTCCCCAAGTCAGCACAATCAGGCCTTCACTGTAATCTGCATATGGACTAACAGATGGTCGTGTCTGTAGCTGCGCTTTCATATTTCTGTAGAAAGACCCCTATCGGATACCCCAAAAATCCCAAAGTAATTTTAATCTTGAAAACATCTGTGGCAGTAGAGTATATGGCAGCTGGTATTTTGAATCAGAACAATAAAACCAAGTTGATGCTGTGAAAAAGAGATGAAACAATGCCTCAAGGGTACACAGAAAACACACTGACGGCTGTTGTCCCCGGATGACTGACAGAGTAAGCTACTGAGTCCATTACTGAGACAACATGTGACAAAACACACTACTGCAGGATGATGGCTGCAGTGCTTATCCCAGCAATCATAACGGAGCACTGAAGCCCTGTGGGATCACCGCACCTACATGCAGCAGCATTATAACAACCTGGGGTTGCTGCTTAATCCCACTACCTGATTCCCATGTAACAAGCAAACACAGGGGAATAATGCAACATAATCCCAGCAGAAGTAATCACAACATGCCTTTGTTTAATCATTAAGCAACGTGTTCATGTGTCTTCAATCAGACTGGAAAACCCCTCAATCCCCCTGCCCTCCTGTCTCTGCTAATCCCATAAAGATGGCTGATTGAGGATCATAACATCTGACCAGTTTATCAGAGGCTTTGTTTCAATGTTTCCTCAGAGAGACAAAGTGAAGACCGAATCTGACTGGAATTATCTTGGGGTGAAGCATCATGGTCTGTTTTTAGGGGAGGGGGGGGAGGAATGTTTGCAGTGTGTTGCAGGTGAATGTTGGGCAGACATCAGAGATGTGGATCAGTGCCTGAACTACCAACCTGGACTTTACTCACAATAATGAAAACTGGCTCAGAGTTTATCTGTTCTTTCTTTCTAGGTGAAACGACTAAAGGAGCTACATCCATTAACATTTACTTTTCCTTCCCATAGAAAGTACTCCTGGATCAGTGCTTCTTTGTTATTTTTGTGTCTCAGCTCTGTTCTCTCAAACCCCCAGTCGGTTGTGGCAGATGGCCGCTCACACTGAGCCTGGTTCTGCTGGAGGTTTCTTCCTGTTAAAAGGGAGTTTTTCCTCTCCACTGTTGCTACATGCATGCTCAGTATGAGGGATTGCTTCAAAGTCAACGCCAGTGACTGTCCACTGTCTCTACATGCTCATCCAGGAGGAGTGAATGCTGCAAATCTCACTGGATGCAATCTGCTGGGTTTCCTTAGACAGAAAAACTTTTTATCCAACTTGAATAAATAATTAAATCTGACTGCACTGTTTAATGGTTAGTTATTAATTGGAATGTATGTACCTGACTTTTGTGAAGTGCTTTGAGACAACGTGTTGTGAATTGGCGCTATATAAATAAACTGAATTGAATTAATGTACTGAAGTATCTGTTAAGTGACACTACAAGTACATCTCAGTAAATAGGAATTTCTTTGACAAGCAGTTAATTTCATTAAGTAAAATCAATAATTAAGACTCCTATTATAAATAAGATATATTTTGAAAGTTTATTTATTTTAATGTTGAGGATTATTCCTTCAGCAAACAAAAAACCCAAACTTTAGATTTTTGAAAAATTGGAATTTACATTAGACCAATAAAAAGTGACTTTTAATAGTTATGTTATGGTCTACGCAGTCATGGGGAAGACTGCTAACTTGAAAGCTGTTCAGCAGTCTGTGACACCCTCCACAACAAGGGTATATTACAACAGGTTATAAATGAAACAGGCTATAGAAAGCTGTATATCACCTGAAAGTTGAGTGGAGGGAAAAAGTGTGGTAGAAAAAGGTACACAAGAAACAGAACACCACAGCACTGAGAGGATTGTGAAGCAAAGCCCATTCATGAGTTTGGGGGAAATTACCAAGGTGTGGACTGAGTCTGGAATCAGAGGTCATCCAGTACTGAGTGCATATACTAAACAATACATGGAAATACTTTTCATTATTGACACTTTTCTGTATGAAATATCTTTTGTAGTGGTCTTTTGTAATATTGTAATTTTCTGAGAGACTCAGTTTTCAGTTTCCCTTAGCTGTAAGCCATAATTATCAAAACTAACAGTTAAAATGCTTAAAATATATCACTCTGAGCAAAATAAATCAGAATAAAATAAGTTATACATAAACTGATTTACTAAAATAGACTTTTTAATAAAATTCTAATTTGTTTGAGATGCTCTTACTTTGACAGCACCTAAATTACATTCCCAGCCTTTTTTTAAATTTACCTCTTTATATCAACATTACATATTTTAAATTTTCAACATTAAGTATTAATTTCATGCGTTAAAAGTGAATGAGATGAAAGCTCTTTATTTGTCTCCGTGAATTTGTGCACAACTGAATATATGAAAATTGTCTGTCCTTCATCACTGGACTGGGCTGCCGCCGCTCTCTTAGCAGTCTGGTTCCAAAACCTAAATCAAGAACTTTACCATTATACATCAGAATTAAGGTGTGTGTAGTCTGAGATTGAGCTCTTAGATTTATTTGCAATTTCCAATACTAGAAAGATTGGGCACTGTCTTAAATGTGAATAGTTATTTGTGAATAATCTGCTCCAACATAAAAGGATTCAGTTAAAATTATTTGGAAATGGCCTTTCAGCCCTTCAGAGATTGATGGGTTGCAGCATTTGCTTCTGGAGGTCCATTGTTGATGCCATTAAAGACACCTGTATGGTCCAGACCAGCAAGTGCTGATTATCCATTTATGACAATTCGTTTAACCTCAGTGGCAAAGTCAGAAGTCTTCTAAGGTTTAAGTGGTAAATTTAGGAGATAAATGTCCAGATGCTCATCCGGGCTCTTTTCCAGAACATCTCCTGGGAGCAGACTTGATGCAGCTACGTTGCAGCTTCTTCCTCACTGTCTCAGGTGTGTTTTCCTGATCCCGTCCAAAGAGTTTATGGTGAGTTTGCACCCTAGAGATGTTGATCTGATGTAGGAAAAGAGCCAGGATGAACCACTTACACTTTGGAAAATGTCCAGATGCGCATCTCATAAAATGTACCACTTCAATCTTAGAGGACTTTTGGCATTTTGTGTTGAAAATGTCTCATTTTATAATGTTAGTAAAATTCAGATTTTTTATTGCAAATATTTCACTTTACAATGTCAGAGAATATCTAAGTTTTAATATCTTAAATGTATGCCTTTAATCATTAAAACATTTTTTTATGACTTTTCAAGACAGATAATATCCAAGTTTTTTCTGGTAAATATGTTAAATTAATCTGGAATATTTTCCAGCTATCCTGAAAAATTAAGTGCTTACCATTTAAACAATGCATTTCTATGGAAAACAGAATTTCAGAAAATATACTCAAAATTGCAGTGAACGTTAGAGAAAGAAAGATTTGCTATCTGCAAATAAAAACATACTGAAAAACAAAACCTTTTTTTCCTCATTGTCTGACATTAAATTGACCTAAACATTTCCAGTTTCTGATCAGTTGAGCCTACAAACTATTTTCTGATTTAAGCCGACTTGCTCACACGCACTTTTTCACCTTTGCCCACATTTTTCTATAGGACTGAGATCAGGGCTTTGTGATTGCCACTCCCAAACATTGTCATTAAGCCACCTTAAAAGTAATTCAGAGAAATGCTTACGGTCATTGTCCATCATTAAGACTCATTTGTGTCTAAGCTTTAACTTCCTGGTTAATGTCTTGAAATGTAGCTTTAATATTCCCACATAATGTACTTTCTCATGATGCCATTTATTTTGGAAAGTGCACTAATCCCTTCTGCCACAAAAAACCCACAACACGATGCTGCTTATATAGTGCCTAACAGTTGTGATTGTGTTTTTTGGTTTGCAGGCTTTCCCCTTTTTTCTCGAAAGCCCAAATTCCTTAATGGTGTAGTAATCTTAGCATATGTAAACTTGTGACTTTGTAGTCCTACATGGTATAGAGCAGGACATCATTCAATCTGATTCAAAGTCATACAGTCAAAACCAAGGTTGTCTTTTTATGCAGTGTATGTAAATATAAGCACCAATATTACCACACATATCATTGTATACATTTCCCTTGTCACTACATCTAAATTTGCACATTGGTCTGGTTGATTAGTCTGTAGACTCCAACTATCATGGATCAAATAAAACATTGCCATCAGTGGAAGTCCTTCATGTTTTTTGCAAGAACAAATGTTATCTTGAGCAAAGTGGTGGCATAGCGTGACCTCTTTAACTTACAAGACAGATGTTTTTCTTAATAATGCAACCATAGCTTATGGCAGACAGAAGGAATTTACAGCTGGTTCTGATCAAATCACAATGCATCCTGCAAATGTTTCCAGCTTAACAAGTATTATTTCTTCACCAGAGAGCAATCACATGTTAACTGAGAGATGTTGTGTGGAACAGATAGATATGAAAGATACTCGTTTTCAGTTGTTTTTCCTTCACTTGTAGGATTATAGAAGCTTTGGCACAATATTGTGTAAATACCCTGGGCTGAAAAGCAGCTGAAGCATGTGTGCTTACCAGACACAGAGACGTCATGTACAGACAATGACAGTAAGTCCAGACTGCTTCCCCAGCGTGAGATTATTACAAGTCCCTGGTGACCAACAGGAGTGATGAAAACGCTCTCTTTCTCCTGCTCCTTAGGTCCATTCACCCATCTGTCCAACACATTTCTCTATTTATCAATCTCTTGTCTTGTTAGCTGAGACTGTTTCTCATCTTTCAGCATCTCCATGCATGTACATCATGTCCTGCTGGCATTGCATCATCCAGCACTCACTCGGCTTCAGACCCCCGGGACAGTAAAGCGACAAAGACTCCCTGTAAACCTTGGCAAACGCAGGGCAGAGACTTCATCCAAAACTGTTAAATAATCAATGCGTTCCCATAGCAACCAGTGCTCTCATGGTATTGGCTGGAAAGCCAGTTTAGCCACCTCCCCTTCCTTCATGTCTCCAGCTTCTCGCTGCTGCCTCACTGCAGTTAATGCGGCTCAGACATGATGTTGCTCGCTGTCTTCAGCGCTGCACATAGAGATCAGAGGCATGCATGCATTTCTCAAATCCTGAATCTGTCTGTCCCTCTATAAAATTATTGATATAGATTATTTTGTAAAATCTGGTAATGCAGTGAGGAAAGCTGGTTTGATAGAATATTTAACATCTAAGATTTGAGTTTTCTGCTGATTTGAATCTTGGCCATGCTACGATGACATAGTTTACAAACTAAACTTAGTAGACATTATTTGTATGAACAAATCAGCCTTAATCTGTCTAAAGCTGGTTAAATACTGTAGATGGCAATGTTTAAAAGACAAAATTGGCTTTAACTAAAGTTTTTATCATCTAGGTTCTGCATGTAAGCTACCTGTTGGTGTAGTTAAGAACAAAATGAACCTAAACATCCAACTCCTCAATATTCAGACACTAGAGCATTTTAATGATGTAATTGAAATGTGGAAGTATTTCTGCCACTTTACACATTTTGTCGCTTTACAACCAAAAACCTAACTGTATTTAATGGGGATTTTATGGGATAGACCAACACAAAGTGGTGTATAACTTTTAAGTAGAAGGACAAAGGTTACAATGTTCTAATTTCTTACCAGATAAAAAGTCAATACACTTTGGAGAACCAGTTTTATCTGCAATCAGACCTGCATTTGGTCTGGGGTGAGGAAATTTAAACTGCAATTTTCATGTCTTGGTGCAGATATTCTACATTGGTTTTAGGTCTGAACTTTGACTGGGTCATTCTAATACATAACAATGCTTTGAGCTAAACCATCCACCCTGGTTTCAAGTTGTTTGGAGCCTCTATCAGGTATCTTGCTGGGATTGCTCTGCATTTATCCCCATCCAACTTCATATGAAGTCTGACCGGCTTCCCTGTTTCTACTGACAAAAACCACAGCATGATGCTGCCCCCACCTTGTTTTCAAGGGGAAGATGTTTTAAGTGTTTTACATTGTACATGCACATAGCATTTTGCACCTAGGCCAAAATGTTAAGTTTCTTTTCATCAGAGCTGAGCATCTGAGCTGAGCACCTTTTTCAACATATTTGCTGTGTCCCCCACATGGCTACAAGGCAAACTGCAAAAATGTGTTTATACAGAGATTAAATTACTCACAGGTGGAAAGAGGATCAATACAAATGTATGCTCCAGTTTTCCTGAATAATTTTTCTTACGTTTTACAATTGTGCACCACATGTTTTGGTCTATTACATAATATGGCAATAAAACACGTACAAGCTTTTGCTTGTAACATAGGAAAATGTGAAAAGATTCAAGGGTTTGAACGTTGTTGCAAGAAAGAAGTTGTACTAGTGCAATAATCACTGTAATTTCTTTTGTATCGCTGAACCAAATGATTTTTCCCAGTTGAAAAGAGTCAAAATTTATTAAAGCTAAACCCTCACTATCTTCATCAACTGTCAGCACTATTTCTGTTTTCAAACCCTCAACTTTATTCCAGCCAGAGGGGAGGAAAAACAAGAGTTCAGGATGTGCACACCAGTGGCATGCTGACAGAGCAATAACCCTTTCCTTCTTATAGAGAAATATTTCCATATCAGCTCGGCTCGTACTGAGGCCTCCAGTAGTGATTGGCAGTAAAACATTATGGAAAACTGAACTCAGATGATGAGCCTTGCCGATCAAATGCTAGGCAGTGCATAAGGAAATTGTTCCTGGATGTAAGTCAGAGAAAATAGCAGACAGTACAGTAAGGTATGTACAGTAGATGTGAGGCATGTGTATCTACAAAGTAAAATTACTCTAATGGCGCTGCATTTTTGTTTTCCAGCAGAATGTGGGATGAGAGAGTGGAAGATCAGTGCTGCTGCTCTGATCTTCCAGCTCTCATAGGCCTATCATAGGCCACGCTGCAGTCCAATCAATAACTACTAAATTACCATGCACCCGACATCTCATTCACGTTGAAGCCTCCCCCCTGCGCTGGAGGGAAGAGGGAAGGCAAGTAGCGAGGTGACCAGAGGCGTGACAGATGGACGGATTTCAGTGCAGCAAACACATGACAGCAAGAGATGTTCTTCACACACAAACTCAATGTCACCGACAAAGGCGGCATAACGAGATTTAACAAACAAAATCCAACTGCATTAAAGGTCAACTGTAACTTTTCTCTGGCTACAACACCAACATTTATCTGAATGAGAAAATTAATTAGTTCACCCATAAAAAAGCAGCATTAAAGCTTTAAGTTTTCATATTTGATGGCTATGATTGAGCATTTTGACTAAGCCCCCTTCGCCTCCTCCCAACACGTACATCCATGAAGCTCTAATTAATAGCCTGTCACAGCTGTCAGCAGCGCTCCCTCTTCATCTTTATGTAATATCACAAAAGCATGCCCTGGCTTACCTCTCCGTCATGCTGAGCAGCTCCAAATGGGAGCCGGCTAGTTTGACCTTCACAAGTGCAGCCACACAGGAAAAGGTACTTAGTGTAACAAATATTTATAAAAGCGCTGCTCGAGAAGGCTGCCGACAATTGTACTGATAACAAATCAGGTCCGAACTTGGCTGCATCTTTCTGTGTGAGTGTCTTTGACTTAATAGTGGATTCTTTGATATACGACAGAGGATTCAACAATGCTTTTAAGGTAATAAAAATTACGTTTTCGTTTAGGTTAACTTTTGCCTAACCTAAAACTTTGCAAATATTTTAAAATATAAATTAAAGAGGAGATTGCTAAAGCTCTGTTAGTACAATGGGTCTAACATCTGAGATATTCATGGTTCTTATCATACTGGCATACTAACATCTGCAAGGTAAACCATTTGGTCTACACATCTGGGAGAAAAAAAAGGACGCATCAAGAAATCAACTGTTGATTAGTGGTGGGTTCCTAGCTCGTTTGTTCCTGACCAGTGACCAGCTGGTCAACAACTCAAATATCCAATTTTTTTCCGATCAGTGAAGCGCTGCCAGGTCTTGTTGACGACAGTCTTCGTGCAGAAGCTTTTACTACAGAAATAAACTCAAAAGATTTTCCGGAGAAACCACAGAGATGTAAGAAGGGATTTAAACATAAACTTTGAGAGAGAGAGCGAGAGATAAAGAGAGCAATACTTTCAGTAGATAACAGGAAGACTGAATGGAAAAGAGCAAGAGCTGCTGTTTTATTCCTTCCAGCTTTCAACCCATGTCTGTTGTTGAACTATATTTAAAAAAGTAAAATCACAAGAGTTAGAGTAAAGGTCTACATCCTGTAGGGAATTCAAGCAGAGACTGCTTTTAATTAAGCCTTGCCACACTAACTGGAAACTGGGATCCACTAAAATTGTAATCGGCAGATCAGAGCTCTACAAAAACCGTGCATTGGAAATTGGCCACAAGTCCGGATTTGTGCAACTCCAACAGAAAGACTACAAAACAATGTATTCAGTAGGGTTGCACAATACTAGAAAGTCAAGCATTTGCAATACTATAAGTAAATATTCCTCTGTATAGGTACATTTTCCTCACTGCTGACTTTGTCTTGTGTGCTTCTAGTGCTTTTTGTGACCGTTAGCATCCTGAGCAGTATAATCTGTGGCAGCTGTGTGTGAGGATGATATATTCAAAATGTACTGTACAACTTCAGTACTTAGTTCGCAATAATTCTTAATATTTGTAGAGTTTTATTAAACAAAAAAATTAATGTGCACTTTGCCAACATAAAATTATTATTAGAGTATAGAGTACAAACATGAAATGCCAGTTTCCTCTATAAATTAGCAGGATGTGTACTATTCTGTACAGAGTAATTCGTTTGTACAGAAAAGAAACAAAGTTCACTAAAGATAATCTAGGGGTGCCAATAATTACAATAACATGGGATTTTCCGTCAAATAAAAACATATTGTTAAAATAAAGATGGATTTTTCACCATTTTTCAGACTAAGATTAGTGTGCTGCAGTAAAAATGCACATCTTTAGCAGTACCAACACATTTGCCTGCATGTGTGTATGCAGGCCTTGCAATAAGAACAGTTGACACTTTAAACTTAAAATACATATTTTGAACAGCCAAGTTCTTTAAATTAAATGTCACCGGGAGAGAGCCAAAATAAAATGGCCTACTTTTGTTTCACATGATTTCATTTTCTGATCAAAATCACTTAAGACCTTGATTTAATCCACATTTACATAAAACAGATGACAAAACGAGAAGCTGAAAGCAAATATATAAGCTTTTAAAATGACTATCAAAATTCAATCAGATTTGCTATTTCAGTTGAAAAAGTGTTAATCTTAAACTGGTAAGCGTGATTTTTTGCTATAATGTACTTCACATGTATACAAATCGACATTACAAGTCATGTCTCAGTGTTGTCTCTCTGACTGTTTCATTTTAAATGCTCCCAACAAGAAGGTGATAGAGTTACTGCTGCTCCACCTCATGGCAACAGCAGAGTTTAAAGATTCAACATTTATCTGTATAACTAAACAGTCCCATAAAAAACACTGACTTTAACACACAATACAATATTAAAATAGCCTGCTGCTTCATCATCAATCAGCGTTGTGGTCACACAGCCAACACCAGGAGGCTCAACAGGCTCGAGTCATGTTGTTTCTGAGGTGAAGCTCCAATCTGCAGGGAAGCCTGTCATGTGTGCCGTCAGTATGCTTCACATATTTTCAACTCAACTTCTTCCTCTACAGCAGAGGTCACTGCAGCATGTCAGCTCAACACTGTCAGATAGTTAAAATCCTTTGCATCTCAGCTGAAAAAGCTGCTGAACCCTCCGCTCCTCTATGGTGTTTTTAGATGCTTTGGAGAAAACATATTGTGGCCATTCTGATGTGTTCACAACTGATCTGTCACATTTATGCACAAATAATTCATCACTTTCTTGGTATGTGCACAGTGCTGTGAGAAAGCATTTGCCCCCTTGCAGATTTATTTTGTTTTTGCTTTTTCTTTCTTACACCTAAATGTTTTAGACCATCAAACTAATATCAAACCGAGATAACATCAGCTAAATCAAATGTAGTTTTCAAACAATGATTTCATTTATTAATGGCAAAAATGCTCTGCAAATGAACTTGGCCCAATTTGAAAGCGATTGCTCTCCTAAACTTTCGCAACTGGTTCAAGTGCTTGCATTACCTGGCTAGCACTCTTTTACATTGCTGGGAGGGAGCATTAGCCCACTCTTATTTGCAGAATTTCCTTTTTCTGCCACATTGGAATGTTTTAGCCTACTTCATGCTGCCAGAGAGGTTCTATTTAAGTGATTTCTAAAGGTCTGGCTGTAAAGTTTGGCAAATCAAATTGAACTTAGCCTTCCGAAAATATAATGTGGTTAATGACAGTTAATGCATGATTTACCAAAGGTTTAGTTTTTTTTACATTTGCTTTTGCACATAGCTCCAGGTTGGTTTGGATAGCTTTTTCCCTTAATAACCAAAAAACATTTTCGCTGTAACAAAAATGAAAAAACTGAAGAAATCTATAAGGGGGAAAAAAACGTTTTCATAGCATTGTACATTTATACTGTTCTTGTGTGTAAGGATGGAAAGACGCAGAAGATGAAGATGGTACAGGTCCTTCTCAAAATATTAGCATATTGTGATAAAGTTCATTATTTTCCATAAAGTAATGATGAAAATGTAACATTCATATATTTTAGATTCATTGCACACTAACTGAAGTATTTCAGGTCTTTTATTGTCTTAATACGGATGATTTTGGCATACAGCTCATGAAAACCCAAAATTCCTATCTCACAAAATTAGCATATCATTAAAAGGGTCTCTAAACGAGCTATGAACCTAATCATCTGAATCAACAAGTTAACTCTAAACACCTGCAAAAGATTCCTGAGGCCTTTAAAACTCCCAGCCTGGTTCATCATTCAAAACCCCAATCATGGGTAAGACTGCCGACCTGACTGCTGTCCAGAAGGCCACTATTGACACCCTCAAGCAAGAGGGTAAGACACAGAAAGACATTTCTGAACGAATAGGCTGTTCCCAGAGTGCTGTATCAAGGCACCTCAGTGGGAAGTCTGTGGGAAGGAAAAAGTGTGGCAGAAAACGCTGCACAACGAGAAGAAGTGACCGGACCCTGAGGAAGATTGTGGAGAAGGGCCGATTCCAGACCTTGGGGGACCTGCGGAAGCAGTGGACTGAGTCTGGAGTAGAAACATCCAGAGCCACCGTGCACAGGCGTGTGCAGGAAATGGGCTACAGGTGCCGCATTCCCCAGGTCAAGCCACTTTTGAACCAGAAACAGCGGCAGAAGCGCCTGACCTGGGCTACAGAGAAGCAGCACTGGACTGTTGCTCAGTGGTCCAAAGTACTTTTTTCGGATGAAAGCAAATTCTGCATGTCATTCAGAAATCAAGGTGCCAGAGTCTGGAGGAAGACTGGGGAGAAGGAAATGCCAAAATGCCAGAAGTCCAGTGTCAAGTACCCACAGTCAGTGATGGTCTGGGGTGCCGTGTCAGCTGCTGGTGTTGGTCCACTGTGTTTTATCAAGGGCAGGATCAATGCAGCTAGCTATCAGGAGATTTTGGAGCACTTCATGCTTCCATCTGCTGAAAAGCTTTATGGAGATGAAGATTTCATTTTTCAGCACGACCTGGCACCTGCTCACAGTGCCAAAACCACTGGTAAATGGTTTACTGACCATGGTATCACTGTGCTCAATTGGCCTGCCAACTCTCCTGACCTGAACACCATAGAGAATCTGTGGGATATTGTGAAGAGAACGTTGAGAGACTCAAGACCCAACACTCTGGATGAGCTAAAGGCCGCTATCGAAGCATCCTGGGCCTCCATAAGACCTCAGCAGTGCCACAGGCTGATTACCTCCATGCCACGCCGCATTGAAGCAGTCATTTCTGCCAAAGGATTCCCGACCAAGTATTGAGTGCATAACTGTACATGATTATTTGAAGGTTGACGTTTTTTGTATTAAAAACACTTTTCTTTTATTGGTCGGAAAAAATATGCTAATTTTGTGAGATAGGAATTTTGGGTTTTCATGAGCTGTATGCCAAAATCATCCGTATTAAGACAATAAAAGACCTGAAATATTTCAGTTAGTGTGCAATGAATCTAAAATATATGAATGTTACATTTTCATCATGACATTATGGAAAATATTTAACTTTATCACAATATGCTAATATTTTGAGAAGGACCTGTATTTGTGGTGTTATTTATTGTGAAGATTGTAAATCCAAATACCTTTTCAAATTTTAGACAATCCAAAAGAACTTCTTTAACTGGTAAAGGTGCATTACTCTGCTCCTCATCTGTTGCAACTTTCTTACATATCACTTTTATAAAAATATAACACTAATTTATCAAAGCAAGAAGGGAGATGCTTAAGTAATTTTAGAGTACAAAGGGACCACTGGTTCAGCATCTGTATAAAAACATATTTTTAGACACCTTTCATACTTTTGCATATCTTTCTTGCTTTTCTATTCAGCCTCTTTAAAAAAAATAAGGCGTCACGTTTCGACATGTCTGATACTGTAGCATAACGAACTGGATCTCAAACGAAGCCGAGACGTTGATTTTCCAGATATGTGGCAAAGCAACTCGGAATCAAAGCAAACTGCACATTTATGCAGCTGCAACGGATGTTAGGTGAGCACTACGCAAATGCTGCAGCATTAACCCAATGGTAATGTAGCTTCATGTAAAGATATGCTATGCAGATGATGTGTCTGCACTGATGATGAGGATTCATTCAACAGAATATGCCAAATGGTTGGAGTGGCTGACATGGAAGGGGAAATGACTTTATTTTTCTAATTAATTTAGCTTATAATTATCAAACCACTTGGGAGCACACAGAGGCTGTGCATTTGAACCTTCAGCTCAAGACTGTTGAGCAAACGTAAATTATGGGGATAAAAATACAAGACGTAACATCATGGAGCGTACATCTTGACACCTTTCATGCCAATACGCAGGCATTGTGCACATCATAAATAATACACATACTCTGTATATGTAATGGGACCTGAGGGTTTGAAAAAAAAAAAAATAGGTCTTTACACTTACACCCATGTAGGAACAGGCCATTTAGCAGTATCAAGTCATACCTATTTTTTAAAAACCTTGCACGTTCAAAAATACTCAAACTTTCACCACATCATTCTGGTTAAAATCTTTTTAACAAGATGCCAGTAAAAGTGCCGCAGTGACCGGAGCTAAAACAGTGCAACTCTATTTTGTCTTTTACTTAAAAAGAAAACAAATTCAGATATTTCCAGGAGGGAGACCCTCAGTCTTAAGTAACACAAGTTTAAAACAAAAGTGGGCAGACTAGGAGCTGGCTGACAAAAAACAAATGACAAAATATGATACATTTTTATTTTAAATCTTCCATTAATACCATGATGTAATAACTGGGTTATTTTTACTCAAGGTTTTCATACCATTAGAATCTCAAACTGACTCATGTCTAGACCCACATTAAGTGCCAACACACAGGGCAAGATGAGGAAAGAAGCTTAAATACCCAACAGCTATGGAGTTCTTCATTGCAATCACACAGTAGCATGCAAAGTGTAAACTTTATTTATATATAGTAAGTAAACTTTATTTATATAGCACCTTGCACAGACATGGAAAGTCACAATGTGCTTTACAAAAAAGGAAGATAACAGTAATAAAAACGATATAAAATCAGTGAACAAATTTTAGCTAAAAGCCCGCCTGAATAAATGTCTTGAGAGTCAGTGGAGTCGGTAGCGCAGTGATAGAGGGAGAGCATTCCAGAGCCTTGGGCCACCACCTGAAATGCTCTATCATCATGGGTTTTAAAATGAGTTCTGGGTACCGTCAGCAGCATCTGATTAGAAGACCACAAAGTCCTAGAAGGACAGAGAGGCTTCAAAAGGTCCACTATATATTTGGGAGCCTCACCATGAAGTGCCTTAAAAGTTATAACCAACATTTTAAAATGAGTCCTAAAGTGCACAGGGAGCCAATGCAGAGAGGCCAGAACAGGAGTTATGTGAGCTGTTCTGTGGGTCTTAGTTAAAAGCCTGGCTACAGTGTTTTGCACAGACTGAAGGCGAGCCATGAAGGATTTACTTAGACTCGCTAAAAGGCTGTTACAGTAGTCTAAACGAGAAGAAATAAACACATGGACAGTTCCTTCTGTGATAAAATAGATCGGAGCTTTGAAATATTCCTTAATGGCAAAAACAGTTACGAACTAACAGTTTACAATGATTGTCCAAAGACAAAGAACTTTCAAAGACAACACCCAAATTTCGGAGACTATTTTTTAACCAAAGGGTTTAAGAACGCAAGATGCTTCCTGATTTCAGCGATTTTATCGTCAGGAGCAACGATAAGAGTCTCAGTTTTGTTTGCATTTAACTGCAGGTAGTGCTTATAAGGCTTCTAAACAAGCTAGATAAGCTCTATTTTTTGACTTCACAGGCATCCTTTATAGACTCTGACCAACAACCTAAAACTATGGTCTATTAAATACACATGTTGTTCTTTATCCAGAAAAATCTCTGCTGTTACACTTTTTTATCGTTACTGTCCTCATTGCTTTCCAGGGCACCCTAGAACTCTTCACCATCCCAATTATTTGCCTTTTGTCTTCCTTTTAAATATTAAACAGCGGTTCTGATGCAATATTCTCAGTGGTGATCTTAAAGTGTTGAGGCCCTTTAACACGACTTACCAAACAAAGTCACACTGTTTGTTTGCTAAGATGGGACTTTGCATTATTTAAGATGAGATAACCAGATGTTCAGACAGGGCTTGTTTACTAATCCAAAACTAGAGACAGCAAAAAACACTTCAATGCAAAAATATCTGGTTGCTTGATGATCCACTACAATGACATTAAAGCGGAAATGACTGAGGCAACTTTGACCCACTGGCCTTCTGGGGTCTTCACATACAGTATCTCTACATTCAGCAGCAGAGATCGAACTGTCATGGTTGAGGTTTCAGCTTCTCTATAAGCTCCGCTCATGAACACCCACACACTCACATCTCTCCATTCACTAACCTTACTTGTGAGTTTTGGCTCACAATAAGTGTAGGTGTTGAAAGTGATGAAAAAGCACAGTAAGTAGGACAACAGGCGCTGTAACAAAACACGAGCCATGCTTCTAGTTTCCCTCTCATAGTTAAGAATACATGAGCACATTTATCCATATGCTTATGTATTTAGTGCCAAACAACAGAAGGAAAAAAAACAGGGCATTGTTTTAAATGGTTGTAGCACTTGAGCAACTGCCAAATGATTCAGCCCTATTGTGTAGGCCAAAGACTCAGAGGCCCCTAAAGAACGCAGCTAAGCCAAGATCAGAGGAGTCGTCTTACTGAGCTGGGGAAATGACACACTGATCTGAAAACACTCCGTTCTTTAATACTCTCAGACTTCTAACACCGTTTTATGTGATTAAACGCTGTATACCAGCTGGCTGTCAAAACACAACAAACTGTCCAACTGTTGAGTTGGACAGAGACGAAAAGCAATGGACTGTGACGATCCTGATACTAAATGAATGCAGCAAGATACATAAATGTCCTCAGTTTTAGATTGTGTTGATATCCAGATAAAAGATGGTTGGAAATGCAAATCTTCAGGCACGCTTCAGGGAATCATTGAACAAAACACACAGGTAGTGGGGTAGAAAGACGGTAAGACATGCAGCAGAGGTCTACGGGTCGGGACTCGAACCCGAGGCGACTGTGGCCTATGATTTGGGTTTTTTAAATGTATTTTGCTGCAGTAAAATTTAACTACAAAATATTGTAGTGAATTTGTAAGACTGTATCTTAAACTATTCCTCTTGAGACAGATCAAAAGTTTAACATGGGTTACTCAACTTTGGCAAATGACACCGTCTAGCATCCATTTGGCAGTGTCTATCAGTGCTGAACTAAAGGGCTTTTTCACTGTTTTTTTAAGGAATATTTGATCATTTCTAACTCAAACGTTTGGCTAAACTGATATATATTCTCATAAAATCTTTATTGTATTTAAAAGAAAAACAAGGCAGGCATTAAATCCACAATATATGTACAGGTCAAAGCTGCTGATTTATTCTATTCTGATTACAGATTTTTTACAATAAAGTTTTTGATTTGTGAACTCTTTACTCTGTTTTTAAAAACAGAATATGGTTATAATTATCATGTAGTGTCTCCTCTGAGGAACTGCATATGTTTTTACACTCTCAGACACAATATATATTTTCCATCTTTGCAGGCTTTAAGAAAATACCAAAGCAATAATTTATAATAATACATTTTCATGCAAACATTTAATGACAGTAAAGGGATTTAGGTGTTAAAATCCTAACAGATTTTGTTAATTATATTTCTAAATTTCACATTAATAAATTGTTTATGCATCCTTTCGGTCATTCAGAGCTGTTTCTCTTGTCCCGTCCCTTGCTCCCACTTGTTCAGATGTTTCATTGAGCATGTGCAGGCTTCGGATTTGTGCGATTACACAATTGGACATTTTAATGGTGAATATCAATCCACAAAGGCCCATAGTGGTTTTTTTTTTCAAGCCTGCTGCTCATGAAGTGAAGGCTCTTGTTGCACAGCATCATTCTTGACTAGAAGAGTTCCTTATCTATACAAGTGGCTTAGCTGGCACCACTGAGCAATGGTGTCAATGTGGAATAATTTTACTCACATACCAATAGCACATTTACATTTTTTATGTATAGGCTGATGTTTTTATGTCATTGTTTGCACAATTTTCTTATTGTGAAAAAGCATTTCTTTAATGAGTAGTACAGATGTATGAATGTGGTGATCAAAAGACGCCTGTAGAAAACCGGAAAGCTTTTGGTCACCTGCGTATCAGCACTGCAGTCTGTGGTAATTAGCGAGCTGAGCAGCGAAGCTACTGTGCAGCTCTGACTGAGCCTGCACCATGGCAACGCACAGGGCTGTTTCTGAGCACAGCCTCCTCTCTGCTTTTCCTCCCCCATCTTTCTCTATTTCCTTCCTCTTCTTTGCTGCTTCATCCCTTTCTTTGCACCAAACCTCTCATTTATCCACCTCTTTTTTCTCCTGCTGCTTCCCCTCTTTTCCTCCTGCAAATCTCACTCTAATGCATCCAGTCCTCTCTTGCATCATCACAGCCCGGATCGACATAACATAAAAGGCACTCGCAGAGGGTTCAGTGTTGCTGTTTTTCATGATGTTCTGGAAACACAGACTGAGATTTTCACGACATATGGCTTCCAGTAAGATGTATTTACACATAATCAATTTATCCAGGACTGTACATGTTACTCATAACGACAAAATGTGACCGCTTGATGTATCTCATTGTAAAGTCTGGGTTGGTTTAGACTTAATATAATGAAATGCGTTTACTGAAGAATAAAGTGTGTTCCCTATTGCGTTGCCATAAAGGTTTTGTAGTATAGCACCACTTCTTTGTTATGAAATTTCAGCAGAAAACCATGAAGCCAGACAGGTGGGCAGAAAGGCCACTCAGAAATGAAGAAGCCATTACCCAAAAAACAACAGTCAGATTACATTTTGCAAATACACAGACAGAGCTTCATTGTTGGAGACATGTTCTGTGGTCTGATGAAACTAATATTGAACTATTTGACCCAAACGGCCATTGTTACAATTGTTACAAGATGGGGAAAGTTTGAGAGCTTGGGAACACTATCCCAACTGAAGTAAAGAGGTGGCAGCATCATGTTATGGAGATGTTTTAATGCAGGAGGGATTGGTCCACTTAACAAAATAGATGCCAATGAACAATGACCTTAATCATGCCACCAAATGATGTACAAAGCGGCTTAAGGACAACAAAGTTAAATTTTCCATCAAAAAGTCAATAAAGCCAATGTTTGACCTTGATGAACGTTAAAATGACAGATCGACCAAATACTAAGAGAATCTATGTGAGTCTAACTGACCGGGATGGTCAGATGTGGTATCAGAGACACATTTTCCACTATAAATTTACCATCATTGAAATATTTTTCATGAATTTGGTGTCTCATGATAGTTTTTTTCCCTTTATTAAGAGTGTCTCAGCTTTGTTTTACATGCATATTGAAGTTGAAACAAATGATGTTAAAAGCAACCAATAAAGCCTAACCCACCTAACCCTGTTAAAGCTTGAAGGGCAGCGTGTTGAAGAAGGAGGCAATGCAGCTGTAATGTGTTATAAAGAAAGCAAATTCTTGTTCTGCAGCAGAAATTAGTTTGTATTTCATACTGATTTCTCCAGACTTATTCCTTACTGCTATGCAAGACATAACAAAACCTTTGCTTTGTTCCCCCCTTGCATGTCTGAACTTGTGCGACATGAGCTTAAGGCAGGAGAAAAAGTAAAGGCAAACCTTTTACCTTTGTGATAACAGAAAATGGTCCTGCATAACGTCTTAATCACCTTATAAATTCATGTCAAGATGTAAGCATTTTTAGGTATTGTATTTCATAAACATGAATGTTTTTCTTCTGCATAAAAATAAACTACTACTAAGTCTGGCATAGAGCGAAGGACCTGGTATTAATATGAATTTTTAATACAATATATAAACAAAAGCTTTGAAACGAAAGAATGGAGCAGAATCATATTTAGATGTATGATAAAATTTCATTGAAATTTATATGTCTGGGTTTTAAAGAAGGGTTCTGTGAGAATTTGTAGGCAGTCAAAATCATAGCTAAAAGTGGATTTCTATCTTCTTAAATCAAGTTCAGTCTCAAAAATGTTAAAGAAATGTATGCAACCCTATATTTTAACCGTTTAAACTGCTATAATGTCTGCATTTGATTATTATTTGCACAGTAGAGCAAGTTGGTCTGTGCCTGCATTAAACATCTAATACAAACCGGGACATTTTTAGTGTGTCTGGAGCCAGGGGGTCTCCAGTTTGGAGATAAGATTATACTGCATACCATAATAAAATATAAACAAAGTAGAAAGATTTAATGGCCTGCTAGCTTGGTAGTCAAACTGACCTTTTTGGAATGAAAAATTTTTCATTTTGTGATTTGCGTTCATAAAATGTTGGGAGGTTGTGTATTTATCGGGGTTTACACGTCTGAAAATATAGTTGGTTTTTTTTGAGGGCCTGAGAAGGTAAGAAGGGTTGAAGAAGCTCAGAGAGGTACACTGAGGCAAGATCATTCAAACATTTAAAAACAAAAATAAGAATTTTAATATGAACTCTAAAATGCACGGGAAGCCAGTGGAGTGAGGCCTGAACCGGGGCGATATGTTCAGTTTTATGAGACATTCAGCAGTGTTTTGAACCAGCTGCAGATGAGAGAGCAAGGACGGACCCACTCCAACATAAAGTCCATCGTGGGATGAAATAAAAGTTTGGATCACTGTTTGAAAGAGTTGCCTAATCAGAAAACAATGTCACATTTGCCAACTGGCTTAAATGGTAAAAGCAGAACTTTACAACTGTTCTAGCTTGGAGTCATCCTAACATCCATCCGTGCTCCTGGTAAACTGTGATTACTTTTTCATGCAAGCATTTTGCCTTATTTTCAAGTATTTATAGAAGTATTTATATAAGATAAAGATATTTATGTTATCAAATAACTTAGTCGATATTGGATACATGTACAAACAACACCAACATGAGTGATTTCATCTTGAGTATAATGAGGAATCTGAACATGTTGCCCTTTAAATCCATCTGGAATATGCAATGAAACATCGTCTTTCATTCCCCTGCAGTTCTCCACATTATAATCTAACCAAGTATGGTAATGATTTAAGAATTTGGTTTTTATCTGAGCTGGAAAAAGATGTGCTACATTTTGAAGAAATATTACAAAAATGCGCAGACACACAGAGGAAAACGGAAAGTAATGACATCCGTGAAAACAAATTGAGAGCAGAGATGTTCTACCAACAGTGCAATAAAATGTGTGAAATTAAGTTGGGACTGCTTGTAATGTTCACCTCCATGATACACTGCTCTTCTTTATCTTTGTGTCCGTTTGAAACCTGTTTTACTCAACTCTGTGGGAAATGACTGGTAATAGACGGAGGAACATGTTTAAAGCAGTTTCTCTGTGAACATGAGGCAGACACAGGTCTGGATAATGTTAGCTGTCTAATCAGTGGGGGGACAGGAAGTCATGTGAAACAAAGGTGCATAAAACATTGCAATCTCCTCTATTTTTGCTGCTATTTAGCTCCCACTATTTTCATTTTTGCACTAAATTCACAAAGCAGATTGGAATAGATCCATGTAAGTAGAAACGTTCCATCTGGTCCACCAAATGGGCTCATTTTTGCATTTGAAAAAAATAACAGGCACAACATACTAGAAGAGAAGATGAATTCAACGTTCTGTTATAACCTGGATCCGTTTTTTTGTAAACACAGTAGTGCAGCAGGTCACTTTCCCACATTTGTTCTCTAAATCAGCTTTCAGCAGATGGTATTTTTGTTGAATCTGTGTAAAGCACACAGCTCTGGTCTTTGAGAATGCCAATCAGTTTGCTCTGGCTGTAATTTGCATTAAATATAAATAAATATAAGCTGGTTTCCCCCCAAATGAATACATAATGCCTCATTGGAATGTAGGCAAACTGCATCAAAACAGAAGGATGCTGGATACTGATTCAGCTAGAAAACAAAGATCAAGAGACAAAAAAACTCTGATTTGTATAATGTTTGAAGATAGAGTGGAGGAAGAGACAGGAAGAGTAAGACGAGAGCGGAGCAACAAAAATTAAGAAAGCTTCAAATCATCACACAAACACATACAGAAATGAGAGGCCAGACCAAATGGCTGAAGGGTTGCTTGGATAATGTATTAGACAGAAATGGCACTCAGAGTAGCTACACATGATAAGAAACGCACTGCTTCAAATGTCCTCAACACACACACACATACACACAAAGAAATGGATGACAGAATGAGGAATATTGTTGTTTGAATGATGAGTTACATGAGGAAATGCTCATGCCTGTCATACAGATTTCTGAAGAGCAGTTTTGGAATACTTTCAGCTCAAAACTGGAAACTGTGGAAATTCATTTAAGCTGCCGTTACACTCAAAAACAATCAGCTTTATAATGCACAAAGTGGCCCCGAGGAATCCTTTGTGTCTGAGGTCTTACACTCATTGTTTCAACTGACTGTCGGATGCTCCGGGAACTGCCAGATAACACTAATGCTCTGTTTGTAAAGACACTACTTACACCAGGCATTCGATGAGTTCATCACATGCCAACTTTCTGCACAATTAATAATTTAGGTACCCATCACTGGTCTGCGTGTTGACCAAAATATGTCTAAATTTGACTGTTAATCCTCTGTGCTTAGCCTGGTGTTTAACAAGAACCTGCAGTTCTTCACAAAGCTAAATATTAAAGGTAAATATTTTAAATCAATGCAAGTTTGTGGTAAAAAAAGTAAAAGTAAAACAAGAATTAAATACTTAATTTACCGTACTTGGTGAAAAAGAGAAAAAGCTTTGAGTAGGAATTAAGACCTTAGTAGCAACTCAAAATAAAAGCTACTTGTAAAATAATTTCATTTACTTGTACTTGCAGACATTTGGTGCTAGAGTTAATGACATTACAATGTAAGCCTAATCTGTATGTAACAGCATCTCATTTACAATCTTCCCCTATGACAGTTTCATTTAGTAAAACTCCTTTCATTTACCAATCAGCTCCCATCATTTCATCCTTTGGATTTTATCAAGCGAAAGTGAATTACTGCAAAATTGACTACATATCGCCCGCAGATGTGCAAAATTAAAGATCCATTCTGAATGGCTGAGATTAGGGACTATGAGGCACAGAAAGGCTTTTAATGTGAAACATCTTAACAAGAAAGATGACATTCACCAGACCTAACTAGTAATATTTTTTATGTTTAGATCAGTGTATGGACCAAAAAAGAAGAGATCATGTGACTAACAATAATTTAAACGAGTCATTTAGAAAATGTATTGAAACAATAAGAAAATGTAAATAAAAAATTAAAGAGATAAGGCGACAAGAAATAACTATAAAAGGGGCGTGTGCATATGTACACATATACACACATGTATGTCCATATATTTAGATATCTATTTCTCTATCTATATCTATAAATATATATATATATATACACAGTATATATACACATATCCTATAGACATAAATTCCCTCCCAACTCCCCCATTCTTTATCTACAATTCTTTTCAGTATTCAGCTATTGCGTTTTGACATTTATGTAGCTTTTTGTAAAGTGTGACCAAAGTTTTTACTTTTACATCTGTTTATACAGCAACAGGTATGTTAAAGTGATCCATGTTCCTTTAAATCAGCAGTCGCTTTGGTACATGTATTAAAGAGTGAAAGATCCTGGTGTCCCTCTCTTCTCTTTTAGTCCCACCAGGAAGTCTCATGCTGATTCAGGAATCCAGTCTGCCTAGCACAACGCTGTCACATTTCTAGGCCAGTCTCTACTGTGATCAGCAAAAACCTCTAAATAAAACAAAGCAGGCAAGCAAACAAACAAACAGCATTCCCCTCCCCTCCCTGACTTCTCTCTTGTCCTGTCCTGGCTGGCAGTGGGAGCCAGAGAGGGGAACAAGCAAAATGATACGGGGGTGAACCCTGGCGGTCTGCTGTCAGTGGCCATATGGATCACAGGGAAATGGTAGCCTTGGCTTCCAGCAGGACACACACAGTGGGTCAGCAGCCTCATGCTACTTCACCTGCAACACTTAAAAAAACACTACATAAACCATAATTCACCAGCTAACGTCCACCGCTGCAATAAGTAAACCACTTAATGAGCATAAACACATGTTGGTGGTGAGACAACACATTACTCTGAGCCCAGCATTTTCAGACAAGCTTCCATGTTGAAACCAAATGTAGAAATTCAGTCTGAATGCAACAAAAAGGCAAATCCAGCTCTCATAATGGTTACTGGCTTGTCAAAGTCATGATGATGTAAATGTCTGACAGGCTTTTCTCAGGAACTTCACCTAATTTAGAATAAAATGCAAACCTTTGTAAAAGGGCACATACATTATCTTCCTTTTACTACAGAGCTTTCCTGAAAATTTGATACCAGCTATTCACCCACAAACTCTCTCTGCTAAAGAACGCTCTGTTTTAAAATGCATGTTCTGTTTGTATGATGCTGGACATTGGGAATCGGATATATATAAAAAAGACCCTGTGTGTGTATAAACAACATTTACCCTACAAATCAAATGAAATGTTCCATTTTACTCCGTTTTAACCTCCAAGTCTAATATAATCTGAAGAGACTGTGTTGTCACCTCTCATGGTTTTGGAGAAATAAATTCCTGAAAGTGGGACAAATGCATATAATGGTTGAGCATTTTGAGGTATTTTGACAAGATATTTCTCCAAAACAGTACAATAAAATATAAAATATTTATTCTTTTACATAAAACATGAATGTGAAAGTTGTAAAAATGTAATTAATATAAATGTTCTGTAGGTTACTTTTCTGTTTTCCTCTTATTTTCTCAACCGTTGCCAGGATCGGCGTCCTTTCTGCTCCATTACCGTAATGAACCTTGTATGCGCGACGCTAATCTTTAAGAGAGAGCTGGTGTCGGCTGGCGTGACCGCGTATTTCTGACTTTCGGCTCACTTAAATGCAGTTTTCTTCTGTACAGTTGATGTCTCCTCACTGAAGCGACGCTGCAAGCCCTGCAGTTCGAGCGGCCGCTTTAGTCAGCGCTAACCAATAGGGAAACATCTTACATCGTTCGTCTTTAGGCCCCGCCCAGGATGTTCATGTTCCCAGGACTCAAAATTTGTTGAGTTCCACCAAAAACAGAGAGCGTCAAAACCAAAAAAGCGAGACTCGTAACCAAAGATTTTTGACATGCGCAAATAAAAGTTTATGTTTTGCAAATAACTTTTTTCTCTTTGTGAGAAAAAATGAGTCATTTTAATCAAAAAAAGTTTTATTAAACAATTTTTTTTCTCCCCAAAATAAAATATTCCATTTAAAAAAAAAAAAAATCGTTACAACTCTGAAAGTTTTGATCTCAACTTAATATTTTTTGATTGAGATTAGTTTTTTGTTTGATTGAATAATATTGAGACAAATGTAACTCCATAGATATCCACATCCACATCAATAGGGAAATTATTGGACAATAACTGTAAAAAACCCACAAACATCCCATCAGAAATCGCCTGATGACCAGAACAGGACAATTTTTTTGCTGTAAACTCAAAAATACGATCTTTTTCAGATTAGTGAACAGAGAAGCTTCTGAGAAATCTTTTACTGTTGAAAACGTTACTCAAATTCTGTTCAAGGCTTGCTTACAAAACCTCTTCACGGTGGAAGACGTTACCAGAGGATGAAGACTTAAAGTGGAGACAATCACAACACAGATACAAATGAGGCACAAATGAGAATTTCAAACAGTCTCTGTTTTCATGGAGATGGAAATCACAACAAGGTCAACTTGAGGTCCGACCAAACCAATGATAGATACAACAGAAAAACCCTAGATCTATAATGCCAACTTTACACGCCTTAGTTTGAGTGTTAAATAATAGTTTATTATCAGTTTATGACAATAAAATCTGAAGGAAAAGACTTCTTCATTTTAATACTGTTTACGCATCAGTTCTTAGTATTTTTGAGCTGCCATAGTGTACAGTCAAAGGTTTAGAGCAAATTAAGCTGATCTTTTGTAAAAAATATCTCATACCAGTTATGAGGCATGGCGGTGGAGAGATTATAATCGGGCCTAGACACTTTACAGTCTTCGAGCTGACCATTAACTCCTCTTTATACCAAGGGAGAGTCAAATATGTGACAACTAAAGCTTGGTTGAAATGGGTCAAGCAATGGGATAAATATTCAAAGCATAGCAGCAAATCTACAACATTTTATCAGTATATGAAGAAAACAAATGCTGCGTTTGCCTGGTCAAACTCTATTCTAACTCTAATGAAGTGGGAGGGCAAAACAGAAGTGATAGTAAAAGCTATTGAATATTCGGGTGGATAAATCTTTCATACACTGCTTCTGCATTACCTAAATTATTAATAACCCATTGGACTATGTCCTATTTAACTAATTTTAAGACCTTGTGAGAACCAAAAGACTTGCTTTCATCTTGTTATTTCACAAACTGTGAAATAACAAGATGAAAGCAAGTCTTTTTAACAGATAAGTTAACAATCAAATCTACCAATTCTTTATAAAATGCCTGTTAATCACAAAAAGGAAATCTGAGTTAGTTATTCTAAGCACAACCCAAAGTTAAAATCTTTAATGCTCCCTTTGTCCTTAAACATACCTTGAGGAGTGAATTAACATCCAAAAAACATTTAAAAATGAATGAAACATTTCTAATATAAGCAGTGATTTTATTATTAGACTCCAACAACAGTGAACAACACAGGCTACACTTAACCACCCAGCTGTCTCTGACTTTACTCATTGTAATTTGCAAAGCAATGCCTGATTGTGCCTAAAACAAATGTAACAATTTGGTCATATAAACCTGCAAATGCGAAATAATACGATAAATTGTGTGTGTGATATTTGTGAAAGGAAAACCCTGTGAATTTAACAGTATATCTACAATAAATAAAGATAGTACAAATCCATGAAGTTACACTTAAATAATGGGTTTGTACTAATGTTGCTACCAACAATGCAATTTTTTTGTAAAGGTTTACGCTGCTTTCAACTGCTCAGTCCAAGAAGTCCTAATTAAAAACATTTAAAAAAAGAACAAAATCACTGAGACAGAAGACATGGTCTCAATCAAAACAGCTTAAATGACCAGTAAAACGCAGAAATCCAATCAACTTCTTTTGCACGATAGAAACTCAGCAGTTCCCTTCAGAAACCAGCCCATCCTTTTTTCAGTGGTTTAGGGTCATCTGGTCTTTACAAGAAATTTCTATTAAATCATTTTGAAGATCCATCCCTCTTTAATGAAGTTATTCTTCTTTAATTTAGTATATTACATTTCCCTTGTATCTTATGACTGTTTCTGGTTCAGAATCTCTGTGTTTTTTAATAAAGGTCACAGTTGTATAAATATTTGTCTATAACTGAACTGACATGATTTGAAGGCGACTTGCATTTATATTAATTAATGTGTACTTGAACAAGCATATATCCCTTGTGCCCATATTATTAACTTAAATCCTTAAACAATAATATTTTTTTCTTCATCTTTACTTGCTACAAATGATCAATACTGCGCAGAATTACAAATCAGCCATATTGCTAGAGATTGTGACCAACCACTTGTTAACACATCATAAGGAAGTGCTACCAGGTAACAACACTTGTTGGTGTGGATGCTGTTACTGAGGGAAGAAGACTCAAAGTCACTGTAGCTATTTTGAGTACTTGGAGTACAGCAGAGTTGCCGGTTTATACTTTTGAGTTGTCAACCTCTGTGTGTTAGACCATGCTGGATTTGTATTTAGTGGGTATGTAAGGCATACCCACAGAGACATCTGTTTTTGTAATGTTAGCATGTAATAGTCATAATGTTAGCATGTAATAATAATTAAAAACCTTGTTTTATAGCAACTGCTTACACTCACACATTTTGTGACATTGCCTCTGCTCCTCATATAAATAATTAATCTTAATATTTTCCAAGCTCTCCCAACAGAAGAGCTAAGAAAAGTTATAAAAAAGCCAAACAAATTATACATCATGTGCATTGAGGGTAGTTAGAGGCCATTCAACTGGCTCAATATATTGATATGCAGAGCTAAAAAGCATGACACTAGGAATACAGAATCCTACCAAATATTGCGCCCATGCGGTCTTCTGTGATTGCAATATTAAAAACACTGATATTGTCATGCAGCTTCCATTAAATACATTTTAAGAGAAGTCTGTACCACAAACATCAGAGAAGGACAAAATAAAATTTAACTAAAGCTTTTTGATCCGGTGAAAAGTTTTGACTATATCAGCCTTCAATTTTTTGCTAACTATTTTTTTATTTTGTAGGTGTTACATTCAACAGTGTGTTTACGTTTTCAAAAAGACTTGAAACCAGGTGAGGTAGGGGACCAGATCATTACTTGATCATCTTAGAAACATCTGCTGGTCAGAGAACCAGTGGAAAACTTGACTGCATGTGATAGAGCTTTGTCCTCGTATAAAATTGTGGCTTTATTAAATTTTGCAAACGTCTTCCCGTGACACTGACAGATCAAAACATCTCTCAAAAACTGGAAGGAGATTTAAGATTTGATTTTAGGTCCAATTTCTCTTCGTCTTTCTCGACGTGAGTTTGTGTTTTTTAAAGATCTGGCACAGCCCCACTAAATTAGTCAATCAAAAAATGCCTCTCATTCCATTCAACCATAAATCTGGTAATAAATGCCGTAACTTTAACAGCTCAGTTATTAAATTTTACTCAGTGGTGGTCTTGTTTGAGTCTTCTTTACACCTGTTATGTTTGAAATAAGCACTCTGGAAATGCAAAATAGAGATAAAAATAAAATATGTACTGTTTTTATTATGTAATTAATTACTACTGTAAAGGTCCGCTGGCTTTTAGAAATAACCAAAAATAACTAAAAATAAAAATGTTTCTAGGTATAATGAGAAATTCAGTGATTTTCAACTTGATCAGCCCTGACCAGTGACTGGCTGGTTGGAAACTCCTATTATGCACTACCAGGTCGTGCTGATAGCAACAATCTCCAGTGTGGCTGCTATTATACCTTGAAGGCTCAGAATTAGCTATTTTCAGCATCACTGAGGTGTTTGAAATTAAGTAATATGAAGCGAAGCTATTTGAAAATAAATTATTTTATAAAACATGTTGAGAAATGTCTGCGGTGCATTGAGGTTGCGAGAGAGAGTGTCACTTTAGGCAGATAACAGGAAGGTAAACATATCACAGCACAGGCGCTCTGTTTTAGACTTTCAACCTCTGTCTGTCTGTCAGGTAACACGCTGGATTTGGAAGTGTTTGCAGCCTTTGGGAAAGGTTTGTGGTTAGGATATACAGTCGTATTCAATAAATTAGAATAAAATGAATGAACTTTTCAATAATATTGTTATTTATTGATTAAGACTGTATATTCTCTAGAGAATACATATGGAGCTTGCTGTTTTGGTAATGCCAACCTTGCTGACTGCTGATATAAGGTGGTTTAATATGCCAACTCCCTAGTCATTTTGTTTTAAAATACTAAAGTCGAGCTGTACAGAAGGGTTTTTTATTTTATTTTATGTTTTTACACGTGATGTGATGTCACCTCTGCTCCAAATAAAAATAATGACCACTCAAGACAGGAAGGCTAGAAACAATTGCGAAGAAATGTAATGAAAAATTTGACCAATCATTTAGAAAAAAAACTGTCTCAGTGAGAAATTCTCAGACAAGTCTCTTTATCTCTAAACTGATGAGAATATCCCTGGTTTTAGATGGATCTTTTTAAGATCTCAGTGTGTGATACAGCTCAAGACATTTGGACGCGTTGCACTTGTAAAATCCCATTCGTTAATATTCTCTGGAACGCCGCAACAGGAAAGGCAATTCAAATCCAATCCAGTAAAATCTAATCAGACAGATGTACAAACCAATGACACCAATAAATCAATCTGACTGTAAAAATATAAAAACACACACAGGAGCATACACGCACGTTCTGATCAAGGCCTGAAGGCTTTCATGTCGTAATCACCTACGGGAGTGTTAAGTAAGGAACGCCCACTGTGACTGTGCATTCATTTAATACACTACTACGCAGGCTGTTTTAAACAATACTTCTGACGGAGCATTCTTTTAACTAAATCTTGATGCTAATAAATAAGGTAAACGCCAATTAATATTTAAAGCTAATCATAGCCAGAGAGTTGGAGAACAGACAAAGACAGATTGGAGCCCGCCGGGGGAAAGAGGAAGCTTTCAAACAAATGATCCCAGAAGACTGAGGTCTCCACTTTCTTCAGATTTAAATTCAAAAGCTCTTGTTTTAAAAGAATGTTCTTACAATCCCAGCTGATATCAGCCATAATTAACCTAGCAAGCTCTTGACAAAAGAGGTACAATTATTTTGTAAATAGGAGGAGGACAGGGGGGAAACATTGATTAGGCATCATCATGTGCCAGGGTGTACCACAGTAAAGATTTCCTCGTGTATATGAAATGTTCAAGGCTTTAGAGCCTTTTATAAGTGTCAGTAATGCAGCCTTAAAATTGTCTCCATGAGGATGGTGACAGCCTTTCATCATTCCAGACTCCGAGCACATGGGTAGTTACCAGGGGGTAACTAGTACTGAACATCAACATTTTTCTCTGTAAATACTGTATATTTCTCATTGGTCTATTAACATGAAACTCATACCAAATGGCGTTAACAACCCCGGTTAAACACACATACAAAGAAACAAATGACAAACTAGTTGATTAACTATGTTATGTGTAACAGAGTGGAATGACATCAGCAATAAAAAATAATGAACTATAATATTCAATAGAAAAGCCTTTTTTGACAATGACAACTTCAAGACATCTTGTGTATGGAGAATTTAGTCACATGCATTGCTAAATTGTGATCTACAGTTCCTCCAACAAATTTTCAGAAGGATTCAAATCAAGGCGATTGACTGGACAAGTCTTGCACCACTATTTTAATCTCTAAAACCAATCAATTTCTTTGGCCGTGTGTTTGGGCTCAATGTCTTGCTTAAAAAAGTCCACACTTGTTCATGTTCATATTTGTTTCAAGAACGTCTCTACATTTCTACATTCATACTTTAATAATAAGTCTGCCAGTATCATAGGCTGAAAAACAGCCTCACAGCATGATGTTCTTACCTCCTAACCTCCCAGTTGGAAGGGTGTTTTTGGGGAATATGCATTCTTCCTCCAAAAACATGGTGTGTGCAAGGGCTTTAAGCATGATCTAACATGATTTTTCTTCAGTAGTGGAGACTTGTGGAGTGAGCATTCACGGAGGCCTTTGCATTTGAATGCATGTCCTATTGTTTTAATAAAAACTGTACCTATTAATTTCAGATCTTTCCAAAGCTCTTGTCCTAAGGTCTTGGACGCCACTTCTGATTATGGTTATGACTTCTCTTTTAGAAATTTTGAAAGGAACACCCGATTGTGGCAGGTTTATGGGGAAATGATGTTTTCTTAAATTCTGAAATGTGATCACTGAAAATAATAATAACAATAGTTTAGAAATACATCTGTAACCAATGCCAGTAGTATCTTTTGCAACAATAAGGTTGCAAAAGTATTACCAAACATTAGAATATTTCAGCAATTTTCTTGGCTTTCTATGCTCTTCGTAAATATATTTCCATTAGAAATATATTTACGAACAACACATTGGAGTGTTTAATACACCAGTTGATAGCATTTTGATAATATTCCTGTTTGATTGGGTGTATGACATAACTGTCCTGCTCTCCAGCTATGGATAGGTAGAGGGGGGATGAGCCAGATTCACATTTTCCAACAAGGATGAGCCACAGTGATGGTGGAGAGATGGAAAAGTGAAGGAAGGAATTGTAGATGTGTGTTTCTAGCCATGTCATGATGGATGCAGAAAAGAGTGAGGGCACAAACTGGCCATTTACATGAATGTTTTAGATGATGGAGGGACAGATGTTTTCCCATAGTGTCAGTGTCTCTCCAGCTTCTCTCTCTGACAGCACCACCAACTGACTCCTCTTACATAACCATCCGTTTAGGGTCGCTGCCTGCCTTTATTGGCTTATTTCTCTCCATTTCAACCTTTACATTTTTAACCCACTAAACCCTGCAACACATCCCTAACTGCTTATCCGAAAATGAAACTCTTAACGTCACTGTAAAACTACAGCTACTCAAGGCACGGACGACAAGTTAAAGAATTTATATACAGGGGTGTAAATTCACATTGTAGATGGATGCAAAGATCCTGTACAGAGGTGTTTTCCTCAGTGGTGCATTTTCAGCTAACTCAAAATCCCTAAACGAATATAAATGCAGTTTAAAGACATTTCATCGAGACATAGACTATTTCTACTATGCAACTTTAATACTGACTAAATGTGTTTCATGTAAGTGATGTAGTCCACTAATGGACACTAAAATCTCCATGTAAGCAATAATTGGCTACATAATCACATTTGCTGCAAGCTTTCAGACGTGTAAAACATGGAAAATGTCTGATTGGTCTGAACAAAGCTGGAATGTAATATAACATGAACTAAAAAAAGCACACTTTGTTTCATTTCATGGCTCTAAAGCTGAAATCCCTCCTCATCAGCTGTAATCTGCTAATATCAGCAGGTTGCGGCTCATGTGAAGGCTCCATTTTCTTCTTGCCTTCCATATTCCAATTTTTACTTCTAAAACCACAATCGGACACAAAAGACAGCAATGCAAACAATGCAGATGGCTTCACTTGCCGCAAATGCAAGACTGCAGAAACACATCCTCATGCACAGTAAAAGCCATTTCTTGAATCTCATGTTCGCCAAGCTGCCCTTCCCCCACCCAAAGATCACTCTCACATACGTGCACGTTGATTAGTTAAAGGCTGAGCTTCTGAAGCTGTCCTGACCTTTTCTTACCCGTCATTTATATACACACGTGTAACTAAACGGCACTAATAGAAACAAAATGGAGCCCACTGAAAAAAAAGGTAATTTCATTCATTTTGTGCAACATGTAAGACATGCAACGTTTAAAAACAGGTTGGTTTCTTTTGTTACAAAACAATCTCATTATGCTGTGGTTGTTTGAATCACACGGCCTGCCTAATGAAAATGACACTGGTATACAACATGGATTTCATTATCAATTTCCTAATGAGACTTTACCCCTTACTAAACTGATTAGTAACAAATCCATTTTCCTTCGCTTAATTTTGAAAGTCAGACACTGATTTCAGAGTGGCTGTTTTAAATATAAATTTCAAGGCATAAAAAACCCACAATCCTTTGGCCTGGGGCATCAGCAGCAGTGTAAGCCTTTGACGACACGCAGTAGGTGTGTTAAATCTATAGGCATTAGTCATCTGCATTAGTCCCAAACATGCAGATCATCTCATGTACGTGCTCTGAAACCAGATTCATCCTGTTCCAACAGAGGAACCACAGTCAACAAATAGAAAAGGGGGGTCTTGAGAGGAATACTAAATTAGACCTATGTTTAACTAGCAGAAGTAGCTAAAATGAGCTAGATTTTATGTGTCACTATTACAATTAGTGTTGTGATCTCCACCAGAGCCTATCAAGAGTAAGGAAGAAGGATTACCTGGTCATACCACTCCCGGTTGGTGCAGGTGCACTCAGGCCACCATCCTCCTTGTCCACTGGAGTTGTTGCCATTTACTTTGGGGCCACCCTTGGACTGGCCCTTTGGGTTGGGGCCCACAGGGCCTCCACCAGACATAATCTTGCCCTTACTTCTCCCTAAAGTGCCACCTCCTCCTCCTCCACCTCCTCCTCCTCCCATGCTTCCACCCCCTCCTGAGGCTGGAGGAGGCAAGGTCTGGCCTCCCCCATACCCAGGTGGGTATCCATAGGGCTCGGCCTGCCAGTCTCCTCCATACGCCGGGGCATCCATCCTGCGCAGAGCTGCCATACGGGTCACCTCATAACATTCTGGGCACTTGCAGCAGTGGTGGTGTTTGTGCATGCTGGCTGTGCTGGCTGCGCTGACGCTGAGATGAGCGGCGTGGCACTCGGTCTCTGCTGCCTCCTCAGATCTCAAACGGCACGCTGCGATCGGCTCACAGAGTGCTAATGCCGAAGGAAATAACACCAATCACAAGATTTTTTTTTATAAATTTTCCCTTTTTTGTGTTTTTTTTCTCTTTTTTGGACAAATCCGGCTGCTGTCCGCTTTATTCCTCGTAGATGTAGAGAAAAAAAAAGCAAAAACTGAGACGGATGGGAAGCAGCAACAGGAAAACAAAAATACAAAATGGGCACGTAGTCTTTGTCCTCTTGACGTAGAAGATCAAAGGAAATATTTAAGATATTGTATGCCACCACGCAATCAGAGACCAGCCCTGATGATAGAAATTTCTTCTTCCTTCTCTTGGTTCACAGTGATATGCATATAAATTCATAGATATATAGATTCTTTTGTTTATATATCATATATATTTACACACACAAATACATATAAAAATATTAATATAAACAGACGAGCACAGATACCGATATGTACAAGGATAAATGTATATTTATATATAAATATCTGCGTGTGTACAAATATATATATAGATATATAAACAATATGTATAAATAAATGATATCCGGAAATGAAAATCTTCCTGTGTTGATTCTGTATCTTCTTGGCGTGTCAAAAAAATCTCACGTTTGTTTCCTCCTGCGTTGAAAATCGTTGCCTTTCACTCTCTGTTTCTTTTCTCAGCCTGCAGAGAGGAGCTGAGCGCTGGATCGCCTCTCAGTCAGCTTGCCCTAGATGTGGATTATTCAGAGGGATGCGAGTGAGCAAGAGGGAGGTTGGTGAGAGAGAAAGAGAGAGGGGAGAAGCAGCTAGGGAGGAGGGAGGGAGGGAGAAGATACGTAGCAGCATCCCTCTAGCAGCTCAGTCCTGACAGCCACAGCCAATCAACTTGCAGCATTGCCATCAGCAGCAGCAGCAGCACCAACAGGACTGAGCGCTTCACTAGCTGCTCTTAAAGGGGCAGCGACACTGATGCCTCGCTGCTTCCCGCCTTGGGTGAGAAGGCACTTCTTCATGAAGTTATGCCACAGTAAAATAAAACAAAACATCACATACAATGACTTTCTTTACATTTTAAGAGAAAGAGCAAGGGAGTCCTAATCCACAATCAGTCAATGATGACCCCGGACTGTAATCCATCAAAAGTGAGCCTAATCCATGTTTTTCATCAGGCCAGTGCAGCCAAAATCCAACTTACAATGAGCACCCCTGTCCCTCCAACTGATCACTGGGCACCTCCCCGGTCATCTCTAGTTCAGCTGCAGACTTAACAGCTGTCCTGTGCTGTGTTAACAGTGGCCATCCTCTGGCTCTGTGCCACAGCACACATCTGTAAATAATCTCACGAAAGAAGTATAAGCATGAGATAATCACAGTGTATTACTTTTAAACCATTCTTCATCTCTTGTCCTTTTTCTCTGCGGGTTGCTGTTGAGTTATTTCACTGCCCATGTGCAAAGCTCGGTCAAAATAAGAACAGCGGGAGAAATCAGCCCTCCTGGAGCCTCGTTTAGGAACCATAGGGGAATTATTTTATGTTCACAATGATGACATCAACACATGTGTACCAAACCAATAAGATTACACGCTTCGGCTTTCGAGTGGGTGGAGGATGAGATTGAGAGTGTGAATGTGTGAAGGGAAAATGAGAGAAGGAGAGCCTATATGGCTTTCATGTTACTATGGCAGTCATATTTTCAGTAATATGATAGGACTGCCTGTAGGCCATTTCACAGGCTTATGAATTTGTAGTTTAATCACAAACGGGATACGAAACACCCCGACACGGAGAGTGAAAGGGTTGTCTTACGAGGAGCTGATGGAAAGTGTCACAGTGTTGCCATTAAAGCCCTGTACGTTTGCATTATTTATGAAATGTGATGGGAAACAGAGGTGGGTGTGTCATCTTGGGGAAGAGTGTGTGTTTAAATGTAGCCTTGCATGTTGTGGGGCTTATACTCGAACACAGTGCGCCGTTGCTGTGTTACAGCTTTAAAATTAACATCAGTGCAGCATTCCTATCAAACTGAACAAGATCTTAGGATGAGGCCATGCTGCATTCTGCAACAACCCTTCCAAGAGGCTCACACAGCAGGCTCAGCCACACTTAATTACATGCAACAGTAACTCACTTCATTTTAATGATATTCTTTCTCTCTGTCCTCTATCCTACTTATTCTGTGGTTCACTTTAGAGCAGTCGAACTGCAAAAATAAACAAACATAACCAATATATATTGATTTGCATAATAAAGTAAATAGAGGCAGTCAGAGAATTTCACAGCAACGAATGAGCACAGAGTGAGTGTCCATCGACAAAATTATTTATGAATGTGTAAAAAATAAAGCTTAAGAGCTTATTATTATTCTAACAATAACTATTATTAATATAATAATAATTGTTCTGCTTAAAATAAAAAGTAAAAACCACATAATTATTCAGTCCAGCTTAACTCAGATTCATTCAAGCAATGAACACAGATGTGGACATACACCGTATTTTAATATCGTTGGTTATTATTGTTGCTTATTGATTATATGAGTAATAAATGTTAAATAATCAAGATGAAGAGGAGAATGAAAACAGTTTATTATTGTTGTTGCTGCTAATGTTAGTAGTAGTGGTATTGCCAAAATTCTGTTTATAAAACCTAACAATGATCAATTAATACAAAAATAATAAAATAAATTGAAACAGAATAAAATAAAGGACCTTTAAACAAATAGCTCAAAAAGGACAAATTCATAAAAATAATATACAGTCTGATTTAATCCTTATTAATTCTATTAAAACCAAATTATACTTGCAGGTTCACATATTGTACATGTCAATTAATGACCTGGAGCACTTTATTGAGTTTTATTTGAAATAAATGTGTTCTCTGAAAATCTAGAGACAAATTAAAAAGAAGGTACATTAAATTAGAAAATTAAAAAATCATCCCTCTGTATCCCACCTTGCAGCTCTTTCAACACTATCAGCTCAGCACCAGCCTGCACAGCCCTTATTACTTAAACCCTCCTGGACATCCTGGAACAAACAGACACACATACACATTCATGTAATCATAACGAGCATTACTACCCCCAACCACCACACAAACTGTGCATTGAGCTTTTCAGTCATTTCTAGGCATTTCTCTGAGAAGCTGTGTAACTGCTCCTTTGTCACCTGACCGGATGTAGGGCCATAAAAGGACAGTCGGTAGTGAGGCAGTCTTAAAGAGCCAGGCTCTTAAGCTTCTCTGCTGTAGCATTTAATTATTGCAGAAAAGGATGAAAAAGCATGTACAAAAGATTTCAATAATAAATGAGAGTAAAAATGCAACTTATTTTTAATGTATCAAACCTTTGCACCTTTGAGGATGCATGCATGAAGATCAGTTCTCATGATGAAATGCCAGTAAACTAAGATGGCAAAGACACTACTAATTAGGTCTTAGTTGAAAAAAACAGCTGCTCCGCCACACACAACTAACCCAGCACCCCTAATTGATGGAATAATAAAAAAGGGAAACATACCCACTGAGGGAAGCTAAAACTGATCAGAGCTGCACTACTGAGAAATTGTGTTTGTGTGGATTTTGTTCAAGCATAAAAGGAATTAAGTAGAAAGAAGAAGAGCTTTGAAAAGAGATGCAAGTGGGTGGCTAAAAGGCTAGCTACAAACTGACAGGGAGGTGAGGGTATTTGAAAAATAAGATGAAGGTGCTGCAGGTTCACGACAGATGCCATAGCAGAGGGGAGATGAAGCTAAGGTGCCCTGTATGTGAGCAGAAATGCAATTACTAGAGGGGGCTTTACTGAAGCATGGTCCAGAACAGAAGGAGAGGTAAAAATAGAGAGATGCAGAAAAAACAAAGTGCTTATGCATCTGTGAGTGCAATGGAATGCTAAATAAACTGTAATTGCCCATTCACCCCGCCACAGAAGAGCGCAACGCACCTGAAATCAGTGTGCTTGCTGAGTGTGTATTGTCGCAAATGTGCAAAGCATGTGAAAGCAGCAGAGAAAGAGAAGAAAGAGAGGAATAAAAAAAAACAGACACGAATTAAAAGAGGAATAAAAAAGACAACATGAAAAACAAAAGCAAGGAGGGAGATAGAACGGCAGAGCAGTCTGTAGGGATGCAGGCGGGGGAGGCATGTGGTTTCCATGGTAACTGGGGGGAGGCTGAGCTCTGGGTGTCCGTTCCAGCTCCGCACTGCACCGGCCCTCGCCTCTCAACTGCCTTGCCATCCCTCCCCAGCCTCCCCCACCAACTCATCTTTCTCTCTACGCCCCCGTCACCTCCTCGTCTCTCTTCCTTTCGGTCTCTCCCCTTCCCTGTGCCTCACATCCCTCCCCCAATGTGACAGTGGGAGGATCAAACATGCACACAACCTGTGCCGTCACTGGATTCTTATGCAGGCATTATCATCCATGCACACTGGACCCATGTGCTTCCCGCCTGCACACCCCCCCCCTATTTATTTTACCCCCTTTAACTCCCCTCATCCTCACGCCTACAACCCCCCCCACCACCCACTCATTGCACTAGATCTGGACGCAGCTGAGAAGCAAAGGGCCTGCGGCCACTGTGCTGCCATGTGCCACTGGCCGTGTTGTAATGGGGAACGCATGTGAACACAAGGGCCTGTAAAAGCACTGAGGAAAATGGCAGGCTACTGAGACATATCACAAAAAATGAGTACTGATCCGATTGCTCATGTCAGCAGCATATAGGCCAGCCTCTAAAGGAACTGCAAAACATCTTGTTTATCTGGCAAAAAGGTGCTCATATAAGGCCAGAAGCAGTAGCTGAAGAACTGAGATCCTTTAGTTAAGCTTCTAAACAATGCTGTACAATTACTACTGAAGGTGCAAGTCTTTCACTTCAAATCCTAATCAGAAACATTTAATGGAACCATCAAATATCAGCATTCAATATTGAAATACATGAAGTGTCTTGAAAAAATGTTTATACCCCTTGAAACCTTTCATATTTTGCAACATGACACCATAACCTTCAATGAATTTTATAGGGATTTTCTGAGACAGATCAACAGAAATTAGTTCACAATTTTTCAATTTGTTTTGACAAATCTAAAAAACGTTCCATGCATATGTATTCAGTCCCCTGATTGAATAATCTGTAGAACCAATATTCACAGCAATTTCAGCTGCAAGTCTGTTGAGGTCTGGACCATGAAACATCTAGACACTGAAGTTTTTGCTCATTCTTTTTTGCAAAATACCTTAAATTCAGTCTGACTGGATGGAAAGCTTCCAGCCCTTTTTCAAATATTTCTACAAATTCTCAAATTTTAATCAGGCTACTTGGGTAGAACTGTTGTCCTGTTGGAAAGAGAACCCTCTCCTAGTTGTGTGAATGCTGAAGGCATTCACACAATAGAGATCCTGTTTCTCTTTACTATTATGTATATCTAACACTTTTTTTGGCACCTATCTCCTCCTTCATACTTTGTGCTATTTCAGCCATTCAACTTTTAAAATGTTCAGCTCATTTAGGACATTATGGCTATGACTTTTGGTATTAATACTTTTTAAAATATTCAGCTTTTTGTGCCGATTTTTGGCCCATTGAAATGAATGGAAAATCCTAAACATTCTGCAAAATTCAGCTAAAACTTTGTGCTCTTTAACAGCTTACTACTTCTGCATACTTTCAGCTAGAAACACCATTCAACTTTTAAAATGTTCACAAGACATTAGGTTATCTTCAAATGATTCAGCGTTTTGATATCTTTTACAGTTCCTTTACAATTGCGATTCAACTTTTAGGCAAGATTTTTGACATTTTTGATTTGATAATGTAATCCTATGGCGGAATTCGTCAGTTGGTAGAGTGTACGCTCTAGGTTTTTGAATAACCTGAGAAAGAACGAACAAACTCTCCTCTCTTGCTCAATTTTCACTCTACTGGCACGAATTATGTATCAAAACGTAGTATGCTCTATCGTGATTCAGAAAATGTCACCCTCATTGATGTGGGACTAACAGATTTCATGCAACACACCCAGGAGCAACGCAAAGTCAACACACCCTGAATGGAAAACCTATAGGAATTTCAGAAAAAAAATCAGAGCAAAAAATCCTTAAACTCACACGTTTTCGAATCGCCGACTCCCATAAACCGTTCAAGTTAGAGACTTGAGCTTTGCACTGATTATTCTTCACACCTTGCTGTCGCTCACAGTGAAGGAATTTATTTGATACCTTTTATCGTTTTGTCATAAAAAACGTTTGTTTAGGAGTACCAAATCTGTCCTTCCCAAGATTGCTTGAAATTAACAAATTTCAAAATTATCCACTTTTCTACACAGTCATATCTCCTACACGGATTTATGTAGACACACGAAAATCTCCAGGATTGTTCACCCATCCCTGCTGATACATACGATGCAAAAATTATTTGGATACCTTTTATCGTTTCCTTGCGACGTAATTTTGTTTGAGAGTGAAAAATTCACCTTCACTCAGGTTAAAAATGGTCAAAATGATCCACTTTTTCACAGGGTCACACCTCCCAGACAGATTTTTGTAGAAAATTGAGATGTTCCATAATTGTTCAGCAAGGCCTGCTGATTCATACGGTGCATGAATCAAAACGATAGCCCTTATAGTTTCCGAGTTATTAGACGATGTTCGAGAGCATGTTCAGGCATTTTTGTGTTTTTCTCAATTTTTCCCTTTCTTTTCACCTAGTGTTGTGCCATTAATATTATATTTTCAAGAATAAGTGTTAATATTCTCGTTCCCCTGTCCGTTCTGAGAAAAACGGTCCAAGAATAACATCGATAGCCCTTACGGTTTCCGAGTTATGGGCAGTAGTTCGGGAGCATGTGCCACCATGTTATAAAGCCAGGCCATGATGAGACACAAAGTGTGGTGCTGCGTGAGTGAGAAACAGCAGCTGTTGGGCGCTCATTAGTTACCATAGCAACAGAACACAGCTGCCAGTGACCTTAAGTAACCTCTGACAGAGAGTGGCTCTGAGGCTGAGCTCAGGCCAGAAGCTTCCATGAGTGTTCTCAATAAGTCAGTCATAGCTGACAACCAAACTAGACTTTCAAAATAAGACCTACACATATGCTACAAAATAAAAGCCTCTTTTTACACTGAACATCAACCTTCCATATGTACAAATGATTTTTTTAAAGCTGATAATAGCATAAACAATGATTTCAGCCGAGCAAGCAGGTTCTATATGACCAATGGAAATAACCCAGACCTGAAAGGACAACCATGCTGGATTTTCAAAACAAGACAAAACATGCTCTACAAAATAAAAGCCTTAACATTTTAAATTATAAATAATTGCAGGACTGGGCCTCACACTACTGTTGGAGCTCACCCAGTGTTGGAAATGCGACTATGCTGGTCCTTTGAAATAAGGCTTATTGAAACTTTCAAAATAAAAGTCTCAGCGATCCATAGTTTGTATTGATTTTTTAAGCTGATAACATACACAATGATTGTAGAATAGCAAGCAGGTTCTTTATATCTAGTGGAAGTACGCCAGACCTAAAAGGACAACTATACTGGACTTTCAAAACAACACCTAGACATACCCTACAAAATAATCGTCTTCATATTTCACACAGCGATAATTGCATCATTGGTCTTAACACTATTGCTGGGACTGTGATGGAGAGAGATCTACTTTATCCTTTCAAAATAAACTCACAGATATTTACAAAATAAAAGTTTCAACATTCCTTAGTTGGGGTCTGCCATAGCAATGAAGGGAGAACAGTGAGTGGCCTGACTCCCATGTCATTGCCTGGTGACACCTATTACTACACATCTCTAAACTGGACTTTTTATTTATTTGCGACTGCCAAAGCAATGCAAGGACGCATGATTACTGGTGAAACAAGAACAGGTCTAGATAGACATCTTAACCTTCTACCCTCAATCATGATGCACACCGTTCTGTTGCTTTGGTTTTGTACCTCAGCCCCCAACCGTTGGCTCTGGTCCGAGAAGCACGCACCAAGAGGCAGGCCCCGTCTAAATTTCTTCAGAAATTTTCTAGTTTATTATTATTATTATTGTGTGAATGCTGAAGAGTGAATAATTTTAAATGGCAATTTCATAGACATTTGAATATACGCTGTAGTAAGCATCGGAATTTTAGCTAAATTTATCTTATATATTGCTTTTTGCATGGTAGATGGGTTTAATTAATATCAGCCTTCATGCTAGTGATAACCAATATGCTAATGTTAGCATTTTAGCTTCTCTTTCTCCTCTCTCATAGCTTAAGAAAAATTTTGCGTTTTTTAGGCAATTTCTTGTTTGTTTTTGTGTTTCTTCAGCGCATTTGTTAGATCCATTTTTCTGAAATTTATGCTATTTTTTTATGTATTTTAGCACTGACTTCAACTTCTTAGGCTATATTTTTGCTTCAATCTATGCTTTTTCAGCTCATCTATGGCAGCTCTTTCCTGCTTTTTTAAAGTTTTTGTCAGTTCTTGCATTTCAACAACTCTTTCAACAAGTAGTTTTGAGGTAACTTTACATTAAGCTGTTTTATAGCTAATAGTCTTCCTGCTCAAACAGATCAGATGACAGTTTTTCTTTGCTTTTTCAGCTATTTCTACTAATTTATCAGATTTAAGCTGATTTTCTGCAGTCAATTACAGCTTGTTTCTGCCAGCTTTCAGAATTCACACTGCATTTTCGCAGGAAATGCAAATTTGTCTAGTTTTAAGTGTCTTGCTCTAACTGGTTTTCTTCCAGTTCTTTCAGTCCACTGGATTTTATTTCAGTAAAGGGTCTGGGTTTAGCTTCATCTATCGTCACATCAACTCTGATCAGTGTTCCTATTCCACCTGAAAAAAAGCTAACCCACAGCATAATACTTCCTCTACCGTTTTAATGGACATGGAGTGTTTATAGTGATGTGGAGTTATCATGCAGTTAATTCAGTAATGATCTCTAAGAAAAACCTCTGAAGCCTTCTCAGAGCAGATGTATTTAAACGAGGGGTGTAACAGTACACATATTCGTGCTGAAAATATCTAGTACAGGCCTGTTGGTTCAGAACGTACGTGTACCGAACGAATACAGCATTGTTTTATACCTGAAACACATGCAGAATGTTTATGTGTGGAACTAAGTGCGCAATGCAACATTCTGTAGTGCAGCTTAAAAAAGTGACACCAAAACAAAGCGGAGAGCCTCCCAGCTATCAATAAGCGCTGCTATTTAAGAAGACTACTGTTTCTCATGTGGCTACAGTGGATAAAGAAAGGAGGACCGAACCAGAACTTTGTCAGCAGCCATAAGTTACATACCTTGCTCTGCACTTCAATGTATTACTCACCTGAAACATCAAGCTAAATGTGAGAAAAATCAGATAAGTTCCAAAAATTGCTAAACAACATTGACTCTTTTCAAGTGGTTTTATTGTTGTATAATCCATTCATCCATCCATCCACCTATCTATCCATCCACCTATCCATCCATTCACCTATTCATCCAATCCATCCATCCATCCATCCATCCATCCATCCATCCATCCATCCATCCATCCATCATATACCGTTATTCATTATTATTAATAAAAAAAAATGAAACCTAATCTCCAGTCAGTTCTGTACTGACCACTTTTCATTAGTTGCTATTGATTGAAGATGTACCAAACTGTGACTTTAAAACCAAAGCAAACCAATGTACCAAACCTTGATTTTGTTTACCGTTACACCCCAAATTTGTAACTGAGATGAAATTACACATAGGCAGAATCTATTTACTGATTAGGTGACTTTTGAGGACAAGTAGTTACACTGGATTTTATTTAGGGTTAACGGGATACGCAGCAGCTCCTTTGTCCCAGGAGGCTTTGTTCCATCAGAGGTCTTTTAAGAGCTGGGGGTCCAACCGCCATTCAATGGCCAAAGAAATCTTTCATTCAAAGCAAAAACAGAAAACAATCTTGCTAAATTAATATTCTGATAATATTAGCACAAGTAAAGACTAGAGATGTGATACTTTCTTTTTTATTATTATTATTAAAATTTTTTCTTTTAGTCAACAAATCTGTATGACTGATTTCAATCCAAAAACCAAAACCAATTATATATATATATATATATATATATTTATTTATTTATTTTGTTTATAATTTTTTATGATAAACTTTGGTATTTACTGCATACCAGAAAAATAAAATGTAAATACAAACTTCTTGCTACCACCAACATTGCAAAAATACATAAAATCCCTTTTTCTTCAGGTATTTGCAAATAAAAAGTCCTGGATATTCAGCTTGCTGTGAATGTCAAATATGATGAGGCTGAACTGGAAAAAACAATAAATAAGGTCTATTTCAGCCATGACTGCAACTTTAGAGGAAAGGGAATTGGTTTCTTTTAATCCCTTTATTTAAACATGTAAAATAATGGAGACTGTGACATTTCTATTGAATATACATATAGACTGCATTCATTAACTAAATGTATTATTTATGATCTTAAGAGAATTATATTGATTAAGATGTGGACATTATCAACATACCTGAATGTGATTAAAAAGGGCAGAATTAAAATAGACCAAGGAGGCTGCACAAAGCCTGCACACACAGGCACAGTGTTAATCAATCAAACATGGCTCGAAATGTTTCCACAAACATTTATTCAGATGAAAATGTCCTCCATACCGCCATACTTTAGACCATTTTGGGCTTTGAAATCTTAAAAAACATTCATGACCTGGCTCATTTAACACTAAAGCAGACAATTTATAAGTCATGGTTGTTTGGAAACAGAGCCAAAAAATGACTGGTGCAAAGCTGAACTGATCCAGCAAAAAATAAATACACAAAAAACGTTTTCACAGCGGTTTGGGGAAAACAGCTGTTCATTTTGTTTAAAAGTTTAAAAAATAAAATTCACTAAATCATTTATCTGCCTCACAGCAGAGAAAACTGCAACTGGCGCACAGGGCGGGTTAATTTTCAAGTCTGAGCATCACCACATCTCTGAGGGCTTAATTTCCTTATAGTCTGAAGTACACACTATTGATAATACACGTTAAACAGATACATTTTAGGAAAAACTAAATAAATGATGTTTAGGTTGTACTGTGATTGCTTGCATATTCACATTACCCATCTCAAAGTGTACAAGATGCTTTCTGTGACGCCTTAATATGAAAATGTAAAAGGAGATATAAGATTTTACATTTATGTAAAGAGTTTTTTCTTCTTCACTGACCTTTGGCATCTCGACGAGGGAGCGGGCCACAACACCAGAAACTCTCTCCACTTTATGAGGACTGCTGCTGCTGGTTACTCGCACTCGAGAAACTCCTTCATCCTCCTGGTCCTGCAGTGAGTACAGAGATGTTTGGTGTTTTTATATAGTGCATAAAATAGCATTAAAGGTCAATTATGTCTGATAGAACCTCAGTCATGGACTGGTGACCTGTCCAGTGTAGACAGAGATCCTCTCTGCCATGATGAAACAGGCATAGAAGAGAGGATGGATTTATAGGGTTACACTACATGTTTTTTATGGGAAAACGCTAAAATAAAATATTCATATAAGTTTCTAAAGTACAAAGAAAAGGTTTGGAGGAAAAAGAGGAAACCAGCTAGTCTGCGAACACCATCTAACCTGTGAAGTATGGGGGGCCAGCATCGTGTTTTAAAGGGGTTTTGCTGCAGGAGGGACTGGTGCACTTCACAAAACGGATGGAATCATGGGTCGAAAATATCATAGGAATATTGACAGAACATCTCAAGACATCAGTCATGATGTTAAAGCTTTGGCACAGATGGGCCTTTTAAATGAATAATAAACCTAAGCATCCCACCAAATCAGTTAAAAAGTAGCTTAAGGACAACAAAGTTAATGCTCTGGGGCTGCCATCACAAAACCCAGATCTTAGTCCAACAGAAAATGGCTAGAGCTGAAAAAGGTGTGTGTGAGCAAGGCTACCTACAAACCTGACTTAGTTCTACCAGTTCTGTCAGGAGGAAGGGGCCAAAACCCCTTCATATTATTGTGAAAAGCTTGTGGAATGATCCCCAAAACATCACATACAAGTCATACAGTTTAAAAGCAATTCTGCCAAATACTAAGGTAATGTATATAAACATTTGAATTTGAAGCAAGTAAAAAAACCCTAAAAAAGTTCCTGTTACTCTGGTATTTGACAAACAGAAATATTTTTTGAATAAGTTTAGTCTGGTTCTATGTCAAACGGTGACAAAAAATTTTTATATTTCTTTTATGGAGTGTATGTAAACATCTGGTTACAGCTGCAATTATTTTCCAATTGAAAAACATACTAAAAAACACATCAGAGAAAGAAGACAACAGGTAGGTTTACGAGAAGACACATACATGAATGCTTGCTCATAACCTGCCCACACTTTCAAAATTCATCCTCAAAAACTGTAACAAAGCAAAGATGGGATTGAATGTCTGGTGAAAAATTACTCTAACCTCTTTATTTTAGAAAAGACAAAGGAAAAAACTGCTTCCCAGCTCAATGTTGTCACCTGCTTAACTGGAATTTGACTGCAGGTATACTCTGGTAAACAGACAAAAACGTTTGATTTAATCCTTGATTTTTATGAATATCTTTAGCTAAAAGAAATGTTTTGTAAAGCATTGTCAGGAGTACATGAAACAAAGGGCAATATAAATGTAGCTATTTTTACTATAAAAAAAAAATTAAAACGGGAGACAGTTTAAAACATTCAGCAAGATCTAACCTGTGTAGACATTGGTAAGAAACAGATAATTACTACTAAAACCACTAAAATAAATATGCAAACATGGTATGAGACAAAAGCAGTGATACATTTTGCACCATCTTAGTTATAAATACTTTTATTCAGTTTAATCGTCATTATTTAATGTAGGTTTCTTCTTTTAACTTAGGTTGTTTGTAGAGTATTTTAAAAAATGTTAAATTGAAAAAAAAAGTTATTTATAGAAGTATTAAAAAACAACAGTTCAGTTTTTTTTCTCTCACAGCAACAAAATAGAAATAAAAGAATTTTTAAATTTGGTTTTAATATATTGCTTTACAAGTAATTTACCTTTTAGCTGAGTACGTATTTAAAGTAGTAAGAACTTTACTTTGCACCCTAGTGTTTTTGCACTTAAACAAAAATATTTTTCGAGTTTTAAGGTTGCTCTGTGAAAGATGACCAGCCCATCAGGTTGTACAATAGCATAAAGAATGCACCTCTTGTAATCTCGAAAGAAAAAGATTATTTGAATGTCATATTATACATACGTTGGTTTGGAAACCATCCGCTGCTGGTGGAGCTCAGATGTGAAATGTTTGATTGATTTAGTCTCATCTTTTAGGACAAATTCCCCTTAGCCATAAAAATACAGCAACAGACTTGTAGCTCAAAAAACTCTCAAAACAAATGCAACACAGCATGTGGAGATTCATGGTGACCAATGCAGCCCGCATAGTTACATAGTCTTTCCTACCTGAGATTTATGCCCACCAATGCCGCAATTTAAACCACAGAGTCCAGTCAATGACACCAGAGGGCAGCCTTTAGAACAAGTCATCCGTAATAGCAAGATGCAAAAATAATTACAACACAAAGCTCTGTATAAATCGCTCTATAGCACCAGAGTGACACAACATCTACTCTCATTCTCAAGTCAAAAAGACTTGAGTGTTTATATAGAAACAGCCCTTAGCCCTGAGCATGCAGGCTGCAACCCGTCCAATGAACAAACAGGAAGAGAATGCTAATGTGAATTTATGTCATGTTTGCAGCCTTTTCTCAACATTTTCTTCAAATTTAAAGCAATGTTAACCAAACAGACCCTGTTTCATGTCAGAGATGCTGTGAGCGTTTAACTTTGACAGCTTTCTTCATGGCAGAGGTGACAACTGAAAGAAGAAAAGCCAGAACTGCCCCTCCCAGCTTCATGGTCTGGGTTACAGAGCCAGCAAAGGGTCTGGGCTTTGCACTGACATCCACAGAGATTAAAAAACAAACTGTATGAGATTATTATTATTTCTCTATATAAAAAAATACTAAAATGTCTTCTAAAAGAGCCTACTCTAACAAGTTTTTTTTTTCATTCTTTATCTAAATAAGGGCATTCCTCCTCTCTCATCTGCTACTCTGCACCAAATCACTGAATTTGCAGACTCATTTAGTTTCCCTCCCATCCTCCACTCAGGTGACAACATGGTTTGAATACCGATGAGCACTTCGGTGGATGTACATTAAGTAGTTCTCTTTCTCCCCTCTCAAACCTCCCAACAGGACCACTTCATCTTTCCTTTCGCTTTTCTCTGTTCAGGATTGCGCCTGCGCCCCACAACCAGCTGGTAACCAAAGGAGGACAGACCAGGGGCCACACAGCACTGAATTAGAAAGTCAACAGGGTGGATCACAGGGGTACTGTGAGGAGCTGTGGCTATAATTTAGGGTTTAGCTGCTCAAACTGGGGATGGACATATTCTGAACACATGGAAGAGGCAAGTCATGCTTAACTAACCCAGTAATTCCTACACAGCAGCTGCTTATTGGCCCGACAGTGTGACAAAACACTGAGAAATAGCTTCATAAGATGAAAAAATTATAACAAAATTTTTAAAGAGAGTTTGTTCATGAGAAAAATAACTTGAAATAAATTGTGTTGAGAAAAAGCCAGACTTTAAAAACCTCTGACTATGAGTAGGCCTAGTCTTACCCAAAAGAAGTGGCCAAAAATCAAAACAAAGCCTTAGAAAGCTGCAAAACCCCAAGAGGCAATTCTCTCATTTTCTAGATTATTAAAAAAAATATCAATAAGCACAAGTCCCAGTCAGATTTAGGTCAAAGGATTTATTAGATGATTAACGAAACTGAAGGGGGAAACTATATCATTTGTTAAATATTTTTGACTGAAAAAAACAATTTGAATAAGTTTTAAATAATCTTTTTTTTTTATGATTTTTGACTTTACGATAGGCTGGTCACCAACAGGGGCCGATTAAACTGAAAGTTATCCATTGTAACCCTTTTGTTTATGTAGCTCATTACTCTTATATTAGAAAATTACTTTGACTGGAAAAATATTACACAGGAAGATCATTGTTGGCTTACCTCCATGGAAATAATTGTGCGCTGACAACAGTTTCAAAGTTCATAAATAAGTGTTTGAATGAACCAGTGTGACAAATTTAAACTCTCCGTTTGTTAAGACAAATGAAATCTGCTTTTGAATGGGCTCTAGTTGGACTGGTCGTTAGCCTCAGCTCCCCGGGATCAACTAATTTGGATATTAAATGAAGATGTCGAGAGCTATCTATTGGTGAGATATGCATTTTGAGAACATCCAAGAACCTTCATAAACCTTGAACTACCCCTATGACTGCGACAGAAAAGTGGAAACAAAAGGATGGTAGTAGTTGACCAATAAAACACACTGGACCATTGTTACACAGCTTTAAAGGACTCATATCATGCTGTTACCAGGGCTGCTCTGGGTTTTTCGGATCATTATCTAATCCACCTCATCCCAACCTACAGACAGAGACTAAGAGCTTCCAAACCCAAGGTTCACACTGTTAAGAAGTGGACTGAGGAATCAAAGCAGACGCTACAGGCCTGCTTTGAATGCACAGACTGGACTGTTTTTGAAACCTCAGCCACTGACTTAAACCAACTAACTGATGTGGTGACATCATACATCAGTTTCTGTGAGGACATGTGTGTGCAGACCAAGACCTTCTGCACCTTTGGGAACAACAAGCCATGGTTTACTCCACACCTCAGGAATCTGCGCAGGGACAAGGAAGAAGCTCACAGCAGTGGAGATTGGGCGCGGTACAGGCAGGCCAGGAACAAACTAACAAAGAAGATCAAAGCAGCTAAGAGAAGCTACAGTGAGAAGTTGAAGAACAGCCTTTCTACTGGTGACACTTCAGCTGTATGGACTGGTCTGAGAAACCTGACTGCCTACAAGAGCCCCCCCCCACCCATCCTGAACAGAGTCGTCTCCTGGCCAACCGTCTGAATGGCTTCTACTGCAGACATGACAAGAAGCCATTCACACCTCAAATCATCCCCTCTACATCCCATTCAGGAACAAATTCCTCCCATAAAGTAACCAACCCCCTACCATCAGATCCTCTGCCTGCACTAAAGATCTCCAAGGATGATGTAAACAGGCTCTTTCAGCGCATGAAAACAAAGAAAGCTGGAGGACTTGATAACGTCTCCCCATCATGCCTGAAAGCCTGTGCACATCAACTCGCTCCGATCTTCACAAGGATCTTCAACAAGTCACTGGAGAAATGTGAGGTCCCCTCCTGCCTCAAACAATCCACCATCATCCCGGTTCCCAAGAAACCCACCATCGTAGGATTAAATGACTACAGGCCTGTAGCCCTGACGTCTGTGGTCATGAAGTCCTTTGAGCGGCTGGTGCTGAAGCACCTGAAAGACATCACAAGCCCCCTGCTGGACCCCCTGCAATTTGCTTACCGAGCAAACAGGTCGGCAGATGATGCTGTTAACTTAGGTCTACACTTCATCCTGCAACACCTCGACCACCCAGGGACGTACGCCAGGATCCTCTTTGTAGACTTCAGCTCGGCCTTCAACACTATCATACCAGACATCCTCCACCAGAAGCTCACACAGCTCAATGTCCCAGCCTCCACCTGTCAGTGGATCAACAGCTTCCTGACAGACCGACAGCAGCAGGTGAGACTGGGGAGCATCTTCTCCCGATCCAGATCAATAAGTACTGGTGCCCCCAAGGGGTGTGTTCTATCCCCACTCATCTTCTCTCTGTACACAAATGACTGCACCTCATCGGACCCGTCCGTGAAACTCCTTAAGTTTGCAGATGACACCACTGTCATTGGACTGATCCAGGACGGTGATGAGTCTGCATACAGACAGCAGGTGGATCGGCTGGTACACTGGTGCGGTCAGAACTACCTTGAACTGAACCCACTCAAGACTGTGGAAATGGTGGTGGACTTTCGGAGAACACCACCCCCATACACCCCCCTCATCATCCTCAACAACACTGTATCGGCCGTGGACCACTTCAGGTTCTTAGGAACCACCATCTCTGAGGACCTGAGATGGTCTTCACACATAGACACTGTTCGAAAGAAGGCCCAGCAGAGACTGTACTTCCTGAGGCAACTCAAGAAGTTCAACCTTCCACAGGAGCTGTTGGTCATCTTCTACACTGCCATCATTCAGTCTGTCCTGTCTTCATCCATCTCAGTGTGGTTTGGCTCATCCACAAAACAGGACAGGTCCAGACTGCAACAAATAATCAGGACTGCAAAGAGAATAATCAGGAATGCAGAGAGAATAATCAGAGCTGACCTTCCCTCCATCCAGGACATATACAGGTCTAGGGTCAAGAAAAGAGCTGCCAAAATCTCTGCAGACCCCACACACCCTGCACATAAACTGTTTAGAGTTTTACCTTCAGGCCGTCGCTACAGAGCACTGTTCACTAAAACCAGCCGCCACAGAGACAGTTTCTTCCCCCAGGTTGTTTCTCTATTGAACATTCAATAGAGTACAGAACAATAGCATACAGATGTTGCAAATGCACCTTTTTTATTAGATATGTGTATATTGTACATTGTAAATTTGTATATTCTGTAATGCAAAAACAGAACAAAAGAGCAAAGTGTACCGGAAGGAAATTCCTTGTTTGTATGTACGAACTTGGCAATAAAGCTGATTCTGATAAATGCCCAGCAGCCCCATAAACCCAAGGCCAAACCTGGATGTTTCCAGACAATCTCAAAAGCATTAGCAAAACTTTAGTTGACAGTTTCTTCATAAATTCTGTTTACACCTTGGTTCCTCTGAGCAAATAGGAGGGGGGCAAAGCATGCACCCACTCCTTCCTCCACCACCACTGAAAATGTCCTTGATTTCAGGAAAAGGTTCCTGTGGTTTGAATACAGTTATGTGTGCCTTTCATCTCCCGCATGAAGTCATAGCTACCATGACTCATGGCGAAATGCTCTTCATGTAAGAGTGTGAGGAACACAGGTAATGACATCTTGTGTGAGCTACCCAGTAAAAGCAATTCATACACAACACAAGTGGCACCCGATGCAATGTAAACATGAAACACATTTTCTCTGATCTACAATAAAATGTGAAGCCGCAAAATTACCTCCCACGCATCCTGCCTGCTGTCTTCCTTTACAACAGTTTGTTCTGCATTCAATTGCAAGGTCACCTCGTAACACTCTTGAATATCTGTAGGGGAAAAAAACAATTATTAACTTTTTTTTCCCTCTTTACTTGGGTAAAAACAAACAGAATCTGAGCACTTCTCATTCAGTTTTATGTATTTTACACTCATAAATCTCCAGCTTCGATTTGGTGAAAAACAAAATCACAAATCAATCATGGGACCTTTGGGAGATGTCTTGTTTGGGGGGGTGAGAGTTATCTGTTTTATATGGAAGTTATGTCTTCACATTTCCAAACACACTGCATATCTTTTTTGTTGAACTATGTGACTATGAGGCTCTGACTATCACCAAGTCAGTGTCTAAGAGAATCACATAACCCTATGACCATTCTTACAGATGATCCTACTAATAAAGTTATGGTATAATTTGGTATCATTTAAGATTATCGAGACGCTGAATTATATAGTTATACTACAACATAAACAATTGTGTGTCGTTGAAAAAATTTGATATTAAAGATACTCTGAGAAAACAGCTATTGACGAGAATCAACAGATTTTTAGTTTGATTGGCAATGACCAGTGGTAGAAGGGTCAGAAAATCAAAACTCTGAACCTTTTATGGCTACTACCCTGTGATAACAACAACCGTCTTTGGTGAGGCAGCTGTTACTGAACAAAGAAGACTCAAAGTCAGATATTATCAGCATGGGTGAGGTGTTTAAAATTAAGTCAGAGGAAAGAGCTGTTAGGGGCTATTTGAGGAAACAATTTTCTTTAAGTTGTTTGTTTTGGCACTAGTGACCTGTATTGAATAGCAATTTAACAGGAAACAGCGTGTAGAGAGAAGGGAAAGACATGCAGCAAATTGCCCGAGACCGGATAATCAAACCCAAAACAACTGCATCAAGAAATAAAGTCTCTGCAAAGGCTTTACCTGCTCTACCAACTGAGTCACCCAGCGCCCCAAAACTGTATTTTCCACAAGCCAAAAAAGCATCTCTGTGGTTTATTGAGGCTGTGACAGAGATGGTGAGACTTTCATTAGGTAACAGGAAGGCTGAATTGAGAACAGTAAGGTTGCTCTGTTTTATCATTTTGAGCTTACAACATCCATCTGTTCTTTAGCATCTTAAGATGAGGATCCACATCCTCTTAAAAAAATATATGCACAGTCCTGTTCCACTAACACTAGCTGCGCTTGTTGAACCATTGTTCTAACTGCTAATATAAGATGCTGGCAAATAATTTTATCTTTTTTTAAATAGGTAACCCAGTTTTACAGCATTCAGTTTATTTATATAGCGCCAATTCACAACACATGTCGTCTCAAGGCACTTCACAATAGTCAGGTTCATACATTCCAATTAATCCTAATCATTGAACAGTGCAGTCAGATTCAGTTATTTATTCAAATTGGATAAAAAGTTTTGCTGTCTAAGGAAACCCAGCAGATTGCATCCAATCAGTGACTTGCAGCATTCACTCCTCCCGGATGAGCATGTAGAGACAGTGGACAGTCACTGGCATTGACTTTGCAGCAATACCTCATACTGAGCATGCATGTAGCGACAGTGGAGAGGAAAAACTCCCTTTTAACAGGAAGAAACCTCCAGCAGAACCAGGCAAAGTGTAAGCGGCCATCTGCCACGACTGACTGGGGGTTTGAGAGAACAGAGCAGAGACACAAAGAGAACAAAGAAGCCCTGATCCAGGAGTCCTTTCTATGGGAATGAAAAGTAAATGCTAATGGATGTAGCTCCTTTAATCGTTTCATCTAGAAAGAAAGAACAGATAAACTCTGAGCCAGTTTTCAAGGTTAGAGTCTGAAAGAGAGCACGTAGAGTTAGACAGTAAAAGCTCAGTCAATCGCCATGTCTAGGAGAGAGAAAGGGTTAAACACTAAAAGACAGGGCTATGTGGATCATCGGTAGAGGGTGAGCATTAAGTTGTTGCCAGCAGAAGCTTGGACGATGCCCCTCTCCAGAAAGGTGTCACAGGTAGACAGAGAGTCAGGCCAGGTGTAGCTTCTAGGAAGAGAAAAGAGAGAGAACATAAAGTTAAAAGCTGAAATAACAGCAAATAATGCAAAATCGGAGAGTAGTGTGAGAATGTAGCGAAGAGGGTGAAAGTGCTCATTATGTCCTCCAGCAGCCTAAGCCTATAGCAGCATAACTACAGAGATAGCTCAGGATAACCTAAACCACTCTAACTATAAGCTTTATCAAAAAGGAAAGTTTTAAGCCTAGCCTTAAAAGTAGACAGTTTGACCATCTAGAGCCCACTGATAGCCATTGTTATACTAAAAACCACAACGATTGGGATACCTCTCTCTGTCACATTGACCATAACCATTGGAAAAGAGAGGGGGTCATACATGTAGCAGAAATGGAGGGTGTGTTTGCACCTCAACCCTAACTGAGCCGGTTTAGGCTAAACCTGACTCCCCCTTACTCCAACCAACAGGGAGGGAGGAAGATGGAAGAAAAAATAAGGAAGATAGCCTAAGCCACTCTAACTATAAGCTTTATCAAAAAGGAAAGTTTTAAGCCTAGCCTTAAAAGTAGACAGTTTGTCCATCTAGAGCCCACTGATGGCCATTGTTATACTAAAAACCACAACGATTGGGATACCTCTCTCTGTCACATTGACCATAACCATTGGAAAAGAGAGGGGTCATACAGGTAGCAGAAATGGAGGGTGTGTTTGCACCTCAACCATAACTGAGCCGGTTTAGGCTAAACCTGACTCCCCCTTACTCCAACCAACAGGGAGGAAAAAAGATGGAGGTAAAAAATAAGGAAGATAGCTCAGAATAACCTAAGCCACTCTAACTATAAGCTTTATCAAAAAGGAAAGTTTTAAGCCTAGCCTTAAAAGTAGACAGGGTGTCTGCCTCACGGACTAAAACTGGGAGCTGGTTCCACAGGAGAGGAGCCTGATAACTAAAGGTTCTGCCTCCCATTCTACTTCTAGAGACTCTAGGAACCACCAGTAAACCTGCAGTCTGAGAACGAAGTGCTCTGTTAGGAACATATAGAACAATCAGATCTCTGATGTATGATGGAGCTAAATCATTAAGGGCTTTAAATGTGAGGAGGAGAATTTTAAATTCGATTCTGGATTTAACAGGGAGCCAATGAAGGGAAGCTAAAGTAGGGGAAATATGATCTCACTTTTTAATTTTCATCAGAACTCTTGCTGCAGCATTTTGAATCAGCTGAAGGATTTTAACTGCATTTTGTGGACATCCTGATAGTAAAGAATTACAATAGTCCAGCCTTGAAGTAACAAACGCATGGACTAGTTTTTCAGTGTCACTCCTGGACAGGATATTTCTAATTTTGGCAATGTTCCGGAGATGAAAGAAGGAAATCCTAGAAACCTGTTCAATATGGGATTTAAATGACATGTCCTGGTCAAAAATAACACCAAGGTTTTTTACTTTACTATCGGAGGTCAATTTAATGGCATCCAGGTTAAGTGATTAACTAAGGAGTTTCTTTTTTAAAGACTCCGGTCCAAAGACGAGAACTTCTGTCTTGTCTGAATTCAGAAGCAGAAAATTTAAAGTCATCCAAGTTTTTATGTCTTCAAGACCTGCTTGAAGTCTATCTAACTGGTTGGGTTCATCAGGATTTATGGATAAGTAAAGCTGAGTTTCATCAGAGTAACAGTGAAGATTTATTCTATGCTGCCTGATAATTTTACCTATTGGAAGCATATATATAGTAAAGAGAATTGGCCCAAGTACTGAACCCTGTGGTACTCCACAATTAACCCTGGAGTTTAAAGATGATTTATCATTTACATGAACAAACTGGAATCTGTCAGACAGATAAGATTTGAACCAGCCTAGCGCTGTTCCCCTGATCCCTACAGCATATTCCAGCCTTTCTAAGAGAATATTGTGATCGACTGTATCAAATGCAGCACTGAGATCTAACAGAACCAGAACAGACACAAGTCCATTATCTGAGGCCATAAGAATATCATTAGTGACTTTCAGCAGAGCTGTTTCAGTGCTATGATGAGCTCTGAAGCCTGACTGAAACTCTTCAAACAGGTCATTGCTGTATAAATGCTCACATATTTGATTAGCAACTATTTTCTCAAGAATTTTAGATACGAATGGAAGATTGGATATAGGTCTGTAATTTTTCAAGTCATCTCGATCAAGCGAAGGTTTCTTAAGTAAAGGTTTAATTACAGCTACCTTAAAAGCCTGTGGTACATATCCATTTACTAAGGATAGGTTAATCATACCAGAAGAAATCTGTAGTGTGGCAAATACGTTTTACAGCACTATACATCACTTAACCCTAAAGCTCAATAAATATTCTGGAAATAAAAAATGTGTTGGCTTTTAAACACGCAGTATGACCCTGCCTTTGCTCCTAATATAAATACATAATTGTTGCTTAGAGCAGGGATGCTACATAAAATAGATCAATGCTGCCCTCATGTTTTTTGAATATAATAGTTCTTAAAGAAAAATCACTAACAGACTAAATTGCTTTGGCAACAAGAGCTTACAAAAATCGAAGACCAAAAACCACCACAAATCTCTGATCCGTACATCTCTGTGGATATTCCTTAAATATAAGCACCTTTCTTTGAAGGAATTTAAAAGCCAACACATTTTTCATTTCCAGAAAATATATTGAGCTTTAGGGTTAAGTAATGTATAGTGCTGTAAAAAATATTTGCCCCACTACAGATTTCTTCTGGTTTTGTTTTTTGTCAGAACTAAGTGCTTTAATATCAGACAAAGATAACCCAAGTAAATACAAAATCCAGTTCAAATTATGATTTTATTTACTAACGTCAAAAGATAATCAAACCAACCTGGCCCTAAATGAAACAAGTAATTCACCCCTAAACCTAATAACTGGTTGTGCCAGCTTTGGTAGCCTCAACTCCTTTTGTGCTCTTGAGCTTAAGGTAAGAAACTGATGGCCAGACAGAATTTATAGTTCCATCATCTATATCGATCCAGATCCTGAAGCAGCAAAGCAGCCACAGACCATCACATTACCACAATATCACCATGTTTGACATCCCCGGGTGTAGAGGGACACACATATTCCAAGAAGTTCCACTTTTGTCTCATTATTCCTGGGAATCATCAAGATTTTGGGGGGAAATGTGAGACAGGCCTTTCAATAAGTCGACAACTCGTTCTTGGAGAAATCAACCCATCCTGTGAAGCTTTGGGAATACTGTCCCAAAGCCTTAGAAATGGCTTTGTAACCCCTTCCAGACTGACAGATGTCAATGACTTTGCTTCCCATCTGATTTCAAATTCTCAGCACTAGAATGTGGATACCAATATCAAAAAATGAAGTATGTCTTTATGGTACTCTTAACTTTCTTTTTTAAATAAATACATGTTTTAATAAAAAAAACATTTTTTGCTGCAGCTATATTAACAACGCTGCATGCAATTTATCAGCCTTTTGAAAAGATGTATCCCTTCCAACATTTCCAAGATGCCAGCTTAAAATTGGATCAAGATCCTGACCCCTGCTGACACAAAAAAAATAATATTAGTAAGGATAATTACTTACAGTGCCTTGCGAAAGTACTCGCCCCCCTTCAACTGCTCCACCTCTTGCCACATTTCAGGCTTCAAACATAAAGATATAAAATTCTAATTTTTTGTGAAGAATCAACAACAAGTGGGACACAATCGTGAAGTGGAATGAAATTTATTAGATGTGTCAAATAAAAAACTGAAAAGTGGGGCGTGCAATATTATTTGGCCCCCTTGCGTTAATACTTTGTAGCGCCACCCTTTGCTGCAATTACAGCTGCAAGTCGCTTGGGGTTTGTCTCTATCAGTTTTCCACATCGAGAGACTGAAATTCTTGCCCATTCTTCCTTGCAAAACAGCTGGAGCTCAGTGAGGTTGAATAGAGAGTGTTCGTGAACAGCAGTCTTCAGCTCTTTCCACAGATTCTCGATTAGATTCAGGTCTGGACTTTGACTTGGCCATTCCAACACCTGGATACGTTTATTTGTGAACCATTCCATTGTAGATTTGGCTTTATGTTTTGGATCATTGTCTTGTTGGAAGATAAATCTCCGTCCCAGTCTCAGGTCTCTTGCAGACTCCAACAGGTTTTCTTCCATAATGGTCCTGTATTTGGCCCCATCCATCTTCCCATCAATTTTGACCATCTTCCCTGTCCCTGCTGACGAAAAGCAGGCCCAAACCATGATGCTGCCACCACCATGTTTGACAGTGGGGATGGTGTGTTCAGGGTGATGGGCTGTGTTGCTTTTACTCCAAACATATCGTTTTGCATTGTGGCCAAACAGTTCGATTTTGGTTTCATCTGACCAGAGCACCTTCTTCCACATGTTTGGTGTGTCTCCCAGGTGGCTTGTGGCAAACTTTAAACGAGACTTTTTATGGATATCTTTGAGAAATGGCTTTCTTCTTGCCACTCTTCCATAAAGGCTAGATTTGTGCAGTGTACAACTGATTGTTGTCCTATGGACAGACTCTCCCACCTCAGCTGTAGATCTCTGCAGTTCATCCAGAGTGATCATGGGCCTCTTGGCTGCATCTCTGATCAGTCTTCTACTTGTTCAAGATGAAAGTTTAGAGGGACGGCCGGGTCTTGGTAGATTTGCAGTTGTCTGATACTCCTTCCATTTCAATATGATTGCTTGCACAGTGCTCCTTGGGATGTTTAAAGCTTGGGAAATCTTTTTGTATCCAAATCCGGCTTTAAACTTCTCCACAACAGTATCTCGGACCTGCCTGGTGTGTTCCTTGGTCTTCATGATGCTCTCTGTGCTTTGAACAGAACCCTGAGACTATCACAGAGCAGGTGCATTTATACAGAGACTTGATTACACACAGGTGGATTCTATTTATCATCATCAGTCATTTGGGACTACATTGGATCATTCAGAGATCCTCATTGAACCTCTGGAGTGAGTTTGCTGCACTGAAAGTAAAGGGCCAAATAATATTGCACAGCCCACTTTTCAGTTTACTATTTGTTAAAAACGTTTGACACATCCAATAAATTTCATTTCACTTCATGATTGTGTCCCACTTGTTGATTCGTCACAAAAAATTAGAATTTCATATCTTTATGTTTGAAGCCTGAAATGTGGCAAAAGTTACTTTCGCAAGGCACTGTATACATGTGCCTTGGGACTAGTTTTGTACATTTTAACCACCAGAAGATCAGTAAGAGGCTACATAATCAGTTACATTCTGGACAGGAACTCTTAGTAAAGGATTTCCGTTATTATTCTACACACACCCCATTTTTATTCTGATTCAAGACATCCATGAGTTATTACTGCTTTTTCCATTACAGATGAAAGAGTGTGAGTGGCACGTGTAACTTTATGGTTCATTCTCATATACAGTATGGTGCAGTATTGCTTAGTGCAGAGGCATGCAGACATGGATTCATAACAACAAAAGCCCTCGAAAATGTTTTGCACATAGATAGTGAATGAAACTACTGAAGGTGCATGATATATTGGTATAGTTCTAATTTGTCATTTTATTTGTCTTTCTAGGAATGTCATGCAGACAGCCAATGGCCAACACAAAGTTAAATTCTTATTTATGTTGTTGGCGATTAAAATTAATCAAAGCCTAGCAAATTTCAAACACAATAGATGTATTTATAAATTAAATCAGAGACAATGAGAGGACGACCTGCGCAGAAGAATTTATGATATTTTAGGGTGCTCAGAGCTGAAAGGATAAAGGATTTAGGGGGCCTAAGAAAAAAGGACCGTATTCTTATCTTTAATGCTTATCTTTAATTTAATGCTGGTAATTGTGGGGATTTCGCAAAACCACAACAAATCGTAAATTACCGTTGCGCAGTGGAGTCATGAGCCAAGAAGGAGATGGTGTATGCAGAGAATCTCTGCAACTGTGAACATAAATAATACAGGTCCTTCTCAAAATATTAGCATATTGTGATAAAATTCATTATTTTCCATAATGTCATGATGAAAATTTAACATTCATATATTTTAGATTCATTGCACACTAACTGAAATATTTCAGGTCTTTTATTGTCTTAATACGGATGATTTTGGCATACAGCTCATAAAAACCCAAAATTCCTATCTCACAAAATTAGCATATCATTAAAAGGGTCTCTAAACGAGCTATGAACCTAATCATCTGAATCAACGAGTTAACTCTAAACACCTGCAAAAGATTCCTGAGGCCTTTAAAACTCCCAGCCTGGTTCATCACTCAAAACCCCAATCATGGGTAAGACTGCCGACCTGACTGCTGTCCAGAAGGCCACTATTGACACCCTCAAGCAAGAGAGTAAGACACAGAAAGAAATTTCTGAACGAATAGGCCGTTCCCAGAGTGCTGTATCAAGGCACCTCAGTGGGAAGTCTGTGGGAAGGAAAAAGTGTGGCAGAAAACGCTGCACAACGTGAAGAAGTGACCGGACCCTGAGGAAGATTTTGGAGAAGGGCCGATTCCAGACCTTGGGGGACCTGCGGAAGCAGTGGACTGAGTCTGGAGTAGAAACATCCAGAGCCACCGTGCACAGGCGTGTGCAGGAAATGGGCTACAGGTGCCGCATTCCCCAGACCTGGGCTACAGAGAAGCAGCACTGGACAGTTGCTCAGTGGTCCAAAGTACTTTTTTCGGATGAAAGCAAATTCTGCATGTCATTCGGAAATCAAGGTGCCAGAGTCTGGAGGAAGACTGGGGAGAAGGAAATGCCAAAATGCCAGAAGTCCAGTGCCAAGTACCCACAGTCAGTGATGGTCCGGGGTGCCGTGTCAGCTGCTGGTGTTGGTCCACTGTGTTTTATCAAGGGCAGGGTCAATGCAGCTAGCTATCAGGAGATTTTGGAGCACTTCATGCTTCCATCTGCTGAAAAGCTTTTTGGAGATGAAGATTTCATTTTTCAACACGACCTGGCACCTGCTCACAGTGCCAAAACCACTGGTAAATGGTTTACTGACCATGGTATCACTGTGCTCAATTGGCCTGCCAACTCTCCTGACCTGAACCCCATAGAGAATCTGTGGGATATTGTGAAGAGAACGTTGAGAGACTCAAGACCCAACACTCTGGATGAGCTAATGCCGCTATCGAAGCATCCTGGGGCTCCATAAGACCTCAGCAGTGCCACAGGCTGATTGCCTCCAGGCCACGCCGCACTGAAGCAGTCATTTCTGCAAAAGGATTCCCGACCAAGTATTGAGTGCATAACTGTACATGATTATTTGAAGGTTGACGTTTTTTGTATTAAAAACACCTTTCTTTTATTGGTCGGATGAAATATGCTAATTTTGTGAGATAGGAATTTTGGGTTTTCATGAGCTGTTTGCCAAAATCATCCGTATTAAGACAATAAAAGACCTGAAATATTTCAGTTAGTGTGCAATGAATCTAAAATATATGAATGTTAAATTTTCATCATGACATTATGGAAAATAATGAAGTTTATCACAATATGCTAATATTTTGAGAAGGACCTGTAAATCTGGGTTGAGTGTGCCAACTGAACTGAAATTATGTCAAAAACAACTGTAACCAAAGACTGAATTCTGTACCTGGAATATAGGTCCTTAATATTCAAAAAGCCAACACAGGACAGTAAGTTTACTAGTAACATGATAGGGCTAAAAGTAGCAGTAGCTGTACCTGACTTTGTTCTCAGTTTTTAGCGTCAAAACTTCCCAGTATAAATGGCGGTCTAAGCAATATGGCTCAATCAAGACCCTGGAAAACCACATGACAGAGGTAAGGTGAAATTAACCTGAGATTTCCAATGCTATGAGGCAAATTTACTACCTGGGAATGAAGGCGAAACATCTAAACAACTGTGTTTGAAGAAAAAACTGTTGCTGATCAGTCTTCAAGAGGGAGACAACGGCAGTCATCCATTTCTGAAGTTTATTTAAGAAATGTGAGCAGACTGACAGATTTTGTGTCCTGGTGAGAGAAAAAACATGTGTTATACGGGTTTAAATGTGGGGAACTAAACGGGATTTTTAAAAAACATGTCCTCTTATTAATTTTGTTTTTATATTTAGGGAAAAACGTATTGTCTGAGAATGGTATTGCAATGTTGTATGAACCCTACAGCATTGCAGTACATGAACCCTATCTGTTCTAATAATTCTTAACAAATTATTTAGAAAGAAATTAAGACCAGAAAGCAATTAACAGCATCAATTTCACTTCTATTTTAAAGCATTAAGCATGCAGAGGTGAGTGAAGTATTTACAGTAGTGTGACATTAGGTGACGTTATTATTGGGTCATGGTTGCTTGAGTTGCAGTTGCACCGACTCAGTAGCAATGGTGCCTATGTGCAACATTAATAGCATGTGTAAGCTGTAGCACTCATGGCATAATTTTTTGACATATCCAAAATAAAAAAAAACAGAGGCAGCTTGGATTATCTGTTAATCAAACTGTGCATGTATACTATAACATCAAATGTATAGGAAGGAAATGCCGTAGAACTTTTTATTCCATGGCATCATGTCATTAATGAAAGGCAGATATGCAAATGTGTAACAGGGGTATAAGACAGAGATGAAAATAACTAACTTACCTAATTAGTTACTAATGAAAATCTGCCCAAAATTAGGATAGCTTCCTTTTTCTAATACGTGGGAATATTAATACTGAAGACCAGAAACAGTGGCAAAGAGCAAATATTGATAAGCACATTATTTTAGATAAATCTCAGCATTAGTTTAATTCTTTGTATTTTTAGACCGTTGCTTAACTGTGCCATACTTTCTCCTTACAGGTTTCTTCTGAGTGGCAAGCATTTGATGAGAATCCACATTGACATTTTCGCTGATGCCTAACACAGGACCAGCAACTGCAACGTTGACATAAGGTAATGACAGGAGAGTTCATCTGCTCTCAAATAGGTTCAATGTGAGGTCAAATCGGGCTTCAAAACTCCTTCAAAAAAAAAAAAAAGATAATGTAATTTTCTAAAACAAAAGATATGTTTTTTTTTATATAAAATTAGAAACATTCTGGCTTCTGTGTGTGCTTGAGACAGAGACATGAGCCAGAACGTCCCAACAAGACAATGTGGGAACAAAAGTATAAGAATGGACCATTTGACTCATCTCTGTGTCTGAATGTGGAGGAGTGAAGCCATGTGTGGGAAGAGCAATTTGTTGACCAGCTGACTAAAGAGCAGCCTCACTTAGACACACTCTCATATACATGCTAACAGGCACACACATACCTAAGCTGAACAGTTCAGATTTTGCACCATACTACTGTTTTGTTAGGTCAACCGGCATGATAAATTAACAAAGAGGTAGTTTTATTGAGCCTACAAGCAGAACTTTTACATTTTCTAATAATGTGGAAACAAAATTTTAATATTTAAAGCGAGGCACTGCATGTTGAAGCACACCAAGGCCTTTTCCTCAACAAGTAGTTTTTGTGTCTAAGTCTAACTAAACAGCAGACAGAAATAAAAAGAAGTTTCACAAAATGTGCAAAAAGATAATCAAATTTCCCTTTAATTTAGACATCCAATAAGAAGGGATGTAAGATCTCATGGTACAAAATTTCGCTATACCAAAGTACTTCTCGTCACAGAATGTGCTGTGTGCCTTGAAGCGCTATTATTAAGTGACTTTGTCTGAGGAAATTAGTTTAAACTACAGAGGTGGGCACAGCTAACCAACAAGTTAGTTTCGCTAACCCATGTTCCACTAACTAAAATATTAGCTTTACTAGCTCTAAACCACTAAACAGATAAAACAAAATTAGCGGTAACTGCTACCTGCTAAGGCGACTGTTACTCAGTCACCTTCCATAACTCGAATAACTGAACACCTCTAACTGCAATTCAAAACTACCTGCTGCGTCGCACAATGACGTCTTGTGGGACATTCCTAGCTGGGAAACTAGTGCCTATCTTCCAGGGTCTACAGACGGGAGGCAGGGTACACCCTGGACAGGTCACCAGTCCATCACAGGGCAACATAGTGACACACAACCATGCACACGCCCATTCACACCTAAGGGCAATTTTAGAGAAACCAATCAACCTAACAGTCATGTTTTTGTTTACCGGAGAGTTTACCGGTGAGAAAATTCATGCAAGCCTGGAGAAAACATGCAAACTTCATGCAGAAAGAGCCCAGGCCAGGAGTCAAACCCTGGAAGCAAACAAACTTGTGAATTTTGTTAGCGGACTTAAAAGCTGCCAAAACCTAATTCAGTGAAAGTTAAACGGTCCATGGTTTTCAAAGTTTTCAAAAATGCTAATCCACTAAACCCTAAACGAAAAAACTGTTTCGCTATGAGCTATTATTAGATAAGGGGAACAGTGGAACCACCACAGGTAAGCTTGTATTATGGGCCTGACACGTGATGGTGAGCCTGTTTTATGTATATATAAGACTCTTACCTTAAATTAAAAAAGGAATTAGTTCTTGAGTTGCACGGCGTCTTTCATCTAAGCAATATAAAGGCATCTATTAATGTCTAACTGTGATAGAAAGGTTTTTGGGCTAACCAAGCCTGACTTCAATATTTTTGTTTAAAATAAACTTGAGGAAGGCCCATGAGCCAAAACGTTTCTTTCCCATGTATTTTTCTGGGTTAATTAAAGACTGGCCAATCTTAAAAAGCCATAAAATGACCTCTATGTATCTCCAATGTCTGGAGCTGTGTCGTGACTTTGCTGCTTTTTTAACTATTGTAAGACTTGACTTGCTCTTACTGTTAATCTGCTGCAAATAGTTCAGAAGGTCTCACACTGTTTTGGCTGCTTTACACATTCCTCATTTTTTTAAACACAAGTAGTACAATGTGCTGGCCTAGTCAGATACACAAACTGACCAGAAAATGAGTGAAAAAGCAGCCAAAAAGCAAGTAACAAAAATTGAAGACTTCAGAAAGCCAGGAGAAAAATTACCCAAGATTACCAGAAAATTTGGTTCACTGGAAGCAAAGCTGAAAAATATTATAGGTGGTTAAATGTGTTGCACAGTTGAACACTTTCAAAGACAGTAATAATAATCCCCAGTCAACATTGGAAAAACTGCAACAGATGGTACAGCCTCCACAAAGCTCTGATCGGCTTTACATCGGTCTTGAACACCAAAGCACCTGACATAGACTAAATATGTAAGAGTGGAGGCAATTTCTCAGGGGTGTTTGGAGTTAACTACCAGCCAAGCACCTTAAAATGTGAACGAATGTGTCTATGCAAACTAATGTTTTAAAAATTGCACTTTGTATGAATATTTCTTTTGTGCACTTTGTAGAAAGTAATTCAGAAAAACATGCCACATTTCATCCTCATAAAATTACCCTCTCCTTATTTTTAGTGCATTATCATTTTATTCTTAGTCATTTGACCTATGGTACCAATAATATACCTGCTATTTCTGCTTTAAGTGTTAAAGAAAATGCATCTGCGAAGTCTTGCAGGATTTGCTCTCCAGCTACATCTCGGGCACCTCGGTTTGCAGTTAACACTTCTAATTACTTTTTCTGTTCCTGTAAAAGGTAACAAGCTTCACTGAAGGTGCCCGATCACATTCTCAGTCACAAAGTACAGACAGTTTTCTGTTTGTAGATCTTGTGGCCTTCCAAAACAGTCTCAGACATGCTGCAAGACTGGAGACCATATAAATTCCTGGCCAGGAGACAAAATACACAATTCAAGCTAAAAGCCACTGTGACTGAACTTATTCTAGATCTATATTTAGGTGGGAAATAGTTTGCATTACCCTGGTTGGAGTGTTTTTGTCATAATAACAGGGTTTTTTTCCCCCAAATTCAATTAACATGGCCTCTCCATGCAGGTTCAGAGCACCACGGACCTCTTCTCTTTGTCATATGTACCTATTCAGCTGGATAGATTCATCTCTGCACTTCCTGCCAGGGTGAATCACACACAAAAAAATGTGCCCCTGGATCTTTACATGATGATGAGCAACCAACACGACACTGATGGAAAACTAGGTCACAATTTCAAAGCAGGGCAAACAATTCACCCCCTTCTCACTGCCTCAATAAAACATTCCCCAGGCATTTAGGGTCCTCTGTAGTTTAATGTGTGTCTGTCTCAACTTCCAGCCCCGCTGCTCCACCCCGCTGTCTCCCACCGCGCGCTTCTGTGTTGGAACAAAAGGACGGATGCACAGTTAAGGCAAGCTTTGTTTGCGACTGTGCAACTATGCAGACATCCAATCAAGTGGCCAATACCAAACCCTCCCACGCTGGACGCAACACCTCTGTACGCCCACAATGGAGCTAAATTACAGAGCTATCTCACCGAGACATATCTTAACGTAATGTAGACAGATCAACGTGAAACTACAGTTAATTGTTTTCTTCTTCAGCTTAGGTGGGTCCGCTTTCAAGCCACTCGCCACAGTGTCACTCACAATACAAAAAGGCTCTAACTGAAACCAGTTTGCAAGGCCCTGAGCATGTGAAGGCAAACACAACAGAACCGGATAAAAGAATGACTAATGTTTATACTGCGCTGTGCTCTGATTATAGCGCTGTGAACCAACGTCTCCTCCACGCCGCCTTTCCTCATGAGAACCACATGTTGAATGAGGGATAAAGCCTCTCCAGCCCAGCACCTGAAACAAACCGACCACAGGCCTCTCCTTCCTCTTCTGCGCCCCCCCCCCCCGGCCTTGAACATCGTTTGGATGAGCCGCAGAGCTGTGGAGGAGGTTTGGCATGGCAGCCAAGAGCAATTTATTTTCCTGTCTGCCTCAGACTCAGCCTTGATTGAAGATTCTTTGTGAGGAATGTTTGGAATCCTGATTTGGAAAAGCTAATCCTCTCTGAATCCACCTCGTTTCTATAAATACACCACTGGGTTTCAATGATCTCGATCAAAATTGCTAAAGTTGCCTCGTAAGATTGTTCATATTAACATCTCATTGGTGAAATTAAGGCCTGTGAAAAGTAGTATTGCAAAACTGGAGATTTAGAGGGTTTATCCGTAAAAATATACTGTCCTGCCACGGGGATGCACGGTGGAGCAGATGCTAGCACTGTTGCAGCAAAATGGGTAGGTTCCAGAGTTAGCCGGGGCCTTTCTATGTTCTCCCTGACCAAGTTTCAGCATCCTCCCACTGTTCAACAACATGTTACAGTGGCTCCCTAAATGTGCACACCCCTATTAAAATATGTCTACGTCTATGTCTGGGTTTGGTGATATAAAACTATGAGATCATTATAAATCTATCCTGTACAACTCAGTTAAAAAACAAATTAATCTGTTAAATAAAAAAAATGTGTTGTTGAAGAACCTCATGATGAACCTTATGATTCAGTTTGTGCTTTCAGCTTTCCTATTAGCATCCTACATCTTGATTTTACAATTCAATATTTGTCCATGGTACCTTCTAAAACTTCTCCAGAATCTATCAGATCAAGAGGACATCTCAAGTCCACAGCCCCCTTTATGTGACCCCACTGATTTCCTGTTAAATTTAGTTCTGGACTCTGGCTGGGTCAACTTAAATTTTCCTACAATGAGGTCATCCTTTAGCAGATTTTGGATGAATGCTTTGATTCACAGTGAAAGCAAGATAATACTCCCCATGGACAGAGGTATTTGCTCTTTTACTCGACGCAGCAAAAACAGGTCTTTTTGGCCAGGAAATGTCATACTTTAGAAGAACTCAAGTGTAGAACTCATTGGAGGTGTTCGTATGTCTCCCACCTACTTCAGATGATTCAGACACCATACAAGAAAAAAGTTCTGCCCAGATTATTGCCTCTTTTCAATTGAGGGTTTAGCATGGCTCAGCTCCACTCCGCTCAATCTCACTCTGCTCTACACAAAGCTGTTGTGTTTCCAGTTACTCACTGACGGCTGGAGTTATGGCTTGAAGCCCAACCTCCAGCTGTCAGCATCATGCACTGTGCCACAAAGAACCCCTACTGTCTTAAGGTTTGATGTGAGCCTACCAAACATTAGATGAGTTTCACTACCACAGCTTCCGGACCATTGTGGTCCTTAATGTTTCAGTGGTCGCTCTTGAGTTTTTTTTTTTACCTTTTCTGGTACTACGCTGTGTGATAAAATCAGTGGCTTGTCATTTTCTCCACTACCTTGGCGAACACTTTCTCATGCTGCTGACATACGGCTGACCACGCTCATAGCCAACCAATGAACAGCAGTCTGTTCACAACACGTTTCGCTCCCGCTCAGCCCTGATGGGATCTGCTGACGAGCAGGTACCAAGAAAGTCAGTACCGGGCCAGGAAAACATATAATGGAAATTATCGCAAAACAGGCTGAGTGGATTAAAGCTGGCCAAAGTCGAGCCCATGGAAAAGGTGCTTGTATTTCAAGAGCAAACTCCAAGAACCGTCAAACCAGTGGTGCAAAAGCAGAACGATTTCCTTTTTGTTCTTGCTCTGGAAGAGGGAAAAAATGATCCTTCTTCACCTTCAGCTTAGTAGCAGACGGCTGAAGTTTTCTTTTAATCAAAACTGAAGGATATTTGGAACTGTTCATATTTTTATTTACCTTGACAAAAAACCCTACTTCCATGTGAACAAACTATCCCCAGAGCATGACGCTGCCAGCACCATATTTCACAATGGGTGATGTTTTTGTGCTGAAAGTAGGGCTGCAACTAACGATTATTTTACTAATCAATTAATTTGTGGACAATCGGATAGCAAAAGGTGCCTAGTAGGAGATTTTTTACAGAATTTGAACCAGGTGAAGCTAAAGCTATACCACTGGAGGAGTTCTGGATAGAACATATTTACAGACAAAGAAAGTTTTTCATCTCAAATGCAAAATGATTATATTTCTGAACAATTTTGACCTAAATACTGCTCTGATTGGGTTGTTCTTTCAGCAAATGGCATGTTTTACAGTCTGTATACTCCAGTTAATGATTATTCGATTAATAAATTAGTTGACGATTCTTTCAATAATCGATTAATCACAATTAATCCAATTAGTTGTTTCAGCCCTAGCTGAAAGGAATACGACCCAAAGGTTCCGCCACATGGTTTGAAGAGATTTTAGATAGGCCCAGATGTTTCTTCTATCTTGCAGCCCTTATCTTTAGCAAAGACATGTTAAAAATATGGGATTTCTGTCACATGTAAAACACAACCAGTGCTTGGCAGACCTTCCTGCAGAGAGACGGTTTTTCTAATGTCCCTGTTGTACCACATTGTCTCCAATAATTGGTGACTGTCCTAACTGTGCCATGGTATACAAGGGTTGGACAATGAAACTGAAACACCTGTCATTTTAGTGTGGGAGGTTTCATGGCTAAATTGGACCAGCCTGGTAGCCAGTCTTCATTGATTGCACATTGCACCAGTAAGAGCAGAGTGTGAAGGTTCAATTAGCAGGGTAAGAGCACAGTTTTGCTCAAAATATTGAAATGCACACAACATTATGGGAGACATACCACAGTACAAAAGAGGACAAGTTGTTGGTGCACGTCTTGCTGGCACATCTGCGACCAAGACAGTAAGTCTTTGTGATGTATCAAGATCCACGGTATCCAGGGTAATGTCAGCATACCACCAAGAAGGACGAACCACATCCAACAGGATTAACTGTGGACGCAAGAGGAAGCTGTCTGAAAGGGATGTTCGGGTGCTAACCCCAATTGTATCCAAAAAAACATAAAACCACGGCTGCCCAAATCACGGCAGAATTAAATGTGCACCTCAACTCTCCTGTTTCCACCAGAACTGTCCGTCGGGAGCTCCACAGGGTCAATATACACGGCCGGGCTGCTATAGTCAAACCTTTGGTCACTCATGCCAATGCCAAACGTTGGTTTCAATGGTGCAAGGAGCGCAAATCTTGGGCTGTGGACAATGTGAAACATGTATTGTTCTCTGATGAGTCCACCTTTACTGTTTTCCACACATCTGGGAGAGTTACGGTGTGGAGAAGCCCCAAAGAAGCGTACCACCCAGACTGTTGCATGCCCAGAGTGAAGCATGGGGGTGGATCAGTGATGGTTTGGGCTGCCATATCATGGCATTCCCTTGGCCCATTACTTGTGCTAGATGGGCGCATCACTGCCAAGGACTACCGAACCATTCTTGAGGACCATGTGCATCCAATGGTTCAAACATTGTATCCTGAAGGCGGTGCCGTGTATCAGGATGACAATGCACCAATACACACAGCAAGACTGGTGAAAGATTGGTTTGATGAACATGAAAGTGAAGTTGAACATCTCCCATCGCCTGCACAGTCACCAGATCTAAATATTATTGAGCCACTTTGGGGTGTTTTGGAGGAGCGAGTCAGGAAACGTTTTCCTCCACCAGTATCACGTAGTGACCTGGCCACTATCCTGCAAGAAGACTGGCTTAAAATCCCTCTGACCACTGTGCAGGACTTGTATATGTCATTCCCAAGAAGAATTGACGCTGTATTGGCCGCAAAAGGAGGCCCTACACCATACTAATAAATGATCGTGGTCTAAAACCAGGTGTTTCAGTTTCATTGTCCAACCCCTGTATATAAATTGTGGTGTATTTTCTTGTACCCTTCTCCTGGCTGATACATTTATAAAATGAGATCGTTTTAACTTGTGCAGCCTCTCTGCAAAATATGCCTTTAGCTAAAGAATGCAAATGAGAAAATTACAGGAGAATTGTTCTAGGACATCTATGTTTTATCTGTAGTTCATCAGTTTTATTACCTTTAATGGTAGGTGTTAAAAAGACTGAATCCCAAAAACGAGTCAAAAAGGTGGTTCAAAACGTATTAGATTAAAAGGTAAACACACCATGTATGATAGGTTATTGCACCTTTTTGATTTTTTACCATGTTTCCTTCAAAAAAATGCGTTTGTTTTCAGTTTACCTGTACTGGATAAAAATCAATTTTTTTTAATTAAAGATTTGAAATGATTTATCATATCATAATGACAGCCTTTGATACAGTTAAAACCAGATATTTACATACACTGTATAAAAAGACAAAACCTTTATTTCTCACTGTCCTTAATTAAATCAACTAAACCTTTCCAAATATAGGTCAGCTGGTATCACCTAAATCTATTTCTATTTGCTAAATCCAAGAATAATGAGACAAAGCACTTTTTTTTTAGAGATTTGTTTTTTTATTTCCTTCAAATTCACAAGTTTAAATACATTTCCTTAGTAGTTGGTAGAATGGTTTTGCAAACAGTATGACTGAGTCAAACATTTTGGGTTTTCTTCCTGAAGCTTCTCGCAATGGTTTGCCTGAACTTTGGCCCATTCCTCCTGACAGAACTGCTGTAATTGACTCAGGTTTGTGGATGGCCTTGTTCACACACTTTCTCAGCTCTAGCTTCAAACTTTCTATTGGACTCAGATCAGGGCTTTGTGATGACCCCTCCAGAACATTCACTTTGTTGTCCTTAATCGACATTGCAAGTGGCGTGCTTGGAGTCACTGGACGAGCCCGAGCTTTAACTTTCTGCCTGATGTCTAAATATGTTCCAATATTTCCACATAAATGCTCTTTCTTCATGATGTTATCTGTTCAGTTAAGTGCATCATCCTGCAGCAAAACATTCACATAGCATGATGCTGCCACCCCCATACTTCATAGTTGGGACGGTATTCAAGCCTCCACCTTTTTCCTCTAAATGTAGCGAAAGTTAAGGCCAAAATCAATTTTAGTTTCATCAGACTCGACAGATCTACAAAAATGAAGGTCTTTGGCCCTGAAAGCATTTGCAGACTGTAATCTGGTTCTTAAGTGATTTTGGAGTAATGGTTTCTTCCTCTTTGAGTGACCCTTCAGCTTATGTAACATCTTTAGCTTTTGACACATTTCACACATTTTGTCCTAAAACAGAATCTCTGGGACACAAATCCATATCCTTAGTAAACGGTATGATGGCTGCACATTCCCATCCTGTTTATACTGGCATATAATAATTTGAAGAAATGATAGTGGTACCGTCACGCAAGTTAAATCCGTTCCTAAGGATGTTCCAGATATGTGTAGGTCCACGGTCCTCTTCTGATTTCTACTAATGTTCTTATGATATCACACAAGAAAGCAATGTGTTTGGGGGTGTTGCCTTAAAATACATCCACAGGTGTGCCTTCAATTGCCTCATATGTTGTGAATTAACCAATCAGAAGCTAACAAAGCCATGACATCATCATCTGGGTTTTCCCAAATTATTTAAAGGCACAGTAATTTGAATAAAATTGGTTATCCTGACTGACTTACAACAGGAATTTTCACGTTGATTTTATGCCAAACACTGACAAAAAAAGGTGGTGTGTATTTCTGTACAGTGTGTGTAAATATCCAGATTCAGCTGTAGATGATATAAACCTATATCCCCATTTCTCAGTCAGAAATGTTAACCAGAACCTGAATTTAGTGCCGAGGCTAAGAGACAGGGGAAGTGATACAGGAATGAGTGCCCTGAGGTAATTTAGCCTTAGTCTGGGCAAGAAAGCTAATTAACCTATTTTTCCTTCCTGTCCTTTGGTATCGTTTTATCGTATTATTTATTTATTTAGGATAAAAGGGACATACATGTTTTTGAATAACTTAGATTTCAAAGTGTCAGCATTAGGCAAGCCCTCAAAGGGATGTAATTTAGGGTCAACGTATCAGACCAGAGTTGCTGTAAAACCGACCATAAAATTGTTGAAGATGCTTAACATAAAGGTCAAAGTAGATGAGCAAATCTAAGTTTAAGGACACTAGCAATCAGAGCATCAAATGTAGCATCTCTGATTTACCAGCATCCCCACCAGGTACAAACAACACTTGATTATTTTGGTTTCTATTACTCATCTCCTACTGTGGCTCTTCGCCTTCTCCTGTGATGAAGATCACCTCCTACAGGCAAAATACCAGAAGCTCTTGTAATATTTCTCAAATATAGACAGCAATCTGGACAATCCGTACAATTTATTAAAGGCCACACCAGCTTTCTGCTCCTTGGTCTGTGTGACGTGTTATACTTGACACAATCAAGCGTTGAGACAAATGCAGCCTTAAAATATCCTCTTCGAACCACAGGATACAGCAAACTAGCCCCTACTACAACCTCCTGACGCCAAACAAGAAGTAAAAAAGACTAATAATCGTGGTCTTTATGCCTCGAGTTTGCATCAGTCTCACACAGGAAACAATACTTTAAATCTCTCTCCCTATGCCATCACTAGTAACAACAGTGTGCTGTGTTTCTTTTAACTGCTGCCTGAGTCATGACACCCCTCCCCCTCAGATCCCCAGCAAAGAAGCAATGGGTCAGCAGAAGCAATAGCAGAGCCGAGGGCAAGGATCATTATAACATGGCTGTGGTAATTAGAGGGACCACTGAACCATTGGTTAAAGAGAAGCAACGTGTTTTATCTGCTGTAAAAAGAAAAGCAAGGTTCACCCTGATCCCCCGAGCTGTTTTTCTTTCCAAAACACCAATCTAGTCATGAAGGTGTAGGTGGTTACAGCAGCTCTGTGTATGAGAACCGATGCACACTTTAGGATTAGTTTTAACAACAACTAAGTCCAGCAATTACAAATACTACCTTGTAGACTGAATTGATCTGAGGAGTGATCGTTTCTATACAATCAACACAAAGCATAGGACACAAAAGAGGCCATGTGGGTAATCCAGTGTGAGAACTGTAAGGAAACGGCCTGGATTAAAACCAATTAGTGTATATATGAACTGTGTTTGTTGCTTTAATGGACTTTCATTAAAATCCAAGTATGCTACAGAGTTGGGGGTGGCATAAAGCAAACCTTTGTGGGACATAATGAAAGGACTCTTTCATAAAGCTTAATTGGGAAACGTGTGGACTCAGTTAATGCCACATAAAAATGAATAGTCTGCTTCCTGTGTCTGCATGCAGACAGTTGCACAAAAATAAAATAAATTGGCCACATTGAAAAAGTCCATGTTGAGAAACATCTGCTGTAATTTCAGCTAAAGGGCAGAGATTTGACAGAGCCTCAAAACAAACGGCCTGTGCTGTTTCTCTTACCAAGAAGAGCTTGAAATAGCTGGCTGCCCAAGATGGCAGACACTTTGCCCACACTGGTCTTCAAGGCCTGCTCCTCTGGGCTGGTCAGGTTGGCCTGGTATTCTCTGAGGAGCCCCACCGCCCTCTCTGTGTCTGCATCACAAAACAAGCACATTTCTTACCAGCAGCAACATTTTTATGTGCAAAAAGTGTGCAAAAATGTTCACCTTTAAAAGATAAAATCACAAACTCTACTGTACTTCACTGAAATTATGTGAGACAGACCAACACAGAGCAGGGTATAGTTGTGAAGGGAGATACATGGTTTTCATTTTGTTTTGTATTTTAAAATAAATAACTGAAAAGTGTGGCTTGCCACCCTGAGCCAGTACTTTGTAGAACCACATTTCCATGTAATCACAGCTGCAAGCCTTGGAATGTTTCCACCAACTTTGAACATCTAGAGATTGAACTCTGTGCTCATTCATTTTGGTATCCACTCAAACTTACACAGATTGGACAGAGAGCGTCTGTGAACATCGGTTATCAAGTCTTCCGTAAACTTCTCAATTTCGGCCTGGGCTTTGACTAGGCCTTTTTCTTAACATATGATTATGCTTTGATGTAAACAAAAGGATGGTGTATTACAAGTGATTTGCAGTGTTAGCTTTTCTCCATAAATAGTGATTTTCCTGAAGGGCATTCAATTAAATTTTGATTTCATCTGACCAGAGCATCTTCTTCTACGTGACCCCTGTATACCTTACATGGGTTCTACCAAACAGGACTTCTTATTGTTTTCTTTCATTAATGGCTTTCTTCCATAAAGGACAGACTGGAGTGTGCTACAAACAGTTGTCTTGCTAACAGATTCTCCCACTTGAGCTGTAGATCTCTGCAACTCCTCCAAAGGTACCATGGGCCTATTGAATGCTTCCCTGATTCCCTTGCCTTGCCTGTCAGTTTCGATGGGCACCCATGTCCCTGTAGCTTTCGCAGTTGAGCCAAACTCTTTACATTTGCTGTTGATGGATTGAGCATCTTGAGATGCTCAAATCTTGGAATCCGCTTTAAACATCTCCACAACTGTATCCTTGACCTTGGTGTTGTTATGCAGTTTGTTCACTGCTAAAGGAAACTGGTTGCACTGGATTTTATTTGTGAGCATCAGAATTAAGAGGTGGGGAAAAATGCCTGTTTTCATAACAAAGTTTGAAAACTATGTAGCATTTATTTACCTTCCACTTGGTATATCACATTCATAGACTATTGAAATACATTAAGGTTTGTGGTTGTAACATCATAAAATGTGAAAATGCTTACGAGGTATGAATCTTTTTTTTAGCATTTCATGTTGTGCATTTAGGCAATAATTGTATTATAATGCAATAAACGTTTATAAAGAGTAACATTTATATATTTGTCAGTGACAGAAATAAGTTGCATATATTTCACAGAAGCAGCTCTGCTGTGTGTGTGTTGTTGAACCCAGTGGGTGGTGAGAAACAGAGATGATGCACATCATGAAGGTAAATCTGCTACTTCACTGTATTACCTGAGCACCAATCGATGATGGAGACAAAAACAACAACAAAAAAAAAGAAAAGAAAAGAAAAGAAAGCTCAATTAAAATCATACGCAGCCCGGAAGTGAGAGTTCCCAAGATTTCTATCTTTTATTCCCTGAGGGCCAGAAAAAAATGGGGAATTCAGGTTTCTCCAGGGATTTCAGCTGAGATCAGTGAGGCAAAAACGAAAACAAAATACGATCTCTTGGGTTCAGCAATGCGAAGACATTAACCTGAAAACTTCAAAACTTACAGGAAAACAAAATGACACATGAGAGAGGCGTCCTTACCATATTTATGCACCATGGTGTCCGCGACTTGAAACGTCATTTATACAAAAATATATACAAAACATAAGAACAACCTTTGATTCTTTTATAAAAGTTAAAAATCAATTCGCAGCTCCCAGTTTGCCAAACTGATTCCTGCAGCGGCCACCAGTATGATCCACCGGCGGAGACATGGGATGTGACTGGGAGAGTATGTTTACTTCAAGTTAAGTTTTCCAGAAGTTCTGGGCAAACCGGCCCCACGGACCACGACACGTCCCTCCTCCCATTGGACACATGCCGCGCCACGGCCACGATGCCGAAGTTCGCTTCTGATTTGTACATTAAGTAAAGGGCTATTCCACAGTTTGTTTTTATTTTTTATTTTTTTTAGGAGGCATAACTCATCAAGGTCAAAATCTGAAATACTGCTCAAATCTGGACCAGATCAATCTACACAATTAAAGGTCCTTTCGTGGTTATGTACAGAATATGCCCACTAACAGATTTCTTTTGTTTTTCTTGTTGTTTCCCATTTTACATTTTTCAGATCATCAAATACGTTTTATACCAGACAGTGATAACCAAAATTAATACAAAATGCAGTTTTCAAATGATGATTTAATTTATTAAAAGGAAAAAGATATCCGAACCAACCCTGCGTGGAAAAAATTATTAACTGAGACTAACCTCATTTTTTTTTTGGAAAGCTGAGTTTATTTGCCACACGTATGCCTGAATATCTGTAGAATTAAGGAATCGCTTAAAAAGAACCAGTCTGACAACAAGATGTAGTCTTGAAGCTCTCAAAACAAGCCATTATGCCCCAATCTAAAGCTGTTCAAGAACAATGTTGCATCAACAACTCCTGGATGAGTCATTGACGTGCACTAGATGCTGCTGCATGAAATGAATGCATCTCACATTTCCCAAAACACATTTGATGACCAAGACTTACAGCAAAGTGTTCTACAAACCGACAAGACAATAGTGAAAGTTCTTTGGTCTGCAACTTGTTACATCTCAAGTAAAACTAACACAGCATTAAAGAAGAAGACATGGTGGTGATACTGGGTGTGGGTCTGCTTTGCTCCTTCAGGACCTGGACAACTTGCTGTAGTTGATTAAACTATGAATCAAGTCCTCTAGCACAACAGAATCAGTTCGGGCGCTCAAGCAGACTTTGGTGGTGCAGTAGATCTCAAGAACATTAGCGAATCCACCTCTGAATAGCTAAAAAGACGGTTTGGAGTGGCCTACTTAAAGTTTGAACTTAAATCTGATTGAGATACTTGAAGCACAAACCCTCCTATGTGGTTGAATTCAAACAAAGAAGAGTGGACTATAATTCCCCCACAGCAACATAAAGGATTTGTTACAAATGCTTGCTAGCAGATGCTGCCACCATAACCAGTTTTAGGTTTAGGGCACAATTACTCTTTGACAGCACTGGAGACCAGTGTAGACTATGTCATATGTAAACACTACAATACTTAAACCCTGTCAAAGCAGGTCAAATTTACTATGCACACTAATATTCTTCACTCAATAGTACATGTGCAAACTGAAAACACATTTTGAATATCATTTTTTGTAGTTTCACAAATACAATAAAAGGTTTAATGAGTGTAGAGGAGGTGTGGCTGGCAAATATGTATTGGGTGGCAATTGCCACCTAAAATTTAATAGAATAAAAGTTTCACCAAAAAAATGTGATGTTTTTTTTTATGTTACAAGTTAGGAATAATCTAGTCCATGCCTGACCACTGACGTAGATAAGTATATACAGAGTTGATTAAATATTGTTAATATTCTTTTAAATTTGTGAAATAGGCTTTTAACTGCGAAGCCGAATCAGAAGCTGACTTTAGCGGCCTCGCCTCGCCATTGTGGAAACGACCCGCTGACTCGAGTCTTTTTTTTAAAAATTTAAACTTTCTATTGTGCATCTTGTATCGTGTTTTGCCCGTTATCATCCGCGGTAATTAGTCTACTTGCAGAGTTAATCGGTTTTTACTTTTATCACCATGAAGTCGCTTCGTTTACATTTTCTTGAAGTGCGCGCCATCTTGTGGCGAGATAACGTAGTGCTAAAGTAAATCACAGTTTAAAGGAGTACTCCGCCGACTTTACGAACCTGGTTGGTTAGCTCCTGGGATGAAAACGTTAACTGCTAAAATAGCTCAGGTGATTGAACCGTAGGTGAGAGCGCAGACTTCGGGTTTAAAGTCTCTGTTCAAATATGCTAGCAGTTTAATTAAGTTTGCTTACCAGTGCTGTTTAGCCGGCTCCTCATCCCTCTTGGAGGCTAGCGGATGGAGACTACATTAGCCGCTACCATGGCAGCTACTAGCATAACACACCCAAATCTCCACACAAGGGTTGGTATCAGCAATGCATTGTGGGTCATGTAGGCAGGAGGGCTACCATCTCGGATCTTTTGGTATAATTTAATCCTTGGTTGCTTCAAACTATTCAATTTCCAAAATTTAAATTGCTTTATAAAATATATATAAAATAAAAAAATAGATAATTATATTACAACTCTTAAAATATGTTTTGTTAAATAACTGAAATAAAAACGAAAAAATTAAACATTATCCACACTTGATTCTATTTAATATACTTTAAAAAACTAGTTATTCAATAAAATACATACAGTTACAAGAAGCAGCTGGGCATAAGGACATTTGAGATTAATTATATATTCTTGACAATGATGAAATTACAGGTGCTTTATGCAGTAATGTAATATGGTGGCCAAATCATATTTGGTGTTTTTTGTTCTTTCTGGTGACTTAATTAATGCATGAATTTTATATTTTATTTGAAATCAGTATAATAGGCTTCTTCTACAAGTACTATATCTTAGAAGGATAATTCCACATTTTAAACAAAATTTAAAAACCCAAGTTAAGATGTATTCCATCAAATTTATTGTAGGTTTGTACAGTACTTATCCAGTGCAAAACACATCCTTAAAAGAACATGATATAAATGTTAATGTTCTTTCCCTCAGTCTATGTAGCGAAAAAAAAAAAAAAATCAAAATCAGAAAAAGTGTAAAAGGTTGTGTCTCATCAAAAAACTAATAAGGAAATACAATGTCTTTTACATGTACTGTACATCATAGTGTTTTGAATTCTTTATTCTCTCTAAATGAACTGTACATATTCTAAAAACTCACCTCTCTGCAAACATGTTTTAAGTAAAGGTTGGTAATTAACAAATGTTAAGAACATCATACTAGAATGGCTTAACTTTATTTCAGGTAAATCCGAAAATTTTAAAAGGACTCAAGTTTGCCTTTTAATCTCATCCTTATAGCAAAAGATGGCTGCAAAAATCATGCATCCCATGTGATCCTCCTAAACTCCTCATTAAACACATTCCTCCGTAAAACATCTTGAAAAGAAATGATATTTTTGTAATCCTAATGCTTTGTTCTAAACAGATAAACTGGCTCAAATTCAGGTTTTTCTTTATTCCCTGAGACTGAAGAGTGTTGTAGATTACGCACACAGAATACAGTTTAAACAACAGCGCACACACAACAAAACAGTTTTAGTTTATTTGGCTCAGGTTACAAATAACTTTCTCTTGTAGCAGCAAAGTTTAGCTCAAAATTATTCATATCCCTGGCAGATTTAGGTTTGAAGAAATCTTTTAATTTTACCAACATGTTTCTTTTGACATGCAGTTATATTAGTGTTTTAGAGAGGCCCAGCCAGAGTGCTGATTTGAATCTGATAGAAAATCTGTAGGGGTAAAGATTAAGGTGATGGTAAGGAGGCATTCTAACCTCAAAGACTTGGAGCTCATCATCAAAGAAAAATTGTCAACTTACCAGTGGAAACATGCAAAATGCTGGTCAACCATTATAGAAAGGGTTGGATTGCTTTGCAAAATGGTTTGACATTGTTTTATCTTTTGAGGGATGCTTGTCCCATCTCTTATTGGAAATAAACTTCTAGGTTTAATAAAAATATTTTTAAACCTGAATCTACCAGGGTAATGAAACATTTTTGGATTCACTGTAGCTTTTCTTAAACTGTACAAAAATGTAGTGCAAAGGGAAGGCAGTTTAGATCTACTGTTCACATAATACAATCAGGAGGTCAAAGGCACTTTATTTTTTCTTGCTCAATAAGCCTTTGAACAACAAACCCTTGTAACCAACTGCCATCCAGTGTCATATTACTGATATTTGTATAAAATCTTCAACATCTCAGTAAATGTCAACATTTGTTGTTTCACAGCTTTATATAAAAAAAAATGTATAACAATGACAGTTTAATTTCTTTGTTTTGTCCTGATGAGCTTTAAGCCACTGTGGTGAGACAGTAAAGGATCCAAGATGGCTTTGGGCCCGCTGAAGGCTGTCAAAGTTCAAACTAAACTAGTGCTTTCTTGCTCTGTACACAACAAAACGTTGGTTCTCCCTGGCACAGATAAAAAAAAAAAAAGAGAGAAAGATAGGTCAATACCTGTAATTGACAAGAAAAAATGTAAAAATTTCAGTTGCAAATGAAATGAAAACGTTTAAGAATTCTAATCTGAGGAGGTTACTTAGGCTTAATAAAGTGAAAAAAATATGATAAAATAATCGGCAGTTAATTAGTTGATATTTAAATGATGTAATGGTCCCAGATGTAGGGCTAATGTGTGGAAATCTGAATTCACTTTACCTGTTCTGTGACGGGAATCGTTTGTTTTCCTGTTATAGAAAGAAAATAAGATGAGTAAACCACCATCAACATTTTTAAATACCCAGTTTCCCAAACCACCCAAAAAGATTAGCTTACCACTGATAGACAAAGAGACCAATCATTGTCAAAATGGACCCAACATCTACTAAAATCCATATCATTGTGTAAACATAAGGTGCCTGAAACATACAAATGTGTCCACCAGGTCAGGCAGGGGTTCATAGATCTCAGAAAGCAGACTCATGAAAGTATTGCATGATCAGTTGATACTTAAACAAGTAGAGCGTGTATACAAGTATACAAGCAGCTACTGTTGGTGCACGTTTCTCACCATGGTCCAGTCAGGGTTCTTCATTTCGTTTAGGACCTGGCAGGAGTTAGTGGTGACAGAACTTGCCCCTGCACACCACAGCAGAGAAAACAGCCAGCGCTCATTGACCACATACAGGTTCACTTTAATGTTGTCCTCCTGAAGTTTCCTGGCAGATACAGAGTCAGCATGAGGAACAAACATTCAGGAAAACTGACTGTATTAATATAACTAAATAAGGGTCCTATCATAAACTAGGAAAACATTCAAAGCAGGGCTCATAAATAGGTTCACATTGTGTGTGTGTGTGTGCAGGCGCGCGCGTGTCTGTTTAAGTTAATGTATTATTGTATCTGGGTGTAAATGCATGACCCAGCTGCAATATTAAAACCACCAGTTTTACATAGTTTGAGCAGTTTTTGCATTGTGACAGTGCTTATTATCCTGCTGTTGCCATGGGGAGGAATGTTTGGTCTGCAGCACAGTGTAGGTGGGTGGCTTGTGTCAAAGTAGCATCAGCATGAATACCAGCAGCACCCGAGATTCACCAGCAGCAATCAACAATAATCCAAATCCCCTCTCAGGTCCATTTCAATATTTCATTGCCTTTTACAAATGGATTTTACATGTGGAGTTAAATTCTTTATATTATTATTCATTTCCCTGTTGTGTTTTAAGATTTATATTTGATCCTCAAAGAAGGCTGAAATGCATCGTTGCTTAAATGACTACTACACTGACTGGTGTTTATTAACACTGACTGCCTATCTGTGTGTGCACATCAAGTATCCACATAACATTTGTGTGAAAAATTATTTGCCACCTCACAGATTTCTGATTTTCAGATCTCTGCTTTTTTGACTCACCTTTTTATCAAATACATTTTAATACAGGTAAAGATAACCTGAGTGAATCAAAACCCTGTTTTGAAACAATTATTTATTTCACTAAAGGGAAACAAAATCCAAACTAATCTGACCCTATCTTAAAAAGTAATCACCCCATAAATCTAATAGCTGGTTGTGCCAACCTTAGCAGCGAGTCGTTTACTTCACTGTGGAGGAATGTTGGCTTTACTTCACAGATTTGTATTATGTCATGCCACAGCATCGCAGTCAGATTTAAGTTCAGACTTTGACTAGGCTACTCTAAAACATTTCCTTTGGTTTTATGAATGGTTCTATCAATCACTTCAAGTCATCCAGGTTATGCGGGAGCAAAGCAGCCTCAGCCCATTACATAAACACCATGTTTGACTGCAGATATGTTCTTTTCTTTGAAAAACTGTGCTAGTTTTAATGGCAGATGTAAAGGAACGCAACCTTTCAAAAAAAGTTCAAACTTTGTGTTGTCAGTCCGCAAAGTATTTTCACTAAAGCCTTGAGGATCATCTGATATTTTCTGTTGAATATGAGACATTTGGGTGGTTTTAGGGATTGTTGAATCATGAACACTGACCTCAGCTGAGGCGAGCGAGTCCTGCAGTGCTTTAAATGTTAAAATGGGTTCTTTTATGACCTCCTGGATGAGTTTTAGATGCACTCCTTGTAGGCCAGCCACTCCTGGGAAGGTTCACTCCTATTCCATGTTTTCTCCATTCACGAATAATGACTCAGGGTCAGAGAAATGGATTTGCAATCCTTTCCAAAGTCATTGACATTGTTTCTCATCTGTTTTTGATTTTCTTTAGATCAGGACATGATGTGTTACTAAATGAGATCTTTCAGCCAATTTCATATTGTCAGACAGGTTCTTTTTAAATTATATTTTGATTTTACAGGCCTGCATGTGGCTAGAAAAATGTAACTTTCCAAAACTAATAATTTCTACTTAATTTATGATTCATCAAAGGGGCAATTACCTTCCCACTCAGGGCCATATTGTTTTGGATAGCTTTTTTTAACTTTAATAACTAAAATCATCATTTGAAAACTAATTTTCACATATACTCTGGTTATCTTAATCTGATATTCAAATTTGTTTGACAATTTGAAACAATTATGAAAAAAACAAAAGTAGAAGAAATCTGGAAGTGAGCAAAATACTTTTCTACAGCATTGTACATTTACGATAGTCTTTAAAAATGCTTCAGATTAACGCATCGTGCAACTTGCTTTAAAAAGTTTTGCAAATATATGAGTAAAGTGTGAAGAAAAGCAACATGAGGTGATCCAAAGTAGACATGGTCTGGAATGGGATTATCAAAAAATGACAACCTTGAGTGAAAATACCACTGTGCCTTGGTGTTATGGTATTAAAGATTTAAATCAAAATTTGTAATATGATGGAATTGCTTTTATTCAAAACAAAAAGTCATAATGTTTCTTACCAGTGTTTAAATAATATTACAGTTATGCCATTTTTAGTTAGGTTTTAACACAAACTTTTAACATTTTTTTATGCAATTTCCTAGTGCTTCTTAATATATTATACCTTCTTGTCATTGTGTAGAGTAACACTGAAAGTATAAGTTGATATTTTAGCTGGTTAATTAGTCAACCTGTCTGCTCAGGTTTAGCTTGGAGTCTGCTACTTTACAGATATTATTTTAATAGGAGTGATGGTTGGTGATGCCATAGCTTCCACACTAGGACTGCCTGTGTTTTTACAGCTGGAAATAGCCAAAACTGTCCATCTTATATGTGAGGGAAAAGTGTAGTAGCCTTCAGGGGAGGTACGCGATTACTCTATGCCTAACACAGCAACCCAGCATTTTGTTTGGCATCTCCTTAATAAAGGACTAAAAACTATAGGAACAATCAGATGGAAAATGTTAGAAGTTCTGAAATCACTACCATTAATTACACAATTGTACCATTGTAAACAAAGTTAGTTTGAAGCCCACCATCATGAATCAATTTCAAAATACTAAGAACCAGCAGTCCCAGTTTCCAATCTCAGTTTAATGTGGACAATATTGCAAACAGTGAGTGCTGGTTCACAGTGTTTTATTTAATAACTATTAAAAGCCTTGGTATGCCTTGACAACAGAAACCTGGCCTCGCCTAATCCAGTTCGACTCGCTCAAAGCTCCATGTAAGCCTCACATTTATTCAAATCTAAACCTTGAATCAAAAGATTAATCAATATTTTTCAAAAGTTTGTTTTTGTATCAGTCTTAGCCAAACCTTTTTAGGGATGTACTGATAGACTGAACTAACATCCATTGGCCTGAAGAGGGCAGTACCCAACGTCTGTCATGTTTGGTTTCAGTTGGCAATGCAGGCAGACCCAGAGCAAGAGATGAAAAGTTTAATGATAAAAATTAAGACATACAAAACTGGCATGAAGACAAAAGGACATGAAATAGGTGTGAGAGAAACAGAAGATACCAGCGAGAAACAATGATTAACCAGGAGCTTAAATATTAAGGCAGGGGTGAAAAATGACAAAGGAAGCAGGTGAGTTAATCAGGGGTTGCGAAACAGCTGTGGTAAAATTAGAGCAGGGAAACTGAGGAAGGGACACTAATTAACACAAAGGAACAGAGCAAAGACCCAAAAGTAAAAGCCTGGAACTAACATAGGAGAATAAACTAAAAATACATAGAGAACAGAAAACAATAAATAAAAATAAACACAAAGGAATGAACTAATATGGCAAGACCCTAATAATAATAAACACAGAGAAATGAACTGAATATGGTAAAACCTAAAACTAGACAGGTCAGGGTTTAAATGGCTCAAAAAGAGTTATTTGTTTGGTTAAAATCCATAATAGGGACATTTTGTTACAGTTTAAGGAATGTATTTGTTTTGATCGAATGATATTTGAGGAAGACGTAAAGTACGATAAGATGTACAGTATTAGTTTTCTAATACATAATTTGTTTCCCTAGTAATCCAAAATAAACAGTCGGTATTGGCTACTACTTAACAGCCGTTCTTATATTTTCATCATCTTTCGGTTTATTTTTTCGCAAATTTCACATTGGTAGAACTGACTGTAACTATCTCTAATTCTGTTAAATGTTCCTAAATGGTCTTTGTTGTCAAAAATTGATTTAATTATTCATGTATTTTTGGCTTTTTAATAATTAAATGAGAAAATGGGTCAGATGGTTTGTCAAGATCTTGATACAGTTTCTTCTTTGCCTTACAATCCGATGGTATGCAGCAGTGGTTCTTGCATGAATGATGCCAAATGATGCCAATGAATTTGCTAAAGTTCATCTTCTACTTTTTGAGGGTAGACAAACATTTGTTTTATTCTAAAACATTGCAAGTAATTTTTAATGTTATATTTCATGATTTTTCAGTTCAGTTTTACTCACTTAACAGTTCCCAATAACAGAATCCCAAACTTTTGTTTGTGTGGATTGTTGAGGACTCAAGCCACACACCCATTGTGTACGATAGGAGCATGATTTCTCACCAGGAATGCAAATGTAAACACCTTCGATACAGAGTTTTGTAATATAAATGTGAAACACTAGAGACACAAAGGAATGCAGCAGCAACAGGTCATGCTTTTGCACCATCACAACACTTCAATGAAGTCCATTAACTGCTCCAATTCATGGACACTAAACATGTTGCAACAATGTTTTTCATTCCTTAGTAAACGTTTTACAGCTGCTCTGTTCATCCGTTTAACACTGCAAAGGGTTTAGGACATTATTTAACTGTATCCCCTTGAGCTGAATTTGACATTTTAAGCACCAGTACTTTTTCTAGACATGCAGCTATTCACCACACTACTGTGCTTGCCAACCCCTGCAAAACACTATTTGCAGACTAAGTAAGTGTTCACTGTTGTTTTTTGCCATGTTCTTATGTCTTACCTGATTTTATCTATAGTCAGTTGGCTGTATTTCACATTAAGGTGAGATCCGTTTTCTTGAAACATCTCTGATTCATTTCCATAAATCTGGATGAAGTCTGTAGCATTCTTCACATTTCCTCTGTTTTTTGGAGGAAGCCAATAGATCTATAACAGGACAAGGCTTTAAAATCTCACAAAGTAAAATGTTCAGCAAACTCTACAAGATCGTTTAGACCTACCAGTTTTTGGTCGATGCCAGAACGCAAGATGGTGGTCACAGTGTCCACTGTGTCGTTAATATCATGACAATGTTCAGGATGATACAAGTCAAATATAACTTTAGTATTGTGCTGTTTGGCAAGCTCAAGAAGCTCTTGCAGAGAAGGTATAGCCTGCATTTTAGCATCGTTTTTCTGCTTTTCTGTCAGCAGGTGCACTGTATAGAAAGGATCTTTCTGGAAAGTCAGAACGTTTTTAGTGTTTTTTTTATTTTTTATTCAGACTTGCAGCAAAACATGCAAACAGAGACAGCACTCACCTCTACAAACCATCCTCCTGCATTTAGAGTCTTTAGCTCGTCAAAGGTCAGCTGATTGCCACAAGATACATTTTTTGTAATGTTTGTTGTTCTTTTGAGGAACTCAGACTTGTGGTCGTGCATCAGAAAGGGAATTCTGTCCTTACTACATAAACAAAACAATAATTATTGGCATCCATGAAAGTGCTTAGTTAATAAGGCATAAGTACCATCCATTCTAAAAAAAAAATAAACCTTGTTGATGATAAATGACAACAAAAACATTAAAAGGCCTAATTAACATAAAAAGGTAAAAATGTCCACCCTACCTAAGCTGCACGTCTGTCTCAAAAGCCTTCACATTGCACTCCGTTGCACTTCTTTCAAAAGACATCAAAGTGTTCTCTGGAGCCAGCTGAACATAATGAGAACGTACGAGTGAGACACATTTTTGCACAAACTATCCTGAGGCTGTGAGAGCACACAAGGCTCAGTACACTATGTTAAATGGAGCATATTGTTGACCCAGCAGCAGAGCATGCCAACAATGGTGCAGATACAGGGCATATGGGGCCCCTCATATGACTGTTGCAACGGTGCAACATTTCTAAAAATAATAACAAAATATATTGTTATTACCAAACACACCACAAGATTTATTTTTAATTGTATTTCAATTAAATATTAATGCAGTTATTTCCAGAGTTGTACAGGAACATGCTGGTCGTTTCATTTTTAAGTTTTCGTCTCGTTAAGCAGGATGCTCGCCGAGAAGGTTCCCTTCCCTTTAAACATGTGGGGATCCGTCTTTAATATTGTCATTCTAGATTATGTTTTTTTTTTTTTTTTTACACGAGGTGCACCTGAAGTATCAGCCACCTGAAGTATTAGGCTAGTAGGGCACACCGCCTCCTGCTGATAAAAAGCGCTGTACTTCCGTGTGTGAGGGGAGGGGTTCCTGCCCCGCCCTGTTTATTCAAGGTTATTGCAATGTGTTCTTGTGGGCCGAGTCCAAGAGGTTTTTTTCTGCCTTGTCTGATTATAACAGCTGGATATATGCCAAAGTGAAGGATGTGGTCTTAAAAACACATCTGTTTGTGAGCAAAAAAGCTGAGACTAAAGCAGTGGCCGTGGCATTTGCAAATGACCATGTTTTGACGGACGAGTACTATTTGGCAGCAAGCAGGGGTTCTAATAATGGGCGAGGTGAGTCTTTTAGCCGCCCCAGTGATGTGCATAGTTGTGAGAATAAACCCTCTGGTTCTTGTGACAAACTGTGTAATTATTGTCACAAACGTGGCCTTTGGAAGACTGATTGCAATTTGTTAAAGTCCAGGTGTGCACCGTTACACTGTACCCCAAAAGGCACTGGCCTGGCTCCGTTTCTACCTGTGGAGGCTGTTGTGGGGCCTTGGGAGTCCCATCTGCCTTTTATTAGAGAGGATTATGTGTCCCTTGTAGGTAGTGATAAGAACATACCTCTGAAGATACTAAGAGACACAGGTGCATTTGATTCATTTATACAGGCTGATGTGTTACCCCTGTCGGAAGCATCTGAAACTCGTAAATGTGTCCCTGTACAGGGAATGGGTTTTAATGTCCTGTTTGTTCCTCTTCATAGTCTCACTGGAATGTGAGCTCTTTTGTGGGGAAGTTTTGTTAGCCGTGTACCCAATGTTAACCTATTGAAGGAGTGTCTGTGTTTTTAGGTAACAACCTTTTGGGTGCGCGCATGTGGGCAAACACGTTGCCCCTCTTGCTGTGCCAAAAAGATGAGAGTAAGCATGAGTTTTCTGATGTGTTTACGGTCTGTGCCGGGACCCATGCTATAACGCACTCTCGGTGTTTTACATCTATGTATTTGGCATTAAAAAAAAAAACCTGTCTGATCGGGGACAAGTTTTTCTCACATCTATTCTCTCAGGTGTTAAAACAGGTCAAGTATGCATGAAGCACAAAAAATCTACGGCTTATCACGCACAAAGCCAGGGCCCATTGGAGCGTTTCCACTAGACATTAAAGTCACTTCTAAGAGCACCGGCTCATGAAATATATGTTGGACAATGGCATTGCAGAACCTTGTTCTTCAAATTGGGCAGGGTTGCACTGTTCATTTAGATGACGTTGTGGTTTATTCTGACACCTGGGAACAACATGTAGACAGCATCCGGGAGCTGCCCACTCAGTTGGTGGAGGCAAGGCTCTTGGTCAATCTTGCTGGAAGTTTGTGAGGGAGACCATGACCTGTCTGGGGTGTGTGGTTGGGCAGGGTCCGGTAAGTCCTGTTGCAGCCAAAGTAGAAGCGTTTCAGCAGTTTCCGGTCTCAGTTACCAGAAAAGATCCTGTGGCTTCCTTGGTCTGGTTGTTGAATGGTCTTCTCTCTGTCAACCAGGTGAAACAGCTCCTTTGCTGTGTTTCTGTCCTGGCTGCGGTTCGACTATCCCTTCCACCTCCACGCGGATGCCAGCGATGTGGGCACCGTATTGACACAGCTGGACCACGTGGGCATTTGCATTTAGTTACTTCTACAAAACTTTTAACAAACACCAATTAAACTATTCTGTCATCGAGAAGGTAACACTTGCCTTAATTTTGGCTTTGCAGCATATTGAACACGCTTTTGTTTTTGCACCTGGTCCATGGTGCAGCCACGCCAGCTGCTGTGGGCCGCAATATCTATTTACTCATTATTTGATTTTATCATCTTCATCGCTGTTTAACATCTCATAGCAATTACTCACGGCACACACCTACGTCAGCATGACTTATTACAAACCCTGCCCGTTAATTATCATTTTGGCTCGGTAAAGAGCTTCATTGGTTGCATACGCGTCTCCCCGTTATTTTGCTTTGGCTAACAGAGTCGAGCAATAACACTCACCATTGGTGCTCCTCTGTGGCCGAAGAGGTCTGGTTTTGCTTTTAAATCCTTAACGTTTATCAAACAAGGTGAGTGGATGAGCAGGGGGCACAGTAAGATGAATGCTGACACTACAAGGAACACCACTGCAATCAGGAACTTTGATCCTGGAAAGAGAAGAAGATAATCAAGCTATTTATGCTGTAGAACTAGACTTATATTCATTTCACACGTTGTTAGAGGTTTTGAAGAAGTAGTCGCAAGATGTCAGCAATACTTTCTTCGCCACTTTTCAGCACAGTCAATTATTGGCAAACACACGCTCATAAACAAAAAAAGACAAAAAGCACCACTTTGCATAGTTTTATGAAAAACTTTGAGAAATTACACACGCCACAGGTTCAAAAACACATTATGTACAATAATGGAAAACATTTCTAACCCCTTTAAATTCTAGTTGGTTGTCACACTGTGATCCAATTTGCACTGGCATATAGAACAACATTTTATGAAGGTTAAAACTTAAGGAAAATAAGCATTTTACATCACACATCAAGTCCTGTCACATCTATGAAGTACATGAAGTCATTTATGATGTATGTTATGTTTATTGGGATGAAGGGTGGAGAATGTACAGGGTTCTGCTGCATCAAGGACAGCTTGGTTGGTTTGCTTTCACATCAGTCTGGTTTTATTTTTCTCCCATATTTAAGAGAGACCATCTTGTCCCGAAAATGCTTTATACACAATGTAGGAGTGCCCCCAAGTGGTCAACTAATTATTAGCTGCATTAATCAGAAAGTAAGTCGGGCAGCAGGTCAGTGTAGAAAGGTTGTCCGCATAGTGTTGCATTAAGAGATGTTATTATTGGGTAATTGCTGCAACTTTTGAATAGCACTTGAGCAAATACTATAGCAGTGGTGCCTATGTGCTGTATACAGTTGAAACCAGGTGTTTACAAATACTTTTTTTCACACTTACATTAAATAAAACAAAATGTTTCCTGTTTTAAGTCAGTCAGGATTATTAAATAATTTTCTAAATGCCACATTAGTGATAGAGCGTGCAACCCATATACGAAGGCCTCAGTCCTCGATGCAGCTGTCTAGGGTTGGAGTCCTGGCCCTGGAGGCCAGTGCTGCCGGTTTTTCCCCCCTGTCCCGCCCACTTCCTGTCTGCCTACTTTTGAAAAGATAACAGAAAATAAAGGCCACTAGTGCTGATTAAAAAAAAAGCCAGAATAAAGTCTGTAAATGTACTTGCGGACAAATACCTTAACACTCCTTTTATCTTTGTCAATGTTTATCGTCTCTAAATAAATCAGACTTTTTTTTGGCTGCAAGTATTCTATACACTGCCGATCTTGCACGTTTTCCCACTTGCAAAGCATGTAGAAGTCTTCAATTTGTTTTTCATAGGTACTCTTCAACTAAAACAAAAATCCAGAAAAATCACATTGTATGATTTGTGAGTACTTAATTTGCATTTTATGGCATGACATAAGTATTTGATATATCAGAAAAATAAAACTTAATATTTGGTACAGAAACCTTTGTTTGTAACTACAGAAATCAGATGTTTCCTGTAGTTCTTGACGAGGTTAGCGCACACTGCAGCAGGTCCTGTCTTGTCTTTTTTTGTCTCATCAGACCACATGACCTTCTCCCATTCCTCCTCTGGATCATCCAGATTGTCATTGGCAAACTTCAGACGGCCTGGACAGGGGGACCTTGCGTGCGCTGCAGGATTTTAATCCATGATGGAATATTGTATCAATAATGGTCTTCTTTGAGATTGTGGTCCCAGCTCTCTTCAGGTCATTGACTAGGTCCTGCCATGTAGATCTGGGCTGATCCCTCACCTCATGATCATTGATGCCCCATGAGGTGAGATCTTGCCTGGGGCCCCAGATCGAGGAAGATTGACCATCATCTTGAACTTCTTCCATTTTCTTATAATTGCTCCAACAGTTGTCTTCTCACCAAGCTGCTTGGCTGTTTTCCTGTACCCCATCCCAGTCTTGTGTAGGTCTGCTATTTTGTCCTCACACAGCTCTCTGGTCTTGGCCATTGTGGAGAGGTTGGAGTTTGTTTGATTGAGTGTGTGGACAGGTGTGTTTTATACAGATAACGAGTTCAATCAAGTGCAGTTAATACAGGTAATGATTGGAGAACAGGAGGGCTTCTTAAAGAAGAACTAACACCCCTGTGAGAGTCTTACTGGTTGTTAGGTGATCAAATACTTGTCACGCAATAAATGCTAATTAATTACTTAAAAATCACACAATGTAATTTTCTGAATTTTTGTTTTAGATTCCATCACTCACAGTGAGGAGTACCTGTGATAAAAAATGAAAGACTTCTACATGCTTAGTGGGAAAACCTGCAAAATCAGCTGTGTATCAAATACTTGTTCTCCCCACTGTACGGGTAAAAATAAAATTAACATGACAATATTTTTTCAATATCCTGTACAGATCTTGTACGCATCTGTGTGGTTTGGGATCAATTTGACCGGAGGCTGTTTTAGCTGTATGAAACACATGAGAAATATAAAATATTTTACACAAATATGTTTGGGATCTTTTGGATGATCCTGATGTCACTATAACATGACATTTTCTAATCTTCAAAAATTGTTGGGGCCCTAACCCTACGTAACAATAACTATAGTAGTGTAAGAACGACTGATCATTCACACGACATGCAGAAGGGGAGACACTGAGACGTTTCATATTTCCCATGCTGTGAGGGAAGGAAAATACCATTCCAGTGAAGATATTGATACTTCACACGACTTAAGAGTGGAGTAAACATAAAAGCTTCCACAGCAACATTCTGAAGGATCTCTTTTGGCGCTCTGTGTGCTCTCCCTTTCTAAGAAAAGTTTTTCTGTAAATGAGGTGTTGTCAAACTCTTTGACCATGAAGATGACATAAAGGAGAACGTGTCTGAGACAGAGGATAACACTGAGGAGGACCCTGACAATGAGGCATCCTCCTCTGATGATAATGACTCAGTGTTGAGCCTCGTTTACTTTCTCAACTTCCAGCAAACTCTACTTTCCAAAAATGGAAAATTACCGTTGTCTGTGTTCCCACTTCCACAACAGGGTACATTTAGCGCTGCTAACATCATCAAAATGGTTCCAGGCCTCACCAGATACAATTCAACTCAGTTTTATTTATGTAGTGCCAATTCATAACATGTCATCTCAAGGCACTTTACAAAGTCAGTTCAATCCAATCATACCGATTTCAAGTCAGGTACATACATTCCAATTAATCCTAACTATCAAAAGCAATCATATTCAGTTTATTATTCAAATTGGTTAAACGTTTTTCTATCTAAGGGAACCCAGCAGATTGCATCCAGTCACTGACTTGCAGCATTCACTCCTCCTGGATGAGCATGTAGAGACAGCGGACAGTCTCTTACATTGACAATCCCTCATACTGAGCATGCATGTAGCAACAGTGGAAAATAAAACTCCCTTGTCCCCCTGTCACCCATGTCCAAGACATAAAATCAACATTTTAGCTGTTCATAACACCATCAATTAAAGGAATTGAAGGATTTCCTTGATATGAAAAATTTAGAGGGTAGGCGTGTGTATGAGGATAGTTGGACAGAAGTGGATGAAACTTACATACTAGCCTACAATGGGTTACATGAACATGAAGTACCTGACACAAAAGTTGAATTTTGAAATTTGATTATTTTTGGTAGTTCAAATTGCAGGTCAAACTGACCCCAAAGATACAAGATAGAAAATTTGAAGGTAGGAGGGTTAATTTTTGGATACATGTCTTGTGGTCTGATGGAACTAAATTGAATGAACTTAATTACATTTGGAGGAAGAAAGATCACAGCCGTGATCTCAGTCTGATAGAAGGTTTGTGGCTAGAGGTGAAGAGCTGTGTGGGAGTAAGGCAGCCTACAAACACAGTTACACCAGTTCTGTCATGAGGAATGGTTCAATATTCCTGCAAACTATAGTGAAAACCCTGTTGAAGATTCCCAAAACGTTTGCCCCAAATCATACAGTTTAAAAAGGCAAGTCTACTAAATATTAAGGAAATATATGTAAACTTCAGAGCGTGACGAAAGTAAAAATTCTCTTATCTTCACATTTAGCAAACCGATCCAAAATGACCTAAGGAAAAAAAGGTTGTCTATTTTTATAGTTTATTTAAACATCTGGGTTCAACTGTAAATGGTATATTAGAGTTGCAACACACATCCCCTGGAGTTATAATATTTTCAAACAAATCTATGGAAGCCTGGATTAGCTGGAAATCAAGTTCCATGTGCTATAGGAAGGCAGTGCTGCAGCACTAATTTAGCTGAGGGAGCATTGCTTCCTGCACCATCATAGTTGGATGGTCGCATTATTTTTCCACAGACCTTTCCATTTTCCATTCATCTTTTATAAATAATGACATGTGTGTTTTTATACACTTCACATTAGACTAAAACACATTTAGACGTCAGTAAAAGCCTAATTATTTAGAGGCTGTCCTGATTTTTTTTTTTTAACTATGAATGTAAATATAATTGCAACCTTTACTAAGCTACTTGCTTGTGAAAATGTTTAAGCTATAATCCGAACAAATAGTCATGCAAAATCCACTTGTTCTTCCCAAGAGATGGTGAGCTTAAAATTACACATTTCTATGGACCTTCAAACAAGCAACACAGAAATGCAAAAAGCTTGCTCAAAGGTTTAAAAGAAAGTGTGTCTTGAGCCAACTGCTGCAGCTGAAGTTTTTCCAAATTATTTCATGGCAATATGTTCAATTGCTTCTAAACAAGCCTTTGTTGACACAAAGAAGTTGTTAGATGGAAAATACTGTTTCCAAAGTTATCAAAAGATTGCAGATTTAAGACTTTCTAACAACTTGCAAGTAAATCCACAAAGTTAGAACATAAGACTTATTTTCAATACCGCTGTGTGTTTTATAAGTTAGCTACTGTTCCATCAATTTATCTCCATCGTGTTTCACTCAACCACGGCACTGCTTGGCAAGATAAAATGGAAAATGTCTTTTTTTGAGACGTTGGCAAAAAAAACAACATTTAAAATCTCACTTTACAAACTGCCAGTTACTGCCCAACTTTGCGGAAACATCTTATGTTTACCTTGGCTCCTGCTGTTGCTTTCGACTCAGCGTCTGAATGAAACTATGACTAATGTCTGAATCTTTTATCTGTTGTACTTTTAACCGACACAAGTAGCCATTAGGGCGTTCTTTTCATGGATAAAACATTGTTTTTTTCTCCCAGTGAATAGCTAGTTTACTAATGTGTTAAGAAATGAAAAAAGATGCCCAACGTTCTCTCTCATTCTGGTAAATATGAAACCATTTAAAAATAGGTGTGGAAACGTTTTAAAGAAACGAAAATTTTATTTGTTGTGGTATTTTTTAACGACTGTATATATGGATTAAATGAAAAAAAGAACACTGAACTGAAACATCTTTCTTAAAAAGAAACGGCCACATTTGTCGCTCATAAGGGGTAAACTATTCTATTGTTGCTTATAAACAAGGTTCACTTTCTTTTCTTAAATTACTTTGATCAAATAAGATCAAATAGGATCTGAAATGCCTTCCTCACCAATACCCACTAGTGAGCCTGACTCAGTAATGACCTCTCCTAATGATTTCTAGTTATTAGAAATGGTTTAAAGACTCATTGCTGCAACTGAGTGTATGTCTGGGGAAATGTGTTTATGTAGTGGTGCTGGCGAATCATGGGATTTATATTACTGGAGTTGAGCAACGTACCTTCTTTGGCCTTGAGGAAGGCCTGGAAGACAAACCAGCTCAGCAGGATCAAGGCTCCAACAGCACCAAACTGTAAGAAAGGAGCCGTATACTACAAAAAGAGAACAGAAAATTATGATGATCAACAAATTTGTGTTTTTCCTAACAAGTTTCTTCCAAAGTGATGATCATACAATGATGTTCAAAATGAAAGACTGTGTTGGCTGCCGCATCTCTTTTGTTTGTGTTGTTTGACCTGCACTACGTGCTTGGCTGCGAAAGGCTGTACAGAACATTAATAATTAAATTCTACAATGTTTAAAGCATTGCACTCAGTTCATAAAGCAGAAAAAGAACATTTTTTGCAAGTTTTATCGGCACATGATTAAGTGGAATTGCCCTGAAATATGTTACAAGCTCAATTATCAAAAAGTCATTTTAAAACAGAGAGAAAACATGCAAATGTTATGCTAGCACATCAGCAAATTATTCTGAATGATAATATTACCAGCAGCAAGAGATGATTTTATAGAGTTCTATACACATTTGCTTCAAGTCAAATGTTTAGAAACAAAAACCTATTAGGTGGCCCCCTATGAGAACATTATGGCTGCTCTATTAACCCAATTAACTCTTTATTGGAAGGATGTCCTGCAGAATTTGTGGTTGGGAGAATATATCTCTCACCGTCAAGAAAAACCCATAATGCAGCATCTAAGTAGTCATTGTCAGTATTTTATTTGCATTCAGTCTTCTTGAATCCACACCTGCCATCAGTTATAGTGAAATCTGATTAATCTGAAATGAAGTTCAGCTGTCTTAGTTAGATTTTCCTAACATTAGCTCATTTAAATCTAAAAGGTATCAATCAGGAGAAGGATACCAAAATAGTATGACATCATAGTATAATGAATACAGTCAGCAGTAATTGGACTTAGAGGTAAAACCTGGAAATGTTCCAAACATGTATGAAAATACAAGATGGAAACTGGTCAGGGAGGCTGTAAAGAGGCCGACATTAACACTGAAGGAGCTGCAGCAATTTCCAAAAAATCCTGGTCTTCTCCATGTGACAGCGATTAAGTCTAGACTAAGGAGTATGGTTGCATGACAGAAGCAGTTTCTTCCCAAGAAAACATCCAGGCTGGGCTAAAACATCCCAAAACCTTGTGAGAGATTGTGTTATGATGTTAATGAAACAAAGTGGAACTTTTGGGCCACAATTTGAAATGGTAGGTTTGGAACAAAACAATATTGTGCATTGCCAAGAAGAACACCATGCCCACTGAGGAACATGGTGGTGGCAGCAGGACTAGGTTTTTTGTCAGTTCTGCTCCTAAATCTTAAAATGTCTGCTTGAAAGCTGAAGATTAAGATTGATTTTATGTTTTTAGCATCACAGTGAGTCAGAGCATTCATCCAAATCAACAAAACAACTGCTTTCCCAGAAGAAAAGTAACATTTTAAAATTATCTAACAAGAGTTCAGGGCTATTTTTGAGAGAAAATCTGTGGGTTCACCTGAAGATGCTTGGAGACTAAAGATATTCTCACCATCTGAGAGATTTAGAGAACTTTTGCAGGACAATATTGGCAAATATTGCAAAGGCAATAAGTGGTATGCTGCTAGATTCCTTCCCAAGAACACTGTATGCTGAAAATTAAAATTAATTCAACGGTGCTTCAATAAACAGATTTGGTTGTTTTTTTTTGTTGAATATTATGTGGCATATTAAAAGTGAAAAAAGTAAAGGAACTTTTTTAAATTTAAAAATCATGGGATTATAACAGAGGAGTTTAGAGAGAGAAGAAACATTGCATCGCTTCTCTTATGTTAATGTGGTATGAGATTTCCACGATCCATACATTTACTGTACCTGGAGTGAAAAAGGAACAATCTGCCATTCGTCTTTCCAACATCGGATGATTCCTGTAATCCCAAGAGCGATGAATATCACACCTAAGCAAATGAAGATCTGCATATTGGAAAAGAAATTCTGATAGTTAGGTCCGTGATTAAACATGATATTGTAGGTTGAACAGGTGAAAGTTTATTGTACCCTGTGCAGCCAGTGTAAGTGAAGTTTTTCTCCCAAGGCAACTTGGACCAATGCGAAAAGCTGCAATCAAGATAAAAAGTTTAACTCACGAGTTTAAAACAGTAACAACAGAAGACATTCAGTTTTATTCAATCTGATATGATGCTTCTCACCAGCAGTAAAACGCAGTAGCAGGCAAACACAGCAGAAATAGTCATCAACACCATGAAATAGTTTAAGTGCTTGTGCAGCTTGATGAATGCCTCCCTGATGATAGAGCAGTAGAAATTAGGACTGGGATACAGGAGGAAAAGCCACCGATAAACAAAAAAAAGGAAGAGTGGATTCTGGGCTTTCCGTTGTGATCACTCACGAATTAAAATCATATTGATCGTTGTAGACGACCAGGCAAATGTACATCCAGAAGAGGGACAGCAGGGTCACAACACTAACAACCGAGCACCAGCAGCATGAACACTGAAAGGAAAAATAAGATCAATGTTATTTGTTGGGATTCTTGGGTTTCAGATAAACTAAACAGATCATTTGTATAAAGCGTTTGTGTGTGTAAATGTAAGTTGTTATGGAGAAAGCGTTAGAGTGAATAAAATGGAAGATTTCCAACATTCTGTCTTTGTTGATTTTGCCATGACAGCAAAACAGAAATAAGCCTTTATATTTTGTTTTAGGTAAACACACCTGCACTTCTACAATGGAAATGATAGACCACCACCATCCTTCTCCTCTGTCTTCTCCAGATACAGCTTGTCAGGACTTGCAAGTTTCTACATGTCAGTTGGCACAAACTAGAACAATCTCATCTTTCTTCATCACCTTATTATCAGTGTTTTAACACTCTCTGACAAGCATTATATTAATGGAAACTGACAGATTTTAATTTTAGTTAATAGAAGAGAGACTTATTGGTAATATGCTTGTAAACTATTAATCCTGGATTTGTGAGATTTAAGGTTATGATAGTGTTTAAATCAATCTTAATAGTAACAAAGTCTGTTAACTTAATAAATTATTCTAATTTATTCAGATGTATCTTTGTAAATGTCCTATCAAATATCATTAAAACAGTTAATTTTAGTTATTAAAAAAATCAGGTGAAAGTTATACATGAGTATTCAGTACACAAAGAGCAAATATATTTCAAGTGTTTATTTCCAAATCACTGTTATTGTAGCCTATTCATTTAAAAATTAATTCATAAAAAAAAAAAGAATATTGTTTACCAGACAATTAGAATATTACAATAAAAGAAATACAATAAAGAAGCCGACTATTCAAAGGGCACTGAATGGAAATATATTAACAGACAACTAAGTGGAAGGGAAAAGTGTGGTTAAAAAAATAAATAAAAAAATGACAACAAGGATAACAGCCTTAGGGGGATTTTGAAGTAAAGCCCATATACGAGTTCGGGGGAAATTCACAAGATGTGACATCAACTGGAGTAAACAGTTCAAGAGCCACCACAAACATGACGCATCCAGAGCACTACAACTGTTACATTATCTGTGTTTGTGCCACTCCTGAGCCAAAGGCAACATCAGAAAGGACATACCAGAGCTAAACAGAAAAACGACTCAGCTGTTGTTCAGTGATTTAAATGTAGCATTTTAAGAAGTCAAGGTCCTAGAGTTTAGAGGAAGAAGCACAGAATCCAAGCTGCATCATGTCCAGTGGTTTTCATAGTCAGTTATGATCTGTGGAGACATGTAATCTGCTGGCTTTGGTCCACAGGAAACTCACCTGACCTGAACTCCACAGAGAATCTATGCAGTATTTTTAATAAGAAGATGAGACCCCAGACCCAACAATGCTGAGGAGCTGAATGCTCCATGCCACGTTGCATTGACGCAGTAATTCAAGCAAAAGAGGCGTGAAACTGCATTTTGGGTTTTCATTAGCTGTAAGCCATAATCACAGTAAAAAGAAACAAATACTTGAAGTATATCACTGTGCATTTGACTGTAGGGTAACTGTTGCTCAATGAGAAGTGCCTTGGGATCTTAAATTTGTGGGTTTGGTTCAAGCTTCTTCCTCCTGCCACATGTCAATGTGCTCCTGGGCAAGGCATTTAATGCCAAGCTGCCTACTGATCTGCATATCGGTGTATAAATGTGTGCAACAGGGTGAATGTGCCTCATATGTAAAGCACTTTCAGTGGTTAGTATGACTAGAAATGATCAGAAAATTCAATCCATTTATCATTTGATTCATTTTTTTAACTGAATTACTGAAATAACACTTAGATGCACCTGCAAACATAAACATACTCACCTTTGCCTCACTGTTACTCTTCCAGTGGCAGCTAAAGAAACCTCTGCTGCAGACTCGACACCAACTGTCTGAGGTCATCGTGTCTCTTTATATTCACAGTGCAGAAAATGCCTCGAGGAGGATGGGGGAACTCTGATAATGCTTTCTGTGGACACAGAGGACAGGGCTGGTTTCATTCACCTCCCAAAACCTATGGAGCATTAAAGGGGCAGCCTTTCTGTGACAGAAAGCAAATGAGGCTGGGGTTCTTTGGATGCTAAGGCGACCTCTCAAAAGAGCCTGTGTACAAAGGAGGGTATAGTCACAAGCGTACAATGGCCAACACCATGGGGGTATTGAATGCTGCACAGTCAGTCCTGGGAGAGAACTGCAGCCTTTTAGAGCACAAGCACCCACAGTGGCAGGAACAGCCATGCACTGATAGCCTGTGCAGGAAATAAACTCCTTGTGCTTAAAAAGCTATGAGCATAAAAGAGATGGACCTGAAAAAACAGGACATTTTTTAGGAATTAGGATATATATCAGCTGTTTTTTATATTTTAAATGCGCCAATTAGCAAGATTTTATTCAACATGTTGGGACTCATCCTTCAGTTGTGCTAGGTTTCGGTTACACACATTCTTAACGGACAGGGGTAACGATTCCTGTCACTTGTGTCACCAAGTCAAGATGTTATATTGAGTAATTCTGAGCATCAGCTTTTAAAACTACTTTTCTTTTAACGAGCCGTTTCTCACTAGACTTGATTTCAGTTGATATTCTGCCAATTTCCTCCTCCCCTTGGTGGTTATTGTTTGTACAATTAAAGCCCTCAGGCTTGTCAACTGGGGGTTCACGGTTAGGTGACAGGATTGAGCAAAGAAACAGAAATCCTAACATTCTTTTGCAGCTACACGTTATTTAAAAATGACACGGATACGTTTAAAAGAAACGGTCTGTTTAAAAATAATCTAACGATTAGAGCTAATAAGGACGTGTTCGGGCAGGTCTGCATGCCTAAGTGAAACACAAGGTACCGAGTTTCACTGCAACAAAAACTAAACACACCAGGAAGTCTTGAACCAAACCTGAATGCAAACTAACAATTTATATATAAATATAAAACACGAAACACTTTGTCAACTGGTGACAAAGTGACAAAGGAAACACATTTCAGAGAACAATTATGCGCTTCTTTGTGGTTGGGCTGTTTACATCACCCATTTCTGCACAGTTTATTTCTTCGGCAATATTTTTTTAACTGCTGCATTCCTCCATGTAGTTTTACAATGTTGGGGAAAAAACAATGCACCTTCTGGTACCTGGATGCTTAAGCAGTGTAAATAATTGCATGCGGCCACACCTTGCAATTGGTTTCACCTGGTTTGCTTTATTACAAAGCTACCTGTATTTAAATAAACTTATGTTACTAAATGTGCATTTCCAAAAGGGCTTAATGAGAGATGAAGAATCCAAAGAAATCTTAGAGAGTCAGGATTACACTATGGCATAGGTGAAAGGAGGGGCAACAAAAACAACTTGACCCTTTCAAAATAAATGTAACATTTTGCTCACCTTGGTCTCAAATAAAGAAAACTATTGTGATAATTGTGATAAACACCTGACAGCATGGTTTCATTTGTTGCATTTTCTGCTTGAACCATTTGGTCCCACTGTTATTCCAAGAGAGCATAAATCAATAAATATGTTCCAAAATATAATTAAACAAATATTTTGTGCTATTTAGCACTACAAATGTACCATCTCATCTAACTGGTGCAGGATTCCATAATGGCAACATTTTATCTGAAAGAAGCATGTGTGTTTGTGGAACTCTGACTGTATGCAGTGACAAATAAATTTCTATAAAACAAAAAGTGTCATGAATGTGTTAATATTTTGGCAACTTTGTTGTTATTGCAATAAATGACACGAAATATTGAGCTTCAATTTTAAGTCCTTGTTGCCCTTCTTAGTGTCAGACTGGTAAGTGATCAGTTGTTGCCGCTTTGTGGCAAAGTGTGGAAACAATCATCTCATTTTGAACGTGAATAAAACAAAGGAGATGATTGTAGATTTTAAGAGAAACAGGAATAAGTCAAAAACTATTTCTATCATGGGAGAAGAAGTGGAGGTGGTGGAGGAGTATAAATACCTCAGTGTTCACCTGGACAATAGACTAGAATGGAGATGTAACTGTGAAGCCATCTACAAGAAGGGACAGAGCAGACTGTACTTCTTGAGGAAGCTTAGGTCCTTTGGTGTTTGCAGCAAGATGCTGCATATCTTCTATAAGTCTGTTGTGGAGAGTGTGATCTCTTCTGCCATCATCTGCTGGGGAAGCAGCATCAGAGCCAGGGACTTAAAAAAGCTCAACAAGCTGATAAAGAAAGCTGGTTCTGTTCTGGGGACTCCTCTGGAACCTCTGGAGATCATTGTGGAAAGACGGATTCTTCATAAAATGAAGAACATTATGGAGAACCCTGAGCATCCTCTTCATGAGACTGTCCTACAACAACAGAGTGTCTTCAGTCAGAGGCTTCTTCAGATCTGCTGTAAGACGGACCTACAGGAGATCCTTCCTGCCCACAGCCATCAGCATCTACAACGGCTCTTTGAGGAAACCTTCATAATATGAGCTATAACAACATTTAATTTCCCTTTGGGATTAATAAAATATTTTTAAATTGAATTGAATTGAATTGGATGCTAATCTGAACAGTTTATATTCCAAAACTGTAAAAACTTTATTTAGGATAAAAAAATAAATAAACATTTTGACCAACACTCATTTACATATTTCAGACTTAGAAACCTTTTTTTAATTCTTGCAAAGTCAAAACATTTCCACCAGCAAGAACTTCCTTCTTCCCTTTCTCAACACATTACCAGGAAAACCTTAAAATAAACGTTCACTTTTATCAATGAAGTCAAATCTCATTTTTTTATTATGAGCCATAAAAACTCTTTTTCAGTTTACAATTATGTTGTTTGTGTCTCCATTTGGAGTTATTACTTCCTGGTATTTTTTAAATTTTCACTTTTAATTTTATGTAGATATGAAAAGCATTAAAAGAGAAATTTACTATAACCATAAATTTATATTTTATATGCCACTTTCCCTGTTTTTTTTTCCAGTACTAGGCCCCTACCGTTGAATAGATTTTTACAAATGTATTGTTTATTACTCAGTGTTAACAAGTGCAGATAAAATAGAATAGAGCTATATAAGTATACTGGGTTCAACCTGTTACCTTCAAAGCGAAAAGCACAACATTAAACATGCGCACAGCTGATTAAAAAGGTTCAGTCCGCTGCATCATGGAAGAAAAGACCAAAAAAAAACATGTGATGTAGCCACTTAATAGCTTTTTTTGAAAGAGGATTAAATATACAAGCAGTATTGTCATGCCAACCTTTATTCCCTAAAATGAAACCACGAGTGTCTGACTTACCGTAAATGTGGCTCACAAAGACGCGCTCTTCTTGGGATCCCGTCGCCGCTTGGTTCCTATGCGGCTCTCGTTCGCTTCTCGCATCTTTTTGTATCCCCTTGCGACCACGGTAGCTGAATTGGATTTGCACCTCATGAATGGTGGGCGTCCGAGAGAAAAAGTAAGGGAGAGAGTGAGAGGAGGCGGCGAGGGGGGCAGGACTCAAGCCGAGTCGCGCAGGTAAGCACAGAGGTGGGTGCATTACACGGGTGTGAAAATTACTTTATGATAAACTACTGTAAAAGATAAGCCAGAATAGAACCCAGTTCCATACATTTATGAAAATGACAGTTTATAACCAACTACAATAGCTCAACTTAAAAAAAAGAAGAAGAAGTAATTTACTTTCTGTAGGTCCTACCAGTAATGATTGAGGTTAAATGTTTGTTTAGATTATGTCAAAAAACTGACATTGCATCAAGCTTATTCACACTGAACACATTTTATAACTACTTTTTTGTTACAATTAAGCTGCCAACTTCGATTTAAGTTGGCAGATGTACTTTTAATGTATTTTCTTTAAAATGTACTCAGAAACGTCCATGCAATTGAAACAATTTTTATGCGGCTTTGATTTTCCTCAACCTTTTTATCATGATTTTTGTTTTGTTTTATTTTGCTGTTTATATCCAGCTCCCTTATTTCCTGGGTGCCATTTCTCCCAGTCCCTCACAGCTGCACCCAATCAACCACCTGCTCCTCCAGTAGTCAACTCTCCAGCTTGGTCAGCTCATCCTGTTAATCCCAGCAGCCTGTTTCCCTGTGTTCCTCTTGTGACGTGGTTTCCCCCTGGACTTTAGTTTTTATAAGTTTTTTTTTTTCTCCGTTTTTTTTAAGTGAAACCTTTTATGTTCGCTCAATTTGCTCTACTGTGCCATCAAATGGACAATAAATGTAAAACAGGCAGTGATTATAATGACAAAACTATGGTGTGTGAAGCTTTAAACTGAATATACAAATAAATATGTTGTTTTGATGGCAATACATAAATAAAAACTGAATATGATCTTACTCTGTCTTTTACTGCCGTAGTTTAGTGAATATATTTTATTTAAGCATTATGCATATTTACGTATCATTAGGACATTTATTTATAAAATTCTCAGGTAGGAACTAATGTATGGCATGTTCCGCTGGTGCGCCAAAAAAGAGATGCACGCTCTCAGTGAAGCATGATCGTTGCAAGTTGCAGCAGGAAGGGCCAATTTAAGTTAGAAAGGGCTAAAATGTTTAAATCATTGGTTTAGGTCTTCATTTCTAACTCCAAGCATGAGTCAGCCAGCGAGGTATGTTTATGTTATATATACTTTCATATCTGTATTTTCTATTTCTCTGTCTCATTGAAGTTTATGTTGTGTTTTAGTTCGACTGTGACATAATATTTTGATCAAGATGATGCTGTAATCATACCAACTTCGAGACTGTATGATTCACATTAAAGCCAAATTCATGTCATCAGTAAAAATAACTCTTTATTGACTTTACGACGAGGTGGAAGGGATAGCCAAACTCGGACATCCATGATTCCAAGCTCCGTGGTGGCAACACCGCGTCATTGCACCAAGGACCAAGGTGATGTAAATGTTAATGGGCACACCGGTTCACCAGTTTCTTCTTCATAAGGATGTCCCGAAGCCAGACAAGTTCTTGTTTGGAAAGTGACACAAAGAGGGAGAGACAATAAGGAACCGTGTTAAGCCTGACAACAACAGTACAACAAGGCAACAAGAAGGGAATTAATGCAACCAAGTTCATAATTCATTCCTAAAGGCCACTGAAGTTAAAAGGAGATGTTTTCATTAAGTACTAGGTGCATAACATTTCAAGAAAAACAAAGATGTTGGAAACAAATGAAACAGAAACTGAAGATGCCACTGCAGAACAAGCTGCAGAAGCAGAGCAATTAGGTGAAACCTGTGTAGTGGAAGCTGTTCAAGTAGAGAAGCATAGAAGTGAAAGATCTCGCATGCTTACAGAAAAGGGAAGAGAATTCCATAAGGAAAAGTTACAAGGGCAGTATTGACAGTTTGACAGTATTTATGACAGATGGAAAGCATTAATCAAAGTGGTAAAGAAATCTGTTATAAAAAGAGACTCAGTTGACATTCTTGAAGGTCACATGAAGGGCACAAAAGGAAGTTGCTGAGTTTAATGCTCTTTATGATGAATATAGAGTAATGGATGGACCACCTCATGACATGCGTTCCAAGCTAGACAAATGCACATCAGTGACTACGCTACTTTTGCAAAACATCAAACTTCATGTTAAAGGAGAAATTCAAGAGATTGTATGGCCTGATGCCAGCTCTATTTTTACATCCTCTTGCTCTGTCAGTGTCTCAGATCACAGCTTGTTTAAAGCCAATACAGTTAAGTCTTATGGCTCCTCGGTCAAAAGACAAGAAGCTGCAGCAGAGTATGAAGCCACAAAGGCTGTACTTAAGATAATGACTGAACAAGAGAAATATAGAGAAATAATGCTTGAAGAAGACAAACGCATATGTGCAGACCAAGAAGCTGCTGCAATGTCACAACGCCTCATAGAGGAAAAGGAGGAAACTGAGCGCAAGTTAAAAAGAGAAGAGGAGAAAGCAGCTGTTCTAAGGAGACAACAAGAAGAAAGTGCTTCCGGGAAAAGGTCAGTTGAGGATTTGAAAAGAGAAATTGAAAGATTGGAACATGTGAAAGGATTCAACGCAAAGGCAAACTACAAGTTTATGAGGAAGATTACCTTTCAGTAAAGCAAGAATGTATCACGCTGAACCCAGCCAACGTACAGGTTGCCAAGTTCAAGAGCACTGCTAGTCAACCTTCACAACCTCTAAGAGAGTTAAATGTAACTCATGAGAGTACAGGTGAGCTTGTAAAGGTTTTGGCAGAAGCTCTGTCTACTAATAGACTACCTATTCCAGAACCTGCAGTATTTAGTGGGGATCCACTTACGTTTAAGCACTGGAAAGCATCTTTTCAGACTCTAATAGAAAGAAAAAACATTCCCACTGCAGAAAAGATGTTTTTTCTACAGAAATATGTAGGCGGCTGTGTTACAGAGGCCTTAGATGGCTATTTTCTGATCAGCTCTGAAGATTCATATAAGGCAGCGTGGAACATTCTTAATGAACGTTATGGAGAGTCTTTTGTCATTGCTAAAGCTTTTAGAGACAAGTTGCACTCCTGGCCAAAAGTTACAGGAAAAGATAGTGCAGAGTTAAGAAAGTTTGTGGATTTGTTACAAAGCTGCCAATCTGCAACGAGTAATAATGAGAATCTAAATGTCCTCAACAATGGTATTGAGAATCAGAGACTTGCTGCTAAACTACCAGACTGGTTAAGTAATAGATGGAACCGAAAAGGAACAGAGTACCAGCTGGAGCACAAACAGTTCCCTCGTTTCAGTTACTTTGTAACGTTCCTTTCGTTGGAGGCAAGTATTCCATGTAACCCCATTACATCATACCAAGCTCGAAGACAAAGTGACTTTGACAAACCAAAGACAAAAACCTCAACTTACACCTATTAATAAGAGACAAGATACAGTGAAAATCTTTACAACTGTACTGAAAGAAGCACAGTGTCTTGTGTATTTTGTAAAAGAACAGGACACAGCTTACACAAGTGTCGTAAGTTCACTGAGAAACCAGTTACTGAGAGAGTCAAGTTCATTCAAGGTGAAAAATTATGCTTTGGCTGTTTAAATAGTGGTCATCTCTCCAAGAACTGCAGCAACCGGATGATATGTAACACATGCTTGAAACGGCATCCCACATGCCTGCATGAAGAAAGACAAAGACAAGAGACAAAGAAAGAACAGCCTAAAGAGCAACAAGTAAGGGAACTGAAGGAGACCCATGGCAACAGGTAACACAGTCACAAGACACAATCAATGAGAGTATGTCTAATAGAGTGACTCATGAAAGTAAAAACACCCAGACATCTGCAATAGTACTGGTCTATGTATCCACACAAAAGGAGCCAAGTAAAGAAGTACTGATCTACACTCTGCTGGACACACAGAGTGATTCTTCATTTATTCTCAATGAAGTGGCAGACAGTTTGGACATAACCAAAACCCAAGTTAAACTCAAAGACAATGTCTTCCAAGAAAGCAACTGTACCATGCACAAAACTTGAAGCTCTGCAAATAAGAGGACTGTTTTCCAAGAAGAAACTCACTGTGCCAGTTGTTTACAGACGTGACTTTATACCTGCTAATCGTAGTCATATTCCTACTCCAGACACTGCAAGAGCATGGCCACATTTGGAGTATCTCAGTGAGCATATTGCTCTGGCATTGGACTGTGAAATAGGGCTTCTGTTAGGGTACAACTGTACACAAGCCTTAATGCCCAGAGAAGTCGTATGTGGTGAAGAAAACCAGCCATACGCCCAGGAAACAGATTTGGGCTGGAGCATCATAAGTTACTGTGAGTCTTGTGAAGCAGGCAGTGATGTGATTGGAGTAAGTCATCGCATCACTGTAAAACAAGTAATACCAGAAACTGAGTTATCCACAAAGCTAAAGAATGAAGTCCATTACATCTGCAAGACACAAATTAAAGAAGTTGCATATCCAGATGTAATCAGGGCACTTGAGTCAGACTTTACAGAAAGAGCAGTGGAAGAGACACGTATTTCATAAGAAGATGTCCGCTTCATAACAAAGCTAAAAGAAGGAATCAAGCAAAAACAAGATGGACATTATGAAATGCCACTGCCCTTTAAAAGCGACAAACCAAATCTTTACTATAACATGTCAAGTGTAATGCAGCGTTTAAGTAGTCTTGTACGCAGATTTAAAAGGGATCAAAAGTACTACACAGACTATGTAAATTTCATGGAGGACATTATTGCGCGTGGTGATGCAGAGAAGGTACCAGAGAAAGAGCTATGTAATACCCCTGCCTGGTATATTCCCCACCATGGGGTATACCACCCTCAAAAGCCTGGTAAGATCCGTGTAGTCTTTGACTGTTCTGCACAATATCAAGACACCTCACTGAACGAGCACCTGCTAACATGGCCTGACCTCACAAACACTTTGTTGGGTCAGGAAGCGCTCAATCGCTATCATATGCGACGTGGAACGTATGTTTCATCAGTTCCATGTAACACCTCAAGATCAGGACTACTTAAGCTTCCTATGGTGGGAGCATGGTGACCTAAGTGTTCCGCCCTCAGTCTTTTGCATGAAGGTACATCTTTTTGGTGCTGCTTCTTCACCTGGTTGTGCTAACTTTGGTTTAAAACATCTAGCTGCACAAGGTGAGGAAACATTCACTCCGAACACAGTGAAGTTCATTCAAAGGAACTTTTATGTAGATGATGGACTTGTGTTACCACAGAAGCAGAAGCAATAAAATTAATCAAAGAAGCAAGAGATCTGTGTAGCACATGTAAACTAAGATTACACAAGTTCATATCAAACAGTGAAAAGGTGATAAAGTCACTACCGAGAGAAGAGTATGCTGAAAGTATTCAAGATTTGGATCTAGCACTTGGAGAGCCTCTGATGGAAAGAGTACTTGGTGTTCAGTGGTGCATTTCCTCTGATGAGTTTCAGTTCAGAATTGCAGTGAAAGAACACCCAATGACGAGAAGAGGAATCCTGCGCACAGTAGCATCAGTTTATGACCCATTAGGATTTGTGGCACCCTTCATCTTAAGAGGAAAACAAATCCTGCAACAGTTATGTCAAGAGAAAGTTGGATGGGATGAGGCACTCTCGGATCAACTCCGTACACAGTGGGAATCCTGGCTCTTAGACCTTCAAAACTTGTCAAAAGTGAGAATTCAAAGATGTTTCTTACCTGCAAACACTGACATTACACTGTGTGAATTACACCATTTTTCAGACGCCAGTGTGACAGGCTATGGACAGTGCAGTTATTTAAGAACACTGACATCACAAGGGAATGTTCATTGTATCCTAGTCATGGGAAAGGCACGCGTAGCCCCAACCAAAGTCACCACTGTCCCTAGGCTTGAGTTAACTGCTGCTGTAGTTGCAGCAAGAACAGGTGTAATGTTAAGGAATGAGCTGGATATAAGCAATCTTCAAGGGCATTTCTGGACAGATTCCAAGGTAGTTTTGGGATACCTGAATAATGATGCAAAGAGATTTCATGTGTTCATGGCAAATAGGATTCAAAGAATAAAGTCATGCACAGGCCCACATCAGTGTCATCATGTCTCTTCTGAAAGTAATCCTGCAGACCACGCATCAAGGGGTTTAAGTGTTCAACAGCTACTGGAATCTAACTGGTTTAAAGGTCCAGAGTTTTTGTGGCAAAGTGAGCTACCCATTAAAAATAATGAGGTTTCTGAAATCATGCCTAATAACCCAGAGCTTAAAACAGTACAAGCGCTTAACACCAAAATGCAAGAAAGGAGAACGATACTCGACCGTCTCACCAAGTTCTCAGATTGGAGAAGAGCTGTTAAGGCAATTGCTCGTCTAAGGAAGTTTGTAAAGGATTTTAAAGGAGTCATGCGAATAAAAGGAGGAAACACAAGTGTTGAGGACAGAAAAGAAGCAAAACTATTCATAATAAAACTTGCACACAAAAAAACACTTTCAGCAAGGAAAATGTTGGGATTATGATTATTGATTAATTAATATTTATCAAGAATTATAATTAAAAATCATAATTTGAGAAAATTTATTTCTTAACCAAAAATCCTCATTTATGAATCGAAACCAGATATGTCCTCTGGTGTTGTAATTGTGGCTCAAAGCCCTTGATAATTACAATTATTAAATTTTCAGTAATAGTTGATAATTATTATCATTATGTACTATTATGTCACTGTTTAATCAAACGTTTCTGCCGAAATGTGGGGAACTTTAACCGTATTTTGGACTGACAAATCACTCTTGCACAAAATAAACACAAACGCCTTCTCTTTATCTATGTGACATTTATTAAATCAACAGCCCTGATTGTAAAAGAGGTGATGGAAATGATCCAAACTTGTGACCTCTGAAGGACTGTATAAGGCAACTGATTTAATTCCTCAATCTGCCCAGGTTGTCCGGCCAGAACAGATGAGAGAAGACGTCAGTTACACTCATGCCACTCTTTATTCTGTTTACCGTAAGGTTTATGTTTATAATGAAGTCTATGGTTTCTACAAAAAAACAGGGAATAAATGACAATAAGTGATCAAATAGCTTATATAACCACAATGAAATAAAACCAAGATGGTGTAAAGAGTTATTAAATGACTCGGCCAATAACTAAATACCATGCTAGAAAGAAATACTGAACTTTGGTAAATTCTCACCAAATATAGAACATTTCCAGCGTCCCTTAACGCACCATTGGATAAGAAGAAACTACGTGAATTTTAGAATTCCGATGGTCTTTAACTGCACCGCTGGTATTTTAGGAAACGGCAATGAAAAAGCTAACTATGAAACAATTAAGAATAACAGCAATATCACAACGATAGTTATTGTAATAATAAGGAATATTCCAAGTACAGCCCAGAATTAAACAGTTAAAACAACTATAAAGAAGATTATTTCAATTGAGAATTGGACACTTTTTAGTAACTAGCCAAATAATTAAAGAGGCAAACCTACAGTCTCATGGACGCATAAACATTGATGATACAAAAAACGTGAGTGTCCCAATAAAATAGTAATCCACTGAGGAGAAAAGAAACATTAATTCTGGCAACTACAGGGGTTGGACAATGAAACTGAAACACCTGGTTTTAGACCACAATAATTTATTAGTATGGTGTAGGGCCTCCTTTTGCGGGCAATACAGCGTTAATTCATCTTGGGAATGACATATACAAGTCCTGCACAGTGGTCAGAGGGATTTTAAGCCATTCTTCTTGCAGGATAGTGACCAGGTCACTACATGATACTGGTGGAGGAAAACATTTCCTGACTCGCTCCTCCAAAACACCCCCAAGTGGCTCAATAATATTTAGATCTGGTGACTGTGCAGGCCATAGGAGATGTTCAACTTCACTTTCATGTTCATCAAACCAATCATTCACCAGTCTTGCTGTGTATTGGTGCATTGTCATCCTGATACACGGCACCGCCTTCAGGATACAATGTTTGAACCATTGGATGCACATGATCCTCAAGAATGGTTCAGTAGTCCCTGGCAGTGATGCACCCATCTAGCACAAGTATTGGGCCAAGGGAATGCCATGATATGGCAGCCCAAACCATCACTGATCCACCCCCATGCTTCACGCTGGGCATGCAACAGTCTGGGTGGTACGCTTCTTTGGGGCTTCTCCACACCGTAACTCTCCCAGATGTGGGGAAAACAGTAAAGGTGGACTCATCAGAGAACAATACATGTTTCACATTGTCCACAGCACAAGATTTGCGCTCCTTGCACCATTGAAACCGACGTTTGGCATTGGCATGAGTGACCAAAGGTTTGGCTATAGCAGCCCGGCCATGTATATTGACCCTGTGGAGTTCCCGACGGACAGTTCTGGTGGAAACAGGAGAGTTGAGGTGCACATTTAATTCTGCCGTGATTTGGACAGCCGTGGTTTTATGTTTTTTGGATAAATCCGGGTTAGCACCCGAACATCCCTTTCAGACAGTTTCCTCTTGCGTCCACAGTTAATCCTGTTGGATGTGGTTCGTCCTTCTTGGTGGTATGCTGACATTGCCCTGGATACCGTGGCTCTTGATACATCACAAAGACTTGCTGTCTTGGTCACAGATGCACCAGCAAGAGGTCCACCAACAATTTGTCCTCTTTTGAACTCTGGTATGTCACCCATAATGTTGTGTGCATTTCAATATTTTGAGCAAAACTGTGCTCTTACCCTGCTAATTGAACCTTCACACTCTGCTCTTACTGCTGCAATGTGCAATCAATGAAGACTGGCTACCAGGCTGGTCCAATTTAGCCATGAAACCTCCCACACTAAAATGACAGGTGTTTCAGTTTCATTGTCCAACCCCTGTATTTGAGGATAATAGTCAGACTGAAAGAGCGAACTCCGAGCTACTAAGCGGAGTACCTTTGTAGCGAGGCGGAAAAAACTATTATGGGATGGTGATGCGTTCAATGAGTCCGGAAACTAATAAAGCAGGAAAACCTTGTTAACACTGATACAACTTGCTCTCCCATTTAATAATCTTCACCTAATCAAACATGCAAAGTTCTACACGAAAGGGTAAAATACATAACTAAACAAAATGAAACTACAGCATTGCGTGTGTATGAAATCAAACCAGCAGTTATGGCAAAATTACAAACAAAATATGGTTGAACGAAGCTTGGGGAGGCCACTCCCCAAAGTGTAGCTTAGTTACTGTAAGTCATAAAACATCCCCCGCCACCGGGGATGTCCGAGCACACAAAGGGTTGTAAAACTTTTGGCGGCAACTAATAAAACATGAAGTTGAAGACAAAGAAAATGGTTGATTTTCACCATAAGGTTATTTTAGCAGTTCAGTTCCACAGCGCACCTGCACTCAGGTGTTCGCACAGTAAAAACACAACTTACGAGACTCAGCAGCCTCAGAAATCAACAGCAGTCAAGTTTAAATAACGTAAGGCATGCACATACAATTTAGAATACATTAGACTATGAGTGGCGATTCTAAATCGCACTAACATCCTACACCATCCTGCCCAGGCTCTTCCTAATAAAGAAATAAAAGGAACGAATGGACTTTACTTGTTGAAGTCTTCCTTGGGGCAGAAAGGCAGAGAAAGGAGGGGGGAAGAGTTTCCACGCATCCGTGGATAACTCGGAGTAGAATGGTCCGTTTTCTTCTGGCTTCGTTGGCAGAAAAGCAGTATCACGGACGGTCAACAGTCGACTGGAACAAAAATAAGGGTGGCAATTCCGTCTCCTTGAAACCTCCACAGTTTTTTTGGTTACGTGTTAAATCCATGTTGTCAATCGGTAAAGTTGAAAACTTACAAGCCTTCTTATTCCTGTAAGCTTAATTCGCCTAGTTTTCTCGTTGGCCAACTGGGATAATGAATGAAAGTCCACGTGGGATTTCTTCTCCAGAATGATGCGCTTCAGTTGCGTGGTAACGGTGTCTCGGTTTTCCAGCTGAAAAGCAATGGTGGGCCGTCTCATACTCTGTTATATAGTTGACTGTGGCATCAGAGCTGCGACGCCCCCGTCCTGTCAGCTGCAGTTACTGCTGGGATTTGTAGTAGCGGACTGTCCTGGGATACAGAATGGCCGATGATGCTGGAAGGCATCCTGGTGTCCAGCAACTTACAAATGGTCCAATATTAAGCAAAACATGGTCCAACAAAATCAAGGACTTAACTCAAGGGAAGGACATTCAACTCAAGGATAAGGCACAAAAGCTGTCCAATTTAAGTCCATTTGTTGATGAGCAAGGAGTACTTAGGGTGGGAGGACGTTTAGCAAGAGCTAGTCTGCACCCTTATATCAAACATCCTGCCATTATCCCCAAGTCAAGTCATGTATCATCTTTACTTATTAAACACTTCCACAAAAAGGTGCAGCATCAAAGAAGAGGAATAACCATCAATGAGTTGCGCTCCAATGGACTATGAATCACAGGGTGCAACAGTGCAGTTGCTTCTCAAATCTACAAGTGCACAACCTGCAGGAAGTATAGGAGAAATACTCAAGATCAAAGGATGTCAGATCTACCAGATGATAGAATGGAAACAACACCCCATTTTCCTACTGTGGTATTGATTGTTTTGGACCCTTTTATGTAAAAGATGGTAGAAAGGAACTCAAAAGCTACGGTCTTCTTTTTACATACATGTGTTCTAGGGCAATACATATTGAAATGTTGGATGACCTGACAACTGATGCTTTCATTAATGCATTACGCTGTTTCATTTCTATTTGTGGACATGTAAGACAAATCAGATGTGACCAAGGTACTAATTTTGTTGGTGCTAAGGGAGAGTTTTTGAATGCACTGAAGGATTGTGACAAAGAACAGTTAAAAAAATATGAATGTGAAGTTGTTCTGAACACCCCTTCTTCAAGCCATATGGGAGGTGTTTGGGAAAGGCAGATTAGGACTATTAGAAGTGTTTTAACTACTATTCTAGATCAAAATTCTAAGAGACTAGATAGTTCTTCCCTTAGAACGTTTCTTTATGAAGTTATGGCTATTGTGAATAGGAGGCAATTAACAGTAGAAAATCTAAATGAGTTTAGATCCTCTTACACCAAATCACATTCTCATGATGAAGTCCAGTGTTATTTTGCGCACCCCAGGTTAAACTGTTAAATGCACTGGAGAAATCAAAGAACATGATCCTCACAGTGCTGCTGGCTTTGTCCAGATGACAGTGGGTTTGTTGAAGCAGGTGTATGATGGCATCTTCAACTCCAACTCCCCGATAAGCAAACTGAAGGGGATCCTGATGGTTAATTGTTTGATCACTCAGGTGATCCAACAGGAGTCTCTAGGACCTTCATGATGTGGGATGTCAGGGCAACAGGTCTATAGTCATTGATTTTGTTGTCCGATGAGCTAACCCCTCCCTCCTACTTCCCTATGTCTAAGGGGATTGCTCAATCCAGCTCTCCATCCAACGGGTCCGGACTTCCGTAAACCTGTAAGATCTTACTAAGCAGGTTTACTGAAAGTTCTGTTTAAGCTGGTTTCGGGAATTGTCTCGCCTAGCCTCTAACAGCCTTCATACAAAAGTCTCGCCCTTCTTCAACTGGTGGTCTGGACGACTGAGTAGCCTATCGCAGTCATCCACACCTTCGACAGTCACTTTTGTTCACGGCTGCTCATTCCCTAATTTACAACTGACTCTTGGTATATGGGCTAGGTTAACTTTAGTGGCTCGGCACGAGCCCCAAGGGTGCTGTTTTAACAAACTTGGCTAAGGCAACCTATAAAAACCTCCTACAATATCTTGGAACCAGGCAACAAGACTTTTTACCACCAATGAAAAACCAAAAATATGGTGACTCAAATAATTGAATGTCCACGATTTATCCAGAATTTTATATGCTTTCTTTAATTAGTAATGCTTTTGCAGGGGTCAATAACAGCTTAAATTCAGCAACACAAAATAATTTCAACAATAGAAATGAATCAATCAACTCAACCTGTCTTTCCCTGATGCTGAAACTAGTGAGTTTGGAGAGGCTTTGAAGATGTAGGCTCATCCATGCACCTGATGGAGAAGATTCTTCAGGTAACAACGAGTGGTTTCTTGAAGGGAATATGACTTAGTCTTCAGTTTTCTTCCTTTAAGTGGCAGGCACTGATGCTCCAGGTTTCGATGGTTAAACAGGAACATTGTTGTCATATGTCTCAGAAGACAGTAGTTTCCAGAGGCTGAAGAGTTGAAGGAAACCCCAGAGACATAAATGAGGTTGATTCAGGACTTCCAGAAGCCTGAAACTTAGAGCAATCAGCTGTTCACCGATCAAGTTCACTTCTGTTTGTCTGGATAAAAAGGCTTTAGATGAAATCAGTTTCTTAATTTTGAGGAGCAGTCCTTCCAGGGCACACGGGTTGATCCTCTTTTAATACAGTCGATCAGTTGGGCTCAAAGTTTATCTGTTCTTTCTTTCTAGGTGAAACGACTAAAGGAACTACATCCATTAACATTTACTTTTCCTTCCCATAGAAAGGACTCCTGGATCAATGCTTCTGTGTTCTTCTGTGTCTCTGCTCTGTTCTCTCAAACCCCCAGTCGGTCGTGGCAGATGGCTGCTCACACTGAGCCTGGTTCTGCTGGAGGTTTCTTCCTGTTAAAAGGGAGTTTTTCCTCTCCACTGTCGCTACATGCATGCTCAGTATGAGGGATTGCTGCAAAGTCAACGCCAGTGACTGTCCACTGTCTCTACATGCTCAACCAGGAGGAGTGAATGCTGCAAGTCACTGACTGGATGCAATCTGCTGGGTTTCCTTAGATAGAAAAACATTTTATCCAATTTGAATAAATAACTAACTCCGACTGCAATGTTCAATGGTTAGGATTAATTGGAATGTATGAACCTGACTGTTGTGAAGTGCCTTGAGACAACATGTGTTGTGACTTGGCGCTATATAAATAAACTGAATTGAATTGAATTGAATTGGGCTGTGTCTCTGGTCCTTTGATTCATCTGAGCATCTTTTCTCCATCCGATCTTGTTCGCTGGTCTTCTGCGAGGAAACAACCGCAGTTCCCTTTTTTGGCATTGCTTCTATAGTGCAGATGCTCTCACTGGTCGGCCCTTTGTTAGTCTTCTCAGTTATTGCGCAACATACTTTTGCCCAGTACGTTATTTCTCAATACTTAGTCATGGTCATCGTGACCTTCTGGTCCGGTTTTTCGGCCTTGGAGATTCCAGTAACAGCCACGCAGCTGGCTTTAATCTCATCCTCCCTTCCTTGCGTTGGTCTTCAAAAGGTTCGCTGTCAGCATGCAGCTGGCTCTCGTCACACCTAGTCATCTTACCTTTTTTTCCCTAATCTGCTCAGTTTTAAACTTTACACAGTATTACACATTCCATTCTTCAGCTTTCAACATTTACTTTAAAACACAGTTACAAAACCATCACTTCATTCTTTTTATTCCTACATCACAAATGATCAACATTATATCTCTTTCATATATAGCTGATTGAGAAATTTAAACCTTGTTTTTTACTTTATCAGTTCTTAACCATATTTCAATCATTCGTCTTTTAACTTGATAATCAAAGATTACTTATTTCATTTAGTCAGTCAGTCATTTTCTACCGCTTATTCCATAGTGGGTCACGGGGGAGCTGGTGCCTATCTCCGGCAGTCTATGGGCGAGAGGCAGGGTACATTTCATTTCATTTAATACATGTAAAATAATGTCAAATCATCATACATCATTTTCTTGGTTACACTTCTTGTTTATATTTCTGCAAAGGATAAGACAGTTAATATGTGGCTCCAAACAGGCCCCTCCAGTCTCTCAGTCCCAGAATATGAGAATATGCTTGTTTCACTCTCTACTGCTTCAACTGTCTATTTTAATAATTATTGCATGGATTACACAAAATGATATTTATTGTAATTTCTATGGATTTAACTGTGAGCAGTTAATAAATGTTGCATGGATTACATGGAAAGATGTCACCTTATTTTGACAGTGAGGACTGATGGGTGAGTTTTCTTTGGTACCGGAACAAGACAGGAGGTCTTCCACCACACTGGAACTTTCTCCTGGGTCAGGCCAAGGTTTAAAAGGTGCTGTAGAATCCCGCAGAGCTGCTCTGCACAGACCTTCAGGACTCTGGGTCTGACACCATCTGGACTTGCAGTCTTATTCCAGTTTAGTCTTTCCAATTGTCCCTTCACCTGACTTCTGGAGACACAGGTGGAAGGGGGAGGCAAACAGAGCATCAGCATCTTCTGATATGGTTGAAGGCAAACATGTAGAAGCAGAAGGGTGTATAACTGAGGTGGAAGATAAAACATTTGAGGTGTTACTGGACAGCTGTGGGTCAAAAGAGAGTGGAATGTCTGTTTGGCTGTGAGCAGGAGAGGAGGATACTGAGCTTGTTTCTGAACTGAACCTATTGAAGAATGTGTTCAGTTCATTGGCTCTGTCCAGACATCCATCACCAAATACACCAAATACAAGTTCCCAAAATACCAGTGGAAATATGCAAAAAGCGGTATAGCAATTCAAAGAAAGGGTTTGATTGCTGCAAACCAAAAAAAGCTTTTCCATAGATTATTGAAAAGGATATAAATCATATTTTATTTTTAAACAAATTTCAAAAATGTAATCCCTTGCATATTGTCTTATCTTGTTTTTAGATATCTGCCATTTCCTTTTAGAAACAAACTACTTGGTTGAATAAAATAACTTTAAATGTTAATATGCTGGGGTAAAAAAACAATATATGTTGTGCGTCTCTTCCGAGCCCTGATGCAAAACAGATGGTTTAAACATGCAACTTACGCATCTAAACTCCACTTTTACATGTTGCAACTGGTTGAAAGTTGTGTTTTTTTTTTGTTATTTTCCGGCCCTTGAGGGCAACCCATTTTAACTGCTCTAATAAGAGGCTTAATTTATTCTTTGTGCACTGCAATTTCGAATCAAATCAGCTTAGTTATTTAATTGAAAGCACATAGTTTACAACAAAATCAGATTTACTTGGATCACAGTTTATTGTAGAGATAACTAAATGGATAAAACATAAATTAAGTGCAGCAATATAAAGTGCATATTCTCAGCAGTTCATAATTTTAACAGCTTGAGGCAGTGAGCAGTGGAGTGGTTCTGCTTTTGATATTTGCAGTACCGTTTGCTTGATGGCAGCAGTTCTAAAAGTTCATGGAGAGGGTATAAAGAGCCTCTGAGGACAGTTAAGAGCTGCAGCATCTTTGAAGATCTGTGAGGATGCTAGGAGGTGATGTTTACTCCAGGCTCCTCTGAAAGTCATGTCTCTGCTGGGGTTAGGTAGGATCCCAGTGGTCTTTTTTGTTGATGTTGATGACCCTCTTTATTTTGTCCACGATGTTGTCTCCTCACCTGGCTGTTTCAGTATTTTGGGTTCACATGCAGGAAAGAAATGCAATCAAAATGTTTTTTAAAATAACATTGGAGCAAAATACCTCAGATATTAATCTTTCAGCAGGAGCTGATGAGCAGGAAATAAAAGGCAAGTTGCATGACGGAAACATTGGTATTTTGACACCTGAAGAATGATCTTATCAGCCCTGTTCTTTACAACTTGCTGTTTTCATTATGTTCAGGGATTTCTTGCATGCACATTTATCACTGTTCCTTTCATTCTCTGGTTGTCTGACTGAGCTAACAAAAAAGTTTGCCTGAAGTTTGTGTTCATGCCAATCTCAGATCTTTCTAGTTATCCTCACAGTGATATCTCCTTGAGAGAACACTCAGCCGCTTCATGGTCATCCCACTAGCTGTTTCCTCCAGTGGTTGTAATGTCCCTTGCTTTATTTAACTGCTTCTCTCTTAAATGCAAATGCAAACATGAGTTTTTACATGGACAAAGATGATTAAGCATACGTGTTTTTAAACAGGAAAGGGAAAAAATGCTTTATAAACTGATTAATACTGCAAGTAAATTAAGTCCATAATAGGGAATATCATTTTTTTTTTTTTCCAAAATGAAACCATGATGGCAAAATAGGAACCGGATCACAGACATCTGGCCAAATTATATTTTTCCCCTGGTAGACTAGCTGAGTAAATAATCTGGAAGTGGAGTATGAGACATGAAAATGGTCTAATCTTTGCTGCGTGCTGTATTCCCTATTAGTTTATCAAGCATCAGAAATATGACATGTATTTTTTTAATGGAAGGTGGGGAATCCATTTTTATTTTAATTAATTATGGCCTGTCCTTTAAACGTACATATGCAAAGCTGTATTAGTTAGGATGCCATGTTTGTAGGTTATGCAGAACCCAAGTGCAGACCCAGAATGTGGTAAAATTGAGTACTTTAATGATAAACTAAAGGAGATCTTACTGGGAATCGAAGGAGGACCAGGTAGTGCAGTACAGGCAGTGAAATGACTGGAAAAACAGACACTTCAACTGAAGGATCGAGCAAAGAACAATGACAACCAGTAAGCTTATATACTGAGGGAAGAGTGGAAAATGACATTGAATGCATGTGAGTTAATCAGGGAATAATGTTGAGCAGCTGAAGCAAAGCATGGAGTATAACATGAATGGTAAATTAATCATGTCCAAACCCTTTCCAACCCAACTGTTCAATGGCTTACGATACAATAAAATGGAGAAGTAGCAAATAATGATATTTGCAACTTCACAATTTTTAAATAATTTAATATTTTTGATCAGCCTCTAGAAACTGTTCAGAGGTTTAAACACAACCGGTGAACCAAAATTATAACAGACAATTTAGCAAAAAACTAATGAAACTGTACAATTAACCCCTGTTATCTTAGTTTGTGCCATACCATGATAAGAATGTCTGACTGTGGAGATGATAAACGCAGTGCGAGTTCAAATGTCTCTAAGCTTCACTTAGAAAAGGGCAACATAAATTCAGCATTGAGACAAACGGATAACAAAGTGCTCAGATTAGAGCTGGACAGTGAATGAAACCAGATAGCTTAATATTAAAACAATCTATAAGCTTTCTTTGTCTTTTCTGATCAAATTTAATTAATGTTTTTATCATAGTTGTACCACATAAACAAGATATGGTACATTTATTTCTTCATTCAGAGTTGTTTAATTAATCTTAATTTAATCTCAAACTAAACCTACTTTATTGTAACAGTTACTATTTCATAAATATCAATTAAAATCACTTTCAGTTTTTACAGTGGAGTCAAAGGATTCTGAGGTAAAAACTTTGAGGTGAGAGATTATTCCCTATTAAGGAACCAGAATGCTGGAATGTAAATACTCGATAGTTGGTTCTAATGATGGCAATTTTAAATAAACTAGTCCAATTTGATAAGCTTGATCATTGTTTGCTGATAATGGAGCAGTTGTAGAAAAGAAGAGCAAATGTTGCTCTTTAAGACATAAAGCAAGCTAATATTGATTGAATCAGATGCTTAAAGAAACAGGAAGAAGGCAAATAACTGTTTTTAACAATTAGACTGACAGTGTACGTAAATACCATGGCAGGTTGTTGACGTGGCAGTATGATAGAAATAGAGGTCTGAATAAATAAATATACTGTCAGGCAGTCATTAGCACCGTTGCCTTGCAGCAAAAAGATCCTGGGTTCGAATCCTGGCCGTGGGGTCCTACTTTCCACCGCAGTCCAAACACATGACTGTTAGGTTAATTGGTCTCTCTACATTGTTCTTAACAGTGAACAGATGTCTCTCTGTCCCGAGTAAACCCTGCTTCTCGCCCACTGACCACTGAAAATGGGCAAAACCCAAACTCCACAACAGATACTTATTGAGACACTCAATAAGAAATTATTATATGTATCTATATATAGATATATAAATATATAAATAGATGTATATAGTCAAGACATAAAACACGTATTTTACCGTATGATTCAACATTTTCATATTTTGTGACTTACAACAGGGGGTACCCAAGTGTTAGGAACAACCTACTATTACTTATAGATCTTTACACATGAGCTTTTACACACACACCATAATGATAGAGTATAAATGCAAATGTTTTCAACTTTTTAGGATAGGATAAGAATCCTCACTGACTCACATTATAAGGACAGATGACCCACAGTTTGACATAAAATTAGTGCATTTGGTTGATTATGGAATGCTTTGTAACCGGGTGGATTAGGCTGCTGCAGCCACACTTAAATTCAGGGTTGAACACCTGCTATTACACACACTATCAGATAGACACCCGAATGGTGACACATACTGTAGTCTACTGATAAACACTGTGGGAGTGTACATCCTATGGAGGGAGTACCAGACATAAAAACCATGTGTGACCTTTCGGGGCTGTTCAAATCAGTTACCACAATAACTGATCGGATAAAGGATGGGAGCCTCGGTGCTAATCTCTGTAACCATTCCTCTGTCTTATTTAGAATAAAAGTGTTGAGAGTATAGAACAGTTTAAGAGTCATTCCTTTTAAAAGAAAGTTATTGTAAGCAGAGATGGTGCTTCTGGGGAAGATCCGGAGGAGCTCTGAGGCGTATAACCCCCAGGAGAGTGTGGTAGCTTGGACACAAGTCTAGTCCTCGAGAGCTACGCTCCTGCAACACACCTTAACTTTCTTAAAACTGCTTTAAATGTACAAACACCTGCAGTTACAAACATCTGACTGGCACTCTCCATTCTGAGTATTTTAAAGAGGATTCTCATTGAATCATTGCATGCGACATACAAATTCTGCTTTTACATTGTTTGTAAGATGACCATGGTTGGGTTATATGGAGCATTGTGCAATATGCTTTAAATAAAGCCACTTTTGCTGGAACCGAACAGAAACGTAGATGCAATGGTATTTGCCTGAATATAGATTACAACATTGTCCTCATTTACTATCATCATTCATTTATTTATTAATTTGATTATTAATTATCAACCTCAAGAACATTGTTTGACAGCTTAAGGAAAATTTAGGTTTTTATCCTGCTTGGTTCTACATATAGCACTTTTGATCGCATCGTACTTTATATCATATTGCACACCATATTAAAGAGCTGGTGTAAAACAGCAGTACTTGGGTTGAAGGCCTTAAGGTCATCTGCATACTTGCTATGGTTTACCTAGGTTACATCCAGTGTTACAGGCTCTCACCTGCATGGTCAGATCATCAACATATAAATTAAACTGGAGACAAAATTTCATCCTGTATAAACTGGGCAGACATACTGTTTCTCCATTTAACCTTCATCTACTGATGAAAGTACCAGTAACGGTGTTTGTGCTTCTTGCTAGTAATCACGGTGCATCGGTAGATAGGATTTCATGTAAGATACTGAGGCCTTATTCAGGAGTATTTAGACAATGTACTGGCAAAGAAAAAACACAAACAGTTGCTCTTTTTGAACTGGAGCAACGGCAAAAAATTTGGAGGGAAGTTACACAAGAAAAAGGTAAATGTTACATTGCTCCAATCCTGCAACACGCCTTACTTACTTGTTTCCTACGGACCTCTACATACCCTCCCCCCAAGACACCAAACCGTCCAACTTATAGTTGTGTATTTTCCCAAGAAGCTGAAACAGAATACTATATTGTCACCTTTAAGGAAGGATTTGACTGAACGACTGGTGTGATATTTCTTTGGAATGCATGTTTAATGACCTGCCGAAACAGGCAAAAACAAACATACGAGACTGTGTTGAAAAAGCAAAAACTGAATTACGAGTGTCAAAAAAACCGGTCTGATAAGGAGAAATTTGAAAACATTTGTAAAATGTGTGAAATCGATCTTCTTGGCAGCAGGTGGCGGTAAGGAGCTGGATGCTTCTAGTTGACAGGAGAAGAAGTTCAACAGCTTCCAGGCAGGTAGGAGAAACATATTGTTTTCCTCTTTAGATTTTGTATCTAAATATGCTTTTTCATTATTTTTTTTTATCATTTTGGTAACAGTAGTAAGATGCAGAATAGACATTCATGGCGCTTTAGCTTAAAACGAGTTTGTTGAGAAGTTGGTTTAGTTAGCCGAAGCGATGTGAGTTAGCATCTAGTTTGTAGCACCTGCTAATCGATACGAGTTTTCAGTTGATTTTTCTTGAATAAGATATTCTAAAATATGTACTACTGAACTCTACTTTGTAGAAGCTTAATATAATAAGGATCTGTCGTGAATGTTTAACATTTAAAATGAAATGAGCCGTAAATGACGCATACTGTTTCGATAGGAGTTTAAATGAACGATGATGGATCAGAAGATTCCTTATGATGACTACCAGCTCCCAGTGGTATTCCTGCCTTCCTATGAGAACCCACCGGCATGGATTCCTCCTCAGGATGTAAGCCCATACAAAAACCGTTCTGGTCGGCCTTTCTTCTTAAGCTATTTCAAGCGTTTGCGTTTGTTAATGTAAATGAAAATGGCTTACAGCTTATGAAAACACAAAATTCTGTTTCTCAGTAAATCACAATATAGCATATTACCAATAAAGCAAAGGACAAAGCGGAGGGTGTTATTACAAGAAAATATTTACAGACTAAAAACTAACAAATAGAAACTTATGAAAAAAGGGTAATCGTTATTTTGTCCTGTCTTCTCTGTTAAATAAAAACAACAAGACAATTTTGGTGTTCACTTTTTGTTAAAAAGTTTTAGTTTTTGGGACACAGTTTGTGTTTCAAGAAGTTCAAAAATCTTTGCTTTATTTGCTTTCTGTGCCATTTTACACCACTAATCGTTTTCATGTTATAAACCACAACTCCTGTAGTGGCCAACTTTTTTCAGTCCTACATACAATCTTTAAAACTTAGTCTGTGATCTGTGACATCTTTTGTGAAAATAATCATATAAAATAATATTTACAAATACTGCCGTCTTTAGATCTTTTACAGATTAAAAAAAACTATGTTCTGTTTAGGGTAGGATGAGGTTTTCACAATATAAGCACCTCGAGTAGAAATGGGAGAAAATTTAGTAGTAGTTCCCAAGTTGTTAATGTGCAGAGTATTAAACATTGCCCTTTTATTTTTTTACATAAGTATAACAAGCTGATAGTAGTTTGGCTTTGCTATAGTAGGTTGGTTAACAGAGATGTTCCCTGTAGCTTGCAAAGTGTAGTTTTTTTTTTAAAGATATTTTTTTGGCACTAGTGGCCTTTATTTTTGACAGTAGGCAGACAGGAAAGGGGGAGACATTCGGTAAATGTCGCCGGGTCCGGGACTCGAACCCCGGACAGCCGCCTCGATGACTGTAGCCTCCGTACATGGTCGCGCACAAATCAACAGTAGGACTGAAACAATTAATCGTGATTATTCGATTAATGAAATAATCATCAACTAATGTAGTAATTGAATGATCTTTAACGGTGGGAAAACAGACTAAAACATGCCATTTGCTGATAGAGCAACCCCTCTCCGAGCATTAATTAAGCCCAAACGTTACAATAAATATTTACATTTTGCATTTAAGATGGAAAACCTTCTTTGTCTGTAAATCTGCTCTATCCAGAACTACTCCAGTGGCATAGCTTTAGCTTCACCTGGTCCAAATTCTGCAAAAAATCTCATATTAAGCACCTTTTGCTATCTGATTATTAATTGATTAATTAAAAAATAGTCAACAGATTAGTAGAATCAGAATCAGCTTTATTGCCAAGTTCGTACATACAAACAAGGAATTTGACGCCGGTACACTTTGCTCTTTTGTTCTGTTTCTGCATTACAGAATATACAAATTTACAATGTACAATATACACATATATAATAAAAAGGTGCATTTGCAACATCTGTATGCTGTTGTTTTGTACTCTATTGAATGTTCATCAGAGAAACAGCCTGGGGGAAGAAACTGTCTCTGTGCCGGCTGGTTTTAGTAAACAGTGCTCTGTAGCAGCAGCCTGAAGGTAAAGCTCTGAACAGTTTATGTGCAGGGTGTGTGGGGTCTGCAGATATTTTAGCAGCTCTTTTCCTGACCCTAGACCTGTATAAGTCCTGGATGGAGGGAAGGTCAGCCCTGATTATTCTCTCTGCATTCCTGATTATTCGTTGCAGTCTGGACCTGTCCTGTTTTGTGGATGATCCAAACCACACTGAGATGGATGAAGATAGGACAGACTGAATGATGGCAGTGTAGAAGACGACCAGCAGCTCCTGTGGAAGGTTGAACTTCTTGAGTTGCCTCAGGAAGTACAGTCTCTGCTGGGCCTTCTTTCGAACAGTGTCTATGTGTGAAGACCATCTCAGGTCCTCAGAGATGGTGGTTCCTAAGAACCTGAAGTGGTCCACGGCCGATACAGTGTTGTTGAGGATGATGAGGGGGGTGTATGGGGGTGGTGTTCTCCGAAAGTCCACCACCACTTCCACAGTCTTGAGTGGGTTCAGTTCAAGGTAGTTCTGACCGCACCAGTGTACCAGCCGATCCACCTGCTGTCTGTATGCAGACTCATCACCGTCCTGGATCAGTCCAATGACAGTGGTGTCGTCTGCAAACTTAAGGAGTTTCACGGACGGGTCCAATGAGGTGCAGTCATTTGTGTACAGAGAGAAGAGGAGTGGGGATAGAACACACCCCTGGGGGGCACCAGTACTTATTGATCTGGATCAGGAGAAGATGATCCCCAGTCTCACCTGCTGCTGTCGGTCTGTCAGGAAGCTGTTGATCCACTGACAGGTGGAGGCTGGGACGTTGAGCTGTGTGAGCTTCTGGTGGAGGATGTCTGGTATGATGGTGTTGAAGGCCGAGCTGAAGTCTACAAACAGGATCCTGGCGTACGTCCCTGGGTGGTCGAGGTGTTGCAGGATGAAGTGTAGACCTAAGTTAACAGCATCATCTGCCGACCTGTTTGCTCGGTAACCAAACTGCAGGGGGTCCAGCAGGGGGCCTGTGATGTCTTTCAGGTGCTTCAGCACCAGCCGCTCAAAGGACTTCATGACCACAGACATCAGGCTACGGGCCTGTAGTCATTTAATCCTAGGATGGTGGGTTTCTTGGGAACCGGGATGATGGTGGATTGTTTGAGGCAGGAGGGGACCTCACATTTCTCCAGTGACTTGTTGAAGATCCTTGTGAAGATCGGAGCGAGTTGATGTGCGCAGGCTTTCAGGCATGATGGGGAGACGTTATCAAGTCCTCCAGCTTTCTTTGTTTTCATGCGCTGAAAGAGCCTGTTTACATCATCCTTGGAGATCTTTAGTGCAGGCGGAGGATCTGAAGGTAGGGGGTTGGTTGTTTTACGGGTCAAATTTGTTCCTGAATGGGATGTAGAGGGGATGATTTGAGGTGTGAATGGCTTCTTGTCATGTCTGCAGTAGAAGCCATTCAGACGGTTGGCCAGGAGACGATTCTGTTCAGGATGGGTGGGGGGGCTCTTGTAGGCAGTCAGGTTTCTCAGACCGGTCCATACAGCTGAAGTGTCACCAGTAGAAAGGCTGTTCTTCAACTTCTCACTGTAGCTTCTCTTAGCTGCTTTGATCTCTTTTGTTAGTTTGTTCCTGGTCTGCCTGTACCGCGCCCAATCTCCACTGCTGTGAGCTTCTTCCTTGTCCCTGCGCAGATTCCTGAGGTGTGGAGTAAACCATGGCTTGTTATTCCCAAAGGTGCAGAAGGTCTTGGTCTGCACATACATGTCCTCACAGAAACTGATGTATGATGTCACCACATCAGTTAGTTGGTTTAAGTCAGTGGCTGAAGTTTCAAAAACAGTCCAGTCTGTGCATTCAAAGCAGGCCTGTAGCGTCTGCTTTGATTCCTCAGTCCACTTCTTAACAGTGTGAACCTTGGGTTTGGAAGCTTGTTAGGTTTAAACACCAAACACTTTCACAATTCTGCACAAAGAAAGACACAGAGAAGTTAGTTCATTTTAACCTGCAGGTGAGAGTGTTTTCAGAGGCTGCTCAGTTACAAGCCTCCACACCACACTCTGAAGACAGCCTCTGCTCCCTCTGCATTTTATTGATAAGAGATAAGAGAAAAAACGCCCTGGTTACAAAATGCTCCAACCACTAAAGGGAGGGATGCACACTCATAAGATTGGATACAGCTGCACCGACAGAATGTTCTAGAACATCCTGTCTCTATCTTGCAGCTCTTGTACATATAAGATATAATCACTCTGAACAGCAAGCTTCACTTCTATTAAAGTTAAAACATATATAATCATTAATTAACCCTAACATTTTCCTCCTCTTTATAAATGTTTTAAACACTTGATACATCAATCATTAACCTTTTCTTCTCAGATTTTCAGTTAAGACATCATGGTGTGTTTTATCTGTACATGTCATTAAAAAAGTAGCAGGAGGTCTTTAAGTTTACTGTATACAACTAATTGTCGTCAGGGTCAAGATACAGATCAGGGAAATGCAGAGAAGTCTCTTCTTCTTCCTGGTCATCATCATCATCATCACTGGCTCCTTCTGTCTCCTCAGGTCTCAGGAGGGCATACATCTCTGACATTTCTGTTTTGACTGGCTGAATAGCAGAGGTTATTATGCGAGTGCACAAAGCTCTTATACACGGAATACAGCAACATCCACACAATGTGAGAATAGCTGCAAAGACTGCTATTGACATAAGGATAGACAACACTAATTGTTTATATTTACCAAACATTTCTCCAAACCCATCCCACATTGTGGTGTCAACTCCAGAATGATCTTTCATTTTGCTGTTAAGTGACCTAAGGCCCTCCAGGGCCTTGGTGAGGCTCCCATCAGCTGCGGTGTTATTTGGAATAAATGTACAACATTGATGCCCAAATATTGAACATACTCCACCTTTTTCAGCTAAGAGCATATCGACAGCAATTCTATTTTGGAAAGCCATTAAAGAGGTAGCTGACAATTGTTCATGGATGGCTGAGAATCCTTCTTCAGTTTTATTTCCTAGTCGTTGCACATTGTAATGGATGTAATTTATTCTGTCAACATTTTTATTTATTGTGCACCACCAGCATATGGTGGATTCAAAACCTGCTGCTACTTGATCTGCTAACTTATATTCATCAGGAACTCCTCTTGGTATTCCTATGCTATCTATATAAGTAGGGTCGTCTTTACTCCATCCTGATCTTTTTTCTCTATTTTTCCAGGTGTGTGGAAATATGCTGGCTACTGTTCCCAACAACTCTGCCACTGAGAGTGGAATGACAGACACGGGAAATATTAATGACACTGATGCACACAAACCAGTTGTGTTGTATGGCAACCTGTCATACAGTTTATCGTCTCCACACCACCACCAGATGTCGCTGCGTGCTTTAGGTTTAAAGCTGACACCTACTGCTATGATGGAGTGACATTGATCTTTATTGAGTCTGCTTATGTTTGATCCCACACCTGTTCGGTTTATACAGGAAAAATTTCCTGGAGCAACCTTATTTGAAAACATCGGTTTTTGTTTTTCAGCTGTAGTCAAGGGATAAATCTTATCCCACATAGTACAGTTTGTTGAGAGTCTTGTGCTGTTCATTACTTCTACTAAGCATTTTTCTGTCAACGTTGAGGGGACCACCTGTAACAGTGGTCTGGCTCCCATACATACTACACAATCTGTTTTTACTGCCTGGGCAGCCTGTTCTGCCATTAAGAGCCAGTTGTTATCTATTTTAGATATTCCTGTAGTTATTTTAAACCAGTCGTCTGTGGTCAGGTTCTCAGGATCAATTCTAACTCCTTTCTCTACTGTTTTTTGAGAGAGAGTCGTTGTATTCTTATGTTCACAAATAAACAGTTGGAAACTGGGATCCGTCCCTGATGAATAGGCCCTTAGTAGGAAAAGCCAACAATCTCCCTGTAAGTTGCTCCCAGGGGGTTTTAGGGAGGTTTTTGTAAGATTCACAGTTAGATATATAGCTGTGCTTGTTGCGTTAAGTTTGAATAGTTTTTTCTGGTGCTTTGCATATGCAGTAGTGCCCCACGTTGGGGTCCATTCATTATTTGCATCAGCTACTATTGTGGCCCATTGTGTTTGTTTTTGATCATTAGTCAAGTACCATTTGTAGTTTTTATAATCTTGGCCTTTTTCTGTTTTACGGCTAAGACTGGTAAGTGGAATGACAAGATTCGTGGTGGTGTTTGACTGCACACACACCATTAATCCGAATTGGTAAGCTCTTTTTGTTCCACACCTGTTATTGTCGTCAGATTCGTCAAGGTCAGATGACCGGGATCTTTTATGCAGTGTTCTATGATTTCTTTCCCATATTAGCAGGGCACCTACAATTATGATCGAGATGACGCCCCCTATTATCAATATCTTTTTGTGTGTTGGCGTGAACATCTTTCTGTAGATTGGCGCCCTTCCTAAAAACCTGTAACAGAGCTGTGGACAATCTTCACCGGTTTGAGACAGCTGCAAACTATGATTGCAGCTCCCTTTGTAGCCGGACTTTCTCTGAAGGTCAGATGAAGAGCTACAATGCTACAACAGATACCACAATGCTATGACCACAACACAAATTATGATGGTTAGAATAAACACTGCTATTAAGAAACTTATTTTAGTCCCCTTTTTGGTCTGAAGTTCCCTTGTGCATTGTGTTTAGCACAGATCAAACATGTTCTACAAAAATTTTTTGAATAAGAGTTAAATCCATATGTTGTGTATATTTTGTTCACTAATCCTACCATTCCTCCTCTCGAGACATGAGAAACTCCATGACTCGAAATTGCTGCCCATTTGTATAGGTTTTTTGGTAGGATAGGTTTATTTTCTGCACAGTGTCTGTTCCTGTGGTGTGTGCCGCACATTTGCATATTGCAAGCTTTTTTGGCAGTTGGACTGCTTGCAATAGCTCTGTTAATAGTGCTGCATGTGTTACAGGTTTTCCAGTGGAGGTAATCATACCCCTATTTTTCCAATGTTGTGCAAAAGTATGCGTTGTTGCATATGCATACTGGCTATCAGTGTATATTGTTGCACTTTTTCCTGTCATTAATTTGCATGCTTCAGTTAAGGCTACTAACTCAGCAGCTTGCGCTGAGTAGTGTGAAGGGAGTGCTTCTGCTTTCAGTACTTTATCAAGAGTTACTACAGCATATCCGGTTTTTGTTTTACCTTTCTCATCTTTTTTGGAAGACCCGTCTACAAATAATGTTTCTCCATCTGTCAGAGGGGTATCTTTTAAGTCTTTTCGGCTTTTTGCTATTTCTTCAGATAATGTTTGGTTTAGTTCTTATTAAAAATAAAAAATAAAAACTCACTCACTGATGAACACAAAAAATGAAGGGCATATTATATCTTATAATCTTAGTTTGTTTTACCCAGTTTTATAGATACAACATACAGTTTCAGTCAGCTTTGTATTTAGTTCAAGTAACTAAAGTTTGTTTCAATTAACTCAAGTTTTCTCTATTTCAGTCCAGTCCAGTAATTCTGTTAAGGTTAATTTAATCTTATGTTAAGTTTGAGTCTAATTCAATCATTTTGAACCTGACTGGAAAAAGTCTAAACATCTGTTAAAATCTTTTTGTTTTACCATAGAGAACTGACCTAATATTATTATGGTAATGTTGAGGACTCTAATTTTTACATAACATGAAACAGACATTTATTTCACAAAAACAGAAAGTCAAACACAGACATTTGGCCACATGAAAGTTTAAATAACCTGTTTGTAAAAGAATTAGGAAAAATTGAAGACAGATCTATGAACTTTCCTATAGTTATCAGTATTTTTAATACAGGTAGAACCTTTGCTATCTTTATATGATTTTTCGGAAAAGATTCTGGAAACCTTATTAAGATATAAATTTGGCAAAGATCATCAGAACATCAGACCTTTATTAGCGCTTTTAATGTCCCTCAAAGATGCATTACAATGAAATCAGTCATTCCCATTCACACACATTCACACACTACTTACTTATTTCTCTGTCAGAGTAATTTTTATTTGCAAAGATTTGAACATAATTTGACTTCTATTATTCTTAAAATGCACATTGTTTCCTCATAACCCCTTTTGTTTCCACAAGGTCTGTTTTGAACGCTTCAATTCTTTTTTTTTTTTATTCACCAAGAATCAATAAGGTGGTCTTAGTGGATCCACCTTAAAGGTGTTATCTGTTGGGTGTCATGTTATCATTGTCAGGTCAGTGAGGTTCATAAGTCAGTCAGAACCTTGGTCATTTGTTCTGTGCACATAATGTTTCATAGATCCAGCCTATGATTAATCAGCAAAACGTCCACCTATAGGAGAAAAAATGATTGTTAATGAATGAGCTGCATTTCCTAGGAACACTGTCTTCCTCCTGGATGAGCATCACCTGTTGAAAAACTTTCATCATTGTTTGTTTCACATATTCAATCACATCTTTATATTATATCAGTAGGTGAAGTTGTTAGTATCTCATGTAGACTGACATATACTGTTGCATTTGGAGAAGATCTCAGATTAAATAAACTTAGTTAGAGCTTCAATCCAGGTTCATTTTATGTCTGCAGACTTTAGCCAATTTCTTTTCTTTCTTTTTTTTTTTATACATAAAGAGCAAGATTCAAAACATTTTCAAAAGGCAGATTGTGGCAGAATGTAAACAAAACTGCTTATTTATTGACAAAATAACATTCAAGCACACAATCACCATATTAAAAGGCTCTACTTCTAGAGAATCACTAAACTTCTGGGGTCCGGTTTTGGCCCGCGGACCTTGAGTTTGACACATGCAGGGTAGAGTTACAATTTTTTCAGACCTTTCAGCAGAGACAGGCTTCTGCTGTTTGCAGAAGTTTTATCTTTGTTTTCAGGCAGCTGCATCTCTTTGTCAAGGTCGTTTCACAGAGCTGAAATTTAACTTCTCTCAAAGAGGAAAAATCAAGAATGCAAACAATCTGAGCCAAATATGGAATTATTTCCCTGTAAAATGAATCTTTTGCATTTTATCATGATATTGTTGGTAGTATAACACCATAGAATGATTTTTAAAGCACCTGTTTCTCACTAATGCTTGCCTACAAAATCTTTTACTCTCAGATTACTTCTTTAACAACTCTAGTCATTGTTCACTGGGTTGTCCAGTTGGACAGTTTCCATGTTGTCCACATTGTCTCTTGAATCTTTTAAATGCATAATCTCCAGTTTAAGATCCCCGTGTAGTTTTAAGACATCCTTTGTATCTAATTTGCCCAAAAACCCATGTTTTTTATTTTTTATTCCATCTATGACAGATCATACCTGCTCCTTTTACATAGTTCTCCATAAACTTTACCTCCCCTTCTAAGTCAATTAGTTTACTTTGTTTCTCTTTACTTTGCCCCTTTCCCATTTTGAACTAGATTTAGATCCAGTATGTTTTTTAATACCTGGTGTATTCTAAATACTGGATTTATGTATTTGAAAACAGGATGGTGATCAAGAAGTCAGTTGTGGTAAAATCCACTTCAACCCTGTTCAGGTGGGATTTTCTTGCCTACAAGCATCCACAAAGGCTCACCATTTACTATCTGTTTTCAGTTTATATGAAAAGTAAGGACCTAGTGGTCGTTACGATTCCATTCATTCTTCCACTCGTTTTTCAGTCACACTTTTTTACGCGTTTTACTCTTACTTTAATTACTTTCACAAAAACATAACAGAGGACTCCGCCGTCCTGTGTAGAGTTTAATTAGTCTATTTCAACTAAGGGAGTCTACCCTCCTGCGGAATTTAACTGTCTATTTTAGTTCAACAGAGGACTCCGCCGTCCTGTGTAGAGTTTAATTAGTCTATTTCAACTAAGGGAGTCTACCCTCCTGCGGAATTTAACTGTCTATTTTAGTTCACCTGATAGTGTCTAGAATTGTCAGGGTTTCTCTATACTGTACTATTTTAGGTCATTTGCATTTCATCACTCATTCCTTTTAAATGAAAGACCTACTCACTGGTTCTCTGTGTCCTCGGGAGTACCGTCAGCCGTCAGACCCCAGCCTGTCAGGGAGGGACCAGTCCCGGAAAGGGTATTAGTACTGTGGCCACAGATTTGTCTGGAATCTCACTCACCCACTGGGATCGTCAAGCGTCTTGGTCTCCGGCTCGAAGGACCATTTATGTTAGGTTTAAACACCAAACACTTTCACAATTCTGCACAAAGAAAGACACAGAGAAGTTAGTTCATTTTAACCTGCAGGTGAGAGTGTTTTCAGAGGCTGCTCAGTTACAAGCCTCCACACCACACTCTGAAGACAGCCTCTGCTCCCTCTGCATTTTATTGATAAGAGATAAGAGAAAAAACGCCCTGGTTACAAAATGCTCCAACCACTAAAGGGAGGGATGCACACTCATAAGATTGGATACAGCTGCACCGACAGAATGTTCTAGAACATCCTGTCTCTATCTTGCAGCTCTTGTACATATAAGATATAATCACTCTGAACAGCAAGCTTCACTTCTATTAAAGTTAAAACATATATAATCATTAATTAACCCTAACAAAGCTCTTAGTCTCTGTCTGTAGGTTGGGATGAGGTGGATTAGATAATGATCCAAAAAACCCAGAGCAGTCCAGGTAACAGCATGATATGAGTCCTTTAAAGCTGTGTATCAATGGTCCAGTGTGTTTTTGTCTCTGGTGGGACACTTAATATGCTGTCTGTATTTGGGGAGTTCATTAGAGAGGTTTGTTCTGTTAAAATCTCCCAGTATTATGATGAAAGAGTCCATGTATTTTTTCTCCACGTCTGTAATCAGCTCAGCAAGATGTTTTTCCGCGGCAGAAGTGCAGTCATGCGGTGGAAAATATGAGCCAATTATTATAAACGAGGAAAACTCTCTCGGTGAATAAAACAGTTTACAGATTATGGAAAATGACTCCAGATCCGGACTACATGTTTTCCCCAGCACTTTTATGTCTCTGCACCAACCTTCATTTATATAAAAGCAGATTTTGCCTCCTCGCCTCTTTCCTGATAGCTCCGCGCTGCGATCCGCTCTGAACAGCTGGAAGTCCGGCATCACCAGTGCACGGTCCGGGATGTTTTTACTCAGCCATGTCTCAGTAAAGCAGAGAACCGCTGATTCGCGGAGGTCCCTGTCTTTACCGGTGAGGAGAAGCAGCTCGTCCATCTTGTTGTTTAGAGAGCGGACATTTGCCAGGTGGATTGAAGGCAGTGGTGTGCAAAGTCCTCTTTTGCGGAGCTTTACCAGTGCACCAGCACGCTTTCCCCTTCGACACTTTGGGCACAGAATCCTGTATAGTGCTGCAGCTCCGCTTGCCAGGAGCTCAGTGAACTTCGGATCGATGAAAGATGGTGAAAAAATCCCAAGAGAGGACTCTGATGTTGAGAAGTTCCTCTCTACTGAATGAGACCACAGGATTGTGGCTCGAAAAACATAAAAACACACAAAATACAAAAACAAAGAGAGAGCGAAGCTTCGAGGCTGCCATCGTCGGCGCCATCTTGGTTTTTAATAGGTTAGCAAAGTTAGTTGTCGCCCTAATCAACAGTAAATAATCTGAAAGACAACCTTGTCCATCAACTGACAAATAAAAGGCGATTTTTAAATATGTGTAAAATTGGATAAAGTGAATCATGCATAGACTGAAGACAACCATAAGACTCATCCCCACCGAGTCAAACACACCTGTCAGTGAGTGGGAGGGAATGAGGTCAAAGGGAAAGTTTGTTGGTTTTCTACATGGATGACAACTTCCGCCAAGAAAGAAACGGACCCAGAATGTTCAGATACAGACGGGTCAAACGCAGGAGAGATGGTTTTTGACCAGATACCACCGATCTTGCCCACAGAGAAGTTCTCACATATTGCCTGACACATTAGAATCAATCAGAAAATGATTTGTTTTGCTGCTTTGACAGCTATTTGACAACCAGAGTAATGAAATCACTTTTTTATTGATGGATGTCAGTGATCCTTTATGATATCTCCTTTTACGTTCAGTATTTAGAAGTCAACTTACTTGAATCTTTTTCAGAAAATGCGACAGTATTACCGTATTACCGTTGCATCTAAAGGTGGTTAAAGTCATTAGTAAGGCTGCTTGTCTAACCTTTGGGTACAGAGAGTAACATCAACAGATAACGGCACTGATGGTAATCTTGTGTGTCCTGCTTAGACCTGTTTATATTAAGTTTTTAAAGCAGGGTTTCACTTGTAATACGGTGTGTTTAAACAAGGTGTCTGTTTTATTAAAGGTATTTTTTTTTATTAAACTTGCATCATTTTGTGTTTATTGTGCTTATTTAAAGATAATTGTGTGATTAGAAAATTAGACTAAACTTTTCCTATTTTAGGTCAGTTAGGAACCAAAAATATTTCTGTTTGCTAAATATCAGGATAATTGTATTTAAATTCAAAAGTTCTCATATATTTTCCTCAATGTTTGGTAGAACTGCGTTTTACCCCGTATGGCCTGGGTGTTGTTTGTCAGGCTTCTCTTGATAGTTTGCTGGGGTTTTGGTCCATTCCTCCTGACAGAACTGCTGTAACTGATTCGGGGTTGTAGGCCACCTTGCTCTAGCACCATTTCAGCTTCACCCACAAATTAGAGAGAAATCAAGGCTTTCTGATGGCCACCCTGAAACATGGTGGTGTGTCTAGGGTCATTGTCCATTTTGGAAAACCTATTTGTTCCCAAGCATACACCTCTTGGTTGATGTCTTGATGGGTTGCTTCATTATTTCCACCTGATGTTCCTTTCTCACTATGTCATCTGTTTTGTAAGGCGCACCAGTCCCTCCTGCAGCAGAACACCCTCACATCATGATGCTGCTGCCCATGTACTTCACAGTCAGGATGGTGTTCTTAGGTTTCCAATACTCACTCTTTTCCTCCTGATTTAAGAATAAGTATTACAGCCAAACACTTCAATTTTAATTGTATGAGACCACAGGACATGTCTCCAGAGTACCTTTCCATTTTGTCCTTTGGCTTTTTATGTTGCATTTGGTCCAGGACTTGTTTCCCTTTGCATTACCTTCTCTTACCAGTTTCAGCCAGCATCTTCACAGGGTCTTTTGCTTTTGATTCAGGGTTGGTATGTACATACACTCCAAAACGCATTCATCTCTGTAACACAGGTCCCGTCTCCTTCCTTAACAATGTGATGGCATGAACATTTCCATGCTGTTTATACCTGTGTATTCATCTTTGAACAGATGAATGTGGCACTTTCGGGCATCTGGAAATTGTTTTCAAGTTTGATCAAGACTTGTGGAGGTCCAAAATTATCTACCTGATATCTTTGCTGATATCTTTTGATTTTCCCATGGTGTCACATTCCTAATTTGTTTTAAGGCATAGAAATTAAAACTTGTGCTGTTGAAGAAAGTGAAGAAATTATTTTGGTAATCATAACTGACCTAAAAAGAAAAAGTTTGGTTTAATGTCACACATATTGTGTAAATATCTGGTTTTTACTGTATATTTCTTGGCTCTTTATCAGAGGGTTCATCACCCAGACTACAACAACGAGCTGAGCCAGTTCCTACCTCGCACCATTGTGTTGAAGAAACCTCCAGGAGCCCAGCTGGGTTTCAACATCCGTGGAGGCAAGGCATCACAATTAGGAATCTTTATATCCAAGGTGTGTGCAGGCGTATTTATTGTGTCCCCTAACCTTTTTTTTCCCCAAAAGACTCATATTGTGATAATAATTTAAATTTAGTCTCTTTTTATGTGTTGTCAGGTGGTCCCAGATTCAGATGCCCACACAGCAGGACTGCAGGAAGGAGATCAGGTTCTGTCTGTGAACGATGTTGATTTCCAGGACATAGAACACTCGAAAGTAAGTCACAGCAGAACTTGTGAAGTTTAAAATTAGACTCTGAACTCTGTTGTTGTAGTTTTTGTACATTTCCCCTCACGCTATTTGGTCTGAATTGTCTACCGCCTATCCTCTCAGTGCTTAGGTGTGATAAAGCTCCTTCGCACCTGTTTTTGTTATTATAATATAAAGGACAATACTGACATATTTCGTCTTAAAACCTAACATGTTTTTAATTAAAGGCCTTTTTTAATTTTCAGACCAAAAACCCATTTTTTTGCCTGTAAAAAGAGCCAGTTCTTCTGAGTGTTTTGTGTTGAGGTGTGTTGGACAGTCGAAAACACGTGAACCCCGAAAAACAATTGTAGTTATAAATATGACATGAAACAGAGGTCCATCTCTTGTAGCCATTCTTTAAAATGGTAAAGAGTAGGAAACTTGACATCCAACTTGTCTGTCTCCATAAATCATTAAATGGATGTAAAAAAAAATCAATAGCTAGACTTCTAAACTCGCCCATTTCTAAAGGTACAGCAATAATTAAACAGTTTAAAGCAACTGGAACTGTGACTACCAAATCTTTGAGAGGACCCAAGTTTACCTTGCCAGCACACCCAGGAAGAAGAATGGTGAGCAAGGTTAAAGTTCAAAACTCATTTTTCAAGATCAGTACTGAAGTCTGAGATTTGAGGATATATCATCAGTATTTATAAATGTTGGTGTAAAATAATCTATAACAAAACTTACTTGAAAATATATTATGTTGAAGTACAGGGGTTGGACAATGAAACTGAAACACCTGGTTTTAGACCACAATAATTTATTAGTATGGTGTAGGGCCTCCTTTTGCGGCCAATACAGCATCAATTCGTCTTGGGAATGACATATACAAGTCCTGCACAGTGGTCAGAGGGATTTTAAGCCATTCTTCTTGCAGGATAGTGGCCAGGTCACTACGTGATACTGGTGGAGGAAAACGTTTCCTGACTCGCTCCTCCAAAACACCCCAAAGTAGCTCAATAATATTTAGATCTGGTGACTGTGCAGGCCATGGGAGATGTTCAACTTCACTTTCATGTTCATCAAACCAATCTTTCACCAGTCTTGCTGTGTGTATTGGTGCATTGTCATCCTGATACACGGCACCGCCTTCAGGATACAATGTTTGAACCATTGGATGCACATGGTCCTGAAGAATGGTTCGGTAGTCCTTGGCACAAGTATTGGGCCAAGGGAATGCCATGATATGGCAGCCCAAACCATCACTGATCCACCCCCATGCTTCACGCTGGGCATGCAACAGTCTGGGTGGTACGCTTCTTTGGGGCTTCTCCACACTGTAACTCTCCTGGATGTGGGGAAAACAGTAAAGGTGGACTCATCAGAGAACAATACATGTTTCACATTGTCCACAGCCCAAGATTTGCGCTCCTTGCACCATTGAAACCGACGTTTGGCATTGGCATGAGTGACCAAAGGTTTGGTTATAGCAGCCCGCCGTGTATATTGACCCTGTGGAGCTCCCGACGGACAGTTCTGGTGGAAACAGGAGAGTTGAGGTGCACATTTAATTCTGCCGTGATTTGGACAGCCGTGGTTTTATGTTTTTTGGATAAATCCGGGTTAGCACCCGAACATCTCTTTCAGACAGCTTCCTCTTGCGTCCACAATTAATCCTGTTGGATGTGGTTCGTCCTTCTTGGTGGTATGCTGACATTACCCTGGATACCGTGGCTCTTCTTCTTCTTCTGTGTTATTTTTTGGCAGTTGGCAAATAACGTTATGATGTGCATTACCGCCACCGACTGGTATGGAGTGTGGTTCTTCATGGTTTTAAATCTTATTTACTATTACAACAATCAAATTCTATTTATTAATTTAGTGCTTTTGAAAAATCTAATTATAATTTGAATATGTTTGCTACCTAAACTTCTTTGCAAAGTATCTCTCAAAATAACATTTTCTTTAATACCTACAAATTCTCCCCTTAAAATTGTTCTTTCTTGTTCATATTTCTGACACTTCAATATTACATGTTCTATTGTTTCCTCCTCTCCACAATAATCACATTTTCCTGTATTATGTTTCTTTATCTTGAACAATGTAGAATTAAGTCCTGTATGTCCTATTCTTAATCTTGTAATTAATCTTTCCTCTTTTCTACTCCTTCTTCCAGTTCTTACTTCTCCTACTATCTTGTTGATTCTGTAAAACCATCTTCCTTTCTTTTCTTCATCCCACCTTTTTTGCCACTCTTTCCTGATTCTCTGTTTAATTATATTTCTTGTCTCTGACCTACTAATGTTTATTTTAAAGCTAATGTTGTTTTGTGTTGCCTTCTTTGCTATCCTGTCCGCCTTCTCATTCCCTCCAACTCCTACATGTGCTGGTACCCATAAAAACACTAATATTAATCCCATTCTTTGTATTCTAAATAAAGTAAGTTTTATTTCCAACAAAATGTCTGGTCTACCCTCTGAATGATTATGTTTTAAACTTAATAATGCTGAACTTGAGTCTGAACAAATGATTGTTTTTAATGGTTTTATATCCTCCACCCACTGCAATGCTAACAATATTGCTAATAATTCTCCTGAATATACTGATAATCCATCTGTAATTCTTTTTCCTACTTTTATTTTAAATTCTGGTATTACAAATGCTACTCCTATTTTTTCATTTGTTTTTGATGCGTCTGTGTAAATCTGGACATAATGATAGTAATTGTTTATATATTCTTGTATTATACTTGAATCTAATCTACATTTCTTATCCTTTTTCTTTTCCATCAATGCCATATCCACCACTGCTTCTGGTAACAGCCACGGTGGCACTACTGGCAAAGGCAACATTAAACTTATTTCTTTTTCATATATTTGAAATTCTTCTGCTATATTATTGATAATCCAACCAAAACTCTTAACTTGTTTTTTTCTTTTTCCCAGCATGGTTTTAAAATATCATGTGTGGGATGATCCGGATTATTGCTTTGTAAATTTATCCAGTAATTTAATGCTAACTGTTTCCTTCATAGATCTAATGGCATCTCTCCCATCTCTACTTGAAGTGCTGCTATTGGACTGGTTCTGATTGCTCCTGTACAAATTCTTAAAGCTTGATGTTGTATATTGTCTAATTTTATAAGATGAGTGTTTGCTGCTGATCCATAAATTATACTTCCATAATCAATATTTGATCTAATTAATCCTGTATAAATTCTTTTTAATGATGTTCGATCTGCTCCCCAATCAGCACCAGCCATACATCTCATAATATTTAATATTATTTTGCATTTATCTATGATTCTTTCTATATGTACTTTCTATATAATTATTTCATCAAACCATATACCTAAAAATTTTATATTTTTGACTTGTTCTAAAACTTGATTGTATAATTTTAGTTTTATATTTTCTCTTTTCCTTTTCTGTGTAAACACCATTAGTTTTGTTTTTTCCACTGAGAATTTAAATCCCCATTGATTTGCCCATTGTTCTATTCTAATAATCTCATCCTGTATTTTCTTTTCAATAAGTTTGATATTACGACCTCTTTTCCATATAACTCCATCATCTGCAAATAGTGAGCAACCGACTTCCTTACCAATATTTTTAAATACATCATTTATCATTATAGAAAACAATAACGGACTTATAATACTTCCTTGAGGAGTACCATTATCTATTATATATTTACCTGACAATTCTTGACCAAGTCTTACTTGTATTGTTCTATTTGATAAAAAATCTTTAATCCAGTTAAACATTTTTCCAGTAATACCCATTTTATTTAATTTAATTAATAATTCTTCAACCCACATCATGTCATAAGCTTTTTCTATATCATAAAATACAGCTACTACATTTTCTTTGTTTATTTGTGCTCTCCTAATTTCATATTCTAAACATAATGCAGAGTCATTTGTGCTTCTCCCTTTTCTAAACCCATTTTGATTTCTAGATATATATCCATTAATATTTAAATAATATGTCAATCTATTATTAATCATTCTTTCCATTATTTTACAAATATTTGATGTTAATGCGATTGGTCTATAATTTTCTGGTTTTGTATTATCTTTTCCTGGTTTAGCTATTGGAATAATTATTGCTTCCTTCCAGCTCTGTGGCAGCTCTCCCTCCTCCCAGACTTTATTGTATAATTCTAATATTTTGTCTTTTGCTTTGTCATTAAGATGTTCTATCATCGTATAGTAAATTTGATCTTTTCCAGGTGATGTATTTTTTGTTTTCCTGGTTACAAAGTTCAGTTCTCCTTGTGTAAATGGTTCATTTATTAATTTATTTGTATCTACATTATTTTGCATTAATTCTTTATATTTCATCTTTGTGATTTCCCTACCTTTCTTTCCCTCTTCACTAATATTATTTGAACTATGAATTTTACTAAATGTTTTAGCTAATATTTTTGCTTTTTCTTTATCTTCCGTTATAGTTGTATTATCTATTTTTAATATAGGATATCCATATTATTTTCTAATACCCTTCATTCTTTTAATCGTTTTCCAAATTTGATCAATTTTTGTTTCTCTCCCTACGGTATTACAAAAGTTTCTCCAATATTCTCTTTTTGTATGTTTAATGATCTTTCTTACCTTTGCCTGCTTTCTTTTGTACTCAATTAGATTCGGATAAATTGGGTTACTTTTTAACATTTTAAATGCTTTATTTCTTAATTTTATTACTTCACTACAATCTTTTGTCCACCATGGCACAATTATTTTATTGTTCTTTCTTCCTCCTTTTTTCATTGATTCTTCTGCAGCCTGTAAAATTTTTTTACAGATATTTATATTTAAACTATTTATATCAATTGACTCATCTATTTCTTCCAATTTCTTTTGACTTAAATATTTAAATTTTTCCCAATCAGCCTTATTAAAGTTCCATCTTTTATATAATCCTGTATTCTTGTTATTTATTAATATTCCTGTTATGATTTTAATGGGGTAATGATCACTGCCTACTGTTGTATCTTTGTCAATGTCCCACTCACAGTTATTGGCTAAACAATTTGATACTATTGTTATAATCAATCACAGACTCTGTACCTGTTTTTACATTAATTCTTGTTCCTTTTCCATCATTTATATATACCAAATTTTTTATTTCCATTATTTCTTCAATAACTTGTCCATTTTTATCATTACATTTTCCCCATAATGTGCTGTTAGCATTAAAATCTCCACACCAGATTACTTTTCCTTCTAAGTATCCCATTAATTCATCCATCAATTCAAATGATAATATTTTACATGGATTATAAAAATTTATTATCTTACATTTTTCTTTTTTATTGTAAATTTCAACTACTATGTATTCTAAATTTTTACCTTTTCCTAATATCTGATATTGTATCCCTTCTTTTATAAATATTCCACATCCTCCTCCACTTCCTTCTTGTCTATCTCTTCTGATACTATTGTACCCTTTAAACACAAAATCTAGTTTTGGCTTTAACCATGTCTCCTGTATACATATAATTTCTGGTTTTTCTTCAATTCCATCTATATACCCTTTAAATTCCTGTCCATTAGCGATTAAGCTTCTTTCATTCCACTGTAATATTATCATATATTTCTATCAGCTGGGATTCCTCCTTGCCTCCCATCTGTTTCCAACTTTTTATTAATGTTTTCCCAAGATCCTTCTTTAAACCCTAAGAACTTTTCTGCTCCTCTGACTATTATTTTAATCTTTTCTGTTTTGTGTTTAGCCTGTTCAGTGCAGTTAATGACATAAGTTATGAATAATATCAGTTTTTCCACAGACATTGTAACATTTTCCTCTGATTCTACTTTTCTTTGTTGATAATCTTGAATCCTAATTTGACCTTCATCCCTTGATCTTTCTTTCTGTACATTTTTGACTGCTTCGGCATAGCTTATGTTTTTAGTCATTTTAATTTGTTGGATTTCTTTTGCTTTCTTCCTTACCTCACATCCCCTGAATGTAACTCTATGTTGCCCTCCACAATTGCAACATTTTTCCTGCACTTCTTCCCCACAATCTTCAATTCGATGGTCTTCTCCACACTTTGGACATCTTTGTTTTCCTTTACAGACAGCTGCTATATGACCATATCTCTGACATTTAAAACATCTTAGTGGTGGAGGAATGAAAGGCCTCACAGGAAAACTCAGATATCCTATTTTAACATTTTGTGGCAACACCTTTTCTTCAAAGTCTATTAAAATTGACAGGCTTCCTACTCTTTCTCCATTTACATTTTTTGTCAGTCTTTTGAGATTTTTTATCTTCGCACCAACAATGCTTTTTTTTAACTTGTCTATATCTTCCTCCAGAGGAATGCCATAAATTACCCCCGAATGATTTTATCTTCTCCTATAATCTTCCTCTCTGTCACCGTTTTCTTGCAAATGTTTTCAACTTGTAAAGCCTTTCTTCTTTGTTCTTCGGTTTTACACAACACCAGTATATTTCCATCTCTCAAGACCTTCACCATTTCAACATCTCCTATCTTTTTTTTAATTTCTCTAGATAGTGAAATAGGACTCAGGTTCTCTTTTTCTTCTTCATTTTTTATCTTTAATATTATTTTACATTCTTCCCTTCCGATTTTCCTCCTAACTACTCTCTCTTCTTCAGAACTGTTTTCTTCCAGCTCTCTTTTACTCCTTTGGCTGTCTAACAATTTCCCTTCTTCTGCTTTACCTCTTCCTCTCCCTCTACTTACTGGCGTCCATTCATCAAAGTCCATATTGTCCTCCTGTGTATCCATTCTGAACCAGTCACATACCAGTTTATGTCTTTTACTGCCACTTCCAAAAGTAAATAATTTCTACCACTGTGGGGTTCTAAGTAGACCAGCGTTTTCAAACCGAAGTTTCGCGCTCCACTCGTGCACCGCGTCGACCTCCCCTTCTCCACTCGACTCTCCAAAGCTCTCTACCGTGGCTCTTGATACATCACAAAGACTTGATGTCTTGGTCACAGATGCGCCAGCAAGACGTGCCCCAACAATTTGTCCTCTTTTGAACTCTGGTATGTCACCCATAATGTTGTGTGCATTTCAATATTTTGAGCAAAACTGTGCTCTTACCCTGCTAATTGAACCTTCACACTCTGCTCTTACTGGTGCAATGTGCAATCAATGAAGACTGGCTACCAGGCTGGTCCAATTTAGCCATGAAACCTCCCACACTAAAATGACAGGTGTTTCAGTTTCATTGTCCAACCCTTGTAGAAGACTGCGTTCGCATGTAGAACACAATCAGTTCCTGGTGGAAATTCATGCAGCTCCTACAGTGCTGTTATCGGTCTCTTGGCAGCCTCCCTAATCAGTTTCAGTCTCATATTTTCATCAAGCTTTGAGAAACTATGCCCATGTTTACCCAGGTCTTCTCCAGTTTTTGGATATAATGATGTGAACTGTTTTCTTCTCTTCTCCTGACTGATACATTGAACAATCAGAACATTTTTATCATTTGTATTTTACATGTGCATTTTTGAGACTTCTGCCTCTTTAACAAAGTTGCCACTGTCTTCAGAAAGCTGCTGTATTGAATCCTATACTTGTCTTCTACCCACTGGGGCAACAACTAAGACTCCTAGGTGCTTAAGTAGAAGGCAAATGGACTTCTTCTCTTGTTTCTTAAAGATGTTTAACCTTTCATCCAAAATACTTCTTTACTTCTGAACATAGCAGAAACAGGCTTATGAGTTGTAGTCAGAACAATCACACTAATACGGTCATTAAGGTCACTAATGGGGCAATTAGGACACGTGAGTCCTGAATTTATATTCAGCTAAGTGTGTGGTTCACTCACACAGTGGGTCATGTGACCAAAGCAACCCACATAGCATTGTTGGGGACATGTTTGGATCATCAAGCAACAACTGACCCAACATAAAGTTAACAGAGGGGGTTCTCATATGTTCTAACTGTCCCATTAATGACCTTAACGGTCCTATCAGTTTCATTGTCCGACCCCTCTATGTACCTTTTGGTTATACTCTAAAGGTTTCAGGAACAAGTAACGCACATGGAGACAGTGAAATGAATCTTTTGAGTTACCAGTGGCTGATAATATTCGTCACCCTCTCTAGGCTGTAGAGATTCTGAAGACCGCTCGGGAAATTGTGATGAGGGTTCGCTTCTTTCCTTACAGTAAGTGTTTGTTTCTTAAATCTGACCAAGAGCAGAATTGCAAATTTGTTGTTGTTTGGTTTAATTCAGTGAATCTTTTTGGAGAGCAGAAGAAGAAAAAGGAATTCACAATATTAGATAAAATGTGTTTAAAACCTTGCTGTAAGACTGATCTATACTATGATAGCTTGATTAATGTTTTTTGTGTAATGCAACATCAGTTAACTTGTTGTACATTGTTTGTCTTCCATCCTTTTTTTTATTTTTTTTTTTACCTGTGTACACTTTATCTACATTTTAGATGTTTGAGTATTGAAAAGATAAGCATATCCCTTAAGAATGGGAAGATTACCAGCAGATACCAGCTTGTTGTAACACCAACACTACTAAGATCGAAATCTTACGGATCTCAGACTTTTTCAAGGAAAAAAAAAAACATTAAAACTTTCCTGCATTATCTTGTATGATCTTCTATACTGGTAGACGATCATACAATGATTGTGCTTTCAGTTTAATGATGGTGTTCTTTCTTCTTCCACTAGACTACCAAAGGCAAAAGGAGAGAACTGTCCATTAGGTGGCAGCAGCGTACCAAAGGAAACACTTAATTGGACGTCATTATTCTGCTCTTATGGACTCTTGTTAAGTACTCTCACAGCTTCAAGATGACAGATCCTCTGCCTCACTCAAACCTCTCCAAGTTAGGAAGATTTTTTATTCTCTGTTGTAGTGGTTAAAGATGGTCAAATATTGTCTGATGTGCTACAATATTTGATGGTTTCTAACATATCAGCCTCCAATCACAAGAAGTTTTGTAGTTTTCACTTGGAAATGTGGAATTTTAATCCCAATCATGGATGTTTTATGTAACTTCGTACTGAAAACATTTCTCTTTCAGGTGTAGTATTTAAAGATTGTACATGTTAAATAGCAGCCTCCCCCCTGTTTTTAAAGTCTTACATGGTACAGATTAGCGTACCTGCTGTTTACATTAGACACTAATACAAAGACAGTAAAACACTGACATGTTGGGAACAAAAATGTTTTATGGAAACATAAACTGTAAGAGCAAATGGTGCAAGACTTCAGATACATTTTTAATATTTCTGGTCTATGTTATGGAACATACTTTGTGAGTATTTAAGTATTTATCAAATATTGTATGAAATTATAAAAACGTAAATATATGCCTTCAAATACTACTTTTAACATGATTTGACTTTTTGTGTTACGTTTTTCATGCAGGACTTGTTAACAAATTTAAAATTGTATATTTTAGGTGCCAAAAAGTAACAATAAAAAGTTCTTACCCTTCAAACTTCACTATTATAGAATTTTTGGGACGACATGCAGTACAATTTCTCTTCCAAACAATGGGTTTGCGACAACTTCTACAGAGTTAAATTTTGGTCCCATCTGATCAAACTACTCTATTTTATTTGCTTGTCCAAATATTCAGCAGTAAACTTTAACCATACTTCAACATGCCTTTTCTTCAGGAGTGGAGTCTTGTGCGGTGAGAGTTCAGAAGCCATAGAAGTTAAGTGAAATTTAGAGATTTAGAAGTACATCTGTAACCACTACTATTGTATGTTTTGCAACAATAAGATTACAAAGGCCTATTGAGAGAGCTCTTAGCTGTTACCCATCATGACACGCATAATGTGCATTACTGTTTAATGAGAAACCTTGTTTTAGGCCATCAGCTAGGACCAAGCCTTCTGATTATTTGCATTGATAACTGCTTTAAATATGGCAGGTTTGCAGTGTCTCTTCTGTATGTATTCAATACTTCACTGTGTTATACATCATTATTACACATAATTTGTAGAGTCATTTGTTTCTAATTCTTTATGTAGATTAATTGGGTTGTTGCTGATATCTGTTGTGAATTTCATGCCAATAGCATCACCAATAGGAATATATTTACAGAGAAAAACATTAATGTGTTTGACACTAGTTTTCCACGCTGTTCATAGAAACATTGAGAGAAAAAACATACATATATGTATGCAAGGCAGAGGTTTGTCAAGCATTTGTGAAAATGTGCATGCCTGCACTTGTACAAACTGTTTTATTAAAAGATTTTGTAATTTTAAGTTTATCTTTGAACTTGACTCGTGATGATTTGACGTCTTTCATTAACACAACGTGACACAGAAAAGATGAATAACCGTGGCTCAAACTCTGTTAACCTTTTCTGTATGCTGGCAGAACCTGCACCCCGCTGGGAGTCAACTTGTTTGTTCCAGAATGAGTAGCCAAACCCGTTTCACTTGGTCTCTAGAGAAACTGACCTCATGAGAGGAATTCAGTCAATAGCTCAGATTACTCTGGTATGCTAACGTTTGTTAGGTTTATTTTAAAAATTCCAACATCAGAAGAAGAAACAAAACTCACTTCAGCCAAAAAGGCATCATTACAATCATGGCTTCACCAGTTTAGTGTAATAAATAAATACAATAAAATACCAATCAAGGTTATAACCATACTCGAATGCTAAACCAACATTGCTATTGACTTAAAATGTTCCTTTTTAACTCCATTGCACTTCATTTGATTGCACAACGTCTTCATTACACACCGAAGGGACAAAATCAAAAATTAACTTCTGGTTAAAGAAAAAAAATGCAAAAAATGAATAAATACTCAAGCTGCAGCATTTTTTTCCAAAATACTAGCATTAAACCTGTGTTTTATCATTTTAACTGGCCATACTTGGGCGTTTACAGAATAAAGGGACTATTTTAAGTGTCTGTCTGATGTTTTAACCGAAAGTTGTGTTTTAGGAATTAGGATGGAGCATGGTTTTATTTTTAGTTTACAGACACCAAAAATAAGTTAATATTTAACAGCTTTGCTCCATTTCCTTTCACATTAAGCTTTGCGTGTTTCACATAGGTAGAAAACAAATACCCTGGCAGAGGACCTGTTGTACTGTTTTACAAATATCCCCCACCTTTGTTCCTGTACACAAGCGTAGATTCAATGAAGTGAATGGCACCTAGATCTTTGCTCTTTAGTGCATGAACACAGTTGTAAACATTTGATGCTATTAAAAAGTGAAGGATTTGGGTTATATCAAAGAGAGTTGGGGGCCTTAACGTCTATTTTTAAAAAAATATATACAGTTCATCCCCCGATCCGTCCCTCTCTGGCCACCTTTCCTCCTCCAGCGCAAATTTTAGCTGCTGTCCTCACTTTCCAGAGCATCCTTTTTGGAGCTTTCGTCCACATTTTGCAGCGAGTCCGCTCTCTGTATGGACAGGTCGGCAGGGTCCATCATGGGGAGGTTGCTCTGCTCTGGGTAGAGCCAGGGCTTCAGGTCAGGAGAGTTCTGCTGTTTCCACGCTGAGTAGTTCTGTCCCGCCTTGTGTACACACTTCATCACCTGGAAAGATTAGAGATGACAATTAGAGGGCTGCGCCATGACGCCAACGATTTTTACCACACCCACACTCTCGGCTAAGCTCAAAGTGAAAAGGTGGCCATAAATCACTGACAGATTACATTGAAGGTAGATTAGTCAAGAGTTGCACTGATTGTGAGAAACTCAAACTCTTTCCCCATGTGGAAACGGAAGGACAAAAAATAAATACATTTTGTCTGACTGGTTTTAGAATACAGCGCAAATGGTCAGAAAAAAATTGTAAAGCAACCAAATATGTTGCATTTGCCTGCTTTATTGTCCCTTTTTGACTGGATTGCACAAAGCCTCCTCAGTTCGCCCTTCTCTCCTCCTAGTCAGCAACCTCATAAGCTACCTCTCATATACTTGACCACTTATTTCTCTAGCTAGTTAAGAGAGACAAACAATCCTAGAAACTCTTGCATATCGTACATATTGTATATAATTTTATTTTATAACCTATTTCCATTGCTTGTAGTTCTGATCCCTATTTGCTCTTGTCAACCCTTATAAAATATACAATATTAATGACCCCTGATCAAACCACAATTGGTAGTGGATTAATTAAAATATTTTTGGTTTATGTCAGTTTTCTACTATTAATTTTCTTTGTTCTGTTTTTGCTGTTTTTAGCGGTTTTAACACAATCTGTCACATTTTCAGCATCTGAAAAATAAATACAATAGTTTTCTTAGCTAAAAAGACAAAACAATTACATCAGTAGAATATTTCAAGATAAATGTCTGGGGCAGACCAGGTTAGCTGGATGGATTCAACGTCACATTACTTTCTCCTAACAAAACGACTGAGCCTCCGTTGGGGGGTAAGTAGATGCTACGGTTTGAGTGGTTGTGAACTTCTGAACTGTTTGGTGCAATAAAAGGTCAAACAAATGTGTTTTTTTATGTTTTAGATGCTTGGATATCATGCCAGACAAGGTGAAAAATTATAAGGCATGATTGCTAGTCAATGATTTGCAAACGTTGTACAGAAAAACTTTAAAGTACAGGGACCACAACAGCAGGCAGGCTGAAGTGCCAGACGTTTTGTTCGGTTACTTCAGTGTTTTTCACGCCGGCCACGACATCCATTTGTTTGCTGATTTTATATTTTTATTGTGCCAATCTGTGCCGAGTTTTTACTGACTCCCATTGAAAGCATGCAGTCTACCCCCCCTGCATTTCCTGCTATTGGGGTCCAAGTTCAGGCTCTCCGTATCTGTTTTGCTACAGGGCATAAGAAGCTGCAAAAACCTGTAGTTGCTCTAAATAGTTTCAATTGATGAAACCTGAGAAACTGGTTCTGCAACACCTTGAGCTGAGATTCTTCTTCCTCAGCAAGTTTTACCTGGACACGGCCCTTAGGTTGTGTCTATGGCTACCATTGTCAATTAAAACTTAAGGAACCCAAACACACCCTCTTCACGTGCACGTTTTGTGTTCTCTGCACAGACACACACCCACATCTATAGAAATGCTAATTCACATTTTGCGTGCTGGGGTAAACTAGTCAGCTCTTGCTCTACTGTTTAAGGTGGCTGAGTTTGTGGCAGAACTTACCCGAGGAGCGAGCACTTGGGATGCTTTGTTTACCACCCATTTTGGGAGAGAACCTAAACAAAAAACATGCTTGGGTTACAAATATCCCAGAAGAAATGTTAGGCAGGGTTCTTCAGGATCTGTTTATGTATTTTCTTACCTTTCGGGTCAGCTTGTGAAAGATAAATGAAAGTACAGCTGTTCGGTCCTGTGGGTTTAATGAAATAACCCGTCAGGAGGGACACTGCTCTCACAAGATGGCCTTGAGGTGGGTGTTTCTGCAAGTGAGCCACAAAAAGTTGCATTAATAGTGAGAAAAGATAGTTAAATAGTTTAAGTTAACAATTAAGATATTGGTGTAAGAAAACATGTCAAAGGTTGTTATAAATGCTAAGAGGAGGAGAAGACGTACCGGGTGTTTGACGGAGAAATTGATAATTATGTACTCATCATCCATCACCCGCCATGAACGCAGAGTCACTACATCTCTGTTCTTTATTGGCTTTGGACAAAGCCCTGCAGATGGAAAGTAAAAACATAATATTTTCCATCAGTCTATCATTCTCACAGCAACAGGTCCTTGTGTTGTGACAATAAATACTCTAGTGTAACAAGACGCCACTCAGTCCTCATGGGAAAGTGTAAACAGAAGCAACAGGTTTGTGGAAGGATTAAAAGCAGTGAATATGTCCCACATAGGATGTTAGAGATGAGGTTTAAATAAGAAAATACAGAAACAACTAAAACTGGAGTGGAAAAGTTTAAGCTGAGTACTCACAAGAGTAGTAGCCCACATCAGCATTGTCAGAGAGCCGGGCAATGTCAAAACTCTCCAGCATGTTGGGATCCCAATTCTTACGGTACTGACCGTCATGAATAACGTCGTACATGGTGGCAGCCGACACATCTTTGATGGTCATTTTACACTGAAACATGAACAAAGTGTTATTAAACCAATGCAATAACACTGGTTCCCAAACTTCTAACTCACAAAGCAACAGTGGAGCAGACCTAGTGGATGAGTATATAAACATTACTAATAAGCCAGTACAATTAGTTTTTTTTTATTTTTATTATCCTCCTTAACATTTATGCCAACAAATGTGGCTGTTTTATTATAATTTATGGCAAAAACTACATATTACAGCTTGTACTTTCCTGGAACTATAGAGGTTACTCTTTGGAGCTTATCATGTACTTTCCTGAAACTTCCAAGGAACTACCCCGTTCTTTACTTGGATCTGTTGTAGGAACTTACCTGTGCCTTTCATGTAAACAACCTACAGGTTTCTCTTAATTTGCCAGTTATTTTCCTGAACTTGCCTGCTACAGGACTATAGTTTTTATGGGACAATCATTGGAACATACCTGTACCTTTTTATGTAAACTACCTGTAGCTATCCTTGAACTTGCCTGTTACTTGGGATGCTAAACAAATGATCTGATAAGTAACATAAAAACTCCAGGTGAGCTTTATGAATGTTTTGCGAAGGTTACATGAAATGTACATTTAGGTCATGTGAAAGTTCCAGGTAGGTTAGCTCCAAATTTAGAGAAGTTAATGGTAAGTTCTATGAAAGTTAAATTATGTGTACCTTCTGTAAAAGCTCTTGGTAAGTTCTACAAGGGTTCAGTGTGAATTCAGTAAAAGTCCTGGGTAAGCTCTATAAAAGTTCTGTATAGATTCCATGAAGGTTCCTGGTATGTTACAGGAAAGTTTAAGACAGTAATGTCCAATTTCCTGAAAAGTATATTAGTATCATGTAGTGCAACCCATTTTAGTGATTTAAGTTCTAAAGAGGATCTCAAGACTCCGTTTGTTGATTTGTGACCCACATTGGGGTCTCTGCCCTTACTTTGAGAAACCTTTCTGACACCATCAGTCTGGCGGAAAAATACGAGAATTTATCACTAGACAATAACATTTCATGTTAACTTACCTTGATTTTGTGCACTTTAGGTGAGCTGTTCCCCCTATTTTCAGGCACTTCGATCCACACTTGCATCCCATTATTGTCATATTTGTTCAGCCAGTTCTCGGTGGCCAAACATTGCTTCTTGAAGTCCTCAAAGGCATCCTCGGTGGGTAAAATACTCGGACGTCCTGACATGGTAGTCTAGTTTTAAGCAAAAATAAAATAAAAATCAGTTCACTTTTTTCCAGCAGGTGTTTGGGGGATCCTCGCACCACAACTTAAGGACTCTTCTGCGGCTGCCTGTCTCTGCTCAGATGCATATATACGCGGCGATCACCGATCGGGTCGGGCAGGATTCCTGTATTAATTCCAGAACCATTCCTCTGAACAATGACAGTTTCTCCCACTGACGTGAGAGCGCTTCCGGAATCCAGGTGTGCGTAACGTGGCGAAAAAAAGGCAGGTCCCGCCCACATGACGGGACCAGAAGTTCAAAACACAAGTGTTGATATGCGCTACAATTTAAACAATAAAACACATTTTCCCCAGGTCGAAACTAATACTAGAAGACATTAAGAAGCTTAGAGAAGACGGATAGACTTGAGTGTGGCGAGATTGTGGGAGGATTAAGAGAGTGGGCGTGGGAGGATTGCTCAGGGGTGATGCAGCCAACACAACATTAAGTACACTGATAAAACAAACTGTTAGAAATAACCACTACATTTTAATTGCATATATTTAGATGGATATTTTAAGTAGAATTGTACTGAACACTAACCAGTTACTTAAATCAATTCAAACACATTTTAAGTTAGTTGGTAGGGATGTTAATTTAATTACTCAGATAAATTTGTTGGGTTATAACTACTCTTTTCTGTAGTTAGAAGTACAAGTATTTTTATTAATCAAATAGAACTGCAGAAAATCAGCAGAATCAACGGTTATTAAACACAAGGATAATAGGGGTCTGCAACCTTTACAATTCAGAGACGTTCTCGCCCTCAGTCCAGCTAAATAAAACTTTAGAGCCACAAATGTTCCATGATCTTCTGATTTTTAATATTTACAATAGGAAATTTGTCATTTTTTAAAAACCAGAATTTATTTAAATTTTTAGGTTTCAAAATAAAGAAAAACATAACTTTTGCAAAAAGGGGATGGATACATTTTCTTCCATTGGATGTTGATATTTGTGGAAAATGAGCACATAGTTTCCAAACTAATGACAAAAATAAAAGATCTAAAAAGGTATTACTGGTATTTTGAGTGTCATCCTGTTTTTATACCTGTATTTAAAAACATTAGTTGGTTCATTTTGAGCTAAAGTTACTAAGAGCGTTAGTGGAAGGCCCAAAGCTCCAGGTTGCACACTAGGTTAATGGATTATGAATATGATCAAGCATCTTCATTTTTTCTTTCATGAAGTCATATGGTTGTCGCCTGTGTTTAAAAGAAACAAAACATAAAAAAGGGTTCATAATTAAGACATAACATTTAAATAGCAGAACTGCACCATTTCAGGAAAATTAGCAATTGAAAACTGTTTGCTGATAACTGCCACATCTATATTGATCACAATTAACCTACATATGTCTGACACTTTTCTTTATTTACCATTACACAATGTCTTCACCACACACTGTGAGCTTCGGTATCCCATCGGCTAAAAACATACATCGGGTGTTATCAATGAGGACAGTTAAAGTCTGTCCAAATGGTCAAGAACATTACCAGTATGCAGAGTGTCAATGCATGACACCTGAAATATGGTACTCTACCAAATATTGCATCCAAGCAGTCCATTGTGATTGCAATATTGCACACATTGATTGCGATGAGATTTATGTATATTATGCAACTATGTAAAACTCATAGATTTCTTACATCCATTCCAACAGTGTGGCATGTAAACCTGTTCCCCAGCAATCCCCCAGTATGGGTCGTTTCCACTTAGGCAAAAACTGCCTCGGGGACAAGAAGCTTAGCAACTTCATTTCTCCAACAAACTAACTTTTTTAAACACAGGTTTTATGAAACATTCATGAATCAACCTACTGTTCCCTGCTGGACACTGCACATGACAAATGAGAATAACAGCTGACTGAATAAGCCTTTTAATCAAAATAAAAAATGTAAATAGTTAATCTTGTTCAAATGTTACCATAATTGAACATTATGTTCACAGACTCATTTGGTTGGTTAATTCTTTTAGTTTTTTGGCTCATATTTAATGTCCTCGTAAAATCCCATTCCTATAGGGTACATTGGACTAGAATTGTAAATAAAGCAGTCAATCTGTCATTCTGTTTCTGATTACCAATCTAAACCACTTTTGCTCTGGCTGTTTACGAGTTGTCCTGTTAGATCACACCGATGTCAAACTCCAGTCCCCGAGGCCTGGTGTTCTGCAACCTTTACAGGTTTCTGCTTCAGAACACCTGAATCAAATATTTAGGTCATTAGAGGGACTCTGGAGAAGCTGACTATATGCTGAGGAGACAATTTTCCTATTTGTTTCAGATACAGGTATGTTGCACCAGGGATACATCTAAATGTTGCAGAACAGAGTTAGACACCCTGCTATATGAGGTTTTCTTTCCAGAATTATTTAGCTCGATCAGCTTCCCTTTCCCTGGTAAATAAAAACATCTCCCCAACATGATTCCACCACCATGTTTCATCATGGGGATGTGGTGTAGCATGCAGGCAAAAAGTTCAATTTATCTCATCCGACCAGAGCGATTTCTTTCATGTTTGCTGTATCCCCAAACTGCAAACAGAACATCTAATAGCTTCCTTCTCTATAAAGGTCAGATATGTGGCGTTCATGAATAATTGTCGTGCTGTCAGATTTATTGCCCAGGTGACATCCTGTCACGGTCCCATGCTTGAATTCACAAAGCTCCTGAGAGCGACCCATTCTTTCACAGATGTTTGTAGAAGCAGTCCGAATGAATAGCTGCTGGACTTTATACACACACGGTCGAGGAAATGATCAGAACACTTGAATTACGTGATCTGGAATGGTGAAATTTTTTATGCACATTGGTACATGACACATAAGAACCCTTGATTTTCCAAACATTTGAGGAAAACCTCATTAACCTTCAGGCTGTATCTGTTTTATATGAATCATGGTCTAAATGCTGTGATTTTGGGTCAACGGGTACATTCTGTAACTCGTGAGTGACTGCTCTTGCTGAACAGGGATTCTGCAGATAATCAGTGACTATGGAGCAAAGAGCAGAAGTCCGGATTTCCTAAAGGCAGCCAGAGGCTAAATTTGACTGCAGCCCAGGGTGGCCTGTTTGTTTAAATGAAGATAAGGAGTCAGATATCTAAGAAAAATACCTTAGCCAGACATATAAGGTTAAAAACATTTGTCTCACTTTTCAGCTGTAAAAGAGCCATGCAGCCTGGGACTGTTCTTATTTAAATAAAGAACATGTTATGTAGTGTTTTATTAGCCTTTGATTAAAGCTTACTGATAACTCTTATCAAGTAAGCTATTTCACTCAATAGGTCACTTTTTGACATAGTCAAATATTAGTTTCCTTAACGAGGCAGTAGGCTGACATCAGTGATAGAAATGTCCCTTTTCTCTAAGTTACATCAAGGCAGGTCAGTTTGCAATGACTTTTACATTGAAATGTGTTCTTTCTGCATGTTTCCCTGATTAAGATTAACGGCTCATTAAGAGGTGTTTCCCTTGATCACAGGTGAATCAGTTACTTTAATTAGTCTGGGTTGAATTAGAGCCACACGTAAAACATTGCAAGACTATTGTACTGAGGACAGCACTGTTATATTCTGTTGTGGGACGGGCTTAACAAGGCTGCCCAGGTGTAGAACCAGGGTCCATGAACTTGTGGCGACTGGTCAGCCTTATGTTATAGTACTGAACAGAACCGAACTCTGCTTTAGAGACTCCTGCTGCCGTCTGGAACAAGCTTTACACATCATAGCTCCAGTTATCCACTAACAGACAGTACAAGGCTCATGTTGTCTTTTTTGATACTATCCTATCAATTGTACTTTTTGCAGAATATACCAGAACAAATAACATCGGCGTGTTACGGATGAGTATACGACATTTTAAGTAAAGTACATCAACTGAAAACATGTCAGTGGAACATTTTTGGGCAAGACGCTACATTCTTATGACTAGAAAAGCTCTACAAGTAAGCAGTCTATGTAATTTCTATCTGGCCTGTAATTGTAATGAAACTAAAATAAATCTGAATGCGACTTTCAAATTTGCAATAACTGAAATGATTTGGACTGTAAAATGGAAGGAAAAGAATATTTTTTTTTTCCAAACAAACACCTGAAACATTTGAAATGTATTTGAATTCATACACCAGAGTGAACATTTCATAAATTTCATTTAATAACCACTTTGCGCTGGAACTGTTTTGGGACATGTGTAAACTAGCTTTACCTGTTGTACTCTGCAAAATAGCTCAAGTGTGATCAGACCGGATGGGGAGCTTCTCTAAAGTCTTCCTAAGAACTGTCACTTGGCTACGTTTACAGTTGTTGATGTGTTTTAGGTTTTGCTCCAGGATTGCCTTCTATTTAGCTCCTTCTGTCCACGCTGACCAGCTTCCATGTTCCTACTTAAGAAAAACATCCCAACAGCATGATGCTGCCACCGCAGTGTTTCGCAGTGGGGATAGGATTTTGTGCCACTTAACCGGTTTTGCGAATTGGCCCCAAAAAACAAAACAAACAATTGGGCTTATCCAACCAGAGCAACTTTTCAGAATGAAGATGATTTCCACATAACTGTCACGTGTTAGCTGTACTGCAAAGAGGACTTCTTATGGCTTTTTCTCAACAATGGGTGAAACATTGTCAATCATCAATGAATTTAGGTGGACAGCGATGTCTCGGTAGGTCTGCATATGCCATAGTGCTTCGACTTTGGATGGGCTGAACAGAGCTTTGTAAGATGATATGAAGGCTGGGGAGATTGTTTTAGAAACAGCTTCTGCTTCAAAATCCTCCACAACCCTATCTTCAACCTGTCCTCCTTATCCCTATGTCTTTATGATGACCTACCTCTGAGGCCTTCACGTAACAGCTGTAAATATAGTGAGATTACATTACATGCAGGTGGACCCTTCACTAATTAGGTCACTTCTGAAGCCACTTGGCGATACAGTTTTATTTGAGGGAATCAGTAAATGGGGCAATCTGTATTACAATTTAATTTGAGTTCTCTATTGAATAAAAGTATAAAAAAAGTTATACTGAAAAAAAATATGTCTCTTATTAAACAGCAGTTTCCCTAAAATGATCCTGAAATAAGTGTATTAATTCCAGAAAAAACTCTCACACAGCTTGGGTTTTTCCATCCTTATGGGGAGTTTTCATTGACTTACATTAATTTTTCATTCAGTTGTATGTCCCAACCCTGACCCTAACTACTACTAGCACATACCTAACCTAAACCTAATTCACAACTTCGTCTTAAGCCTAACCCAACACGTTTTCCCCCATGGGGACCAGCGGGTCCTCACAATGTAGTTTATTTTCACAAAATGGACCTCATCATGTAACAAACACACACATGTAGTGTCTTCCTATCCTTACAGGGACATTTATTGACCTCCATTCATTGTTATAGCCTGACCCTGATCTTAAATCACCCTTTCCAGTACATACCTAACCCTAAAGACAATTCATATCTTAGTCCTAAATCTAACCATGAACCCATATAACCCATTGTTCTTTGTGTGAATCAGGTAAAATGTTCACACAATGGTGTTCTGTCAGGGATTGATCCACACAAGGTTAGACAGACATTCACACACACAATTGAAATTCATTAAGAGGAACAGAAGGAAGCTCGTGTTAGTATTTAGCCACACCTCTCTGTTGTAAAACTTCGTGCTGTTGATGCAGTGAGTAGTTTCACTCTGAGTCACACACATTCACAGGACAGGTTTTTCACATTCAGTTCAGGTGCCACAATCTGTAGTCTGGAACAGGTCACTAATTAACAAATGTGTCATTGTTTACTGGTTATGAAAGCGTGTTCCCAAGGAGGACGACAAAAATGTTCCATTTGGGTGAAATATCTTTATTTTATTCCATGTGATAGACCTACAATTGTGTTTCATTAACTCTCCTTTTTATACATAAGATAATAGTACATTATTCACACAAACGTTGCTAAACACGAGTAGACATCATATTTCAAATAGACAGACACAATTCAGAATAGGACAAAGCTGAGTATTTAGTCAGTGACAAGTAATAGAAGAGCTGGTCAAGATAAACTGTTTGTTCGTGAAGGAAATAAAATACTCAAACCTTCGAGCCCATTTTAAAACGTCCGCATCCCCAAACAAGCAACATCAAACGACAAGTGTCTTTTGTTGTGCTCTGGCTAGTTCATTTTATTGTGTTAAGACTATGTGTGTGTAGAAGCGTCGCTGACTGTACCTGTGACTGTAAGCTAAGCTACAGAGTGCACAGGGAGAGAAAAGCCTTGCCACGTAAAGATGCCACCTTAACGTGGAGCTCTAGCGGACACGCACACAATAAATAAAGTAAACTTCCAACATGCGTGGCAGCGTCTGTACTTTTGGTCAAGCTCAGGAAGGTCATCTGTAAGTCCAAGTTACAAAATAAATAAAAAGGCATAAAACCAAAGGTCCTCCGCAGGCAATAACTACACAATAAAGGACGCTGCAACTAACTTCTCTGCACTTTTTCTGTTTACAGCGAGGCTGTTAGTAAGCTTTAGCCGTGTCTGAGGGCGTCAACCAAACAGCTCTACAAAGACAACTAGTGAAGCCATGAACCAGTAAACAGGCTCCTCTGATAATTTACAATATTGTGGCTTGATTCAGTGCACAACATGGTGAACAAACAAGCAAGGCATCTGTGTTCTTATCCATATAAATCCTGCATGGTGAGCATGCTGCATGTTCTTATAATAGTGTCATCAGCACAACACAAACTATCGATGACATGGAGGCAACCTCACATTGCGACCAAACTCCCACCAGTATCTTCCTCAGATGTGTTAGTATAGGCAGTAAATTTAACATTGATAGCTGATAAGAGTTTTAATGCAGAGTTTAGGGCTAGTGACCTAAATAATTCCCTTTGATGAAACGCCCTTGTTACTTTTTACTCATCCTATTGCAGCACTGTTTTTAAATATGTACTGAAATTATACTAATTTGGTCACAACTGATATATTTGGCAGCTTATCTCTTAGGAAGCAGGTATAAGTGACAGAGAAAACAGCTCCACGTATCTCCTGTAACATAAGCCTAACTTTAGTCACATTTATCAACGTGGCTTTAGATGATGCAAGATTATGTTTCTACTTCCTCAAAATGTGAGAGAAAGTATGAGAAATGAGCCGTCTGAGATAAAACTGTTTGTTCTTAAAATAAAAAGGGGCTGAAACTTAAACCTCGCAGTCATTTACATATTCCAAAGAAAGTTAACTTTACAACAACAAGAGAAACAGCACTAAGATCCTGGACTGTGCATAAACTCAAGAGCGGTTAGCTATGTCAGTCTGCAGTCCTATATAATGCCATGCAACTGGATGAAAATCTGAACATGTTTAACTTATTTGTTTCTGAACTATTTTCCCCAAGATAATCAGATTCAATACAGTAATGCACATCCACACGGTTACTTTGAAAAGTCACTGAGTTGAGAAGGGAAGGAAAACAAAAAAAATGATAGGTGCTCCATCCCAGTGGCAAGTTGCCATGGGTGGAGAGTGGCCACTGAGAGACAAGCTGTTGTTGGGGAGGAAACAGGCTTGGTGGGGCTGAGATGTACTAGCATGAACAGCTGCTCTCGGTTACAGTCATCTCTGGCTGTTTCTCCAATTTGATGTCGATCACTGAGAGAAGTTGAGTTAAGCAATAATGGCTTTGAATTTCTCAAGAGCAACGTTTATGACAACAGAGAGCTTTCTGGTGCCTGAATGGAAGCTGGTGAGTTTATCTGATCCCACCTGTGGTTTTTAAACACCGCCCATTTCTTTGGACCAGTACACATTGTATAATTTTGCTTGTGTCCTGTGTCACTGCGGTACTAAGTTTGCCCCTGAAAGGAGAGGGTTAAAAATGTACTTTCAGAGTAAAGCTCGTAGATACTCTTCAAAATAAGAGTCCTCTTTTAAATGCAATGATACAACTGAAGAAGTACCTAAATTCCTAATTGGTTTTTTGAAGGCTTTCAAAAATAAAGGTAACAAAATAAGATAGTATTCTATAAACTGGTTAATTACTAGAACAGGTTTCAAACACCTAATGGGGCCTAAACCAGCGTTTTTGATTAAAAATCACCAGTTTAGCCTTTAAAAATAAAGTTTATACATTCTATTCAAAATAAAACTGCAAAACCAAGTATTCCACATCACTGATGGACCTAAACATGACTGGGGAAAAAAAACATAAAGCTCACAGAAACTTTTCAAAATAATATAAAATACAGCATTTTAGGCCCAAATCTGCAAGAAAACGTTGGGTGTTACCCACTAAGGCACATCCATACATCATAACTTACACTTTCTGAGTTTTTTTTTTTTATGTTTTCCAAACAAACTACATTTTAATTTAGACTAGAAGATTACGATTCATAACCATGCTGGAATAAAAAACAACACACTCACTATGAGTAAATATCAGTGATCTAAGTGAAAGCTTTTAACAGCAGCCTTAAACTGCAACAGCAAATTATCAGTTTAGGGTTTGTAGCGCCACATCTGAGAACAGAAATAAGCTGCTCATCACCACTTTCCCCCAAAAATACAGGATATCACTTATAAAGATGGCAAGATTTTCTGTGAAAAATAACATGAAAAGGATACTGTCCTCTTTGCTTTTCTCTGGTGTGCTGTCCATCCCGGGCAAGGCCGCAGCAACACGTCGGAAAAGCTACGAAATAGAGTGAAGTAGTTAATAAACCACAGTTTTAAAACAAGTCCTACTGCAATCATATCTGAAACAAGATACTGTCAAAGTCTTATAATGATTGAAACTAAATTCAATAAATCATTTGTCTTAACGATGAAGGAAAAAAGCCCATTCTCAATCACTCATGTTGCTCTTTGATATTTAGAAGATTTTGTACAAACAGCTGACACTTTTCCCTAAACAGCAACAACTCTAACTTTACAGGCTTTTAAAACAAATAAAAACTACAAACATTAGTTGGATTTCACCTAATTTCTGTGTATTTTTAGAGAATCTGCTGCTAAATAAAGATAAAAGAGTTTTATGTTTTCTTAACTGTCAAACTTTGATCATAGCCACGTTTTTTATGTCAATTGTTTATTGAATAATAAAGTGTTAACAACACATATACATTACCATTAGGTTCTATTCTAAAGTGCTTTTGTGCACAGATCACATGTGAATAGCTCCTAAACACATCAGACAGCAGGTTTACTAAAAATATGGTGACAAATGTGACATTGTTTAAACTCTAGGCAACTCTTCACTTTGCATTTTAATAAGCAACACCACACCAGCAGCATTAATACAGAACACTGAAGCTATTTCTGGATGCTAACCGCTACTAAGCACACATTCAAACACTTAGGATGTTGTGTGAAACAGTTTAATTTTAAATTTATAGATTTAGAAAACTCTTTGATTAAAAGGAGTATTTTATTTTGAGGATTAGGAACGTTTATCCAAAATATGACCCAAATTGACATAAACTAAAGAAAGTTAAAGGACATTATCATCGATAAATCAACTTAGAAGAAAGCGTGCTCTAATATGTGAACACCTTAAACTATTTCTACTCCACACATCTTCCTAGACTTTTGGAAAATTGCGTTTCCTTTTTACAAAAATACAGCTGAAACCACATGTTTACATTCATTGTGAATAAATCCCCTCACTGACTTTAATTTCCGGGTTTAGGTGAGTTAGAACTGCTACATTTATTTCTTTTTGCCATACACCAGAAGAGCAAGTGAGATCTTATGCTACTTTCATACATTCAGAACTTTACACACATTTAAACGATGGCTTTTTAAAACTCATTTTAATTTACAACATTTAACTTTATCGCAGGCACATTTTAAGACAACACCTCGGTGTTGCTCCCTTGTGTGACATCACTAGAAAATCTAAATAAATCAGCCAATATATCAGGAAGAGAACTGTGCAGCAGAGGTTAAAGTGTTTTTGGGCAGACTGTACTTAAACCCAAAGCATCTTTTGTAGATGGTGGCTGAAATGCCACTCTGTAAGGAAGAAGCCATTACCCCAAAAGCAACATAAGAAAATAGCCAGATAACAGCATCTATTAAAGTAATGACTTAATTTCTGGAGAAGTTTTATGTGGTCTGATGAAACTAAAATTAAAGTGTTTGCTATGATGACCATCGTTACATTTGAAAGGAAAAGGGGGAAGTTAGGTGGTGGTAACATCATGTTCTGGGGATTTTTGGCTGCAGGAGGGAATTGGACATACTGAAACTACGTCAGTCATGACGTTAAAGTTTGGGCATAAAAATAAGTATTTGATATGGACAATGACCCTAAGCATACAACAAAAATAAGGTGCAAAGCAGCTTAAAAACAACAAGGTCAATGTTTTGCATTGGTCATCACAAAGCCCTGAACTCTGTCCCTTAGAAAGTTTGTGCAAAAGGTTTGTGTGAGCAAGGTGGCCTACAAATCAGATTTACAGGTCCTTCTCAAAATATTAGCATATTGTGATAAAGTTCATTATTTTCCATAATGTCATGATGAAAATTTAACATTCATATATTTTAGATTCATTGCACACTAACTGAAATATTTCAGGTCTTTTATTGTCTTAATACAGATGATTGTGGCATACAGCTCATGAAAACCCAAAATTCCTATCTCACAAAATTAGCATATTTCATCCGACCAATAAAAGAAAAGTGTTTTTAATACAAAAAACGTCAACCTTCAAATAATCATGTACAGTTATGCACTCAATACTTGGTCGGGAATCCTTTTGCAGAAATGACTGCTTCAATGTGGCGTGGCATGGAGGCAATCAGCCTGTGGCACTGCTGAGGTCTTATGGAGGCCCGGGATGCTTCGATAGCGGCCTTTAGCTCATCCAGAGTGTTGGGTCTTGAGTCTCTCAACGTTCTCTTCACAATATCCCACAGATTCTCTATGGGGTTCAGGTCAGGAGAGTTGGCAGGCCAATTGAGCACAGTGATACCATGGTCAGTAAACCATTTACCAGTGGTTTTAGCACTGTGAGCAGGTGCCAGGTCGTGCTGAAAAATGAAATCTTCATCTCCATAAAGCTTTTCAGCAGATGGAAGCATGAAGTGCTCCAAAATCTCCTGATAGCTAGCTGCATTGACCCTGCCCTTGATAAAACACAGTGGACCAACACCAGCAGCTGACACGGCACCCCAGACCATCACTGACTGTGGGTACTTGACACTGGACTTCTGGCATTTTGGCATTTCCTTCTCCCCAGTCTTCCTCCAGACTCTGGCACCTTGATTTCTGAATGACATGCAGAATTTGCTTTCATCTGAAAAAAGTACTTTGGACCACTGAGCAACAGTGCAGTGCTGCTTCTCTGTAGCCCAGGTCTGGGGAATGCGGCACCTGTAGCCCATTTCCTGCACACGCCTGTGCACGGTGGCTCTGGATGTTTCTACTCCAGACTCAGTCCACTGCTTCCGCAGGTCCCCCAAGGTCTGGAATCGGACCTTCTCCACAATCTTCCTCAGGGTCCGGTCACCTCTTCTCGTTGTGCAGCGTTTTCTGCCACACTTTTTCCTTCCCACAGACTTCCCACTGAGGTGCCTTGATACAGCACTCTGGGAACAGCCTATTCGTTCAGAAATTTCTTTCTGTGTCTTACCCTCTTGCTTGAGGGTGTCAATAGTGGCCTTCTGGACAGCAGTCAGGTCGGCAGTCTTACCCATGATTGGGGTTTTGAGTGATGAACCAGGCTGGGAGTTTTAAAGGCCTCAGGAATCTTTTGCAGGTGTTTAGAGTTAACTTGTTGATTCAGATGATTAGGTTCATAGCTCGTTTAGAGACCCTTTTAATGATATGCTAATTTTGTGAGATAGGAATTTTGTGTTTTCATGAGCTGTATGCCAAAATCATCCGTATTAAGACAATAAAAGACCTGAAATATTTCAGTTAGTGTGCAATGAATCTAAAATATATGAATGTTAAATTTTCATCATGACATTATGGAAAATAATGAACTTTATCACAATATGCTAATATTTTGAGAAGGACCTGTATTTACAGTCTATCAGGAGGAATGGGCCTGATCTCCAGCAAACTACTGTGAGAAGCTTCTGGAAAGAGACCCAAAACCTTTGACTCACATCAGAGTTTTTAGGCAATTCTATCAAATACTGTGGAAATGCATGTAGACCTCTGAATTTGAAGAAAGTTCAAAATAAATAACTTAAAAATTCTCAAATTTTTGCATTTAGTAAACAGAAGTAATTTCCTTAGGGACCTAAAACAGGAAACGCTTAGTCTAAATTAACATCAGAAAGTAGGAAAAAGTAATGTTCTGTTTATTTACAGAAAACATCTGGTTTTAGCTGTATTTAGAATGGTGCCTGTTTTTACTGGAGAGTCAAACACGCAAAAATATCTGTGCACCTGTGTGGAATAAGAAAAATGATAGTAGAACATCTAAAAGCAAAACATGTCAGAGGGAGAAGACAACAGATACAAAGTGATACGTTTTGCATGACAAGACAAGGACCAGCCAAGAAGTGGCATAAGAGGGAAACAGTGAAGGGAGAAGTTAAATGTTGATAATGAAAGCAGAACAAGTCTGAAGAAACAGATATGCTACCTGTTTGACATTGTAGCCAGTCTTTGCGCTGGTTTCAATGAACATGACATTCAGTTCCTTAGCTCTCTGCTCGCCCTCCTCCGTGGTGATCTGTCTGCTCCAGCAGAAGCAGAGGTGGGGAGATGGACGAAGAGAAAGATATGGAAAGAAACATTGCAAAGAGGAAGAACCAAAAGGAGAAGAAAGGAAGAAGAGCTCAACATAAGGAATTAGTTTACAACTGGGACAGAAACAGACAAAAGAAGTGAAGCTGCTGTGTTAAAGACCAAAGAGCAGAAAATCGATTCCGTGATTCAAAAGTCAAACAATTAAAGCATAAACCAAAGGAAAACATGGAGGGTTTCACATCATGGATATCACAGGCTGGTTTCCACAGCCTATAATACATTATGACCCGTGCTGTAAATAACAGTGTCAGAGTTACACCTGCAGCTGCTGAACACCAACCTGCTTGACGTTATAACCCGCCTTGGCACTGGTCTCTATGTACATCACATTGAGCTCACGTGCTTTCCTCTCTGCCGCCTCAACAGAAACTTGCCTGCCATGGTTCCAGGGAGAAAAAAGGGGGTGCAAAAATACGGTGGAGAGGAGTGTTGAGGGATAAACATGCAAAAGAAAAATCAAAATCAAAATGACAAAACACAAATAAACAAAAACAGACCAAACTGGAAAATCATAAGTACGACAATGAAAAAAACTAAAGGGATTAACAGAACCAGTAATAAAAAGGCAACAATGAAGCTAAAACAACTGGGTGAGGACGCACTGAAGGGAAGAATGCAGGGATCCCAGGCTTTGGCAGACTTCATATACTGCAACACTCAACACCTCCAATTATCTTATCTACTATACAGGTGGCTCTCAAAAAAGGTTTATTCTAATTAGAAAGTACTTTTTCCAGTAATTAAGTTCAACAAGTAAAACTTATACATTTTACAGATACTTTACACACAGAGAGATACAATTCAAGCGTATGCCTCAGTTAGTTTTGATGAGTATGGTGTACAGCTCATAAGAAAACCGCAATTTGTTTTTCTTTCATAAAACTACATAAGAACAATTTTTTATATAAAAATGTTATGTTTCATAACAGTCATAACTAAGCAGACAGTCAGTGAAACAGGATAAGCCACCAAAGGCAATTTTTAAAACTGTCAGTATCCAAACATATTAATGGAAAGTTGAGTGGAAGGAAAAAGTGTGGTAGAAAAAGGTGCACAAGCAACACAGATAACCCCAACATTAAGGAAAATGTTAAGCAAAGCCCACCGAAAGAGGGATATTCACCCTGTAGTCAGTGCTTCAAGACATCACTAGGGTTGTCACCGTACAAAAATTTCAAACGTGAAACCGATGCTTAGAAAAATACTCAATACTATTTTTTGAAGGCACAGGGTTCTTTCTAGTTAAGAGCAAACATTAAGATTATTTACAATGTGATTTAATAAGATCATTTACTTTCCAAATTAGCTTAGAAACAAAAAATAGAAAAATAAGTATATAATTTAAAAGTGTCACTCCCCTGTTTGTTTAAACAGTAGAAAAAAAAAAAACCACTTTGCTCTTGATACAAATAAAATTTTACTATTAAGAGACAAAATAAAGGATCATTCTATACCAAGATACATTGTGTTTCAAAATGAGCCTGAATTTGGTGCATAGAAAACATACTTCTTTTTTTACAGTGTAAACAAGGATCTGGTCCATATAAATGTATTCAGCAGCAGCCCTGTACAATTTCTGACTTAGTAATTTAGCTGAATATTTTCTTTAGTGATGAACTACAGCAGCAGAGTAGGTTGCTACAGGTTCCTTCTTGTTTCGGCTCTAGCCGTGTTAAAATGAAAAATTTGCCTCCAATGCCTTTACAACTAACAGAGGAGTAATGGAGAGGGGCGCAGTGGTTGTGTAGCTTCACCATTTAGTAGCCGACTGAGCATTCAGTTTAATGTGCAGAAAGCACATGTCGACTGGGGAGCTCAGACTGACAGAATACTGCCAATAAACATTGTTTCTTTTTCTTCCTGTCCGTCTACCTCATTGGGAAAGTACCTCCGAACAAAGATTTTGTGTTTGTCTTGTCAGCTAAAGAGGTTAGTGTATGGTTTTTTTCTGGATGTATTCGCCATGTTAGCAGAGTTTAAAATTTCCAGAAGCAGCAGCTCATTGTTTTGGTTGCAGGGAGGGGAGAGGCTGAGTGTCTCTGTTATTGCAGCGCTGCTGCAGAAGAACGACAATTTGGGCAAATGTAGATTCAATAATTAATTTTTTTTGTATTGATTACATCGAAATATCGATTATTTTGACAACCCTAGACACCACACAAAGACATTCAGCACATGGGCTACAACTAACATATTCTGTCTGTTTAAGCCACTCCTGAAGCTTAATTTCTGTATTAATCTTTTTAGGGTTAGGGTTAGATTAAATTGTACTTATGTATTATTCTAGTTTTACGTTTCTAAGAAACTCAGTTTTGGTGTTTCAGTTACCTGTAAGCCTAAATCATCCAAATCAACATTAAATCAACATTTATTAAAGTGCACCTGTAGAATCATAAAAATACAATCTATGTATACTTTTCAGTTAAAAAGAGTAAATGAATGCTCATCACAACAATCAAGAATTCTCACGTGAATATGTACCTTTTATCTGCCAAGTCTGTTTTGTTTCCAACAAGCATAATAATTACATCACTTCCTCTCTCTGTCCTCACATCATCAATCCATTTCGAGGTTTGCTGGAAAGAATTAAGATCTGCAAATAAACACAAAGCAAAAAGTTACTGTTCACATTTGGTCCTGTAGGTCCAAAAGCCATTAGGCGTGCTCTAATACATATATTTAAAAGTGTGCATTTGCTGGGGTTTCAGTTCATGACAAAGATAGATCACATTATTCAAGCTGAAAGACGTGTTAATAAGCACAAATATTCTAGAGAGAAGGTTAAGGAGAGAAAATAAACACAGAAAGTTCTGAAAATATTGCAGATTTTAGGACAGAAACAGTTTCCTTCCAGTTGCTCTCGGCCCCAACAGGAAAGTTATAAGCACAGCCCTGACTCACTGGTGATGTCATAAACAACCACAGCAATGGTAGAGTCACGGATGTAGCTGGGAATTAGGCTACGAAAGCGCTCCTGTCCAGCAGTGTCCCAGAGCTGGAGCCGGACCTGAGGATTGAAATGTCGGGAGAAGAGGACAATAAGAGTAAAGAATAAAGGAAGGCAAGGGGAGAACAAGAAAGTGGAGAACAGGACAGATATCAAGGACTTGCAAGCAAATTAGCAAAGAAAAAAAGGCTTTTTATGGAGCAGCAGCACGGAATCATTAAGGTTCAGAAAGCTCTGAGATGATGATTGTTATGCATACAAGACACGTGAAAGTAAACCCTGCTGGATTATTCTTCAGGTGGTTTCAGGTAGTCTCAGCCCATGAAGGATGCTGATAGAAACTTATTCTATCAGCCTTATTTAAGACAGCTCAGGTGCTCCTGGATACTGTCAGAAGTTTTACTTTATAATCATCACAGCTGATGCAAACAGTCTTATCATGCTGCCTGAGAATGGCTTTGTATTCTGCTAAATGCTGGGATCTTTGCCCGTCCATGTCATAAGCGAAGGACAATGAGAGAGGCAAGGCCATGATACCTACTGGCTATGTCATAAACCACCACAGCAGCAGCTGAGTCGCGGATGTAACTGGGGATGAGGCTGCGGAAACGTTCTTGTCCGGCTGTATCCCAGAGCTGCAGCCGAATCTGTGGCCAGCCGTGATACAAATGTGTGGGGGCATTTCAAGATCAAGCCAGGGGAATGGAAAGGAAACAAAAATTTTTAAAAGTAACGATGGGAACTAAAAATGTGATCACATTTGCTAAAAATCAAAATGAATGACATAAATCTAGGACAGTGTAATACCAAAATGTGAAATTATGAGATGGAAATAAATGGTGACTACTAAACAAAAAGCAGATGCATGCTTATCTAGGAGTTTAAACTTTACTAGTGGGAATGATGAGATTGCAATAGAATAAACAGGGCTTACCGTGCGATCTTCTAGGTACATTGTTTTTGACAAAAAGTCAATACCAATTGTTGCCTGTAAGAAAAGCACTGTGTTCATTAGGTTCCAGTATCAACATGCTGCATACTGATCTATTATATGAAATTAATATATTTTTGACCCAACATGGTAGGTAAGCTACAGGCAGCATTCGGTATTATTAGAAATGTGTTAGCATGAGCACTGGTTTTCCACAATCCAATAATATTTTGCATATAAATATTTTATGTGGTTTCAGAGACTGATATTTTTCCTGCTATAGTTAAACACCCCACAATCCTGCACTGCATCACTATTACATGCCGAAACAATTACCACATGGCTAACCCTCTCTCCTCCATCTCCAGAAATACATACACAAATGGCAACAAGGTGAAAATAAACATCGGAAATTAATATCGGCCCAGTTTTACTGGACCGATATGTTACAAAATGACTAACATCGGTCGATACCAATGCTGATAATTTATTGTGCATTTAGGGCACTACAGTATATTGCATATATATTGTCATCATGTCAGTTTATGCAATATTAATATCCCAGAGGACAGTTTGGGGTGCAATAATTGTTGGCTAATATATTCCAAGTGTTATGAAGATGCATTTACATGCTAATGTAATATTTAGCCAGCTGGAAAGAGTCTAATGGCTTTAGATGCTTACATCGGATACAAATGACATTGCCTAAAATGCTAAAGGTCACAAGAAGTCAAGTCAAGTCAAGTATATTTATATAGTGCTTTTCAGCAAAAAGGCACTCAAAGCGCTGTACACGAGGAAAAACATTACAATGATACAGAAAAACTAATCAAATGACATTAATAATCCTTGGGGGTTTACTGGTAAGAGGTGGTTCTAATCCAATCTTTCTAATTAAGTCCTCTGTGTTAAGGAATTCATCCTGTGCTAGAAGATAAATGATAATATTAATCCTTGAGGTCGCTGGTATGAGGCAGCTGTGGTCCCATCATTCAAATAGTAACAGTCATGGGCGCTCACTGAAGTCTAAGTAGAGAAGCTGGGTCACTGGTAGGTCCAAACTTTTTAAATACTAATAATGTTTGGCTTTCACTGGTATGAAATTGTTGTAATACAATCCTTCTAAGAAATCTAAAAATATCTGGTCATTGGTGTAAAAACAGCTGTAGTAAAAATTTTCAAATACTAATAATATTTGGCTTTTGCTGGTAATCCTTTTCTTCTTGTTTGTTTTTTCTTTTGAAGGAAGAAACTTAAAAAAAATATGAATAAATTGATATTTATGTACAATTTCTATACAAAACACACAGCTGGGTTAGTAGTCTTTTCAAGGCTGGATCATGCAAGCTAATGAATTACACTGAATACCACTGAACAGCTCCAATCTATTAATGTTTATGAAACCACCTGTGGCACAGACCTCAAATGCCTGACTTAGACTGACGGTTTTTTCCAAGTACAGATAATCAGTAAAACATACAAATCATAAGAGTATTTCAGTTTTACCTGGTAAGTGTTGTCGAAACTGTCATACATAAACCTGGTGATGAGTGAGGTCTTCCCAACTGTATAGATAAACACAGCATTTCATATAGAATTAAGTGATACTTGAAAAATATAGACAGCAAAAAACAATGCCCAAACCATGCTGTTAAATTAGGGCCATACACATAATGTTTTAATGTATAATAGAAAACAAACAACAACAAAAAACAAAGTGACATCATTTGAGTAAATCCAGCACTGATGGGGAGTGAACTGCTGAACCTACACGCTGAGCTGGCAATAAGGGTGGAGCCACAACATTTGGAACATTTAAATGACTAAATTTGGGATAGATGGTTCGCAATACGACACTCCAAAGTTAAAGCAAACGAAATATTTCTAATATTAAGTTACGCTTGACAGCGTCTGCCCCAAAGGGCCAAGGAGGAAAGCCGGCGAGGAAAAGGCCGACTAGTCGGCACACGGTGGCCGACGTGGCTCTGTCAAATACTGCTAGCTAATTACTAGCTACGTGCTAATGGTACAAATAGATATACAAAAACTTTTTCACTGACTTATACAGAGACTTCTCGAGAGACAACAATTATTCCTCAAACAACTGTAAAACTCAAAAGTCTTACAAAGGCAGTAAACGTCATTGTTAAAACGGCGTCTTTGGCACAGTTAGCTAACAAACTGCTGCTAACAGAAGTATGCTAGCTACCATTAAACTAGTTGGACAGAGCAGAAAGCATTCGAGCCAAAACTAACTGCAGGATTGCTTCAGTTAGACAACACACTTTCCATTATTTAGCGCTAATTTAATCGACGCAACAAATCTGTTTTCATATTCTTTTATTGTTATTTTCACCAACTGTAAGGCTAGCTTAGCTTGCGACTGTAGCTACTCAATGACATCATCACCAGTGTATAAAAACAGAGAAGTTTAGAATTCTTTCCATCATATGTTCCCTCGGGCATTTTTGAATCGCTTTTACCCGTTTATTTATAATCAAATATCACTTTTAGTTGGTGATCATTTATAACTTTTCCCTGTCAACGAGTGAGGAGTCAACGCGAAGCTAGCTGGCAAGCTAATCTTCACACTTTCCACATTTCCTTAAATTTGACATTACCAGTTATTTAAATAGCATTGCTTACCACTCTGTTCACCCAGAAAGACCAACTTAAATTTCCGCAGAGGGTTGCCAAACTCTCCGCCCCCGGTCGTGGTTGACATTTTGTTAAAATATATACAGCTAAAGTAGCAGACTTGGCTAGTGATGTGATGTCTAGACTGGGGAGGACCAAATTGAGAGTCTTTATCCTGCACTAACTAGAGCTTTTGTTTTCTTAAACGCAGTGTAGTGAAATAGCGCAACCAAGAGGGAACGCTGGAGAGACACATTTCTTATTTATTCATTATTTTTGAATTTATTTCGAACGTACATACAAATAAAAGAAAGAAACCTGTCCACAGACATGCATAGAAGTAAAGCTTATATTTTCCGACTCTCTTCTAAATGCATTACAATAAGATTGTTGGAGCGGATATAGCTGTTTAAAATCATTAGAAAATATTTATCAAATAATAATTATGAAAGCATGTGGATAATTACATAATAATAATAATAGTCATGAACCATTAATTGTATTAAAAAAGAGTGCAGAGTACACAGCATTGTGAGATGAACACAATGGTTTATACCACAGCCCCTCATATTATAACTCCCTTCTCTCTCTATGAAGAGCTTATGAATATTGTTAGAATATATATTTTTATTGGCTTTATGAAGTTGTGCAGTATAAAAATATACTAAACCAAAAATATTTAACAATTTGGACTGCCAGAATAAAGTATTGGCGTCATCACGAAATCCTACTTTATGTATACTTCTCACAGCACATTTTTGGAGTATAAAGAGAGGGATGTAGTAAACTTGTATAGCTATTGCCCCAAATTTCTACAGAGTAGATTAAGTAAGACTAAATGAATGCGCATTACAATAATCACAGTGTATTATATTCCAAGAAGCATTTAACCTCTTTTACAATTAAAATACTGTTAGAAATTTTACTTTGTATGTGTCTGATGTGTGGTTTCCAGTATCACAATCTTCTAAATTCAGTTGAATTTGTGGGCAGAGCTGAAAAGGAGCGTGAGAAAGGTGCTCTACAAACATGACTCGGTTACACAGTTCTGTCAGGAGGAATGGGCCAAAACTCCAGCAAACTATCATGAGAGACTTGTCAAGGACACCCAGAACGTTTGAGCCAAGTCTCAGATTAAAGGTCAATTCTACCAAATACTATAGAAATATATGCACTGAACAAAATAACACAAGCGTTCCAAAAAAACCGTCATTATTCTTGCATTTAGCAAATACAAATCATTTTGATAATCATAACTGACCTAAAACAGGAAAATTTAGTCAGATTTAATCTCAGACAGTAAGGAAAAATGTTTTTGTAGTGTTTGTAAATATCTGGTTTCACCTGAGTGCAATTTAATATAAAGACTAAACCTATTCATCTCAAGCTGTAGTTTTTAACCTGTGTCCTTTCTTTTTGTTAGTTTAAACTGTTTTATTTTTTATTTCTATAATTAAGTAGTTTAATGCAAAATAACAATTTCAAATGACACATTGAACAACATAAGGACAAAAGAGTGTATTTGTTTATTTGTCTGTAAAGAGTAGCAAGTATTGCGAAGACATTCATCCCATAACTGCAGGTTTATTAACTGCTCTAACAACACAAAAATCCACATCAATAACAAATTGAGCTAAGCATTTTCACTTTATAGAATGTGCATAAAGGTCTCCACTATACTAAGGGACATTTGACAATTGTCCCGTACATTTTAGATATAATGACATTCAGAAAAAAGTTACATGTAGTTATTCTGTAATTGTGCATTGAGTGTAATTTACAGTAAAAAATAACATATACATGGAAAATAGGAACATTGTTGTGTTTGCATGAAACAATTCTGTGTGTGTTCTTCATTGGTGATGAGTTCCTTGGTTTTCCCAGTTGATTTTCCTTTTTTATGCCTCCACAGGATCAACTATGACATCCGTTCTGTGAATTAAGTGGATACCAACATCATATGCAGAAGAAATGTACAAAATCTCTATTTTGGAACATGGAAATATAAATTTTGGCCATGTGTAAAACAAGATGTGGGCTATTTTTTTGCATATATTTTATTTGGGTAGTTTATTTAATGCATATAATGCTGTTGCAAATCATCTAAATTTAGTATATCTTCTGGTATGAACATCTTAAACAATCATCTGTAAGAAGCGCAAAGATCACATTAGAAATAAGTTTTTAATGTGATGCAAATTTGTTTTGAAACATTTTAATGCATCATAGAGGCTTTTTTGATATTCTGGTGTTGAAATGATCATGACTCTTGAATAGTGACCACTTAAAACACATTGAACTGGAGTTGAATTCACCTGTGATAAATAGATTTTTAATCCAATCGGCTGTGGTTAATAAAACACCCGTTACAAATTACAAAAGAAAGCAGGAACATGCCCCTAATTTTGCTTTCACACGAGAACTGAGTTGCCAAGAGAGTTTTTGTACTTACACTTCTGCTCAATGTACCACGACGACATGCAGTAAGGACAAAAAGTGGAAAATGATCACATTAGTCGTCACAGTAAACATTTGATTGGCTATTCGGTGTAAAACAAGTCACTAACCTGCTGGTTTTGGGGACATCAGAGTTAAAGGAAGCTCCACAACAACGTCACTGAAATTGAAAAGTTTTATTGTTAGAAAAATGCTTAAATGTGATCTATTAGAAGAAAACAAATGAGGGAAATCATTTACCTTCCTGTCAGGCCACCCAGCAAGCTTTTGTAAGAGAGAAACAATGAAGGAGATTGAGCAACCAGGAAAGGGTTGTTTTTTAACATTTTGTCTCAATGTATAAAAGAATATTGAGTTCCTCTTCAGTGTTCAGTGAAGCCTTACCCTCCTCCAGACGCCGTTACAGCAATTTTGACTTTGTAGTGGACGATGATTCCCTGTATCTCCTTGTCCCCTTGACTCCTGCCAGGAGACAGGAATAGTTACCTTTTTAGAGCTTGAGGATTTATGTTAAGTGGATGAGACGGTGTGTAGTTGCATCAGTGCCACTTATTAAGAGGATGAAAACCTGTCCTGAACACACTGTAAGCTCTTTGGTTCAGTGAGAAAGTAGATTTATCTTACAGCGTCGTTGATGCCAAGTTGGTGTCCTCGTCTTTCAGCTTTCCATCTACGGCAAGCCCTCGTTTTTCCTTGTTGTTGGACAGCATTGGGGTAACTTGAAAGGACTTCTCAAAAGTAGAGTTTGCAGCTATATTCTCTCTGCGTGTTAAAGAGGAAATAAATGAACGACAATGCATATTTATCTGTTTGTTTGGTAATCATGAAGTGGAAACACAATTATTTAGTCTACTGTAACATTAATAGATGTAATAGATGTATTTGTAACATATCAGTGAATGAGTCTATGAAATTAGCTTGGCTGCCTTAGATAGATACGTTTTCTAATTCACATTATGAACTGAATTTAGTTGCATTGTACTAGAATTTGAATCTGTCTATATCACTGGATATAGACAGATTCATGTGGCACCAACTAACAACATTTATTGTCAGTTGGTGCTACATAAAGAAATTTAATTAAATAATAGAATTGAATTAGATTTTTATACGTTTAATTCATATGTCTAGTCATTAAGCCTAATTGAAAATGTATAAACCTTACACAAACTCCTCGGAGCAGACCTCCTTGGTGTAAGTGTCAGATGAGTAGAGGACAACATTTGTTAACTGATCCACTGAGAACAAACAAACAAAACAATGTTTTATTGTCATTTATGTACTTCTTTTTTGTTTCTTCACCCTGCACCAGTTAAAAGTATCAATTTGATTAGCTTTGTGGTTTTTCTTACCAGAGACTTTGATTTTCTTTATAGTCTTTGAGGTTTCGTTGTTGATTTTCACACTGACATTGATCGGGTCTCCATGGTAGTAAATCTTAAAGACAGCAGTAATGTTTTTTTGGAGTTATTCACTTAAAGCATTCAATTTTCAGAATGCTAAACACTTTGGCATAAGAATTTTAGTGTACCTCTTTTTCAAGAGATGCCTCCAAGTGAATCGGTTTGTCGCTCATCATAAACTGTTTGGAGAGTTCGACCTTTGGTCCGGCTTTGTTAGTCGGTGCGAACTGTATTTTACGAATCATCAAGCGGCAGGTGTCCCTGAGGCAAGAGTAGGTACGTACACAGCCAAGTGTGGGCCAATACATTTATTTTGTTGCATGTTCAGGATGAAATATATGATCACCAGTGGGCAGACTTACTTTTTTTCAATTACTTCATCTGGATTGCTTGCTTCATTGGCAATGTATGCTTTGACCTCAAAATCCACTCCACAGGCCTGCAACAAAGCATAGTCTGTTTACATCATAAGGTCACACATTTAAATAGAAGTTAAATAAAACAAAAAAAATGGCTGCTAATGGTACCTTGCCGTCATCTTTTGGCCCTGGGTGTAAAGAGACTGAGCATGGTAGATTTGTTGGCATCTGAAATAAGCAGGGATGGAAACAGAGCAGATTATGAATGACAAAAATAAAAAGTCATTCAGTTCTGTGTCCAATTAACTTTGCTACCTGGAAAGAGAAGGGACACCCTTGCTCGCCAACTTTTTTCAGGAGGGATTCCTGCATTGGTGTCTTAGTTGGATTTCCATCTGCAGGTGGATACACCTGAACTTTCTTCATCCAGATGTCTCTCCTGAAGGAGAGTCCGATAACATCCAGGTCGTCACTTCCATAGCGGAAGGCACAGGCGAGGTAGACAAATACTGCAATGGAAAATCATGATGATGATTCCATGTTTGTTAAATGCACGGATTATAACTAATGGTAGCTGCCCCCAGCAACCCAGACAGACACACTGGGCAAGGCTGTTTAAATTGTGTACATTGTGTTTCTTTATTCATGCAACATTCTATTCTATTCTATTCTATTTTAATATTTGTAAGCAAAATAATAATACCTTTTCTGCCATTAAGACCAGAGGGGTCCACCTTAACTATCCCATCTGCAAAAAGAAGAATACATTATTTTAGTTAAATTTCAAAGGAATGCATACATGCATATAAGCCCAAAATTATTTATACTCCCCGTCATATTTAAGTATAAAGTTATCTTTTAATTTTACCAACATGTTTCACCTGACTGGAAATAATATTACAGTTTTTGATTTGCCCAACCAGAGTCCCTATTTGAATCTGATAGAGAAGCTGTGGAGGTGACAAAAGATGAGGGTGACGGCAAGGAGACTTTCCAGACTTGGAGTTCATCACCAAAGATAAAAAAATCAAAATACCAATGGAAACATGCAAAAGCTGTTCAGAAATTATAAGTAGGGTATGGATTGCTGTAACGTCAACGGTGATTTTTCCATTGATTATTGAAATGACTGCATGTAGAATTTGAGCTTCAATATTTTAATAAAATGTAAATGAAAGGATTTTCAAAATGTATACTCCTTTTAATTAATACTATTATCTTTTAAGAGATGCGTCTGTCAAATAGTAGCAGTCAAAAATTTAAATTAAATGAGAATAATTAAACATCTAAATTTCCCTGGGTTATGAATAATTCTGGGCTTAACCATAAATCCCCTCCCGCAATACACACCAACCACTTCGACAGAATCCACATGGTCCACAAAATCTCTCCTCCCCAAGTACAAGGCAATCTAAGACAAACCAGTAAAAACAGTCAGTCCTCAGCCAAGGTTCCCAAACATTGGAGGTTTTAACTTTGGGAGCTGGAAGAAAGAACGATAACAATGATGCTGGTCTGAACCCAAAGGGTGTCCCATGATGACTATTTTTAGGCCACTTACGCTTCCATTCCCACTGGTCTTCTTAAACACTCTGAAAAGAAAGACAATATGGGAAAAAGGGAGCCAGACATTTATTGCAAACTTTAATTATTATTAGTTTATTAGGCTTGCAAAATATGTAAGAAACAAAGCCAGATTGTCCAAGTCCACACGAGCTTCTCCTTGATGTGTTTACTTCCTTGCATTCCAGCCAGTACGTTATTGACTTCAGTGTTATAGTAATTTGAATGAAAGGTGTTGTCATCGCTGATTAGAGAAAAAACTTCCACATTATCCACCACCCACCCCACTCTCCCAATAATAGATTCTCTTAGATAGAAGCTAGAAGCTTTAAATGCTTTGCTCAATTATAGCTATAGAAGGTACTTTCTTCCAACTATTTTTATACTTAACACCAGACAAAAAGAAATTGTATATAAAATAAAAAAAATGAAAGATCTCTGAAGTTCATTGGTTTGCTGGCTCAACCCAGAAGTCTTCTGCAGTAAGATCAATCTCTTTGCTCTGTGCATATGCCGTAAACAACAACGTAATCCTCTGGTTGTGTTTGCCACTTTCATGTATTTGCCAAGTAATCCTGCTTAATCCCTCAAATTGTCTTGTAAATCTCTCTTCCAAGATTAAATCCACATGATCTACTTTAATAAGGGTTTATCTATATCCTGGATAAATGATTAAAGAAGGGAAAAATAACGAAAATGTTACAGGATGTCAATATGTTACTGTTAAACCAGTTATTGTTCTTGTAAAGGAATTTTCACTTTAATCCTGAGTTAGCTGTATTTTTGAATGAACAATGAAGAAACAGACTAAACATCTAAATTCAACTTTTTTATATCGAAATAAACCCTAAGTAATTGTTAATCCTTGCATGTACACATAAACATAAGCAAATAGAGAAATTTTACTAAAAAATGTTTGTTTTTATATCTACAATCTAAAGCATTTGTCTGAATTTCAGAGCTTTTTGGTCCTTTTTAGTAGATTAATAGATAATTGACTTACTTTGACATGATGGCAGCAGATGGAGATCCTGTCTACAATGAATAAAGATGAAGTGGTTTGGTTATAAAAATGTGCAACACAAGATCTTCAAAAACGTTTCATTATATTCTTAAAAGCTTTAATATAGATTGATCATTGTTCTAGTTTTAGTCTTATAAAATAACCCAGACAATGACTTCTCCTTGGCATGATCTTAAGCATCGGCTCCTACCTTGTAAAGACGCTCACACCTGTTTTCTCATCTCATAAAATCAAATTTAACTCATCAAAAGCCCAACGTCTGAATTTGGACCTATTTGTGTCTCGATCTTTGTCTTGAAAGGCAAAGAAGCTGACTTACCGTGTCCTCGGTTCTAATCCGTCACAGTTGATGGAGAGAGAGTGCCAATCACTGCCTTCTGTTTTGCTTTTATACAGTGACCCCCGCCAACCTTGGAGCCCTCTCTTCAGCTTAAGGGCGGCTGTTGTGGAGAAAATCTGATTAATTCATTATAACACTACTGTTTTAGTCCACTGCACAGTTAAAAATAATCATTGCGTATGGAAGTCGAAGAGAATAGGCTCAGAGATGAAGGCACAGTCCGACGTAGGGGCTGAGCCAGACACTGATGGTAGAAACCGGTTATTTTTATCGTAAAAATGAGCTTGTAGTTTCAAAACCTTTTTACCTTAAGTGTTTTTAATTCTTAAATGAGTAAATCTGTTAATAGATAAACAGATGGACAGGCAGAAACATACCAAAGTAATTTAAACGTTTTGGTAGCAATTCCTGTAGCAGTAACTATCTTGAGAATCAGTTTTCTCTGAACAAGCAGAGATGGAGAAGGGGAAAGTTATTACAGTATGCAGCTGCACTGCTGCATACTGTTATAACTATGTACATTTAGCAGTTGCAAGCACCTTTCTATATTTTCCAATAAAAAGTCCAAGTACTAGAGTATTATTGTGAAGGACAGTTGCCATTGTTTACATGAGTAATTTGGCTTGTGTTTAAGAGGCTAGTCAGATTCTTCTATTATAAATAAAATTACAAATGCATTTTTCAAATAAATACATTACGTACAACAAATGGAAATCCTTTTAAAACTTAGGTTCTAGCACTTTAATTCCATTGCCCAGACAAATTATAAGTTTGGATTGGGGTAAAAGATAGTCATCCTTCTTATAGCTTAGACATGCACAGAGTGGTATTAGCTGGATTTGAGTTGTTGTGGAAGGCAGGACAACAGATGGTTCTTCTACCAAGCTTTATGCAATCTGGGCTCATGGAAGGTTTACAGAAACCTGAGTGACCTCCTGACTTAATGCTGTGGAAGTCATAAAGATTTACAGGTAGCCTCAGTGGTATCATAAAATCCTTATGTCCAAATATGGTTATGAAGAAGGTTGACTAATTCATGACATCCTGTAAAGTTTAGTTTTGGACATCCAATGCCATAAGGATGCAAAAAAGAATTTACCTGTAGTCATTTCTGGTGAAAATGTTAAGATTGAACCAGTATTAATACCTCGGAACTCTCCTTGATGACAGGCTGACCTTTGAAGCCCATATGGACTCACTCCATAAGAAGGCTCATCAGCGAATACATTTTTAATGGAAGCTTTGTGGTTTTAATGTAAATTCAGTTTTTATGTGAATGTTTTATTCTTGTTTTATTGAGCCTGTAATGACTTATAACTTTATCTGCTGGTTTGAATTTTTAACTTGCAAAAACAGAATCAAACATTTCAGATTTGCTAAAGTGTGTGTCAAAATTGCCGATGCAGCCTTAAATAACGGATCTGATCCTTACATTGCAAGGTCAAACAAAAAAGGCAGAACAATCCTGGCGGATCCAGATCACCCGCTGCACCATGAGTTCAAGCTGCTTCCGTCTGGACGCACATATCTGCTGCAAAGATCTAGGATTGCAAAGATTTAGGTTTGATAACTTAAGGAGCTTTTTTGCATGGCTGTTTGAGGTTGTAAAGCCATTTCAGTTTATGTAAGAAATTGTCTCAAATCTAGTAAATAAAAGTGAATGGGATGGTCTTTTGTTATGCAGGGTCAAGCAGAGCACAAAAGGCGATGACGCAAATGTTTCAATCCACCAATCCGCCTGCCCGATCCCTGTCTAAGTTTAACTTTTGTGGTTGAAGTTGCGATTTCTTTCATCACACCAACTTTACCAGAAGTTTGTTGAAATAAAATGTTGAAATCAAAACCCTTTAAATCTCATGTGGCCCCAGCGATTCAAAAGGTTAGGTAAAGTGTTTTATACAATGGATGGATGGATGGATGGATGGATGGAGGTAAGGCCAAAATTCTTCATACCCCCCCTAGATTTAGGTAAGTTATTTTTTATCTAACCAACATGTTTCTTCTGACCTGAAGTAATGTTAACATTTTGGACGAGTCAAGAATCTAATAGAAAACTGTGTAGAGCACTAAAGATTAGGGTGATGGCAAAGAGGTTTTTCCATGTCAAAGACTTGGAGCTCATACCAGTTGAAAAAGCTGCTCAGCAATTATGAGAAGGTTTTTTTTTTTTTGCTTTAATACCAATACAAACATTTCCACTAATTATTCAGAAGGATGTAAATCATTTTTGACATGCATTTTAATTAGTAAAATATAAAAAGCAACTAGATGATTATTTTTAAAATATTGTTTTTGTTATCTCATGTGAGATTTAGCTTCTTGGTCGACTGTGAACAATTTTAAATCAAAATCTGTAATTGGTATGAATAACTATGAGCTTAACTATAAACACACTTTTGTTTTTTTATGAAACCAATGAACACTGTTCCTTTTTAGCAAAAACGTCCTCAGCTTGGGATATCAGCCTTTCATGATTTTACAAAGACTGTCTGAGTGTGACTGGCTGCCTATTTGCAACATATACAGGGGTTTAACGCAGCTTTCAGTTGCGTTTTAGCGCCCACAGTTATCTCCATTGATCTTCAGACGCTGTGAACAAATCCATGGGGGGATTGATGGAGGATCCTCTGGTTTCCTTAGCCAAGAGTAATTGCTTTATTAATGAGGGTGGTGGATGATGGTATTTTGAATGGATTGTCTCACCTTGGAAGCAGAGGATAATGAATCAGATTGGTTTATGTTTGCACTGTCCTCACTTTAAAGTGTCATTTAGGGACGGGGTTTGAGATCTCTTTAAAGCTCCCCGGACCAGGCAGCACTATTGTGAACGACATCACCGGATCATCGATGAGCAGAATCATCTTTGCAGGTCCAGGTTTTCAAGATCGATCGACATTCGTGTAAAACCTGCAGGGGGCGGTGGGATGCACAGGTTTTGGCCTTGAACAATAAACAGCAGAGGTCATACAACATTACTTGGTTTCCAGAACAAATGATGTTAAGAATTTAATTTATTTTTCTCTTTATGCAGTTAACAAAAGAGCCGCAACTACCTTTTGCAGGCATCAACAGGAGCGGTCCTGAGGAGCTGAGATCTTGCGAGAGCTGTGCATAAGATATATATATACTGGTAAACAAACAAACACGATAAACTCAGGTAAAACAAGCCAAAACATAGTCACATCTTTTCCAAATAAAGTGGGATATTAGCCTTCAGCCTTTGCTACTATTTAACTCAGTCTATTTGTCCCATGGGCCACAGTTAGTTTAGTAAATGTGTTTGCAACCCCTTTTACTTTGAAACCCATTAATAATACATGGTGCACAGACGTTACCTAATTTTTAATATTGTCCTGCTGTGTGTAACTTAATGTCAGTATAAATAGACAGGTTCTGTGAAGGTTTCAGAGATTTGTCAGAGAACATTAGTCAAAAACAGCATCTTGAAGACCAAAGGACACAGCAGACAGGAATAAAGTTGTGGAGAAGTTTAAAGCAGAGTAAGGTGATAATCCCAATCCCAATCTTTGAACATCTCACTGAACATTGATCAGTCAATCATCTGGAAATAAAATGAGCAATTGCAAAGATATCAAGGCACGACTGTCCACCAGAACTGACAAAGTAAATGGACTGAACTTATATAGCGCTTTTCCAGTCATACAGACCACTCAAAGCACTTTACACTAGAACCACATTCACCCAGATGCACTCTCGCATTCATACACCGATATGCAGATTGGTAGGCAACTTGAGGTTAAGTGCCTTGCCCAGGGGCACATTGACATATGGCAGGAGGAAGTTGGAATCAAACCCACAACCTTCTGATTGCAAGATGACTACTCTTCCCACTGAGCCACAGTCGCCTCACTCATAAGGTCATAGTAGCTTTTGTGGAGCTGCAGAGATCCAAAGCTCAGGTGGAAGAATCTGGCAGCAGGAAGAACTGTTAACTGATAGTTTCCCTGTTCCCCTTTTTATGTCAGACTGGTCTGTGCAGCCGGTAATTAAATCCCCATTTATTTCTTGTTGGTTAAATCAGTTTTGTTCTGTTAACCAGTTAATTTGCAGTTATGTTAAGTTGTTGTGGTTAGGCATTGTTTGTTCACTTAGGCTCTTTTAAGGGCCTTTTGACATTAACTGATTTTCTTTCGATTTGTGTTTTACTTCTGCGTAAATAAACCCACCTTTTTTTAAAAGCACTACAGTGTCCTCATGCCTCATTTGCTTGGGACATCACTGTAATGAAAGCCGTAAGAATTCTGAACGTTTGCTACAAGTCATGTATTGAACAAAGGAAATGTGGAAACAGGTGGGGGCAGAATCATGTAGTAGGGATGCGGAAGTTGGTCAGAGTTGATGAAAAGATGGAGCTAAATATAGAGCGATTCTGGAATAAAACTTGTTAGAGGCTGCAGCACTTGAGACTGGAGTGGAGCTTTCCCTCCTTTCCAAAAACACTAAACATACCTTCAAAGCTACAAAGGAATGGTTTCCAAGCACATTCATACAGATTTCATTGAGAATGGTCCAGTCAAAGTCTAGACCTAAATCAAATTTATAACCTATAACTTCGGATTTTCTGCTTAAAGATGCTCTCCATCCAACCTGACTGAGTTTGAGCTGTTTTGCAAAGAAAAATGTGGCGACGACAAAGTTGGTAAATACATCCCCCAAAAGACTTGCACGTGTAATTGAAGCAAAATGTGGTTTGATTTGACATTTTTATTTGTAAAATAACTTTCTTTAAAATACGTTTGTAACATTAATTTCATTCCACTACACAAATATCTGCTTCTGTGTGTTGATCAATGACATAAAATGCCTATAATATTATAGTTTTGTTTTTGCAACATGACACGATGTAAAAATGTTTGTAAAGAACTGTAATTATTTCTTCTACATTTTTCTACCATTACTCTTAATAAATTTCTGTTACTTCATGTTAACAACAGCCTGGCCAGGGACAACAAGTGGAAATTAACATTTATAACTATAACCTTGTACCATGCATTTTTCCTTTGTTAAGGTCAATGAAATGTACATTGCCTCTGTAAACAAAAACATACGGTCATCATCATCACCATGTATGAAAAGTTTGCATGACACTGGACACCATGACTTATAAAACTAATTGTTTTTCAAACACTGCATTATAATCTGACAAAATAGCTATGTGTGGCAGAAAGTCACAACTTAATCATGTCAGTGGAAAGACATAGTAAAAATTTATAAGATATGGAAAGAAGGCTTTTGACTTCTTAATTTTACATGAATTCATTGTTATTGATTTGTTAAGTATCACTGACCTCTTCATATGGGCAATAGAGCTTTACATAACTGGTAATAGACTCAGACATACCAAGAACCTCTGTTAACCATCTCTTAAAGAAACAGATAAAAGATAAATGGACACAAATTAACCATGATTTGCTGCAGTTTGTTACGTAAATGTTGTTTTTGTCTGGGCTTTGAATATTCCACAAATCAAAAGTGCTCTCTTGAGAGTTAAGTTGTCAAATGTAAAGATGTTGCATACCACGTATTATCAGCTGGGAACTATCTTAACAAAAGAGCCTTGTATAATGCTAGGCCCTGGTCTCCCCATGGTGAACTCCCTATTTTACCTGTTTCATCTCTGCAGGCCAACACAGAGTCACGTAAGCCGCTTACAGTTGAGCTGGTACCTTTTTAGACAGGTGATTTATATATACAGCCAGTATTGTCTCTTGCAGGAACTTCTGCATTGTCTCAGTGTATTAGCGCCCCATCGTATTACAGCCTCTTAACAACACAGCCTCCAGATTGTTGCTAAATCGAGACAAGAGATGCACTGTTCGCTATTTAAAGAAACTGTTTTACAACCCAATGGTGAGCCAATTAATGCAGTCCTGATATGCTGGTGTAAGACTTCTTGGTGTACCCTGAAATAGACAATATTGCTGAACTTAATTAGTATCTGAAGCACATTTCAGTCTGAGCTCAGAGTGACTGCCAGGCAACTACAGCCTTGTTTAGTGTTAACATATCTGTTTTCTGTAGTGCGCTGTATTTTTAGGTGAGTTTCTGCACACTGATTCATGTCGACAGAGGCTGTAACATTTGGGTCACCTTGTTGTTGTTTTGTAATTTCACCAGGTTCTGCTCATCATGTGCTCAGTGAAAGAGAAGGCATCCTCCTTGGACTACCTGGTACCAACAATGTGTTTCATTCTGTTCTCTTGTGGTTTGGAGGAGGTGATACCATTAATTTGCAGAATAACTTCAATGCAGGACATGCAAATAGGTAGCTGGCAAAAAGTTTAATAAAATCAAATTAACCAATCCATGGTCATGCCTGCTTGTACTTGTTGTGATTATGAATTTGGGAATATTATTTAATATTAATATTTTATCAAATAATATTTCGGTCTGTTAAGGGTTGTCCTGTGAATACCAGCTCAGTAAGGCGATGGTATTAGGACAAAATAGAAAGGTGTGAGACGAGCTCTGACATTATTGAACAGCATAAACTCTGCACACATATGGAATGAATTCACACAATTTCTTAAAATACAAGAATTTATTAACAAAAATAAGTCAACTCAAAGTCAAACATATTTCAATCAACAAACTCTTTAATATGCTAAAACAATCCAACTAAACTACCAAGCAGAATTAAAGAATAGGGAAGATTAATGGGCTATGTACAACATAAACAAGTTGATTAAAGATGATTGGAAATTATGACCAAAAGAGTGATGCAACATTACCATGCAATGTTTATATTTGAGAACCAAGGATTATCTTGAAGAATCTGGAAGTGAAGTGAAGTTAGTCTTGGAACCAACTTAGGCAATGATCAGCAACCTTTAGACAACCCTTCACAATGCAAGATCAGATAAAATATTATTTTAATAAAATAATGTTTTAAATAATGATCTGCTGAACAAAACCAACCTTCTGGATGACAATTTCTCAGTGTCTAATTAGCTGCCTTTATTTATTGAAATAAAATTTGAAGAAATATTATTAAGGGAATATTTTGGAAAAGAGCCAAATCTTTCTGGAGAAATGGGGCTTAATGGTGTTTACTTAGTTATCAAATCTAGTAAATGATGTTCAGGGACTATTATTCACTAGCTTGAAACTAACGACCTTTCTGTTAAATACTCTTTAGTAGCAAGCACGTGTTCTTACCGGTTAGCATTTGAGCTAACAAAAGAAGCTAATAGCTTAGCACCAGAATCAACACATACCTTTAAAATACCAGGGTTAATAAAAGGGTTAAAATGCATAAGCATGGACGGCGCGTTATGATCAATCTTCTGTTTAAAATCACCCTTCAAGTAAAGTTTGTCTTAACTTTAAAAACACACAAAGAACACAACCTGAACATGTGTGCTGCAGATAGCCTGCTAGCACCAAGATAGCTGAGTTCAACACAAACAAAACTTCATAAAATGAAAAACGTTTAGATCATTTCATCCTAAATCTGTCTCTGCCCAAAACACCTAACCTCATGAACCGTGGGGAGGAAACGTTGTCCAAGGGGCGAAACTTGAAGAAACGTACATAGTCAACAAGCGGCTAACCTCGGGGGTTGAAGGTGCGTTCGCTCTGTGAACAAAAGGGTTAGCTCCGGAGCTGTAGCTGGGCGGCTCGTTCTGTCCGTCAACCAGCTGTTCATTACCGTAAACACGGTGGTGTGGACCGTTGTCCTTCCTTCAGACTTGGCTTGTAGAAACAGCTTCTCTACTGGGGATTTCTCTGCGACACAGTTTCGGCAGGCCTCGGAGAGAAAGTCAGCAATGCTTATACCTTAATTTCCCCTCTTTATGAATGAAATCACCGGGTACACAAACAGTGCTTCACTCATACTTAACTTGTGCATATGATCACGTGATCTTATGACATTCTTGGATCCAGTTTGAAGAGTTTATGTCTTTTTGCCAGCAAAAGACATCAGCGCGCTGGGCCTCCCCTGAACGGTCCTTTAAAAAGATTAAAACAGAATAAAGGGTGTTGGAAATTATTTACCATCATCATACCTTGTTTGATAGATTTTACAGGGTTGATTCTGGACTGCAACAGCTTGCCATGTCTTTTAGGAACGCCGTTACCTCAGTTATAACGCACCTGTAGATCATCTCAAACTCCTCCTTTGTGATGACATCTTTGGAGTGGCTCCACTCTTTACCACCAACCTTACAGTTCGATGTTGCACTGTCAAAAGGTGTTTGTCTTTTGACTGGTGGCTTGTCTTTTGGCTGACGCCGGTTCCCACCCCCCTGGTTCTGTTGCATCACTTGGGGACTTACTTTGTGCTTCTTCTTAGGCCTGTTCTCAGTTTGAATGTTTAACACTCTAACTTTGCCTTTTCCTGCTCTGTCTGAACGGACACGTGTTTCCCACACAAGCTGAGCATATCTACGAGTCTCCTGCATAGAGAGATTCTCTGTTATACAATGCATGGTCACTTCATACTGCACGCTAACGTGGAGGTTGTGAGGAAACAAAGACTTAAAAGTGTTGTCTTCTTCAAGACCTGGAGCATAACATCTGTGAAAATAAGCTGTCTTTAAATGGTGGAAATATTCTCTGGGAGGTTCACTTGTTTTTGCAAAACTGTCAAAGCATTAATTGTGGCAGTGGCTTCATTCTGTAAACATAGTACTCTTCTCTAAGAGCCTGACAGAGAGCTGGATAGCTGTCACTATTTTCTGGAGGAAGAGTTTTTATGAACACATGAACACTCTTAGCTGAGACTGGAAAGTAGGTCATAGTTTAGGGGAAGATGGAAGGAGACAAATGTAGCGCAATTTTAAAGAAAACATGACAGAAGCTGCAAAAGATTCAAGATTTTGTCAGAGGTTCACCCTCCAGCAAGACAACTGATCTAAACATATAGCCAGACCCACAATGGAATTGTTTAGACAGTGCAATGTATCCTCTTCTTTCACTTCAAAGCTACGCACTACTTTTTGTTGATCTGTTTTTAAAAATTCAAATGAAACAACTTAAAAAATGTGAAAAAATATCAAGGTTCTTTAATACATTTGCAAGGCATTGCATGTTAAATATAATGAAAAACTCATTCCATCCCCATTTTTTCTGGAATTTTTTAGTCATGCCTAATTGCTGTGTGAAGAAGCTAATTCCCACAACAGTAACGCCTGTGAACCAATCAATACTAGTGCGGAGCTTTAGTTATAATAGATGTCATCTCTCATACATAGTGCAAAACACACAGAAATAGCAGTGATCCTAAAATGAGGACTAAGAACATGCATCAGATTGGGATGGACTTGTTTCTATTTGTTTTATGGAGTCTGTGGTTGGTGGTTCACAAATTTCTGCTGAGTATAGCGAGGCAAAGCAGCAAATGTGGGTTCAAGCAGCTTCCCACGTGGTTTTCTGCTCCTGCTAATGGAGTGGGAGGGACATAGGAGGGGGGAATAATGGGCAATGCATGATGAGGGCAAAAATAGGAAAGCAAGGGATGATCACAACCATATGGAGAGGTTGTTTGCTGAAAGGGAAAGACTGAGCAAGAGCAAAAATGAGGAGAGGGTGACCAAAGAACAGGATTTAATTTGAAGAAAGCTTATATCAACAGAGGATGTATTGTCAGAAGATAAAGATATTTAAAAGCAAGCAGAAGCTAAGGATTAACCAGATGTGAATAACATGTCTGAGGAAAGCAGTGTTTTCCTTTTGAAACAATAGTAAAGAGTCAGGAGGGGGCTGAGGCATGAAGGAGAAAACAGACAGAGAATGGAAGGAGAAGAAGGAAGTAGTTTGCTGTTTCACGCACTGGCTGTGTAGCTGAGCCCCTCACAAGAATGCTCCTGGCTTTGCCTGCCATCTGGAATAACGAGTCACTTCCTCTGTCTGCTCTGCGCTTCAACAGGGCTGTCCTCTGTGTCTCTGCTCTGACAGCAGTCTGAAGAAGACCACACCAGTTCGGGTAGGACTCTACTGACATCAGCTCACAAACATTAAGTATGAAGGTAAGACCCCAGTAGCCCACATCCTTCCAGGATCACTCTAAATGGAATCAAGACTTGGAAAAAAGCGCAAAGACGACTGCAGCCACCAGATGAATCTATAGGGAGGGTGTTTCTTTTCCCTTATATGGCAGTGGAGCTGGGAAGTCATTTGAATTAGTCTGGTTTCTGTTGCGGGTCTGTCTGATTTTGATGCTGACTGAGTTCCATCTGGCATGCCTGTGCATATGTGAGCGCGTGTGTGGGTGGTGTGTGTGCGGCTTGATTTGTTTGTTTTGCCACTCTTGGTTCTTCTTTTCCTGTTGTTTGCATGTAGGGCTTTTGTTTTGGGATAAGAAGGAGGGCTCATGTTTGTGGTTTAGCCCGAGGCAGCGTCATTGCAAGCTTCATTCAGACTCTGCTGTGTTTTTTTTCCCCCTGTACCTCTTTCTCTTCTCTTCCTTGCTCAGCTGTGATGGTCAGTGTTTGCTGGATCAACACACATGCATACACACACCTGGGTGGAGCAGCTCACAACCTAAATAACAAACTGGGGCTTTATAGAGAAGAACATTACCAGGATGGAGGAGGACTGAAACTTTTGCTGAGAAGTGGAGGGCGTGTAGAAGTGGAATAACCTGGAATGTTTTTTTATATCTGCTTCCTTCAGAGCATGGGTGACCCAGAAGCAACCAGGAAGGACCCAGGAAGTGCTAGAATCACGGAAAGGCTTTAAATATTTGAGCAGACCACAGTGGTTTTGATGTTGCTGACTTGCAAGAGAGATCACTGGTGCCACGACATAACTGCAAGCCTAAAACTATAAACTTGTGCTGGAAATGCACCCTCTGCAGAGCTCATAACCTCATGTGGATTATTCTCATGAGCGCTTCTCTTCTCATTGATTGCCATGGCTTTGGCATCATGGTACCATCGTGACATCAGCCGTGTGAAAGCGGAGGACTTGCTGGCACGGGCAAGGAGGGATGGCAGCTACCTGGTGAGAGACAGTGAGTCAGTGCCAGGAGCCTATGCATTATGCCTGCTGTAAGTATAAACACGCACTCTAAAACAGAGTCAGTTCTGGTTATTTACAGGGTCTATTATAAGCTGTTATGGTAAACACATATTTGTTTATATAAATGCCTTCTAGAATATGGAAAAATGTCTGATGTAAAATAAATAACTTAACTGACGGCATTTATGTGGAAATTAGTCTCTGTAAATTTAATGTGGGATATCCATCCCCTGCATCATCATTTGCCGCACGGCCATCAACTTAGACTGCTCTCTCCAAAACCATCTACGAGTCAAACCCAAACGTATGAGTCTTTGTTTCCCTAATTTAATGCCCCTTTTCTTCTCTTGGGCCCCTAAAAGTGGTCTGGAGCTCCAGCAACCGCATTATGCTGCCTTCACATCGGGCTCAAGCCAGATACATTCCTGAAAGCGGAGCCTGACTGCTCCCAGTGCAGCCTCTTTCCTTTCATTCTTTTCTTTGTATATCATCATGTCTTCCACAGTTGCTATCATAGTTAAACGTTATAATTTACATTATTCAAACTTTACTCTTATGTTCAAATGCCATTGACTGTTAAAAGTGACATTTTCCATTTTTCTTTCACAATAAATTATTTAAACAAGTCAGTATTCTGCAATAACACCTTTATGATAGCATGTCATACACTGCAGTTACAAAACCACAAGAAAGTATTTCTCTGTTTTGCCGTTGAAGCACGTGGATGGCTTCCTATAACCGATGTAACCATGAATTCTGCGCTTCATCAGAAGAACCTGAAGAAGATTATCCCACATCAGTTTGTGACCTTAAATTAATGTTATGCAGCAGGAAAATAATACAAAGCACAACAGCAAGGCCACCTGTAAATGCCTCAAAAATTTTAAGTAATTCTACAAAAAGAGTGGCTCAAAATTCCTCCACAGCGATGTGAAAGACTCATTGCCAGGTTTCATAATCGCTTGATGGCATTTCTTTCCACCAAACGTTGTACAACTAGTTATTAGGTTTAGGGGGCAATTACACTCTCCCATGTGCCCAAGTTTAGATACCTATTTCTCTTAGCAAATACCATTTTAAAGATGATTTTTTTGTTGTCTTTGTCTGTTAATAAATTATTATTTTGATGATCTGCAACATTTAAGCATGACAAAAAAAGCTAAACCAGAAAAAGTTTGTTGGTGAGGCCCAACACTTTTTCACATCATTGTGCAGTACCCTGTAGACACATTGGTACTCCTTGAAATGTCTCTGTCAAGTTACAAAACAAAGTTAATTGTGTTTCAGGAATTTTATTTGAAAGGTTGCCACAAAGTGTTTCATAATTATGAAGTCAATGGAAAATAATACATGGGTTTAAATGTTTTTTAGAAATAAATATACGAAAAAAACTAGTGTTTATTTGTATTCAACCCTCGATACTCGAGTCGATACTTCTTTAAGTCATATTTAAATGCAATTTTACCAGCAACTGTTTTGGGTTATGTCTCTACCATCATATCACATCTACAGACTGAAATTTTCACACATTCTTTATCCCCTTGTGTATAAGGACTGCGGATTCGGTGGTGTCTTTTAAAAAACAGCTAAAAACTCATCTTTTTAGGCTTGCGTTTGGTTAGTTTATTTTTGATTTTATCTTATCTTCTATTTTACATTTATAAATATATTATATATTATATAATATATTATTTATAAATATATTATTCCAATTGTACTTTGTATTAGTGTTGTGAAGCACTTTGTGATCTGTGTCTTGAGAGGTGCTATATAAATAAAATTTTACTTACTTACTTTAGGGGAAAATAGCTCAAGCTCAAGCTCTGTCAGATTGGATGGAAAGCATTAAAAAAGCTATTTTATAATCTTGTCACAGATTGTCAGTTGAGTCTAGGTCTGGACTTTGACCCAAAAAGCATCTCCAACTCATGATGCTGCAACCACCACTGTTGTTTCACCATAGAGATCGGGTGTCCGAAGTGTTTTCTGCCAAGCTCAATGCTTTGCAAAATTAAATTGTGGTCTGTCTGTTTGACGAGAAAAACCTTCTTCCTCATGGAACAAATAAGGTTTGTGACAGCCTGCAGATGGGACCTCTTACGGCTGTCTTTCAGCAATCCTTTCCTCTTTGCTAAAGGCCACATTAGTGGATGCCACAACAAACAGTTTTCATGCAAACAAATTCTTCCACCTGAACTTCGGGTATCTGCAGCTCCTCCAGAGTTACCATGGGTTCACTTGGGTGCTTCACTGATTAATGCTTTACCTGCTGACCTGTCAATTTAGGTGGGGGACCATCCCACCAACATTCAAAAGGTAACTTTTGAATGTTGGTGGTGCTTTCACACTCGTGGTAGCATGAGACGGACTCTACAACCCACACTAGTGGCTCAGGTAGTGCAGCTCATCCAGGATGACATATCAATGCGAGCTGTGCCAAGAAGGTTTGCTGTGTCTGTCAGCATAGTGTCCAGAGCCTGGAGGCGCTACCAGGAGACAGGCCAGTACACAGGAGACATGGAGGAGGCCGTAGGAGGGCAACATACCAGCAGCAGGACCGCTACCTCTGCCTTTGTGCAAGGAGGAACAGGAGGAGCACTGCCAGAGCCCTGCAAAATGACCTCCAGCAGGGCACAAATGTGCATGTGTCTGCACAAACGGTTAGAAACCGACTCCATGAGGATGGTATGAGGGCCCAACGTCCACAAATGGGGGTTGTGCTCACAGCCCAACACCGTGCAGGATGCTTGGCATTTGCCAGAGAACACCAGGATTGGTAAATTCGCCACTGGTGCCCTGTGCTCTTCACAGATGAAAGCAGATTCACACTGAGCACATGTGATAGACGTGACAGAGTCTGGAGACACCGTGGAGAGCGATCTGCGATGCCTGCAACATCCTTCAGCATGACCGGTTTGGCAGTGGGTCAGTAATGGTGTGAGGTGGCATTTCTTTGGAGGGCTGCATGGCCCTCCATGTGCTCGCCAGAGGTAGCCTGACTGCCATTAGGTACCGAGATGAGATCCTCATACCCTTTGTGAGACCATATACTGGTGCGGTTGGCCCTGGATTCCTCCTAATGCAGGACAATGCTAGACCTCATGTGGCTGGAGTGTGTCAGCAGTTCCTGCAAGATGAAGACATTGAAGCTATGGACTGGCCCGCCTGTTCCCCAGACCTGAATCCGGTTGAGCACATCTGGGACATCATGTCTCGCTCCATCCACCAACGTCACGTTGCACCACAGACTGTCCAGGAGTTGGTGGATGCTTCAGTCCAGGTCTGGGAGGAGATCCATCAAGAGACCATCCACCGTCTCATCAGGAGCATGCCCAGGCGTTGTAGGGAGGTCATACAGACACATGGAGGCCACACACAATACTGAGCCTCATTTTGACTTGTTTTAAGGACATTACATCAAAGTTGGATCAGCCTCTAGTGTGTTTTTCCACTTTAATTTTGTGTGTGACTCCAAATCCAGGCCTCCATTGGTTAATAAATTTGATTTCCATGAATGACTTTTGTGTGATTTTCTTGTCAGCACATTCAACTTTGTACAGAACAAAGTATTCAATGAGAATATTTCATTCTTTCAGATCTAGGATGTTATTTGAGTGTTCACTTTATTTGTTTCAGCAGTGCATATTAACCTTACTTTAAACTTCACCGCAACTGCATCCCTGACCCGTATGCTGTGTTCCTTGGTCTTCATGATGCTGTTTGTTCACTAATGATCTCTAACAAACCTCTGAGCCCTTCAGAGAACAGCTGCCTTTATGCTGAGATTAAATTACACTGAGGTGGTTCCTGGTTACACTAGATTTGTATTAAGGGCATGGTAAAAAAAATTTTTTTTCACTTAACAATCATGCACTACTTTGTGTTGGTCTTTCACATATAATCACAATAATATACGTTAAAGTTTGTGGTTGTATCATCATAAAGTGTGAAAAAGTTCAAGAGGTAAGTATGTTCACGTTGTGCCTAATAAAAGCTAGCCTCACTTTTCCTTTAAGTGTTTGTTTTTTGTTGCTAACATTGATCTTTGTCTTTCCAAAGGTTTAAACGTCATGTTCATACGTACCGTATTCTTCCTGACCCGGATGGTCTTCTGGCAGTTCAGGTAAAAATGTCACTGCCATGTTAAACGTAAAGCTCCAGCCAAACACCAGTAAATAAAGAGAACTAAAACAGACGCTTGAAACCTTGACACAGTCTGTATAGCTAGTCAGAAATCCTGCAGGTCAGATGGTGTTAGAACGCATCAAACAATGCTCTGTTATTCCACGATGCAGAGAGTACAGGAGCGTGTTTGTGTTTCTTCTCTCTGCAGACTCTGCTATGGCTGCAGCCACTTTGTTGTTTGAATGGCATCCCTGCCATGTGGCTGCATGCTTGCAGCATGAGCTCAGCAGCACAGTCGAGAAATTGTTTTCATGTCTAAGAGATTCCTACCCACTCACTAATTCACTGACCACAGGGTGTGATTATTTGTTACACACATGTATGGGGGAGTTTGTATTGGACATTATGATTTAAAGGGATGTGGGGATGTTTGAGACAGAGATATGTTTTTGAGACTCTTAGTGTGGTGAAAAGGACTCATTAATACACGCAAGCACATAAAGTTAACTACATATATAACCCTTTTCTTCCGTTAAAGGCAAAAGAACAGTTTTTATCTGGCAGCAGCTTTTAAGGCTTTGACTTGGAAAAGTCCTCTGCTTTCCAATGAGGACATTTAACTCTGTTGCTATTTCAGTTGTTTTTCCACTGCCATCAGTATAGGCCTCCAGTATGTGTTTTCCCCCAAACTGGATTTGCTCCACTAGCTCATAAGTCGCATGCTCGCCCTTTTTTGTTTTTCCAAGAGGGCCGATGAGATATTTTTGGGGAAGTTGCCTCATTCCCTATTCATTTCTTTTAAATTACTTTTCAAGAGATATTTGTGGTTTTACTATTTGAAGAGTTTTTGGAAGAATGAACAAGTAGCCAAAGCCAAAAAAGTGGTTTCTTTCACCACAAAATGAGAGCGAAAATATTATAAAAAGAGGTCACAGGAAGGAGCTGCTCGCTCTGCAGTTGTGGACTAATATACCATGTTAAACTGCTCCATGTGAATGGTAGCTGTGTGAGTGTGTATTCTTATTTTATTTTATCTGTAATGCTTTGAATGCATTGAAAGTTTGATTGCTAAAAGGATGCTTAAATGTCTGAATAAAAAACCACAAAGTTTCACAGAGATGGGTGATTGAAGTTTTTTTTTTAACATTCTCAATGAATAGGCATTGATGTCACAACTTTTTAACTTCCCAGGGGATGTCTTTTATCAGCGCACATCATCTGTATGTGCCATTAACTGTCATGCAAATAGATACTTCTGCTTTGTTAAAACATGGACTCTCAGAAGAGACAAGATTCTATGTGCAGCATCTGCTAACAAACAAGTTAAACAAGTAAAATGGATCTGTCATTTACTTACGTTATAATTCAACAAAAGAATAACATTTCTGTTAGCTGCCCTTGGTGCAATTCTATTTCTAAAAAATAATAGTGACTTGTTTAAAATTGCTGGTCACAGCATGCATTGCTACCATGCACTGTAAACCTAATGAAAGCTTCTGTGCGATTTCCGAATTTGATTTGCATGGATTAAAGTCAATGTAATGTTTTTATAGCACATGCAATAAATCTGTCGCTGTCCCGTTTGTATGTTCTGCAGACAACACAGGGTGTGCAGGTGAACTGTTTTCGGACGCTGGAGGACTTGGTGTTGGGATACCAGCAACCCCACAAAGGCCTGGTGATCCCTCTTCTCTACCCTGTGTCCCATGACACAGACACAGGGGATGAGAGCTCAGGTGGTTCCCAAGCAGTCATCGTTTAAATGCCTTGCTAATACATTTACGCATATTCACACCCCTTGAACTTTTTCCTACTAAAGAAAAACATCTCCACAGTATGATGCTGCCACCACCATGTGTCCAGGATGCACCACCATTTATTCAGGATGCAGTATTAGTTTTCCACCACACATGTAATATTATACAAGTGGGCAAAAAAGTTCATCTGACCAGAACGCCTTCTTCCAAGCAGTAAACAGAACTTCTTATGTTTTTGTTTTAAAAACAGCTTTCATCTTGCCACTTTTCCATAAAGGCTACATATATGCAGTTAACTGCATGCTCAATAGCAGTCCTGTTAATAGAGTCTTTCACCTGAGCTGTGGGCCTCTCCAGATCCTCCAGAGTTACCATCTGCCTCTTGGCTGCTTCTCTATTTAATGCTCTTTTAGGTGTTTCGGTGTACTGTTTCTATTTTTGGATGATGGACTGGACAGTTGTAATGTGTATACATTTTGGGATTTGGTTTTTATAATCTTTAAACTAATAATAATAATAATTTTCTTTCCACTTCCAAATAATGTGCTGCTTTTTGTTGGCCTATCACATAAAATCACAATAAAATGCCATAAAATTGAATTGGGCAAGTTGCCCATTTTTTTTTGTTCAGAATGAAACATTTCTTTCAACTATTGAAAACTCTTCTGAGTTCACTTCTAATATTCAGTTTTGTTTCTATATTTATACACAGATGATGAGAAACCAACTCCCATTCCAGCCTCTGTCAGTACAGCGCCATTCATGGGATCACCAACAATACCAGCCCCCCATACCTTATTCCTGGAGAAGCTGAAAGAGCTTAATACACCAAAGTATGTATGTTTCCTACCTGAAGATGAAGTTTGTATTCCTTACTATTTTAGGACTCTGTATTGACTTCTGTCTGTCCGTTCTTCCTTGAACTCCCTCTATAACCTTTTAAAATCAACTTTTAAGATTTTATTTACTCCTAACCTTCCACGCTCTCATGATTAATCAATCTATAATTAGGGGCCACCAACATTTTTATCTGAAAATAATTAATAATCTGCAAACTTTAACTTCAATATAAAACCAGTTGGCTATTATACACACAACAAGCCTTGATCAAACTTGACTGGGTCTCCCTTGGACACGGTGTCTAGTGATAATAATGGAGACCTAAGATTTCAAGGTTCACTACTAAGGTTCAATCCAATACAAATCATTTCTAACACCTTGTTAGAATATATATTAGGTACAATGTTTTAGGTACCTCCCCATTGGGCTAAACAAAAGGAGATGGGCTCTTGACATGCTTTGGCCTGGGCCTTGCTATTGAATCCCTACACCAAACTGTTTCAGTTATTGGACTGATTCAGGGGAAAGTCATTTTGACACTAAACTAACCCTAAAAGTGGGGGTCCACTGCATTAGGACCAGGCTTTGGTCCCCATAAGGCTGATCGGTCTTTAGAAGGTTATTGAATATCCCAGAAAAGGCCCTAAATAGGCAACATAAACAAGCACACACACACACACACACACACACACACACACACACACACACACACACACACACACACTCTTGTTTTGCTATATGTTGTGAGGACCATGTGTTGACTCCCATTGACTTCCATTGATTTTCAGTCATTTTCAACCCTTTCTATGCCCTAACCCTGACAATAACCCTAAACTTAACCATTACCAGTGCATGCCTAACCCTAACCTTAACCTAAAGTCAATTCACACCTTAGTCCTAAACCTAACCGTTAGCAAAATAGGTCGTGAGGACCAGCAAAATGTCCTCACTTTGGTACAAACGGTCCTCAATTTGATGGTGAAATCAGGAAAATGGTTCTCACTCTGATGCCAAGACAGGAACACACACACACACACGTATAAAATAGATCAAAGTTGTGGTGACATACTTTTTTCACAGGTTCTAACTTTAGATACAATATGAATACAGAATGTAAAACAATACTTCAACAATAATGCCACAAGTGTATGTGTGTGAGAATGAGTCGGAACATTGAGCTACAGCACTTTAGCAAAACTGTTTTCTTTTTCACTTATTGCTGATATTCACATAAAAACTAAATCCACTCTTGTGATCATTTGGACAGATGTCAATATTTTATCCTTATTTTACAAAAGTTGTATCATCTTTCTTGGGTGTTGGTTACATAGTATTTCTACCATTATGCAGTTTTGGTCTTTAAATCCCTATATATAGAAAAACCTGAGTGAAGTTGCGACCCCCCCCCCCCCCCACACACACACACACCTTCTGTGAATCTAACAAAACTGGTGTCAAATTTTTGCAATAGGTTGTGCTGAAATTGTTTTTTTGTGCGGCTTTCTTTTTAAGGATATTAATAAAAGTTTCCAGAGGTCAAACAGCCCCCAACATTAACCAAATTGGTGTCAATTAATTTAGCTACACTTTTGAGCTGGTTTGTGCAGCAAATTTTTTATTTTTATTTGGCCTACATCACTCTAAAGTCTTCCGAGGTTCAATCACCCCAGCCACATTACCTAAAACCAGTATTAGAGCTCAGAACTTCAAGCTGAACAATGTTGGTTTTAAATGACGTAGCTCATCCCTGATACCATTTAACAGTGCTGTATTCATGGGTGAACAGAGGATTTACATTGTGTTTTTAGGGTCAAAGTTTGGATATTTCAGGCAGAAAGAATCCCAGTATTTTTCCACAAGGCAAGTGCTGAGTGACTGCTGAGTGCGTCTACATGCACGCAGGCAGTAGAGATGTAGTTCAGTTGTTTAAACAGATAAGGGCTGTTTTTTGCTGTCCTTGTGAGGACCCATATTGTTAATTCAGGCCTTTGTTACTCCCATCAGCTTCGCTTTGTATGTAAGGATATTAACTATAGGCTCATGCTCTGACCTTGAAACTGACAGGTTAAACCGAGTGGGGGTTTGTAAGTTGATTCTATAGTTTATTGGTGGGATATATAGCAAAAATGAGAAAAGAAACTGTCGCTCCTAACTTCTCCTGGACAGACCTACAGAAAAGTCTTCTGTCTGTACCTGGCATTGTCTCAAATGTCTTAACTGAGGTTAATAAAAGCTTGGGTGGCATAAAATGATTAGTTTAATGTAGTGCCAGTCAAATAAATTGTCCTATGAGAATAATTAAGTATTCTATCATAGCCTTTTCAGCAGAATTCTGCTCAGCTGTTAATTAGATGGGAAACTCTGCATAAAATAAGCCACCTGTTGCTCTAAGCATTCACACAAAACTAAAATCAATTCTGAATTCTCTCTGAAATTATTTGATAGTCCTTGACATAATCCAAACATATGTAAGCAATATGATGGGCTTCCTTTAAAAACTATAGTTTATGAAACAGAAACCTCAAACAGCACAAAAAAGCACAAACGTGTGACACTAATTTTATTTGATTTGGTCAATGTGGTTGAAGGGGGGTTGACCTTTGATGACCTCTGTAAGCTTTTATTAATATCTTTAAAATTAGAGCAGCATAAACCAAACATTCTGCAGCACAAACGTTTGACACCAGTTTTGTTAGATCTGACGAAGGTGGGGCGTCTTCACTCAGGTTCTAATGACGTTGGTCATTATGACCAAACACTTCAGTTATAGTATGTTTTTTAGTTGAATCAGACCACACAACAAGTCTCCAAAATTTATGGTCTTTGCAAACTGTAACCTGGCTTTCTTGTGTTGCTTTTTGAGTAATGACTTCTTTCTCAGTGAGTGGCCTTTCAGCCACTATTTTTCTGTGGATCATGACCCTCTTTTATCAGCTTCAGTCAGCATCTTCACAAGGTCTTCGACTTCTGACCTAGGGGTGATATGTACATTGTGCACCAAAACATATTCATCTCTGGGACACAGACCCTGTGTCCTTCCTTAATCTATAATTGCTGAACATTCCCATTGGGTTTTTACTTGCATATAATTGTTTAAACTGATGAATACGACCTTCAGGCATCTGGACATCGTACCCAAGGATGAACCAGACTTGTGGAGGTCCAAAAGTCTCTTCCTGACATCTTGGCTAATAAACTGTTGTTCTTCCCCATGATGTCACACAATGAAGCAGTGTGTTTCAGGCGTAGAAGCTTACAAAGCCATGACATCATTGTATTGTTATTATGCTGCCTTATTAACTAATATAATAAATTTTATTAATCCTAACTGAGCTAAAACAGATTTAATATAGTGCGAAGGAATGGTTGTGTACATATAGTTTTAGTCATGATAATGTTGTGGTCTTCAGTCTGTTCTAACATTTTAAAACCTACATTCAAGTGTATAAAACAACCACACGAGAGATCCCTGCTATGTCATTATTATTTAGTAAACAAGCTTTGAATGAGTACAGAAAACCCTAGAATTTAATAGGAGTTTTACTTCCTTCTTAGCATATAAAAACAAAATCAAGTCAAATTTCTTTTACTTGAGTCACATTACAGAAGGATTCTTAATTACGCACCATTATCTTTTCCATTTATCAGCTTTTGACACATGCACCTGTTGGCAATGAAGCATAGCCGCTTCTTGTGACAGTCTGTTCCATGTGACTGTTCAGGTCCTATTAATAAACAACACTGTTCTGCTCAGTTTCCCACAAGTTTCAGAAAGTTGTTTTTTTCTCCTTTGCGAAAAGATTTAACTTCCACTCCAGCAACAGTAATATTCAAGGGACCAAAATAACTTCTGTAAATAATGTTATAGTCTGATAACTTAATGGTTTATATATTCTTACGCAGTATTGCGGGTGGAGTGATTGGCCTGCTCAATGACTACCTCTTCAGTGAGCTGCCGCTGGACATTGAGAATGTGCATCAAGGGGCAACAACTTTATATCACCTCAAGCGTACTTTGGCTACAGCCTGCCAAGGCCTCAACAGGTTAGCACCTCTCTTGATTTGAATAATAACCAACAGATGTTTTTGTCATACAACCTCTAGCTTCAATGCATTTTATTAGGATTTTATTTGATAGAACAATAAATAGTGCAGAATTGTGAAATGGAATGAAAATAATACATGGTGTTCCAATAGTTTCAATCCAATAAAGAAAATGTAAAACATGCCATGTGCATTTGGATTCATCTCATCGAGGCAGTAATTAGTAAAGGCCCCAAGGTTTTTGGGGTTTGTCTATACCAGCTTTGCACATCTAGAAAATGAAGATTTTGCCCATTCTTCTTCTCCAAAAATACATTAAGCTAAGCTATGTCAGATTGTGTGGTTTTTAAGTCCTACACTTTCTCAATTTGATTTTGGTCTGGACTTTGACTTTGACAAAGATAACTATATGCTGAACCATTCCACTGTAGCTTTATCTGTATGTTTATGGTTGTTGTCTTGCTGGAACTTTAGCCTAGTCCTTGGTCTTTTGCAGACTCTCCCTGCTATAGAAAAAACATCTCCTTACAATGATTCTATCACTACCATGTTTCACCATGGGGATGGTATTGTCAAGGGGATGTGCGGGGGTGGGTTTCAACCATTCAACCATGCATACTGTTTTGTATGTAGATTCAAAAGTTACATTTTTGTTTCTTCTGACCAGAGCATTTTCTTCTAAATGTTTGCTGTATCCCTATGTGGCTTCTAGCTACCTCTAAACTGGACCTCTTATGGCTTTCTTTGTGCAATGACTTTGTTCTTGCCACTCTTCCAGTGAGCTATAGCTGTCCCGTCAACAGATTCTCCCACCTTAGCTGTGGATCTCTGCAGCTCCTCCAGAGTTACCTTAGGCTTCTTGGCTGCTTCTGTGAGTAATGTGCTCCTAAACCAGTTCAGGTGGACAACCATGGCTTGGTAGGTTTGCAGTGTTGCCATACTGGTTCCATTTTTAGATGATGGATTGAACAGTTCTCTATGAGATACACAATGTTTTTTTACCTGTAAAAAAATTTAATCCATGTATCTATTTCCTCCCGCTTCACAATTATGCACTACCTTCTGTTGATCTGTCACATAAAATTCAAATTAAATGAACATTTTTGACTGTAACATGACAAACTGTAAAATGTCAAGATTTATGCAAGGGGCTACCTTGGCTAATATTTATTCTAGTTTTGATTAAATTTTATATGTTGAATGATGACTAAACAAACTGATGCTCTTGTCACTTCTACAGCGAGATAGATCTCACTCTTTCAAGTCTGGAAACCTTGGCCAAAGTCTTTGACCATCCCAGCTGCTCTTTAACTCCTATCAAGACACAGGTACCAAAAGAAACTATAAACTTTACCCATAGATGGCATCACAGTAGTTTCTCCATAATGGTAACCTAGTAACTGGAGGATTCATACACAAAATCTTGTGGCTTTTATCTTGTGTCTTGGGAACAAGGATCCAGAGAAGGAGATTGACAGCTTGCTGTGTAAAATCTCAGCATTGATCAGCCTTCTTTCTTCGTTGGAGAAAAAGGTGTGTTCAGTGTTAACAAACTAAAAGAAATGCTGAAATCACATACATTATGATTGCAGATTGCTTTTCTTAGTCACACCCTTTATTTGTGAATGTAACACTGCTTTATTCATTCCATGTATAGGTTTTACAAGCATTACAAGATGCTGTGACCAATCACAACCTGGCAGTGCAGCCCAGCCCGCCACCTCCTGAACCAGTACCCACCATTGTTATGCCTGCAAAGAACAACACCAGACAGCTGCCTGTCCACTCCTTTCAGGTGAATCTGGCTTTAAAAGAACCCTTTTCTTAAATTGACCTACAATTTCAATCAATTGAAAAACACAGATTACCGACTTACCACTTGCTTAGGATTTCAGATGGAAAACAGCAACCTGGTTTTTGCTAGTAAAATAATTGTAATAATAGACCAGCAGGTTTGACCATCACCAGTTTTGGCAGCTTGCTGGTTGGGAGCTTAGAGCTGTTGGTTACCACAATGCCAAAAAAGGTGGACATCAGCAGTGACCTTTTAGAAGCAACTGATGCTCTCCATCAAAAACCCTAAAAGCTCCATCTCAGTTTCTGTGTGACTCGGTTTACTTGTTAAATGTTAAAGTTCATGACTGGACAGTTAAAATCTAAGTGGAAAAGTATGACTTTTGCCTAAAAGGTGAGGAAAACACTTTTATATGGCAGCACAACTTACAGTCCCATACAAAATTACTCATAGACCTTGAACCTTTTCTCATTTTCTTACTTCTATGTAAACACAATTCTGATAGGTTCATTATGCATTTATTTTCAGCCCTCATTAGTTGATATTGTTTATAGCAATATTCTCTGGTATTTAGAGCTGTAAGGCTTCATTGATATTTGTAGACATCTCAGCCAGGTTTGGTCTTGTACCAACTGAAAAATGTTGTCTAGACTAATTTAGTTCAAGACCTTTTCACTGTGGATAGTGCCACTATATTACCAGCTTCAGCCAGCATCTTCATAAAGTTTTAGTTTTTGTTGGGGTCTATAAGCACACCCTAATTGTTTGAACAAATACACGTGACACCTTCAGGCTGCTGGACATTGTACCAAAAGATGAACCAGACTTGTGGAGGTACACAGTTCTCTTTCTGATACCTTTGCTGGTTTTGTTAGATTTTCACATGATGTCACACAAGAAAGTAATGTGTTTGAGGCCAGGTCTGGAAAAGAAAACAAGGTGCTGCAATGGACAAGTCAAAGTCCAGATTTTAATCTCATTGAAATTCTTTGTGCTTTACTTAAATGAAAGTCTGGAAATATCAATGAACTGAAGCAAAGCAGTTACAAAAAGAAGGCAAATGTTTCCCCAATTGTTGTAAACAACTGATGAGGTTATTCAAAAAATGACAACTTTGGGTTATCTCTAATTAAGGGATATACTCAGTTTTCCATGACTATATCACCAATCGTGGAAACATTATTTCTTGAATGACTTTATTAAATCTGACCACTAGTTAAATTTAATTTCTTAAAATATTGCACAAAATAAGGAGAGGGAAAGATGTCTGACATTTTGTGTCCAGGTGAAGATGGTGAGATACGGCAGACAAACTGTTTCTGTGGATGTGGACACAGGAGTCCTGCTATTCGACAGGAAAGCGGGCTCATTTGGTATCGAGAGAGTCTCGCAGAGCAGAAGTAAGAAAATCTTTCTTTTTAGAACATTTCTCTTACTTTCATGCTTTATATTTTACAATGTTGCACCCATTATGCTTTCAATAGTATTATTAGATGGTTTATTGATGCTCAAAGGAGAGTTCACGTTCTCATATTAGCACACAGATTTGACTGTGTACGTCCATGTAGGCAGGATTTTTCTCTTGTAATCGTAAAGTAAATCAAAAACAACCGCAAACGTGTAAACATGTATTATGTTTACCAGTGTTTTAGAGTGATGGTCTTAAGCAATGCTCTTTAAAGTATCCACAGAAGATATAATACTTCCCCATGTATCAGTCCTTCAGATTGTCAAGTTACAAAACTACCCAGCCAAGATCCGAATGGTTGTTGACAGCTACCACAACACACCGCGGGAGATGACATTTGAGAGTGCTCGGGTAAAGCAGGATGATAAGATTAACCTTTCAATTCAATTAGCTGCTTCCCTTACATGTTTTTGTTTCATCTCCCTCAGAAATGCGACTCGTTCTGCCAACTCCTCCTGCTGATGAAGTCCAGGCACTCTCAGCTGGATGAACCTGATGTGGTCTCTGTGTTTGTTGGCACCTGGAATATGGGTAATCACTTGTGTGCTGACACTCATTTTCACTGGCTTCTAAAGAAAACTCCATGAGGTCCAAATGCCCATTTTTGTGTCCGTTTGCAGGTAGTTCCCCTCCTCCTCGAATCCTGCAGTCGTGGGTGACCTGCTGTGGTTTGGGACACACCCCTGATGAGTCGACTGCTTTGCTTCCTCACGACATCTATGCGTTAGGGACTCAGGAAAACCCTCAGGGGGAGAGGGAGTGGACAGAACAAATCAAAGCAACTCTTAACAGCTATACACAAGTCAACTTCAAACTGGTATTTATTTACACCCTTTTTAACCTAGTTTGGGAATTCTTGTAAATAAAAGTGCTGTCTACTAGTTTTTCACAAATATGTGGTTAGAGATCAGGTGAATACAGCTGAAAGCAGATCTTTACATCAAATGTGTTGACACATGGTGTTGTCTTCATCACTTTTTAACATTAACTTAGACCCAACTGTTTTTGGTCAGTTAGTCATTTGCTAAAATCCCTCCTGTTTGCTAAAAGCCACAATGATGAGAGAAGAAATTTTCCAATTCAGACGTTTACATATTCACAACATTTGAGTAAAAGGCAGGCAGACATCTGGATGTATTGGCAACACCTAAATACTGCAGGCAAGATATCAGGAAGATAATTGTGGACTTCCACAAGTCTGCCCCATCCTTAGATACAATGTTCGGATCTCCGAACGTACCACATTTATCTGTTTAAAAAGAAAAGATACGATAAGGTAAGTTAGTAAAAGATAAGCTTACAAAAACGGAATAAAGTGCAAGGAATTTAACACAAAATAGGCTATAGAAAATAAAAAGTAAGATGGGAATAGGAACACAAACAAACAAACAAAAAAGAAGACTGATTATGGATGTAGAAAGTCTGCCCTTGATGTTTTGGAGTAGCTGTCAAAAAACAATTAGTGTCAGTAAAGATATGTGAGAGCAAGGCAGCCTACAAACCTGATTCAGAAAAACCAGTTCTGTCAGGAAAAATGGGCAAAGACCCCAGCAAACTATTGAATGAGTGACAGAAAAAAACTGAAATTAAAATAACTTTTGTTTCAAAACATATTTCCAATTCAATCCAATTTATTTACAAATCACATTTAAGTAGAAACAGATGTAAAACAATGATGGTCAACAAAATAACTTACCCAAAAGAACAAACAGCTCATGCTTTGTTGAACGCCAGAGAAAAAAGTTTTCAAAAAGGATTTAAAAGAAGGCAACAAAGGAACCTGCCTAACATGTAAAGGAAACCCGTTCATTAACTTAGGTGCCGGAACCGCGAGAGCCCAATCACCTCTAAGCCTCAACTCATCTTTGAAACGGCCAGGAGTAGGATCTATTCAAAATCCTGTCTGTACCTAAGGTTGCTGTATTATGCAAGCTTTTATTTTTTCATTAGGCATTCCAACAAAGGATGAACAGAGTGAGCATCCTGTTTTTTTTGTTTTGTTTTTTTACATAGACTTGACAATCATCTGCATAGCAATAAAAAGAAATTCAAAATTTACCACAGAACAGAACTCAAGGGCAGGAGATAGAGAGAAAAGAATGGATCCTAGTATGGATCCCTGAGAAACCTCACAGCCAACAAACACTGTACAACACAAACTCATTTATGTAAAAGACCTCAGCAATACAATTTCTCTTTAAACATGAATTTAATTGTTTAGAATTTTTTTCTGACTTAAAAAAGTTATGCATCTTTTTATTATTTTGTATGTTCATATCTGATTTCAAATGCATATTCATCAATCATATTAGAAAATCATGTACATCTGGTTCAAAGGACAGGTTATATATTCATATAGAAAAATATTTCTCACATGGAAGATTGGATCACAGAATGGATTGGAACGGAGATCCTAAGAAAACTGTCAAATCTATTAAGAAGTCAGTACACATTTTTTCACTTGTAGAAGAGAAAAATGTATTGTAATGTAACCCTTTGTCCTCCAGGTGGCAGTGCAGTCCCTCTGCAATATGAGGTTGGCTGTGTTCGCAAAGCCTGAGCATGAGAGTCGCATCAGCCACGTGAACACAGCCAGTGTGAAGACTGGTCTTGGAAACACTTTAGGTAGGCGTGTTTGCATGATCTCTCCACCACACAAAGCAAATATGAAAAAAAAAAAAATAAAACAAATTAGTGCATGTTTAAGTTGTGGTTTGGTTATTTTTGTTGTTTCAGGAAACAAGGGAGGAGTTGGAGTTTCCTTCTTCTTCAATCGAACATCATTTGGGTTTGTTAACTGCCACCTGACCTCTGGAAGTGAGAAAGTGCTAAGGTTCAGAAATCACAAGTGTTCATGAGAAAGTTCAGTTTACCTACAGTATGTTATTTCTGTTGTTGATTGTTTGCAATATGCTAATACCCAGGAGGAATCAGAACTTTGTGGACATCCTTAGACTGCTTTCCATGGGTGACAAACAGCTCTCTGCCTTTGATATAAGCCTGCGTTTCACTCATCTCTTCTGGTGTGGAGACCTCAACTACAGGCTCGACCTGGATGTGCAGGTCAGACTGACTTATTATTTCCTTTATTCATCCAGGTATAATCTCTCAGTAAAACTGAGATCAAATACTAGAAACATTCTCTATTACCAAAGAAAATAAAATAAAACTAATATATTATCATTCATTAATGAACAGCCAAACAAATTCCTCTCATTTAATTCAAATTCACTACGGTATCCAGCTCTGACGATTTCAGTTTTTTCTGTAATTTATTTGAAGGAAATATAGGTGCATATTTTTTCCTGGCTCTTTTCAGACTCTGGGAACAGAGTATTGTAAAATTCCAGTGGTCGTTCCCTCTTTGTAAACAGGGAACGGCATGCTGGTTGTGCTATTTAAACATGTAAACAACTGCAAAAAGAGCCCAACCTGACATTTTTATACATAAAAACCATCTAGTCTGCACACCTACAAGGATGGCCATTCAGCATCAGCATACAGTGAATACTAATAGACATGGATTTCACAGCTGGTAATAAAACACAAAGCACAATAGTATACATTACATTTACAAAAATCATATCAATATAACTCGGTAAAAGCCAAATTTAAAAGATTCCACATAAACTGAATACTTTGTTAAAACACTGATTGATCATCAGTTTTAGCTGATTTGTTATATGTGCCATGTTCAGCCCAAATGTTTCCTCAGCTGGAGTCTGAATTTCTTTGTGAAAAGGGAATCCACATTTAAGTTTCAGTTTAGAGAGATGTGTTTTTTTGGGAGTTTTAAAAGCCAAACTTTGATAATGATGTTTAAATACTTGATAGATGTTACTAAGTGGTTTTGATCTTAGAAAGTTTTGAAAAAAAACTTTTTGCCATTTGAAATTAGCATGAACTTAGTTTATTCTACATCTAAAACAAACTTAAAGTGTGCTACACTAGACTGAACATCAGCTCTATAGAGTGGAGTAATAGAGCTGAAGCATAAATAACTGTGTCATCTGCATAAAATGAATCTCAGCATTTAATTAATTATCACAAAGGTTATGTTTATAGAGAGTGAAGAGCAGGGGTATTTATATGGAGCCCTGGGGAACTACTCTAGACACAGTAAGAAAAAAGGTGTTCAAGACGACATATTTTTGGAAACATCTTACAGATTAGCTTATATAACATAAACCTTTGCAAAACAGTTAACTGCATCAGAACCTTTTATTAAATCAACAAAAATACAGTATACTATTTCCTGCATAGTATTGCACACTGTTTTTAAAATATTAATACATGGGAAGTATCCTACATCTTCATGGTCCATGTTGTCTCCAGGACATCCTGAAACATGTTTCCAAAAGAGAATTCGAGGAACTCATGTTTGCAGACCAGCTGACTCGAGAAAGACAAAAAAGGAAGGCCTTTTTCAATTTCAGTGAGTTCCAATGTCAAAGCTGATGCAAAATTGCATTTTTTGTTTGGCTTGAAATATTTGACTTTGCTTTCTTTCTTTGCTTTTCGTCATTAAGAGGAAGAGAAGATTACATTTCCACCCACCTACCGGTATGAGAGAGGCTCCAGAGACTGCTACCTTTGGCAGAAGTACAAGACATCAGGAGTGAGTCTTTGTCAGTAAAATAAAAATGGCATTACAAAAAAGATGATGGATAGAACAGAGAAACAGGTATAAAAACATATTAGCGTGTATAAATGGTTGAGGTTAAGTAGTTGCAAAATGTTTTTGGAGAAGTATTAGAATGCATTGGTCTTTCCAGTCTGGAGGTAGGCTTCTAAAATATTTTACCAATCACTTGAGGGCATTTTTGTATCATCATGCGTATTTTGCCTGAGGGTTTAGATGTATTGTACATAGTCTGTGGGACTGTGAGCAAACTTATACTTAACGTACAGTTTAGTTCCAAAATCCACTGATTGAAACTTGTTAGGAAACTGGGATTTGAGCACAGGATAAGCCAAAGTAAGATGTCCCAGGAGCAGATAAGCTTAAAAAGCTCACTCAAATGCCAAAAGAGCAGGAGCTTGCAGGAACTGAGGCTTGATCTCCTGACCTTCAAATCAGTAAGCCAGAGTCCAGACCATTGAGGCACCACTACTCCATTCCAAGTATACACTTCTTAAGATAATTTATTTGCAACTTAATCCTATTTCAGGAATTTGTGGGGATAAGTGACTTTGACAGCAGCTGCTCAGATCACTAAAAATAGCGGGTTAAGATTTAACCTTCTGCCTCAGGGAGGAATGCCCTCAAAAACTGGAAGGTGTGGATCCCTTAAAAAAAAAAACAACACACACACACACACACCCTAAATCTAATAAATGTTTGTGGAGCCCTTGGTGGCAACGATTGCCACTGCACATCTGTTCTTGAATTTCTTTTAGATCTGGGCATGAATTGTTGCTGTCTCAGATGTTTAGCCTACTACATGTTGTCAGACAGGTATAATTTAAGTGATTTGTTGATTTTAAAAGTTTGGTAATAATCAGGTCTGCATTTGGCTACTGAAATTAAAACAAAAATATAGTAAATCACACTTATTATTTCCAATACACTATATATATTTATGTGTTTATAACTGCATTCTTTCTCTGTAGGTGCGAGTTAATGTTCCATCATGGTGTGACCGGATTCTGTGGAAGTCCTACCCAGAAACTCACATCATCTGCACGGCGTATGGTGAGAGCTGGAGAATTTCTTGGAAAACTAAACTTTCAGAAAACCTTCAAATGGAAAACAAAATAAATGTGAGCTACAAAATCTTGGCAGTGGTTAAATGCTGTCACAGATGAAGGTTTTAATCAAGCATCTACAAGGTAGATCTCTACTGGTATTTTTTATTTTAAACATAAAAGCAACATGAATTGCTTTTGATGAATGATGTCCAACCTAGTCCATGAACCTCCCCTTCAGTTTTAAGTTATGTTTCTGTGCAGACTGACCATTGCTCATTTCCAAAGTTGAAATTTTCCATCCATCCATCCATCCATCCATCCATCCATCCATCCATCCATCCATCCATCCATTCATCCATCATCCATCCAGCCATCCTAAACTGTTTAATTGTAGTTGTTGGCTGTTTTAAAGGGTCATTGTTCTGATGAACGGTGAACCTCTGCCCCAGTCTTAAGTGCCACCACCATGCAGCCACCACCATTCTTTCACTTTAGGGACATTGTGTCCATAGCTTTTGGCATGTAGGTCTAATAGTTCAGCTTTAGTCTCATCTGACCAGATGTTTATTCACATGTTTGCTATGTGTTGCTTCTGGCAAATTTCTGTTAACTGCTTTCTGTTTTCGGTTAACTACTAAATATTCCTCCAGTGTTTTCATGGGGGTTAGATTAGTGGATTGCATGAATAATATTGGTTTCATTGGTATATTCTCCCACCTAGCCTGTGGTTCTGTGCAGCTCCTCCAGGGTTACCATAAGCTTCTTAGCTGCTTCTTGTTGCCTGGCCACTTCTTGATAGGCTTGAGGTTGGGCCACACTCTTTCCATTTTCAAATGGAAACACTTTTTTTTTCAGACAGAAAAACTTTTTATCCAATTTGAATAAATAACTGAATCCGACTGCACTGTTCAATGGTTAGGGTTAATTGGAATGTCTGTACCTGACTTTTGTGAAGTGCCTTGAGACGACATGTGTTGTGAATTGGTGCTATATAAATAAACTGAATTGAATTGAATTGAAATGATGCATTAAACAGCCCAGCTTGGAAGGTCCTTTTATAACCTAACCCTGCTTTAAACTTCCCCACAACTTTCTCCCTGACCTTTCTGCTGTGTTCCTTGGTCTTCCTGATGCTGTTTGTTCACTAATGTTCTCTAATAAACATCTGAGACCTTCACAGAACAGCGCTATTCATAGTGTGATCAAATGACACCCAGGGGGACTCTGTTTACTAATTCAGTGAATTTTGAAGGTGATTGCTTGCACTGGCTTTTTTTGTGTGACCTCACTTTTTAGACTAAACTGAAATAACAATTAAAAGCCATATATCACATTCATTCCCCTTCAGAATCATGCTTTACTTTGTTGATGTTTCACATCACGTTAAACACATTACAATCACAAACCTGTGATTGTGATCTGTGAAAAAGTTCAAGGGATATTAATAGTTTGGCAAGGCCATGTCACAGTGACTGGTCATGTGCTTTATCATGCTGTCAGCCACTGATCATTTAAGCTGTTGTAGGTGGTTTTGTCATATAAATACTAAAGAAACCTTTTGTTGTTACCAGGTTGCACTGATGACATCTTTACAAGCGATCATTCACCTGTTTTTGCCACCTTCCAAGTTGGAGTGACATCTCAGTGCAGCTCCAAATCAGGTGCCTCTGTTATTGTAAATCTTTGGTTATAATTAGCTGGAATACCATATAATTTGTCGGTTACATCAACAATAATGGGTGTTTTCTTTTTTTTATAAAACAGAGGTAAATTCCAGTGTAGAGAGGGCCTGGATTGAGCTTGAAGAAATTGACGCCATTGTGAAGAGTTCTTCATCGAGCAAGGCAAAGTTCTTCATCGAGTTTCATTCCTCGTGCCTTGAAGGTGTGGTGTCTGGTTAAAATGAGACTGTAAAGCAGAATGCAACTCAGTTTTAGAAATTGACACTTAACTTTGCTCGCAGAGACACAACGCTCCAGTGAGAATAATTTACAAGGCTGTGATGTTCCTGGGTTTCTCAAACTGGGCTGGACCTGCCAACAGCTACCAAAGGTCAGCGGCTGCTGCAGCCAAATAAGAAAATGGTTAAACAACATTACGCTACTGTTTTATCCTAACATTACCTTTTTTTTTACATCTGTTAAAGCTCATTCCACTCTTGTCTGATCTGGAGTACCTCCAGGATCAGCACTTGCTCTTATCTGTAAAGTCATGTGATGGATTCGAATCATACGGTTAGTCATAAGCACATTCTGGTAAAATGGCTGATCTGTACAATCACATCTTACTCACACATGAAAAGTCAGGAAACCCTCATCACAGCAATTAGTGCAGAGTATTATGTCGCAGCTCACACCTAAATTTTATTTAAAAAGTCAGTATGTCAATGAAAATTACCCATTTAGGTTGAATTCTTTCTTAGAAAAGAAATACAGCCAGAGAGATCATGTGCATTTTCCAAATAATGCATTGCCAACTCACTCAGATCACTCAGTTAATATTTCAGATAAAGAAAATAGGATGAACAAATAAATTAATGGTACCCTTGATTTAATATTTAATCACTGCCAACAGGTGAACTTCACAATGAGATGTCAGCATTTGCCAACAGGTTTTGAAGAGCGCGGTCTCCATACTCAAGTTTTAGATCTGTTCACACAAAAAGTATTTCCCCCTTTGATTCCTTCTGTTTTTGTTGTTATAGTTAAGCGTTTCAGATAATCGAACCCGTTTTTCAATAAGACAAATAGAAGTGGCTTTTTGCCATTAAATAAATGAAATCATCCTTTGAAAACTACATTCTGTGTTTACTCAGGTTATCTTTGTCTTATAATAACATTGGTTTGATTATCTTCAACATTTGCGTGTGGCAAAAAGAAGTGAAGTGAAGGAGCACATACTTTTTCACAGCAGTACTAAAGGTTTGCAGGTAAACATGAGACAAACGCATGTAGCTGAATAACCTTTCGGGAGATATCTAGTTTTGTTTCAATGAGATGTGGGGGTACCAACAAATTTGTCCAAATCTGGGGAAAAAAACACTTTCAGCAGTTTTTAACTATAAATGATTTCCCTAGGTGAATGTTGTGTGGCTCTGCAGTCAGTGATGGACGTGTCACAGAAATTTGAGACATTTTTGAGTCATCGCGGTGAGGAGATGGGCTCCATACGAGGACGGGTCAGAGTTCATGTGCCCAAGGACAGGCGAGCAACTCGGAAGAAGATTTATGGTGGGTCAGCCGAAACTCTTCTGTTCTAAATCTCTGCCTTGCTTGCACTATCACTTCCCACTAAACCTTCGTCTCCACTGTCACTGCATTCTTCGACTCTTCTGTGACCCTCACATTGCTTCCCCTATTTGGTTTCTCAATGATGCTCTGGCTTGGCTTTACACACTTGCTGGTGTCTATCGACTGCTTCCTCTTTTGGCTCCTGACTGACTGACGCAGACCAGATGCATCCTGAGATGCTGAAACAGAGCAGTTGGATATTGGACCACCAGGTCAAGCACAACACACACAAACACAACTTTGCTGTGTGACTGCAAACCGGCAGCAGTCCTTTGCATGCAAGGAACACACAAACCTTAAAGAAGCTTTGATCATTGCAAAAATAGGTTTTCATTTCCTGTGTCTTTGCTTTTTCAGACTTGTTTTGTTTTCAGAAAGATGATAAAGGTCCTGGAAGGGGAAACGTGTCTCTTGCAGCAACACGGATTCCAGTTACTAGGTATGGATGTCTCAGTGTTAAAATGCAATACTGTAAAGGACAATAAGTTCTGAAGTACAGGTTATCAGAGGCTCATATAGCAGATTTCTGAAATGAAATGTTTAAAGTAACTCTCCAAAGTAAGTCTCCTGGATTTTTAAACCTGCGGGGGCTGCATGTGGTTGAAGGTAAGCTGGACAAGGAGTGGAGAAATCTTCATTTGTAAAAACAAAACAGTGATTATTAGGCCAAAGTACCACTGCAATAAATACTTTTGCAAGTTTTCCAAAAACCACCATACTGGCATACATTTTAAAATAGTAGTACTTAGCTTGTTGTATACATATGAAAAACAAAAATGAAAGTGTTCTTGTCCATTGCCACTGTATGATTGGATTGCAATTAAATATGTGTTCAATGTTTACTTGAAAAAATGGAACATTTACTTGAAAAAAATTAAAGAAAGTGTCATGAGGCAAAATTCAAAGTCAGAAAGTTGGAGGTTTCTTACCAACCCTGTAGCTGTAGAAACGTATTTGGCCCTTGCAGATTTCTTCTGTTTTTGTTTTTTTAAACACACTTAAATGTTTCAGATCATAAAACACATTTTAATATCAGATGTAAGATAACCTGAGTAAATGCAAAAATCAGTTTTTAAATCATTTAAGTGCTAAGAGTAATAGCTATACAAACTACATAACAACTGCCATAAAGTGTTTGTGATAACTAGCAAAGAGTCTTTTACATCACTTGGAGGAAATCTGGCCCACTCTTCGTTGCAAGGCTTTTTGAATTCAGCCACATTGGAAGGATTTTGAGCATGAACTACCTTATTTCAGGTCCCGCAACAACATCTCGATCAGATTTTACTCTGTATTTCGACTGAGCAACTCCAGTGTGATTTACATCGTTGTCCTACTGCATAGCGTGAGTGTACTGAAACTTAAGACAGTGAGAATCGGATACTCTCCTTCAGGATTTTCTGGTAAAGAGCAGAAATCATGCTGTCATTAGTTATAATAAGTCGACCAGGTCCTGAAGAAGCAAAGTAGTCCCCAACTATCAGACTGAACCCCCATGTTTTTCAGTAGGGTGTGCTTTTTCTGAAATACTGTTAATTTTACACCAAATGTAATAGGAAGTCTTGTCAGTCTACGGAATATTTTCCCAAAAGTATTTTTTTTCAGCAGTGCTTTTCTTCCATGGAAGAATTTTTCCCATTTCCTCCTAATTGTTGAATCACGTTGACTTTACCAAAAGGCAGGTGAGGCCTGCGGGGCTTTAGCTGTTGTTTTAGGTTGCTTTGTGACCTCTTGAGTGAGTTGTTGATGCACAAAGTCTACCACTGTTCCATGTTTTCTCCATTTCTGGTTAATGATTCTTACTGTGGTTTACATGAGTTCCAAAGCCTTATAAATGTCTTTGTAACCCTTTCCAGACTGACAGATGTCAGTTAATTTGTTTCCCTTCAGTTCTCAAGATGCTTTTTATCAGGGGAATGATGTGATGCTGTTTGAGATATTTTATCCCACTTCAAGTTGTTATACAGGTTCTATTTAAGTGATTTTTTTTAAATCTACAAATCTGGCAGTGATCAGTCATTGGTGTGGCTAGAGACATTAAAATTAGATGTCCAAATAAATTGGTTAATCTCAGGCAAATGCTGTTCAGAGCGCTGTAAGAGTTTGTCTCCGCCATAGTAAAAAACCAAACCTATTATAAGTTTTTCAGACACAGTACTGTACAAGCTTCTTCAGTAAACATGCTGCTATTGTAAAAAATGCAGAAAAGTGCATTATTAGCTTTATAGCTAATAGTATTTAGCTTGATTCCCGCTTTTTCTCTAACTTGGAACTGGAACATAGTTAAGCTGATATTGTCATTTTCAGATTTCTTCCCAGATGAAGTTTCTACTTTATAGTAAATGAAACACAGCATAAGTTCTCCACTACACTTCTGTTTTGAGACCTTTCTGAGAATGCAAAGCTGAATGTGCTTTGACATCTTTCTCTTTTGGCTTAGTGTTTAGTAGCTCTACATCACCGCTGGTTTGTCCATATTTACCTTTGAAAAAAATGGAACAGGATTTATTCTAACCACTTTATTCTTTGACCACCAGAAGCAACCAAGTTTATTACTGTACGATTAAAAAGAATTTCCAGAATCTCATACAAATGTAACAATTTAACATTTTAAAATATAGGACTGATTTGCCAATTTTATTGGTCTTACACTGCTGTCTCCAGTTTTTCGTGCCTGAGGGGAGCAGAACGTGTCAGTATATTTTGCAGGAACTGGAAGAGCTCCTTGGCTCAAATTGCCTTTTAGTTCCATTAAAAAGTTCTGAAGTATTTAGGTTTTAGTTGCCGTTGGTTGAAAAGAACATCATGGGAGTTTCTTAGAACAGAGAACTATGAGGTTAGTTCAAGACGAGACATTTACAGTCTTAAAAACTGTTGGTCGGTGCCTGGTTGGGAAAACCTGCAAGAAACCACAGTTTAAAAGAAAACTACCTGAACACCAAGACACCGTTGCTCTCACAACCACCAGGGTGCATTTCCTGGTGCATTAGCTACCTGAATGTTTTCTAATTTGTTGTTTGTGGTTCTCTATGAAATCCACTGATATGTTCACTGATGCTCAGGTTTGACAGCACAATAAAAGATGTTACGGGATTAAATTATTTTCCATAGAAACAGACTGAAAGAAGAAACAATGATTAGGTGAATGTTTGGTTCACACGGTCCAAGTTCTCGCAGTGAAAACATCCAAAGGTTTCTAGTTTTTGAGGAACTTTCCTGTGTCTAAAACATGGATTTATTCCAATTGCAACTTGTCACGCAGATCAATGCATACATGTAATTTTAGATTATTTATCCCTGTATATTCATCACAGGCCATCTGGAGTCCCTGTTAAACCTACGGCGAGCAGCTACACCAACCCTGCCTACTTTATCTTTGAAGGTGTACCAGATCCACACAGGGCAGAGGAGGCCCTTCCACAACGAAGGGACCCCCAGCTGATCTGGTCTGGAAATGAGGCCCTGCAGCTTCCAAAAGTCTCAGGGCGGCAGGGGTTTGACAGGAGACCCTGTCACAGATCAGACTTTACAGAAATTGAAATTCCTGCTATACTGTCCCAGTGCAATCTAACAAAAGATCTTCATCTGTCTCAAACCAACTCTTCCTATCAGCTCTTTCCAGCCCAAAGCCCATCTCCAATGCCTGCTCCCTCAACAAATGCCTTGCCTCAGTTCCAGGAACAGACTTCACGCATCAGAGAAAGATGCCCAGGAAAACTAAATGTTGTTCAGGACTCCATGCAGCCTGAAAGCAACATATATATAAACCACTCAGAAATCGGAAAGAAAAAAGCCAGAGGAGATCACCAGCTTCTTCCGTTAAGAACAAATGCCATCCGCACAAAGTCCCCATCCCTTCTGCCTTATACTCCCACTCCCTTGACACAATGTCAGCACTCTGTTTCCTGGATTGTTGATAAGCAGCCACGAACAGGAGACAACTCCCTCACTGCTTTGCAAATTGCCAAGTCCCTCAGTGAGGTTGACTTCTTCCCTTCAGTGGAAAAAGGCCTATCCACAGCCAGGCAGAGGGCAAGTTATGGAAACGGCCCTTCAATACTTGGAGACAGAGGCTGCAGCTGGGACAAGGAGGTAAGATTCTGCTCAGAAAGACCGATTTTAAAAGATGCTTCTCATGATTCCTTGTTCTAAAAAGATTTTACTTAATCTCAATGCAGGTGTCAGTCCTGAAAGGTGCACCAGAAACTGTGCAGGAGCTTCTTAGTACCCTAGGTCTTCAAAAATACACCCTGGGACTTAGCCTGAACGGTTGGGATGACTTGGATTACTTCAGGTAAAGGATTCTGGATATATACATAGGTCAATGATTAATATCATGAAAAATATTATGATTGCTCCCTCACAAATAGAACATTTTTGGAAATACTAAACAGAAAATAAACTTGGTGCTAAGTATTTAGTACGAAATTAAAATGAAACCAAAAAATGTAAATGAAAGAAAAATATTTAATACCTACGTTTTTCCTTTTAAGAAGATACAAATTTGTCATTGAAAATCTTATCCTAAAAAAAACTACAAAATGGGTTAATCTCAACTCCAACTGCTGGAGGGTCAAATTTGTACTATTCTTGAACTGTGGTCGGGGTCGCACAAAATTTAACCAAATCCTGCAAATGGGAGGCTTTAAGAAACTGTGGCTCATAGTTAACCTCATGACCAGGGAGGTGCAGATACCTTTACAGGAGAAGGTGCTTAAAGTTTAAAAACGAACCATATAAAAGAGGGTTTTAGCAACTTGTCAGGGAATATTCTGAGCCAGATATGATTTTAGTAAAGTTGTAGCTGCATCAGTTACAATTACGAGAATCTATCAGTCATGTGAAAATTGCGATGACTCTTCCAAATCACACACGCCTAGGTGACAGCATCATCGCCCGTCCCAACTGGATTTATATAAATATCACTGCAGACAGAACATACATGTAACGCTTAAAGCAGGATCCAGTTTCAACCAAGGAGTGATATCAAAACATTGAGCTACAAATGCCATTTCAAAAGTCATCTGACTATTAAAGCAATTGCTAGATGAGGTTAAAGCCATGATTTACTATATTTTCTATGTCTTTGGTGATACTACAGCAAACAGCAGGAAGAACAGAAATTGTGATGTTCCAGTGCAAAGTTAACATTTAATCAGTGTTTTAAATGGATCTCTGTTAAATTAGGCAAAACTGAAGCGAAACTAACTTAAAGGTTTTTAATATGGCGTCACAAAAATTGTATGTGGTTGTTGCACACTATAAATCCACACTTGAATATTCCTCTGATGCAACAAAAGGTTCCCAGGAAAGCAATGGTTTTTCAGAGCTAGAGCCTATGCTTTGATGGCAGAGACAGAAATAAACTTGCAAAAGCTAAGACATGATACAAATTTATTTATAGTCTTGCAAATGACTAGTGGATAAATTACCGATTTCAAAGACAAGCATGACCTTTAGGTAAATCCTTTACTAAAAAAAACACCAACCAGCCACACTGGAAGGAAATTATCACAAAGGAAGTTTTCTACTGAGGTAGTACAGGTGAAGACACAACAAACTAAAGACTATAATGATAATATAAAACACAGAGAACCAGTCTGTAGCTTCATAAAAAGAACTAAAAACATAGACCAAACTGATTTATGTTCAATTATTTAAACACATAACAAAACAGATAAACACAAACACTACGTGTCACATTAAAATATTTTTTTTTCCTATTCGGTATTTACAGTAGTTGTTTCAACTTTGAGAATGAGTTTTCTGACTGATTTTTGTGAATGTGAAATTTCTATTTTGAAAACATGGTAATTTTAATTTCTTTTTTGTGCATTGTTGTATTTTCTACACCATTTCCCACTATACTTTTGTACTAAAGGATTTTGAGAGAAACATTTCTATTATGAAAGAATCAGACACAACAGCCTCGGAGTGTCTTCAGATAAAGCTTAGTTCACATGGAAGACAGGTTTTCAATCAAAGAGAAGGCAGCTTGTTTCAGGGCCACTAAGGAAAAAGAAATGCTTACAGGAAAGAAAACATGTCTTTGTATACATTGGGTTTTTTGTACAGTTTTATGTCTTTTTTTTAGTTAAAATGTTCTCTTGAAGAAAACTGTGTCTGTGACCCAAAGATTTAATAGATTCCAGTGTTACAGTCAGGATGTAAGTATGTTTTTTAACTCCTCGCTGCAGTTTTCATTCTCTTGACTATTTGCCTACTGCAGTGGGATCACGGAGGAGGATCTGTGTGCAGCGGGTGTCACAAACCCCTCCCACCGGCGCAGGATCCTTGAAAACCTTCCCAGGAACTGGAACTAACAGAGAAATGATGGTACAAGGTCCTGTCCTGTTCAGTTCTGCTACTCACTTGAACTGGAAAAACTTTCAGAACTAAACAGAGCTCCCTCTGATCTTAAGAAACATCACGTTTGCTGGACACTTGTTGTTTTGTTTTTATGTAAAACTGTAACATGAGTTTATCTGTGTCAAAAAAGAGAAGGAAACATAACACATTAAGTTCTTATTGCACATATATATATATGTTGTTCATCTGCAGCTTAAATAACTGACCAATAAGTGGAAGAAATTATAATGATATTACAGCCTCTGTGAATTGGTTTCAAAACACAAGTTTGTGTTTTCCAAAGTTCTTTTGAAGTCACTGTTTAAGAACCATTTTCCTCTATATACATTTTTTTACATTGCTATAAGTGAGCCACAGTGATATGTCTAATAATAAACCAAAAGAAATTAAAATCCAGCCATATCTACAGGAGGACCGCCTGGAAACCTTTCCATCTCTCTTTTTATTTACTCTGTCATAATGTTGCTATCAAGTCACTTAATCAGCAGCTGCATCTACTGCACATGTTTACAAAGTTCATAAAGCAACACTTGACTGTCACCAGGCAATAATGTGTGTCATCTCATGCTTTCAAGCAACAGCAAAAAGAAGAGATGTCTCTCTTTTATGTTCTCTACTTTTCATTTTAGAGCTCTACATGTTATCTACATTATCCTGCTGATATGGTGTTTGATTATGTTAACTAAATGCTTTAGTGCTGCAAAGCCATGTACTGGTAAGCACATGCAAGATTGGCCTAATATGTCAATATTTAGAAGTCAATTAAGAGAGATTTAGACTGAGTTATGGAAAGATTTCCTTTCTCAGAATGAGTTTCAAAATGTTTATCCCTCTCTGTACGCGTCCTACAGTGATATCAATGTCCACAGCATCACCTCATGTTTACCAACTCACTTGCATGTAATAACAGACTACAGTGGAAAAAAAAGGAGACAGCTAAAAATCCGGTCTCTAAAAATAACTTCTGAACATTGTCTGAGACTGGCTGCGTTTCGTGCTTGCAGCATTCAGTAGTCGTGGTTACTTATTAAGGCAGAGCCAAACAACTCCCCTGACAGCAGGTATGTGTCAGTGACCGCTAAGTCACTGCCCATTTAACCGTGGTGGCATCATCATCTGTGGGACGGCTGTGAAGTAGTGGCCAAGTTCGAATAAAAAAAAGGTGTAAAGAAATATATGAAAAGTATGAAATGTTTCAACTGGAACACTTCTTGATACTTATGAAAGGCTTTGTAAAAAGTATGAAGGAACTTCCAACCCATAGTTTAGTATTTCAGTCCATTTATTTTCAGATTTCAGTTTTTAAACATTGAATTTCTCATTTATTAATCATACAAAATCAGTTTTCTGAAAAAGTTTGGTTTTTTTTGCAAGACTACATTTAAATAACAATGCACATATAAGTAAGTATAAGTAGTATGTTAGTAGTAATAGTATTTGAATACAGCTCTTAAAGTCATCAAGGAATATGACCATAGCTTTTAGGAGTGACACAAATGTTTTAAAAGCTTTTTTAGATTTTTTAGTTTTAGTTTTTTTTAGATTACTTTTCATAGATAAGTGTTTGTCATTGTTAGGGCTGTATTAGTTTAAATATGTTAATTTAAAGAAATTCATCTTCCAATGCATGTTTGCAGAAATTTATAAACAGGCTTCATTTCATAACAGTCATGTAAGAAGAAAAGCTGAAGCTGTGGAAGAGTCCAGGGGAAATTCCTCCAATATATGAGAATCAGATATGCTCAAAATATATTTGAAATCATTTTCTTCTTATGTCAGCAATTGTTACCTAAAATAACTTCTATGTGAGAGGTTCACTTGCAGTGAGGAGGGGTTCAGGATGTCTAAACTTATCCAGGAATCTCTAGAACAGAATTGTGTTGCAACCATTGCTGAGCTTGCCTAACACTGGCAGCATGTAGCTGTAAGCATACCTGCACTTTTGGACAACAGCTTTGTGGGAAGGATCGCAAAGAAACTCCACCTGTCCACGAAAACATCAAGAGCAGACTGAGGCTCTACAGGACCTACAATGATGGATGACAGAAATCTGATTCCAGTTGTTTTTGGACATGTGGAATATAACTAGTAGGGGGAAGAAAAGGTGATAACCACTATGTGTCTTTTGTCATGCTGACATGGACGCATCCTGATACAATCTATATTTATAGGATTGCTTCTCATCAGAGCGAGCTCCCTTACATCTCTGCTAAGGAACACTGCCATGATTTGAAAGGGTGTCAAATTTTCCCCTAAAAGCAGCTTCTCTCAACAATCCAAGCACAATTTGGCGATAGCATTTTACAGCTTGATAGAGCATCATGTTACAAGTGACAACCTGTCATGGAGTTCAGAACATTGAAACCTGGTGGAGAAGCAGAAGCCTACAAACTGATCAACTGTGAGCACTAAAAAGACAAGAACGGGTCACCATCTGTCAGGTTTCAGCCCAGTAGTTGATATCTGGTATGGCAGAATGAACTGCAGAAGTTGAGAAGAAGAAAGGTCGCCACTGTAAAAACTGGCTTATCACATACATTTGATGTAATAAATAAGAAAAGCCTTAAGGAAACGTCATTTTTATTCAGTATACCACAGAAACATGTGGAACTGCTGCCATATTGTTTGGCCATCAATGCAGTTTGGTTTCTACACTAATGAGGTTGGTTACACCCATTACCTAAGTTTTGATGGAGATTGTTTAGTTAATGGTACTGAATTAATACAAATGAGAAGCCTTTGTAGTTTGTAGCCATTGGTTGCTTATTTGCAAATTACCTTCCTTTTCAAAATGCAAACAGTTTCTGTGCAGGACTGAAAGACCCTCAAGGCATTGAGTCCTGCCCAACACCTTGCATAGCAGCTTTGACACTGTAGTGAAGTGTGTGTGTGTATGAATCAGTTGAATGAGAAACACTGTAAAGTGTTATGCAGACATCAAGGTTAAAACTCCTATATAACTGCAAACCATTTAATTAAGCAGTTCATGCTTTGCCACTCACACATCACACCTCCAATACAACCAAAATGAATACAGTTCATATACATAAGGTCACCAGTTCACATAAAAACACAATCTCTAAGCAGAACCATGTTTGCAGAAAAATGTTGGTATTTCTTTTATAGAGGTGAAGGAGTCAATGTGAGAGAGCAGTTTTCATTTATCTCTCCAATGTTCTTAGGTTACCTTCCACTCATATGTGTTTTATTCTTCTTTCTCCTACTGATGACTTTTATAACCACTGTACAGAGTGGGGAACTGTACATTTAGAAAAGGGCTGGTTTTACATGGAAACAGGCCATTGCAATGTGCTCATTAAAATCCATTATGAGAGTTTACTTGAAAGTGCTGTTCGTTTCCTAATGTGCTAATGTTAAAGTGACAATCTGAGGAGCTTGTCCCTACTCCGGAAATCTTGTCTTCACAAGCCTGGGCTTGCACCAGCCACCATCCCAAATGAGCTCACCCCTTGTTTTTTACTACTTAAGTAATCTAGTCTTATTATCATAAAGTTACTTCATATTCATATTGATATATATATATACATATATTTTTTTACAAATAACAATCTGGCAAATACTGGAAATAAAATAAGCCATTGAGAAGTGAATAAGAAAGGCGAAATACAAGTTAGAAAAATAAAGAAATAGGTCAAACTATTATTAACTATTATATCACACAAGAGAATATGAAAGAGAACATGAAGGTAAACGTTAACTACAATCTCAAAGAAATACATGGTTAGACATCAAATAATGATGTTTTGAGTCCCCTTACTCAACGAAAATATATTTGCATATAAATTTTGTGTCAATAAATGAAACTGATGTCAATGAATTGCTGCTTTTCATATATTGTAAAAGACATGGACATATATTTGGTTGTATTTTATAATTTCCACTTCATAATAATGTAAATTAATGGTGTTATATATATTTATATTTAAATTAGACCACAGAAGCAATCTATGAAACCAAATATGAAAGAATGCACATGCCATGCACATTCACACACACACACAATATATATATATATATATATATATATATATATATATATATATATATATCAGGGGGAAATCTTTGGCGATTAGCAAGACACACTCAATAAAGGAGTTGTTCTGCAGGTGGGGATCACAAACCACTTCTCAGTACCTATGCTTTCTGGCTGATGTTTTGATCACTTCTGAATGTTGGTCCCCAAGTGCATATATATATATATATATATATATACAGTACAGACCAAACGTTTGGACACACCTTCTCATTCAAAGAGTTGTGTTTATTGTCATGACTATGAATATTGTAGCTTCACATTGAAGGCATCAAAACTATGAATTAAGACATGTGGAATTATATACTGAACAAAAAAGAGTGAAACAACTGAAAATATGTCTTATATTTTAGGTTCTTCAAAGTAGCCACCTTTTGCTTTGATTACTGCTACGCACACTCTTGGCATTCTGTTGATGAGCATCAAGAGGTAGTCACCTGAAATGGTTTTCACTTCACAGGTGTGCCCTGTCAGGTTTAATAAGTGGGATTTCAAGCCTTATAAATGGGGTTGGGATCATCAGTTGTGTTGTGCAGGAGGTGGATACAGTACACAGCTGATAGTCCTACTGAATAGACTGTTAGAATTTGGATTATGGCAAGAAAAAAGAAAAAAGTAAAGAAAAATGAGTGGCCATCATTACTTTAAGAAATGAAGGTCAGTCAGTCCGAACAATTGTGAAAACTTTGAAAGTGTCCCCAAGTGCAGTCGCAAAAACCATCAAGCGCTACAAAGAAACTGGCTCACATGAGGACCGCCCCAGGAAAGGAAGACCAAGAGTCACCTCTGCTGTGGATGATAAGTTCATCCGAGTCACCAGCCTCAGAAATCGCAGGTTAACAGCAGCTCAGATTAGAGAACAGGTCAATGCCACACAGAGTTCTAGCAGCAGACACATCTCTAGAACAACTGTTAAGAGGACTCTGTGTGAATCAGGCCTTCATGGTAAAATAGCTGCCAGGAAACCACTGCTGAGGACAGGCAACAAGCAGAAGAGACTTGTTTGGGCTAAAGAACACAAGGAATGGACATTAGACCAGTGGAAATCTGTGCTTTTGTCTGATGAGTCCAAGTTTGAGATGTTTGGTTCCAACCACTGTGTCTTTGTGCGGTGCAGAAGAGGTGAACAGATGGACTCTACATGCCTGGTTCCCACCGTGAAGCATGGAGGAGGAGGTTTGATGGTGTGGAGGTGCTTTGCTGGTGACACTGTTGGGGATTTATTCAAAATTGAAGGCATCCTGAACCAGCATGGCTACCACAGCATCTTGCAGCAGCATGCTATTCCATCCGGTTTGCGTTTAGTTGGACCATCATTTATTTTTCAACAGGACAATGACCCCAAACACACCTCCAGGCTGTGTAAGGGCTATTTGACCAAGAAGGAGAGTGATGGGTTGCTGCGCCAGATGACCTGGCCTCCACAGTCACCGGACCTGAACCCAATCAAGATGGTTTGGGGTGAACTGGACCGTAGAGTGAAGGCAAAAGGGCCAACAAGTGCTAAGCATCTCTGGGAACTCCTTCAAGATTGTTGTAAAACCATTTCAGGTGACTACCTCTTGAAGCTCATCAACAGAATGCCAAGAGTGTGCGTAGCAGTAATCAACGCAAAAGGTGGCTACTTTGAAGAACCTAGAATATAAGACATATTTTCAGCTGTTTCACACTTTTCTGTTCAGTATATAATTCCACATGTGTTAATTCATAGTTTTGATGCCTTCAGTGTGAAGCTACAATATTCATAGTCATGAAAATAACTCTTTGAATGAGAAAGTGTGTCCAAACTTTTGGTCAGTACTGTATATATATTATTTATTCATGTGTGCAGCAAGAAGGTCCTGGATTCGATTCCTGGCCGGTGGTCTTTCTGCATGGAGTTTGCATGTTCTCCCCGTGCATGCCTGGGTTCTCACCGGGTACTCCGGCTTCCTCCCACAGTCCAAAGACATGCCTGTTAGGTTAATTGGTAACTCTAAATTGCCCTTAGGTGTATGAATGAGTGTGTGCGTTGTTGTTTGTGTGTTGCCCTGCGATGGACTGGCGACCTGTCCAGGGTGTACCCTGCCTCTCGCCCATAGACTGCTGGAGATAGGCACCAGCTCCCCCGTGACCCACTATGGAATAAGCGGTAGAAAATGACTGACTGACTGTTTTTATACTTTTACATGTATGAATTCCTATGAAAAAGTTAATTATTGGACACTTGTGGTGCCACACCCTAATCAGCTAATTACCTCAAAACATCTGGAAAGGTTTCCTGAACCTTTAAACTATCTCTCACTATGGGTCATACGCCACACAATCATGGGGAAGACTGCTGACTTGACAGATGCAGAAGACAGTCATCGGCACCATTCACAAGGAGAGTAAGCCACTAAAGGTCATTGCTGAAGAAGCTGGTTGTTCACGGAGTTCTGTATCCAAACATATTAACAGAAAAGTGTGTGGAAGGAAGAATTATGGTAGGAAAAGGTGCACTAGCAACAGGGAGAACCGTAGCCTTGAGACAATTGTCAAGAGAAATCCATTCAAGAATTTGGGGGAGCTTCACAAAGAGTGAACCGAGGCTGGAGTCGGTAGGTCAAGAGTCACCACACACAGACGAATACCAGACATGGGCTGCAAATGTTGCATTCCTGGTGTAAAGCCACTCCTGAACCAGAGACAACATCAGAATCGTCATACCTCAGCTAGGGAGAAAAGGAACTCGACTGTTGCTCAATGGTCCAATGTCCTGTTTTCAGATGAAAGTAAAATTTGCGTTTAATTTGGGAATCAATCTCTCAGTCTGGAGGAAGAGAGGAGAGACGCAGAATCCATGTTGCTTGAAGTCCAGTGTGTACCAGTATACTATGAAGTGTATTATTGAATTTAAAATGACCAGAATTAAATATATTGCTATATATTTTACAATATATGAAAACTGGCAATTCCTTATGTATTAATTAATATATATTTCAAAAGAGAACAATATGAGTTTTATATCTATATCTATATCTATATACATACATATATATATATATATATATATATATATATATATATATATATATATATATATATATATATATACAGGGGTTGGACAATGAAACTGAAACACCTGTCATTTTAGTGTGGGAGGTTTCATGGCTAAATTGGACCAGCCTGGTAGCCAGTCTTCATTGATTGCACATTGCACCAGTAAGAGCAGAGTGTGAAGGTTCAATTAGCAGGGTAAGAGCACAGTTTTGCTCAAAATATTGAAATGCACACAACATTATGGGTGACATACCAGAGTTCAAAAGAGGACAAATTGTTGGTGCACGTCTTGCTGGCGCATCTGTGACCAAGACAGCAAGTCTTTGTGATGTATCAAGAGCCACGGTATCCAGGGTAATGTCAGCATACCACCAAGAAGGACGAACCACATCCAACAGGATTGACTGTGGATGCAAGAGGAAGCTGTCTGAAAGGGATGTTCGGGTGCTAACCCGGATTGTATCCAAAAAACATAAAACTACGGCTGCCCAAATCACGGCAGAATTAAATGTGCACCTCAACTCTCTTGTTTCCACCAGAACTGTCCGTCAGGAGCTCCACATGGTCAATATACACGGCCGGGCTGCTATAGCCAAACCTTTGGTCACTTATGCCAATGCCAAACGTTGGTTTCAATGGTGCAAGGAGCGCAAATCTTCGGCTGTGGACAATGTGAAACATGTATTGTTCTCTGATGAGTCCACCTTTACTGTTTTCCCCACATCCGGGAGAGTTACGGTGTGGAGAAGTCCCAAAGAAGCGTACCACCCAGACTGTTGCATGCCCAGAGTGAAGCATGGGGGTGGATCAGTGATGGTTTGGGCTGCCATATCATGGCATTCCCTTGGCCCAATACTTGTGCTAGATGGGCGCGTCACTGCCAAGGACTACCGAACCATTCTTGACAACCATGTGCACCCAATGGTTCAAACATTGTATCCTGAAGGCGGTGCACCAATACACACAGCAAGACAGGTGAAAGATTGGTTTGATGAACATGAAAGTGACCCCATGACCTGCACAGTCACCAGATCTAAATATTATTGAGCTACTTTGGGGTGTTTTGGAGGAGCGAGTCAGGAAACGTTTTCCTCCACCAGTATCACGTAGTGACCTGGCCACTATCCTGCAAGAAGAATGGCTTAAAATCCCTCTGACCACTTTGCAGGACTTGTATATGTCATTCCCAAGACGAATTGATGCTGTATTGGCTGCAAAAGGAGGCCCTACACCATACTAATAAATTATTGTGGTCTAAAACCAGGTGTTTCAGTTTCATTGTCCAACCCCTGTATATATATACATAAATTAGGGATGCTCCGATCAGCGGCCCCAAGTGGCCGTCTGTGGCATTCAAAGCAGGTACTTGCAGCCTTCTGAGAACACAAGCGTGTGCTGCTGTAACCTCTAGACTACCACTACCCACCAACCAGAAATGCTGCCCCTGTACAGCCAACCATAAATAAAGTCTGAAGCAAATAATAAACTATGTTGAGTATTTTTTCTTCTCATAAGCTAAATACAAGTTGTGTTTTCAAGTAAGAAATCACCTTTTTAGCTACTCAATATCATTTTGTCCATCCATCCATCCATCATCCCCTGCCTATGCAAGATCGGGTCGCAGGGACAAGAGGTCCAGGTGGGATCTCCAGACTTCCCTCTACCCAGTGACAACCTCCAACTCATTCTAGGGGATCCCAAGGTGCTTCCAGGCCAGATGGGACCTATAGTCCCTCCAGGAAGCTCTGGGTGTTCCCTATAGGGTCTCCTCCAAGTGGGATGTGCTCCTCCCGCTATTCTCTAAGTCTGAGTCCAGCCAACCTCTGGTTCACTGTTCCATGGTCAGGACAAAAGCCACATTGCTCTTCCTGGATCCGAGGTTCAACTGTCAGTCGGAGCCTCCTCTCCAACACCCCAGAGTAAGCTTTCCCAGGGAGGCTGAGAAGTGTGATGCCTCAATAATTGGAACACACTCTCCAGTGCCCTTTCTTAAAAACGGGACCACCACCCCAGTCTGCCACTCCAGCGGTGTTGTTCTGGTCCTCCATGCGACATTGATGAGGCGTGTCAACCAAGACAGCCCCACAATGTCCAGAGCATTCAGAAACTCAGGTTGAATCTCATACAAACCTGGCTCCTTCCTGATGGAAAGCTTTTTTATTATCGTGACGTCTTCTGCCACAGTGATGAAATTGCATTCTTCCGAGTCGTTAGGCTCTGCCTACTCCACAAAGATCATGGTGACTGGATTGACATCATCAAAGTGCACCTTCCACCGCCCGATGATGTCCTCAGTCCGGGTCCGCAGTTCCCCTCCCTAAAGCATACACATCTTGGGAAGGTCCCTGTTTCCCCTTTTCTGACTCACTGAACGGTATCTCCAGAACTTCCGTGAAGCCAAACAAAAGTCTCTCTCCAGAGCCTCTCTGAATTCATCCCATGCCTGGGTTTTTTATTCCGTAACTACAGAACCCACACTCCTTCTGACCACCTGGTACCTGTCAACTGTTTCAGAAGTCCCCATGGAAAACCAAGTCCTAAAGGCCTACTTCTTCAGCCTGACGGCTTCCATCATCACTGGTATCCACCAGTGGGTCCTCTGGTTGCCACTGCTATAGGCACCGATAACCTTCAGGCCACAGCTTCAGGAAGTTGCATCTGCAATGGAGGCCCTGCACATGGTCCATTCCAATTCCATGTCCCCAACCTCCCTCAGGACATGAGAGATATTCTCCTGGAGGTGTGAACTGAAGATCACTTAGACACGTTCCTCCGCCAGATGCTCCCTGCTCACCTTCACCACCCAATTAGCTTTACCCGGTCTGTCATCAATCTTTGGGAAAGTTGGCCTGATACCAAGTACACTTATGGACCACCTTGTGCTTGAATAAGCTGTTCAGTAATGACATTCCATGCCTCAAACAGAAGTCCAACAACAAAACAGCGCACAGGTTCATATCAGGGAACTAATTCTAACCAATCACACCCCTACAGGTAACACCATCACTGCCTACAAGATTTTAACATAATATATAACACTTCTATCCAATATAGTGCTACTGTTAATGGTTTGAATGCATTACTACTATCGGTATGAAACAAGAAAATTGACAATTAATGACAACTGTTTCAGTGGAGTCAAACAGTATTTTCTGTTCTGTTGTCAGTATAGAAAATTCAAACTCTATTTAAAATCTGCTAGATTCATTGTATGTCATCACTCAAGCTCGAGTCTTTGGTAACTTATTAAGTAAACCAGATTTCCTCTGAGTTTATTGTCTGTAGCAGCAGTGCACATCCTACCTGCTTTTATTTCTTTATGAGCAGACTTTATCAGTCCACGCCTTGTTGTGTGAATCTTCAATAAAAACCTGAGATACAGTAAATGCTGCAGAGAGAAGTTAACGTGCCACAAGAGTAAATGTTCTTTCATATACCTTTGAATCAGGCACAAATAGGGTAGCATTCTATGTTTTCTACTAAAGCAAATTTTCTTTGCAAATGGTTTCACTTTTAAAGCAAATTACACAATGACAAATTCATCTTTCTGCTAGTTTATCTAAACAAGACGTTTTACAAGAAAAGGAACAAACCTTAACCAATAAAGTTGTGAAAGTTTTGAAGTTAGCAATAATATGGGCCGAAGTTTGGCCGAAATGAAAAAGCTTTTTCAAAATAAGAGGCTATTCTCTGAAAATGATTAATGTTTTTCCGCCATACCAAACTATTGTTATATTTTTAAGTTTATAAGAAGGCCTTATCTATTAAACTCTTATAAGAGACAAGAGATCTTGAAGCTTAGCCAGAACTATGGCAATTTACCAACATTAAAATCCCTGTTGCTCTGTGGCTGTATGATGTCCCATAACTGTCTGATGTAACTTAAAAGTCCGTTCCTGGAAAGCTAACCCCTCGGTGGGTCTATTTCACATCAGAAGGTTTGTTTTTGACCGAACCTCAGAATAAAGCTTTGTTTCAAGCAGGTCCCTGAACCCACCTGAATCACCAGGACGTGGCCAGTCTTTGGCACTGTAGTTGTGATGGATGTTTGCTTTGTGTTTGTTCAATTTGTGTCTAAAGTTCCTGCAAATCGCTGTGTCTTGCTTTCCCTGCATGCTTCCGATGTGCTCAGCATCACTCAGTGACTATCTTCAAACATCTTACCCAGTTATCTGCTCACTGACAGAATAATGAGAAAATAATAAGGAAAAAATAATTTGTAGAGGTTTGTTTTTAACTTTTAGAGTTATTTTAACTTTCTTCCAAGTCAGCACTTTACATAACTTTACATAGTTTAAATTTTCTCATTATTTTGTAGAATTGCCTTTTACACTGTATGAGTTGGATCAAACATTTTGGAAGTCCTTCTGCAGACTTGGTTTGTAGGTTGCCTTAATCACACACACCTTTTCAGTTCAGTCCAACAATTTTTCTATTGGTCCATGATCCAAACATTGTAATGACCACTCCAAAAAACATACTTTATTGCCCTAAAGCCAGTTTGCAACTAATTTGGTAGTATCCTTGGGGTGGGATGACCCCTTTGTGTCTTAGCTTTAACTTTTTGGCTGGTGTCTTGTGATTGTTGTGGAATATTTTTCCTAAAGAGTAATGGCTTCTTCCCTGCTGAGCGACCTTGAAAATACAGAACATTGTCTTTGGAGCTTCAGCCAAAATCCTCACAAGGTCTTTTGTTTTGTTCTGGAACCAATTCATCTCTGGGACACAGAACCTGTATTCTTAACAAACCGTATGATGACTGGACATTAACCATACTTGTGTATAATTTTTTGAACAGATGTACGACGCACCTTCAGGCATCGAGAAGTTGTACCCAAGGAAGAACCAAACTTGTGGAGGTACGCAGTTCTCTTCCTGATTGCTTGCTTGATTTTGTTTATTCTTCCATGATGTCACACAATTCAATTCAATTCAAAGATACTTTATTGATCCCCGAGGGAAAATTAGAAACAGTTTGTTTAAGGTGGTGCCTTAAAATACATCTACAGGTCATCAGTGTAAATAATCTGTTCTTTAAAACTTACCAGGTTAAATAAAAAAATAAAAGGTGTGCCTCCATTTAACTGCCTGGTATAAAAAACTGGAATATTTCATTTTATACAGTATCTAAAAAAATATTATCTAAAAAAATGGGTTCAAACGCAGCTGTTTGTCATGTTAATTGTTTGCTTTGTTGATTTATTAATTAGGCTTGCTTTGTTTTATCTTCTAGGTAGACACTGGTGGATTAATATTAAATGTAAAATTAATTTCTTTGTATCCTTTACTCAACTGTTGGATTGTCCATATTTATTGTTTTTTAATAAATATAGATTAACTTTGTTCATAAGCTGACTAAGACTATTTTAATACTTTCCGGATATCAAAGTAGTTTAAACTAGCTGGTAGTTGCTGCCACACATTTAAAGATCTTGTTATGCTGGTTCTCCAAAAATACTCGTAGGGTTGAGTTGGCTATAATGCATCTTAACAGCAATATAAAAACATAACTGTTGTTTGTGACAGTGTACTTTAATAGGAACGTCTGTTATCTTTAGATATATGTGGCACCAAGACCTGGGATTGGTGGGATCCTACAGCTGAACATTTGAACGTGTATTGACTGATTGATTGGGGCCTCTGCTCAGATCAAAATGTGGTTCTGGTTTGCCAAAAGCACATTTAGGAGAACATGTACTCAACTTTGAAAAATAAAATGATTTAAAACTTGGTGATTTTACAAGCTAACATTGTGGGAATGCAAGAATGTTGTGTAATTAACTGGAAACAGAGAAGAAAAATGTGTTTTTCTGTTAGATTTTTAGTATGATATTCAGTTTCGCTTTCCCCAAACTGTCACAACTTCTTCTTGAGAAGAATTGCAAAAATGCTCAAATGCCAGCCATTGCTTGACTCAGCAGAACTCCTTTCTGACAAGGCTGGAGAGAGAAAAACCTTAACTGTTAGACAGAAAACTTGGAGTAATTAAAATCGAGACAAGTCAAGACAAGTCATAAGTAGGTGAGGAGCAAAACAAGGTTCTTACTGATACAACAGAACCATTAAGAACCAGTTTGGTTACACAAAGTCAGAACAGGAACAACACTTTTGAAGTCACCAAAATGCCTCTTGCTGTAAATGTTAAACTAATCTGATTGCTCTCTGCTGGATTCCGAATTTTTGTAGAACACATTCAATGAAAAGTTTATTAAACTCACCTCTCTTTTGTCTTAGTTGTACACTATTGCCAAAAGTAATTAGTCCCACTACCAAATCATCCTTTTAAACAATTTTCTCACAACATTTTACTTGAGTTCCTTAAGTTTCTGATGAAAGCAGTTCTTTCCTCTGTCCCAGTTGGGACTTGGCTCAAAGACAGCGCCTGTTTTTCAGTACCATGACAGTTCTTCAGCAATGGGAATGGATAGAACTAATGGTAAAACACAATGGTTTTTTTTCAATGCCTCAGATTAAATCAGACTAAACATTTCCTGTTTTAGGCCAGTTAGAAGGAAGATGGCATGTTCATCTGATCAAACAATTAAATGGAACCACAGGCAGCATGAGAGTATCCAGTGATTAGGGCTACACCAGATCAGGAGTACAAGTAATTGCTATGCTGTTGTTGAATATTGCTTGAATATTGTTGTTATGATGTCCCACATTTTCCTGACACTCCTCTTTTCCTTCCTCGCAAATCTCCATCATCCTTTGTGAGCTTTAGCATCTCGCCCACTAAGATAATACATCTAGACTGAACATCATGGATGCTGAAACTCTATCCAGCAGACAAAATATATCATTGGCATGCCGAATATGAATGCATAGCGATTGAGATATAATAGTCTATTAAATATTGCATCCAAGCAGTCGTTTATGATTGCAATATTAAACAAATAGATTTTCTAGAGACAATTGAGATTTCATATATTTTGCATCTCGACCAGTGAATGTACTGTTCAGGGATGAGAGGTTCTGTGTCCCAGAGATTAACCTGTCTTGGTGTGAAATGGGCATACCAGCCTTAGAACAAAGGTAGAAGATGGCCCTCTGAAGCTGGTAGGAAAGAGTGCTTATCCACAGTGAAACAAGACCTAAACTGCTTGAATTTACGCTCAGTAAGGAAGAAGCCGTTTTTCCAAAGCTACATTAAAAAGTTGGATTCCAGTTTGCAAATGCAAGCATTGGCCAAAATCCATAATTTCTGAAGACATGTCCTGTGGTCTAATGAAACTAAAATTGAAGTGTTTGGCCAAAATGAGCAGGTCATGAGCATACTAAGCATTTTGAAGTCCCATAATTCAGCATTCTTAGTACTTTTCCTCCACACTCCATCCAACTGTTCCCGGTAAATGAATGCTGATTCTTACTTTAAATGACTCTTACGTGTGGAGAGAGCATGCATAGTTGTCCTCTGTAGACAAGCCCACCCCACCTCCATCCCATCACCCTTGAATAAAGATGGATGGTTGGATGAGATCTCATTTTCAGTCTTATTTGGAGACCTTTTAGGACCACCCACCAAGAAGTCCACGACCAACAGTAGAGTCCTGACTCCAACCTTAGGTCACCACAGCTCTACAGACCTTTAAAGCATAACCTAACTAAGTTGTAGCCCCACTCCCTCCCTCAGACTAACTGAGATACACTACATCGTGTACTTTATATTTGTCAAAGGCATTGATTCCTAATTGGGATTTCCAAACACTGAAAGCAGAGTGTTTTAGTGACACCCTGGCGTGTTTTATTGTTTTTTGTTTCGCGGCATACTTTGTTCACTCGGCAGTGTGACTCCCATTTCCTCCTCACTCCCATGCCTGCTGCTCTCACGTAAGACTGAAGTTTCTGGCAGCGCTTTCATGGACTCCAACCCTCTAGCTTCCTACGATAAATAACAGAAAGCCTGAACCTAGACGGAACCGTTTGGACTTCTGGGGGAAGGTTAGAGGGACGACCGAGGCGATTTCCTGGCTCTGAAAACTGAAACAAGTGGAGAAGAGGAAAAAAAACACGACTTTCGAGGATCAGATCCGCCTGACAGCGTCGCTATTAAGATCCCGTTTTGGTGAGTGCAGGCAGCCGTGTTCACTTAACTTTGTTTTTTAAAAGCTAAACTGTTCATAATCAGGAGAACCAGATGCTGCGTTATTTCAGATAGAAAGAGAAAAGGAGTGTGTGCAATAGGTCTATATAATTATTGTAATAGAGGGTAACAAAAGCGAAAACATCCATTTTTTACTATTTCTATTTAACTTTTCCTTTTTTTCCGTCTAAGCTGTCAGTGAAGCGGAACAACTTTAGACTATTGAGGGAAATAAAGTGAAAGTGACATTCTGTCGTATTTAAATGAAGGCAATTGTCATACATTATATGAAAATGTTGTTTAAATTCACTACAAGCTTTCTTTAAAGTAAGGAGCTGAACATTATTTCAACATACAGCACCTCTTATTTGGATTAATGGCAATGTTACAACCAACTGTTCTGATAAACATTTGATTCAAAAACACCATAAAGCCTTATTATAATTAAATGTTAAAAATGATGGATTTGATTGTTTTCAGCTTGGAATATGTTGCAGAAATGTTTAGTGTGGTGGCATAAAAACACTGGAATGTGGTGTTTGGCAGCAAACTGGTGCAACATTGCACATATGGTTAGAGCGCCTGCCACATTTAATGGCACCCCTGTTAAAGAGGTGTAAAAAACCTAAAAATAAAATTATCGTTCTGCAAGAGCATACCCTCACACTTAAAAAATGCAGCAGTTGTGTTTGTTTCACTCCTCAACATCACCCTCACTGTGACTGGTGGTAAGAAAAACAAGGGCCCTTGTTTGCAACAGCTCCAATAGTTTTTTTTAAAAACTTTTTAATTATAGAGATATGAGCAAGTTTAGGTGAGTAGCTATTCTTTGCAGCCTTTTCCATTGCTTGGAACGATCAAGACATATCTGCTTTCTACAATGGCATGTTTTCTTTCCTTTCTCATTTTGAAGGGTGGCTAAGAGAAATGGGGATCTGTGTCACATCATATTTAGATGCCAGGGAAGCAGAAAGCCAAAGATTTCTATTGAAACTCTCCCAGACAATCTGATTAAGTGATCGAGTAAATCATATCCTAATTGGATGTCATATGAGTGCCAATAAATGTGGCATCAGTTATTTCTGAAATACATTTATTTCTTAATGTGGCATTTATTGCCCATGCATAAATGCATTCACATTGAAACTTGGATTTTTCAAAATGATCTGTGTGAAATCATGCTACTGCGATAGTGGCTGAATGTATTCTAAAGGTTTTTACAAAACTTTACCAGAGTACACCAAAAATGTGAAGGGTATAATTTGGTTTAAAAGAGCCTTCCAGAGAGGCTGAGATTTCATTATCATATCATTTATATGTGGCATGCTGGTATAAGCTTCCATTTACAAGTGAAAAATGAGAGCAACTTGTTGTTTTTTTTTCCCAAATTTGGGTAGCGATACAGAAATGATGAAATGGTACCACACTGAACTAGAAGTGTTACTTTCACCCTACCCTACAGTAAGCGGGTGGATGAGCTGATCAGGAAGTGTGTTTTTGTGATGGGGAGGAGGGTGGACTCCGTAGGAGCTGTGCTGGAGAGAAGGATGAAGACTGTCATGCTGTGGCTGCTCTGAAGAGTAGCCACAGCAACAGGCTCCTCTGCCTTTACTTCACAACAAAGTGCTTCAAGAGGTTTTTTGTTCCTTCTGCTATAAGATTTAATAACAGTTGGTCTGTGTTTTTACCTATCTACCTACCCACCCACCCACCCACGTAGTTCCAACTTCTTTTTACTAATGAAGTAATTTGCTTGAAATTTTCATTTATCTACAGGCCTTAGTGAAAAGCCTTGTTATATGCACATGTAAAAAGTGAGCATCTGGGATTCATTAGCATTAAACACCATGGACAACTTGAACATCTGTAAAAACATTAGAAATGCTGAATGAGAGTCAGATGTTTGGAAACAACTTTTTCTTCTGTCCAGATGACATCAAATTACACTTTTTTGTTGATCAGATTTATAAAGGCAGAGTCATAAAGGCAAGTTTCATAGAATGACATAAATATGTATCAGATGCCATTTAATTTGTATGGTTTGCATATGAAATAATATTTCAGGAATAAACTACGTGGATGCTGTGAAATCTATGCTGTAGATAGTGAGGACTAAACAGTTTCTGGGCAGTGCTGAAGTCCTGTCTGTTTCTCACTAGGATTTTGGCACCAGAGGTTCTCATATTGTTAATATAAGATAAGACAAGAGAACGCTATGAAGCTTTAAAGCCAACATAAGTTGGTGCCGCAGCCAACTTATTTAAACCTTGGTAGTTCAAAAACTTTTTGAAGTCTGCATGTTTTAACATATTCTTGCTATGGAAACCTCATATGTCTATTTTTATCTTTCCTGTTTAGATTTTGTCATCTGTGAACTTTAAGATGTCTAACATGGAGCTGGTCATCAGGAACTCCAGTCTACACAACCAGTCGGAGGTTTTCACATCAGTCTTTAACTCCAGCTGTCGCTTTAACGAGGAGTTTAAATACATCCTTCTTCCTGTGTCCTACAGCCTGGTGTTTGTGATTGGCTTCATTCTCAATGCCTTGGCATTGTGGATGTTCATAAAGATGCGCCCGTGGAACCCGAGTACCGTGTACATGTTCCACCTCGCTCTGTCTGACTTCTTGTACGTACTCTCGCTGCCAACTCTCATCTACTACTACGCTAACCGAAGTCACTGGCCTTTCGGCTTGGCTGCCTGCAAAATTATCCGGTTCCTCTTCTATGCCAACCTCTACTGCAGCATCCTCTTCCTCACCTGCATCAGTGTACATCGGTATCTTGGCATCTGCCACCCCATCAAGGTGCTGACAATGGTGAAGCCCCGTCACGCCCACCTGGTATGTGGCTCGGTGTGGTGTGTCGTGACTGTGTGCCTAGTGCCCAACCTCATCTTCGTCACAACCTCCAGGAGGGACAATGACACGCTGTGCCATGACACAACTCACCAGGATGCCTTCGAGCAGTATGTTGACTACAGTTCTGTAGTCATGGTGCTGCTGTTTGGCATCCCCTTCATTGTCATTCTGGTCTGTTACTGTCTGATGGCGCGGACTCTTTGTCAGCCCAGGCGGGGATTATCGTCCAGCCAGCAGGCCACCGGGTCGCGGCGGAAGTCCATCAAACTTATCATCGTGGTGTTGGTGGTGTTCGCAGTGAGCTTCGTCCCATTTCACATCACCCGAACACTCTACTACACCTCACGTGTGCTGAAACTCAACTGTAAGTTCCTAAACATTGTAAACTTCACCTATAAAATCACGAGGCCGCTGGCAAGTGTCAACAGCTGCATCGATCCCATCCTTTACTTCCTGGCCGGAGATCACTACCGCTCCAAACTAATGTACGTCCTGACAAGAGGAAGAAACAGGAAATACAACCAAAGTCAGCAGAACAGCAATTTGGGTCTGGTCTGTAAGAACTCAACTCCTAAGGCTAGTGAATAAGCTGAGAGACAGTGAAGAATTAAAAGTGTTAACTATAAATAATGTATTTCTACTTGTGACTAAAAAATATATTTTTTAAAATGGACAATTACTGTTTAACAAAAGCTTTTACTTTTAGTGAGTATATGGTTTATTTACAGATTTATGTGAAAAATCTTTTTCACCAGGTTCAAAGACGTTCATTTCTTACTGTATTCATAGTACTTTGCACAACATGAAGTTTGTGATTTTTGTTTTTAATCAAAGTTTGTTTCTTTTTTCTGTGTATAACATGCTTCCACAGCGGCTTTCACAGACAGGGACCCAAACTTGTGCCACACCTAGAGGGGACATATCATGCTCTTAAATCCTTCATTTTCACACTTAAATCATTCAATTGTAGTCTATATAAAGTGGAACTGCAACACTTCGTTGTGAATTCCTTGTTATTGTAGCTCCACAGGCCTCTCTTTTACCTCTTTTCTGAGATGCGTCTGAGAGCAACTCATTTTGGTGAGGTCACTTTAAATGCTAACGAGGCACTTCATACCCTGCCCCCACTAGGCTGCAGAGTGTTCTACTCCACCCTATTTGGCCATTTATGTAGTTTGATAACAGAGATACATTTATCTAGCTGTGCAGAAACTTTAAATTCCCAAATAGATTAAAAGATGTAAACAGCGGAAGACTTGTCCATCCAGCCTTACATGTTGAAGCCAGAGTCTGACCCAGAGCGAGAGCAGAAGGCACGATGCTACTGCTATCAAAACGGTGGTCAGGACGTCATATCAACACACAATAAATTCATGTCTAAAATCATGTTTGTTGTCATTTTAACGTCACTTGCTGTGTTCATTGTTTCCATAGACAGAAGGAACTAACCCCTTAATCAGATGAAGTCTTTAAGCAAAACCTTCTTGATAATGGCGGAGGTCGCTGAAGAACTCTTCCTTGAAGTAGGGAAATAGGAATTTCCCTCACATTTATCACATTTCCATGAAAAATGAAATTTAACCAGGCACTTCATAGAGGTTCTAATACTGGGGAATGGTGTAATTAATTGTGTGGGTTAATACACCCAACAACCGAACATTTATACTAATCTACTTGCGGCATCAGGATACTTGAGATTGGACTACTAAATTGCAGTGAGAAATAACAATGGTGGATAGGTGAATTGGTCAGCTGGAAGTCCATGACCTTGTTTAGTAGTTCCGCAGCAAATACTGTGACATAACAGTTCAAAAAACGTAACAGAGGATAGAGAAAACTGAACGCACTGAAAACTATGTCCCAAACAGAATATAAAGATATCCATACAGCACCTGGCAAGACTAAATTCAACTTTTCTGCCCTCCTAAAGACTCCAGGTACACAACAAAATGTATTTAAGGACTAAAAGTGGATTTTGCATGATATGTCCCCTTTAAATCACATAAAAAAAGATTTCAGACTTGACTTGTACTTGTGCTCTAAAGACTTGAGACTGGGCTTGAACTTGAGACCTGGTGAATCAAATGCTCCTCTTGTGTAAGCAGTAGTGAAACCCTGCAAGTGCAGATCATTTGAGTAAGTGAATAATGTCCCTTATACACATGGCTGGTTGTCATGGTAATGCTACACACAGTACACCCCACCAAAACAAGCTAATGGCATATTACAAATTCATTTGTTTTTGTTTCTTGTGCTGACACGAAGTAAGAAAAATAATATCCTCAATGGTTGATATATGGCACAATATGCCGTTACACTTATAATTATTTGTCCCACGGCAGATTCAGGTTTAGAACGATCTTTTGAGTGGCTCAGCCAAAGATTAGGGTGATGAAAAGGAGCCCTTCCAACCTCAAAGAGCTTATCACCAAAGATGAACAGTGAAACTACCATTGGAAACATGCTCAGAAGCTGGTCAAAAATAACAAGAAAGGTTTGATTTCTGCAATCCCAATACATTTTTCCATTGGTTATTGAGGTGGGTATAAATAACTTTTGACTCTGCATTTTTTATTAAAATGTAAATAAAAGCAGATACTTGTTTTTCAAAATGTGTACTCCTTTCACATTGTCGTATTATCCTTTAAGTGATGCCTGTCTCATTTCCTTTCAAAATTCAAACTTCTTGGTTAATTAAAAATAATTTTAAAATCAAAATCTATCAGCGATACAAATAATTTCTGGCTCAACTCTAAAAGAGTGGACAATTAGAGCACGGGGATTAACTGGGGAATCATGACAAAAACACTTAACAGTACTTCAAAATAAAAATTGTTGTGTTTGATTTATTCTGAAATTTGACATTCAGTAGCATTGGTTTCCTTGAATCCAAATGCACATTCATATTTTTAGTGGGATACATATTATACTGTATTTATGTTCAAATCAGTTTGCAGCAGTAGTAATTTTGTAGACAAAAATATGTGTCATCAAAGTTTTCTCCAACAAGACCAGGGGTGCCCACCTGCAGTCAAGAGCTGCTATCCTGCAACTTTTAGATGCATCCCTTCTTCAAGTAACTTGAATCAAATGAATTGCTCATTACCAGGCCTCTGCAGAGCTGAATGGCAGGCTGATGAGGGAATTCGGCCATCTGATTCAGGTGTGTTGGAGAAGGCATGCATCTAAAATTTGAAGGACAGCTGTTGAGGACTGGAGTTGGACACCCCTGAACTAAATGAAAACTTAATAAAAGCTCATTTATAAAGCAATGACTAAACTAATTGATAAAATTGTTGGAGGGAGATTAAATCCAATCACATATTTTAACTATGTGAAAAGGGGAATCGGTTGGGTTAAAGTAAATATTCTGGAAAGATGAAGCTGTTAAATGCTTATGTTTCAAAATTGGCCAAAGATAGTTCATAACCTACATGCATTTTGTGTTTTGTGCTGACTAAATGACATGCATCTAATGTGAGAATGTTGATTTCAGTCATTTGAGACTTGACTTAGACTTGGAACTAAAAGACTCGGGACTTGACTTGAAAAGAAGAGCATTTAAACATCTTTGGTGGTATTACTGCATAGCTCTATCCTGTGAATAAACAGTATTTGCAATGATTTGTAGACAAACTTGCCTGAAAGGCTAAAATGCTTTCATTAAATAGACAATTCTATGTACAAGCCTTTCTCCTATGCAGTTTAAACATGCTGTGTATATTTAACTAAAGCCAGGAGTAAAGTCTGGATGTTGTCTCCCTCTCAGCAGTGTTTGCTTGTTGCCTGGAAACAACAGCTGCAACCAGCCCTGCCCCGGGTTCCAGCGCAGCTGTTTTTATCCTTCAACATTCACAGCCAAGTTTTTCTCTCAACTTTTGGAGAAAAGTTAAGAGCCGACTCTGAACTCAGACTCTAAGGTTTCAGAAATCGCCCACACCTCAGCATAGGGGAGGACTGACTTTCCTTTCCTCCCTTTACCTCTGGGAATGATGCATGGAATTTCAAGGTCTATTAACCCTGGGATAGTTTTACTTAGGCTGATTTCATGACTGTTACTTAATGCAGCAGTTTCCTCCATTTGAATGTATAAAGCTGTCTTTCACATTGTATGCTTGTGATTTAAACTGTGAGCACTATTACTACAGTAATTACAATTTAATATGACTCATAAAGATTCAACATATGATGGTTGTGGTGTCATAAACTGAATGAATCTGAAGCTGAATGTCCACAAAGAACCCAGTGTCCTGCTACAGGAAAACGCAGCTCAAATCAAGGTTTTGTTCAGGTTTGCAAAGTGACTTTTTAAGGGAAACCGAAACTGAAACAACAGAAATAGACACAACACAGGTTTTGTTTGGAAAAGGAAAGCCGATTGTGCAAAACCAAGGATAATGGTGCATATTTGAGTGGTATTCAGTCAGAAACCATGCAGATAGAGTTAAAACATGTATAACTTTAAACCAGGATACGTTAAAACACATCACATAATTTAACTGTTAAAGAATTCATGTTTTACTTATCATCTTTATGTCATTTGTTTGTGTAAATCTGCAACAAAGTCCAAAAAGCTGGAAAGGTCAACACCAAGTCTGGACAAGGTTAACATGTTAACAAAATTTTGCAGGGTTTATGTTTTATTTAAGAGTTTTGAATATTGCTTCAAAATGAATTGCTTATTAAAGGTTTTCCAGAGCAATATATATGAATGAAGCACTATTCAGAGAAAATTGCAGGTACTGGTAAAGAAATCCACACATTAATTCAAAATTATCTTTGAGAGACCCCCTCCACCTGTTACTAGGGCAATAATTAAAAATGCATTCTACTTTTTTCTGTCTTGCTCACCAAAGACTCTTTTATCATTATTTGATGCATTATTTGTACCCAACTGTGGTTACAATTACTTATTGCATTGTTGTTTAGCAAAATTATTCCAGTAGGGTCTAAATTTCCTGGATACTAATATTTTTATACTATTTTGCAGCTATAAAAACAGAATTTGATGCACAGGGGCTCTCAGTTAAAACAAGGCTGTTAAAATGGTAAGACCATGAAACGTTTTTTACCTTTATTGCAAAATGCATCAAACTAAATTATTTGGGGTACCTGGTTGCATAAATGTGTTTCAGGATTCAGTTTCTTGACAAGAGTTTGTCAGCATCCCAGATCTGGACTTGACAGTTAGCATCATGGAAACCAGGTACTTTAACAGGAGCGTGTTCACTTTTGTTATCCACTATATACTAAACAATAAATAAAATCAAGGTAAGAAAAAATATAAGAAAGGGAAAGCAGTCTGCAATGATATAAAAGTTAAGGTACATGTAGGGATTTATGCTTTTTTTTTTAAGGTAGCATTTTTAACAATGTCCAACTGTTTTTGTGTTCTTATTGCTTAGAGAAGAAAAGCTCTTATGTTGAAATTCAACTTGTGTGTGAGCTCTGTCTGAGTGAAGAGGCCTGATTGTTTAATAAAGGCTTATCAGCGCCACCTCGTGGTGCAATTTAGCCGCACAACTGAAAAGCACAACTATCAAACTGACTTTTGAAACGAGTTGTGCTATTTTAGAAATAAATCACTTTTTAGTAAACATTTAGTGATTTATTCAGTAGGGTTTTCCTCCAGTTTCAAGTTGACCGTCGGATTTGTTTTAAAACTTTATCAAATATTTTCACTAACACAGATTTGTTTCACGATTTAGTTATATATTTTGAAAAATCAGATTTCTTCTTTCTTGACATGGACTCGTGAACCTCCCATGTTTAAATAACAAGGCATGCCCATCTGAATAATAAAGAATAGCCAGCTTACTCCAAGTCCGTCGCTCCTCAAGGAATTATAGCCAATATTCCTATTATTTTTCTTAAATTTGTCCTTGTTTTTCAAAAGGTACACTCCAGCAGTTATTCATCTAAATAATTGGAAATTTTTGGTCAAGCAGAAAGACAAGGGTCGTAATGATGATCACCTGTGATTTATGTGATAGGCCTATATATATATATATATATATATATATATATATATATATATATATATATATATAGATTTGATGATTAGCGCGGCATTGCTAAGAAAGGGATAGAAAAATGCATTACTCTTTTAATGTAAGCCTTCTGGGAGTCTATAAAGTAAAAGTGACCTTTAAATAATGAGAGTTGCTTTAAACTCACCCACTGTAGTAATTGATTTAAATATTTAATGAATTACCGCTTTTTGAAAATTAAAATTAGACGTTAAGTTAGACGTAATTTATAAACAACCAGTGTTAAAGTTCAGATTGCTTTTAAAAAAGAAGAGAAAAAACCATAAACAGATAACATTCCTTTGCTAAATTCTGTATTTGACCGCTTCTTATTTTTTGACCTCATTATTTGGTAGTATCACTTGGATCTGTGTGCGTCTCGCTTCTCCAAGTTTTCTTGGAGTTACTTTCTGGTCTCTTTTCTTCTCTTTAATCGACCATCACACGGTCAACACCGCTGAATGAAGCACTTGATGTCCTCGCTGCAGAGGATGTCTGTGCGCTCAAGGACACTGTAGCAATCAATGACCGGATTCAAGACAGCAGAAAACGTTTTTTTTTTTTTTTTATTCTTATTCTTATTCAGATTGAGATACAGAAGAAAGAAAAAAAAAAAAACCTTTACACCTCAAAAAATTTATTCAGCTCCAATCCAGAGTATTGTAGTGAGTTTTAACATCGCAACAACGATATATATATATATATATATATATATATTTTACATGAGCAAATATTTCCCCTCCTAATATAAGGGATTTATTCAATTAAGAAGCAACACTGAGCCCTGTATTGACTGTAAGATGCCTCGGCTAAAGCGGTGGATTTGTTGAGCCTTTAATATTTTCTCCTCGCTGTGTTTTTCTCTTGTTTGTCAAATTATAAGCCAGTCAGGGATCTCAAGGACGCGTGGACTTGAATTTAATCGAAGAGGCTGAGAGTGCGGTGGAAGAGTGACACACGGAGGAGAGAAGTTCATTATTCCGCTGAAAAGGAAACCAATGGCTTTCACGGTCGCCAGGGAAACCGGCCTTTCTTTTGCCGCCAGACCTATGATAAGGTACTTCACAGCCTTTAGCGCGATTATTGTTGGATTATTGTTGGATATTGATTGGAAGACGAATTATAGAGGACCCTGCCCCCAACAGTTTCACCTTCCTGCACCATCAGATGAAAAATCCAGGGTGGTGAGTCTGAGGTAGGGTTTTGTTGCTCCTTGGTCTTCAGCTGCGAGTTCACAGCAAGATGAAGATAAGCTTGGAGATTTTAAATGTATATTTAAATATATTAATAAATAAAATAAAATGCAGCAGGAATTCATATTTTCTCAGGAAAACCCTAAATAGCACAGTTCTCTTTCCGCAAAAGGTCCCATAACACAAATGCTGCACACCTACCGCTTTCCCGCTGTTAGCATCATTAGCACAGAAAGTGGAGAACGTCTGATGGTAGGTAAGCGAAACAGCTGACCATACATGGTTTTTATGTAAAATTCAGTTAGAATGTAATATATACATGCCGTCGCTAACTCTCTTACCATCTTCGTTTAGTATAATTCCAGGTTAGTTGGTCCTGAAGGCCAAAGCTAACAGCTAGTTTGGGATGTACCAAGACTTAAGCAGACAACAACTCTTACATTAACTTTAAAGTCCAAAATATCATAAAGGTTTCTATGAACACTTTTTCATAAATCTTTAAACCATAATTGCTTTTACATGAGGTGGTTATATGCAAAGAAGCTAATAATTTTGTACATGGGAAGTGAAAGAGGGAGTGAGCCAGCTATTCCTGTGAGCAGAGGAGGTCAAAGGTTGTAGTAGTTGCAAAGAAAGTATTATTTGCAGGCCCACCTCAAATTCAAAAAGTGAAATGCATATATCAGACAGAGAGATATCTAAGAAAAAAAGATTTCTAATGACTATGTCTTACAGCTAGTAAATATCTAAGATTAAATTCCTCAGAAAATTGGATGTTATAAAATATTTTAAGGCAAAAGTTATATGTTATGGCCTACACAATCACATGGAAGGCTTTGAACTTGACAGTTGTCCACCAAACAGTGATAAACACCCTGTTTTTAAAGAAAGTTTGTTTTAAACAGGGCCGGTCTGAAAAATTAGCGAGCTTTGAAACTACTTAGGTCCCCCATGCTGACCTGGGGGCCCCATGGGAGATTAAAACTCTAAAGGAACATGTTGACAAATGTGCTAGTTGTAGACATAAACAGGTTCACCTCAGTAAATTAGAATATAATTAGAGTATCATATAAATTAATTACATGCAGAGTCAAATACTCAAATATTTATTTTGTGGTATTTTGATGAACATATATGAATATTCAATATGAATATTTCATAAGGCCGATTCTTTCTTCTGCCACACTTTTTCCTTCCACTCATCTTTCCATTATATACTCCTGGATACAGCACTACATGATTATGTAAGCCCTAACATTGCTGTAACATAAGCTTTCCGTATTAAAAATCCTGCTTTTATTGGTTTAATGTAATATTAAAATCTTTGAGAAACTGAATTTAGGATTTTAACTAGCTGTAAGATCTTAAAAATGAACAGAAGTAAAATCTTGGAAAATGTAACTTTTTGAATGGTATTTAAGAAATAGATACAATTTAAAATGATTTCCTGTTTTGCACCCTTATATGTGAAGTATTTACAGTGCATTACTTAATTTAATACATGCTATGAATAACTAAATAAAAATGTTAATTTCATGGTTCGTAAATATACAAATAGTTAAAATGCATTTAGATTTCATTTTGTATGAAAATATATAAGTTGTTCTGTTTAAAAACCTTAAAATGCTTCTTACTGAAATCTCATGTGAAGTTGTTGCTAAAATAACTCCTGAATTAGAAATCATGAAATCCCGAATAAGCAGCAGAAAGTGCCCAGACTGTAAACACAGAGGAATGCAACGCACTTTCGTTCCAACAAAAGTAAAGTTTAAGAATGCTTAAGGCTAAAGAACTGGACCATAGTGATCTTTGAGGACTTAAGAACCTCTTTTCATCACAGGCAGCCAACAAAGTATATGTTTTATCTTTGTTTATCACAGCTGAATGCTAGTTGGATTTGAAGTTGTAATGTTATGCTGTAAGTTTTGGAAATATGTATTTTGTAGTCTGTGCATTTTAATTTAAGTTCTAACAGCATTGTGTCATCCTTATGAGGTTATGGCATGATGGTGATGGCAAGAAGATATGAAGTTATGTTATGCTGAAGCTTCATGAAGACTTGCCTGTGAATAAATGACTGTTTCAAAATATCAACCTGTGTCTGATGTTGTGAAGAGAGTTACAGTTAGAGGCCGACTGCTCCACACGGGTAGATGAGACGACAGCCCTGCTCCATCTGCAGTTGGCAGATCAGATAAGTAAGTCTGCAACTCCTTGTCGAGAGCATTAAAGGTTACAGCTATTAATCTGTGTCAGATGTGTATTTTCAGTCCAAATCTAAGAGGAGCTCTTCCATAGGGCTGAAGACTGCAAGTAAAACTCAGGTTTATCACTGTGCACGGTTTGGGACGAGTGTGTCTGCTGGTTATTTGCATATTTACGATCTTTAAAGATGGATCTAAGCTCAACATTAATGCATGCATAATTTAAATAAATACATTTTGTTATGAGTTTTCCATTTAAAGTAAGATAAACAGGTAAAAAAGACAATTTAAGTTATGGTAAAGCCAATTTCATGATCTTGAGTATTATTTTTGATTTCATTTATTTTTAACCTTGTTTGATTATTTTCAAGTAAAGTAATCTGAAAAAGAAAAGGCAATAATTAAAGTCACAGTTTAAAGTGTTGAATATTTCTTCGTAGACTTGACATTTTCTTATGTGTTAAGGTTGTGTCAGACTTACATATATGCTTAATAGTCAAATCACAGTGATCTGGAGATCTTTATAATATGATGTGAGGGTAAGGTTTATATCTAAAAACACTTGATTGTAAAGTGACAAAAACTTACAATCCTACTCTGTGATATTATCTACATGTAGTACAAGTAGAGTTACAATTCAGTAACAAAGCATTAGAGAATAGGAACAATGGGGTAAGAACAGAGACTTCCAGTAAAGTTTCCAAGGAGCACTCTCAAGCTGAGCTCTTAAATCCAGACTCAGAAGAAGGTGAAATGATACAAAGAAGTGTGAGAACTCAAACCTTAACAGAGGAGGAAAAATAGCTTCAAGCTGAACATCTGAAGCAAATCAAGTCAGTCCAGAATGGTTTATGAGAAACAGAGATACAAGATACAATGCGAGGTTATGTAAAGATGTTGTCAGGTGAGCATCTTAAGACGAATGAAAGGAGCTCATTAAGAATGTAGATTACACCTGTGCTAAAGTTACATTAATCTATGAAGAGCTACATCGCCAGCAGACCCCAGAAACAAATTAAAGGCATAGAGTTGGTACATGCCTCTCACTTAGATTTAATTATCCAAAGAGCTAAAAGACAGCATTTTTGTTCCCCAATCTTTACCTGTCATAACTCAAGCACTCCATATGAAAGATCAAACGTATAACCCTCACTAACCCTCAAAACACTCCTGCTCAAGACCTTCGTACTATTATGCTGCCACCCCAAAATCCCCCTGTCTGTTTACATTCACCTTTACAGAACAGCTCCTGTCTAGTTAGTACGCTGGCCGAAGCTACAAGGGCAAATCACCTATCAACACCAGAGCCAACTGTGTTTACAGGAGATTTCTTTTGAGTCACTGACAGAAAACTCAACAAAAAATGAAAAACTGTACAATTTGAGAATGTACTTAAGTGGTGCAGCAAGGAAAGCTGTTGAAGGTTTCTTCCTACTTGGCAAAGAAGCTGCTAATAACAGAGCCTGGGGATTGCTAGAAAAACATTTTGGAGATCCATTTGTAATTGGAAAGGCTTTTAGAGACAAGCTCCAAACATGGCAAAAAGTACATTCAAAAGATAGCTCAGAGACTTAAGATAGTTTGCTGACTTCCTGAAGAGTTGTCAGGCAGGAATATCCCATATTAAGGCTTCAGAAATTCTTAACAACTGTACAGAAAGTCAAAAAATCCAGCTTAAAATGCCAGTTTTTGCATGCTCAATACATGCTCATCTATTCCTCAAAACAAGCACTTAGAGAAATAGAAAATTAAAAAACTAAAGAATCCTCAAAGCGAAAACTTCCAAGCGAAGACTCTATCCACAAGCATATCATAAAGAAGCATCCCAGTGTGCAACTTCTGCGAAAGGAGTGGACATCTCCTTACTAATTGCAGACATTTTTGTGAAATTACATTTTTAAGTGAAATTTGTCGAAACAGCCCACTATTCAAAATGCTGTGAAAACAGGCTGTGAAATATGTCATAGTGACACCCAACATGTTTGCAGAAGAAATCAATAACACCAGGATTTGAAGATAATTCAAAGGAGTAATTTAAAGTCCACTACCTCCACCATGCAAACACTTTGGGATCTGAACATTTTAAATCAACGTACAAACATATTTTCTTTCATTTTTATTTAACATGTAATTAACACCAGAGTTTTTGTTTTTTAACTACTGATCAATAATTCATATGCCCATGAAATTATCTACTGGGCAGAAAAGTGCAAACCAATTCAGGTACCAATATTAAACACACTTTAAATGGCACAGTCGTATGCTCACTGTTGTGCTGTAAGAGACTGTGTTATTAGTCGCTCATGCTGTCCCCTCAGTTCATTTATTCTCCTTGTCCTACAGTCAGATAGGTTTGGTTGAAGTTCTTATGTTTGGTTTCATAATGTCTCTTTAGATTTCCACTCTTTATAAGTCCAACTGATTCAGAATATCTAAGGCAGACTGGGCTTACACCCTATGGAAGTTAAGAGGAAAGCGTATACTTCTGTCTATTCATCTTTAAATGTGCAATTTTCATAGTCCACTTTATGTATTTTTGACAAAGTCATCTTCATTTACTCACTCATCTGTGCACCACCAAGTCATTCTACTGTCAGCAAGCGTTAGCTCCCAAACTAGTACCTTAGCAGCTATTAACAGTAATGTTAATAGCAGCACAGCACACTGCACTGATGGCTGGAGACGGGGCTTCAGTGGAAACACAACTGGTACCGTACCAAATAGAGCGAAACCGAGTGGAGCGGAAACACGCCGCCTAAAACAAGCCTGTGGAAAATGGGCATTAGCAACCCAGCTTCTTTTTCTTTGTCGTTTTCTCCAAAGTCTACTGTCATATCAACTCAGAATCTGACCAATCTCCAAGTAAGAGGATTTAACCTGGGGATTAAGGATTCCTTTGCACACAAGCATTCACAAGATCATTCATTCTATCAAACAAGTCACACATTCCAACCACGGACACAAGTCTGAAATGGCCTTTACTTCAAATGACTAAGTGACAAGATCCCCCACTATTGGACTGTGAAGTGGACCTTTTTATATGCAATAACTGCAAACAAGCCCTCTTACCATGGGAGATTATTTCCATTGATGAAATCCATCCATATGCTTGACAAACTGATCGTGGCTGAAGAATTGTGGGCTGTTTCAGCCCAGCATTGGTTATGAAGTCGCAATAGGAATAACTTACAGAGCTATAGTGAGACAATTAACACTTGACATGCAGTCACCAGCCACCCCAAAGAAAGAAGTGCATTATGTAAGCAGAACTTAAATCAAGGAAATCAACCAAATAGACAAAATGAAGATCGTTGAGTATGATTTCACTGAGCAAAGCACAGATGATGTCTTGATGTCACAAGATGACATTGTCTTTTTGTCTAAAGGGAAGGAAGGCATAAAACAAACTGAAGATTGACACTATGAGCTTCCACTTCCTTTCAAGAAGGACAAACCTGATCTCCAAGATATCAAACAACGCACCGTTTACAGACCTCATTCATTAGGGAGACATTTAAGAAAGAAATTAGCAGTACTACAATGATTGTGTTCATTTTATGAATTATATAATATCCGTATGTGATGTTGAGAAGGTGCCACGGTCTGAAGTAGGCGGACAGCCATCATGGTACATTAAGCACCATGGAGTCTATCATCCCACAAGCCTGGGAAAATTCATGTGTTTTTTCATTGCCCAGCATGTTTCCAAAACAATGGCTTAAATGATCATCTGTTAACTGACCTGGATCTTACTAACACACCTATTGGAGTGCTGAGTCAATTTAGAAAGAGTTTAATAGCCATCATGTGTCGTTGAAAGGATGTTCCATCAATACCATTTTGTGAAGGAACATCAAGATTAGGTTCCTCTGGTGGGACAAAGATAACTTTGATTCAAAATGTATATTGTTTACAGAATGAAGGTACAGCTGTTTGTAGCATTGTCAACATCTGGTTGCTCCAACTATGCCATAACATATCTTGCAACTCATGGTCATGGAGTTTTTAGTGAGGTGTTCATCAATTTATTTCAGTGAGGCCTCTATGCTAATGATGGTTTCACAATCTTCAACTATCCTGCGCTGATCAGCTGTCTCCAGTCTTCACAGACATTTTTAACACCTCACTGGAGACATGTCATGTGCCAGCCTGCTTCAAGTCTTCCACCATCGTCTCTGTTCCCAAGAAGCCAAGGACCACAGGGCTTAATGACTTCAGACCCGTCGCCCTGACCTCCGTGGTGATGAAGTCCTTTGAGCGCCTTGTGCTCTCACACCTAAAAGACATCACCAACCCCCTCCTGGACCCCCTGCAGTTTGCCTACAGAGCCAACAGGTCTGTAGATGATGCAGTCAACCTAGCCCTTCACTTCATCCTCCGGCACCTGGACTCCACAGGAACCTATGCCAGGATCCTGTTTGTGGATTTCAGCTCTGCCTTCAACACCATCATCCCAGCTCTGCTCCAGGAGAAGCTCTCCCAGCTGAGTGTGCCCGACTCCACCTGCAGGTGGATCACTGACTTCCTGTCTGACAGGAAGCAGCGCGTGAGGTTGAGGAGCACGTCTCTGACTCCCTGACCATCAGCACCGGTTCCCCCCAAGGCTGTGTTCTCTCTCCTCTGCTCTTCTCCCTGTACACCAACAGCTGCACCTCCAGTCACCAGTCTGTCAAGCTTCTGAAGTTTGCGGACGACACCACCCTGATCGGACTCATCTCTGATGGTGACGAGTCCGCGTACAGATGGGAGGTGGACCATCTGTTGGACTGGTGCAGCCAGAACAATCTTGAGCTCAACGTTCTAAAGACAGTGGAGATGGTTGTGGACTTCAGGCAGAACCCAGCCCCACCTGCCCCCATCACCCTCTGTGACTCCACAATTGACACTGTGGAATCTTTCTGCTTCCTGGGAACCATCATCTCCCAGGATCTCAAGTGGGAGCCAAACATCAGCTCCCTCATCAAGAAAGCCCAGCAGAGGATGTTCTTCCTGCGGCAGCTGAAGAAATTCAACCTGCCAAAGACTATGATGATGCACTTCTACACAGCCATCATTGAGTCCATCCTCACCTCCTCCATCACCATCTGGTACGCCGCTGCTACAGCCAAGGATAAGGGCAGGCTGCAGCGTGTCATTCAGTCTGCTGAGAAGGTGATTGGCTGCAGTCTACTGTCGCTCCAGGAACTGTACACCTCCAGGACCCTGAAGCGGGCAGGGAAGATTCTGGCTGATCCCTCCCACCCCGGTCACAGACTCTTTGAAACTCTCCCCTCTGGCAGGAGGCTGCGGTCCATCCGGACCAAAACCTCACGCCACAAGAACAGTTTTTTCCCATCTGCCATCAGCCTTGTTAACAAAGCCCGGAAACCACCCTGACACTCTCCCTTTCCCCCACACCCCCCCTTTTTTGCTGACAGGACACCTGTAACCTGCAACTCTATGCGTTACATTAACGCTCAGCTTGGACTCCTGCTTTACTTGCACTGCCATACTTGCGCACTGATCATCTGCAATGTTGTACTGCTCTTGCACCCAATACTGCTCTATATTTACTCTCATTCACTTAAAACTGTGCACATATATTTATATTATATTGTAGATATGTTTATACTGTTTAATTTGTACTGTATTGCACCGACTACGCCAAAACAAATTCCTTGTATGTCCAAAAATGTACTTGGCAATAAAGCTTTTCTGATTCTGATTCTGATTCTACACATTTACTGTAGGAGTCAAGAGCATAATGCAAAACTGGAAACCTTAAACTGCATAGGTTTGTGTTCAGCAATGAGGAGATTATTGCAACACTACCTCCTAAAGAATTTTCCAAACAAAAATCTCTGACATTTCCCTGGGAGAATGTCACATTGAACGAGCACTAGGTGTGCAGTGGTGCATTGAAGCGAATGAATTACAATTCAGGATTATATTCAAGTTAAACCCATGGATGCAAAGAGGCATTCTCTCTACTGCTGCCTCAGTCTATGATCCGCTAGGATTTGTAGCTTCATTCATACTACTCAGTAGACACATCCTTTATGAGCTTTGTAGGGACAAATGAACTAGGAGGAAGACCTTCCTGAACACCTTTTACCTCCATAGCTGTTATGGCTCATAGATTTACCATGCTTGGCAGTCCAAGAAGCTATAAAACACCAGACCTTTAAAAGGCTAAATTGTATTAGCCTATATCTTTCCAGATGCAAGCCTCAATGGATATGGCGCTTGTTCATATTATAGAATAGTAATTGAAACAGGAAAGATCAGTTGCTTTTATTGGTAAAGGCAAGATTGTCTATTTTTTCAAGACCTGGGTTGTCTTCGGCTGTAGCTTCTGTCTGGGTAGCTGATGCCTTCAGAAAGGAGCTTGACATTGAGGACATTAAAGAGTTTTTCTGGAATGACTCAGGTTGTTTATTGCCATGTTAGCAATGATGCCAAGAATTATTTAATTTCCCTTTGGGATTAATAAAGTATTTTTGAATTGAATTGAATTGAATTGAAGAGGCAGCAGGTTCCATAGCTTTGTAGCCAATTGTATCTGACCTATTTGATCCAGAACCATGCTGACGCATCAGCTCAGAAAACAACCCTGCTGATTATGCATCTAGGGTACTAAAAGCAGATCATCTTTAAAGATTCTGACTGGCAAGAGGGACCTAACTTTCTCCCACAGAGCGGGAGATGTTCACTCAGCCAATTATGCAAAGTAATAAGAAATTGGTTGTGAGTTTATCATGAATGTCTCAGTAGCAAGTCATACGGGAGGAATTTGGTAGCACCAAATCCTAACAATCAGAAGAATCCTAAGGGGACGATTTGACAAATCAGGTAGCAAGTTGGACATCATAACACTTAGAACATTCTTGTACGAAACAATGGCCAAAGTCAACAGTCAGCCACTAGTGTTGAGTATATGAACAATCCTACTGGCCCAGAACCACTCACTCCAAACCACATGCTCATTGAGAAGTCATGCATTCTTCTACCTCCACCTGGACAATTCTGCAAAGAAGATTCGTTTCTGCAAAAGAAATAGAAAAAGGCACAGTATCTTGCTAAGCAATGTTGGCGATGATGGGTGCGGGAAAATCTCTACTAAATCTCCAACAGACTGACTGTGACGGAAATCACAAGTAGGAGATATTGTCATTCTGGAAAATGAAAACGCACCAAGGAACTGAGCGGCAGGTTGCCAAATCTATTGTTGTGACATGGCCCTGGCCCTGTAAAACATGTATGGCAAAATGAACATGTAAATGATATGAACTTTAGGAGTTTGCTTTTGTATTTTGTGATTTGGTTCAGTCTTTGATGTATATTTTTGACATGTAGTCCATAGTTCCTAATTTATTTTGACAGTCTGTTTCCTCTTGTTCTAAATTTGTTCTTTCACACCTATTTGTGATTTTCTTTGCCAGTTTTGGTCATGTGTTTGTAGTTAGTCTTATATACGTTCATGCTCTGTTGACTGTTGTTTCCATTTAGTTTCTATCAGTAATTTAATTTAATATTTTTTGCTCAGTTCTCTTTAGCTCACTGCTTTCCCACAGTTATCACTGTTGTCAATTAGTCTGCCTGTTTTGCATTCAGTCATCACTACCACAGCTTAAATGCTCTCTTGCCTAATCCTTCTGTTGTCCTGCCTGTTAGCAGTTGTTCTCAGTATGTGTTTCACCTAGAAAGACCATTGCTGGCATGCTGCCTCCTTCTCCCATGTAAATAATCAGCTGCTGGGTAAACAGATGCCTGATCCAAACATGACATTGGTTTAATGGTTCATGAAATATCATTCACATTAAATACTATGTCATGTGTAAGACTCAAGTTGTTTAAAGACAGTAGAATGCCACTTTGGCCACTCACTGAGTAGTCATTAGAGAGTTCCCAGGACCAACTAATCTGGATACTAAAGGAAGAGAGTTGTCTATTGCAGATAACACATTTACTGTTTATAATCTTTTAAAACAACCTAATTTTTATAAAACTGAATTACTCCATTGATTAAGCTCAAACTGAAACGGACTAGTTATCAAGTTTTCTTTCATTACTTTTATGTCAACAAACAATTATTTCATTTCAGTATTTTAATTTAAAAAAAAATCTCACTCAGAGGTTCATTACACTGAGTGTTATATTTCAGGGGCGTCACTGTTTTAACAAGTGATTTAGTCCTAAGTGTTATGTTTAAAAGTGTGCTCTGGTTTGGACCTGGATAACAGATGATATAAATTGAAACTTAATCTTTACTTATTGTTCCTGTTTGCATACAGGCTGGTGTTATCACAATAACTGACAGGCCTTATTATCCGGCTGCAGACTCTCAGCTACATTCTGATGGCCTGCTACCTTTCCATAGCCCTGACATTTGGGGGCCCTTTCTTATACCTTGAATGTGCGAAGGACATTTTACTCCCTTAAGATCTAGATTTTCAGCAACTTTGATACTGTAGCTTACTTGTTGTGATCTCCAGCTAAACCGGTAATAGAAATGTAAAAAATAACTATGTGAAATGTGCATTTTTACTTAGAGATGCAAGTGCTGCAGAGTTAATATAAGTGCCATTCAAATGTTATAATGACTAGATTAACATGTTACTTAATCTCATGCTACGTCATGCAGATGCTTCATCTGCACCGACTTCAGAGCCATTTTCTGAGTAATTCAGATATTTAAATATTTGACCATCTAAAACTTTTCATAGACTGTGTATGATGCTTTAAACTTTCCAGCCCGTGATGGTTAGGGCACCATTAAGAACAAAAGCGATGCTGACATCACTGACAATGCAACTTACCCAGTATCACAATGGAAATTGTACAACCTTCATTCCAATACAGATTCAGTATACAAAACATGGAAGGATGACAAACAAAACACATACTTCAAATATATGACAGGGCCTGATGTTACACTCTTTGTCACACACACTTCTCCAGCTAGCCGCTACAAAATAATATTAGGCTGTCTTCCTGCTATGGAATTTGAAATTGGGAAATAATGTCATACCCTTCCTAACTGTTTTCCAGCAGTGATTTAGTAAACAGGTGGAATTTGCTAAGTCTTTTAATTAGTGACAAGGCAAGCTGCTGTTAGTTACACAATTCGTTAATTTGTCTATTTACAGTATTACATGAGTGACTGATGTTATTCAAACTAAATACATTTCAAGCGGACATTTAACTACAACAGTTTGAGGTTAGCTTTGTGATTCCAATTTGAATCTCCACCTTTAGATGGTGTTCCAGTTGAGTTCTGAAATTGATTCAAGTATGCAACATTGTATACCTCCCATAAGCCCCAGCTTTAAAGATATCAGAAATGTATTTAAACTTTAGAAATTGAAAGTAAAAAAGCTCTGTCATAATTAAGTCATTTAATAAATAGAAATAATTGTTGTATTACTAACTGACCCAAAACAGGAAAGGTTTATTGTGTGTCTTGTGTGTTTATTGTGTGGAAAGGTTTATTTTAAGGTCCAAAGGTGATATAAAAGGGGTGTGTTTTTTTATATATAGTGTCAATAACTAACTGGTTTCAACTGTATGTATAAGTCACATTTTTTGTGTGAAACATTAGTTCAAATTTGCCCACCAGCCTAGATAAATTGCCTTTCATGCATCTGATCAGAATACCATTTTGTTGGCTCACCTTCTCACACAATGATGGGTCAGCCTTGGTAGCAGTGGGGTTAGCACCAAGCTGAACCCCAATTCATGTGTGTAGGTGTGTTTATTGGTTGCAGCTTGCTTAGTTGGTGAGAGGTTGGCGGATTAGCGAGGTAGGCATGGAAGCTGGATGTGTGTGAGGATGGATGTGGGGGTGCTGGTGGTGGTGGGGCAAATTGTTTTAACCCCTATTACTGCAACTGCATGGTGCTTCCCTTATCTAGGCCGCTGCAGCCACTCATTAATATTCCCTACATATGGCAGCGCTTTCTGTATCATTGTCTATTAATGGGAGGGATAATCGCTCATTCAATTATCAGGCAGTCAGCAAAAGACCAACCGTGCCTGCACAGCTCCGGTTCACACAGTGGCACAGCCCAAAACAGAGATGTGCCAGTGAGAAGGTGAGAGCGATAGCAGGGATTACAACATATTAGCTACTTTAATAAGTTAGGAATGGAGTCATGCGAAGCAAACAGGGATCGCTTGGCAAACATGAAACATACCTGAACTTTGCAGCAACAAAACAAAAAAAGGGGGGGGAGGGGTGGGGGGGCATGTTTGACCTTTATGTTTAATTTAAACATCAAACATCTCCTGCTTTCAAACAGCAGCTTCTCCTCTGTTAGTTACCAGGTACTGTGGCTGGAAAACACCTTTGATAGCTGCATTATGGGCTCCAACAGCCCTGAAAACAGCCTGACCCTGATTTCTGTGGGCCAAAGATCTGAGCAGTGATCAGATTTACCGCTCATCCTCCGCTGATCTGCGCTTTGTGGCCTCGGGACCTTGTGCTGTCTGTCGCCGTATTGTCGAGGCCGTGGCCTGGATACGAAGAGGTCACTGATAATAGCGTGACCTACGGCTGTTTTGACCCTCAGAGACCCTGTTGAGTCAACACAAGAACACTCAAACAGAGGGAGAGAAGTGAAGAGGGAGAGTTGGAATTAGGTTGTTTAGTTATTTGCGGAGCTTCGTGAAGAGGTGGGTCATGAAAACTGGGACTGTAGAGCTGTTTTTCTGAGGCGGCATGTTTTGCGAGACAGATAGGAGGTGAAATGTTAACACAAATCTTATTAAAAAAAATCCACAGTTTGATAAATTTTCGCATTCTGAATGAGGCAAAGGCGGCTGAGGCTGTGGAGGGCCCTTTGTCGGCGGTCCCATTTTCTTCAGCAGAGCAGTGCGCTCACAGGGTCAGCGAAGTTACGAAAGTAATTAAAGCTCGGTGATTCAGTGGCTGCTGCAGAGAAAAGAAAGCAAGCTGTCATTCTGATTTAGAAAAATAAATTACAATTTTAATAATGGGGGAGGATAGGGGTGCGAGAACGTCTAGAGCCTTGGTGAGTACATGGGGGTAGGAGGAGGTGGGCCTGTTGGATGGAGGAGGGGTCGAGGGGGTTGCTGGCTGCCTACTTATCAATAGTTGCAATTTTTTTTTTTTTTTTTTTAAACCGCATCGGTAGTACATTGCGAGAGCACAAGTGCCCTTAAAAAAAGAAAACCCCGGTACATTAACATACTGATTTCATGCGCATGGCAAAGGGCCCGAGCCAATATCAGAGAGGACTCAGCAGTCCTATTGTCTGCTGGGACTCTGGTCCCCTCTGATATGAAAATTCAATTATTTTATAACTAGATCTGGCGCTGCGTTTTGACAGTCAACGGCAGCGCCTTGCCAGCTGCATCAGCGTGGGGGACCAGAGGCTCCTGATAGCGAGAGGGGAGGCCTTTCAGACATTGACATGTTTTTGGGGGACAAGATTGCCCTAAATGTGTTGCATTTAGGGGCTGAAAGTTAATCTAATGCTCCACCATTATCTCACTCAGGTAATTCCAATACCACCCTCAATCTGTGTTTATGCTCATGCACGCAGGCCCGCATAGTTGCACATCCATTCATTCTTCAGCACTTTGAATCTGATTCCCAGGGTTTTCTGCATCCAAACAGGAAATGTGTTTATTCTGCAAGAGACAAACTCTCGGCAGGTTGGGAACTATTTAAAAAAGAAGTTGTTTTCTTCTTGGCATCAGCAGTTTCTGAAAAACATACTTGAAACTGTGTTTTTAGAAAAGTTTTTGCTGGATATACAGTACAGACCAAAAGTTTGGACACACCTTCTCATTCAAAGAGTTTTCTTTATTTTCATGACTATGAATATTGTAGCTTCACACTGAAGGTATCAAAACTATGAATTAACACATGTAGAATTATATACTGAACAGAAAAGTGTGAAACAACTGAAAATATGTCTTATATTCTAGGTTCTTCAAAATAGCCACCTTTTGCTTTGATTACTGCTCCGCACACTCTTGGCATTCTGTTGATGAGCTTCAAGAGGTAGTCACCTGAAATGGTTTTCACTTCACAGGTGTGCCCTGTCAGGTTTAATAAGTGGGATTTCAAGCCTTATAAATGGGGTTGGGACCATCAGTTGTGTTGTGCAGGAGGTGGATACAGTACACAGCTGATAGTCCTACTGAATAGACTGTTAGAATTTGTATTATGGCAAGAAAAAAGTAAAGAAAAATGAGTGGCTATCATTACTTTAAGAAATGAAGGTCAGTCAGTCCGAACAATTGGGAAAACTTTGAAAGTGTCCCCAAGTGCAGTCGCAAAAACCATCAAGCGCTACAAATAACTAAAATAACTATTTTTACTAAGTGCCAGTTAGAGAAATATATTAGTAACACAATTTTCTCTTGATATTCAGATGAATTTCCTTCTTGTTGATGTAGTTACCCAAGTACAGACCAAAACTAGACAGACACAAGCTGGCCCATTTTCTTAGTTTCCTTTCATTACTTCCATGGTTCATTGTGAAATGTTTTAGGGGGATCTCTTAAGATTAGGGAACAGGAAGCACCCCCCACCATTGCCATCCCCTCCCCCGGTATGGCCCTCTCTAGTGAGAGCCCACTGTGTTGTGCTTATTAGCCTGGCCTGGGAGAAGACTTACCTGCTTCGCCTCATTAGGCTGTGGTGGAGTGCGCGCTCAGCCTGCAGAAGAATGGAGCATTAATTAGTATTCTCTGCAGGGGGAACTGCCATTAGCACTTAATTAGCAGTACGAGTACCATTCAGCAGGGCAGCCAGTTGGTGTGTTTTCCCTCTGACTCATGCTGAAAAATTGCTGAAAGCCCCTTGTTGTTTGTCTGTGCAGGAGTTCTACTTCTATATATATATATAGTTTTTATTCTTTTTTGGAGCATGACAGGGTAAAGATGGCACTGCTTGTTGCTTGATTACATCTAGAATAAAGCAAGAGGAGCTGGTTAATCTACACCAACCTGTGAGCTCCCATATCTGCACGCTTCTGTAAGATTTACCTCTGCCTGCTTGATGCTGTTGACCTGCATGAGACCAAATACTGGTTTCTTGGCCTGGGGTGGTAAAAATTGGGCGATTAGTGAATTCAGGTCAACTTCTCTTGTTGATCACAGGGAAGTTTCTTTGATCTGCTGAGTAGGCATTCATCTCTTTCTTTTCTCTGTTCTCTTTCCAACATCATCACCACCGAAGAGGACAAGGGAAGCTGTTAACCCACCTCAGTCCACTCCTTGGCCTCCCTGGTCCCCCGTTCTTCCTCTCTGCTAACCCCTTCCTCTAATCCCTGCCCACCCCAACGGCCCCTCCGAGGCTCAGGGCGAACACTGGTAAAGGCTCCTTTTCTCTTCCAGCAATCTGAGAGGCGGAGAGCTGTCATTTGCCAATTTGGCCTGAATGGGGCGGACAGCGGATTGAATGTCGTTTTCCCACCAGGCTGCACCATCCAGACCAGCAGGGGAGGGAGGGGGCACAGAGAGAAGGGTGTAATGCTAGAGTAAAATTAGAGCTTTAATGGCAGCTAATAGTGTGTGATGGGAGGCGCTGACGTGCATTTCCAGTACAGACTCCACAGGTTCCCCCCGTACTCTGCCTCTCTCGGTCTGACTCACCTGTAAGATTATGCCAGCCCTGCCTCCACTCTTAGAGCTGTGATTTCACCCTGATCTGTGTAATTATACAGGTCCAACTCCAAGCTTGCACATGTGAAAAGGGCCAGAGAGGTCCAGTTTCTCTCTCTTCACACACACTCATGCATGCGAAAACACACAGCAGCGTTTGTGCAAGAGGAGTCTGTAGGAGAAAAATAAAAAAAAAATTCCAGTAATGAATAGAAGCAAGAAGTTATACAGATGTTCAGTGTTGAGAGCAAAGTGGAATCGAATCTGATTCAGATTTATTTTATTACATTATTTGTTGGCTTAGCTCTGAGTTCTGATCTGTGTCATGCCCACCCTCCTTGTTAGTGATTTTGTCTTTTTGTACTTTTCATAATAAAAATATATATACTTGACCTTTCAGAAGGTGAAACAGTACTTTTGCTATAGATAGAGTGGGCTAACATTTTTTTAAATAAAGACAATGCAAAGCAGAAATAATTTATATAATAAGCCATAGAAGTGTTTGATTTTGCACTTTTGTTTTTCCCAAAAGGTTGAGACACTTTCTAAAAGTTCTTCACAACAACCTTAAACCCTTTTTTTAAAACTTGTACACAGACCACAAAGTGCTTGAGGGAACAGAGAGAACTAATCCTTTCTTGAAAATTGTGCTCATTTTGAATTCGACAATTTATAGCAATAAACCTGCAAGTTTCATTGATGCAAAAACAAACTCTTGACTCAGCAACTACCAACTGATTTTTTTCAGTTGGCTACAAATCAGTAACATGATTTCATTATTAAAATTAAATTTTTTTCTAATCTTAGGAAACAGCAGCTTCTTTTCCACCGAAAGAACTTTCCTTCTTGACCCTGTTTGGTTTGGGTACCTTTGAACTTTGTTGTTTTGTTGAGAACCGATGTGCGTTTCCACCATTTGTGGCAACCAAGCATGCATCATCAACACTGTGCGTAACACAACGTGGAAGGAAAGCATAGGAGCACGGTCTGTTCAGGCCTTATTTGTTGTTTCTATCGTCTCCAGCTGTGACCAGTACATGTTTTAGATGTTTCTCTGCTTCAACACACCTGATTGAAGGCAGGACACCGGCTGTCGAGGACTGGAGTTGGACACCCCTGCTCTAGATCAACCAACTGCCTTCAGAAATGACATATTTACTTAGTAGTCCTCTTGTGTGTAGCTTAATCTTGGTATAAATGCAGCTGTTCTGTAAAGGCCTCAGAGGTTTGTTAGAGAACATTATTGAGCAACCAAGGAACACAGCATCAGGGATACAAAACACTGTGTTTGGAGGAAACCTCTGCTCTCTGCATGTTACACTAAACACTGTCTCCACAGTGACACACAGTGGTGGCAGCAGCATGCTGTGGGGGGTCAGCTTTCTTAGGCAAGAACAGGAAAATTTTATTTTCGTGAAAAAGCTCAATATGTATGAACACTTTTGCAATTGAACAGAGCAAATCATTGAAAGTTTGATTCTTAAATCTGCATCTGCAAAACCAATAAAAAAAAAACGGATTTAACACCATTCAGGGTGGGCCAATATGAAATGCTTTTTTTGGCTTGACAAATCCACATTTTTGTTTTCTATGTGCAAATCTGAGACAGTGCATCATTCATTGAAAAGAAGAAACATTTCCTGGTGCATAAATCTCAAAATGCAGCATTAATGATGATGCAGGAGTAAATTTGAGCGCCAAGCATGGTGATGCTCTTAATAGTGGACTATTTGGGAAAATCAGGTCCTGCAACATAAGCTACCTCCCTGGCATGTTTTCACAGAAGGTTTTGCTTTTTTTGGCAATAAATCACTTCGATGTACAACACTCTCTGGTTACAGCAGCAATTTTTTTTACAGTGGAGGCTGCCTTACAGAATGCTGAGAACATTTGTTTAGTTTTTTTTCTCATTTTTGCAGATTTCTCCTCACTTATTTCTGTTTGTACTTTATATGTAATGTCATTGACCATTTTGGGCACTTGCATGTAAGTGGGAGCTTCATTTGAACACAGAAAGAGCTGAGTTTCTTTTTTTCCATGGCACCTTTCAAATAAAAAAATATAACAGAGTGCTTTACAATAAGACAATAAATAACACAAATAGAAAACTGTGATATTAAATAAAAGCAAGTTTGAAAAGATGGGTTTTGAGCTGCTTTTTAGAAGAAATCAGCGAGTCCAAATCTTAATCATTAGGGTAGACATTTCTAGAGAGTGGCAAGACCTATTTCCCAAGTGACTTTAATGTTTTTTCACATTTTTTTGCATTTCATTGACAGCTTTAATATATAGAATTGGACTTTTATGTGATAAACCAAAACAGAATAAAGCACAACTGTGAAGTGGAAGGAAATGATGTGGGATTCCAATTTGTTTTCAGTGAAAATAAAAGTTTGGTGATTGTATTCAGAGTCAACATCACGTATTAGTCTTTTAGGGTGTTTCTGTTCTAACTTCCCACATTTAATTTAGCTAATTTTCTGTGCAAAATAACTGAAGCACAGTCAGATTGGACAGAGAATGTCTGTGAACAGCAATGTTTAAGTCTGTTCACAGATTCTCAATTGAATTACGGTCTGGGCTTGGGCTGGGCCTGTCTGTAACAAAACAATATTTGATCCAAACCCTTCCATTGTAACTCTGGCTGTAAGTATAGTCGTTGTGTTGGAGGTTGAACCTCTGCCCTGGTCTCAAGTGTTTTACAAGGCCTCTAATAGTTTTTGTTTCCGGACTGTCTTGAATTTTGCTTCTTCTGTCTCCCCAGCTTCCCTGTCCCTGCTGTAGAATAGCATTCCAAACGCATGATGGGACCACTACTGTGGGTATGGTGTTTTAGGAGAAATGTGCAGTATTAATTTTCAGAAGAGTGCTCTGTTAGATATTCAAACCTCGGCATATTGTTTGGCAACTGGGCCCTGCTTTAACCTCTCCCTGACCTTTCTGGTGTGTTCTTTGGTCTTCATGAATCTGTTTGTTCACTAATATTCTCAGATAAACCTCCGAGGCCTTCACAGAACAAGATGATTTTTACTGAGACTGAATTACACACAGGTAGACTCCTACTATTTACAATTTAGATTATATTTTAAGGCATTTGTTTACAGTGGGTTTTATTTATAGGTATTAAATTAAAGAAGACTGGATACAAATGCATGGCAAACTTTTCAGGTTTTTATTTAAAATGGTTTGAAAAGCTTGTATCTTCTTCCTTCCAGTTCTCAATATGCACTACTATGTTTTAGTCTATTATATTAAATCCCAATAAAATACACATTTAAAGGTTCACATTTAATGCTTTTGGTCACATATTATTCACTCCCACCCTGCTCCCACTATAAAACACAACACAAGGATGCATAGAACATAACATTAGGCCCTCCCTCAGGGACACCACACACACACACACACACACACACACACACACACACACACACACACACACACACACACACACACACACACACACACACACTTGTTTTGCTATATGTAGTGAGGACCATGTGTTGACTCCCATTGACTTCCATTAATTTTCAGTCATTTCCAACCCTTTCTATGCCCTAACCCTGACACTAAACTCAACCTAAGCCTAACCATTACCAGTGCATGCCTAACCCTAACCTTAACCTAAACTCAATTCACACCTTAGTTCTAAACCTAACCGTTAGCAAAATAGGTCGTGAGGACCAGCAAAATGTCCTCACTTTGGTACAAACGGTCCTCAATTTGATGGTGAAATCGGGAAAATGGTTCTCACTGTGATGCCAAGACAGGAACACACACACACACACACACACACACACACACCTGCATCAAATGTATTAATATCTCCCCAGACACAAGCGACACTATGATGCTCTGACATATGTGCAGTTAAAGACATCTTAAATGTCCGTATCAATCTGCGGAGCTGTCACCCTAACAATGATGGAAACAGAACACCACCGCCAGCGTCAGGCAGCATCATTCTCATCCATGCAATGTTAGAGAGATAGACGGCTCTCTGCAGGTCATTCCACTAGATCTTAGCCAAGCCAGAGCATTGCGAGATGAAAAAGATTTCTGGAACTTTTGGTTCTGTTGTGCTGGCACAAAGATTTACCTCTTACATGATCGGGTTTATTTTTTAACAGCCTGAAACCTAATATCCTGTTTTAAAATGGATCTGATTGCATTGATTTCATTGTTCTGCTTCCTCTTGGTAATGCATATATGCTTGTGACTGTGAAAAGTGATTGTCTTCTTCCTGCTGCACATAAAGCATAATACTCCACTCTCCAGGGATGGGAGATGTTTTGTTTTTTAAACTCTTTCACACCAGCTCTCCCTATTTCTTTTTTTAACACAATACCCTTCTTTTCTCTCACCCAGCAAGGCAAGCCTTTCAAACGGGCAGCTCCAGGTCAGTGTCCTTGCCAAGTTTTGCAGCCTGCCATGTTGTCTATTCTGCTCAGCTATTTAAAAAATGTTGAATATCAACAATGGCTTTCAGTGGTGCATTGTCAACTTTTGTATGAAGCAATCTTGGCTGAAAGAGATGGGTCCCAGAGCAGGGAGAGCTCAGCTGCAGTGTGCACGGCCCAAAGCAGTGACTGCCCAGCACTTTTAACGTTTCATATTTCTTTTCTGCACCTCGGTTGTGCTGCTTGAAAGGCCGAGGCGAGAGTCTGAACTGAGGTTTGTCCTTGCCATCTTTCTGTCCATAGGGACCTACTCCTGGGCCTGCTGACAGTCAGCTGTTGAAGGGGGTCCAACAGAGGGACTAAAAGACAGAAGCAGCAGCAGCCTCGGCACCAGTGAGATCTAGGTGAGTGTCCTGAATTTTTTTCTGGTCAGAGTGGGAGGAGGTTAGTGGGAAAGAGGGGAGAGAAGAGGGTGGGGGCATTCAGGAAGAATGCGTTGGGGAGCTTTGTGTTCTCTGAGTTCTGTTCTGCCCGCATGTACTGAATTTGTGACTGTGTTGCATGACTTTACATGTAAAAATATTGTATTTTTTATGTTTCACCTGTTTGACATGATGTTATTGTGATCATAAACTATGCAACTAAACCTTTCCATCTAAAAAAGCTGTACTTACAACCATTCTGACATTTTTAACAATATCCAACCTGCCGCCACTGCTTGAGGCTCATCCCGTTTGATATCCAGCCTGGATGCATCAGTGACTTTTAAGCAGAGCTCCATATATATGTTTGTACTCTTAAAGAAAAGGATGAAAGCAGGAATGAGAGGCTTGCTTCCAGATAACAGTAGCTTAGGCTCTTTGTCCTGCTGTCAGCCAGGAGAGGAGCAGAGGCTGGAAATCTCCCCAATGCAACCAGCAGCGTCTTGTATGTTTCACTGACATATCAGTCTGTGGGGCAATGAGCCGTTGCTTCTGCACCCCACGGCACACTTCTGCTCCGTATTTGTCGGAGGCGTCTTTGTGCGAGCGCAAAAAGGCGGCACGACAATCTACCTCTTAGGTGTTGGTGAGAAACAAATTTTGATGTAAGAGGAATGTGACACAATGGACAGTTTTAGGGCTGCACAGAATGGAGCAAGAAATTTGTGTTAGGGATTCCAATTCCATTTTTTTCTTATGTTTCAACAGTTCAAGCATGAAGGGAAAATAATTCAATTCAATTATAAAAACAACTGAATAAAAAAGACAAAGCATGCAAACAAAATAATAAAAAAAAAATATCTTGCACTAGCAATATTTAATACAAATTGTGACTTTTTTTTCTAACACCCTCAGGTAAAATGTTGTGATTTTCTCTTCTTAGCGAGGAATGACGATTTTGTCAATTTTTATTTTAGACATTTTTGTCATCAGATACAAAACAACTAAAAATAAATTTATAATAGTAGTAGTAGTAGTAGTAGTAGTAGTAGTAGTACAGCTATAAAAATTAAAATAAAGAAAAGATCTTGCTTTTTTAGACCATGCAGTGTTGTCCTCTGCCTCACCTCTTGGCGCTCAACCAGAAGCAAGGTGACCAAATTCATCTCAGTTCAGCCCATCCATTATCTTGTCAACACAGCCAGCTTCCCACCTTAGTTTGCTCTCCTCCCAGAAGACTTGCTTTAATGAAACGCGCAGTAATCGGCACACTTATCTCGTCATGCTCAAGGTAATTAATATATTTAGAGGGCGATGGCTAACTCTTAATTAAATTAAGCCCCTTTTAATGAGACCTTGACTGGGACTGAATTTATGACCACTATCTGCTTTATCAGGTGCTTGGCATGCAACAGAGATTAGTCATTTTGTCTCAAATCACAACCAGATTGCACATTATGTTATTCATGATTTATATATCAATTTATGCTTGTTTGTTTCTTATTTGGGGTTTCATAAATTACCTCCTATAATTTTGCTTACGAGAAGCTCCCAGCTTCTGCAATTAATGCTCAGCGGCTGTGCTACTGTTACATTTTCATTCTGGAAAAGAATACAGATAACAAACGTGGTGGCATTAATCATATTACAAAATTGGGTGTATTTAATTAATTACAGTTACACTGCAAATTAATTGTGGATTCTCACAATATTATCTTAAACTAATGAAGCCTTGACAAAGGGAGTGTTTCATTTAAGAAAAAAAGGAAGAAGAAGCTAGATTAGTGGGATCTCAATTATGGCTAAAACAAAAGAGGGCCGCGTGCTCGGGCACGGTGCAAAGTAAAATGTGACCATTCAGCACTTTCCCCAAAACAAAAAACGAAGAAAGTTTCCTTTGTTTTAATAAAAATACTGAACATGGCAACGATTTGGCCGATACATGGGGAAATAATGAGCGCTGTAATTAACTGGCCGGGCGTATAACGGTACCTAAAGTGATCATCAAATAGAGGTACTTGATAATGCCATTCAGTTTTCAGGCATCAGACTAGGCTTGGCCAAACATGTAAGCAATCTCTGCGGCTGCTTAAAAGCTCCCTGCTGGCCTCGGGTTCCCCAAACAGAAACTTAAATTTGCACAAAACAGGTTGACAAATTTACTGGTTGTACTGATACAAAGGAAAACCATCATAGTTTCACAGTTTGGTCAAGAATGACATAATTTAGGGGAATTTAATCATTTCTGCAGTTTGTATCTAAGCTCTGAAAGCATTTTGTGTGCAGTAAAACGGATTCAAAATAAATCAGCAAGTAATCTGAAAAGTTCTTCTGTTTAAACTACTGTGTTAACTACTGTATATGTGGTCGTCATGTTTTGTTTTAAATTTACAAAGGAAAACATCTTTTTAACATGTTATAATTTAACAGTGCATATATTCTGAGGTAAATAACTTATTTAAGAGTTTGAGTGAACTATTTAATGTTATTATATCTTACCTTTATACACTTTTCTCTTCAGCTTAACTCATGAAAGTCTGTTCAAAAAACACAATACTAGAAAAATTGCTTGAATGTTTCCTTAAAGAACTATAATTTTCCACAAATTTTACGCACTCTTTTATCCTCTTAAAATAAAACCTTCAACAATGAAGGTGAAAATTAAATGTTGATAAAGTTTTTTTTTTTTTAAATATTCACTGAATTCCTTGGCCATTTATTTCATTTATATTGTATTTTGACTGATTTGACACGGTCAGTTTAATTTAGCGTTGGCTCACAAGTTAACTGCAAAACAAGTTGTTTTCATGTAGAAAAGAATCAAGAATGGGTAAGACAAAAACCAGGGCCGTGGTACTAAGTTAGCTGGTTGGCCACCCTAATAAAATTCTGCTCAGGAACTCCTACAACCTGGGGCCGGCTCTGCATCAGAAAGCAGAACTTTGGTGCCCATAGCAGAGAAGTGTCTACAGATTGTAGAGCAGATTTCCTTTGTTGCAACATACGTTTCTGAGACTTCTCCAACAAAGTTGATAGTCTTCTCAAAAACCTTATGTATCAAACCGTATACTTGTCTTCTGCCCTCTGGTGGCAGATAAAAGTAAACTTACCTCGTGGGAGGCAGATTTTTCATGGACTACAAAAATCCTTTCACAGTGGTTACTCAATAAAAATGTCAAAGTTGATTATTTGAAAAATATATCTTTAATGGACTCATACAAAAAATAACTTAAATGTGAAATGTTTAATGGAAAAACTGTTTGTATCAATTTCTATACAAACATTTATGGGTTAGTGCATCAGTCATTTTAAAGTGGATTTCTGCTGTCTGTGTTTTTTAAGGCATACGATTAATGTCCTTTTATTTGTGAAAATATGATGTATGTCTGACTATAAATCGCCAAAATGTGTCAAATATGATACAAAAATAAAATAAAAGTACTTTTGATATTTATTTTCTGGGTTGTTTTGTTGAAAATATCCAAAACAACAATTTTTTAAAGCTATGATTTTTGACAATGTGCAGCACATAAATGTAAAAATTCTCGATGCAAAGTGTCCAGGTTAGATTAAACAAACACAGAAGTCATGTTGTGCACAAAAGTGCCTTAACTCAGTGGCTATGAGGCAAAGCACATTTTCCAAAATTTTCAGCTTAATTTAACCTGAATTAAAATTTGTTTTTAATGGATGGGATCGTATAATTTACTGTAATTTAATGTTTTATTTTTCATTTAACGCGTCATATACCAAATGTTTCAATATGTTTCCCCTAATGTGCAAAGCAAAGAGTCAGTAATCATTGTGTCTTCATGAAAAAAATGTCTTCACTGATTTCCTCTGTTGTGATATAATTTCATTTGGCTTCATTAGCCAATAACCACATGGAAAAAATGCTTTTGGCAATTATGGGAATTGGAGGGTCAGTGAAAATGGATTTTCACCCTGCTGCACATGATTATCTAAAGTGGCCTTGTCGCAGCGATTAACCCCGGGTCTATGTGTGTGTGCACGTGTGTGTGATCGACTGTGTTTGAAATGTGCATCCCTAAAATGATAAGCAGCTATGAGCCAAAGGTGATGAGGTGAGAAAACTGTTCCCCTTTTGGCTGAGTGAGATGGAGCACGGCGCTGGGTGGTCACGCCTTGTCTGCTCGCAACAGTGGCGGGTTAAAGAGATTACACTGAGTCTGTGTCAGCGGCCTTGGCCTCACACACAGGCACATAATGAGAAAGGACATGCTTGGCTGCTGAGGGAGGAAAAATAAAAGAAGCTGAAGTTTGAAGCAGCTTTCCTGCGTGTTGTTTCAGAAGGGAAGAGGTCGATAAGTAAGTTGTTGCATTCCTCATAGTGGTTCAAGGTGAGCATTTGAGTGTGGGGGATGACACTTGTGGCCAATGCTGCAAACAAAGCACAAATAAATCTCTTATAGCTAGGGGAAAGAATGCAGTGTGCTCCATTAGTCCTCCAGACAGATGTGCACACTCCACTATAGCTCTAAAAATCAATGCATCTGTCCTCTGAGTGTGTATTTTGCTTTTATGTTTGAAGGTCTGAGTGACAGCTTATTTTGTTGATGGATGAAACTTCACTACTTCAGATGGACCTGGAGTCAGGGATGGTCACCTGCATTTTATCAGGCATGAGGGGAATTTCTACAGCTTAACCTGCTTAATAATTGACCATTTATTTCATGATGAGCATTGAAATAAAATACAATTTAATGCCAGTAATTTAAAAAAAATGCACATATTCTGCTCCATAAATATGAGTCTTTATAATCAAAACGTTAATTTATTTCAGTAATTCAATTAAAAAGGTGACACTTTTATTATATAGATTCATTAGACACAGAGTGAGATGTTTCAGATTAGGGCTTACATCTACTAAAATAACCCCCAGAAAAAAATCTAAGTAGATTTTAATATTATGGAAAGGGCTGCTGTTCATGGGTCCAAAGATCTATTTTCAAATTTAAGCAAAATGTGCTCTGTATTTGGAAGTATAAAGTACCAATAACTGGTTTAATGACCATGGCATAACTATGCCTGATTGAGCAAGATATTCCATGCAGAGAATCTGTGGAGTAAGAGGAAGAGACCCCAGAGCCGACAGTGCAGATGACCTGAAGCCTGCTATTAAAGTATCTTGGATTTCCATTTCACCTCAACAGACCCAACAACTGATTGCCTCCATGCTACACCACACTAATGCAGTAACCAACCAAGGATTGATTGCCTGTTCTCTACAGCAGTGGCTCAGCAGTTCTGGTCTGATGTTATATGTTAAATTCTTGAGATACAATTTTTTTGTCCTCCTCAAAATAGAGGATATAAACACTTGAAATATAAGTAAAAAGTGGTAATATCACTTTGTGTGCAATTAATCTATAGAATATATATGTTTTACTTTTTTAATTAAATTATTGAAATAAATTACATTTTGATTCTATTCTAATTAATATATGTCTCATAATCTAATAACATAAACAATGCATTTATTTAATAATTACTTGTATGGATAATAAGCCGGTTATACAAGGACCCAATGACCAGTGGGGGACTATGCATAATTGGACCCCTGGGGGACCGCTTCCTTGAATTTTCTTAATATATAAACATACAGATATATTTATATATAATTCAGTTCAGGTTTGACTAGTCTAAACATTGCAGACTTATCTCAATCTAAGGTGATCTCAGTGATAAAAAAAACAAGTCTGCTTAATGTTATTTTTGTGTGTTTATTAACAATTAGAATAAAAATTTCATAAATCTCAAATTGTGACAAATTACTGCGCATGGGGGAATAATTCAGTCAAGGTTTGATTAGTGTTAGTATTAGTGTAAGTATTTTAGATTTTGAACATAAGTTGATCAAATGCACTCAAGATTCCTTAAAGAAAAAATCAGCAAAGTAGCCCTTTAATTTAGCACCATGTCAATAGCTGTTAATCAGACATTTTCTTCTTCGGTGTCGTTAAAAAGCCACGGTGCACTGCAATATTTGCTTACAGTGCTTACACTCTGCTCAAGACAGGGGGATCCCTAATCCCCATTGACTGGACAGATTATCAAGCAATAGAAAAGTCATGCAGGGTGAAACTGACAGGTACTTTCAGTGCTCACCTAAAAAACTAGGCAGAGACCTTTGATCCCTACTATCGGTGGCTGAAGTATAGAAATGCTACAAAAAGCAATAACCATGATACAATTTTGATCTAAGACTTGAAAAGAATAATTGTGATTGTCATTACATTGTTTTTATATTTGTATACTTAATTAAATTCTGAAGATTATGTCAAGATCCATTACTTGGTGTTTTTTTGTGTCCCAGTGGGGTCTTCATCCCAATTTTTGAACCCATTGCCTTTTTATATTGGCCCCATTTAATGTACAATAAATTTAGGCACATTCTGCATACATAAATATTTAACTGGATAAGAAAATGGAACATAATTTGATTAAAACGTTAAATATTAAAGCCTAATTGTATAATTGGCATTTTCCTAAACAAAGCACGTTTTGAAGTGAAATGCTTTGGTTTTAAAAGCTGTGACTGGATGAAATAAAAGAACTCATAGAAATGTTCATATCACAGATCTGACAGTAAGTACCTGTTGACTTCGCCTTCGTTTAGTAGATCAGCAACTAAAACGATGAAATGACACATTGCAGGGACTCGAGTTAAAATGACTCTGCATTATGGCATTAGACATCATAAGCATTAAAATGCATCATTTTGTATAACCAACCCGCAGCTCTTACTGGCCAGATAAGTCCAGTCATCATTAGGACTACCAGCGCAGCTTTGTGCGACAAAGAGGCGATAAGACCAACACTTTTATTCTTTTAAATGACCCGTGAATATTATTTTTACCTGCGCTGATGTGGGAGGACGCAGCCATTCACGCAGCACAAAGGGAACAGCGGACCGTGCGTAAATTGCATCTTCATTTGCATTCCCGGTCCCCCAAAAAATCATGCAAATCTTAATGAGACAGTCTCCATTGTGGCTGTAATTGAAAAGCCATTCTTTGTTAATTACTGTTTCTCAAAGGGGCCCCGTCCACCGGTCACTGAGCTGAAAACAAAACAGGAAAAACTTACTGATTCCAGACAGAAAATGTGAAAAAGTATGTTTATCGTTAATCTGAGAATCGACTATCGATTAGTGTAGGTGTGGTGCTGTTTTTGGATATATCTGCTAATTAAACGGACAAAATGTTTACGCAACCTATAAAAAACACAAAATGAAATGAAAGCATTACAGTCAATATTTAGTGCATTTTAAGAGCTGAGTTTCAGGTGTGCGACGTTTACTTATTGAACAGCTTTATTGATAAGCTTCAAACATGTGGAGGTTATATTCTAAATCGAGTTTGTCCAAATAATTTTGGACAAACTCGATCAAACTCCATCCTAAAGTAAATTCTTATTTATACTTTGGGATGGATTGGGATTACATGTGGGTTTTACACTGCGAGCGCTCTTAATTTTAAATATTAAAATGCAAAATCAACCAGGACTGAGGTTTACGTCTAGATTTCCACATATGTCCCAACATTCAGCAGCAGTGCACCCTGAGAGCCCCCTCAGGGCTGTTAGGGCTTGTTGAGTATGAATCGGAGCAGACTGTGCTGGTGGTCCCTCCGTTCCTTAATTAGGAAATTAGCTGCACAGAGGCCCTCATTATCAAACTCCGGGTTACTCCTGACTGTTTTTTTTTTCTCTCCCTCTCTCTCCTTCTCTGCTACCGGTCAATTTCCATAAGGAGATTACAAGCGGATCAGCATTGAGATTTGCGCAGATAAACAAATAACCGGTCCCTGAGAATTAGATGACTACTAATTGGACGTTAGTTTTATTGCTCCCGTGCTGTTTGTCACGCCCCATTGAACGGGGAAATTGAATTCATGCGGTGATGTCTCTTTTTGAGCGGATTTATAACGACTATATGGCTCCGGACACATAGGAAATATCTGCCCAGTTCTGCAACAGAACCCATTTTTTTGCAAAAACCATTCGTGCATGAGCCTACTTTATTTTTGTTTGATTTTGCCTATCTTTTTAAAACCTCATTGCATATTAGGGTATTGCCAAATTGCATTTTTTAGTGATTTCAATAACAAGGCTTGGGTTTTCTTTACCTTTGAAAATTTGTAAAGGAAAAAAAAAAATAACATGCATGTTTTGTTGTTATATATTAAATTCAAATTAATTCCGATTTAAATCAGAAAGAAGTCTAGGCTTGATTCTTCGTTTAATTGTTCTTTTCTCTAACAGAAATGAGCATTTTATTTGTTTATGCTATCTTCCCGTGCCGCCGCGCTCCAGAGGGCCCACCAGTAGCTACATTTTTATCTTGTAAACCCCCCAGGAGGTGATTTCGCTCGAAAACGCGCCAAGCAGAGGAGCTCCCGCAGATACTCAGGTGTTCATTCTTGATGGTCGATTCGCTTCAGGGTCATTAGCAAGTGGGGGTTTGGTTTCAGTGGCGATGGTCGTATTTACAGGCGACACATGCAAATAAAAAAAAAGCAAAGGGGGGCTTTCCACACTGATCGTTTTGTGGAAAAACAAGCCTGCAAACATCAGATGACAAGGTTTAAAAGTGCTCAACTCAACTTTTTCTCGTGGGACCAAAGAAACAAAGAGCCCTTCTCCTCCACAAGAGGTCGTTAATGTATTAAAGTTCCAAATAAACGGTCCCTGAACGCAGCACAGCTAACATTCATTTAACCTAAATTTCATTAAAAAAAAATGTTTATTTCTATTAAGGCGAACTTAATAAAAACAAGATAAGTAAAACCTCTAACAATTTAAACTTTAAAAAGTGTTTCACACTCCCCTTGCCCTTAGAAAAACTTTAGTAATTTCACCGCAAGGGTTTCAAATGTTGATAGGAAATTCTATATTAACTAATGCAAAATAAATAAATAAATAAATAAATAACAGCACTACAATCATTAAAATGTAGAAAGTGTCGTCCTACAGAAAATGTATGAATAAATAAATAAATAATTTTAATTGGTTTAAACTGGCCTAGAATAAAATAAATGAGTTGATAGGTTTGTTGAAATTAGTGTAAAAATAAACAAATACATAAACTGACAGTTCTGATAGAATCTGACAAAAGTAATTTTTAATTGTATTAAAAGGTCAGAATATTTTTTAAATTTCAAATTGTACACTTAATTTGATTTTCTAGCTTGTCTTTTGACTCATTATGTCAATTCAGATTTTATATCAATTCATTTCTTCAACAAATTTAGCCTACTGACACAAATCCCAGCTATTGTTTATCTTCCTATCCCAAATCTACAATTTGTCTTATTTCACCAAAACTATATAATGAAAGTGCACTTAATAATAATAATAGTAGTAGTAGTAGTAGTAGTAATAAAAATAATAAAAAAGGAACCCTAAATAAAAATCTCCAGTATTTTCCCCAAAAGAAAGTATAAGAAAACAAATCCCTGCATTTCCACTCTGTTTTCTCCATCCTCAGCTTCTAAATGCTGTTTTTTTTTTTTTCTGCGCTCTTGTTGCTGAACTGCGCTGCAGTGTTAAATCTTCACCTCCTTCCCTCCTCCTCCTCCGACCCAAAACGCAGCGATGCGTTATCTGGTTGGAGCTGCCGCTGATTGGTCGGCTGTCTCTCATTGTCAGTCTGTCAATCCACATCACATGGTCCGGCCTCTGGGCCTATTAACACATGAGCTTGGCGAACAAGTTTACAGACTTGTCTTTGAGAGTCTAGAGGAACGGAGCAGCCCTCTCTGAGCGGACACAAACCAGAGGCACCTGCACACACATTTGCGCTTCAAGCAGAACTTTTTGGCGACCTCATTGACTTTTTTGGCGAGGGTTTTTTGAACTTTTATTTCATCTTCCATTCATGTGCGTTTGAGAGATCGCTAAAAGTCGCCCGAATGTATAACATGATGGAAACCGAGATCAAGACCCCGCTCCCGCAGTCCAACTCGGGCTCGGCGCCGGGCGCAAAGAACAACAGTGCCAGCGACCAGGAGCGGGTGAAACGGCCGATGAACGCCTTCATGGTGTGGTCCAGGGGCCAGCGGAGGAAGATGGCCCAAGAAAACCCCAAAATGCACAACTCTGAAATAAGCAAGCGGCTCGGTGCTGACTGGAAACTTCTGACCGACGCCGAAAAAAGGCCGTTCATTGACGAGGCCAAGCGTCTACGGGCGATGCACATGAAGGAACACCCGGATTATAAATACCGGCCCCGCAGGAAGACCAAGACGTTGCTCAAGAAAGACAAGTATTCTCTGCCTGGAGGGTTGCTGGCGCCAGGAGCCAACGCCGTGAACAACTCGGTGTCGGTGGGCCAGCGGATGGACGGTTACGCGCATATGAACGGCTGGACCAACAGTGCGTACTCCCTGATGCAGGACCAGCTGGCCTACCCTCAGCATCACAGCATGAACAGCCCCCAGATCCAGCAGATGCACCGGTACGAGATGGCCGGCCTGCAGTACCCGATGATGTCCTCGGCGCAGACCTACATGAACGCGGCGTCCACCTACAGCAGCATGTCTCCGGCGTACACGCAGCAGACCACCAGCGCCATGGGGCTGAGCTCCATGGCGAACGTGTGCAAGACGGAGCCGAGCTCACCGCCGCCGGCCATCACGTCCCACTCTCAGCGGGCGTGCCTGGGTGACCTGAGGGACATGATCAGCATGTACCTGCCTCCCGGCGGGGACAGCGCGGAGCATTCCTCCCTGCAGAGCAGCCGGTTACACAGCGTCCATCCGCACTATCAGACCGCAGGGACTGGCGTCAACGGGACGCTACCTCTCACCCACATCTGAAAATAATTAATGAATAAAGACCTTAAAAATGTACTTCGGATACTTGAACTTTTTTTGTTTTGGTTGCTGCAGAAAGAACGTTCAGCAGATTCGTTCAACAGTTGTGTCTGAAAATCCTAACTCGTCCGTTTCATGAACTTTAAATGGACCGAAACTGAACGCTGAGCACCAGCTCCGCAGAGGCTTTTCATCACAAGTAGAAGCAATCAGCCTGTGTAGAAGAACTGGACTTCTATATTTTCAATAAATGCCATATTTTCTCTCTTTGAAAAGGCATGTGGCCTCATGAAGGGGCTGGCGTATTTCAGAAAAAAAGTTGGATGGACAGTCTGTTCATAAATGTTTACACTTAATTTGTAGAATGTCAGTCGTCTCCACTGTGTTCACCAACTTTGTAGTCCCTTTCTGCTTTATTTTTATTTCCTCCCCAACATGAACTAGGGTAAATGAAATGAAAAGACTGTGCCGGTCGCAAACGCAAGTTTTATTTATAGCAATATTTCAGTTTCTTTTCTTATTTAGCTTGTGCAGCCCGATGTTTTGTCACGTGAAAATATTCAAGAACTTTTCATTTTTGTTTGTATTTTTTGTAAATTGGTTTTGTTCTGTGATGTTTTTTGTTTTTTTTGACTGTCATGTTTCCTCATTTATCCCGAACGAAAAAAATGGTTTATTTAAACTGACGTTTCTACACATTTTAAGACCATCCTCTATTCTTAAATGCTGAATAAATTTCTACGAAACGTAATTTTGTGAGTCAGTGTTTTGTGTGCAAAATAAGGAGAGATGTTAAAATTATTTTAACGGGTTTAGAATATCAGTATAGTATACTTATATAAAATGCTACAGTCTTGAAATATTAATTAAACTTGTAAAATGTACATAAAAATAAAACTATACCATTCAAATTTTTCACATTTTAAAGGTTATCTCTCTTAAAACAAATGTGTGAAGAATTGTATATTTTAACATATATGACATTAAATGTCGTACAAATAATATGGTTTTCCAAAATGAGAAACACCCCACAGTTTCATAAAATTTTTTAGAGAAAGGGAATTTTACTTTTTGTCAGGACAATTTTATCTAATATTTCTAAAATAAATGTAGTTTTTTAATTCCAGAGTACTTTATTTGCAAGCTGCACATCCCTCTGCTTTATTAGTTTGAATATTAATAATTTCGAAAACGTTGCACAAAGTGCTACTGTTGGCAACTTTTACCTTTCAAATTCAACCTGTTTAAAACCAAAATGTAGCATTTATCAGAGGTGAATGCTGAACTTTAGTGCTTTATTGCGCTCTTTATGTAGGTTGACTCTTAAGACTGACTTGTAATGTTTTTTTGTTTTTTTTTTTACAAATTTTTAAAACAGAAATGTATTTTTTCATTTCACATTTTAAAATATCCAAAAAGGATCCATTGTCTCTTGAGTCTTTAAGGTGCACATAAAATATTAAAGTAGAAAAGTTGTTTCTGAAAGGTTCTGTTTATGTATTTCAGTGCAGACACCTTTTAAGTGTCTGTGTTGCTCAAAATATTTTGATGAAAAAAGTCAATTATCATGCAGAATTTTGTTTGTATCCTTAAGATCTGAACACATCTGCTTTTAAAGAGAAACATCCCATAAAACGGGGTAAAGCTATAACATATTATAATCTATAATGAATTTAATTTAATTATCAGAGTGCATTAACCTATAGCCACATTCATTACTGCTGTTACTATTATACACAGGTGCATGGAAGAATGGGTTAGCCTGCTATTGGAGTGTACCTAAGGATAAATAAGCTGTAGCCACAAAGAGGGCTGAAGCAGCATGGTCCTGCCGGCCTTCCCACACTCCCTGCAGAACTGGATCCATATAGCTCAGTGCAGCCGCCCGGATTAGACCCCACGTACCTTTGTGGAGGGAAAGATTATCCAGACCTCCCTGCATTCACTGACAGGGTTTAAGTCACTCTAGCGTGCCAGCAGCCACCCGTCAACTAATCACACTCTCAAACTCCTTTTTTTTTTTTTGTTGAAATTAAGCAGCTTTTCTGCTGGTGCTCCTGAGAAGTGTGTGGACAGAGCAAAGGTTAGCAGTCAGTTATCAAACTGCAGGAAAGTATTACCAGACTATGGGAATAAATTTGGGGTAAAAAGTTTGAAGTTTCTGCTTGAAATGTGCAGAGAAATCCTGCTTGTTTCTCTGGGTTCTCTGTGACACTAGATTAGGACTAAAGGCAATGTTTACGGAAAAGGTGCGAGGCGGTATTGTGAATATGTATGGATTGTGTTTGAATATTCTGGCAGTTACACCATCTGAGTTTGGCTTAGAACCACCCCACCCCTTGCTCCCCCTCCTGCTGAGTGCCCAGAGGGCCTCTCTCCCCTGTCCTGTGGAGCTCTGTGCCCACTCAGCAAGTGCAGGCATATCCCACTTCCATCTGCCTATGACCTCACAGCCCCCGTTTGTTTAACCCTCTCTCCAAAAACTAACCTAATTATAGCCCTGTAGAACACAGATTCAGGAGATTCCCAGTGGATTTCGGCACTATGCGTCTACCTATACCATGGAGGGCTCTAGCCACGGGCCATGTTTCAGTCAGTCTTGTTTTTAACACTCTCCTCATATTATGTCAGAACATGTCCTGCCAGTTGCACATCTTGTGCGAGTACACAGAAAAAAAGCTGAAAAAAGCAGACGCAGTGTTCTCCAAGTGTCCTCGTTTACGTCAGTGTGATGAGTGGAAAAACTCATTACACAAATCTGGCTGACAGAAGGACGTTTGTGACATCACTAATTCACCTACCCCAACCGGCTGGGCGACTCTGCAGCCGGAGCGCACCTTCCATCCTCAAATTCTCAATTTAATCACAGTGTGATCTAGTTACTCCCCTGACACGCAGAACAGAAATCGGCGTGGTTTGGGTGTAACGGATAAATGCTTGAGTGCAGGTAAGGATTCCACCTATGACAGATTCAGATTGCTTTCTTTGGCTGGGATCCTCGATATGGACCTGGAAGGGATTTCCCGTTCGGCTCGGGAAGGCCTGTCCTGAGCGGAGAGACCTGTGTGAGGTTCTTGGATTGACAGCAGAGTGGTGTGTGAGTGTACGAGGCTGTTGAGGTGCGGGGGTTGGGGATGGGGGTTAATCTCTCTGAACTGGGGCAGATGTTGTTAACGAGCTCCTCTCAGGTCGACTCCCTGCGTGGGAAAATGGCATCAAATCCTTCTGGGGTCAGGGCTTTTGGACTGACCCACTGAGAGCCATCCCTCTTCATTGCACCATCCTCTCCATCCCTCTTCATTCACTGGCACCACTCACCACAGACACTAGAACATCACATCTGACTGTCTTTGAAACTCTAAGTGCATTTAGAAGTTTCATGTCCTTGCCTGAACTTATGTAGGCAGAGACAAGGCTTGTTACCTGATGTTAATGTCTCATTAATGATAGCTGTGGCTGCATCACAATCACTGACACAACCACAAGGAATGCTGAGTGGGAAATGCTTCAAAGACAAGCATGCCGCTGTTCAGCAAAACGCATCCGCCCAGCTTTTACATTTATGTGTAAAAGACTGAACAAAAACTAATTATGCACACTCAGGTATCTTTTAGAAAGAAAAGTGAACTTCAACTATTTTGTACTGTCAAATTGTTTTAAAATAGTTTAGATTTTGTGAAATAAAGCAGTATCAGGCTCTAAATATTCAGCTTTTTTAACAGTTGATTAACATTTCCACAATAATGATACCAAGAAAGCCATTCACAAAATTCTTTCCTAAATTGTTTGTATTTTCAAAGTTTACAATTCTAAGAAGTTTAAGAGTCATTGAAATATTAAAACTCTTAAGTTTAAACTTTTTGAGAAAAGTTAAAGTTGGTTTTAGGTTGGAACCGATTGAACAAATGCAACAAAAACCATCTAAAGAGCTCTAGGCTGACCTGGAACAGTGTGGAGTGGTGGTTTCAGGCTAGGCCAATTCCCACTGAAACCAGCAGGGTTCAATGGGCAAAGATAAGATCAAACAGCACACAGCTACTGAAGGAAATGTAGGACTCATGTTTGATGAGCTTTAGTATGATACAAGCTGCTTCTCAATAATAATAATCTCCGATGCACATATTAAACCAAAGTAGAGCTTTAAGAGAAACTGCATAATTTCTTAGATAAAATACAGTTTATTAGTTAAATGATCTGCTCAAAGTATTAAGCAACTGCTATAATCAAAACATTTTTTATAGATTTTAATCTATATGTTTGATCTGTACTGGTAGTATTTATACCTCTTTTTTGTTTTCCTAATCTGTCTCATTATTACCACAAATGTTTATGTATTTAAATAAGAGTTTATGCAATAGAGTAAAACAAAGTAGCACATTGTGAAGTGGAAGGAAAATAATTCATTGTTTTCAAACCATAAAAAAATAATCAGAAAAGTGTGGCGTGTGTTTATATTAAGTCTGACTCAACACTTTGTTGAAGATCCTTTTAGATCAAATACAGCTGTAATTTTTTAAGGTACATTTCTACCAGCTTTGTGCTTCTACATACTGAAATCTCTTTCCATTTGTTGCAAAATAGCTCCATCTCAGTCAGATTGAATGGAGAGTGGCTGTGTACATCACCTTTTCAAGCACTGCCACATATTCTTAATTGGAAGTAGGTCTGGACTTTGTTTGGACCATTCTAACACATGAGTATGCTCAGATCTAAATCTCTAATTTGTAGCTCTGCCTGTATGTTTAGTGTCTTTAACAGGCTGGGCTTTTGAGGGGCCTGCATTGATCTTCATCCTCATCCCATAAACTCTGACTGAAAAGCATCAGGGAGCAATGTTAGCTTCATGCCAGAACAACTCCTTCCACATGTTTGTTGTGTCCCTACATGTCTTGTAGCAAACTGTATACATGACTTCTTTTGATTTTCATTCAACATTGGCTTTCTTCTGGCTATTCTTCATTAAAAGCCAGATTTGTGAAGTGCAAGACTAATAATTGTCCTGTCAACAGATTCTTCACCTTACCCGTGGCTCTCTGCAGCTCCTCCAGAGTTGCAATGGACCTCTGGGCTGCTTCTCTGATTAATACCATCTATCTTGGTCTGGTAGATTGTTTGAACAGTGGTCCATGAGATTTTCACAGTTTGGAATATTGTTTTATATCCTAATGCTGCTTTAAACTACTCCACAACTTTCTCTCTGACCTGTCGGCTGTATTCAATGGTTTTGATCATGCTGTTTTTTTTCTCCAACAAACCTCTGAGGCCTTCATAGAAAAGCTGTGATTAGATTAAATCACAAACAAATTCACTTACTATTTACTAATTTGGGTTCTTCTGAAGTCACTAGATTTTTATTTAGGAGTGTCAGAAAAAAAGGAGGCAGAAAACAAATGCGTGCCACACAAAGCATTAAAAACTATTTAGCATTTTCCCACCACTTAAGGGTTATAACATTTTTGCTTTATCACATTAAATCCCAAATAAAATGGATTGAGGTTTGTGGTTAAGTCACAAAATGTGACCAAGGTATTATAGAAATCTGTGAAATGTGTTTACACTCTAGATAGAAAAAAACCTATCAGGATAAATTCTATGAAGAGCATGGCCAAAATAACATTTTCAATTTCTTTAAGATAGTAAAGTTGCCCTCTAACAATGACATAAAGTAAAAACTTTCAAGGAACCAGGAAATAGGCAGTATTTGTGTAATAATAATTGTTTTTATGGAGAAGTCTGATGGCTATTTTATTGTTCGACCCATGTACAGACTAAACATACTGTACACAAGTTACCTATGATGTGGCTTCTCCTCATCAATCACATCCTTGGACATGTCTTTGTTTTATACCATGCCTGCTTTTAGATGTATCCCAGCTCAGCTTTTAATGCTAAGGTCATCCATTAAGGTGTTTGACTCTGAAGGTGTATTTACTTTGCCACAGCAGGTGTGTGTGAATATGAGACTTGTCAAATATGACTCAGGATTACCGTGGCTTTTGTCCCAAACAGTGCAAATACAAATCGCACGAACCACTGACATAGGACGAATATGATTTATTTCTCTTTCTTTCTCTGGTTCCTCTGACTTCTTGTTCAGTTAAACATCACTAAGCTTTTCTTAAACTTGTTTTCGCTTGTAATTGTGGTTGGAGAAAACCATACAAGGACATGTATTGGTGGTTCGCAGCAGGATTAAAAGACTTCTTTCCAAGTAAGTCGTGATGACAAATAGATGGTAACATTTGGATCTGACGTGCAAAGCGCCGAAACCGATTGACTCAGTCTATTTGCTGCAGATGGTCTCTTTCTGTACCCCAAATTTATTTATGAACACTGGAGCATGTAGAGCTGCTTCTCATTTGCTAAGCTATACATTTTTGATCCTTCTAGGGTATCCTGTAAAAAATAGGCCAAGTGTATGTGAGCTGATGTATGTGCTATTCTTTAGGCGTTGTGAAGAGTACATGGGACCTCTGTGAGACAATGCAGAGCCGAGGGGGATAAGGACTTAGGGGGTGACAAGGGGGAAGATTAGGCCTCTCATCTAGGCCACAGATATTGATTAGTGTATGCTGAGGACAGTGAAAGGGGACATGGATTGACGGATAAACAATGGTCGTGTGGTGACTGTTGCCCATCAGAGGCCCTCCGATCATATCTTATTGTCAGAGTCTAGTCATTCTGCAACCTGTACCCACATCTGACCCCAGTTCACTGAAAACACGCACATCAAATGCTTGGCGAGTTGAAAAAAGTGTACGATCGGAGTTCTAATCTGAGAGAAGATTTATGTTTTTGGCTAAGTTTGGGGCACTTTTCTGAACTTTTGCCTGAGTGTGTGTGTGTGGTTTTTGGGGATCGTAACCCTGGGAACATGGGGGGAGGTGGAAGATGCTCGGCTATGGGTCAGTCGTGACTGACTCTGTCACTTATTGATTAGTTGCCATGGAGAGTTAGTCGGGCCATCTCTCTTGGAGGTGTGTCCCCAAGGGCCAGTGGCGGTGTCCAGATGAGCCTGTGGAGGCTTTGTCTAGAAGGGGTTTAGTGTGTGTGTGTGTGTGTGTGTGTGTGTGTGTGTGTGCTCGCACCCTCACTAACTCTCACTCACACTTCCTTTATCTTCCTTCTTGTTATGACCTCATATTACATGTATAAACTAGTTTTGCTTCCTCTTTCTACCTCTAGTCCAGTTTACAAAATTTCAGAGAAAAACATCCGTGTTTCTGGCCTCCCCTCCTTCAAGAGGATCTGCAGTAAAGAGGATTGTAAACAAATTGTCCAAACTTATTGAGGTGTGAAATCCACCTCATATCCCCTGGATTTGCCTGCTTCTGTGATCCCCAGTCATCTCTGTTTTTATTATTCCTATTAAGGTTTAGGAAGAAAGAGGGAGGTGGAAATGGACGGAGAGGACTTCTTGGTGCCAGCGATCCACTTGCAGTAGCTTACGACTCTGGTAACAGCCCAGCAGGAAGAGATAGTGATGGTGCTGAACTTCACACCTAACATTCAAATTGACAAAACAGGCAGAGAACAAGTTAAACGACAAATTGAACTGTTAAAGATAAGGAGGCCCAAGTAATATAGTATTATTAATGACTAAGTGTAATCCTTCTCTCTCTTCACCATCTCTAATAATGTCAACACGGATTTTTATCAAAATAACCTAATTCATAATAAAAAAAAACTTTTGCTTGGCAACATTTAGGAAAGGTTTAAACGTTAATTTGCTTTAATGATGGTAAAACCGTGCACTCTACTTTGTTGGGATTAGGAATCGCACAAGACAGCAGTGGTTTGTCATCCAGCCCCCAGAGTGTCGAAACAGTGATTGAGGGGTGATTCTGCTGTCCAGACTTAGATCCCGATCCTGAGCAAGTGAATCCGAACCCAATCCATGTCTTGTTTCAAGGCACAGGTAGCTGAAGTTCAATCACAGCTCTGTGGAAGAGCACTCACACTGCTACACTATTCATCAATTATTACATTATTTATACATAAGTACTTTTTAGGAGTTTTCTTAATAAGAAAACATGTAGCATGCTGAATAATCAACAAGTTCTATCAAAACAGGGAGGAAGCAAGCAGACCTTAGCCTAGCACTTCAGCTAACATCTCTCTGTGAAAAGATCCTCAGCAGTGCGAGATGGGCATTTACTGAAGACTTTTTGTAGCCATTCATGTTGAGTCAGTACCTTTCTAACATTAATTTAATTAAGGTATTCAGGTATACTTAATGTTTCAGTGAATCTTGTAGAAGACTTCTGCCATACAGCATACAGTCAAGATCGTATTTGTTGAGAAAATACAATAACTGCATCACCGTAAACGCCTAATGTATGGCCTTTGAAAACCAAAAAGGAAAACAGAAATCAATGTGATATTATTTTTATTGTTAAAAGTATCGATTAAACAGATAGGTATTTATTGCACTATTGTTTCTTGTATTAGGCTTCAAGAGGCTATGCTTAAACTTCCTATAAAATTAGTCTTCACTAGGCTTTAGTGTAAAACAAAATGATCACAATCAAATAATTGTATGCGTAAAGCGTAATTTACCGTATTTTCCGCACTATAAGGCGCACCGGATTATAAGGCGCACCTTCAATGAATGGCCTATTTTAGAACTGTTTTCATATATAGGGCGCACCGGATTATAAGGCGCATAGAATAGAAGCTACTGCAGTCAAACGTTTGACTGGGGTTGCGTTATGCATCCACTAGATGGAGCTGTGCTAAAGAGAATGTCAACAAAACAGATAAGTCAGTCAGTCAAACTTTATTAATACACTACAAACCATCGTTCTGATAACTCCATTCACTCTCATGGTAAGGTCTCCTCTACATAGAATTCTATTGAATAGAGCCAACCGCACGTTAGGAATGCATTGGAGTCTATGAAGTTGAAGTTGAAATCAAACGTTAGTTAAAACGTGAAAGGGAACTTTTCCCTGATTCAGTAAACACGTAAAAGAAACAGTTTGATGCACTAAATCAAACGTTAGTACTGTTAACCTTTCCTGTTTCTGTCCCCTGACCGTAGTCTGATGACACAGGGGAGACGCTTTCTCCAGGGCCGAAGTTACTAGTTTCCTCGGGGTTAACTCCCTCACTCATACGTTGCTGAGTTGAGCATGAAGAAACAGCATCAAAACACTGAGTTGTTGACGAGATTCGGGGTTCTTTTTAATGACTTTGCAGCACGTAAAAACACAGGGCTTACAGACTCATACACCGCTGCTCCGGTCGCCGTCTCTACCCACCCCACACACACACAATAATACCGACGTCACTCCTTCACTCTTGATTCTCAGCTACGGCAGCACACAGCGCCACCTCTGTCCGGAGGAGTAATGTCAACATCTTCCATACACACACACGAAACATACACCCCACACACTGAGCTTCTAATCACATATAGTTCAGGCAATTCCTGCAACAGTACATTCAAACGTTATACACACACAAGTGGTGTTGGACTAGGAGTAAGCACAGTACAGGTGTTTACCGCTATTACTTCGGCGACGCCCCTGACTACGGTAGCCGTAATGCTGCAAGCGGTGCGGCTTTGTAGTTTACCAGTCGTACTGAAACATTTTGACAGAGCGCCGTGTACAACCAGTATGGATCAACCAATTAACCAATTGATCCATATATAAGGCGCTCCGGATTACAAGGCGCACTGTCATTTTTTGAGAAAATTAAAGGTTTTTAAGTGCGTCTTATAGTGCGGAAAATACGGTATCCAGAAGTCCAGTTTGGACATTTGAACAGGAAGTTTAGGAACTGTTGCTGAATTAAGCAAAAACAAACTGTAACAGTAAAAGTTGTCCCCTTAACTATTCTTTGTAAACAATTAAAAGATGTTGAGATGTTGAGTAAAAATATTGCTGTATTTCCACTTTTGCTGCTATTATTAGAAACTACTCCATACTCATTAAAACATCCCTATCCAGCAATAATATACCATTATTTCTTCACAGTAAATTAAAGTTTTAATGACTTCACAAGTCTGCAAACCCTGTCGCCCCTTTCAAGGATATGCGCAGAAACTTCTTATGGTTGAAACTTGAAGACCCCCCCCCTCCCCGAGATAACACCTTGGACGCATAAACATGCCTGCGCTCCACACATCACCCCACCCCGGGGGGCCTACATGGCTTTAGTGCCGCACTATGACACCAATCAGGGGAGATGGCGGGCTCCTTTGTCATGCAAACACTCCTTGCTTCTTGTCTTATTCAAATGTCTGCCCTCTCTTTTTCTTCTCTCCCTCACTCTCTCATCCCCTGTACCCCTCCACCTCTCCCAACTTCAGCCCCTCTCTCTCTCTCCCTTCTTCTCAAGTCCAAGTAAATCCCCTCGGAAAGAAGAGAGGGAGCCTTCGGGCCTGAGGCTGCTGAGGAAGGCCTGTCCCTCTTGGGGGTCAGCCTGTGTCTGAGCGCATGGGGCTGTTTCCAGGCCCGACCAAGTTTTATTTCATATTCAAATGTTACAATCAGGCCTCTGACCCACAGGGGGCTCTTTATGGTTGCAGCTCTAGGTCGCAGGGTCAAGATGGTGATTTAATAGCTCAGGCAGAGGTAAAGAGTGGGGGAGCAAACTGATTTAGGGAATGAATTAGTAATGAAAAAGCATTTTTCCTAAGTTGTCATGTAAATTTCAATCCTTATTCAATATGAGACCTTCCTCTCTGGCTTTCTAGTGGACTTTAGCCACTCGGAATTAAGAAAGTCAATTTTCTGCTTTTACTCTTGACTTGTGCTTGGTGTAAACAGTAGCTGCTGGTGAGTCGGATGAGTCCCAGGAATGGAGATAAAGGAGACATTAAAGAGTCCTCATGTTAGTATGGTGCCACAGTGTCTCAGATGTCCTCATACTCTTGAGTGCCCTGTTATTCCTGTCCCTAAGGGTGTGTTCCCAGCTCTGCAGCTCGAGTAACATAGGGAGTTTTGAGTGTTTGTGTATGTATGACAGAGAACCAGCTGGATGGATGTGGTCTGCTGTACTATGTGTGCAGGTTGGGGGTGGGGGTTGTCATCAGGTGATTGAAAAATGGAGATGCACAAAACAGATTTAACCTGCAATATATTCAATGTTGCTTAGTTTTTCTTCAGTGTCACACCACATGTTAAAGAGGTGTATTGTAACTCCAACCATTCAATTAACTTATCTTAATAAAAAAAAAAATCTAAATTAAGCTTAATTTTATTTACACAGCAAGTTTCATTAAAAGGTTGCTGTTATTTATTTTCTATGGAAGCGCTGAGGTTAAAAACAACACAGGAAACTGATATTTTGTAAAAGAAAAAATGCTGCAGTAAATGCCTCAACTAATTTAGAAAACATAAAATACAACCAGATTGATTAATGGTCTTACCTACTTTGAACCGATGATTAATTTTTAAGCAATTTCTTAAAATGTTCTCAACTCAGTGAGGAAATGTGATTAGGAGACACTAAACAATACTACCAGCAGGATGTCGCTAACAGTACTTTTGGTTTGAGCTGGGTCATAATCTGTCATACAGTGGCTCACAAACCTGTACACCAAAGGCAAGGTTTTTGTGGCAGAAAGAAATTGAGCCCATAGATTATTTTGAAACATTATCCACAAAAATCTCTGCTTATACTTAAATAAATAATTTTCTAAAGCACCCTCTGATTAATTCATTTCAGTCTTTTTGACTTTAAACCTACCATTAATTATATTCAACCTAATTACCCTAAAATGAAGTTTAATTGTGCTAGTTGGATTTTCCTGACTTTTGTCCACTTGCATCCTTTAGCTAAAGTTATAGTTTGCAGAGAGAAAACAAAGAATCAGAAGGATCTCATTGTGCAAAGGTGTCCGTCAAAAGAAGGGCACCGAAAGATCTGCAGCATTATTTATATACCTCTGCACAATGAAAACCACCATCAATAACTGGGGAAGCTGTGGGACAACAGGGACAACATCTCACTCAAACTATTGAAAAGACAAGATAGACTCTAGTCAGGGAGGCTGCCAAGAGGTCAACCGCAAAAACATAGCTGTGGGAATTCCCATCAAGGACGTTTTGTGTTAAGGACAATAAGCCCTAAATTATTCATACCCCTGGCAGATTTTGATTCAAAATTATTTTCATTCAACAAAGAAGTATGTTTCTGATAGGAAATTAAAAAGGCAACTCTCAAAGGATTATAAAACAATGTAAGATAAGTATCGCTTATGAGGGAAATAACTTATCTGCCTGTATATGTAAAATTATTTATACCCTTCAGTGGAAAATCTTTATTTGACACTTCTTTTAATTGCTGACCAGCTTTTAGCATGTTTCCATTGGCATCACCCCAATCTTTAACTCCCTCCACAGATTCTTTAACATTCAAGTCAGGATAACAACTGCATCACTCCAAGATATTAACACTACTTCCAATCGGAAGAAACATGTTGATAAAAGAAATGTACCTTAAACTTAAATTGGTCAGGGTTATGAACAATTGTGGGCTTTACTGTATGTGTGACACACCCTACTCCTGCTAAGGAGTTGGGTTGTGGGACAGAAGCCTTTTCTTGCAAATTAAAAACACCCAGGCATTGCTAAAATCTTCTGAAACCTATTAGGACAATGTGTTATGGTCTGTTGAAGCTACACCTAGCATCTGGGACAACAAATCCAAAACTGATCGTCATCAAAAGTGTTAAAGTTCTGAAAAGGTCGAACCGGAGTCCAGAACTAAATTTCACATAAAATCTGTAACAAGTAAGGGCTGTGGACAAAAGAAGTCCACACAATATGAGAGATTTGAAGAACTTATACAGGGCAGAGTGGATAAATACTATCAATTCATGATGCGGGATGCTGATGGCCTCCTGCCAAGAAGAGCTGAATGCAGAAACTTGAACACCCAGTAAAATCAATGTATACCTTTTATACAATTTATACATAAGATTTGATGATATTTATGAATTTATCTCCATGATTTTTAGATAGTATTGATAAAAAAAAAAAAACATTTTCATACAGAAGACTGTGAAAATTACTATAAATCATAATATGTCGCTGTTACATAACTCTTCGTGCCAGACAGAAAGGTTTGAAAAGTCTAGTTTTTCAATTTATGACCCAGATCAAACCAGAATAACTCTGATTGACCTTCTTAAAATGAGTTTAAACCATGGTCAGAGGGGGTATGAAATGACAGGTATTAACTCCTGCATGGCTGGTATCAAACATGTTATGGTAGATGGCACCATTTGATACCCAAAAACCAAAATGACCAGAACTGCAAAGATACAAAATATAGAGGCAGCTCAATGATAGCACCCTAAATTTCTACCAGCAGGAGGTCAATAAAATTATTTTTTTTGGTTTCATTAGGGGTCATCATATGTCATGTTTAACAAGAATCAACTCTCTCAAACAGAGATCTATAAAATGAAAGTGCAGTTTGAGTTGAACAGTTTTTTATTGCATAGTTATCAAAATATTTGAGTAAAATGATGGTACGTACATGAGGACGAAACTGATAATTGTAGTTCTGGCGAAAACAGCTGGGTGCATCATGGGTAAGTGTTATAACTAAGAAGGATTTTAAAAACGTCTAAGAAAAGCTTCACAAAATTGAGCACTTTCTGGAAGCAGCCTTGTTGTATTCATTACTGATGATTCTACAACTACAGAACTGCATCCAGACACCATAACCTGACTTGACAAAGTGAAAATGTGACTCAGATGTGCGCACAAGCTACTCAGCAGGCAGAAGAGATGGTGTCAGTTAAAACAAGGCAGGAACAGTACAGTTAATCTCAGCACTGACTTCAGAATGGATCTGGGTGGCTAGAGATATAAGGTGCCACACACAGAGTTGCCCATTCGAAGTATATAGCAGGCAGACTGCACACATGGAGTAGCAGCATATGTGTATTTGTGATTCTTCAATGATTTTGCTGCTGGCTTAAAAATTTGCTTTTCAACCTTCACCAAACAAGTTATATTTAAATCTCTAATTTTCCAGTTTAGTTTATTAAGGTAAAGCAAATTAAACCAATTTGTAAACAAGCTATTTAATTTGAAAGTGAAAGACATGCATTGATTGGTATGTGGAAACTTGAATAATATCACATGACTCTATTCATAATTAATAATAATCAAAACATTTCCTTGATGATATTATTTGTTGATTTTGTTTGGCTGTTTAGGGACACTGTTTCATTTTATGACAGAATAGGGACCTTTTGATTCATTTTATCTTGTGTGTTTCTTTCTGTCCTGCTGTTTTATCGCATGATGTTTAAAAATAGGTATAACCCCCAGCCCAACTGGCCCTACTTGTTCAACAGTCCATGCTATGAAATGTAGTACTACAAACAATAATATTTTTCTGAATGTCAGTGTGACTTAGATTGTTCAGGAATTAAAATTGCTCTTTCAGATTCCATCTGCGTGACTCTTAATGCCAAACTATTCATGCCATGTTGCCCCAAAGTTTCCCGTCTCTGTCTTTTGTTTTAAATTTGCTTTGGATATATATTTCTGCAAACGCAACGTAATGAATGTAAAGTAGCTCTTAAATGTGTACACATTCGGGTCACAATGCCAGCTTTCATTGTGTAACAAAGGAGACTATAAGGATTAATTGTTCAGTATTATTCCTTATCCTGTACAATTAAGGAGAAAATATCATAGGAGAAACATAAAATTAACAGCTACAATGACCGTGTTGCATAAGTGTACACACTTTTAAACTAATATTTTGGTTTAGGCAAATTTTGATTTAATTTTAGCATTCAGTCTCCTTGAGTCTGCACCTGCCGTCAAGTATGTTGAATTGGATAGTCTTGAAATGAATTTCAGCTGTCCTACTTTGATTTTCCAGACATTGACTTATTTGCATCCTTTAGCCATAATCCATAATCAGGTTAGGTATATAGTCCTGTATATATTGTATAAACATACATATACCACCATAGCACTAAGAAGGCTTTCATGAATAACTGGAGAAATTATTGGAGAACGAGGATATTGCAAAAACTGGAAATGTCTGCAAATTTGATGAAAAGATGAGACTGAAACTGGTCAGGGAGGCTACCATTGGCTCGCCGCAACACTTAATGAGCTGCAGGAATTTTAAGCTAATACTAGTTGTGCTCTACGTGTGACCACAATCTCCTTTACAATCGTTTTCTTCCAAAGAAAACATCCAGTTTGGCTAAAATTTCCCAAAACCTTCTGGAACAATGTGTTATCATCTCAGGAAGCCAAACTTAAACTTTCCATGATATCTTTGGCACAAAAACTCTGCTGGACCTCACTGAAATAACACTACACACACAGTGAAAGATGGTGGTGGCAGCATCACAATCTGGAGTTGCATTTCTTTAGATGGAGCTGAGGTTTTTGTCATGGTCAATGAAGTAACAAATAATTCCAAAAACCAGTCAATTGTGGCCTAAAACCTTCATGTTTTTGCTACAAAGATTAAGATGGAGATGTTTTTCACTTTGCAGCATCTCAGTGAAGCCAAGCACCCAGATCAACCAAAAAATGGTTTCATGGATGGAAGATTAGAATTTTGGATCAGCGTGGCCAAGGCTGTTGAATATTTCCCAATTTTGAGCAAGAATTATTGCAAATTAACGGACTACATATTCTTTGGATATTACCTTATGGTTTTTTCCTTGATAATGGGAAGATTCGCCCTGCTGTTTTGTTGCTTGGCATTGAATCAATAAGCTTTGAAAAGATATTCTCTTATTTGTAAATCATTTGTAAATAAAATCTGGGCACACTTTGGACAGCAGATTGGGTAGACAATGGCTTCCTTTTGAAATTAATGTTAGCATACTCTCAGGGATCATTGTATCTTGTGCAAAATTCCTATGTCAAAAATATCTACATGCTTTAAGAAAATGATTTCATCATTGTTATTCTTACTACAAGTAAATAAATTTACGCCCCACTTAACTATTATGCTCTGAATCTCCATGGCTTTTCATAATAAGCTGTTTAGAAAGAGAACTGATGGCTCCTTCAGATGAAGAAGGAATTTCTATGCATTGGCACTTGGATTATAAAAAACTGTACCTGTTCTTTGATCACCTATCAGGAGTTTCTTTATTTGATTTGAAGGTTGTGGGGCCTCTGCACTGCAAAGGATGGTAAGCCTCAGTAGGCACAGCTGTAAGGCTAAGTCATTACTGCTTCTCTGGTGCTTCAGAAGAAAAGTGTCGCTCCCGCCACATGGCCAGCTTGCCTCTCCTGTTTCCAGGCACACACTCTCCTGCAGCCCTGGCAGTGCCAGGAAGCACCACTCACAGTTGGCACTCATCTTACATGTGGCAGAGCTAACAGATGCATTTAGAGGCGCATATAGGACTTTGGTGGGGAACCAGGGGGTCAGGGGGAAGGATACATGGTTGTAGAGGTTAACCCAGGGTGGGAGAGTGGCGGGGTCTCTTTTCCTTTCCCTCTTATCTTCCGACAGACCATTCTCTTTCCAAACCCACCCTCTCCTCCTCCACTGCTCCCCTGCATTCCCTTTTGTGGTCCATGCACCTGCAGCCCTTGAGTCTGAGTAATAAAGCTGAAGGATTTGTAGGGGGTGGTGGGGGGGTTCATTAGACAGCATAGGAAACATAGAAGCAAAAGGTTCAAACTGTGGCAGTTTAATATGGTTCCATGCAAAATTCAAAATGATGGTCTTGACATAATGCTGTTTGACAGAATAAGAGCACATTTAAGCAGATTTGAGTCCAGATTTACACTCTGTTTGGTGTTGTGTCAAAAGGAATCAGTTTGATCATAATGGGTCATGATCCAATACTATTAAAGGGGCCTCATATATGTAAAACGTGCAAATGGCTTCCATTCTGCAAAGGCTGCAGGACTACTTAATAATAACCTTTTCACTTAGAATTTATTAAATGTAACTTTTGCAATTTTTTTGTAAAAGAAGTCAACTGTTTTTTCTGTTTGCTTAAGTCCAAGAAATCATTTTGAAATGGTCTTGTAGGAGATGGGGGAGAGAATAAAAATGTAAGTACGGCAATCAAAATAAAACAAGTGTCTAATTTTAATCCATAAAGGTTCCTGCAACCTCTCGGGAACAACTGTAGACTGTTTCTGCGGCTACTAAATACTAATGTCTGCTGTTCTCTGTTAGGTTTGGTTTCAGGTCCTCCTTTGTTTCCTTCGATGTTTTACAGCCATCGACAACCAAAACTGAAACTGCTGAGGAACACTTTTTTTCTTTTAACAATTTAGGGATTAGAACCATGAGTGAAAGAAGAGATTGAAAGATTTTCAGAGATGTTTTCTTTTTTTTTCTATAGGACTAAATATTAAACATGCCATCAATTAGAGTGCCCCATAAAAGTATTCGTACCCCTTGACATCTTCCTCATTTTGTTATGTTATAACCTCAGAATTCACTGTATTTTGTTGAGATTTTATTTGATAGATCAGCACAAAGTAGCCACCAAGTGGAGGAAAATGTATCCAGGGTTGTTTTATTCAAATAAATCTAAAAAAATTGTGCGGTGTATTTACAGTCACCCCTGTTCATGCTGATGCCCCTAAAAAAAAAAAAAAAGACATGCAAACCATTGCCTTCAGAAGTCACCTCATTACTAAGTAGGGTCGACTTGTGTATATCGTTATCTTCTTATAATACAACAGTTCTGTGAAGGTTTCATTTGTCTATTAAACATTCTTTGGGAATAAAGTTGTTACAAATTTCGACAACCTCAAAGAGCATTGTCCATTTTATTAACCAAACATGGACACAGGTAAGTTACAACTTTGGAGGAGCTGCAGAGATTCACGTGTTAGTTGAAAAAATCTGTTGACTAACTTTTAGTCTTGCACTTCTTAAATCCGAACCTCTATTGCATATTTGCAAGAAGGGAATCATTTTTCTTTAAAAGCCAGTAAAAGATTTTTTTTTTTTTTTTTGTCAGTTTGCCATAAGTCATGTAGGCGACACAGCAAACATGTAGAATAAACATGTTTGGCCAGATAGGACCAAAAATGAACTTCTTCATCTACATGCCAAACTAACATAACCCTGAACATACCATCTCCACTGTGAAACATGGTGGTGGGATAGGGGAAGCTGATCAGAGTTGATGAAAAGATGGAGACAGGTAAACACAAAGTACTTCTGGAAGAATACCCGTTTGATGCTTTAAACGACTTGAAATTGGGGCAGAGGTTCACTTGCCAGCTGGACAACGACGAATTGCAGTGAGACCTACAAGGGAATGTTTTACATCAAAGCTAATTAATGTGTTAGAATGGCCCATTCCAAATGAGAATCTGTGGCACGGTTTAAAAGTCACTGACACTCCCCAACCAATCTGACTCATCTTAAGCCATTTTGCAGAGAAGGATGTTTAAAAAGTATAGTCTCTAAATATTCAAAGCAGTGTTTCCAACTTAGTAATTTTGTTGCATTATTTCACAAACATTTCAAGTCCTTGAACAACTCTTTTATGGTGTATCTCTCATATGTAGGGTGTTATACTTCTTCCCTATGGCATCCATTACAATTTAGCAAACTTGGTGAAAACTTAGTCTTGGGGTTAGGGTCAGGGTAACTTAGTTGACTAAACACTGTAACTAAATAAAGAAATCAACTGAACTGTATTGAATTAAGCTTGAGCAATTTTGCAGAATTTGCAATTTTTTTGTTCCTAGATAGTATAGACATACCTCAAAAGATCTAACTGCAGTAAAGGTGGTTCAACTAAATATTGACTGAGTGGTAGAATGCAAATGTATGCCACACTTTTTATTTTTAATCATTTTTAAAAACTTTGTGTCCTTTTCTTTACATTCTCCAATTATGCATTACAATGTGTTGACAGAACGCTGTCAAAAACAATGTGTATGTAAAGACGGAAATGTGTGCATATTAGTCAATAGTTGTGCATAAGTAAAATCCAAAAGAGGTATTGTATATTTTCTCTATAAGAATACAGACTAAAATGTTACAGCTTCAAGAAATTACAAACACAAAGTTCAAGTTTACAGTTGTGGTTTATTCTTTATGAATACAATATGCTATAACAGTTTGTGAATACGAATTTTTTTCTATGAGAATACGAATTTACATCAGCGACTTGGCATCACGTGATCTCAGGCTGGTTAGTGGGGCACAGAGTTAGTCGATTTGCGTTGCGCATGCGCTGTCACACTCCTCACCACCAGTAAACGTAGTGCCAGAATGGGAGATAATTCAGTCTAAAAGGACTATTAGGAACAGAGGGGGGATAGGGGGGAATCAAGAGTATTATAAATAAAGCATGGTTCTTATTTTTATGAAATACAAAACTAAAACATAGAATATAGTCGGTGGAGTTATACAATGATGTACAGTAGGTGGCGGTAAGCACCTCAGAATTTGTTGCGAACCGCCAGCAGAAGAAGAAGAAGCAGCAGCCAAGATGACGGACCAAGAGCATGTATTAACGACATTAAGACATATATAAACTTTTTAACATTACCTGGCTTTGTACCGTAGTTTCTTGGTCCATCATCTTGGCGCTAGTGCTGCTGCTTCTTCTTCTTCTTTTTCTTCAATTTAATGGCAAAAACTTTCCTTTTTGATAAAGCTTATAGTTAGAGTGGCTTAGGTTATCCTGAACTATCTTCCTTATTTTTTTACCTCCGTCTTCTTCCCTCCCTGTTGGATGGAGTAAGGGGGAGTCAGGTTTAGCCTAAACCGGCTCAGTTATGGTTGAGGTGCAAACACACCCTCCATTTCTGCTACCTGTATGACCCCTTCTCTTTTCCAATGGTTATAATCAGTCTGACAGAGGGAGGTATCCCAATCCTTGTGGTTTTTAGTATAACAATGGCTATCAGTGGGCTCTAGATGGACAAACTGTCTACTTTTAAGGCTAGGCTTAAAACTTTCCTTTTTAATAAAGCTTATAGTTAGAGTGGCTTAGGTTATCCTGAGCTATCTCTGTAGTTATGCTGCTATAGGCTTATGCTGCTGGAGGACATAATGACCACTTTCACCCTCTTCGCTACATTCTCACACTACTCTCCAATTTTGGATTATTTGTTGTTATTTCAGCTTTTAACTTTGTTCTCCCTCTTTTCTCTTCCTAGAAGCTACACCTGGCCTGACTCAGTGTCTACCTGTGACACCTTTCTGGAGAGGGGAACCGTCCGAGCTTCTGCTGGCAACCACTTAATGCTCACCCTCTACTGATGATCCATATGGCCCTGTCTTTTAGTGTTTAACCCTTTCTCTCTCCTAGACATGGCGATTGACTGAGCTTAACTGTTACTAACTCTATGTGCTCTCTTTCAGACTCTAACCTTGAAAACTGGCTCAGAGTTTATCTGTTCTTTCTTTCTAGGTGAAACGACTAAAGGAGCTACATCCATTAACATTTACTTTTCCTTCCCATAGAAAGTACTTCTGGATCAGTGCTTCTTTGTTCTCCTTGTGTCTTTGCTCTGTTCTCTCAAACCCCCAGTCGGTCATGGCAGATGGCCGCTCACACTGAGCCTGGTTCTGCTGGAGGTTTCTTCCTGTTAAAAGGGAGTTTTTCCTCTCCACTGTCGCTACATGCATGCTCAGTATGAGGGATTGCTGCAAAGTCAACACCAGTGACTGTCCACTGTCTCTACATGCTCATCCGGGAGGAGGGAATGCTGCAAGTCACTGACTGGATGCAATCTGGTTTCGTTAGACAGAAAAACTTTTTATCCAATTTGAATAAATAACTAACTCTGACTGCACTGTTCAATGATTAAGATTAATTGGAATGTATGAACCTGACTTTTGTGAAGTGCCTTGAGACGATATGTGTTGTGAATTCGTGCTATATAAATAAACTGAATTAAATTGAATTGCTAGTTTGCTAAAAAACTAAACAAAAAAAAAAGTAAGTATAAAACGTTGGTTTTTTAACGATGTATAAATGATAGTAAAATGTTCTGCAGTCTCTGTTCATTTCCCCACCTGTTGTAATGTTATGTTCAGTCATGTAGAACTTTTCTCTCACCAGTTGCATGCCAGACCCCCCACATTGTAAATCGGCGCTAGGGGAAAAAAGATTCAGCTCTTTCAGGGAGCGGCCATGAAGGCAGAGGAAATCACTCTAAACGGTCTTAATTCTGCCATTAGACGAGAGCGAGCGCTGTGGGGATTGGCTGGCCCTGCGCTCCATATTCACAAAAGCAGGATGAGGCTGAGAAGCCTGCTGAGAAAATGGTGTCGTAATCAGAAGCCGGCAGTTCTGCCTGATCAGGTACACTAGCCTCTCTTCTTGTTTCCTCATTCCCCTCCTCCTCTTTCCCCCCCTGTAATTTTTCTCTCTAAGTCTTGCCCCGTAAGATCCTAATAAAAGTTTGGATGCTCTGTGCTCTTCCCATGCAAAGGCCTGGCCGGAGGGAACTGAGACCAGGCCTTAAAGTTGCAGGGAGGTGGTATCTGTTTAATCTCGAGGTATATGGAACTATGATGGTGGAATGATGGGGGCTTGTTTTTTGTTCCCACATTTGATTATTCAGGTTGGCTGAACTACATTCTAAACCCATAAAATTCGTATCCCCTCTGGGGAACCATTTGCATATATTTCAGTGCCCCCTCCCTCTCATCCCAATTCCCCCCTTTTTTTCTCAGAAAGTGAAAGAGAGGGTGAAGCAACCAGGCCTGTCTAGGCTTTAAGATGTCACCGTGGTGTGAAATATGGGCGAACAAGCAGGGTCTTTGAAACCCAAACTAACCCCCCACCTGCCTCCAAGCTTCTGCCACACAAACACACACCCACACCCGCCGCGCACACACACACACACACACACACACACACACACACACACACACACACACACACACACACACACACACACACACACACACACACAATAATCCTCTCTTTCACAACTAGTTACTTCCTTATACTGGCATTAAATTTTAAGTCTATGCAAAGTCATACAAGTTCTGTGGCTTCAGTCTCATTTGAAGCAGCACAGCATTATTACTCATTTGCTTTGGGAATTTCTGCTTTTATCACTCCAGATATGTAGTGACTTATCTTTATCTGTTTTGTAAATGCATCTGTTTGCAAAATACTATATTCCATTACATCTCCAAATAAAGGGAATCATTATACAGTATAGGCAGGGTAACCTGCTGGAGGCCAGGAAGAATACCTAATCTCTGATAAACAAAGCAGCAATGCCTGGCTCTGTAAGTATGCCAGATCCACTTTTACCGTTGATGATGTAGGGGGATTATTTCTCAGACAAAAATGATCTGAAGCCAGGTCTTAAAATTCCATTTAGGATGTGTGCCCAGCAGCAGCGAAAAGAAGGGAACACACATGTAGCTGTGTGGGCAGAAACGCAAGCCAATGAAGGCAGGGCTCTGCATTTCAAGTCAGCCATAAGAAACACCTGTTCATTTGTTTGGCTGGTAAGGTCGAGGTTTTTGTTTTTCACCGTGCCAACAGGCCCACTGGCTCTACTTTTACTGCCCATCTGTACGGATGGGTGAAGTTGGACGGCGGTCTTTGAAAGATGCGGAGAGCTGGGGGTGGTGGTTGGTACTTGATGGCATTTTGGTCACATGGGGTGAGTTGCTGTCATCCTTTAACCTTCCCCCCTGGACCCCTTTTCCTCTCCCTCCCGTGCCCACTCCCTAGTGCACAGGCAGAATGCAGTGTCAGGAGGGTGAGCACTGAGCGCCCATTGTGTGTGCTAACCAAAGCGGAATGCCCGGGTGACAAAAGGGGGAGGAGTGGGCTCAAGGCACACAAAGCCAGGGGAGGAGAGGGGAGGAGGAGGAGGGGGTAGAGGAGGAGAAGGGGGGTTGGAAGGAGAGAGGGGGCAATCTGCTGGGGGCTAAATAGACCCACTCAGCCCCCAAAACTCTAGGCACCCTCAAAATCTTTTCCCACCTCCCCCGTTGCCTCTTCACCCTCAGCAGAGGTGCCTCTCTTAGTTCTGGGGTGTACAGTACAATTTCTTACTGGAAGCTGCTCGTCTATTCCCAGCAGCATGAAAGAAGAGAATCAACAACAATGAAACCTTCACACTATTAAGTGTTGGGTTAGGTGTTGTGAGTCATGCCCTGAAGGTCCAAAACAGGATCCGTTTGGTAACTGTAGTCATGGTTTCCAGGCTGTCGTAAGTCAGGGTTGTCCTAAAATGTTTAACTGCCAGGACTTGGTGATGTGTCCTCAAGACGATTTGCTACTGACAAATCTTAAATTCAAACTTTTCAGGTTAATAAACGAATCAAATATTCTTTAAACAAGTAAATCTCCCCTCAGTGTTGTTCAGCTTTCACAATGCACAGATCCCTTCATGGTTACATGACCCTGATTATCCATGTGGCTTTGTATCCGTGTTTTTAGCGGGTCAGCATGACAGAACAGGGGGCACATGCATGTGCTTGTACTTGCCTGTCTATTCTAGAAGCTGAGAGCAGTCTCGCCTGGGTAGTATTGTACATCACTGCCAGGCCCTCGGCTCCCACAAACAACCCAGGGCAAAAGGGCAACCACTTCAAAATTAAGAAAACTAATCTTGAAATAACTATTTCTTAATCACTATTCACTGCAAGTAGAAGCAGATCTAATCTGACTGATTAATTTCAGTGTTTATTCATGTGTAATTATCTCTTTAAGTTATCCACAAAGAGTGCAGAAAAACCCCAGTAAAAAAAACTATTTCTCATTTTTGGATTCTATACACTGATCAGATGAACACTGGAGTGACCAAACACATCAGTGTTTGGTCACTCCATATTCCTCAGGGTTACCTTTTCAGGCTAGGGATGGTCGGTCCATAGCTGGTAGAACCACTGACTGAGGCTGGAGATGCTCAATTCATACCCATAGAATTTCTTATCCAAGATGGACACAATTCATTCATCCCTGCTAATACCAGCCCAGGTTGCAGATGCTTGGTTCATCCCCACTCAAACCATCAACCCATGCTGGAGATAATTAGTCCATCCCCACCACAATGATCAATATGGACTTGGAATTCAGTATTTATCCCTACCAAAGCTGCTGATTCAGGCTTGAAAAGCATCGGTTCATCTCAATTACAACCATTCACCCAGGCTGGACATGCTTAGTCCATCCCCACTAAGAACCAAGTACCCTGGCTTCAGATGGCCAGTTCATCCCAACTCAGAACCACCAACCAAGGCTGGAGATAGTTGGTGTATCTGCACAACAATCCCAGGCTGGGATGCTCACATCATCCCTACTAGAACTACCTACTCAGAGTAGGGAGGCTCAGTCCGTTCCCAGTAGAGCCACTGCCCAGGCCGACATATGCTCCCTTCATCTTGAATAAAACCATTCACCTAGGCTGGAACGGGTTAGTTCATCTCCACTAAGTATCACATCAAATTGTATGCTCTAAATCACGCTCCCCCAGTCTGGCTCCAGTATGCCCCAACCCCCCATGAACTCCTCAGATTTAAACTCCCTCCTTTCATTCATGCAAACATTAGCCTTCCCCTGATACATTTACATGCGCTGCTGCAGGGCAAAGGTAGTTTCCGGTTTTATCTGTACTGAGTTGATAGGAAGTTGCTTGCTGAATTGTTTTGGTTTATTTGTTGTTAGTAAGACGCAAAGGGTCAAATGCGAGCCTTGAGGGGAGGCTTTGAAGACCAAGTAAACCAGGCAAGGATTGACCTCGGTACCTTTAGACTAATAGAAATTTTTTTTAGGTATTCTGGTGGTGTCGGTGGATATGTCAATGTTTGAGTTTGAAATCATGCATTTATGCACATCGGTGCAGGAACATCAGGTGAGTTTAAGATGTCTATGTCATTGCAGTTAGAGCTCCATCAGAGCTGACCCAGGCAGCCATCATCGTTCTCGAGCTGTAATTCACCCTGCTGCAATCAGGGTCCTGATCTGGGCTTCTGTGAGACCTCTCCACTCCAGATGATTCTTCTCCTGATTGGCCTAACTGGACTCCTGTCTGTGGCAGCAGATTAGCATGAATTGTTTTTTCTTCTGTGGCACACAGATTGGGCCTTCTTAACATTCACACCTTCACATCCAAAGCTCTTGGGAGGCTTGAAAATTCAGAGGGAAACTAGGCTTAGTGGATGATTTTTACTTTCAAAAAGGCATAAGAAATACAAAGAATAACATCTATAACATGCCTTTTTTATGTCTCATAATATATATTATAGTTAAGTGGCAAAAATCTTTGCGTTGTTGTTTGTCCAATGATAACCTAGGGAGTGAAGTTGCATTACGACATCCACAACCACCTCCTGACTTAATGGCACCCCTGGTGAATATTTGTAAAATAGCCCTCAAAGTTGTTTAATCTTTTTAAGCAGAAGTCTAATCTCACACTGACAAAAATGGGAAAAATTCAACCTTTAAATTAAGTACATTTATCTAGTGGAAGAAAAATTACATCCTAAGAATTTGAATTGGTCAAATTTGTAAAATATTATAATTGATTCATATCATATTAAATTAATCTCCAGGGCATTTGTTCTGTTAATATTAACTGTAATAGATTGTAAATCACTGATATCTTCTTTGAGCGATCTGCGGAGTAAGGGGGATAAATCCTTCAGTCAAAATAATATTTTAGAGTTTTTAACAGTTTAAGTTTCACAATGTAAACGCTGTAAAATTATCAAAAGTTATGGCTAAAACACAGTATTATTCCAACTGGAGCAGTGTCTTCTTCTCTTGCTTTAAAAGAGAGAACCTGGAAGTCTGCTTCAGCGAAAATGCTTTAAATTTGTTTCATGTCATATGTATTGACTCTACATAAGTCATAAATTGTTAGTGTTCAGAATCAGTAAAACAGATAATTCTGTTTTACTGACTAATTGCATGCTCAGTGTTTGCTGACATAATTCACTTGAATGACCCGGTTTTGACACTTCTGCATCTCACAGTCAAAACTTATTTTGTGCTCTCCTCCTTTCTGCTCATCCCACAGGTTTTCTTTAGGACTCCGGCCTGAGGACTAAGATGGAAGAAAGGTTATTTTGTGTCTGCTAAGCCATTATTATGTTGATTTGGCCACATTTGGTGTACATATCCACCTAAAAGATTGTATGATGGGCAATGTTTTGCTATTTCAAGGAGTCTACAATTTTATGAACTCTACCAAGGTTCCCAAAGTCATTAAAGAGAAACAGATCCACAGCATTGTGGATCCTCCACCATGCTAAAGAGGGACCATAATGGGGTTTTCCACTTATTCATCTTGTATTTCTCAGCATATTTACCTGGGGGGAGGTTTGTTGCTAACAAGGTTAATCTTAACCTCTCTTGGTGTCCAGATTACTGTGTGGCTAAATGAACATGAGCCTGCAGGCCAGTGGCTAAAAGAAATAACTATTACTTATGAACACAGGAAGTCATGGATTACCAAACAAAAGTTTGAAGATACGTATGTATGAATTGCGTGAAGTATGAATTAAAAATGCTTTAGTTTATTTTATGGAATTGTTAAGTGTGCAAACAATTGTTGAGCCAGTTATTTTTAGGAAAGAGCGATTATTTCTTATCATTAACATTTTTCATCTTTGAATGAATGTACTCCGGTTAAAATGTGTTTTTTCATCATTTCTTTAGTGTGAGATAATACCACTGTAATAAAATATGAATTATTTTCAAGGTTTTTACACATCGACACCAATTGTGCCAATATTTATTATAAGAGGGGTTTGTAGCCTAATCTGTAAACTGCTTAAATTGCATAAAAATTACAATATTTCCCTTGTATAAGGTATACATGAAAAACCTCATTAGAATATATATAAACCATATACTATAATCCGCTCTTTAAGTGCCATTAAGTGCAAAGGGGATATTTGAAGCAGGGATCAAGAATATCTGTGTCCTGTTTGTCTTTGGGCCCTGAGTTACAATAAATATGTTATTTAATTTGTTCAGTTAAAGCAATTTATTGCAATTTAAAAAGCCACAGAACAACCTTTAAAAATCATGTTTCATTTCATTTAATTCAGTTTGGCAGGGCACACAAGTCAGTCGCCCTCATCATTTGTCTATTTTTTAATGTATCTTTGACCTACACTTATGAGCTAATCAGCTTGGACTGCATGTACCTGCAGAAAGCCCCACCTACAGCCGCTTATGCAGACATAAATCTTGGGGTCTTTTGTTCTACCAGTGGGGGACCATTAGCCTGATCACCTTGTCAGCAGGAACTTAGGAGAGACCAATGTCTGGGACATGATAGCCATGGCCCCCCATGGATCAGTGTGTCTATGCAGTTCTCAGAGATTTACAGTATTCTGTGACATAGTGCCATGGCTGGCATTAAATAAAGTTTGGATTTCGGTCAGCAGTTTGGTAAAAATCTCACTATAATGTTTATAAAATTGAGTCTATAGAAAGCAATCCTTAGCTGGGTGTTTGATGTTATCCAAGCACTCTAATCTACAGTACAGAATTAGATCATCTGTTTGTTGTATATTTTGCTTCAAGGAGACAGATTTCCATGTGACATTTTAAAATAGGCTTGATCAATGCTTCTTTCATGGTTCTAGTCTAGAGAATCTTGACTTCTTACTTCAAAACAAGTAGAAGTGGAAAGTAGACTTGAAAGAAATAACTCAACAATATACAAATATTTGTTGCTAAACTACTGCGTAACTTATTTTTTTTTAAATGTGATCAGAAATACAGCGGTATAAAATTGTGTTCAAAAAATAAAGTAAATGTGTTAAAAAATACAAACAATAAAACAGGCAAAACCTTGATCAAAATATAAAAATTTTAATAAATTTTTATAGCAGGTAGGCAGCCTAACATATGTATGATTTAACAGTGTAAACTACTTCTAGTGACCAAATATACTGTGTATTTACAGTACAGACCAAAAGTTTGGACACACCTTCTCATTCAAAGAGTTTTCCTTGTTTTCATGACTATGAATATTGTTGCTTCACATTGAAGGCATCAAAACTATGAATTAACACATGTGGAATTATATACTGAACAAAAAAGTGTGAAACAACTGAAAGTATGACTTATATTCTAGGTTCTTCAAAGTAGCCACCTTTTGCTTTGATTATTGCTCTTGGCATTCTGTTGATGAGCATCAAGAGGTAGTCACCTGAAATGGTTTTCACTTCACAGGTGAGCCCTGTCAGGTTTAATAAGTGGGATTTCAAACGTTATAAGTGGGGTTGGGACCATCAGTTGTGTTGTGCAGGAGGTGGATACAGTACACATCTGATAGTCCTACTGAATAGACTGTTAGAATTTGTATTATGGCAAGAAAAAGGCAGCTAAGTAAAGAAAAACGAGTGGCCATCATTACTTTAAGAAATAAAGGTCCGTCAGTCCGAACAATTGTGAAAACTTTGAAAGTGTCCCCAAGTGCAGTCGCAAAAACCATCAAGCGCTACAAAGAAACTGGCTCACATGAGGACCGCCCCAGGAAAGGAAGACCAAGAGTCACCTCTGCTGCGGACGATAAGTTCATCCGAGTCACCAGCCTCAGAAATCGCTGGTTAACAGCAGCTCAGATTAGAGAACAGGTCAATGCCACAGAGTTCTAGCAGCAGACACATCTCTAGAACAACTGTTAAGAGGAGACTGTGTGAATCAGGCCTTCATTCAATTCAATTCAAATTCAAAAATACTTTATTAATCCCAAAGGGAAATTAAATGTTGTTATAGCTCATATTATGAAGGTTTCCTCAAAGAGCCGTTGTAGATGCTGATGGCTGTGGGCAGGAAGGATCTCCTGTAGCGCTCCGTCTTACAGCAGATCTGAAGAAGCCTCTGACTGAAGACACTCTGTTGTTGTAGGACAGTCTCATGAAGAGGATGCTCAGGGTTCTCCATAATGTTCTTCATTTTATGAAGAATCCGTCTTTCCACAATGATCTCCAGAGGTTCCAGAGGAGTCCCCAGAACAGAGCCAGCCTTCTTTATCAGCTTGTTGAGCTTTTTTAAGTTCCTGGTTCTGATGCTGCTTCCCCAGCAGATGATGGCAGAAGAGATCACACTCTCCACAACAGACGTATAGAAGATATGCAGCATCTTGCTGCAAACACCAAAGGACCTAAGCTTCCTCAAGAAGTACAGTCTGCTCTGTCCCTTCTTATAGATGGCTTCACAGTTGCATCTCCACTCTAGTCTGTTGTCCAGGTGAACACCGAGGTATTTATACTCCTCCACCACCTCCACTTCTTCTCCCATGATAAAAATAGTTTTTGACTTATTCCTGTTTCTCTTAAAATCTACAATCATCTCCTTTGTTTTAGTCACATTCAAAATGAGATGATTGTTTCCACACCATGCCACAAAGCGGTCCACCACCTTCCTGTACTCAGCTTCTTGTCCATCTCTCATCCACCCCACGACTGCAGAATCATCCGAGTTTTCTGCAGATGACAGGAGTCTGTCTTGTACTGGAAGTCTGAGGTGTACAGAGTGAAAAGGAATGGTGAGAGTACAGTCCCCTGTGGTGTTCCTGTGCTGCTGACTACCTGGTTAGACTCATTACCCTTCAGTCTCACAAACTGTGGTCTGTTTATCAGGTAGTCTTTGATCCAGGAGATTGTTGAGGCCTCCACCTGAGTCTTCTGGAGTTTCTGACAAAGCAAATCAGGTTGGATTGCATTACATGCACTGGAGAAATTAAAGAAAATGGTAAAATGCATGGTAAAATAGCTGCTAGGAAACCACTGCTGAGGACAGGCAACAAGCAGAAGAGACTTGTTTGGGCTAAAGAACACAAGGAATGGACATTAGACCAGTGGAAATCTATGCTTTGGTCTGATGAGTCCAAGTTTGAGATCTTTGGTTCCAACCACCGTGTCTTTGTGCGGCACAGAAGAGGTGAACGGATGGACTCTACATGCCTGGTTCCCACCGTGAAACATGGAGGAGGAGGTGTGATGGGGTGGAGGTGCTTTGCTGGTGACACTGTTGGGGATTTATTCAAAATTGAAGGTATACTGAACCAGCATGGCTACCACAGCATCTTGCAGCGGCATGCTATTCCATCCGATTTGCGTTTAGTTGGACCATCATTTATTTTTCAACAGGACAATGACCCCAAACACACCTCCAAGCTGTGTAAGGCCTATTTGACCAAGAAGGAGAGTAATGGGGTGCTGCGCCAGATGACCTGGCCTCCACAGTCACCTGACCTGAACCCAATCGAGATGGTTTGAGGTGAACTGGACTGCAGAGTGAAGGCAAAAGGGCCAACAAGTGCTAAGCATCTCTGGGAACTCCTTCAAGACTGTTGGAAAATCATTTCAGGTGACTACCTCTTGAAGCTCATCAACAGAATGCCAAGAGTGTGCGTAGCAGTAATCAACGCAAAAGGTGGCTACTTTGAAGAACCTAGAATATAAGACATATTTTCAGTTGTTTCACACTTTTTTGTTCAGTATATAATTCCACATGTGTTAATTCATAGTTTTGATGCCTTCAGTGTGAAGCTACAATATTCATAGTCATGAAAATAAAGAAAACTCTTTGAATGAGAAGGTGTGTCCAAACATTTGGTCTGTACTGTACATCTCTAAATAGCACTGCAGACTCAGCAAATACAAAGTAAAAATAGAAAAAAGAAGCTTGTATAAATAAAAGTTTAAATAAAGTTTCCCTTCACTATTACCTGTGTGGGTCTGTGCATGTTTAGTTAAAACTTGTTTGATCCTAATCAGCTAAATAATCAGAGGTAGGTAGAGAAACCCCAAAGTGTATCATAGTAAGAGTAGTGTTACTTCAAAATAATATTACTCGTAGAAGTAAAAGTGTTGTGCAGGAAAACTACTGCAAAGAGCACTCACAGGTTGTGCCCGATTGCTGTCACTTAGCTGCCAATCAGATCCCAGTCTTACAGGTTGTTTCTCAAAAGGTGACTAATCAGGCTTTCCAGCAATATTAAATGCAACACAGCTTGGTATTGTTAAATGAAAGAAATACTTGACTGAATCAGCAGCCTTCATGTTGTTGTGAAGAGTTTAATTTGGCACTAAACAGGTTTCTCCTAACTGACTACGAACAGACCAATTCCTAATTGAACCGCTTTTAATACAAGGAGGTGAAGCCATTTAATTTCAAAGTATAAAGAAATCCTGGCTCACAAAAATGCTAGTCCTGTGTAACCTGAGGTATGTCATTATAAAGATATTCATTGTCCATGCGTCAGGAATTCCTGATGACATCAGAGTTATTTCAGGCTTTCAGTGATCAGACGCATAACAAAACTAAAGTCTACTTTGTCGAAGCTTCTTGCTGCAGAAAGACAGGAAAGTTTAAAATCTTTAAAAAAATCTTTTAAAAAATATGGTTTATTAAATTTTAATTCAATTTATTTATATATCACCAATTTACTATCGGTTAGTCAATAAATCAGTCAGTCATTTTCTTCTGCTTATTCCATTGTGGGTTGCGGAGAAGCCAGTGCCTATCTCTAGCAGGTTATGGGCGAGAGGCGGGTACACCCTGGACAGGTCACCAGTCCAACACACAAACAACCAAGCACACACTCATTCATACACCTAAGGGCAATTTAGAGTGACCAATTAACCTAACAGGCATGTCTGTGGACTGTGGGAGGAAGCCAGAGTACCTGGTGAGAAGCCATGCATGCACGGGGAGAACATGCAAACTCCATGCAGAAAGACCCCCAGCAGGGAATTGAACCAAGGACCTTCTTGCTGCAAGGCAACAGTGCTACCAACTGCACCACAGTGCAGCCCTGAATAATAAAATATTCAACAGAATTTAAACAAAAGATCCTTTATTGTCCAAGTGGGAAATGTGTCCTGCACAATGCGGAACAATCAATATACACAGACAAAATAAAACATGCAAAAAATCAATTACTAAATCAACCGTACACAAAAATGTTGTTCATTTAATCAGTAATATCTCGATGGCAGATTTAATGAATAAATCCTATAGATATTGGTATCTGAAATGTCTGGTCTGAAACTCAATGAAGAAGTATGTTTTACTGTTTTGTTCTTTGTTCTGAGCAAAAAACTCTTCCTTTAGTCTAACCTTACTTCCACACACTAATGCAAACCCTGAAAATCGGTGAGCCTTTTTTGTCTTATGAAACCTTTTTAATGCAAATATAGTGCCTTTGCAAGCTCAGCATTTACAGTTAGTCAAACCAAATTACCCTCACAGAAACAGAGTGCTAGCACAGGTCTGTTTATTCATCAACAAAAAGGGAGCATCATTTGCATAACTTTTACTTGCTTCTATTTATTCAGATGAATGGTGAAGAGTTTTAATTCGTAAGGCAAAAAACCCCAAAAAACTGCAGTCTAAAGTTATCTAAAAAGGTGCATAAAATACAAAAAAGACACGTAATTTCCTGTTTCAGTTCAGTTACCTAAAGTATTTCTTGATGCTGATTGCAAGAATAATGGGAGAGAATTTGTTTTTAACTTTCTTCAAAATTTACACACATTTCAATATGATTTGATAGACTTGCTTTTTAATCATTATGACTTGGGTCAAACATTTCTTTGGCTCATTTCTGCTGACAGAACTGCTGTAACCAACTCAGGTTTGATGGCAACCTTTTTTCACAAGCATCCTTTCAGTTCTGCCCACAAATTGTCTATGGGGCTGAAATCAGGGCTTTGTTAAGACCCCTCCAAGACATTGACTTTGTTGTTTTTAAGCCATTTTGTAACTAAGATGGGTGTATACTAAGGGTCATTGTCTATATTAAGACCTATTTGTGCCCAAGCTTTAACTTTCTGGCTAATGTCTTGAGATGTTGCTTTAGTATCTTTTCATGAAGGTTTTATCTCATGATGCCATCTACTTTGTGAAGTGCACCAGTCCCTCCTGCAGTCCCTCCTGTGAGCATTATGCTATTGGGGATAACATGAAGCAAACACTTGTGTACTTCACAGCTTGGATGGTGTTCTCAGACTTGCAATCTTTCTTTATTATTGTAGCCATCCATCCATCCATTTTCTATACCTGCTCCTTCCATACTGGCTCACAGGGAGCTGATGTCTATCTCTAGCTGTCTACGGGCGAGAGGCGGGGTACACCCTGGACAGGTCGGTTATTGTAGCCAAGCACTTCCATTTTAAACTGCCAACAGTACAGGTCTTCAAAAATGACCGGTCAGTGCCCCGGTGTGCATTTTCATACTGTCCTCTGGACTTTTATGCTACTTTTGGAATAATGTTTTCTTCCTCATTGAGAGGACTTTTTGCCCATGTCAGAACACGACTTGTTTCGCTGTGGATAATAGCCTCAGCCAGTGCCTTCACGAGGCACTTTTGTTCTGGGGTTAATTCAGAAATCCAGACCAAAAGTCTGGGGTTGATTTGCACATTTTACAACAGAAAAACGCTCATCTCTGGGACACAGAACTCACTTGAGTAGGTCTACAATTCTCTTCCTCATATCTTGGTGCTTTTCTTATTATTTTCCCTTGATGTCACTTAAGGAAGCAGTTTGTTGGGGATGTTGCCCTAAAATATATCTACAGGTGTTCTCCCATTTCAATCAAGCATTGTGCATTAACCAGAAGTTCCCAAAATCCATGGGTCTGAGCTTTTAGAAATTGTTTAAAAGCAAAGTAATTGTACTGTATGTACATTTCAGAATTTTAAAAAAGCAATAGAAAAATCTCTAAAACATTCACTTCCTTGTTATTCTGGCATTTTAGCAAATATAAATAATTTTTGTTATCCTATCTGGGATAAAACAGGAAACATGATTTCATGTCAGACACTGAGGAAAAAAAGTTTGTTTTTTTATACAGTGTATGTAAATACGTGGTTTCAACTGTACCTATACTGTAATTACGCTTATAATCCACATACAGTTTAAAACCTAAGTTTGTAAAAATGGCTGCTGAAAAGAACCTTGAACTATATTTTTTCTGTTACTCATTAATAATTTAGGTCTCACTGAGAAAGTTATGAATCAGATAAAGTTCCCTTGGAGGAATTACACAAACACGGAGGAGAAGGGAGGGAGGGAGGTAGAAAGAGAGAGAATGGCCTCAGGTCTACATATGTCAGATAATCCCACCTCATGCGTCTGAGCAACACTCTTGACTAGGGTGCAGTGATAGTAAGGTGATTTACAACTTGTTCCTCTGGCTGGTTTTATTACATTACATGGACTATATATTTTTAACAGACCTGGAAAAAACCTTCAAGAGTAGCGTGATAAGAAAGGGAACCACTATGATTTGCACAAATGGTTCATCCTATTGGACTTGAGTAAATCCTTGCTTTGCTTGTGAAAGTGCAGTAATGTGGAGTTTGTCAGGATTAAGCCTGCACTCCTGTGTTTGCAAATTCATCCATGGAGTTGATGCATTATGTATGTGTTTGCCTATAGTCTATGTGTTTAGTATTGGAGGGCGTGGCAAAGGGCTCAAGAGGTTAACGATCAACATGGGGGTATGGGGGTAGGAGGGGGTGAGTGGGGCAGTAAGGAGCCCTGGATGAGCCAGAAACCCGAGCTCCAGTCTGTTAAGACAGGGATGGAAACACGTGAGACTCTGGCACATGGTGGCTTGAGTTACCTTTTCTTGCTCTGAACTTTCAGCACTGGTGGCAAAACCTCCCCACCCATTATGACTCCTGTATTGCTCCACCTGCCTCCATTCTCTGCTACTAGAATAGCTAGCCCCTTATATTTAATTTCATGCAGTTCATATCCTATATGTTAATGTTTCACTGTGGTTCGTGACTAATTAACTCTGGATTGTTTATTTTTTCATGTTTGTATGTTTGCTGTCTGTCTCTCCAGACAAAAGACTGGCTGGGCCCCTGTGATCAGATCTCCATCAATCCACAAGTCTGCAGGTAAACTCCTTCAACCAACCAGCCAGGCAAACCAGACTTTCAGGTCTTCCACCCACACTCATTGGACTGCTGTCCTTTCACCTGTGCAAATACGAAAGCGGGAGAACGATATAGCAAGGCAGGGAGGGTGGGGAGGAGTGAAATGGAAAGATATCCCAGTCTTTGGTTGCAGGGTGGGGCGCAGAAAAGAATACAGCACAGCTGAGCAAACCTCCACCGCCATAGGACTTCACCTGTGTGCTCTCCACTTTTCTTCTGACTGTTTTCTCTCTTAATCCATTCTTTCTTTTCATAACTGGCCCGACAGCAATAGAGAGCAAAGGCTTTCTTTTATAGTTGCTGAATAGAGATTTCCTTTGAGGTTATGGAGATGATACACTCCGTAATGCCACTTTTATGTCGTGGTCACAATGGACAGTGATTTACTTTCTCCCTCAGGGGACACATCCTCTCTTCAAAAGTGTTTCCGTGTAGGTGTAGGAATTAGCTGGATATTATAAAGGAAATCCTTTTATCTACCAGTATCCGTGGAGTCTCAACTGAATTTAAAATGCAACCCACAATGGCTATCATTGTAAATAAATCAAATTTAGGACCAACAAGTCCAGCTGGTAAGGAGCCTAGATGGTGGCATGCTAAACTGAATACATTTATTCATTCTTTACTATTCTTTCAAATGTATTCTAATCTCCTCAGGTTCTGTGGTTAATTTTGTGTTGTCCAGCACTACATTTATCTACAAGCAGTAGCTGCAGAGCATCTCCAGTATTTGTGAAATACAGTGCCAGTAAAAGGTTTTTACACCTACCATGGAAAGTCAGATAAATTAAAAGCTTTAATATTTTATTTGAAACATTCTTTCTTCAAAGTGAAATGATCCCACACGAAACAACATGAATTGGGTGAACACGTGTGAAATTTACTGGGGAGTTTCCTGAAATCACACAGGGTCAGAATTATACATTCAATCTCCATAATATTCATGTCTCCCAGCACGTTGCAGAGGACCTAGACACTTTTTGCAGACATTACCAAGCTTCTGGTATCATTTTGGTTAGATATTTGATGACCACTCTTGCATTAAGAAATGGTAGAGTATATTCAGATTGTTTTTTTTTTTTTTCCTGAAATAGGCCTTGCTTTCATTCGTGGTCCAATGTTCGAAATGAGAAGTGGTTCTAAAATGCTTAAAATAGTAAAATAATTTATAAAAAAAGTTGGTATAATTTTGTCCCGATGAAGGCCTCCATTTTTATTTCTCAATCCACTTTGAGCAACTACGTAAGATTGCCATGGCTGAGACAATCATGGAGAATACTGTAGACTCGACAGCTGTCCAACAGTGTCACTGACACCTTATACAAGGAGGGTAAAGCCAAGAGGTCATTGCTAAAGAGTCGGGCTGTTCACAGACTTCTGTATGCATGTATATTAAGAGGAAGTTGAGTGGAAGAAAAAGTGTGGCAGTAAGAGGTGCACAAGCAACAAGAAAGTTTGTACAACTTTATTAAGGTAGGCTGATTCAAAAGTTTAGAAAAGATTTACAAGGTTTGGTCTGAAGCTGGAGTTAGAGCTTCAAGAGCTACTACACACAGATGGATCCAGGACATGGGCTATAAATGGCACATAAACCAGGGACAATGTCAGCAGAGTCTTAACTGGACTGAGGAAAAATGGACTAAACTGGTGCTCTGTGGTCCAAAGTCCTGTTTCCAATCCAAGTAAAGTCTGGCGGATAAGCGGAAAGTCACAAAATCCAGGTTATTTAAGGTCCACTGGGAAGTTTCCACACCCAGTGATGATTTGGTGTACCATGTCATCTGCCGATGTTGGTCCACCGTGTTTTCTCAAGTCCAAAGTCATCATTTTAGAGCACTTCATGACTCCTTCTGCTGACATGCTTTAGAAGATGCTGATTTTAAATTTCCAACAGGACATGGTACCTGCCTATGCAGCCAAAAGTACCAACATCTGCTTTAATAACTGTGAAATCACTGTGCTTGAGTGGAATTTAGGGATTTCATGAGAACTAAGCCATAATCATTAAACTTAACAGGAATAGCCACTTGAAATATTGCACCTTGTGTGATAAATCTATTTGTTTTACTTTTTCAATTGAATTGCTAAAATAAAAACCAAAATTAATACATTTCTGCCCATGATGAATGTATGCAAACCATTAATTGAGCAAATTTAATTTGCTTAATCAGATTCTGACAACAGTTTCCTTTATTGTGAGCATTTTAATGATGAATTAAAAAATTAATGAAGAAAATATCATATTACAGCCACAGAAGATGATTTTGTGCTCTGTACTTAATTCTCCAAAAACCCTTTTTTGGCTATATCTTAACTGCAGCAGAAAGGAAACATTCACAGTTTATATATTCCCTTGCTTAAATAAGGGATCTAAGTACTTCCTATTCCAATGATGTTTAATAAACTGACACCCAAACCAACTAAACCTCAGGAAGCTCAAATGAAAATAAAGTCAAATTGTGTGGACAGCTGGAGGAGAGACAAACTACATGAGAACCGCAAATAGGCTTTAAACGCATTCCTAGAATGCGTGACTACTGAAATACAATGAATTCATCAGCCGCGATGCGCCTGGCTGACATGGCGAGTCAAAAACAAGTATGCCCCACATGCCTGCTGCCTGCTCTGTGGTGGAAGATATGTACAGATACCAATCTGAACTCAAAACATGAAGGGGAGAACATAATAAAAGTGTAACAAGTGGAAACTATGGCCACCCAGCAAGATGCAAACAACAAGTAAAGAAGATGCACAAAGGTTTAACTGGAGATTATAGTTTGTGTACCCTGATTACATGAAATTAAAACATGTTTTTTGCTTTGCTGATTAGCTCTTTTAATGGTTGCAGAGTAAATCCAGAGACCCTGTTAGGTTGCTTAAACAGTGTTAGGAGCTTATAATGATGGTGAGGAATAAGTGAAGCTTGTCACATGAAGGCAGGTAGACTCACACCTATTTGCTTTCTGCCTCTTTAGTTTTTTCCCCTCTCTTCTCTGCAGGTTTGGGCCTGAAAGACGTGCCAGACCTGCTGCCAAAGCCTTGGCCTCCACCTCACCCTGCAGACATGGCTGTACACACACGCATATATGCAAGCATTCACTGACACTTATATATATGTACAACTTGGGATAAACGTGAATCTATTATTGGTGTTTTCTGATTGCAAAAAACACTGAACTCACTTGTACCTCCTTGGAAATATGCGATCATATTTTGATATTCTTACCATTTCTGCAGTCAGTTTATCTCTGATAATGGGACTGTCATACCACATGTGCACACTTAGTCACGATCAGAGCCACATTCACAAGGTCCCTCTCTAGAGTCAACCGTAAACATACAAATTTGAGTTGTCGGTTGTCTGTCAGGCATGCCCTAGTTTTAAAAAGGTAAACACACCTACACACATTCTCCCATGCTTGGTCACACCCACTGCAGCACAGGCCACACAGTGGGTCGGCCCTCATAGCCGAGGACACTCAGCTCGACTATAAGGGAGAATAATTAGTCAGGTGAAGTAAATCTCGACACCTAAAACTTGCCATCTCTCTTTGAAGTTGTTTTCACCGCTGCCCGTACACTTAATGCTACAGCACCGACTGATAATTGCATGCTCTGAGCTAGTCTTGTAATTGCGTAGCACATACCTGTCCAGGGCGTTATCCCATCTACTGAACATTGGGCCCCTCTACTAGATGGGTAAAACGATGCATTTACCTTTTCTATATCAGATGTTATTTTTATGCAACTCATTCTGCTGTGCATGTGTCCCATAGATGTAAAGGTTAGCTCATATCCAGATGTTTATTTTTTCTCAAATCAAAACCCTAAATGTCAAGGAGCTAGTTCTTAAATGCTTAAAATAACACTTAGACATGAGATCAGAGCATCAAAGGTTAAGTGATGACGGTTTTGAGTTGTCAGTTGCCATGTGAATCAGTAGAGATTTTAATCCTGCGATTATTTTCATGGCATCTGCATGAGTCAGGCCGCGTGCATGTGTTTGGCCAACAATGTCGCCTTTAAGGAGGGCATAGTGCAGCTAGAAGGCATCTAAACATCACACAAAAATTATCATGGCTGTGTGATATAAGCTAATTTCATCATTTTGAGGAAATGGATGAAAAGGAGAAATATTTAGGTCTTTATGTAAAAAAAAACTGGAAGAGAGTGAGAGAAAGTGGGAGCAAACAAAGGCTGAAAAGGAGATTAAGCTGCCTAGTATTTACCTGGCTGTTCTGCAGAGAAGCAAATTGGAATGAGGAGTGGCTACAGAAGGTTGTCACACAAGGTCTGTCAAAAAACAAAACAAAACAAAACACAGAATTAAACCTATGCTAGCAAATTTAACCATATTACTGATTAAACACAGCAGATTATAAGATACCTGCATGGCAGAAATGCAAGTCCATTTTATTTTTCCTATGTGTCACACAAGTAGTTATTGTTTGCTTTGCTAATTTTTTCAAACACTAAGCCTTTAATTCAACCCTTGCATGCCTGATGAAAAATTGTGTAAATGCATTTATATTATGGATAACTACTCCTGCTTTAGTGTATTATTGCATCTAAGTTGTTTCTGACCATATAAAATTTGCACATTTTTAGAGTTTAGGCAAGGCAAGTTTATTTGCATTTCACATTTCAGCAACAAGACAATTCAAAGTGCTTTACACAATGAACGCATAAGAAAAGTACTGAAGCCCTAAAAGGCAAGTAAAAACAAAAAAAGAATTATAGAATAATTTTTTTAGTCTGGCTAAATTACTTTTTTCTCAATACCTTAAAGGTTAGCTGCAAGTAAAATAAATTTTAGTAGCTTTTTTAAATGTTTGGTCTTGCAACACCTTGCTCCGCCAGTAGAGGCACTAGAGTGAATCCACCAGCCTTCACTAACAGCTTTATTGTTCAAATAGATAGTCAAATGGCTGGTTCCCAATAACCAATGTCTCATGTTCTAAATGAGATTCTCGTAAAGCAAAATAAAATACAGTAAAAGCAGGTAAATAGTGTATTTGTTGGCCATGCAATGTTGTTATAATACCAAGTTTGTATATTCATGTGCGACGTTGAATTAACTAAAGCATTGATCAAGGATATCTGTAGGACAAATTCCAACCGCCCACCATGACTGCTCTTTATTGGGACCAAGACTCTATTTTGCTAATTGGCTGAAAACCTGCTGTCAGTACATGCTTACCATACCTTCACACAGTAAATTAGAAAGGGATATGATAAATCACTAGGCAAAAATTAAAATATGATCCCTTTAATGATTTATATATGTATGTATTTATTTAATTATATTTTTCTATTTAATATATTAATGACAACAGCTGAATAAGAACTCATTGGGAGAAGTAAACTATTTTTTTTTACCTCAGTTAACAGAGTAGGAAAAACATTCTCGCTTAATTTTTCTAAGTTTAATTTTTTTTGTCTAAAGCCCGGAAAGGCAACTAATAAAAAATATTGTGTCTCATTGTGTACTTTTTAAATTCCCCTTCTGTTCATAAAAGGGGTGGCACAGCCAGCTAGGTGAATGTGAGTCCATTAAGTTATATTATGTTTAAAAATCTATAAGTCTGGTTATAAAAGATGTTTTGGGAAGTTTTTGATAAGAAATATGACCTTTAAATGCCATATATTGATTCAGTCCAAAATGAGCCTGCTTTTAGATTCACTGTGGCGGTTTCAGAGACCTAAAGGCCTACATCAGACGCCGGCTTCAGCGGGAGTTGGCTGTTCAAGTAAGTTCAAGTAAGACTCAAACCAGTCATGTGCTGTACCAGAAACACCGACCCGGTTCTCTAGTCTCTCCAGTAATATACCATGATCAATAGCGTTGAATGCTGTGCTGAGGTCCAATAATACCAGCATTGTTGTTCTTCAACTGTCTGCATTTATTTGGATGCCATTGAACAACTTGACAAGGGCAGTTTTGGTACTGTGGTGAGCATGGAAACCTGACTGGAAGACGTCAAAGTGGCTGGTTATTGTTAAGAAGGTATTTAAGTCCTTTAAGTTATGAGGGGGCCTTCCATGAATCACACTAATCTGTCAAACACATCCTAGAGATGCTTAGTTGGGATTAAATGAGATTTGAGAAAACTGGAAGCCAAGTCAACACCCCTCAAAAAATATTTTGCTCCTCAAACCATTCCTGAACTATTTTTGCTTTGTGGTGGAGTACATCATCCTGCTGAAAGAGTTCACAGTCATCAGGGAATACAGTTTCTATGGGAAGATGCACATTGTCTGCATCAATGCTTAGGTAGGCAGTGAAAATTTGCCCAAAGCAACACACCGCGTCCTGGTCCCATCTATATGATGCAAAAGAAAAGGTGATTCTTTAGACTGGCCTGCTTTCTTCCATTGCTCTGTGGTCTAGTTCTGATGCTTAGGTGTCTGTTGTTGGTGCTTTCAGCGTTAAGCATTGCTCTCAATCTGCATCTAATTAGCCATGGCTGTCTATGACCGTGTCAACAGTTCGCCACAGGTTCTTCCACTTTTAAAATCTCACTGACCTCTGCAGACTGGGAAGTCCCCATTAGAGCATTTGGGACTTGTCAAACTCACTCAAATCCTTATGTTTACCAATTTTGTCTCATTCTAATACATCACCTTTGAGGACAAAATGTTAACGTGCTCCCATATATATTTCACCTACTAACAGGTGAAGAAATCAACTGTTTTTCGCTTCTCCTGTCAATTAGTCATATTATCATGCCTGAACAGACAAAGACTACCTGAGTAAAAACAAACAAGCCTAATAAGTAGCTGTGCCATTCTTGGTAGTGAGTGTTTGCGATGTGTTTAAGTGTCTTTCAGTGTTAGCAATACCTGGCAATGAGTCTTTTAAATCACTGTGGAAGATTTTTAGCCCACACTTTTAAGGACACGCTTGAGCTTTTCAAACAGATTTAAGTCTGGGCTTTGAATAGGACACTCCAAAAACTCAATTTTGTTGGTTTTTTTTAGCCATTCAAAGATGTACTTGCTGGTGTGCTTTAGATCCTTGGCGTGTTGCATAACCCAAGAGAGCTTGAGGTTCAGGTTACAAACGGATGGTCTGACTTTCTGTTAGCAGGATAATTGGTTTCATCAGTAATAACAAGTTTTCCAGGTACAGAAGCATCAAAGTAGCCCCAGACCATCAGACAACCATCACCATGTTTCACTGTTGATAAGGTTCCTTTCTGAAGTGCTGTGTTAAGTTTCAAACCAGATGCAACAGTAACCAGATCAGTCATCGGTCCACAGAATATTCTCCCAAAAGTCATTCTCAAGGGGTCATCAAGATGTTGTTCAGCAAAAGTGAAATACGTTTGTGAAATAAGATTGTGTTCTTTTTGCTCAGTAATGGATTTTTCTTGGGATCTCCTTTGTGACAACTATTTTAAGTTGTCAGACAGGTTTTGTTTAAGGTAGCTCTTGATTCTTCAGGTTAGACAGTATTCAGGCTTCGTTACAGCTTGAACCCAAAAGTGTGGCTATTTGCAATTAATTCTTGGAGGTCGTACAAGCACAATTTAAACTTAGGCACAGGTATGGATAGCTTTCCCCCGCCCTCGTAGTAAATTATCATTTGAAAACTGCATTTTGTATTTATTAAGATTATCTTTGACTTTGACATTCTAGTTACAAACTGGAAAGAAAGTAGGACTTGTTCATTGTTGTTCCATGTAACCAGGTGTTCTGCTATTAACAATACCAGCCAATAATACCACATTTATCTCCATATTATTAATTCAAACAGTAAAGAAAATGCTCAGAAATAGAGATTGTACCGAGTGTGCCACCGCTTTAGTGTAATGCAAACCTTTATTGGTGCATATACAAAGTTTTCCCACCAAACATTGATATATTAGTGCCCGGAGTAGCCAAACTGGTTACTGAACTGTGGATCTTCAACTTTCCATGTTTAAGATGCACATGTTCCATAGGCAACAACTTCATTTTACTGCACATGTGTCCATCAGGCCAGATGTTGCTCTCTATCAGTGTGACATCTGGATATTTGAAGTTACAGAGTGACGCTGAATATAGAACATACTTACATATTAGGTTTAAATAGACCACTGACAGGTTATGACAAACTGAAAAGACAACATCTGACTATAAGTTGGATTTGTGTTCTACGTGCCCAATAAAAGGTCTTCCATTAGCTGTGAGGCATTGTCGTGTTGTTATCTTGGTTAGGAAGCAGCTGCTGGTGTTACTAATACCTGCAGGACCTGTGGCTCTGTCAGGGTGACAGTATCGGGGATTTAAACCCTGTAAATCTTCAGGAAACCTCCTTCCTTCCCTCTAATTCCTCATTACCTCATGTAAGGCAATGGTTAGAAGGCCTGCAGGGCTGCTCCGGTGGGGAAAAGCGGTTTTACTCACCATGTGTGTTAACTGTGGTTAGAGCAGGACCACAGGGAGAGCCTTGCAGTCGCCCACCGCTTCAGGCAAGGTGTGTGACCGCCGACCACAAGTGTGTTTCACCATATGCAGCTTTCATCCTTGATTATGTGTGTATGTGTATGTGTGTGGTTTCGTGCTGCAGGTAAGAGATGGCAGCAGGAACCTAAAATAGAAAAAATTCAAACCTGAGGGGTTAAAAACCTCTAATCTGTCTCCTCTGCTTCTCTGAGTCAGATGGGTGACAGCTCAGTATTTCAGGACAAGTGTTATATCTCATCTGCTCTGTCAGTAAATGTTTACAGACTCATCCTTTTAGCCTGCATCAGTGTAATCTAACACCCAGCTTCTCTACAGTCATCTGTTTGACTACCTGGCTGCCCTAAGGCTTAACCTGTGTCTTTAAACAAACCTATAAAATCACTGTTGGTTCCCAACACTGTTCAAACTTGACTTTTTTTTCTCAGATTGGAGCCTGCAGGGGAATCCTTGGATCCCTTTCTGCTTGATAGCTCCCACTAGTGGTAGCAAAGCAGTACTGTCACAGAGAATGATGATTAAGGAGTATGTGCTCGGTTTGTCATTAAAAGTATTAAGGTCAGGTGATAGGATGTGTTTAATAGAATTAATTTGTACGTTAACTCTCAAAAATTTCTAATAAGAAAACATGGGATTTATCTTGTTTAAGTTATTATTTATTTTCTTTTGCTTTTTCTATTTTTAAATGCCTCTCCTCTTTGAGAGTGCAGGTTTTGTGGATCACTCAACAGTTTGTGTGACCCACTTTACTGTACTGTTTCTCCTGAAACAGTGTTTACAGATAATGGAGTAATTACCTGTAAAAGATAGCACTCCTGTAGTTCTACCCAGCAGTAATTTTCTCATTTGAATCCCCTGAGGATGAGATATTTTACTTTGGAACAAAAAAAATACAACAGTCTCACTTGATGTGAGTGAGCTACTGTTCTGCATAACCACCTTCGTACTGCCTCTAAATGGGCCTCGTCGGCAGTGAAATCACAGGAAACAAGACAGAGTCTAAAGGAAATCATTTGCCAACTCTGACTAGATGACGGTTGCTCATTCAAAATTGCACAAAATCGCAGGATAATAATTTGACGTTCCTTTGTGGGTTTCAGAATCCCACGGTGAATGGAAAGTTGTAACAGGCACTTTGTGTGTACCCTAGTAGCCTCAACCACAATGGCATTTGAAAGACAAACAGCAGTGCGTGCTGCTGGTCTGAGCGCCACAGAGGTGAAAGTGTTCATTCTTTCTGACATACGGCAGCCAAAGTTCAGCATAATGCCCGTGTCATTACAGTGTGAAGGAACCTTTGTAAGACAGACCTGTCCCGTCCCTCCATGCCTTAGAGTGTTTAAATCTGCTCATCCTCTTTCTTTCCTTTCAGCTGCTCTGTGTAATACTGTTTGAATAAACATTGCTCTGTATTGTGCAATCAATGTCGGTGCTTTTTTTGTAACACAGTCTGGGATATCAGGTTTTTTATGCAATTAAATGAGATATTGAATTAATTTGTAAGTAGATACAAGATAGAAATACGGAAAACAACCATTGTCCCAAAATGTGTGAAAACAGTCAGTCTTAAACTGTTTTGTAAGTAAATAAAAGTAACTATTCACTCATATATCAAATAGTGAGCATTGCATCGACCTAATAAACAGTGCTTTCAGTGAGGATTCAAAAGATCCATTACACATGATCCAAGTTTAAAAAAATATGTAAAGTAAAATCAAGGATGTATAATCCATGCTTTCAGTTTTCTGCTCAGGCTGTGATTGAGCTTTCTTTTTGTAACGCAGAGGATATTTTTGTGCTTCATCCTGGTGGAATCAGACAGGTATTTTCATCATTTACTCTTTCGTCAGAAGGAATTATTAGAACCACTGGCTCTAAATGTTTTACAGCCAGTGTAAGATATTGTTATTGGACAGAATTCACACTGATCAACCTTTTCTTCAAGAAAATTCGGTGTATCCATAGTGGGAGAATAATTAAACATATTTTGCAAATGTTTTTACAAATAATAAGTGTGGTGTGTGTTTATTTTTAACCCTGAGAAACAATACATTTGGAGAACCATGTTTTGCCCAAATTATAGCTTCAAGTCTTTTTTTCATGTCTGAAACAGCTTTGCACATCCAGAGACTAAAAGTTTTGCCCATTCTTCTTTGCAAATTTAAATTTTAAATTTAAATCATAAATTGGTTTAGGCCTGGACTTTGACTGGACCATATGAATTTGCTTTTATCTAAACCATTCCATTGCAGCTTTGTTTCAGGTTGTAGTCCTGCTGGAAGGTGAACTTCCATCCCTGTTTCAAGTCTTTTCTGCCCTCTAACAGGTTTTAGCCCAGGATTGCCCTGAATTTAGCTCCAACCAAATTCCCATCAGTTCTAATCAGCTTCCCTTTCTCTGCTGAAAAAAAGCATCCCCCACTGTATCCAACCCACTGCCACCAGCATGTTTCACTGTGGCCATGTTGTGCATAGTTAGAGCTCTGCTTAATCTAACCAGAGCACTTTCTTTCACTTGTTTGCTTTCTTTGTACCTGGGAGTTAGTAAGTCGCGCCTTCAGTTGGTACAAAACGCTGCTACATGATTTTTAAATGGAACACGGAGAGAACATCATACTCCCGTTTTATACTCTGCACTGGTTGCCTGTCCTTTTTAAAGTTCATGTTAAAACTCTTTTATTTGTTTTTAAGTCTTTAAATGGTCTTGCCCCTCCCAACTCTCTGAGCTTCTGCACCTGTTTCCAAAAATGTGAAAACATCTCATTTGTAACTGCAGATCTCTGTCTTTTCCCACCTCTGACATTGGAGATCACTACTGTTAAAATCTCGGCTTCCTCATGGTCTCTAAACTTTCATGTGACCAGATTTCTGTTCCTCTTTTTGCAATTGATTTTTGGTTAGAAATTTACCAGCTCCAAACTTTGTCTTAGTTCAGAAAGAAGTAGTAAATGCTGGGATATTCGGTTACGGATGCATTTCCATTTGATTGTCCTAAAGGAGGGCGAGTAGAAGTAAGCGATATGAGTTGAGGGGATCATATTAATGTAACTAACACACACCTTAATCCCACAGGACTTCCTTCCCATTCCCATTAAAAGCCACACCCAGGATGACAGGTAACACGAGAGCACCTTTCACAGGGTCAGATTGGAAGAGGTGGGAAAAACAGGTGAGGTTACTCTCTGATTATATTCCGCAGTATATATCTGGTTTCTCTGGTTCATTTGCATGTTTTTTTTCAAATCTTTCATTTTCACTTTAAGACACACTTAAACTTCCACAAATGAAAGATACATTTTGAATGCAGAAAGTGTCTCAGGCATGCCCCATGAGTCACTGTTTTTTCCGTATCAGTATTTGCCCGAGGTCTGGGGCCTCAAAGGGACAGTAATATGCTCTGATGTAATGTGCTAGATAGGGATCTTTTGTGGCTGCGTTATAAATTGTAGCATAATGTGAGTGAGTGCGCGGAAAGACGCATTGAAGCTGGGGTTGGCGTGGAGCGGAGGGGTGGGATGGGTGGATCAAGCAGTGTCACTGGAATCCACAGTGTTGTGAGAGCTCCATACCTTTCAGCTTCATTAAACCAATTTCACGCCGAGGTGAGCTAAGAGAGGAAGCTCTGAATCTCAGCGCCTGCAACAATGGTGCATTGAAGGGATGAGGCGAAAGTAAATTAGGTACCACTTCACAGACGGCAAATTAAAATCTGAAAGTTGGATAGGAAAAGTTGAGGGTAGATGATTATGTCTTTATTGTGGTCTCTCTCCTCAATCTAGAAAGCCCTCCTTTCCTTTTAGCCACCACCTTTGCCCCCACCCCACAAACCCTGCAACCTTTTAAGAAAAAATAATGATCTATTTCTTGTCTGGTAATTGGTTTCTATGTTGCTCCCACTCAAAGGCCGGATCTTAAATACCAAGCTGCTCATGACCCTCCTTTCAGCCACTTCATTTGCTTTAGCTTATCAGTAAGATTTCGTATCCTGGAAAATCATATAAATGAAACATTAATGCCAGCTTATTTCGGTGTGATCATTGACCTCCACTACGCATTGACCCACTTTATCGAGTTTGGTGCTTTGTATTTGTCAGATATAACGGCTTTAATGCTGACTGTGAGGAAATCATAATTGGTTAGATTTTATCATAAAGATTCTTTTTTTTTATTGTGCAACTGAAGTTTCACAGCATTTCAGTATTTAAAAAAAAGAAAAATAGTGAGCATTGCATCATCTCAACCTAATAAACAGTACTTTCACTGAGGATTAAAAACATGAGCCAAGATTAACAAACAATGTTAAGTAAAATCCAGGATGTATAATCCAAGGTTTCAGTTTTCTGCTCAGGCTATGATTGAGATTTCGTTTTGAAATGCAGAGGATATGTTTTTTCTTCATCCTGGTGGAATCAGACTGGAAAGGGGTTTTTCACAGTATTTCAGTATTGTTTGAAAAAAAAAAAAAAAAAGTATGTTGGGAGTATGATTATTGATTGGATAATCTTGATCAATAATTATAATTACAAATCATAATCTGACAAAATCAATTTCTTAACCATAAATCCTCATTTACGAATCGAGACCAGAGAGGTTTCTGGTGTTGTAATTGTGGCTCGACGCCTCTGACAATTACAACCGTTAAATACTCCGTAATAGTTAATAACTATTGCCGGAGATGTCACTGTTTAATCGACCGTTTCTGCCGAAACGTGTGGAACTTGAACCTTATTTTGACTGACACATCACTTTTTGCACACAATGAAACACCAAACGCTCTCTCTTTATCTATGTGAATATTTATTAATTTTCACCTACTCAACATGCAAAATTCTACATACACAGGGGTAAACACATCTAAATAAACCAAAATCAACAAAACGGTAGTGGGTATGTATAGAGTCAACCAGCAGTTTATGGCACAACAGAGGAAAGGAGAAGATATGAAAAGGGGGGTGTGGTGATGACTGGTGGGGGTTTGGAGCGCAGCTTAGAGTGTCTTTTATGATCTTCTGATCATAAAACTTCCCCCCTTTACTCCTGAAACAAAGGATTGATAACTTTTGGCGGCAAGCTAGCACAGTGAGATTGAAGACAAAGGTAAAATGGAGAATTTTACCATGAGGTCGTTTTAACAGTCCAGTTTTGCAACGCACCTGCGTTCAGATAGTAAACACAGACAGCTCTGGGGAACACGGCGGATCCCGATATTACATAACACATCAAAGTTTCAACAAGCAAGGTTACATGCACATATTATTCAGAACACGTGAGATCCTAACCAGCGATTCTGATCGCTTCTACAACCTCTGACCCTGCCCAGGACTTGAATAAAGAAATTTAAAAAAAAGAAATGGATTTTACTTGTGTCGTCTTCTTCCTGAGCGAGGGAATTCGAGCGAGGAAACGTGGGGTTAAGTTAATGTGCGTCCACAATTAACTTCAGGGGAACGGTCAGTCTTTGTCCTTTGGTCTTCTTGACAAAAAGGAAAAATATGATCTGACCATCAAAGTCGACTTGAAAATGAAACACGGTAGCGGTTCGTCTCTCCGAAACTCCGTGTCTCCAGTTACGTGTTAACTCACGTCTTCGATCGGCAAAAGTGAAATCTCTGGCCTTCCTAGTCCAAAAACTTCAGTTATGAATAGTTCGTTGTCCAACGAGAGAGAATGAATGAAACTCTGGACAGAGTTCTTCTCTTAAAGTGACGCTCTTCGATCCCTGGATGTGGGGTTCCAGCTGAAGGCAGTGTTTCAAACATGAGCGCCTCCTATATAGCATCCTGTGACGTCAGACTGGGGACGCCCAGTCATATCAGTCGCAATGCTTGATGGGATATGTAGGAGCGGGCTGTCCTGGGTACAAAATGGCCGATGCCATTGGAGGGGCACAGTGACGTCCAACAACGGGCAGATAATCCAATACTCAGCAAACAAGTGGTCCAACATTCCCCCCTAGGTTCAAAGGGTGAGATGAATCGCAGTCTTTGAAGCTACTGGGACCATTCTGTCCTTTGCTGAGCAATCAGCAAAGGACAAAACCTACGACTGGGCAGGATAGAGGTTAGCCTGGGCAGGACTAACTCTGACTAAACTCATCCCTTTCTACATTGTTCAATGAGACAAATACAGGACAATACATTCACATTATCATTACATTCTTTGGTCATCAGCTTTGGTAATCCTGAGACAAAGTGAAACAATAACAGATATCGTACATATATATGCATATATAAGAATTAAAGGAACAAACAAAATCATGGTTCATAGCTTATTCATCCAACTTCTATTAGGCACTGGACCCTGGCTGTGTCGTTGGCAAAGGTGGTGCTATGAACCGTGAGGGAATGAATGTGAGGGAATCAATCCTGACCTGTAAACGCTTAACCTGCTGGTATGCGGTGTGTAATCTAAAACGAATGGTTAAAACAGGTTTAGGCTTAAACCATTGGCTCTTCCGGATGATGATGGGTTTTAATAGGACTCCTGTCTCTAAACTATCTAGATGTGGAAAGAGGGAGAAAAGAATAAACGAATTGCAGTATTTAGGCTATAAGCCAGGTGTGTTTGTGGAGGTTGCAAGGTGTCTGTCGTGGTGGACTTAGGATTTCTCTACTAAGTTCAGCAGAACTAGGTCAATGGGTATCTGTGCCTCGGTGGGACTGTCTATAGATGAACCAACCTCCTTTACCACGATTTTGCATGAAATCTCGGGCAGCATGGGTGTGTCCATTACATCATTCTTAAACACTTTTGTGAGGTCTGCTGTGCATACAGTGTTATGGAAAATTATCGTGTCAACTTACAGCTTAAGACTGTGTCCTAGGAGGTAGTTATATGTTTAACTGTTTCTGTTGAAGAAAGTTGTTAGTGATTAGTGCATGTTAGTGTGAGTTAATGAAACATGCACCTATTTAACTAGTCCTACGCACTGGCCTCTCCTTTCCCGGACATTGAGACAAGCTCTGTTCTTGGGGAGGAGAGTTTGATGTAGGACTTCATCTGGTTCAGCTAAAGAGCAGCAGCTGGGATGATGGTGTCAACCTTTTCTGACAAGCATCCAACCCACTTGATGAAGCTGCATGTCGCAGTTAGGAGGAATTTGTTACCTCCTGTTAACCCCCCTTCGCTGAAGCGGAGGTTTACTGGTTGGCTGGGATGGCTGAAACTGGCGGCAGGTTAAACATCCTTTGATGTAGACCTGGGTGTCGTGAGACCTTGGAGGCCAGTGCGCCATCTGCTGGAGGGTGTGGAGTGTGGCTTTGTAGCTCCTATGGCACCTAACAGGAGAGTAATGGGCGTCGGATAACGTGACCCCCCTTTGGTCTGTTGGAACAATGTCCACAGCATGGGAGAGCTGTTTGATGCCAATCTGCACACTGGCTGTCTTGAGGAGAGGGCGGAGTCCGTCTACTAAAAGGAGTGTGAGGCTGTGTTGTGCCTCAGTTACAAAGGGGTCTTTTTGGCACAAACGGTCATACAGCTCTCTAATGGTTGATGGATGTCCCAGCCAGAATGCTAGTAGCACTTCTGGTATGAACATGGTTTCCAGGTGTACATCTTCCACCACTTTGGGGTTGTAAGTGTCCACACCTGGGTTCTTTAAAGAGCCAAGCAATGCATGACCGCCTCTGGCAGGAGTTTCCTGGATGGCTGGGTGCAGCTGTGTCTCGGAGGTGCACATGACCGGCTCTGATGAGGGCCTGAGAGGTCCTTCGGGCTCCTCTAAGCTGCTGACCTGATTGGTCACAACGACTCGTTCGCTGCGTGCACCCCGTGGGTTTTGCACCTCCGCCTGGACCCAGAGTTGGTCCTGGTGGCCGTCAATGAGTGGGGCCAGCCTGTCCAGCAGGTCCTGGCCACCAAGACAAAGGTCTTTGTTTAATGTGCACCTATAGATGGGGTGCACCAGAGCCGTGTCTTCGGGTGTAATGTCCAGCTCCACCCAATTAGTGATGCATGATCGGTTTTGGGTGCAGCTGGTGATACTTACATCACGAAATTCAGCCTGAAGTGGTTTACTGAGGGAGAGCATGGCTCTACTCGCCTCCTCAAACGAGACCGAGAACCACAGGCTGATCTCTGATCCTGTTTTAAAATGGAACCTCAGTTTGACCTGTCCCCCTATACTAGTGAGATAGTATAGGTGACCTATATGTTCATTATGGTTCAGTTTACCTAAGAACCTTGGAGCAATGATTTGTGGTGTTTCTCCTGGAGACGTCCCAAGGGGTTCTTGGAGTTTCCCAGGTTTGTCTCCCCATCCGATCAGGTAGACTCTGATGACTGTGGAGACTGGGTCCACGCCTAGTCATGCTGACGGGAAGTTTGGGTCTGGTTTAACTAGGTCCGCTTCCTGTTTCAAGGGTTGTGGGGGCATGGTGGCCTGACGCACTGCTTCCATCACCATCTTACGCAGGGCCTCCTGCATCTCTTTCCCCATAATCCCTTCTGCGTGTGGGTTCCACCCTCTTCCATCAGGTTTACCTTTAGGCTTCACGTGATGGTCAGGTCGTCTGTTTGACCGGAAATGGTCTGGCAACTTTGACTGTGGTTGGTATTCAGTACCACCCCCCCAGTCCAGCTGACCAAACCTATGTTGTTCCCTGAACCTGTTCTTCGCATAGGTTCTGGTTGAAGGCCTTTCCTGACCTTCTAATGCATGGCTGGTTCTTTCAGTCTGGGCCTGTAAAACCCTAGCTTCGCTCTCCGATCCCTTGGTCGGGCGAGCACGTGTTTCCCACGCCATCTGAGCATATTTGCGGATCTCTTGCATGCTCATGGCCTTGGTCCTGCAATACATAGTAACTTCGTATCGCACACTTTCATGAAGGTTGTGGAGGAACAGGGATTTAAAAGCATGTTCCTCCTCAATGCCTGGCGCATTGCGTCCTTGGAAGTAAACGGCTCTCAAGCGCCGGTAATACTCCCTGGGTGCTTCGCTTTTCTTTTGCTGGATCGCGAAAGCACCAAGTGTGGCTGAGGCCCGGTCCGTGTACACAGAATATTCCTCCCTTAAAGCTTCGCAAAGGGTTGAATAACGGTCTCGGACTGCGGGTGTCAGGCTCTCCATGAAAACATGGACGCTCCTGGACGTTGTCTTCCAGATGAGCTTCAGTTTCTCCCGTGCTGATGGGCAGTACAAATCTAGAAGACAGCGTTCCACTTCCCTAAGGTAATCATCAATGTTTGATTCTGCCTTATTAGGGTCGAAACGCTCTATGTCTTTAGCAAGGGACTCAAGCTGGCGGGTGCGCAATCCACTTTCAGGGATTGGTCCCGGCCCATCTGAGTAATCATCGGAGAGTTCACTCCGGTTGCACTCAGAGGGTATCGGTGCATCACGCCTCATCCTCGGAGGAGGCAGTGGAGGCTGCTCCCGGTATAACTGTGGGCCCTGTGCTTCCCGGACTCGGGTCCTGGGCAGCGGTTGAGGGCGGTAGGAGCTACCTGAATCCCAGGGGCGGCACTCCTGTCGCCGTGGCGGAGGTGAGGGATCGTAGAGGACCGTACTGCGAGTCACGTTTGACGGCTGCTCGCATCTGAACCGTGAACTATTTACACCTGCTGGGTCCCCAGCTAGGTACCGTTCATGGCTGCTGATTGCAGTGGGGCGGGGCACCGCACCACTGAACCTATTCTGACTACTTATCCCCGTTCTTATCTCGGTGGATGTCTGGGGAACCCCATGAGCCTGGAAAGGTAATCTCTGGAGAGCAGCTTCTACATCCTCCAGATCTGACCTGCAAGTTCTCTCAGGGTTTCGCAGGTGTGGCTCACCTCTCAAGGTTTCAACCTGTGAGGTGGGTTTCGGTTCGTCCCTCCATTCTTCCAGGGGGGGCGGAGTGGCATGGCTACCCTCTATTGCTTCTAATCTATTTCCCACTTCTGTTATTTCCCCTCGAAGGACATCCACCGTCTGCAACGTATCATTCAGCTCGAACTGCAGTTTAACGCGCTGGTCAACTTCCAACATTAACCTTCGCTGATACAACAGAGTGAGCTGTCCTAACACATCTGAGACCCGTCTGTCTTTCGGTGGGTTTCTAATGACTTGGAGCAACTCCTGAATCCTGGCTTCACATTGCTCAATGCCATAATCATTGAGGCCTTTACGCTCCTCGGGGGACAGCAGAATCAATGACCCTATCACCTCTTGTGCCTGCATTCCTATGGGGTCCTCCACCATACACACATCTCCAGCTGCAGTCTGGGATGTTCCCTCCATCTTTGGCCCAAAATGCACAATGCAAACACACAAACTGTTTATTTATGAACCACCACTAAAGAAATTAGCACCAATTCAACAGGCTAAGCTATTCAGTGATTAGGGATTGCTAAACTTAATTAGCTGCACACAACAGGCTAAGCTGTTCAGTCATTAAGGATTGCTAAACTTAATTAGCTGCACACAACAGGCTAAGCTGTTCAGTGATTAGGGATTGCTAAACTTAATTAGCTGCACACAACAGGCTAAGCTGTTCAGTGATTAAGGATTGCTAAACTTAATTAGCTGCACACAACAGGCTAAGCTGTTCAGTGATTAAGGATTGCTAAACTTAATTAGCTGCACACAACAGGCTAAGCTGTTCAGTGATTAAGGATTGCTAAACTTAATTAGCTGCACACAACAGGCTAAGCTATTCAGCTAGCTGTCTGATTCATACCTGTCTCGTCCAGGTGTATGGGTTTGCTTAAAATGGGCACACAGGTTTGACCGTTCAAACTGTGGCTTACCCAAGTCTATGCTTTAATGGGGTTAATCAAGCAAACATGCAAAAAAAAAAAAAAGAAAAAGGAAAGAATTTTTTTTTTGAAATAACCCAGAAACCAAGTTCAAAATAAAATTTTAAAAATGGGAAACGAAACTAAACATTCAATGCTGTTCTTAGCTTCAAATAAATGTTAGTGTTCTCTAATATGAATCACCTACCTTCCTGTTAAACAACTAAGTTAGTTTTATGAGTCAGGTCAAAACATGCTTCACACACTAAAAAAACCCAGCAAAAATGCTTAAAATTTTTCAAAAGTGGTAATGAATGATCTCTAACTTCAACTTTCAACTTTAAGTTATGCCCTTTTGATCATAGGTGATGGAATAATCTGCCTGTGTTAATGAATTGAGTGATTTAAAAAAAAAAATCAACATAGGAAATGCAATTCGCACTAGTGACCACCAGATGGTACTGAGTGCAGGTCTGCGGTTTGGGAAATCCAGCTGCAATCTGTAATCTATTAAATGGCCACCAGATGTAGGTGTTGTTCTCTAACTGACTGGGAGAATGTTGGTCACAACTGTAATTACGCTCAGTGGCCACTGGGGCAGGTCTGCTGCTTATCAGCGCAGGTTTTTACAGCTGCAGCAGCAGGCTGGCGACTGGAAATTAACTTTAACTTTTCCACAAGTTAAACCAACTTTCACCTTGCATCCACAACAAACACCTCTGAAAGCTAATGTTATCCTTTGCAGTAGAACTGAGCACAACCTAATCGAAATCCCCTAATTCACAAACGTTCTGTGCGAAACTCAAGTCTCCCAATAACGTCTTGTTAACGGAGATCACAACTGTTCGTTCATTCTGTGCAACAGTGATTTGATGTCTGTCTTTTTAAGGCCCACCCAGGGACGCCATATGTTGGGAGTATGATTATTGATTGGATAATCTTGATCAATAATTATAATTACAAATCATAATCTGACAAAATCAATTTCTTAACCATAAATCCTCATTTACGAATCGAGACCAGAGAGGTTTCTGGTGTTGTAATTGTGGCTCGACGCCTCTGACAATTACAACCGTTAAATACTCCGTAATAGTTAATAACTATTGCCGGAGATGTCACTGTTTAATCGACCGTTTCTGCCGAAACGTGTGGAACTTGAACCTTATTTTGACTGACACATCACTTTTTGCACACAATGAAACACCAAACGCTCTCTCTTTATCTATGTGAATATTTATTAATTTTCACCTACTCAACATGCAAAATTCTACATACACAGGGGTAAACACATCTAAATAAACCAAAATCAACAAAACGGTAGTGGGTATGTATTGAGTCAACCAGCAGTTTATGGCACAACAGAGGAAAGGAGAAGATATGAAAAGGGGGGTGTGGTGATGACTGGTGGGGGTTTGGAGCGCAGCTTAGAGTGTCTTTTATGATCTTCTGATCATAAAACTTCCCCCCTTTACTCCTGAAACAAAGGATTGATAACTTTTGGCGGCAAGCTAGCACAGTGAGATTGAAGACAAAGGTAAAATGGAGAATTTTACCATGAGGTCATTTTAACAGTCCAGTTTTGCAACGCACCTGCGTTCAGATAGTAAACATAGACAGCTCTGGGGAACACGGCGGATCCCGATATTACATAACACATCAAAGTTTCAACAAGCAAGGTTACATGCACATATTATTCAGAACACGTGAGATCCTAACCAGCGATTCTGATCGCTTCTACAACCTCTGACCCTGCCCAGGACTTGAATAAAGAAATAAAAAAAAAAGAAATCGATTTTACTTGTGTCGTCTTCTTCCTGAGCGAGGGAATTCGAGCGAGGAAACGTGGGGTTAAGTTAATGTGCGTCCACAATTAACTTCAGGGGAACGGTCAGTCTTTGTCCTTTGGTCTTCTTGACAAAAAGGAAAAATATGATCTGACCACCAAAGTCGACTTGAAAATGAAACACGGTAGCGGTTCGTCTCTCCGAAACTCCGTGTCTCCAGTTACGTGTTAACTCACGTCTTCGATCGGCAAAAGTGAAATCTCTGGCCTTCCTAGTCCAAAAACTTCAGTTATGAATAGTTCGTTGTCCAACGAGAGAGAATGAATGAAACTCTGGACAGAGTTCTTCTCTTAAAGTGACGCTCTTCGATCCCTGGATGTGGGGTTCCAGCTGAAGGCAGTGTTTCAAACATGAGCGCCTCCTATATAGCATCCTGTGACGTCAGACTGGGGACGCCCAGTCATATCAGTCGCAATGCTTGATGGGATATGTAGGAGCGGGCTGTCCTGGGTACAAAATGGCCGATGCCATTGGAGGGGCACAGTGACGTCCAACAACGGGCAGATAATCCAATACTCAGCAAACAAGTGGTCCAACAAGTAAAAAAAAATGTTACCTGCTCTTACATTGCTGAGTAATTCAGTTCTCAAAGTAACATAAACCATTTTAATTAAATGTTCGAACAAGAAAATATCCATCCATCCATTTTCTATACCTGCTTCTCCTGTACAGGGTCGTAGGGGAGCTGGTGCCTATCTCCCACAATCTACGGGCCAAAGGCGGGGAACACCCTGGACAGGTCACCAGTCCATCACAGGGCAACACACAGAACAAACAACCATGTACACATCTATTCACACCTTCCTGTGGGAGGAAGCCGTAGTACCCGGAGGGAACCCATGCATGCACGGGCAGAACTTGCAAACTCCATCCGGGAGTCGAACCCAGGACCTTCCTGCTGCAAGGTAACAGGGCTCCCAACTGTGTTACCATGCAGCCCTACAAGAAAATATAACAATGAAATAATAAACAATGAAAAATAATTATACACCTAACCCATCCGGTTAGGTCTAGGCATTGGAAACAATTCACTTGCACTCTAAAAACTGTTGGGTTAAAAATATCCCAGAAAATGTTCAGTTTAATAGGCTCTATGCTGAGGCAGTTGGAAACATTGTTGCCTTGCAGCAAGAGCGTTCAGTATTTGAATCCTCCTCTGGGATCTTTCTGAGTTTCCATGTTCTTCCTGTGCATTTGTGGGTTCTCTCCGGGTATTCAGACTTCCTCCCACACTTCATAAAAATATGACTCCAACATTGCTTCTTCAGTTATATTAGATTGAATTGTTCTGTCATGGACTGTCTTCTGAGTGGTGAGCTTTACTTGCTCATGAGAAATTCTCCTTGATTCCCCAAATTGAAATCGCTCTTCACACTTTCTGCTGCATATATGATTTTGACTGCTCATAAGGACTTTACACAAATTTAAATTCCTTTCAGAAATCTAAACCATCTTCTTGTAGTGTTGATAAGCTACGCTAACCTATGTTAATGTACATAAACCAATTGGTCTCATTATCTTTATCATAACTCATTGAAAGAGTTTCTGAAGGATTAATTGTTTACCTTTCCAATGAAAGATATTTTTCCTAAATTTGAAGCAGCACAGAGAATTTTTGGTATTAGGAAGATTAAGATTTATTTTACATCAAACAAGGATAATTAAACTTCAAATAATGATGAGGAGACCTACCAGGAAGTAGTAATTAATGTCATCAAGCATTATTCTTATTTTTTTTTCATTAGGTAAAAAGAAAACAAAGCTAACTAATATAAACTCTAAGCTAAGAAGTAAAGCTTTATAAATAAGAAACTAATCATTCTGAATATTATTTAAAATGATTAAAGATGTACTTTTGAATTGCTTCTCGGGAGTTTAAAGACAGGAGTTTCAAGTTTGTGAGTCACCTTTTATCTCTCAGCTTCTAACACCGGAACAGCTACAATGGAACAAAAAACTAGTGCCTACTTTCAACCAGAAATCGGGCTGATAGCTCACTTATTGAACAAACTGGGTGTGTGGCTCGTGTCTCTGAGTGTGGCTGAGCGGAAATCTTGGCCCAAGAGCTGATGTTCCAGCCGAAAGGTCACTCACACTGGAAAACTGTTGGTTCTTGTTCACTTCATTGGATTGCCAGATGGTTCCTCACTTTGTAACTTTGTAACTAGAAGATACTGAGAAAAAGTAAACCAAAATTCTTTGCAGGAACTTTACACCAACTTAGACAAACGCACCATAGCAAACAGAACAATTATTGCAACTGAATCTCAAAAAGCTGATCAGGCTTACTTGGTAGAGCAAAACATTCTTGCTGGTTCTGTATCATCTTTGTCTGTCTCAGCTACCTCAAGAGCTGTCATAGGGTGCAGATCAACCAATCAGAAGCAGGCTGTGGATAATGTGCAGGTTATCTCATGTCACACGCAGTCTGTAAAATTATTTTTCTTTTTTATCACATTCTTCAGACTAGAGAGAGACCAAGAATGCAATGAACTGTCACTAGAAAGAAAGCAACATCTCCTGGTTTTAAACATGTAATCATTCGATTAGACAAAGAGACACTTAATGTACCATTCAGAGTTTAATACACATTAACCATCCATCCATTCATTCTATACCAGGGGGGAGCTGTGGGGGGTGCCTTTCTCCAGTGGTTTATGGGCAAGAGGAGGGATACACCCTGGACAGGTCACCAGTCCATTGCTGGGCAACACCAATTCACACAGAACAAATCTCTGGAGTGAAAACTGACAGGAAAGGGCATCAAGCTTCTGATTTTCAGAGCCAGGTCTGTAAGAAATGCAGAGGTTAAATCGGGGGAAAAAAGAGACCAACGGGACTGACGTAAATTAAGCCGCTTAGCTGATTTTTATGATCCGTCCATACCAAAATAGGATGCACGGCATCCTCCAGCCAATGTCGCCCCTCCTCCAGCGCCAGTTTGATGGCTAGTAGTTATCTGCCCCCCACATCATAGTTTCGTTCAGCGTTTGTTAATCTGTGGGAGAAAAATGCACAAGGATGAAGCCGTTCATCAAGGTCAGAGTTCAAGAGAGTACCCGACCCGCTCCCATTTTTGAGGCATCTACTTCTAAAATTAACTGCTTGGCTGAGTTAGGGTGGATCAGAATGGCCGCTTGTGAGAATTTTTGCTTCAATAGATGAAAAGCTCGATTGGCCTCTGGATTCCACTTGAATTGAATCTTGGAAGAAGTTAATGCAGTTAGAGGAGCAGCAGTTTGGCTGTAGTTGTTAGGACTAGCGAGATAGAGGACCCCGGAATGCAGACTAGCAGGCAGCATGATGGTACACAATTTAACAAAATTTAATAAAAAACAAAAACTCACTCTCAGAAGAGGCAGGAACAAAACAATAAACGGACAGGCAGGACAGGCTTGGCATGATCCACAAAACAAGGAATGAGCATGATCTGGGAATGTTTCCGCAAGGAATAAACACGACAGGTGTGTATATATGGAGTCTGACCAGGTGAAACAAGAAGACAGATTAACTAGGTGCAGGTGAACCGGATAATGTTGATTGACAGAAGAACAAGACGTGGCTGGAGCAAAACAGAGACTCTTGAACACAAACTAACAGAAACTAGAAAAACATGAAACAAAAGCATAACCAGATCTGAAAACCAAACTTGACAAAACATGAACAAGACGACAAAACTAAGGCATGACCAGAAAAACAAACAGAAACATGATTAAAAAATCTAACAACAACAATAATAATAATAATAATAATAATAATAATAATAATAATAATAAACAGAAGAACAATTCAAAACCTTAACTGTGAAAAACATAAAGAAAAACCCCGAAACCAAACAAACACCAAATCATAACAGTAGTTGCGGATAAATCTCCGGTAGAAATTTGCAAATCAAAGGAATCTCTGGAGCTGTTTGCGTGAATCTGGGAGTGGCCATTCCAGGACTGCTTTGATTTTGTCCGGATCTGAGCGAACCTGTCCACCCTCTAGAATGAACTCCAGGAAGGTGACTGAACTCTTACGGAACTTGCATTTTTCTGCTTTAATGAAAAGCCGATTTTCCAAGAGACGTTGCAGAACTTGACGGACATGGTGGCGATGTTCGATGATGTTCTTAGAATAAATGAAAATGTCATCTAAGTAAACAAAAACAAATATATTCAAAAAATCTCTCAGCACATTGTTCACTAACGCCTGAAACACTGCAGGCGCATTGCTAAGTCCAAATGACACAACCAAATATTCAAAATGCCCTAGGGGCATCATTAGTGCTGTCTTCCACTTGTCTTCCTTGCGAATCCGGACGAGGTGGTAAGCATTTCGTAAGTCCAACTTAACAAAGTCCATTGAACACAATTGGACTGGTTCAAAAGCAGATGAGAGTAATGGTAAGGGATGTTTATTCTTAACTGTGATTTGATTAAGTCCACGGTAATTAATACATGGGTGTAATGATCCATCCTTTTTGCCGACAAAGAAAAAACCAGCACCAAGTTGAGAGGATGATGGGCGGATGATTCCAGCTGCCAGAGACTCAGAAATATATTTCTCCATGGTAATCTGTTCAGGGTGAGAAATATTTTATAGCCGACTTGATGGTAAAGGTGCTCCAGGAAGAAGATCAATTGCACAGTCATAGGGCCGGTGAGGAGGGAGAGAGAGGGCCCTGGATTTGCTGAAAACAATTTTCAGGTCATGATATTCAGAGGGAACTTGAGTGAGATCTGAAGGCTCCTCCCCCTTATGGTCTATAACCGGGATGTTAGGTGAAACAGCTGACTGTAAACAAAGAGACAAACATTTAGATGACCAGGATTCGACTTGAACTTCTGCCCAGTTAAGATGGGGATTATGAATCTGCAGGCAGGGAAAGCCTAGGACTACAGAACTCTTGAGAAATGGGAAAAACAAGAAGCGAAATATACAGTGCCTTGCGAAAGTATTCGGCTCCTCTCATCCATATGTCATCAGAGAGTTTGGAGGAAAAAATAAATGCATCCATATTGATTTGGCTAAAATTTGTTTTGATGTCACTGTTTTTGCCCAAATGACAGCTAAATCTGCAGCTGCAATAATGATGTAGTTTTTACTTTTATTCTCCTCTCTGGCTTGCTTAATCCAGACTTAAAAGCTTAATTATTGAGCTAAAATTATTATAAACTTTGTATAAAAAATAAAACTGGAGTTGTTTTAGGACAATAAGCAGCCATGCTGTCTTTCAGATCAGGATCCCCCCTTGTGTGTTAATATTGACATTTTTACCACCATGTGGGAGTACTTCAGTGTCTTTGGACGATTCCGGATTCTGTTTCCCGATTTTAGATAAACAAATGATAATGTATGTATTGGAGGGAAAAATATGAGTCCAAATACAGTATCTGCCCTAGTTCTGTTGAGTCTTGGCCTTACACTATAGAGCATGATTAACCAGAAATCAAAACCTTTGATCATGAATGCTGCTTCTGTTTCTTATCTTATTGACTAGGTTTGCTTTTGTTTTTTCATCAGATACCTGGCCCACTCAGAGCTCGCCCCCCTGCGCGCTCCCCTCATTCCCATGGAGCACTGCACCACCCGATTCTTCGAGGCGTGTGACGCTGACAGCGACAAATACATCGCCCTGGAGGAGTGGGCCTCCTGCTTCGGCATCAAAGAGCGTGAGTGAACCACTCCCGTTTAGTTTTTTTTTATAAATACTGTGTAACCTGTGACACACAACACATTCCACACTATCAATATTTGTTAAACAAAGATGAAGCAAACACGGAAAAGCTGTGAGAGATCATCCAACTAGTTTAGCAGAAAAAGCTTTTGTTTTCTGTATGACTTTATCAGTCTAAACTCTTTCTTCCAATGCTGCTTTACCTCACAGAGCTTTGTAGGCATTTGTGTCTGTATGGCTTGATTAAGGAACCATCTCAGTTTTCAGTCATGTAGATCTCTGGACTTTGCCTGGGCCATTGCAACGCCTTGCTTCCTTTTCCACTATTCTGTTTTAGATGTATGTTTGGTTTCATTGTCCTGTTGATAAGCAAGTGTAAGCCAAGCCTTAGCTGTTGGACATCAGTATTAGCATTAAATCTGAATCTAGATTATTTTTATACAGACTCAGAAATGTTTTGGTTGACTTGTTGACTGCAAAGTCTTCAAGTCCTTTCACTACGAAACTATTGCTCTTGTCAACTGTTTTGACATCTTTAGGCTAGTATCTAGTGTTTAGTTTTCTCCAAACATGGTGAAATTAAATATTTTCCAACATTCCTCAACTACAGTATCTTGCAAAAGTATTCGGCCCTCTTGAACTTTTCAACCTTTTGCCACATTTCAGGCTTCAAACATAAAGATATAAATTTTTAATTTTTTGTGAAGAATCAACAACAAGTGGGACACAATCGTGAAGTGGAATGAAATTTATTGGATGTGTCAAACTTGTTTAACAAATTAAAAACTGAAAAGTGGGGCGTGCAATATTATTCGGCCTCTTTACTTTCAGTGCAGCAAACTCACTCCAGTAGTTCAGTGAGGATCTCTGAATGATCCAATGTTGTCCCAAATGACTGATGATGATAAATAGAATCAACCTGTGTGCAATCAAGTCTCCGTACAAATGCACCTGCTCTGTGATAGTCTCAGGGTTCTGTTCAAACCGCGGAGAGCATCATGAAGACCAAGGAACACACCAGGCAGGTCCAAGATACTGTTGTGGAGAAGTTTAAAGCCAGATTTGGATACAAAAAGATTTCCCAAGCTTTAAACATCCCAAGGAGCACTGTGCAAGCAATCATATTGAAATGGAAGGAGTATCAGACCACTGCAAATCTACCAAGACCCGGCCGTCTCTCTAAACTTTCATCTTGAACAAGGAGAAAACTGATCAGAGATGCAGCCAAGAGGCCCATGATCACTCTGGATGAACTGCAGAGATCTACAACTGAGGTGGGAGAGTCTGTCCATAGGACAACAATCAGTCGTACACTGCACAAATCTGGCCTTTATGGAAGAGTGGCAAGAAGAAAGCCATTTCTCAAAGATATCCATAAAAAGTCTCGTTTAAAGTTTGCCACAAGCCACCTGGGAGACACACCAAACATGTGGAAGAAGGTGCTCTGGTCAGATGAAACCAAAATCCAACTGTTTGGCCACAATGCAAAACGATATGTTTGGTGTAAAAGCAACACAGCTCATCACCCTGAACACACAATCCCCTGGTGGCAGCATCATGGTCTGGGCCTGCTTTTCGTCAGGAGGGACAGGGAAGATGGTCAAAATTGATGGGAAGATGGATGGGGCCAAATACAGGACCATTCTGGAAGAAAACCTGTTGGAGTCTGCAAGAGACCTGAGACTGGGACGGAGATTTATCTTCCAACAAGACAATGATCCAAAACATAAAGCCAAATCTACAATGGAATGGTTCACAAATAAACGTATCCAGGTGTTGGAATGGCCAAGTCAAAGTCCAGACCTGAATCCAATCGAGAATCTGTGGAAAGAGCTGAAGACTGCTGTTCACGAACGCTCTCCATCCAACCTCACTGAGCTCGAGCTGTTTTGCAAGGAAGAATGGGCAAGAATTTCAGTCTCTCGATGTGCAAAACTGATAGAGAAATACCCCAAGTGACTTGCAGCTGTAATTGCAGCAAAGGGTGGCGCTACAAAGTATTAATGCAAGGGGGCCGAATAATATTCCACGCCCCACTTTTCAGTTTTTTATTTGTTAAAAAAGTTTGATACATCCAATAAATTTCATTCCACTTCACGATTGTGCCCCACTTGTTGTTGATTCTTCACAAAAAATTTGAATTTTATATCTTTATGTTTGAAGCTTGAAATGTGGGAAGAAGTTGAACAGTTCAAGGGGGCCAAATACTTTCGCAAGGCACTGAATAAAATCTTGACATCATCGTGAGGAAAAGATTGAGGTGACCAGTTGAACACCAACTTACACCTTAGCAGAAACCCTCCACAGTCTCTGATTTCTCCAGAAAATGTCTCCGGATTAGGGGAAGTTACGTCACGTCCAGGAAGTAATTGTTGAGACAGCGGAGTTTCGGTAGCGCCACCAGGCGAAGGGGAGTCCTTGGTACTGAGGATATGCTGCAAGAGAGAGAGATTTGTTCAAGCTGCCAGTTAGTTTGTTTCTGTTGTTCGTGGAGTGAGCGGAGAGATGAACCTTGAGCCTGAATTTGGTGACTATGTTCGGAAAGAGTTCTTTTAAGTGTGTCTGCTGAGTTGCTTTTGACCTGAGTGTTCTGTCATTTTGTTTGTTGCTGATTTGACCCACATGCAGAAAACACTCAAAAAGATTATAAAGTGTAAAGCGATTATTTTATCACAGGATCGTGGAAGGCATGGTCCGGGACAGGAACTCCTTGGCTGCATGGAGAAGTAACAGGTAAGTGGAGGATTGTAACAGTTAGGATTTGTTGTGTAATGTATCTTACAGTCGTAGGTGTGGATGGTTCACTGGAGGAGATAAGGTTCTGGGCCTGGTAAGCTTGGTAAGCCTGGTTACGTAGGTTTGACTGATCCTTCCCAAGGATCAGAACTTAGGTTCGGTGCGTTCTTTCAGATGGAGTCCAGAGGTGCCACTTGTTTGATGGTGGACAGGGTTCACTCGGAGGAAGATGAGGTTATGAAGTCCGGTTGCTGCCAGCGGAGCTTGATGGAATATCCAAACTCGAATTCTTGGCATAAAAAGGTGAAGGCAGGTAGGTTCTTCAAAGGAACTTGAGCTGTGTCCAAAACTGAACCTGGAAAGTAAGGACAAGATCAATAAGTCTAGGCTGAGCATAAACATGGAGTTCGTTTACTTTGGCCAATTGAATGTACTGCAGAGACAAAACACTCAGGTGTCGAAGTGCTGGCAGCATGCTCCTTTTAAACCTCCCAGCTGATCACGGAGATGGAAAACACCTGTCCTTAACCCAACAGAGCACACGCGGCACCGAGGGGTGAAGCACAGTTAATAGCAGGCACAAAATAAAGTCAGCAACACCCAGAACCTGACAATACCGGAGAAGTTTGAGATATTGACAGACATTAATGAGGATTTCGTATAGCGCTATATATCATAAAACAATCTAATATTTAAAAGATTTAACATACCACTGGCTAAAGATAAGAGGTTGCTATGGCTACAACCAAGAATCTTTTCAAAGGTTAATTGGGGGAAGTGGTTAAAATATGTGATGTGTACTTCAGATCTTTGTGTTCATACTTACTACATGGTCGTTTTGTTTACTTTGATAATTGTTTTGCCTTGTTTTTTTAATTATTTGTCAACAGAACTGTGATGTTTTAGCTAAATTTAAATATCTATTAATAACCTGCATTATATAGAACAAATTTAAAAAAAGCTTTCACTTTCAAAAACATAAACATAGTTTAAAATCCATATTTCTTAAATCATTGTTAAGTTTTTTAAGCAGGACTGGTACTGTAATGTGCAATATAAGTGGCATTATAATACCGGGAAATACCCGTGTGACTACATTATTTTTCAATGAATGCCCTTTAAGCCAGTTATCTATTAGGTAAGATGTTAGTTTTTTTCTTCCATATATTTGTCCATAATATATGTCAAAGTGTAAATCTGTGTATCTGCATTTTTTGTGATATTTGTTAAATTCTTTGTATCATTTATGTCAAGCTCCCTCCATCGCTGGTGGGGTCACTCTGGGAGCTACGCAGGCCCCACACAATGCCGTGGCAGCAGTGTGGCTTTTACTGGGCCTTGTACTGCTGCTTTTACGAGAGCCAGACAGACGGATCCCCTTCACGCCGTAAAGCCATCAACAAGGGGAACAAAGAGGGCAGGTGCTGAGGACTGCATTGAGTGCTCACCTGCACCCAGCAGGGGAATATAGTGCGTCCAGCCATGCCAAGAGGCCCTCCACATTCACAACCCCACTCACCAGGCACTAATGGGCTAAGATGGCAAGCCAAAGAGAAATTATTTCTCTTTCTAGACTGAAGCAAATCATCCGCCAGCGGCGTCAAATATGACAGTACATGTAGGCAATGTTTTGTTCGAACAAACTTGGCTTCTGCAATATGTAAAACATCCTGTAACAAGTTGCTGCTAAATTGTGTAATTATCAACCTTTGAAAATTGATAGTGATGGTGGTCGACTCTTGGACCTGCTACGCAGATTTGTGTTTCCTTTTAAAAAAAGAAAGATTAACATTGATTTTCTTGCAAAAGTACCAATACCAAAGAATGTATTTTATTAGGATCTTATTTCATAGGCCAACACAGGAGAGCACATAATTGCAAAGTGGAAGGAAACTTATACTTTTATACAACTTTGTTAAAAATAATGATTTAGTAAGACTGTATTGTCTTTGTTGTATTCTGTTCTTTGTGCATTGATTTGGATTCTTATTTTAGTGTGAATCTTTAGTTTTTAATTCAGTAGATCCTTATGTGTCCTGTGTTTACTTCTGTGTTAATGAGACATTTTCCCTTAGCTCCTTAGTTCAGGTCCTCACCAAGCTTCTCTGTATTCGGTTAATTATACACACCTGGTTCCCATGTCGCTAATCAGCTCCCATTGTCTCACCTGTTTGCCATTAGTCTCCAGTTTCCTTGGTGTCTCAGAGTCTGCACTGGTCCAACTCTGTCACAAACCTTGACAACTTTCTTGGTGGTGTGAAGAAAACTATCATTGAAAAAAGCCTTAAAATGTCAGATTTCCACTTTACCACAAGAATTTAATGGACAGAGCAAATAAGTGCAAGAATGTAATCTGGTCACATTAGGCCAAATTATTATTTTTTGGCTGGATACAAAATGCTCTGTGTGGCAGAAAGCACTGAGAAACATGGTGGTGGCATCATGCATTTCTTCAACAGGGACAGGGAAGAGTTGATGGCAAGATGGATGGAGCTAAATACAGGACAATCCCACATGAAAACATGTTAGAGGCTGCAAAAGATGTGAGACTGGGATGAAGGTTTACCTCCCAGCAGGACCATCACCCTAAAATACAGCTAAAGCTACAATAGAGTGGTTCAGATGGTGCCCCATAGCCTAAAATCATTCAGTTAAAATTACTTATGGGTCACAAAAAATATATTTTTAAAAATTAAAAACACAAGAATAATTTCCTTTGTGAATTTTTTAACCCATTCAACATAAAAATAAGCACCCAATATTATAATGACACAAATAAATGGTCCAATTTTCATACAAAAGGGATTTGTGAACATAAAAAGGGTCTTATTAAAAAAAAGTCATACAATGAAACTGAAATTAAGAAATATTTTGAGTCTTACCTAACATTTTTCAATTTAAGATTTGAATGTTGCATCTTGTTTGAAAGGCCTTGCATCAATGAAAAGGAGACCCTATAGAATAAAAGGTGTCCATGTGCATTAGCAAAACTTGTGCCGTTTGTGAACCTCTGTCGGGGGCTGCACAAAATCCTAAAAATGTGAGGCAGGACTTGAAAATAAATGTTTACACAGGCTCCTAATCCAATTAATCAGAGCTTGAGCTTTGTTATAAAACAGAATTGGCAAAAATTTCAATCTCTAGATGTGTCAATCTGGAAGAAACATTCCCATTTCTACCAGTATGCCAATTGGTAAAATGTAAAACTCAGCCGATTGTGGAGAGTCACTATCTTTACAGAATAATTTTGACTGTACAGTAAAGGATAATTTATAACTTTGGAAAAAAAATACTGTACGATTATTAAAAATAGTGTAATTAGAAGTGGAAACCTGTGCAAATGACAGCAGGGATGTAAACTCATTGAGTTGGTTGGGAGAGGTGATGGTTATTAAGTCTAACAGCTGCTGGGAGGAAGGATCTGCAATAACTCTCCTTTGTCCACCTAGGATGCAACAGTCTGTCACTAAAGGAGCTCTCCAGTTCTGCAACAGCTTCATGCATGAGGTGGGGGACCTTGTCCAACAATGATGCTATTTTTGCTAGTCCTTCTGTCTCCCACCACCTGCACTGGGTCAAGGGGGCATCTTAGGACACCACTGGCCTTCCTGATGAGCTGATCCAACCTCTCTCTCTAAGCTGTAGTTAAGCTAATGCGCCAACATACTACAACATGGAAGATGGCTGATGTACTCCAAAAGACCTCAGTCTCCTCAGCAAAGTAGTAGAATCTTCTCTAATCCTTCCTGTAAAGAGCATCAATGTTGTGATTTCAGTCCAGTTTATTGTTCAGCTGAACACCCACCTACTTATGAGAGCTAACTTATATTCAGTGTCAGTTTCCTGGATGTTAACCGCTGTCAGTGTGCTGGGTCTACGCTTGCAGAAATCTGCCACCAGCTCCTTAGTTTTCCCTGTGTTGATCAGGAGGTGGTTCCAACATAAACTGGTTCCGTTTCGAATCAGTTTATGTTGGTCAATTGCACAAAATCCCAAAAAACATAAATTGAAGGTTGAGGTTGAATTATTGGAAGGTTTGAATACTTTTGCAGCGCACCGTGGCAAGTGTTTTTGTGTCAGTACATGGTTGGGGATTTATTAAACTGTTTACCTAGTTAAAGCAAAATATAAGTGGGCCCTGTGGGGATTTCAGACAGACAGAGAGCTCAGAGAAGACATATGGTAAACCTAAGCCACAGGTAGGCATGGCATGAGGCAGGCAGTCAGCAGGGGCAGACTTTGAGCTGCTGCTCTGGTTGAAGTGACAGATGTGTGGTGAATCTTTAACTCCTCTAACTCCCCACTGTCACTGCATCTGTCTCCACTCTCTGTGAGGATGACCCAGCCCCTCCTGTGAGAATAATATCTAGCTAAAGAGGGAACTATCACTTGACATATTGATTAGTCCAGCTTGCCCTGGCCAGCTTCATTTAATGACCTCTGGGAGTCATTATTGTCTTTATGATCAGTTCACACTTTTCCTTACCATATGGGAATCCTCCTGTTGCAACCTTAAGGGTGAGATTTATAACCTGCCTCAATTGAAGACGTGTTCACTTCTTTACTTATTGAAAATCTGAAGATGTTCCAGTTTGTTTGCATGTATAATAATCTTTTACAAAATAATTAGGTCACACCACACAACAGGTTCAAATACAATAGCATGCACAGGGGGCAAGTATGCTCCAATCTTTAACAGCAACCTTATTCACTGTCTCTATTTAAATCCTTCTATAGAAAACATATCACTGACAGTATAAGTGATACATCCCACTTTCTTCCCATTTACACGTTCTGTCTAATCTCCTCAGACGGCCCAAATGGCAGGGACAGTGTCCCACTCTGTTTCCCCACTCAGCCATGGCACTGGCAAGAGAGGTTTATTTTAATTGAAAATTAGCTAAACAAAACAAGGGCAAGAGGATCCCTGAATAGGGCCCCTTTCTCCGGGAGCTCCTGTGCCGTTGAATAATGCATATGGGAGAAAGTAAACAGCAGCCGTGGGCCTTGCTGGGGGAACAATGGGCCGCACACAGCCCAACCAGGGCGCCTGATTTTATTACTGGCCTGTCAATCCCCCCAGCCTGGGAACTGTGGGACCTAGGCCAGGCAGCAGCTGCTGACCGCTCCGCGCTGACCCAACACTCCCAGCAACCTGCAGGAGGAAGCTCTCACACCGCTGCATACCTCTGTGCACCGCACTGTCCACTCCTAATCTCTCCATTCACACACTCAGTGTGGACTAACTGATTCCATTTCCTGTCAAACTAGATGATCCGTTTAGTCTGATTCATCCAAACTAAATCAAGTTTACTATTTCAAATATTCTACAATCGAAGTGTGGTGGAGGGGTACAATTTTAACTGCAACTGACCTGACACATTTTATTAGAAAAAGTAATTTTATTTTGACTTGATAAATTCTCATTTTCAAGGTTCTGGTCTGTGGTCACTGTGGCTGCTTCTGAACTTTTTCCTTCCACCAGATATTGTTGTGTTTGTTTGTGTGACTGTGTTCGCTCTGCATTGAGATTCTGGTCTTGCTTCAGGTTTCTGCCAAGTCCCGGTTGCCATGCCTACTTGCGACCGGTCTCCCAGGATGAGTAATGATGTGATGTGGCTCTGCTTTAAAGTCCCAACAAAGACCTTATTACCACTGCAGCACCTCATAACACACCATTGTTGTCAAGTGCTCCTGATATTAACCTGCTTGCTCATGGGCTTCCTCCCTTCATGCTGGAAGTGTGTGTGTGTGTGTGTGTGTGTGTGTGTGTGTCTGTGTGTGTGTGTTCCTGTCTTGGCATCAGAGTGAGAACCATTTTCCCGATTTCACCATCAAATTGAGGACCGTTTGTACCAAAGTGAGGACATTTTGCTGGTCCTCACTACCTATTTTGCTAACGGTTAGGTTTAGGACTAAGATGTGAATTGAGTTTAGGTTAAGGTTAGGGTTAGGCATGCACTGGTAATGGTTAGGTTTAGGGTTATTGTCAGGGTTAGGGCATAGAAAAGGTTGAAAATGACTGAAAATCAATGGAAGTCAATGGGAGTCAACACATGGTCCTCACTACATATAGCAAAACAAGAGTGTGTGTGTGTGTGTGTGTGTGTGTGTGTGTGTGTGTGTGTGTGTGTGTGTGTGTGTGTGTGTGTGCGTGTGTGTGCGTGTGTGTGTGTGTGTGTGTGTGAGCAAGTGCAATGTTGTAAGCATTTTTGGAGAAAACATAGATGAAAGTTGCCAAAAACTGGCCAAACTTTGAATTTTAATTTAACCGATAACCAACTTAAAATGAGCAATTTGTGTTTTTTAATGCTGTAATTTCTTTCATATTTAGACTGCCAATGGGTTTCATTGAATATTATTATTATTATTTCTACATTCTGTTATAGAGCATCTACAATATACCTTACATGCAAAATGTAACAAAAATACCACTGCACACAACACTAAATACCTCATTCTCACAAAGAAATATGGTGGCGGCAGCATAATGCTGTGGGAATACTGCTTTGGGTCAGTTCAACATTTTAATCGATTTTCATCATCAAATAAAAGCACACATATTTTCTCCAAAAGCAAAAGAAGACATTGCAGACCTCAAATTAATGCTTTGCAAAAACAGAATTAACACACATATCCACAGATAAAATTTTGAAAGGTTTTTATAAAATATGACTTTATTTATATTCTTTGTTTATTCATTAAATCTTGTAAGGCAAACTTCTTGTTTGTTTCAATCTGTCATGATTAGGTTGTGAAGGACCCAAGAACAAAGACTGCCTGAGGTGAAAACTGAGTTTTTAATAAAAAAAAAAAGAGAGAAACTTGCAAATATACTCTTGCTCAGGGAGAAAGGACATCAAGCTAAAGAAATACTGCGTATCCAAAGGTGTTCCCCAGGGATCTGTCCTGGGGTTGGTCTCATTCATTTTATGCATTAGCAATGTTGGTCAAAGAGTATAAAACACTGATTTCTGCTTTTTTGATGTTGAGAATACTGTGATGTATTCTATTAGATTCACATATCTTTATGGATTTTATGACCTGTTGGCACTTTTGCTGTTTTAATCTAGCTGTGAATGTTAAAATAAAACTAATTTTGTGCTGTTCTCCAACGTTTATGAATGCCTCTTCAGAGTGCTTATTTGATACTGACCACGAAGCTTTGTGATTCCTCACAAACTAAAACTCATCAAATATTTTATATTAAAAGTTGATCTGCTTTGTCAGTGCAAAGATCAACCTATATATCCTTGTTAATGAAACTATTATTGACATTCTACCTTCAGTTCAGGCACCTTAGATCCTCCAACATAAGTTACCCCATTCTTTCACATATCCTGTTTTTATTAACCATGTCGAGGATTTATACTGAGTTTAAAAAAAGCATTCGGATTTTCTTTCCTCCCCTGCTGGAATCAGATCCAGAATAACTGAATTTGAAGTCTTAGTGAACAGCTTTCAAGCATTATCACCGATATCAGTTATCTAGAGGTAAATGTTTGGAGGATTATTTAGCTTATGATTAAACTAGAAACATACCTTTTAGTGTTTATTGTTTACATTTTAATGACCTTTTCTTATTTGTAATTTGCATTGTTTTGTGTGTGTGTTGTATTTTATTGTTTTTTTGAGCTGCTGCTATCTTGGCCAAGACACTCTCATAAGTGAGATTTAAAACCTTATGGGTTTTTTTCCTGGTTGAATTATGTACAAATAAAGTAAACAGATAAACATAAAACAAACACATTCATTCCAAATAATAATAATCCCATTTTATGTGCCCAACAGTATTCCCAAGCCTGTGAACTATCCACAGAGCCAGACCTCAGCAAACGAGGGTTGTGTCAAAGTGTGTGTTTGACACACTGGGGCACGGCTATATAGGCAGGATGATGCCACAGGATGTTTGAATGTTTGACTTGGTTAAACAACATCCTCTGACAGAGACACCACAGGCTGCAGATGAAGTGAGAGATAAAAACAACTGTGATCTAGGCCTTCACACCAGCCATTGTGGCTGCTTATCTCTAATGGGAGGCTTTCTGCTAATGACAAAGAGTAGAGAGGTGGAGATAGAGGGAGAGTTTGTCTCCGATAGCGAACAAAACACATTTCTTTCGTTAATTAAGCTATAGTTTGAGCACTGTACGCCCCAAAGAAAGTGTGAACTCATTAGAAATCGTAATTTGTTCGTAAATATCAGCACATACACATTTACAGTCCTGTTCAACAGGTTTTCAGTCCTCTTCACTTTTCTTTCAAGAATCAAGGCTTTCTTGGAATACTTTGAAATGCTCACGGCTTTGTGAAGGTCTTTCAAAGTTTTTCTTTGGACTTTGGCTGTTTTTTTAACTTGTTTTCTGTCCAGTCCTCATATTTGACCATAACAGCCATTATAATGCGCTATTTAAAAATTAGTAAAGTCGACAGGTTAAAGACAAAAGAAGTGCAGAAAAGGGAGAAGTAGTATTCAATCCAGCAAAGAGCTGACACAGGACTGGAGAGATGCATAATTCTTCAGTTCCCTTCACACACTGGACATCCATGGAGATCTTTTCTTATGGATTGACCAGACCATTAAATTTTTTTTAGCCCAGAAAATTGCAGTGAGAATTGACCTTTTTAACCTACCCATCCTAAAAAATGACCTAAACATAAACCAAATCTTTAGCTTGACCACATTTTCATGTTGTTTATATCGTCCCCTTAGCAGAAGGTAGAAGATGCTGACAGGCTTAATAAACTGTTCCCAAAGGTCAGTAATGTTGCTACGGTGGAACTCAACTCTCTGATAGATTAGAGAGAAGGATGCGGTTCAAGCTCAGAACAATAATGCGAAACACCTCTCACTCTCTCTGTTACATGTAGGGTTGGTTGCAGAAGGTCTTTTAACAACAGACTGTAACACCACTTAGCACCACAGGAAATCCTTTCTGCCTGTGATCATTAGACTGTACAGCTCATACCTGCAAAAAATAAACATGCATTAAATTATCTTTCTAATAGGTTAAATATTATGTTGCAACCTGATTGTTTCTGTTATGACTATATTACATCTCAGGTGTGCAATTTCTTTCCAAAAGGCAAAAATTCTTTATACCCCTGGCAGATTTGGGTTTAAACTGATCTTTTCATTTTACCATGTTTCTTCTAACTAAGAGTAAATGTAATGTTTTGGAGCCAGAGTCCTGACTTAAATAGAGAAGAGGGGCCTTATTGCTCAAGAAGAATTTTAAAGGATTACAGCAATGTCTGGTTTCTAGGAGGCAAAATAAGAAGACATGAGAGACAAATTCACTGCACACTTCCATTTACACCTAAGGGCAATTTAGAGAGACCAATTTACCTAACAGTCATGTTTTTGGACTCTGGGAGGAATCCGGAGAACACGGTGAGAACCCACACATGCACAGTGAGAACATGCAAACTCCATGCAGAAAGACCCCTGGCTGGGAGTCGAACCCAGGACCTTCTTGCTGCAAGGCAACAGTGCTACCAACTGCACCACCATGACCTAAATTAGTTATTTTTCATGTTTGTTTGTGTCTTTAAGATAAGAGATCGCTTTGTCTTAGCCTGATGAGCCATACACTCAGGTGCTTCACACAGGACGTCTTGTCCTCTCCGGTTTCCTTCGCCTCTGCTGGCGAACGGGTGCGCCAAGGGGATTATCATCTTGAAATCACCTCTCCAATACGGGGGGAGACAATGTGCCTGCATACATCACTGTCACCATGGGAAGCCACATCCATCAAATAAAGTCAAGCATTTACCTGTGTGGCTCAGGTGACAGTGGAGGAGGGGCCGGGGACTGGAATGTTGAGTTATGTTGGTTGACCGAATGGTGAGAAAGTAACCCTGACCCGTGTTACAGTAGTGCTGGGTGGTGGGTGAGGACCTCGTCATAATGGGCTGGCGGGTTGCCCCCTCTGTCCTGCGTGGCTGTTATAGGAGCAGTCAGGTGATTGAGACAATTTTACTTGCTAACGGATCCACAAACCTTATCTTGTTGGCATCAACAAAGCCCACTAAACTCACCTTATTCTCCTTTTCTAGTTGACAGCATCGCAGGATTGGATTGATGGCTCAATGGTAAAAGTAGTTTGTTGTAATCTTAAAAGTTGTTGGTTAGACTCCAGCTTCCTGGGTCCACTTGTTGACGTGCCCTTGGGTAAGGCCCTTAACCCCAAGTTGCCTACCAATCTGCATTTCAGTGTATGACTATGTGCACGTTTGTGAGTGTGAATGAGTGAATATGACTCTGGTTTAAATTGCTTTGATACATGACTATAAAGGTGCTACATAAATTCAACCCATTTAAACGCATCATGTGCAGGAAAATTTCAGATTTGATTTGAATGTCTTATTATATCATGATATAATGAAAATGATATATCCTTTACCAGGTTCTGAAATAATTTTAACCTAACATCCTAAAGCCCATGACTCATGAGATAGTTGCTTTCTGTATGATTAATCAGTAGCTCACATTGCATCTCTCACTGCATTTTATTCAGGTTGAGTCTAAGTTTGGACAGGACCATTGCAACACTTTGATTCTTTTCCTGTCTAGCCATTTTGTTGGGAAGTTGCTGCAGTGTTTGCCATCACTATCCTGTTGTTGACCCAGTTTGGCCCAGACTTCAACTGTCAGACAGATGGCCTCATATCTAGAATTCTTTAGTAGTTCCAATGACTGCAAAGTGGCCGGTTCCTGTGGCCCAGAGACAATCCCAAATCATCACCCTTCCACTATCATTGGACTGATTTGTATTTTCTGATTTCCTGTGGTTTGTTTTTTTTTTTTTTATCAAACATGGCACTGAAGATTTTAACCAAACAGCTCTACATCTGTCCACAGAATATTCTTCTGAAGTCTTGCAGTTCATTCAGGCATAACTTGGAAACCTAAGTGGTGCTGCCATAAACTCTTTTGAGAAAAAAAGCAATTTCTCTTGGCAACCCAAACAGGTTTGCTCTTTTTTGGATTTTGCTGTCAGGAACTTTAACATTTAACATGCTCAGTTTCTTTGTATTTTCTCTGAATAAAAATCTACATCTAAGCACTCACCTAAGATTAAGAACTGTCTGTAACTTTTTTAATCTTGTGATTGTTCTCCCCTGTAGAAAGATGAAGATAAGTTTGGAAATGAAAATTACCTTACAATCTTTCCCAGATTGATGGAAACCAACAATTACTTCTCAAAGGTCATTGCTGATGCCTTCCCTCCTGGCATTGTGGTAACACACCTCTATATGCTTCATATCCTCCTTGCCAGTCCAATGCAAACAGCAAGGGGGTACTGTGTTTTTCCACATGCATCTTCTCCACTTTAGCTTAATTTTTTGTTCATAAAAACTGCCAGTGTAGAATACTTTGTGCGTTTTCATGCAATTAAGGTTAGATTTAAATATTTTTTGAACCCTTGTAAAGTCCAGATCATTCTAGTTATGCCTTGAAAAGTAAAATGTTACAATTAAAAGTGGCTGTACTCTCTTTTTACCAATACTGCTTCTGCCAGCATTCCTGATCACTGTGTTAAACAATGTTGAATCACATGGGTGCAAACGTCTGCCTGCATGTTCTGCATGCATGTCATCCTTGAAGTAATGATGGTGAGGCGTTTGTCCCATCACATCTGTCCAATTTCATAGATCAACTCTTATTTCAGAATTCTTTGGAAAGTAATTAAATATAAATCACCACCCACACATTTATTAGAAAAATCTGTTAGCGATACTGGAGGAGAATTAATTATACTCTAAAGTCATTAAAAGTAGAGTACGTCTCTGCTTTAATTACATTCATTCTTTAATGTGTTCACTTTGAAAGTTTATCACAATCCTCACACTCTAATGAAGCTAACTTCCATCACAAACACAACCACTCCTTTGACACATGATGTAGTATTTAATTCAGTTTCCTCCTGAATAAATCACTCCTCTGACAATGCTAAACAGAGCTGAGCAGACCATGGTTGATAACAGGGATATTCAGTTACACCTGCTGATATGCAGATAAGATTAAATTTGAGACAGAGGGATGAAGGGTTGGAGGATGGGTTAGGGTAGAACTGGTAAAAATGGGTTTTCTCACTCGTGCATGAAGAACAACATCTAAGGTGGATTGGGCATGGGGACAAGAGGTTGTCAGCAGACCTGCTCTGAACACGGACATGTGTCTCTGAGCTGGGTGTTAAAGGTTGTCGAAGAGCTAATCCCTACATTTGGACTTAGATGGGCTCCCAGACATGGACGTTGGTCCACTCAGAGTCAGATAAAGTGGATGGAAGCGAGGTCGAAGGGTCGTGTTTACCTGAAGCAGGTATTTCCTCTGGGAACTGATAAGACTCAGGGAGGGGAAGTGTTCTGTTCCAGGTGAGTGCAGAGGGGCCTGCAAAATGACACCATATACAATCCTTCCCTAAAACCCCCTCCCTCCATTTCAGGCTCCGCCCTATATAGCCACAAACAGGTCACCTTTATGCTTCATGAATGACCTGGTATATGTGTATATATATATATATATATGTATATATATATATATATAGATAGATAGATAGATAGATAGATAGATAGATAGATAGATAGATAGATAGATAGATAGATAGATAGATAGATAGATAGATAGATAGATAGATAGATAGATAGATAGATAGATAGATAGATAGATAGATAGATAGATAGATAGATAGATAGATAGATAGATAGATAGATAGATAGATAGATAGATAGATAGATAGATAGATAGATATTCACATATATGTGTGGTTTAAAAATGCATATTTAAATTTGGATATAAGTTTATTTTAAGTTTGATTAGTATTTAGCCAATCAGAAGTAACTGTGATTAAAAACACAAGATCAAAAACAAGATCAACAAACAACTTCTTTATTAAGCTGTTGCTTTTGCTCTCTTTTTAAATATTTATTTTGGGTTAAATTTAACTGTACATTCTGAACAAACTTCATTAAAGTGTGTCGCTGAAGCAAGCAGCTGTGATATGACTAAGGTGTCACCTTGTTTGTTTTTCCTTTCTTCCTCTTCCTCACCTGGCTCTGCTCTGCGTCCCTACCCCGGGGTGCTGAGAGGAATCAGTGAGCTAGAACATGTTAACAAGCCCAACCTTAACCACTGTATTGAAAGACACACTTGCTGGCTGTATAAGGGAGGGGGGACACAAGGCAGTGATAGGAGAACTACAGGCTTACAATCATTTTAAATTATGAAAACATGTAGCTCATGCACTGATGTGTTTTGTTTGGATTTCTGTAGCAGAATTATGTTTTTGTGATTAGTGACCTCTTCATAGGCTGAACTGGAATATGTAGAGTGCTTGGAAAAAGTTGCTATATTGGTTTCCTTTTTCACATTTTGTCATGCTACAACTTCAAGCTTTAATGTATCAATGTATAACACCTTAACACACAAAGTAGTACATAAATATTAAATAGAAGGGAAAAATACAAGGTTTTCTTTAAAATTAGAAAAACCTTCCATGCAGTTATGTGACGTCCTCAGAGGCATCACGAGGACCACAAACACGGCAGACAGGTGAGGAAGAATGTTGTGGTGAAGTCTGAAGCGATTTTAGGTTATGAAACATTATCTCAACAATATGTCATTGTTTTATCTCCCAAATCTTCAAGATAAAACAATTATCTTGATGGTTCAGACCTTTAAACTCATACCTTTGTGGCATGGCTCTTGCTAGTGAAATTCTACGTGTGTTGAAGAACTAATGCTTAAACACACCACCCTCATGATGATAATTGTGGCTGTATTTTGCTGTGTCAACACTTTTCTTCAGCAGGGACAGGAACCTGTTCAAGGTTAACAGCAGGACAGATGGATTGAGCTAAACTCAGGGAAACCTAGAACATACCTGTTAGAGCTGAGACTAGGTCCTTCCAGCAGGACAAAGATCCTAAACATACAGTCAAAATTGCAATGAAAGGGTTTATATCCAAGCTCATGGTCCAGTAAAAGTCCAGACCTAAATCCAAATGACAATCTGTGGCAAGATTTACAAACTTGTGAATGTGATGCTTCCCATCAAATCTCCCTGCGTTTTAGCTACGAAGAAGAAGAATGGGCATAAATTTCAGTCTCGAGACTTACATTGCTGGTAGAGACATGCCGCAAAAGACTTGCAGCTGTAAATGCAACAAAAAGTGTCTCTATGACATATTGACTCTTTACAATTATTGGATTTCGTCTCTTCTTTTTGCGGATGACGTGGTCCTGCTGGCCCCCTCTAGCCAAGACCTACAGCATGCGCTGGGGCGGTTCGCAGCCGAGTGTGAAGCGGCTGGGATGAGGATCAGCTCCTCCAAGTCCGAGGCCATGGTACTCGACCGGAAAAGGGTGGCTTGTCCTCTTCAGGTTGGAGGGGAGTTCCTGCCTCAAGTGGAGGAGTTTAAGAATCTCGGGGTCTTGTTCACGAGTGAGGGAAGAATGGAGCGGGAGATCGACAGACGGATCGGTGCGGCTGCCACAGTAATGGGGGCGCTGTGCCGGTCCATTGTGGTGAAGAGAGAGCTGAGCCGAAAAGCAAAGCTCTCAATTTACTGGTCGGTCTGCGTTCCTACCCTCACCTATGGCCATGAACTTTGGGTCATGACCGAAAGAACGAGATCACGGATACAAGCGGCTGAAATGAGCTTCCTCCGTAGGGTGGCCGGGCACTCCCTTAGAGATAGGGTGAGGAGCTCGGCCATCCGGGAGGGGCTCGGAGTAGAGCCGCTGCTCCTCCACATCGAGAGGAGCCAGTTGAGGTGGCTCGGGCATCTATACCGGATGCCTCCTGGACGCCTTCCAGGCACGTCCCACCGGGAGGAGGCCCAGGGGACGGCCCAGGACACGCTGGAGGGACTATGTCTCTCGGCTGGCCTGGGAACGCCTTGGGCTCCCCCTGGAGGAACTGGAGGAGGTGTCTGGGGAGAGGGACGTCTGGGCGTCTCTGCTGAGTCTGCTGCCCCCGCGACCCGGTCCTGGATAAGCGGAAGATGACGAACGAACGAACAATTATTTGCCACTTTGTGTTGTTCTCTAAGTAGGCTGAAGTTTGTAGTTATACCATCACAAAAATGAAACTGCTGAAGGGGTATAAATATTTTTGCAATGCTTTGTGGCCTAAAGTTCCCATGGTTATCCAACTACTAATATGTTTTTAGTAATTAATAATTTATCTAAAATCTCAGCTGTTTTCATTCAATTTAACTGTTAGTACAAATCCTAATCTTTCAAAATTTTATCAGCGACTCTGCCAAAGAACGTTTATCAACACAGGGGCAAACCAGGTGCTCCAGAGAATACATGAGTCTTGACACCTTTAAGTGTTTATGAGCGAGTGAATACATTTCTCTGTGTCAAAGAGAGGATCTTTGGTGTTTGTTCTCAAGAGTTAGCGTATATCAGCAGACGAGGTGAAGAAGGTGTGGGAGGTACGGGCATGGTACACTCCTTCTGTTTTCTCCTTATCTCCACCTCCTCACGCCCTCTCCTCTCCTCTTTCCATCTCCCCAGTAAGCCTCATTAGTACCAAGGAGCTGCTGAGGTAGCACACGGCTGCCATTGTGGCCAATCCAAACATCGGATTCTCTCCATCCAAGCCCCCCACTTCAGAACCCTCAACCAAATCCCATTTCAGGCTCTGCAGCTGCCCTGCTCTGCCAGAGCACTTAGCGGTGTCATTCTATCCGGCTCTCCAGGCCTCTGAGGAAACAGGCCTGTTTTGTGCTTGGCAGCCTCTGATATGACTCCAGAAATGGAAATGAAGACATGGATCTTCATTAGGAGAGGCAGGTGTCCACAGAGATTCAGCCCAGGTGAAGGAGCAGGGAGGGGGTTGGTGTGCAAGACAACACCAGATGATGGGAACAAGATCAGTAGGGGGTTTGGATCCTTAAACCCATCCCTAATACACTTACATTTAAACATGCGCACATACATACTTCCCTGCCATTGCCCCTTCCACCCTTTCTCCCTCCTCCACCCCAGCACTTAATTGCCCATGTAATGAGCTGCAGTGAATGGAATTACTTGTGTGGAGGTACTTGAAGACCCTGCACATTGGGGCACCTCCTGCAGGCTCTCATCTCCAGGGAATACATTTAGGTTGATGTTTTTCATGAAGCGCAGGGGCCAAAAACCTCAGCTCTCCTCATCACATCTGGTCTAGTTGCATTAGGCCCTCCAATGCTTCCATCTCCTCTTCTGAGCTCTAACCCTTTCGGGGAGTGGCTTTTGTTTTCTTAATTATTCATTACTAAGAGGTGGCCTTTGCTTTGAAACCTGTGGAGGTGGATGGGGTTCGGGACTGACCCGTGAAACACAGAGCATCATGCAGCCTAAGACTCGTCTTTGTGACAGGACACCTGTTATTTCTCTATCCTCCATCAACTTTGCTTGCACTCCCCTACACCGTTAAATCATAATGGCATTTTAGACACATTCAACAAACAAAATCACAACAGGATGTAAAACTTCTTTATTTGTCCATCTTATAAATCCAAAATATGCTCCGAGAGCATTGTTTCTAAAGATGAGGCAAATGTTTGCTTGAAACAAGACAGACTGTATTTTGTGTGTAAACACTTTGTAGAAGCACTCCTCATGGTACCCAGGGCTGCTTCTCTTCTCACGCTGTTTTTGGTAAAATATTAACCCCCACGGCCCTTGTGCAGAGCTGCTGACAAATAGGGGGCTGTTGTCCCCCTTCTCTCACAGGGGTGAGGGTTAATGATTCCAGTTTCGGGGGTTAAAGCATGCCAGTAGTCCTTTCTCCGGCACCCCAACAGATGTTGCTAGGACTTTAATGTGGTTATCAAATCAGAGTGCCCTCTAAGCCCCGGGAGCTCATTGTGTGCCAGCACATTCCAGGGCCTCGCCGTGGTGACAAGGCATCCTGGGGGCCAAGCTGGGCTCCCGCTGAGCCTTCCAGCAGCCCCTCAGAGCTGACAGGTTGGGCAGACCCTCTCCCCAAACTACCAATGCCTCCACCGAGCTGTCTATGTTGCTGCCTCAGATTGTGTCCCCTCCGTGTCATAAAGTCATCCTCCGTCTCTCTTCTATCCCACAGCGTTCTCCTCACAGCTCAAGCACTCTCACTGACCCACTCACATTCTTGGTCACACACATTCATCCATCTTGGACACACATTTGCCCACCCTGGCGGTGAACAAAGAATCCCAGAGCAGTGATTAAATGTTTTTTAATGTTTATGAACCTGATGACAAAATATAGAAATGTCTGGAAGTGTAAAGGCATAATTGAACCATTGTGTAGACTATTATCCTGTTTGGGTGACTTTTAAAACTAATAAGACAAATCTTCTATTTTAGCGTATTTTAGCAGTTTCAAATGACTCAACTGAAAATGTTTATGTACTGTTATTTGTTTGTGGATTTTACTAAACTACTCTTTCACAAGAGACCGTTGTTAGATTTGTTATGAGTTTTATGAGTTGAACAATGTCAGTGCCCAAGATGAGCTGATCAGGTTGACCAGCTGATGCGGACAATCAGGAACATCCACGAAACTTTAACGTAATAACACAGTAGTTGTTTAGCTGGGAAAATGGCAACAAGCTTCATAAATAAGTGTAGACCTTCAATTACATTTTAATATACTTCCATAGATATAACTATACCGTTTAACATTAGCGAGTCAATGGCTGCCATTTGTGCCCCAATCACACAGTGGAAACAGTGGATCAGTCTTATTGGCTTTAAAAGTTTTCACCAAACTCACGACAATATGGCATCTGTCTCCAACGAGTAGGGAACCGTTCAAGAACGTCCCTTCAGAAAGTCTGAATTATCGCTTTAAAGGAAACGAACATTGATTTTTAAATATGTCACTATATGTAGCTAGTGATTCTCTTACTTCTCCACATTTCAAAGATGTTTTCCAAATTAGTCCTGTGTAAAGGTAACATTTTGCACAGATGGATTTTTCGCACGTTAAACCTGCTCCTTAGTAGGTACCATATAATTAGCGATACCATCATTCTTCAGAACATAAACCTGCTACTGTTCTTGTTCTATAGCAACAAACAGCAGCAAATATTGTGGTAAATCACAGATGCCAGCCCGTTTAAAATAACACACAGGTTGAGTGGTTTGAAGGTGTCACAGATTCTTCCCAAATGAATGGTCTCACAGGTCTCCAAGGCGGCGCTAGAGACCCGGGGGTCAGCCTGCTCTCTTTTGCATGTACAGTATCAAAGGCAGCAGCTGTGAGATTGTTTGTACACAGATGCAGGGGTGCTTGATGATAATTACCTTGCAGCTGCACTCCAGGGCTTAAACTGGGAGGGTTTTTCCTTCTTCCTTGCTTGCTCATATTGTGTTACAGTGCGGGAAGGTTGGAAACAGTCATAATTAAAGTATTCTGTGATTCAGTTAAGGATTATGCTTCTTCAAAAGCTCTAACTGCGATCTGTAACATAGAGTCTGTTTGTATGAAAGCTGACTCCTAAATCACCCAGGCATTTGGTGTTTCACTAATGTTAGGAATGGTTATGCTAAAAAAGAGCAATTTTTTTTTGTTCTCATATGAAAAATTACGGGTAAGAATATATATGAGGTGAAGTATAGACAGTGAAGTGGAATAAATGGGGAATCGGTGCTCCATGGAGGGCTGTGAACCTACTTAGAGGTAAGAGGTGAGATACTCATTACAGTCATGAGACATTTTTCATAGGCTGTTATCACTTCACTGTGCACAGATGATGGATGGATGACAATTATGTTGATAACAACCTCACATGGGTAGGGTTCGCACACTCAACAAAATTATTGTCACCATTAGTTTTTAAAAACAACAGCAGTCCACCAGAATTGTGAATTGTGTTGAATTTAAACTTTTTCTCAGTTTATTAAATGTGGGATAGGTAATATATTTTGCACTTCCTTAATAATCCTTGAAAAGGATTAGTTAAGTGTTGAGTTCGGTTCAGTTAAGTGTATAATTATTAAGACATCAATTACCACTTTGATTGATGAGGCTAAATGATCCAATTCATTTTCTTCATCCAGCGGAAAAAACGAGGAGCTGCAATATGAGGAAATTTATTGATTAATAGTTCGAATGTGTAGCAAGAGCTCCAGAATAAAATATGTTCTTTACAGTGAAAAAGCATACAGTTAAACTGTTTTTTAAGTGGCCCATTCATCCATCCTCTATCTATACCCACCTATACCTTGAATAAGTTTATAGGTTTATAATCATCATGCATGCACCGCAAATAAGAGTTTATGTTGTTAAAGTGGAGTAATATACATATTTTTGTTGCATTTATCTTTTCAATTCATTGCATTGCATAAAACAGGTTAATGTATCAGATGAATATAATTCTTTTCTCTCCTGCTATTGATGCTGATGATGTTCCTCTACCCTCCAACAATGGGCCAAACAATGTTTGAAGAGCGCCTTGAGACCAGCTTGGTCTGAGGCTTTAGTTTTTATTCTGTTCGTGTTGTCAATGTGTAGAGGGATAATTGAAGCGATCTTTGACTATGGGATCTATTTATACAGGGCATAATTCCCTCTGTATTCAAGCATTATCATGGTGTCAGAACAAGTACAATGGCACAATAAGGTCAATATAATGAAACTCCAAAACAATATGGTGCCATTTGTACAATAAAATGCAAGACGCTCTTGATTTGTTTAGCCTTGTAATGTTGTTTGGGTTATGCAGTAAAACTATTTTAAATGTTTTTATTGAAAAATACATTTAGGGGAACAATCTGAATGTCTGAAATAGCTTTTTTTTTCCTTTTCCTTTTTGTTTTCCTCTTTTTTCTGACTTAAGGCTACATTTTGATAATAATACTGTATGAAAATATTAAATATCAATGCTATTAATTTTTACTAATGCCAGTTGGTAGATGTGTAGCAGTCGCTGTTTTGATAAGAGTTAAATAGCGCAAACTGCTGCTCAGAACCAAGCAATTTAACTTATTATGTCCTAAATACAAGCATTTGGAGCCAAATTTACATCAGTTATCCTCTTTCCACATTAGCAATATGACAAATCCCCCCTTTATAATAGTCCCATATCATTCTGCTTGACTTTCTCCTGGGTCTGAATTCAGTTATTGATTGCCTGTTCAGTTTCACTTGGAAAAGGTTGATAAAGGGAGGTTTTCACTTTCTCAATTCGATGTGACAGCTCCCTAACAAGAATAATGGAAAGTGCCCATTCACAAGCAAATCAAGCTAATCCACCGTGCCCCTCTGCTCTCAATGGAGAAGTCACAGTCCTTCCCGGCCCATTCCATCACAAGCCCCTCTCTCTTCAGAAACCTTGCGAGTTAGCCCAAACTCCTCCAAAAGACAACATCGCTCTTTGTTGCGCCCCCTTTTCACTTGCCATTTGATGGATAAATAGGTCAATAAATGTATACAAAGTCACATGGGAAACAAAACCAAAGCATATAATTGGTTTGTTTTAAGTTTGGTTGGATTTCACCGATTCCCCAGGAGGAGATGGATGGATATTAACAGAGAAAACATTTAGAAAGAAAGTGTCTTGAGATGTTGCATTAAAATTTGAATGGTTGTTTTCATTGCTGGAAGACCAGTTTCCTTACCTTCCAAACTCTTTTTGGACAAAATAAGGAGCAACAGTGGCTAAAAAAGTTGCAACAATTTAGAAAGCAAATAACTGTATGTGTATGTGTCTGCCTTAGTAACAAAGTAATTGCATGCATATCTCTAAAATGTGCCTACAAAAATGTATGAAAACCCCATTCAGTTTTATGTCCCCTTTGTAATCTCTCAGCTATATCAGGAGAGTTGCAAGCTGCAGAGTTTTAAAACTCATGAAAAGGTTGAGTTGAGGAAAAGGTAAAAAAAAAAAAAACCTGTTTCTCATATTTACATCAATAAAAAGTGCCATTGCTTTGGGTCAAGAGATTACAGAGGTCTCGTTCAAGTTTGACTGAAGAATGACTTTGTAAAACTTTGGTTTGACCATTAAAGTGCCACAGGTTTACTCCTTTTGCTTTCACGTGGCTGAAAAGAGAGATTAACATGATTTTGCTTTAGCCACCACATACATGCCACAAAACCATAAAACACAACCCATAGGCATCCCCGTCCGGAGCTGAATGTGCACTTGTTACCGCTCTCAATTCGGCTTTCAGCCCCCTCTAAAGAGACAAGGCCCAATCACAATATTGTCAAGGCTCTGTTGGTTTTCTGGTTCAAATCCTTGTTCACGCTGTTTGCTGAGTACTCATCTGCTGTGACAGCCTTCAGACAAACAGTAAGTCCTGAAAGAGGTCTCCCACAACCAGATCTTTCCTGCTGGGCAGCGGCTGAAACGTTCCTTTCTCTCTCCATCAAGTGGAACCTAAGCTATTGAGCTGGCCCCTGGGATCCTTCCATTGAGGTGGGCTATGGGCCAGTGCTTCCCCCCTCCTTGCCGTGGGCCACCCTCACTCTCCCAGGACACCTGTACCCCTAAACCTCATCGTGGGAACCTCCTCGCTGCCTCCGCCACCTGAGCTGCTCTCCATGCCAGCTGGGCACATCTGACAGGCATCTGCGGGAGTCAATGCCATCAAAGAAAGCCGTAACTTTTTGAACTTTTTACCCGCAAACCATCATTCTTATCAAAGTCAAAAGGATTGAGGAAATTCCTCAATCTTTGTGAATCAAACTCATGTCAGTTCATGATCTTTAGTAACCATTTCAGATGTGCATCTTTATAAAATACATTTACATAAAACCCCCATTTCAAGGCCTTGTGCACCCTGTACTCTGAATCTCCATGGCACGCTGCAAAAAATGGCATCAATTAATCAACATTCATGAACCGTTTACTTGAGCTCTCCTTTGTGTGATGCAGGGCCTAATCCAGACAGAGACCAGGCTGTTATGCAGCAGTGCAGACTGCGTCACTCCACCCTTTGTAGGAGAAACCCATCAACTGGTGTTTCAGAGAAATGTCTCCCCCCACTGAAAGCCTAACCTTCCCCCTCTCTCACCCTCTTCCTCTTGTGCCCTCTCGGCACTCAGGGCAGGAAGCTCTATCTCTTAGAGGAGGCCATCCATCTATCTTGCCTCTTCCATCCAATTCACTGCCGCTCGACATGTATGAAGACATCTGTCCATATTTGATCAGATATTCCATTTTGCTGCAAATGATCTCACCCTCCATCCCCACCCATGAAGGAGGCAGCTATTTAAACGTGCTGATACTTTCCTACATAATAACCTGCCAATTCTTTGCCTTGCAGAAGAAGCAAGTTTAATTGGGCTGTGCATTTAGAGCTCTTCTACAATTACACAATTACAGCGGAGATGCATTTCTGCATGTTGCGATGTTTGCCCCAATTTACTGCACTTTTCATACAGTTTAACTCTGGTTGTCTTTTCAGAGGATGCAAATTTGGCTCGTTTGGCTTCAAATGAACCATAATTGCTCACATTGAAATCCACACCTTTCTATGAGAGGTTCCTTCCAGTTAGTTCTCATTAAACTGAAGGAGAACAAAAACTCAGTTTCATTTCAGCACACATGCCATCTGTATCTTCTTTTGGTAAAGCTAGGAAATCTGAGACTAAATGGACGCAGAGTGAAGGAATGGAAAATGGAAAAATCAATTTGCACAAGTTAGTCAGTTAAGAGTAACCTTCTCCACAGTGATGCCTGTTGTGCAAATCTCTCACAATTAAACTTCGTGACAAATACTACTAAGTGCTGTGCAAAAGTATCCATATCTTTAGAATTTTTTCACATTTTGCCGTGTTACAACTACAAACCTAAATGTATTTACTTTGATTTTAAACAAATAAAAATAACTCATTATTTACTGAATTTCTTACGAATAGAAGTGTAGCATGCATTAGTATTCATCCTTTTCAGCCAATATCCTTATTAAATAATTCAGGGCATGTCTCTAGCAGACTTCACATCTAGAGACTGGACTTTTTGCCATTAAAACTGCTGTTTTAAAATCTTTCCACAGATTTAAATTGGATTTATGTTTAGACTTTGACTGGGCCATCCTAATATGTCAACATGCTTTGATCTAAATAATTTATTTGGAGCTCTGGTTTTATGTTTAGGGTCGTTGTCCTGCTGGAAGAGGAACCTCCAACCCGGTACCAAGTCTCTTGCAGCCGCTAACAGAGGATTGTCCTTTATTTAGCTCGTTATCTTCCTATTAACCCTGACCAGCTTTCCTAACCTCCTATAGAAAAGCACCCCCACAGCATGATGCTGCTAACACCACCATGTTCAACCATAGGAATGTGGTGTTCAGGATGATATTTTGGGTTCATCTGGCCAGAGCACGTTCTTCCACATGCTGTTCCACCTATATGACTAGTGGGAAACTGTGAACACTACCCCTTATGGCTTTTGATGGCTTTCTTCTGGCCACTTTTTCAAATAGGCCAGATTTGTGGAGTGTGCAAATGGTCACTGTTTGACAACTTAGCAGTGGATCTCTGCAGCTCCACCACAGTTACCTTGGCCCTCCTCATCCTTGACTGATGTTCTCCCTGCCCAGCCTGTTATACTCTCTCTACTTGTTTCATTATGAATTGATCAGTGCTCTATGAGATGTCCAAAGCTTGGGATATTGTTTTCTAACCTAAACCTTCTCTGCTACTTTCTCCCTGACCTGTCTGCTGTGTTCCTTGATCTTCATTATGCTGTTTGTTCACAAATGTTCTCTAACACACCTCTGAAGTCTTCACAGAAAAGCTGTATTTTATAGCAAGATTGAATTACACACAAGATTCACTTCCTTTATTAATTAGGTGAATTCTGCATGCAGTTGATTGCCCTCAATTTTATTTTGGGTATCAAAGTAAAAGGGGCTTTATACAAATGAATGCTACAGTTTCCGGATTTTTATTTGAAACATTTTAGAAATCCATTTATCTCTTTTCTTCTATTTCATAATTATGTGCTACTCTGTTACATAAATTCCCAATAAAAGAAATTACAGTTTGTGGGTGTAATGTTCCAAAATGTAATAAAAACAAAAGCTTAAAAGATATGAATACTTTTCAAACCACTTTTATTGTTTACAAATCTATAACGTGTTACTGAAAAATCATTAATTTAAATGCACCATAATGAGGACGATATGTGCGAGCGACCATTTTTACAGTCGTAAACCTGGATGGTGTGTCAGTCCTAACGTGATCACCATCAAACAGTTTTCCTCTTCATCCTCTTCTTTTATATCACTGTCCTAAAGGTTAAAGAAAATTCTCCTTTAAAAGGCCCTCTGCTTCTTAAGTGGCGGCCTGTGCCCACTCCAAACAATACCTTACAAGACACTGTTTAAATTCATATCCGCTCTTCCTTTCTTACCAAGGGACAACACAACAAACCGCTGACCCACTGATACACAATTAGAAGTGATGCGGCAGTTAAGGCTACAAGCAACTTTGTTTAACAGTCTGTCTTTGACCCTCCACCACTGAATAAATATAATGCCCTCAATGAGAATAAGACACTGAGGTGGAGTGAAAAGGGAGCTGGGGAAGATTTTAAGCCACACATAAGTAGTTAAAGACCTTTATAGAGTATAACACCATTATCCTTGCTGAATAAAAATGGGATTTAGTGTTTTTTCCACTTAATTTAAATCAAAAGAGTCCCCACCTTACATATTGCGGTGGTAGTGTAATGGAGAGAGACCTAAAAAAAAGGCTTTGTGGCTCTGACACCTCCTATAGTGGAACTGTGTTGTCCTGCGAGCAAAAGGGAAAGAAAGGTTTTTCTTCTCTGCTTTGCTATCTGCTAACACATTCTAATTGATGCTACTGCATTCCTCCACTGGATGCATTCAGTGAATAACGAGCCTTGGACTCAATACCCATGAATTGGTCCCCACCAAGCAAAGCAGTAAAGCCTTTGCCCCCCATCTCTTAGCCTCCCTGCACCGCCACCATCACAACCACAACTGAGCACCACCTCCCCTCCGAACTTCCCCAAAGCCCTGCTCCAGCTTTACCGCCCATTAAAGCGCAACCATTGTGCAGGGATGCAGTCCACAAAAGCTGTCAATCTCTGCCGGGTCCTCCAAAGCCTGGACTCACACAGACCGGAGTGACAGACCTCCCCCTCCTTCACCCCCTGTTCCCCCTAAAATCCTCTCCCTGAAAACTTCTCATCTAACTATCCCCCCTCTCTCCCACTCGGGCTCTCTCCATCCTCAGCGCACAAAGCATCAATCTGTCTTCAGCCCCAGCACCCTTGGCCCTTTGTCCCATCTGCAGGTGCCTCTGAAAGCACCCACGGTCGCCCTGGCCTCAGCGCACGCCACGCCTAGTCCAGGGACAGGAACTGCTGACAAAGACCCAGTGTGGGAATGAGGGATGTGTGGAGGGAGTGAAGAGGGGGGCCGCTCTAAGACAGATGGCTGGGGAAGTCTCCCGACTCCTCTGCAGGGGCTGTCAGTTTGAATTCAGATCTACGAATGAGACAACCAGGGCTAGAACCACTAGAGGAATGCCCACTAAACTCAGCAGCAACTGTACATTACACTCAGAACTTCTGGCCAATAAGAAAACACATCCTGATGCTTTCACTGAATTTCGTATTGTATATACGTTTTGTAACTCAAAGTTTTTAAAATTATTTTATAAGATGAAGAAAAGAAAACATTTCAAAGCCAAAGCTGGACAACAAAAATAGAAGTCTCCTTATAAAGAACATGGAAACTCACCAATAAAACATAAAAAGACCCCACAATAAAATAAAAGAAACTACACAGAACATATAAGTACCTATATACATATTGTAGATGTTTAAATATAACAATTATCACTCTGCAGAAATTTCTTAGTGCGGCATTGATAGCAGCTTTTAAGTGGCCTTTTTGGGGTTAAAAAGGGCAGGGCAAGGTGAGCCAGTAATGATCCCACTCTTTCCTGTCCCCTGTGGGTCTGTCCACCTCAAAAAACCACAACAGCAGGAATGTTACAGGAATACCTCCAAGAAAACAACTTTATAAATACAGAAAGACCTGCTGGGACCAGCTGGTTTTAACGTCTTAAGGAAGTTGTGTGTGCTTTCTATATTTGTGGAGCTTAGAGCCTGAGAATAACATTTAAAAGTAAGGGGTTCCAACACAGAAGTATGTTTGTTGAAGTATTTTCCAAAAGCTAATTATCGCTTCCTTTTTTTCTGAAGATGTTCCAGTTTCAGGTTGTTGGTGGAACACCATTCTGTTTGTCTGCAGACTCTGTCCTTGTTTTAGATTAGTTCAACTTCAACAGTCATTTGCAAACTTAGAGAAAGGGCTTCTGCTCTGGGTTGGTGATAAAAGGCACGGGTGAAGAGCACCCTGGGGTGATGCTCTGAATGTCAGAGAGGAAGAGAGGTAGATCTCCAGCTGTCTATGATCAGCTGGTGGAAAAATCCTTACATTTTACACCAGATATTTACATACATTGTATAAAAATTCATATTTTTCTCCTTAACTGACATTAAATCAGATTGAATTTTTCCTGTTTTAAGTCAGTTAGGATTACCAACATTATTTATATTTGCCAAACGCCAGAAAATTGAGTGAGACATTTTTATTTATTAGCGCTTTCTTACAATTCAGAAGTTCACATACATTTTCTTAGTATTTGTTAGAAATTTGGGGCATCTGAAACTGCATGACCAGGGTCAAATGTCTGGGTCAATCATGTTGGCAGTTTCCTGGAATTTTGGCCCATTCCTCCTGACAGAACTGCTGTCATTGGATCAGGTGTGGAGGTTGGATTGTTCACACATCTTTTCTGAACATCCCACAAATATTTATGAACTGAGATCAGTGCTTTGTTGTGGCCACTCCAAAACTTTGATTTTGATGTCCTTAATTCACTTTGTTACAAATTTGGCTTAATTATCCATTTTAAAACCAATTTGTGACCAGGTTTTTACTTCCTAGCTGATGCTTGATATATTGCATCAATATTTCCACATAACGTTCTTTCCTCATGAGGCCATCTATTTTATTAAGTGCATAAGTGCCTCCTTTAGTAAAACAACCACACAAAATGATGCTATTACCCTCGAACTCCACAGTCAGGATGATGTTCTCAAGCTTTGCAAGTGTCATTTTTTTCTCAAAATTATGGCCAAACTATTTTAGTGTCATCGGCACACAGTACATGTCTCCAAAAATTAAGGTCTTGAGTGGATCTGCAAACTGTTATCTGCTTTTGGATGCAGTCAACATCTCCACAAGGCATTTTGCTTTTGTTCTGAAGTTGACTCACACATTTCACACCAAAATGTGTGAATTTCTAGGTGACAGAAAATTACACATAAACAGAGTCCCTCCTGATCAATTTGTTGACTAGACAATCACATTGTGTTTATACTTGTAAAATTGCTTCATCAAATGAATGTAGCACCTTCAAGCATATGAAAATTGTACCCAAGATTGACCCAGACTTGTGGAAGTCCACACTGATATCACTGATATCTCACCAGATTTCTATTGATTTTCCCACGACGTCACTCAAGGAAGCACTGTATCAAATGTGCCTAAAGTACATCCACTGGTCTGCCTGTAATTAACTCAAATCTTCTCAATTATGTAAAGCTATGAACTTGAAGAAAGTAATAAAAAATTATTTTAAAAAAACTCAGACAGTGAGAAATATGGTTATTTGCTCAGGTGTCTCAGCATATGAATGCTGAATCTTCAAATAAATCTGAGATGTTCATGAAAAACTAGCTGTTGTCTTAAATTTATTCATTGTAACATTTACTGTAACAGTAGAAAAATTGTACTCGTACTCGTACTCGTACTTATCGTCTTCCGCTTATCCAGGACCGGGTCGCGGGAGCAGCAGACTCAGCAGAGACGCCCAGACGTCCATCTCTCCAGACACCTCCTCCAGTTCCTCCAGGGGGAGCCCAAGGCGTTCCCAGGCCAGCCGAGAGACATAGTCCCTCCAGCGTGTCCTGGGCCGTCCCTTGGGACGTGCCTGGAACACCTCCCGAGGAAGGCGCCTTAGAAAAATTGGAAAAATCTAACTATTATATTTTACTTTCAGTCATTAGTTGTTTCTATGATTCACCTGAAAATTTTCCATGCAAATAATAGCCAAACTGGACCTCAGAGATCTAATCATAGACTTGTTAGTTTGTTGTTGATGTTGTGTAACCTTCATCATTTACTTAGTTGCAATCTGTTCAGACAAATCTTTCATTTACTCCAAATTGCACATTTATATTTAACCGTAAATGAAAATTTACCTGTGGACAAGGAGTAATCAGCACTTTACTTTCAGTCTTATTTTCTGTGCAGCAAGTGTGTGATTTCTCATAGATGTTCCAGGGGTGCCACCATGTGGACATACGTTTAAACTGGGCTACAAGCAGTTGTTCACACCTTTGCTCTGCAGAGAAAGAGAAAACAATAAACTGATATGCATTTTTAATTTTAAACATTAAAAAAAGTTTTAAATAAAACAATACTTTACATTGTTTTTTAATTTCCTTTTTTTCGACTTTTAACCAGGTTCATAAGTATGATGTCAGTACTTGTTGAACTCTTTGGCACTGCATTCATTGGAACCAGCCAATAAAATGCATCCAATCCAGGTTGAATGGTAACATCATGTACAATTAAACAAAATGATATCTGTGAACATTTGCACTATTTAAAGAGGGCAGATTATTATTTGGATAGCTGTGAGTATGTCTGTAGAAATTGTTAATGCTTACAATGTGGTTTGAAAAACATTTGGTTTAAACAGTACTATGTACATTTAAAATAATTCACCTATGATAACATTTACCCTTTGGAACAGAAAAATAGAACTAATTTTTATTATGGTGCAAGGTTGACCTGAGATACTTTAAATTTAGATTTTTCACTTTCACTCAATGGGTTAAATGCTTGCAGAGTATTGTGGCTACTTTGGCATAAATATAGCATTTATGCTTGTTGATACATGCATACCACGGATCACAGTGAAAGCACTTTGCCACCATAAAGTGCTTAATATTTTCAATCTCATGCTAAAAACCGACATTTATGTCTGTTTTTGCTGAAATCAAATGAATAATCTCTACTCAATTTCGAAAATCTGTAAAAAACACAAATAATTTATTTAAAATTTATTTTTATATAACTGTATTTACATTTACGTAATGTGGGGCCAAATGAGCAATGTAAAAGATTTAGTGACATCTGCTGGTCAAACATCACACTGCAACTAAGATAATTATTGTGTAAAACTAAAAATATGACAATTTCTTCCTTTAATATGGCCAAACATGGCAGTTGGTATGAACATTTATTTCTATATTACTTTTATGTTCTTTCTGTTTAATTACATTTCATGTCAAAGCAGTACCGCCCTTAGAAAGCTCTACTATCTCAAATAATTGAAATAGTGCCATTTAATTAAAAAGCAAATGGTTATAGAAATAAAGTATTTTATGTGTAAGGTTAGTGTATAAGAAAGGTACAACCTGTTTGACTTTTGCTATTGATTTCAACCCAACTTTGATTAAACGTGTGTTCCTTCATAGCCCAAAGTCTCTCCGTAGTTTCTAGTGTCACAAATAATTATCATTAAAATGGCACCACAGTCTTGTAGATTCCGGTGAATGATGCTTGTGTTGTCTGTAAATGTAAACACCATGTGTTATTACAAGTATTTTTTTTCAAATAACTGTATGCTAATTAAGACATTTCTGCCAGTAGATATTTTTGATGTTTTACACTGGGATTCTAAAATGTATGCATTTGTTGCAGTGTGTTTTAAGAATAGTTGGGGTACATGCATTTAAGCCTAAAGCAGAACGTTCTTTAGAACTGAACATGTCAATAATCAGGATTTGATACAAAGCATTTTGCACAAAAGAAAGAGAAATAGAGTTACTTGAAGAGAGACTTGTTGAGCCGAACTGGGATATTTAGTTGGAAAAATACGCCTGAAAAAAACATTTATATGTTTAAAGGACATCATGTATAGTTTAAAAAATATTGGAAATGATTTGAACATTTCTCTCTCTGCAGTGCTTATCCAAGAGTAACGTATTTAAAATCCGTACAGAAGAAACCCTGTTCTTTGGGGGTTTTATTAGAGCCAGTAAGACTTCTTTGGGCTCTGATGCGTGATATTTGAAACAAATATTGACCATTTCAGAAAATTTGAAAATGCTATGGTGTCAGGTTTTGGCACATGTTCCAGTATTGTATATATTTGTAGTTGAAACAGATTTACAGGGCCTTCCAGTAATATTGACAATGACACCACTGGTAAAGTTTTCTGGGAAAAGCCTTAAAATAAACAGCTGTTATGGAGACTTGGTGACCAAAAGATGTCATCCTTTGCTATAGTTCTCCGGCAGTGAACTTTGGAGATTTTACTGATCGTTTACCATCCTTCTGACTGACAAGACAAACTTGATTTCTCACTTACTCATGTTTGTCACAGTTCAGAATGTTTTAAACCTAATTATTGTTCTGACAGAAGGAAAGTTTAGTCAAGAAGATATTTCCGTGTTTCTTCTTGACTAATGAAGATCAACAAATTTTTTGCCTTACTTGAGTGGCCTGTTCTCTTGTCTGTCCCACTTTGAAGAGGTTCCAAAAGAAATGGGACTCTGTCTCAACATACGATCGTGTCTAGATACGTTAACATTGTATCCTTGGCTTCACCTATTAGGATTAAAGATTATATATTTTTAATAATTGTGCCATATACAATTCAATTCAGTTCAGTTTATTTATATAGCGCCAATTCACAACACATGTCGTCTCAAGGCACTTCACAACAGTCAGGTACATACATTCCAATTAATCCTAACCATTGAACAGTGCAGTCAGATTCAGTTATTTATTCAAATTGGATAAAATGTTTTTCTGTCTAAGGAAACCCAGCAGATTGCATCAAGTCAGAGATTTGCAGCATTCACTCCTCCTGGATGAGCATGTAGAGACAGTGGACAGTCACTGGCGTTGACTTTGAAGCAATCCCTCATACTGAGCATGCATGTAGCGACAGTGGAGAGGAAAAACCCCCTTTTAACAGGAAGAAACCTCCAGCAGAACCAGGCTCAGTGTGAGCGGCCATCTGCCACGACCGACTGGGGGTTAGAGAGAACAGAGCAGAGACACAAAGAGAACAAAGAAGCACTGATCCAGGAGTACTTTCTATGGGAAGGAAAAGTAAATGTTAATGGATGTAGTTCCTTTAGTCGTTTCACCTTGAAAGAAAGAACAAATAAACTCTGAGCCAGTTTTCAACGTTAGAGTCTGAAAGAGAGCACATAGAGTTAGTCACAGTAAAAGCTCAGTCAATTGCAAATGCAATGCTTAATCTAGCCACAAAGTGGAGATATAGTTCAACTTTAAAGTGTGCATATTTCAGTGGAAGGTGTGTAATATTACACCACGTTATGCAGTCAGTGTATTCTTGTTCCTCATCTGAGACATTACTTTTCAAGGCAAAAGGTATTTTTAAAAAACATCTTAAACAAATGTATTCTTATGCATACTACAAATCTCATGAGCAGGAACTAAAGGGAAAGAACAAGACTTGATACAAATAAAACCTCAATTTATATTAATATTTAATACAGAAACATTACAATGTGAGACTTTATGTAATTTCATGTAACAATGACCCCAACATATTGATAAGATACAACTATTTTGAACAGTATTTTTTTAAATTAAACTAGCACCACATGAAAAAGAAACAACTTCCTTCTAAATGTTGATCTGCAGGTTCAAAACCTGTTTGAAAAAGAATGTTTGAAATGCCATTAAAGATATTTATAGTAATCAAACAGCTTAAATGAAAATGAAAGAATTTAAAAAGGTAATTACAATGGTATGCGGAAGAGGAGTTTGGACATGGGTATTGTTTGGGAGTCTCTTACAGTGTTTTCCAACCCTGGTGCTTCAGCAAACCCGATTTAACTAATGGCTGATTAACAGGCTTTTGGTGAATTTAAATCATATGAATCAGATGTGTTAAAGCAGGGAAACATCTAAAACACACTGATTCATTTTCATCAGAGGATGCCTCGTTGTCAGGGTCCTCCTCAGTGTTATCCTCTGCCTCAGACACGTTCTCCTCTATGTCATCTTCATGGTCAAAGAGTTTGACAACACCTCATTTACAGAAAAACTTCATGTTTACCCCACCCTTAAGTTGTGTGAAGTATCAATATGTTCATGGGAATGGTATTTTCCTGCCCCCACAGCATGGGAAATATAAAAACTTCTCAGTGTTTCCTCTTCCACAGGTCGTGTGAATGATCAGTCGTTCATACACTACTACGGTTAATGTTACGTGGGGCTATAGTTTTTTAAAGACTAGAATATGACATGTTATAGCAACATCAATATCACCCAAAACACTTTTGTGTAAAATATTTTATATTTCTTATATGTTTCAGACAGCTAAAACAGCTTGGGGTCATATTGACCCCAAAGAACACTGATGTGTACAGGACAATGAAAAAGAATTGTCATGTCAAGTTTCTGTTTACCCATATGTCTCCATTAAATTAAGAAAAGTTATAAAATTTGAAGCCAACAAATGATTTGAGATATTTATTTAGAGACAATAAACATTGAATCCAGTCAAATTGACCCTAAAGATAATAGGAGGATTAAAAACAACAAGGTCACTATATTAAAGTGGCCATCACAAAGCCCCGATCTCAGAGAACATTTGTGAGCAGAGCGGAAAAGGCATGAGCAAGGTGAACTAAAAAGTTGATCCAGTTCCAGCAGTTCTAACAACAGGAATGGGCCATAATTTCAGTAAACTAAATTAAAACTTATGAATTTGAAGAAAACAATCTGTAAAAAAATACATTCTGTCATTATTCTGGAATTTAGCAAATAGAAATAACTGTCATATTCCCAACTGGCATAAGGCAGGAAAGGTTTAGCCTGATTTAATAGCAGGCAGTGAGAATAAAATGTTTTTTATTATATGGTATGTAAATTTCTGGTTTCAGCTAAATATGCATTCATGAACTAATAAACCATATAGTATCACCTTTAAAAGTGAACATGTGTCTTTTTTTATCTTTTTCCTCTTCTTGCAGTCATCTCAGCTTTTAAAGTCGGGAAGTTACCAAAGAAAACGCAAAAAAACTCACATGCAAATAGCAGCTCGGGTTGTACAGTTCATGGCACACAATAATGCAAATAAGCTACGAAGAAATCATATTTTCACTGAGACATCATATGGGTCTGAGCTGGATGCTGCTGAGAATCAATCTGTAACAGGTTTACCTTCTATTCAGAGCTGGTAACAATAAAAATCTTTCATTACTTTTTACTGGAAAAAAAATTATATCTGACCGATACAATTAACGATTGGAATTACAAATATCACAACTCAAACGAACAAATTAATCTGTACCTGACTAACATGCAACCAGCTTACTTGTAGTTGTAGAATGTTTAATAATGTTTTACATGCAGATCACACAAAATATATAACTTTTTATTTTGATGAAACTAAATTGGATCTTTGGGTTGGGGAGATGGTTCTGGCTGTTGTTTTGGCCTATGGGCCAGGCAGGGGTGAGGAGTACCTAGCCTTCTTGGTGTCCCTGTTGGGGGTGCTGGGTGGTGTCCCTCTCGGAGACTCTGTCATTCTGCTGGGGGACTTCAACACCCACGTGGGAAACAACATCGACACCTGGAAGGTTGAGAAATGTGAGAAATTGTGAGAAATGGCCTCCCCGATCTGAACCTGGACTTCAGTGCCAGTCACGGATTGTTCATAACAAACACCATGTTTAAGCATAATGGTGTTCATCAGTGCACTTGGCACCAGGACACCTAAGGCTGGAGGTCAATAGACTTTTTAGTCATGTCTTCTGACCTTCAGCCCCATGTCTTGGACACTAGGGTGAAGAGAGGGCTGACCTGTCCACCGATCACTACTTGGTGGCTGGAAGAGGAGGAAGCTGGACAGACTTGGCAGGCCCAGGCTATATGCTCACTATATGTGAGGGTCTGCTGGAAACATCTGGTGGAGCTTCTAGTCAGGGACGTATTCAACTCCCATCTCCGAAGACTTTTTCCCGGATCCTGGGGAGGTTGGAGACATAGAGTCAGAGTGGAGCATGTTCTCCACCTCTATCAGCGATGCTGCCACCCATGGCTGTGGTCGTAATTCCTGCTGCTTGTATTTGAACTAGGGTCATAATTTCATGCAACCTGTAGGAGGTTTTGAATTAATCAGCATGATATAGCCTATTTTAAACAACTTGTTGGTGTATTCACATTCTGGAAATCATTTTGGTAAATTATCAGATGTTATTACATTTGATTATGGAATTACTACAGGTATTAAAAACAGAAAGAAGGGTTTAACATGAGCAATTCCCCTGAATTGCTACTTTTCCAATAAATAGTAGTTTAACACACTGCCTGCTTACTAGTCAATTAAAAGCAGTTGCATTAACCCTAAATGAAAAGAAAGAACTGGTGCATCTGATGACACCTCTGAAGAAGAAGGACCTTCTGCTGGTGAAAAATGTCAGGTATGTTGTGTGTTTTGTACCCAAGCATAGACACTATGAACTGCATTAGAATAAGAGTTTCTGTGTGTTTCCGTGGCCTTGTAAGACCTTTTAGAGACCCCTGATTTAAACTGACCAAAGACCAATTGAAGCACAAAAAGTAAGTTATAACCTACTGACTAATGTAGTTCACAATTTAAGTTGACAAAGTTTTAAGTACTAGCTTATGTTGTGGTTTTTCAGCTCTGGAGTGTGAATTAAGTGCTTTTACATCGAGATCTTTGGTGCTGTTCAGGGGTCTTTAGAGGCATCTCTCATTTTCTTTCCAGGGTCTTTGAAATCTTTCACTTCCTTCCACTGCCAGGCTTGTTCTGTGTTATGACTCTCTTTGAATGTCTTGATACTTCTCACTGCATTTCTTGATCCTTAGAAAATGCTGTGATAATTTTGTTTATCCTTGTTCTGCTCTGTGAACATCAACAGCTCATTTTGTAAGCCTTGAGCATTACAAAATTAAAGCAAAATGATGTACAACAGCAGTTATGTGCTCTCTTTCAGACTCTAACCTTGAAAACTGGCTCAGAGTTTATCTGTTCTTTCTTTCAAGGTGAAATGACTAAAGGAGCTACATCCATTAACATTTACTCCTGGATCAGTGTTTCTTTGTTCTTTTTGTATCTCTGCTCTGTTCTCTCAAACCCCCAGTCGGTCGTGGCAGATGGCCGCTCACACTGAGCCTGGTTCTGCTGGAGGTTTCTTCCTGTGAAAAGGGAGTTTTTCCTCTCCACTGTCGCTACATGCATGCTCAGTATGAGGGATTGCTGCAAAGTCAACGCCAGTGACTGTCCACTGTCTCTACATGCTCATCTGGGAGGAGTGAATGCTGCAAATCACTGACTGGATTCAATGTGCTGAGTTTCCTTAGATAGAAAAACTTTTTATCCAATTTGAATAAATAACTAACTTTGACTGCACTGTTCAATGATTAGGATTAATTGGAATGTATGTACCTGACTGTTGTGAAGTGCCTTGAGACAACATGTGTTGTGAATTGGCGCTTTATAAATAAACTGAATTGAATTGATTTGAAGTTTGTGATACTGATCAATCAAAATTAAATTTTCTGTGGAAAGTAAAGTTTTTTCTGTGGAATAATGTAATTTCTGTGTGCAATGTAATATCGTGCAAGCATTCAAAATAAAGCTACAGTTAAACCTAAAATTATTGTCAGCCCTGGCAGATTTAGATTATTCCCATTTAATTAAGAGTTTTTTCTGATTGGAAATGTCAAAGATTATCAAAAGATAATAAAACAATGTAAGTGTTGTATTAATTAAAAAAGCAATTGCTATAATTTTACACATTTCATTTATATATAAATCGCATATCTAAAATTATATTTAGCCTTCTTAATAATCAGTGGAAAAATCTTAGCTGACATTACATCAATCAAGCACTTCTCATATTTGCTAACCAGGTTTTTGCTTTTTATCTTTGGTAATGAGATCCAAATCTTTCAAATTAGAACGCCTCTTTACCATCACACTAATCTTTAGCTATGTCCACAGATTCCTTATCAGATTCAAGACAGGGCTCTGGCAGGGCTGCTCTAAAACCCTAATATTACTTCCAGTCAGTAGAAACATGTTGGTAAAATTAAGAGATTACTTTAAGCCTAAATCTGTCATGAATGCATGAATATGAATAATTTTGGGCATTAATGTAGGTGGTGTAGATCTTTTAAAGAGGTTGTATTAAAGGCACTTGGTAAATACTTTTTAAACAAAAGTTTCATTGTACTAATACTTTTGAGTATACATCTAAATCTTACATTCTTGAATTGGGATTTCCAGGCTGTTAATTTCCCCAAATCATATTCTTCCTTTTTATAGCTTCTTTATATGCTGCTTGATTTTATTTTCAATCTTAAATATTTCCCTATTGCTCTTTTATCTGTGCGTGTGAATTTGTTGTTGCATTTTTAAAATGTTTTTTTTAATATGGTGACAATCACTTGGGACAGTGCTAACTGTTTTTAAATGTGCTTCATAACCTAAATCTATTTATGTTTTCTCTCCTTGCCTATTTGGAAAGTAATAATTGCCCAATTCTGGCTTAATTGAAGGTGGGCTCCCAAATTCTTTTCAAGAATGTGTGGAAGTTTTGCGTGTAGACCACATTACCCCTAATGCAATGCGAGGTTTAGTCACCGCACCTTCGCCGGGTGGAGCTTGAAAACAGGGAACGTCCGTGGGTTGGTGCTTCTTCTTGGAGTGAAAATTGTTCGACAGGAGAATGAGAAGAGACCTGCGCTCACAGAGTGAAGTTAGTTGGTTTAACACTGCGTCGCCGGTATAGCTTTCGAGTCTGCAGCGAGGCCAACCCGGGAGCGACAAATGATTTGTCGGAGTCAAAGCAGCAACAGGGCACGGAGCGAAATGTCAGCGACTGTTTCAGCCTTGAGCCACGGAGAGCGCGACTAGTACACCGCAACGCGGAAAACATTCAACGCGGGGAGAGAATGCGAATGGTGCGAATATATCGAAACCAAACAAAATGGAAACCATGTAGCATCGCTCCAGCGTTCCATATAGCTAGAACTAACCGTAGAGTAGAGAGTAGATAGCCAAGGAGCTAGCGCAGGAACTAACATATATATATACATGTAAAGTTATTCCTTGGAGGAGCTGAAGCGGAGCCAGGCAGGAGGTGTTTGTTGAATCAGAGGAGTTCATCAGCGCGAACCAAGAAGAAAAACAAGAGGATGCTTCGGAGGAGACTAAACCGCTTGGTATGTGTGATTGGCATCATTGTTACACACACATTGTTAGCTTATGGCACCCAGCTGTCTGTTGACTCTTTTACACCCTGGACATGATCTGGAAGAACAGGAAGCTATTACTGGTTTGTTGTGGCCGGTAAAACCATCAGAAAGGCACAAACACACCAGTTTATTTTACAACAAACCCTGTTGCAGTCACTTCCCAGCTGTCACTGGTTGACCTGGCAGCTTTTATGTGTTTTTTTTAATCTTATGGGGATTTTAAGACACATGTATGCAGATGTACGTTGAAGTCTGTACACTCAGGTCACTTGAGGGTAATTATCTCAGGCGCCATGCGTGATAGTTAGGATTTGACCTTTTGAAGGGGCTCATTACGCTGGGATCTCAACCCTGAAAAGTTTCTGTGTCTAGTCCTTAGATTTACCTTTACTGTGGAGAAGTTCTGCTCTGAGGGCTTTTTAGAAGCAGTGTACATTAGCACTGACTATGTCAGTTAATGTAAAAGAGGACCATTTAATGTAGTCAGCAGGTGACTCATGGTAGCCTTTCAACAAATTATTTTGATTTCAGCAACTTCTCCTAAAGAGGTGCATCTAAATAAATTAGAATGCACTCAGAAAAGTAGAATTATTTCCTTAATTCAATAGAAAAAAAAAGAAGCTTATAGAAAACGTAATTACGTAATCTAAGAATGATGTGTATCAATAATGTATTTCTGGTAATTTATAAATGTTAATATTACAAAATTTCAATGCAGAAATGTTATGGTGTGGGCTAGACAAGCATGTGGAAAACTGCTGAGATTTATCCAGCTGCCAGTCGCCCCCACATGGGGCTTAAGCCAAAAAAGCTCTTTGCTGGATCCAGGCATGTAAAAGAAAAGTTTAGTGGAGGGAAAAAGTGTAGTGGTAAAAGCTGAACAAGTAATAGGAATAAACACAACTTAAGAGGATTGTGAAGCCAAACTCATTTTAAGAGTTTGAGGGTAATTCACATGGTGTGAACTGCAGCAGGAGTCAGTTCTTAAAGATACAACACACAGACGTATCCAGGACATGGGCTATAACGGTCACTTTCCTTGTGTTAGGCCCTTTCTGAACCAGAGACGTCCGAAGCTTCTTACATGAGCTAAGGAGAAAAATCACGGGGCTGTTGCTTTTTAACCGAAATACAGTCTTTTAAATATTTCACTTTGGCTTTATTGAATGAATATAACATATCTCTGTCACTTTTGAATTGAATGGGACTCAAATCTATGTTTGTGTGGCAGTTATTACCACTGTATATTAAGATCCACTTTTTGAGAAATATGTTACATTATCCCTGAAAGATGCATTTTTGTATAAATATAAGTTGTTTTTTATTAGTTTTAATAAAAGGCTTTGTGTTCATTTGTATTGCATTAGGAGGGCCATACCTGTGTATTTAAGCTAGGGCTGCAAGATTTTAAGAAAATATGCAGGTGCAGTGTTACCAGGTGAGAAACGTAGGATTATCGTACTAGAGACATAAAATTATCGTATTTTGAGGGAAATTATCGTACACTCGTCATAACCAAAATAACAAGTCTGTTGATGTGTTGAATAGCGTCTAACAGGCACTCGCAGCTTTGTGGCGTCAGTACGGAATGGATTTATCAACATCTGCAGCCCCACAGTGCCGCCGGGCTCTGCTTCTTCTTCTTTTTTTCTTTTCCTCAATCATGGGCGGGCGCAGTGGACTATTCAGCCAATCATGACCGTTGTTCTGAGGCCAACGCATCACGTCCCTCGTAGGTCACATTTACAAAAGCACGATTGGCTGGAATTTCCAGCATTTGTTTCCGAATCCGGACACAGATGCCTTCAAGGTTCACAAAAAAACTCCGACAGACTTTGGCGATAAACTGATGACGACTGATTACAACCACACATTCACGGAATGGTCAAATTATCGTACATTTGGCCTTTTTTTTTAGGAATATTGATAGTACATCGTACAGAGAGCAAGATTATCGTACAAATACGATGATTATCGTACACCTGGCAACACTGCAGGTGTGATATTGTTGTTAAATGTTGCTATATTGATATCAGTTTATTTGAACCCACATTTTACCTTGTCCTTTTTACATAATATTGTTTCCTCACCACTCTGCCTAAGTCTTACCATCTCCGTAACTAAAATGTATGTCAAGTCTGGGAATGAAGGTCTGTGAGAGTCCATTCACCTGTGTTTTTAATATGGCCTTCCACATATTGCATTTTAACATTACCTAATATAATAACACTTCATATATCCCTTAATTCGCAAGGAAAGCTAAGGACATAGAAAAGGGGGGTCTGTTTTGGATATAGTTTGGTACATGGAAACAAGTGATGAGTATGTAAATGACCTGATTTGCAAGGAGTTGACACACCTAGCAGGACACCACAGAACAAGAGCAGTGGCATCGTAGGTAGAGTGGAGGGATATAAGGCAGTTGTCAGTTAACGACATGTTTGCATGAGGGCGGATGGTCACATTGTGCAAATTTGCACCATGTTGTGCATGCAAACTTCCTAATGGCCTGATGTAGAAACCAGTTGCAGCATATTAGCACCCACACATGTTGTCATCCTGAATAATGTTTTAAAAACACCATACCTCTGTCTGAATTGCAGGTACAGATTTTATGAGGTTCTGCAGTGCTTGTCACACACTACCATGAATTTCCCTTGGTGTGGCCTGTCTTAGGCACTCAGAACCTTTATGATCTGTGTAGGTGGCCTCAGGTACCAGTTAGCTCTGACACTGACATCTGTACACTACAGTTGCCAGACATCTGCACAACAAGACCGCATGGCCTCATGCAAACCCTCAAAAACACCTGTATCAAGTGCTGTTTAGACTGTCTAATGCAACGTCAGCACATCCTCTGTTCATGGTGACCTCCCATAACAGACATCCAATGTTTGCTCCTTGCAAATTAAATTATTCTTATACTAGTCTCTTGTCTGAATATGTACTTAATTGCATTTAAATCACAACCTTCTTTCTGCATGCTTAGCTTTTTGTCAGTGAGTACAAATACTTGAAATCCGTGGTGTGTACTCATTTAAAAAAGAAAGTGCATCTCTTTTTTTAATTCTACTGTTTATATATTTTGCATGTATCTGGGGTTTTTGGGCTTTAGTTAATTTTCAGAAACGTTACCATTTGATGTTGAATTTAAATATTTTAAAATCTGGAAAACACGAGGTCATTTATAGGTTAATGCCCTCGAATTGATAGAGTGAAAATACAATATTTCTTTCACTATAACTTTATTTTGAAAATCATTGCAAAGGTTGAAAATGTTTTGGTGTTTTGGGAAAACTCATATTTGTAAGATTACATCAATTTATTTTAAAAAACACTACATTCTTTTTTTTTACAGTGGATTGCTCCATCCATGTTTTCTACATAGTGGGAAATGTAGTGTAGTTGTTGTAGTTGTAATTTATGATTATTTCGAGTCAAAATTAATATGCACATTTGATCAACTGCGCATCCCCAGAAGAGGGTATACTTTCTTTTTACCATAACTATATGCATAATTAAAAAACAACAACCTCGGATTGAATCTGTGCCTGAAAAGAAATAGTAAAGCCATTAACTCCATTTTAGGCTACACAGACTTAAATAAATGACCTGAACCAAGTCATTAACAGTTGGAAGACTCCAACATAGCATCATATTTTCAACAATTTTTCTACATTCCTTTCACTGCTTGCAGATCCTCCTGTGCTGTAGTTTATTGACTGTTGAGGATTCACACTTAATGGACATCCAGATCATAGATATAGTGGCAGTGTTAAATACAACTGAAATGCAATGGTCTGATCTGGATTTTTAAACCAGAGTTCCAGAAAAGCAGCTGACAGAGACATTATTACTATACTCTAAAAGGTAACCGTGGCTTAGTGGAAGAAGAGGTTCCTGCTGTTATGACTTCATGTTTTGTTTTAGTAGTTTATTACAGGCTCTTGATTATTTATTTCATGTTTGAACTAGCCATTTCCTGTGCACATAAACTTAAATACAAATAAAAGTGACTTGTTGCAACCCTAATATGTACAGTGAGTGGTTTAATTGCACTTCAGTCCCTTTCTGCTGGTTTAAATCTGTTTTTTCATTATAACAAATTGATATTTTACAAGAAAATGCTTAGCCTATTCTCCAGATGTAGACTTTTGCAAGTCTATACCTGGATCGCCTTACCTACTTCATATGTTAATCATTACAGTGCTTCCTAAAAGTGGGGTGACTATCTGCAAAGCCAGGGTTTATAAATGCTAAACCCCCTTTACACTTTATCATTCAATAATGCACTAGTTACTTGTTGTCACCGGTGGGCTGAATCCCCTGCATGCTGTGTGAGCAGTATAGATACTGACAATGAAGAAGGAGAGGCAATGTAATAATTATAGTGCCTGACCCGACTCCTAGCCCCACTTTAAGTGTTGCCAGGTCAGCTGATTTTCCTACTTCTGAAGAGGATTTGGCTCTAGTAATTTCTCCTCAGTGTGAGCTGTAAATAATATTTTGTGCAGAGCAGCCAGCAACACTGTCACTGATGCGGACCGTGCTGTTATCTCAGGCTCTGGCTCTCTGCCTCCTGATTCACAGCACCCTCCCCTTGCCCACGGGAGGTACGCAAGCATCACAGAGAGGTAGAAAGATGGGGAGTGACTGCTCAAACCGGATGAAACAGAGGAAGCTTTTCTGTCCTGCTTGACTATTTTCATGAAACACGGTAGAGGGAATGTGTGCTGCAGGGCTCCATGAGAAGAAGGGGGGGCTCCAGTGGTTGTAATGCTCTTGACACCAATGCAAAAAAAACAAAACCCTAAAAAACACAGTTGCCTTTGATGTTCGTTCAAGGCGTTGGAGGCAGCAGTGTGATCTGTGAGAGGTACAGCCTGGTGGAAATGTGATAGTATTCTTTGTGGGAGTCCCTGCCTTCAGTCATTGGATTGCAGAACAGGCACATAAAAAAAACATTTTTCTGCGTTATTGTAACTAGTGCATCTCTGTCTACTCACTAGCTAAGTGAAATTATGTATGAAGTTTCTGCGTTATATTTTAACTTTGTTGTAGTGCATTGAGCATATTGTACTCTTCGCTCAGTAATGAAGTTTGCCTAGGCTTCTTTGAAGAAGAAGAGAAACTCTCTCCAGGTGCCTTCATCCTGTGCACAATGCCAGGAAATTGTTAGACATGAACACAGTTGCCTTTTGATTTAAATAAAAAAAAAAAGTGGAAAAAATGTGTGCAAAAAAAACCCCATCCACATTCTAGTTATTTAAAAAAATATAAAATACTGACCATTGCAGACGTTTAACTTTTCACTTGTAAAAATGTGTTTTTTATTGTCTTCTTGCAAATTGGATTATCTCTGTGCTTCTTATCATTTGCCCTGCATTATCTTAAGTATTTTTGTGTACCAGACCTGCAAAGTTTTGTTGGTTGGCAAGTACTAATAATGACTGACTTGAATTAATAACAAACAGCCTCAACAACAAGAAAACGTGCAACAGGTTACATAATGGAGGCAGTTTTGCATCCAACAGAAAGGACTAAGAACTATTTTTAACATTATTTTGATACATAAACACACATTGGATAGTAAACCTGCCTGATCCTCTAAGTATTATCTTGTTGTTGTACTGATCTTTATCGAGTAACACAGAGATAAAACAAGCTGTTAGTAGCTGGTTAATTAATAGGGCTTTCTGCTCAGGCATATTGCTGATGGTTCACTGCTTTACAGAAATGCCTCTTTTAGCATGCCCAGTGTACTTTCATAAATGCTTTTCCTGCATAAGAGTGGTTGGTGGTGGTCTTTTGGTGTTGGTTACAAGTAAGTTGGTTTGTGTTGAATGTGTAGGAGATCCCACTGTGCATAAACACATGAGAATTTGATATCTAAATAATGAAGTTTAATTTATTTGAACATAGGCTTTTGTTTCAGGGCCACTTCTTTTTCGTCTTCCTGTGGTAATTTTTGTATTGAGCTGTTTTTGTTAAACCCTTATTCACCAGGAGGTGTTGCTATGTGAGAAAGGTGTGAAGATTTGCAGGTGTTTGAAAGCTTTAGTGCCATTTTGAGCTATTTTTGGGGTCAGGAAGGAGGACATGTGAGGCCTGATAAAAGGACACAAGCCCCTGAACTTATACACACAATTAAGCGCGTGCATGCACATACTGTTGCATGTAATTACTCGTGTGCAATTTACCCACAGTAAATATACTACAATAAATGTAACAGCCACAATGTTAAAGGTAGATTTTTAATGCAATGTAGTTGATTGTATTGACGCAATATGACAGCAAAGCTTAGCAAAAGGTAACCACTCTGCTTGCACTAAAGTTCTATCAGCCCTCACTACCTCCCTCCCCACACCTTATCTCTCTCTCCTCTCACTCACAGTGCAGTTTCACATAATATTTCTCCTGTATTGGTGAGAAAACCCAGTGAGCTGCAGAATCGCATTACATCTACCATGATTTTAAAGAGGCATCCAAAAATAACATTTTGTTTAGACACATCTTAGCTACTTTTCTCTGATCTGAGTTGCCAAAAAAACAGTAGGGGTACGACAGTTTGCCTTTCTTACTGTCTGGCCTGCTGAGTGGCTCCTCACTGTGAGGTGCACACGTGAGGAGACTTTCTCAGTTTTCACGTAAACAACCAAAATCAAATAAGCCAGTGATGATTGTGTTAAATGAAAGACTACATGCACCATTCAATTCATTATGTACGACTAAATTCTTAGTTTTGAAGAAAGAAGAAGGAAACTATAACAGCTTAATTGTTATTTGAACAAAGCTAAAGCCGCAAAAATTAGAGCAGGACCTGACGGAACAGCTGTCAAGGAGTGACAGTAGGTGGAATAAAAATGCTTAGAATGCTTCCATGATATTTTTTAAACTAACTTAGTAATATTTTGTGGAAAAATTTCTGCATCCAAGTCGGTTATGGTCGTGTTGCCCCGATTTGTAATTGCGACTTTCGCGGGTGTTCCAGTTGAAATTTCCTAGGTTGGAAATTACAGCTTCCGAGTACAAATGGAACGTAGCAAAAGAGCCGACTCTCTGGTTGTGTTCCAGGGTAGCGAGATTGGGCTGATAAATACCACTACGTTAACACAAACCCTTGAACAACAAATGTATAACATGATCTAACTGCTTTTGTTTAAACAAAAAATGAATTTTCTACTGTTGCTAATATTGTGTAGAAATTATATATTTACTGATATATAAATTACACATTATTACAGTTATATTATCTATATAATGTATATGTATATTTTAAATTTTGTACAGACTTAAGTAACATTTACTGGACTCGCTTTAGTGGAAAAATCCTAACCAACATCTATCTCATGGAAATTGTTACAAAGCCATTTCTAAGGCTTTGGGACTCCAGCAAACCACAGTGAGCACCATTATCTAGACATGGAGAAAACATGGAACTGTGGGGAACCTTCTCAAGATTTACAGAAACAAAAATGACTCCAAGAAAGCATTGATGACTCATCTGGTAGGTCACAGGCATCACTTGCCTTGTGTTCATTATTTAATAATAAGAAAGAGACTGGGGAAAAATAGTATCATTGTGGTCCGTGGAAAGAACTGCTGCTGATCAAAACATAAACTAAAAAGACTAAATAAATGCCATGTTCCATATCCTTCGGACCGACAAGAGTGGAACGTTTTGGAAAGTGTGCATACTGTTACATCTGGCATAAAAACTAACCCACATTTAAAAAATACTGACTTAAAATCTGTATGATTCGATTGAATTGACTTTGTAAAGTGCCTTGAGACGACATGTTGTGAATCGGCGCTATATAAATAAAACTGAATTGAATTGAAGTAGAATATTACAATATCAGGCAAATCTGGTGGTGGTAGTGTGATGGTCTGGGGCTGAAACCATAAATTCTGCTCTCTACCAGAACACATTAAAGAACAATGTTAGGCCATCGGTTCCTTACTGTAATCTCAAGCAATTCCAGATCCAAATAGTTCAAAAAGAAGAAGGTTTTTTGCCGGGTCAAATTTCGGATCAAAATCTGGTTGAGATGCTGTGACTTGAAACTAAACAGGCTATTCCTGCAACAACAAAAAAACGTCCATTACATCTAAAACAAAGCAATTCTGCAAAGAAAGGTGGGCTAAAATTCCTCCAAAGTGATGTAAAAAAGACTCATTTCCGGTTGTCGCAATCGGTTGATGACAACTGTTGCCACCAAGTATAGGAGAACCAACCATTGGGGGGGTTACTTTTCCACATAGGGCTAGGTGGGTGTGACTGCTTTTATTAATGAATTTAAAAACTTTCTTTTGTATTTACTTGGTATATCTTCCTCTGATATTCTAATCTGAAACAATGAACTGTGACAAAAGAGCAAAAAACTGAAGAAATCTGCAAAGGGCCTTCTAACAGGACTTTGTCGTATGATTTTGATATTTTAGTTTTGCTACATGTTCTGTAAGAGTTATAATATAAAATCCTTTTATTTTGTCAGTCTTTCTGTGATAAATACTTATTCCAACTTATCTGAGCCCCTTGGTTGAAAACATAATAGTTTGTTTGTGGGCCACAAACCATGCTTGGAAAGTAGAGCTATTTGATTCATCCGGCCTGTTTGTTCAGAAAGGATATGTATTGATCAGAGCCGTGCACAGTTTTGCCACCATCACTCTTGCAGCTGTGAACCTGCTGCTGGCGAACAGAATTGCTTACTCTGATTTCTTTTTCTCCTCTCCATTCTCCGTCTGGCTTCTTGCACTCTGTCCAATAATGGAAATGCGGCCAAAGGAGCTCATCTGCAACACGCAGCGGGATAATACATATATTTAGTGTGGTGAGGAAGGCGGTGTGAAGTAAAAGGCAGATGAAATATGGTGGAGGCTGCAAAGCCCAGCATGACTCGCTTAGAAGCAAGAGGAAAACCAAAGTGGGGGCACACCCTAGACTTTTTGCACCTCTTCTATCACTTTTTCTGCCTAATGGACATAGTTTTCAGACTCCTTGGTGTGGGTAACATAGGTAGATGGCCAAAGATAGCTTTTTGTGGTAATTTCCACTTCCTAACAGAAGACAGATTGAATTCTCAGTTTGTACCACTAAATAATTCAGATAGCTTCATTTATTTTGAATCACCTCACATTTCTCCGCCCTTTTCTCGATCTGTATATTTTTGTCAGACTCCTAGCCTAATTCTTCCTTATCATCCAATATGTGTAAACAGTCGTACAGAGATTCCCTTTTCCCGGCTTCAGCCTTAGCATTACTCAGCGTTTGCAGTGAGATGTGATGGAAATTCTGAGCTGTGTGCAGTTATTTCTCTCTGAGTCTCAGCTTGTTGAAACAGGGAGAGATTTCAACATCTGTGATGTTTCATCATTCTAGTTATGCAACGATCTAATGATGAGACATCCTTCAAATTGTGAAGGGGAAACATTGTGTGAAATTTAACGAGTAATAGAAGAATTCTCTTACAAAAACACCCAAGTTAGCCTATATCTCACAGTGTTTATCTCTGCAGTCTGCTACCAGCCAAGCATGTGCTGTTGCTCCGTCACAATGAGAAATTTTCTGTCTTTAATGTCATAGTTCTGTGGAAGAGATTTCTTGTTTAGAAAACCAAATTCAACCATGTCCTCTTAGTAGTGAAATAAAAACGCAACATTAGTCTTGTTGCCCTCCAAAGTGGTGTCCAAGGATAATTAATTGAATAGCAATTACAGCTAGTGTAGCACGGCCCATTTTTAAAGATAATGTCATCAGTAGGGCTGTAGCTGAGATGGAGATTTTTAACGCACGTCAGCACTGGGATGTCCTATAAATGCCTTCTCGTTGGTATTGCATGGCTCGGTGCCAGCCACCGGGGAGGAGAAAACTATTGTAGTGTGCAGTTTAGTTAGTTTCAACCCATGCTCCACATGAGAACTGTGTCCAGATCAAACTCCTTCATCTAAGTACTGGACTTTGAGTGAAGAAACTGTGTTCACTTGTCTGGAAAAACCATACTCCATTTAAGCTACACAGCTTTAAACTCTCTTTAATTATAGATGTGTTACTAGGCTGCTGCTTAAAATGGTCTAATTTTTAACGTCCTTTAAACAACATGTTCAGGGGTTTTAGAAAATGGTCTATGTAAGCTTGTCCTGTCCAGGAGGTTTTCTCTAAACATCTAAGTTCTTGCCACATATAGGTATGTGGTATTTCAAATCGTTACCGTTTCAAAAGCACAAACATTTCCCCTCATACATCACCTGCAGTTTATAGACTTTTTAATGAGATGCCAGAGTAACCACAGCTTTTCCAGCTGTATTTAGCACAGAGTAACATTGCACAAAAACACACAAAAAGTTATAGATCAGATTATTATAACTCCCATAATCAATATTGTGTTTGGACATTGGGGCAGTAGGAATAATTGTTGTTGTTGTCATAGGTTTTTCTGTTAATAATGTGAAATCATGTTATTTTTACTCAAGGTTATCTCACTCTGAGAACCTCATATCTGAGCATGTCTTTTTATGGTGCAAACCACACAAGGTATTAAACATGTAAACATTATATATATCATTATATTTGTGCTTTTAAAGACAAAACACGTGTTTCTGTGCAGTCAATTGAATTTATATTTAAACTTTTAGTTGGGCTCCCAATATTCACAAAAACATTATAATAAACAAAAAAACCCAGATTATTTTTTAAATAATTGTTTCACATCCTGCTACCCCATGGCTTCTGGGACCTAGAAAACACAGATGGTGGAAACCAATAGATTTTTTTTAATACTTGGATATAATCTTATGAATATAGATTTTTCCCTAACAAAATAGGCATTTCCAACCTTTATTATGACATTCACAATGAAAGAACGGGAACAGAGACTGTATTGTTGCTGCAGCTTCCTGACTGGGCTGCGCGGTGGCGCAGTTGGTAGCACTGTTGCCTTGCAGCAAGAAGGTCCTGGGTTTGATTCCTGGCCGGTGGTCTTTCTGCATGGAGTTTGCATGTTCTCCCCGTGCATGCGTGGGTTCTCACCGGGTACTCCGGCTTCCTCCCACAGTCCAAAGACATGCCTGTTAGGTTAATTGGTAACTCTAAATTGCCCTTAGGTGTATGAATGAGTGTGTGCATGGTTGTTTGTGTGTTGCCTTGTGATGGGCTGGCGACCTGTCCAGGGTGTACCCTGCCTCTCGCCCATAGACTGCTGGAGATAGGCACCAGCTCCCCCGCGACCCACTATGGAATAAGCGGTAGAAAATGACTGACTGACTGGCTTCCTGACTGTCTTTGTGATAATATACTTTTAGCTGTGTTTTCATTTAATGACTTTACTTAAATATGGCATATATTGTTATTGAACTTTTAAAATGGTACATATGATCCATTTCATATTTTACATCAGCGCTAAACACAGAAAGAAAAGTTACTTTGTTCTTTAAGCTTCCAAATTGTTATGAAAAATATGGATTTCAGGAATGAACTTAATAATCACTATGATTTATTTTAATTTCTTTCCCCCAACGGTCAGACAGCCCTATAAACTAGTTTCAGTTATAACCATTGTGGCAATTAATGCAATCTTCGTTGCTATTTTTCTTCCAAGTTTTTGTTCCAGAAAAAAATGGTTGCCAACGCATAAAAGACCACAGACCCGTGTCAGCATTTCATGACTTCCTTCTGTAATTCCTCTCATGCCTAACATCATTTCATTGCCATCTAAATCAACTTCTGCTGCGTCAAACTGTAGCAAATGTGATATATAAATAAATATTTCTGTTTCGACTTTGTTTTCAGTAGGTTGGACGTTGATAGTCTTTAGTTCCCTTTTTACACAAGTACATAATCTTTAGTTCAGTTTTGTTTCTGGACACTTGTTGACATTGGTTAACAACATATGGTAGTCATTTGACATATCAGAAGTTGTTTTTTGACTCTAGGTTTTGAATAAATAGGTGTGAGAATATCTATCTGTGGGTTTTCAAGGCAGCCGAATGATTGAGGAAGCAAGTTACTTTGTGAAATCTTGAAGAGTTCCCCTCCTCCCCATTATCGAGGGACATACTCTAATGTAGGCCAGTACCAGCCCATGGTACAGTACACTTTGTGTTTCGTGCTGCTGTAGGGATGCTAGAACAATGAGCCTTTGCCTATCCACAACAGCTTCGTAGGATCAGCCCTCAGTTCAGGCTGGACCATCGTTCCTCTGTGAGGTTGTTTATCATTGTGAGGAAATAGCAGACAGCAGGGAGAGCAGGCTTTGATATGTGGCTTTTATACATAGACCAGGTGTGGGTGAATCCATAATGAAGGTAAACACTGTTATTGCATCATTGTGAATCCTATCTTCATGTGTCATATGTGCTTTTTTTAAAGGCGCACCATCTGTTGTTGTGTATTATGGGAAGATATTTGGCATTATTGAGCTTGTTTAATCGTCAGACGCTTTAGAAAAGTTTAGATCATTATTTCAAGTGTCTCATTAGTATTGTTCATTTACCTCCATTCTTTATGATTGGAGATATGTAAACAGGACTGCCTTAAATACAGTTTTATTTTTATTAATGAAATTAACACAGGAAAGAAGTGTAATTATCTTACAATTTATTTACAGGTGGATAATGTTGCTATAGTCCACATCTACGTCCTGTCTTTTGATTAAGAGTCATATCCCAATCATTGTTTTAACAGGTTACCTAAAACCTTAGCAGTTAAGGAGAAACGGAACAGATTTGTGAAATTTTGGAAATTTTTGTTTTTACAGTACATTTTGATGTTTAGCCAAAACGCTAAAAACTGTATTTTGAATTTAAAAAGGGAAAAAGAACATCCAGTTGAGCACAACTGTATCATGGTATTATGTTTAGTACAAAAAATGTCAAAGTCTTATCACATGAAATAAGCAAATACTACTCTTACTGCTTCTAAAATAATTTAACATTGTTTATTACAGTTATGTTATGTGAAACGGCTAATTGGAGTTTTCAGTTGCTTTTTGCACAGAATATTAAACTTTTTTCCTGTTCAGCTTTTTATGGCATAACATATGTAGCTGTACCAAGCTGATTTTAGCTATTTAATTAATCAGGCTATCTGCTCAGGTATCCAACCTTTAGTGTCTGCTTACCAAGTGCTTGTAGTAGCTTCTCAACTGTAGGTTCAAACCAGAGATGGTTTTAGTTCTTCTAGTTTCCATACCTTTGTTGTCTGGTTTTTTCTGACCAAAAAACTTACAAACAGCAGAATTTATGTGTCTTGTAAGCAAAGTAATTGTGTTGAAACTTTTATCGACAACAGGTAGGGAAGGGGCCACACTGTCTTAGTCTGTGCTCATACAACTGAAGAAAACTATACAGGTCCTTCTCAAAATATTAGCATATTGTGATAAAGTTAATTATTTTCCATAATGTCATGATGAAAATTTAACAGTCATATATTTTAGATTCATTGCACACTAACTGAAATATTTCAGGTCTTTTATTGTCTTAATACGGATGATTTTGGCATACAGCTCATGAAAACCCAAAATTCCTATCTCACAAAATTAACATATCATTAAAAGGGTTTCTAAACGAGCTACGAACCTAATCATCTGAATCAACAAGTTAACTCTAAACACCTGCAAAAGATTCCTGAGGCCTTTAAAACTCCCAGCCTGGTTCATCACTCAAAACCCCAATCATGGGTAAGACTGCCGACCTGACTGCTGTCCAGAAGGCCACTATTGACACCCTCAAGCAAGAGGGTAAGACACAGAAAGAAATTTCTGAACGAATAGGCTGTTCCCAGAGTGCTGTATCAAGGCACCTCAGTGGGAAGTCTGTGGGAAGGAAAAGGTGTGGCAGAAAACGCTGCACAACGAGAAGAGGTGACCGGGCCCTGAGGAAGATTGTGGAGAAGGGCCGATTCCAGACCTTGGGGGACCTGCGGAAGCAGCGGACTGAGTCTGGAGTAGAAACATCCAGAGCCACCGTGCACAGGCGTGTGCAGGAAATAGGCTACAGGTGCCGCATTCCCCAGGTCAAGCCACTTTTGAACCAGAAACAGCGGCAGAAGCGCCTGACCTGGGCTACAGAGAAGCAGCTCTGGACTGTTTTTCGGATGAAAGCAAATTCTGCATGTCATTCGGAAATCAAGGTGCCAGAGTCTGGAGGAAGACTGGGGAGAAGGAAATGCCAAAATGCCAGAAGTCCAGTGTCAAGTACCCACAGTCAGTGATGGTCTGGGGTGCCGTGTCAGCTGCTGGTGTTGGTCCACTGTGTTTTATCAAGGGCAGGGTCAATGCAGCTAGCTATCAGGAGATTTTGGAGCACTTCATGCTTCCATCTGCTGAAAAGCTTTATGGAGATGAAGATTTCATTTTTCAGCACGACCTGGCACCTGCTTACAGTGCCAAAACCACTGGTAAATGGTTTACTGACCATGGTATCACTGTGCTCAATTGGCCTGCCAACTCTCCTGACCTGAACCCCATAGAGAATCTGTGGGATATTGTGAAGAGAACGTTGAGAGACTCAAGACCCAACACTCTGGATGAGCTAAAGGCCGCTATCGAAGCATCCTGGGCCTCCATAAGACCTCAGCAGTGCCACAGGCTGATTGCCTCCATGCCACGCCGCATTGAAGCAGTCATTTCTGCCAAAGGATTCCCGACCAAGTATTGAGTGCATAACTGTACATGATTATTTGAAGGTTGACGTTTTTTGTATTAAAAACACTTTTCTTTTATTGGTTGGATGAAATATGCTAATTTTGTGAGATAGGAATTTTGGGTTTTCATGAGCTGTATGCCAAAATCATCCGTATTAAGACAATAAAAGACCTGAAATATTTCAGTTAGTGTGCAATGAATCTAAAATATATGAATGTTAAATTTTCATCATGACATTATGGAAAATAATAAACTTTATCACAATATGCTAATATTTTGAGAAGGACCTCTAGACCAGTCCGTAACATTTTAAAACCTTTGTGTGTCTCAATGTTTGTAACCAGCCTAATTGTTACATTAAAGTTTGCTAATGAAGCTTAGGTAAAAGGACAGAAATAGAACTGATGCATCTTCACAGAGCATAGAAATAGCACAGGACAGAGCCTGCCTTACAGGAAACTTCTCTGCCTATGCAGATTGTCAGCACATTCTAATCCCCCATGTGCCAATATTGCTATTTGACCCAGCCATAGTAAAAAGTAATGAGAAGTCATCATGAAAAATGAAAGCCAAGCGGCAGATTCAGTACTACTGTCATTGATAATAATGCACCATTCCCCTTGTGTACAAAATAATTTTTGGGGGAACATTTGATCTCCTTTTTATTTATCTCATTTCTCTCCATTAAAGATTTAGCTACATTTTATATTGACCATCATGGATTGACTTTGCCTCGTGAAATGTCCCGTTTGTGTGATGAGATTACAAAATTATTGGCTCAAGCCGCATTTAAAAGCAGATAAAGTTGGCCTGTTAGAAACCCACTGAAACTGAGGGCATCGTCATAAAAACCTGATGGAATCTATTAGAGGCAGCTGGAGTGGATATTGTGTATCATAAAAGATCTTGGTCATTTACGCTCACACAGCCATGTTTTATATGTTGTCAGTTCAGTTCATATTTGCATTAAATTACATGGTACGGCTACTGAGCTCCTATGGCAACATTGACCTAATAATTAATGACTCATTCACAATGCAGTGTTGTAAGTACTTGTGCAGGGAATAAAGAGGGTTTACCCGTACAGTCTGTTCTTTGCAGTGCTCCCTCACTCCTAATTGAATGTGTTTAAAGTAGATTTTCTTTTTTCTGAACTGCTTTCTTTGAAGCTTAATGGCACAGCTCCTGTATTTTGTAGAAGCCTGTTTTTTTGCCCCCTGAATGCATGGTTCCAAAACCACAATAGAAGACAGATGAGATCAAAATGGGGCTCTAATCTATTCTTCTGAGCCTACAATTTTCTATGTGATTCAGCACTTTTGTAATAAAAAGTAGCAAAAATCAATTGTTGGTTGGCCGCAAATCTATATGTGTCAGATTAAATAATATGTACCACTATCACACTTGCTGCTACTAACCTAGTTTTCCATCTGCACACACTGCAAGAGCCACATCCATGTAAATCTTGATGTTTAGCAAACATTAAAAATGTAAATTAACACACAAAATGTTTTCTGGCTTATGGAAGACTATAAAAGTAATTTTTGTTATATCATTAAATGAAGGCTTTAACAAAGACAGTTAGATTTGTTGTTTTGTGCTTGTGTTGAATTATCTGTTCAGGATTGCATGGAAGTGCTTAAACTTCCCCTAGAGAACAGGAACTATTTGTGCCCTGGATACCAAATTTATAGTCCCCTTGGTGTAACCATGGATTAAGTCTAAAGATATGGAAGCAAATCGTTACCATATTTCAAATGAAAAAGCATTTTCAGAAATGCTTTTCATTTTAAGAATGTGGCTGCATTGTTTGACTCATAAATGAAATTATTAATAATCCTATTTGCATTTTAATTTTGTTCTTCAAGACTGCTCATTCTTTCACTTAATTAAAATTAAAAAGAAAAAGACATTTGAGATTTATTTTTCAAGATGTACCCCAGCAAATAGATACCAAAATTCAATTTGAAATGTAAAATTTGAAAATGAAAAAGCATTTCCAGAAATGCTTTTTCATTTTAAGAATGTGGCTGCATTATTTGACCCATAAATAAAATTAGTAATCAATCATCCTATTTGAATTTGCATTTTCTTCTTCACGACTGCACATTTTATGCCATAATCAAAAAGAAAACAAAGCAGACATTGCTTTTTCGTTTTTGTGGTCTGCCCACAAAGTACTGCCCAGAACTTGAAAACAAAAAAGCATTCTGAGCGGCGGGCGCAGCGGAGTGACGTCAGCAGCCGCTCTTCCTCAGCTCCCTGCTTACCGAGCTACCCATCTTGTTCGGTAGGTGGCGCTGTGCACGTCTGCATTGCATTACATTGCAAACGTGCCGAGAAATTTATTGAATTGCAGCAGGGCTGAGCTCAATTTGTGGCAGTGGCAGGCTGCATGTATTGTTCTCTGATGAGTCCACCTTTACTGTTTTCCCCACATCCGGGAGAGTTACGGTGTGGAGAAGCCCCAAAGAAGCGTACCACCCAGACTGTTGCATGCCCAGAGTGAAGCATGGGGGTGGATCAGTGATGGTTTGGGCTGCCATATCATGGCATTCCCTTGGCCCAATACTTGTGCTAGATGGGCGAGTCACTGCCATGGACTACCGAAACATTCTCTAGGACCATGTGCATCCAATGGTTCAAACATTGTATCCTGAAGGCGGTGCCGTGTATTAGGATGACAATGCACCAATACACACAGCAAGACTGGTGAAAGATTGGTTTGATGAACATGAAAGTGAAGTTGAACATCTCCCATGGCCTGCACAGTCGCCAGATCTAAATATTATTGAGCCACTTTGGGGTGTTTTGAAGGAGCGAGTCAGGAAACGTTTTCCTCCACCAGTATCACGAAATGACCTGGCCACTATCCTGCAAGAAGAATGGCTTAAAATCCCTCCGACCACTGTGCAGGACTTCTATATGTCATTCCCAAGACAAATTGATGCTGTATTGGCTGCAAAAGGAGGCCCTACACCATACTAATAAATGATTGTGGTCTAAAACCAGGTGTTTCAGTTTCATTGTCCAACCCCTGTATATCACTCTTGCACGAAATTAACACAAACGCTTCTCTTAATTATATATGTGAAGATTTATTGAAGCCAAATAATTCTGATATATCACCATTCTGGTCCAAAAACCTTCACCTAACTAACAAGCACTATTCTACGCAAAGGGGATAAAAATGACTACCTAACAATAATAATAAAAGAAAATATATGCACATAGTGTCTATGAAGATTAAACAAGCAGTTTCATGGACAAAATGTGCAATTTGGGTTAACTTGGAAAGAGAAGTCCTCCTTGTGTGCTGATGTCTCGATTGTGGCGATCAACTTGTAGATAGTGGGCTTCGCTCTTAGCCACTAGCAGCTGATTGCCAATCAGCATAAAACACTTCAAGCAGTATTGCATGCAACACGTTGATACCTTGGATTAACTGCTGGTGATTCTAAATTACCTTAACTATACCTCACCCTGCCCAGACTTCTGAATGTACCTATCCAATTTAATATATAAAAAAAGAACGAAATTACTTCGACGTTGATTTCTTGTCTCCACCGGTTGAGGATGGGTCAAGTCTGAAGGGAAACGAGGGGGGGATCACACGTCCGTGATCAACACAAAAGAAAAACGGTAAACTTCTCATCTGTCCAAAAGGGGAAAATTTGAAGAACCGTTTGGTCCATTGAATCACAAGGGGAAACTCCTCTCCTTGGAAATAAAACCTCTGTGGGTTTTTCTCCTGCGCTGGGTGTCGATGGGGTCTTCGATCGGTATATGAATCTTCTGACCTACTTGTATCAGACAGATTTCCAGCTTTCAAGCTCTTTCAGGTATAGCTGTGTATAGCAGAAGTTCGCCTGCGAGCTTTTGTCTCTCCATATATGCGCCTCCGTTGCGCTGTCCTGTGAGACAAGCTGGAAATGGCAACAAAAATTTATTTTCCGCAGGTTTTATAATCCCGGGTGACGTCGGAGCTGCGATGTCTGTTGAGCTGCGCATGTTGAACTGCGCAACCTAATCGGTCTGTCTGACCAAAATGGATGACCCCAACCATATTATCTCTAGATGCAGAAAAAGCATTTGATAGAGTTAACTGTAAATTCTTGTTTACAACCTTGAGTAAATTTGGTTTTGGAAACTCTTGTAAACTGATTCAAAATATACAGATCTCCAACAGCATATATATATATCTTTCAGCTTTAGTCTTCAGAGGGGCACTCGGCAGGATGCCCACTTTCCCCCTCATTATTTGCTATTTTTATTGAACCACCAGCAGCAACAATCAGGCAAAGTAAATATAAAATTTGACCAATAAAGACCAGGTTATTCCTTCAATGAATTTTTTCTTCCCTGATGGCACGAGCATATTCCAAGATGACAATGCCAGGATTCATCGGACTCGAATTGTGAAAGAGTAGTTCAGGGAGCATGAGACATCATTCTCACACATGGATTGGTCACCACAGAGTCCACACCTTAACCCAATTGAGAATCTTTGGGATGTGCTGGAGAAGGCTTTGCGCAGCGGTCAGGACTTTGGTGAAAAATGAATGCAACACTGGGTGGAAATAAATCTTGTGACATTGCAGAAGCTTATTGCAACAATGCCACAGCGAATGCGTGCTGTAATCAAAGCCAAAGGCGGTCCAACAAAATATTAGTGTGTGTGACCTTATTTTTTTTTGGTAACGACTTTTATTTTGGCCAGGCAGTTATTTTGAGCTACAGTTACCGCTAACTACGTCTTCCATTTATTAGTACCGTGCACTTTTCGGGAACAATGCTGTTGTTATATATGTTTATGCAGGTATAGAAGAGGTCTTCTAGGATGTTATCTTGTATTTTCTTCACCCTTCTTTCTTTCCTCTATTCTTTTCTCATCTCCCTCTTTCCTTTTTGCCCCACCTATCTCTCTTCCTTGCTTCTTTTTTTTTTTCCTTTTCGATTCCGTCTCTGTGTCCATTGCAATTAAAATAATCCCAAAGCACTGTCTAATAAAGTTTCTTTTATAAATATCAAGCAGAGCAATATAGCGTTAGCCAAAATGCTCCACTCGTGAAAGTAAATTTGTTGGGCTTCTTCTTTGCACTCAGAAAACAATTCTGAGTGCTACTCTGCTGGACAGGACACGGTAAAAAGAAAAAAAAAGATTGATAATCATTTATAATTACAGCTTGAAGATATATCCAGCTTTTTGCAATGGCAAACAAGTTGGATATATCTTCCTGAGGTTGGGATTATAATAACCAATGCATATTGCATTCTAAACAGTCCTTAGATACATTAACATCATGACGACGATATAAATGCAATATATTGTGCAGCCTTAATTAGTTAAATTAAAATAAAAACACAGTGGATGGTGTGCATATTTAACCTTTAAGTTGTGTAGTGATTAAAATAATTTGGATTGAATATATTAAGATTTAAATTGCATATGTATGCAGAGATAGAAATACTTGTAGCAGTTAAACAGCGGTATATTATCATTATTAGTACCATCTACCTTTTATTGATGTTTTGATCATATTAATCAGAAGAATACAAATAAAAATCTTTACATAGTAAGTTTTTTCCAACATTTTGCTGCAATCTGTTATTAGACAGCATAACAGTTAAATCAGTGAGTGGATTTCGGAGGCATTAGCAGGTCAACTGAAAACACGTTGATGAATTTAATGAATCTTATTCATTAAAGTTACCCAAGTTATAGATAATTAAATAGCAAGAGAGCTTAGACATTGTTTAATGGCTGGTAACTGGATGAATGGGTATTGTTTGGGGAAAAATAGGATAGTCACTCAACAGGGACATGGCGTGACAGGACACAGTGTCTTCAGACCAGAGTCATGACCAGGACATTGGCAGTAGCTCAGTTCAGCTTTGCATTCTCTCAGCTCTCTACAGATCATTTTTCCTCCCTCCCTTTGCTCTGTGCTCATTTCACAATGTGTTCATAATTCAATTTAGAGCATAACTCAATGTAAAGTTTTAGCCTCAGTCAATTCTCTAATGCACCATTTTTCCTGGCTCATGTTTGCTTTATTGATCTATGCCGATGCTGTTTCATTAAGAATGAATCTACAGTTTGATATTGACATACTGACAGCTGACTCTTTTTCTTACTTGCTAATGTCATTGACTTCGAGTGGCTCTGTTTGACCTTTGACGATGAGGCAAATATAATGAAAGCAGTGCTGTTTTTTTTTTTCTTACATTAGCATTTCATGTTTGGCTTTCATCTCACTGGTGTTCACATGTACATTGCAATAACATATTTGCTTAAAATGAAGTGGGCCATGTCATGACCTTCATTATATTTACATTGAATGCACCACTGAATAAACATCTGTTCAAAGGTTCTTTTATGCTTGCAGCCTATGGTAACAAGTACTTCCTTGTCTATTTTTGTTTTCAATATATATTTTTTTTTTTAACCTTTTCTTGCTCATTGAGAAAGGGGATTGATTTCACAGGTTGTTGTACAGCTTTAGAGCAGCAAAGCCAATATTAATATGTGATATTGATATGGGCCCAAATTTTCAGATTGATTCTTCCGTAATTAAAAGTAATTTAATAATTTCTAAGTCTGGAATCTGTTTTCAGTCAACCACTGCGTCTGAGTTTTGTGCGAGTGTAAGCCATGGAGCTGGTCCTGGTTGCTGTTTTACATAGTAAACCTAGTTATGCATGACTTGTCAGATCTTGTTGCACTTCCTTATTTGTCTGTAATTTTTATGTGGCAGCTATGCCCATCCGGTCCTGCTGAAGGAGTGTCTGTATGCTTATATGATATTCTTGACATTCATGCTGAGGTGCGAACATGGTGGCATTGTGTAACCATGTTGGCACTCCCCTCTAGCCTGGTTTGAAGAGAAGATGGAAACAGTTTCACAATGGGCATTATGAATTTGGGCTTTTCTTTTTCTTGTATGCTCATTATGAAAATTAAGTGACTGTTTTACTGGAAGTCATAGTACCAGTGTCATTATACTGCATATATTATGCTCCCAAGTGTTTGAGGATATCTTTTAATATAACCTCGTCAGAAACAGCCTTTGTGCAGACTGTAGTCCAGGTGGCCATCATTCGCACCTTCCCTGGTGTTGGTCCAGGATCAGATGTTCATGGTAAACTGTCCTCTCACCCTACATTTTACAGATCCCATGCCAGTAAAATAATAATGATAATTCAGTAACACAAAAGCTGCTGTATAGTACAGCTTGTACTGGAACTGATAGCTTTATTTAAAAAATGCGAATGGGATTTCTACTTGGATAATGTTTTGACTGTTGGAGTTGAACAGAAGGACATTGTTTGCAGCATGAATAAGTTAAGCCTTTTGAAAGGGATTCTGTCAGTCCTTCAGAACAGTGGAGGTGTTTGAGTAATTACCATTTAAATTAATGCTTTCATGTTTGGTATTTATTCTGAGGATGGCATCTTGTGAAAGTGCACTCCATACATTTTTTTGTCTTGTTTTCAACCTGTCAATGATCGAGTAACTATGTTGACTAACTAAGCAGATCTTTTCTCTTAGAGTTAAAGAGTTATGTGTAGTTATAGCTTTTTTTTAAACTTACATAAGACACAGAAATCCTGGAAGGTTAACAAAAGCTGCTGTCAGATCAAGGTTTTGTGATAAACAAAAACATGAAGCTCTCTTTACAGCTCACTTTGTCTTTCATATCAGTCTGGAACTGTGTGCTTTCAACACATGAAGGCATATTGCAAAAGGGCATGATGTATAATTCATTGCACTGACACGAGCGCTATGCATGAAAACTGTTTTCTCCATTTCTGTACTCTGTAAGATAGGGCTGAGTTCATATTGGCTGTCCAGATACTGTACATTATGTACTTTTTGGTACAAGCAAATTTTTTCCACACCATCCTTACTATGTTATCCAAAACAGAGTCTGCTTAGCAATGTGTATGTTACACATTTTCCATAATGGCTTACCCTCCCATCTTATGGTTGTATAGGCACTGGGACTATGTCCTGAGGTGGATTAGAATTGTCCCAGAGGCCGGTCCACTTCAACCCACTCCTCTGTGTTGATGCTTTTAGGTGATCATAAAGGTGTGCACAACATGTGAAGCTCACGGATTGAAAGTATGATCTGATGGGGTCTTAAGAGACCAGGCTTCTGTGTAGGGCTGCAGCTAACAAATATGTTGCTAATGGATACGTCTATTGACTATTGTTTTGATTAATAATCGGATAGCAAAAGGTGCTTAATAGGAGGTTTTGAACCAGGTGAAGCTAAAACTATCTCTTTTAAAAGAGACATATCATAGTTTTAAATCCTTCATTTTCACACTAAAACCATTCAGTTGTGGTTTATATAAAGAGGAAATGCAATGCTATGGTCTGAATTCCTTGTTGTTGGACCTCCACAGGCTCCTCTTTTACCTCTGTTCTGAGGTGCCTCTGAGAGCAACCCGTGTTGGTGCCTCCTCTGTAAATGCTGTTTAGGCACTTCGCACCCCACCCCCTCGAGGTCAAAGAGTGCTGCACTTTAACCCATTCAGTCATTTTTGTAGTTTAATAGCAATTATCTAGCGGTGCAGAAACAAGACAAAAACGGCAAAAACAATGCAAAACTGTTAATGTAATAATAATATTTAAAACATGCAGTACTACGGTTCTGTCCTCAAGGAGCTAAAACCAGCACACAGCACTAACATAAGCAAAACAATGGCCAGGACATCATATCAACACACAATAAATTCATGTCTAAAATGAAGGTTGTTGTTATTTTAGCGTTATTTGCAGCTTACAGCTTTGCTGCATCCATTGTTTCCATAGACAGAAGGAACTGAACCCTTAATCAGATGAAGTCTTTCAGCAAATCTTTCTTGATACTGGCGGAGGTTGCTGAATAACTCGTCCTTGAAGTAGGGAAATAGGAATTTCCCCACTGATGTGGGAACATTTCCATGAAAAAGAAAATTTAACCAGGCACTTTAAAGAGGTTCTGATGCAGGGGGACGGTGTTATGAACTGTGTGGGTTAATACACCCAACAACCGAACTGAACTTACTGTTTCAATGTAGGCAACCTTGAGCTTGGACTACAAAATCACAGCGAGAAATATGGCATATACGCAAAATTGATCAGCCTGTAGTCCATGACCTTATTTAGCTGTTCTGCAGCAAATACTGTGACGAAACAGTTTGAAAAACATAACCGATGATAGAGAAAACTGAACGGACTGAAAAACATGACCCAAACAGAATATAAAGATATCTCCGCGACAACTGGAAAGACTAAATTAAACTTTTCTGCACTCCTACAGACTCCCAAGTACACAACACATGTATTTAAAGGCTAAAAAATGTGGATTTTGCATGATATGTCCCCTTTAAGGAGTTCTGGATAGAGCGTATTTACAGACAACGAATCTTTCCATCTTAAATGGAAATGTATATATTGCTCTGAGTGTGTTCTTTTTTCTTTAAGATTTTTTTGCGGCACTAGTGGCCTTTATTTTTCCCAGAGCTTTTGACAGTAGATAGAGGAAATCTGGGGCAGCGAGAGGGGGGAAGACATCCTGCAAATGTCGCTAGGGGCGGGCCTTGACCGCCACATCACAGACCAAAACCTCTTGTACATGGGTCGCGTGCTTAATACCCTACACCACCAGCGCCGCACCATGAGTGTGTTGTTCTCTAAGCAAATGGCATGTTTTAGAGTCTGAATACTCCAGTTTACGCTTATTCAATTACTAAATTAGTTGACGATTTTTTTTTTTTCAATAATCGATTAAACAAGGAAAATCCAATGAACTGTTTCAGCCCTACCTCTGATTTGTTTTGTGAAAAAGTATTGAAACAGCCAATTATTTTTAAGGAAAGTCCTGGATGTCGCTCAAGGGTTTTTTAAAGGTTTATATGTGAGCACCATGTGTTATAGAAATATAATAATTTGTGATGTTTCATGACAAAATCCTCAACTCAAAGTGCTTTCAAAATAAGTTAAACAGTTCTCAAGTATTTACTTTTTTTTATTTTTACAGCAAACTTTTCAAAATCATTACTTTGTTTTCAAGCTTTACTTTATTATCCCCACAACAAAGAGTGTTAGAACTCACATGGCCTGTTCAATGACTAAACCTTTAATTCAATTCTAAATATGTCCTCTCTTCCTTTTTCTGTTCCCTTTTCCCCTTGTCCTCCCCCACTTTCCATCTCCTCTAGCTTGGTGGTGATGAGGGAAGAGTTCACAGCAGGACGATCTACGTCGGCCAGAAGTCATGTCCCCCCAATGAGGCTTTTATCCCTCCCAAGTTTTGTGATAACAGGATTGTGTCCTCTAAGGTAAGAAGCTCACTTTGGCCACATTCGGGACTGGCATTAGTATGCACCTTGGTTGATCCGATCCTTTGGCGTATTCAAACTTGAACTCTTTTCACAAAGATCCTTTAGCATGCAAAGAATACTGTTAGCTCAAACTCACATTTGGAGGTTGTAGGTTTAGGTTACCCTGTGCTGTTTTACCAGTAGAAATGGATGATTGTCCTAGGCCATGCTGCAGGGGTGCCTACTTAACTGACAACCCCTTTAAGAATTTAAAATATAAGTCAGTGCAAATTAAAGTACCTTGCTGCCTGATTTGGGGGAAAAAAAAATATATAAATGTTTTAAAAACAGGAAAAGCAGAAATCAGTTTGAAACGGTTCAGTCGTTGTGAAAGTCCTTGTTTTATTGTGCTGAGCACTTTGGTTTACATGCATGCTTCAAATTTGCTAAATAAATAAATTGATTTGAATTATCAGATCAAAACTCTTGCAATACACACACTGTTTCATCTGATGAATGAATTTCACCTTTTGCAATTTATTTATTGAATATATATATATATATATATATATATATATATATATATATATATAATATACCATAAATTCCGGATTGTAAGCCGCTACTTTTTTCACACACTTTGAACACTGCGGCCTATACAACGGTGCGGCTAATACATGTTTTTTTTCATGCCGCCAAAAAAATTTTGCCTGGTTACAGTAGACCAATCAAATTGATGATTAGTTCAAAGAGGTCCAATGAACTTGTGCGATAAATCAAGAGCACTTTCACAATTCAATTACCCATGTTGTAAATCAGATATTTATATTCACCCTCATCAACATGGGAAATCACGAACGGGGTTCGAAAGGCTGGACTGCTGTGTGATTAAGGGGACCGGGTGCATTCAAGTGAGGGCGTCAATGAAGAGGCTGAAGTGAGTGACGAGATCCTGAGGCTGTTCAATTCGGACACTGAAGAACAGGACTTTGATGGTTTCAGTGTGCAGAAAGAAGATGAAGAAGGCGATCAATAACTTGTGACCTGGTAGGCTGCAGTTAGGAGATATTGGAACGTTGTTTGCGCACTGTTCAGTAAAAAAAAAGCATTAGCAACGAATTTTGTGTGTTACTGATGACGTACGTATATTTAAAGGTAGCCGTGTTAGCCACTGTTCGAAAAAAAGCATTTGCAATATGTGTTTGTTTATATTACCGTACGGATTAAGTTAAAAGGTCAAAATTCTTCACGTGTAATATCTTTCTGTGTAAATCATATTACAACGTGGGACACCCGCAGCTCAACATCCGGTGTGGCCTGCACAAGTACATAATTGGTTTTCTTTCAAAAAGAGCATGCGGCTTTAATCAGGTGTGCTCTGTTGTCCGGAATATACGGTGAATTTAACATTTAAAGCTAATAATACAAAGAAACCTGTTTTAAACTATTACTAAAATAAAACTTTAATACTATTAAGAAGTTAACCTGTAAAACTACAAAGAAACCCGTTTAAAACTAACAGTGAAGTAAGACTTTAATGAAAGAAAAACACAGTACATACAGTAAAATGTGCTGAGCAGTGTAAGCAGGGTGTAAGTAAGTTCTAGTGTGTAAGTAATAAGTTCTAGTTTTTACCTTCCAAATCTGGAGTCTTTTAAATGAGAATCTTGGTTTACAGCTCTCCTTGTTATATCTCCTGCTGTTGGTTTGCTTTGAAATCATTTGATTAACCACCTCAGCGACAATGTTATTCACACATTTAAAAGTTATTTTAAGTTATCAAAGCTTAAGAGACTTTACAATTTCAGAATTTTATAATGATGCCTCATCATTGGCTTTGGATTTTAAACTTTCAATGCTTGTTGTTGACCTTACATGCTCTAAAACTGATTGCATATCATGCAAATACAATTTAGTAGTACCTACAGACAAACAAACAAACATGATCTTATCAGATGAAAGCAGTTAAGATTATTTACAGTTTTAGAAACTTTCTTATATGAGGTTCAAATATAAGTTAGGAATCCAGAAAACACAGATATTTGAAGTCATATACTTGGATTTCATTGTCATCAATTAGCACAATAAAATGACTGCCTTTGTTTCTGATTGAGAAACACATTGAGACAGTTTTGAAAAGTTGATTTCTTACTGAACCGGTACTTCCTTCATAAACCGTTATGAATTATAATGGCAGGTTGAAGTCACATACTGAACAAGTTGCTGAAAACATGTGTCACCACTGTGTATGCAAGACCTCAAATGCCAATGCTGGCGTCTTTCTCTGGACATTTAGGAATATAAAAACTAAATAGTGCACTTGTGCTTGACTGTGGATTGTGCTTTACCTGCCTCTGGGCATTTTCCTTTCCTGTTTAACTCACTGAATGCAAAATGAACTCTTGAGCCCCCCCGAGGATTCCCACATCTTTGGTTCTCCTCCCTCTTCCACCCCACATACTTGTCTTTGCTCCCGACCAAGGGCGATCATTTGTCTGTCAAAGGAGTACTGACTGACAGTCAAATACATAGTTGCCAATAATGAACTGGGTGAATAAAGGGTGGAGAATTTTGTTGTTTTCCTGCATCCTACGGATCTATCCTGTATCAACAGCAAGCTCAGACAGGTATTTCTTGCTGGTTTAGTCAGATCATAAGTGAAAGAAATAAGAAGGCGGAGCAGAGATGTGTGAGAAAGATGGCCATGGAATTTATGGTGGTGCAGACGGTCTCAGTAAACGGGGGCCAATCAATTGGCTCCTGCCGGCATGTCAAGATAAACGGTCTTTAATTACCCTGGCTGTAGTGTTTATGATCCCTGCTGCCTCTGCATGCCATCATCTTTTTACTTTTGCATTCTGCAATGACCAATACATTCCTTTCTTCTCTTGCTTTTGCTGCTGCTGCACCACCACATTCAGCCCGCACTCACGGCTGCCACCCCCCTTTTTTCTCATTACTTTTACTCTCTTTTCTCTCTAGCAAAATGAGATGGGCCGTTCTGCTGCCACTGCATTTCAACACTCTCCCCCTGCCGACGTTTCCCTATATAATCAGTGCCTCGGTGCCGTTTCTGTGCAAGTGCATTGTAAATATATGTGCAGGCATGTGTTAGCATTGTGTTACATTGTTTTGCTGAAAAGTTACTTCTTGTTCAGACCTGTGCACTGAAATTTAAGTAGATAAAAGTGTTTATGTCCAGCAGTATCAATGGTCATGGCCAGCAAAAACAAATTCATACTGTTTTTTTTAATCTACATGAAAGAGTTCCCAAGTAAAGGATATAAGTCAGCAATCTAAATCAGTAGTGCATCTACGGTCAGACATGGTCGGTTTGGCCAGCAAGTACAAAAATAGTGCCAGAGAGGAAAATCTATGGGGTAAGAACGCTGTCAAAAACAACGTGTATGTAAAGACGGAAATGTGTGCATATTAGTCAATAGTTGTGCATAAGTAAAATCCAAAAGAGGTATTGTATATTTTCTCTATAACAATACAAAATAAAATGTTACAGCTTCAAGAAATTACAAACACAAAGTTCAAGTTTACACTTGTGGTTTATTCTTTATGAATACAATATGCTATAACAGTTTGTGAATACGATTTCTTTTCTATGAGAATACGAATTTACATCAGCGACTTGGCATCACGTGATCTCAGGCTGGTTAGGGGAGCACAGAGTTAGTCGATTTGCGTTGCGCATACGCTGTCACACTCCTCACCGCCAATAAACGTAGTGCCAGAATGGGAGATAATTCAGTCTAAAAGGACTATTAGGAACAGAGGGGAGATAGGGGGGAAATCAAGAGTATTATAAATAAAGCATTGTTCTTATTTTTATGAAATACAAAACTAAAACAGAATATAGTGGATGGAGTTATACAATGATGTACAGTAGGTGGCGGTATGCACCTCTGAATTTGTTGCGAACCGCCAGAAGAAGAAGAAGCAGCAGCACTAGCGCCAAGATGACGGACCAAGAAACTACGGTACAAAGCCAGGTAATCTTAAAAAGTTTATATATGTCTTAATGTCGTTAATATACAGGTCCTTCTCAAAATATTAGCATATTGTGATAAAGTTAATTATTTTCTATATGTCATGATAAAAATTTAACATTAATATATTTTAGATTCATTGCACACTAACTGAAATATTTCAGGTCTTTTATTGTCTTAATACGGATGATTTTGGCATACAGCTCATGAAAACCCAAAATTCCTATCTCACAAAATTAGCATATTTCATCCGACCAATAAAATAAAAGTGTTTTTAATACAAAAAACGTCAACCTTCAAATAATCATGTACAGTTATGCACTCAATACTTGGTCGGGAATCCTTCTGCAGAAATGACTGCTTCAATGCGGCGTGGCATGGAGGCAATCAGCCTGTGGCACTACTGAGGTCTTATGGAGGCCCAGGATGCTTCGATAGCGGCCTTTAGCTCATCCAGAGTGTTGGGTCTTGAGTCTCTCAACGTTCTCTTCACAATATCCCACAGATTCTCTATGGGGTTCAGGTCAGGAGAGTTGGCAGGCCAATTGAGCACAGTGATACCATGGTCAGTAAACCATTTACCAGTGGTTTTGGCACTGTGATCAGGTGCCAGGTCGTGCTGAAAAATGAAATCTTCATCTCCATAAAGCTTTTCAGCAGATGGAAGCATGAAGTGCTCCAAAATCTCCTGATAGCTAGCTGCATTGACCCTGCCCTTGATAAAACACAGTGGACCAACACCAGCAGCTGACACGGCCCCCCAGACCATCACTGACTGTGGGTACTTGACACTGGACTTCTGGCATTTTGGCATTTCCTTCTCCCCAGTCTTCCTCCAGACTCTGGCACCTTGATTTCCGAATGACATGCAGAATTTTCTTTCATCCGAAAAAAGTACTTTGGACCACTGAGCAACAGTCCAGTGCTGCTTCTCTGTAGCCCAGGTCAGGCGCTTCTGCCGCTGTTTCTGGTTCAAAAGTGGCTTGACCTGGGGAATGCGGCACCTGTAGCCCATTTCCTGCACACGCTTGTGCACGGTGGCTCTGGATGTTTCTACTCCAGACTCAGTCCACTGCTTCCGCAGGTCCCCCAAGGTCTGGAATCGGCCCTTCTCCACAATCTTCCTCAGGGTCCGGTCACCTCTTCTCGTTGTGCAGCGTTTTCTGCCACACTTTTTCCTTCCCACAGACTTCCCACTGAGGTGCCTTGATACAGCACTCTGGGAACAGCCTATTTGTTCAGAAATTTCTTTCTGTGTCTTACCCTCTTGCTTGAGGGTGTCAATAGTGGCCTTCTGGACAGCAGTCAGGTCGGCAGTCTTACCCATGATTGGGGTTTTGAGTGATGAACCAGGCTGGGAGTTTTAAAGGCCTCAGGAATCTTTTGCAGGTGTTTAGAGTTAACTCGTTGATTCAGATGATTAGGTTCATAGCTCGTTTAGAGACCCTTTTAATGATATGCTAATTTTGTGAGATAGGAATTTTGGGTTTTCATGAGCTGTATGCCAAAATCATCCGTATTAAGACAATAAAAGACCTGAAATATTTCAGTTAGTGTGCAATGAATCTAAAATATATGAATGTTAAATTTTCATCATTACATTATGGAAAATAATGAACTTCATCACAATATGCTAATATTTTGAGAAGGACCTGTATGGTCTTGGTCCGTCATCTTGGTGCTAGTGCTGCTTCTTCTTCTGCTGGCGGTACGCAGCAAATTCTGAGGTGCATACCGCCACCTACTGTACATCATTGTATAACTCCACCCACTAAATTCTATGTTTTAGTTTTGCATTTCATAAAAATAAGAACAATGCTTTATTTATAGTACTCTTGATTTCCCCCCTATCTCCCCTCTGTTCCTAATATTCCTTTTAAACTGAATTACCTCCCATTCTGGCACTACGTTTACTGGCGGTGAGGAGTGTGACAGCGCATGCGCAACGCGAATCGACTAACTCTTTGCTCCATTAACCAGCCTGAGATCACGTGACGCCAAGTCGCTGATGTAAATTCGTATTCTCATAGAAAAGAAATCGTATTCACAAACTCTTATAGCATATTGTATTCATAAAGAATAAACCACAAGTGTAAACTTGAACTTTGTCTTTGTAATTTCTTGAAGCTGTAACATTTTATTTTGTATTCTTATAGATAAAATATACAATACCTCTTTTGTATTTTACTTATGCACAACTATTGACTAATATGCACATATTTCCCTCTTTACATACACATTGTTTTTGACAGCGTTCTTACCCCATAAAAATCAGGACTAAAATAATGTCCTTTAGTAAGTCTAAAATTGAAATAATTGGACACCTGAATAAAAGCTATGTTTGGCATCAGCAAAATATAGTAATCCCAACAAAGAACCTCATATGAATTGTGAAGCATAGCATTGTCATAGCCCTACAACATCCAGAGACTTGAGGTACTCAGGGCGGATCTCATCCACCCCCGAAGCCTTGCCACCGCGGAGCTTTTTAACCACCTCGGTGACTTCAGCCTGGGTGATGAAAGAGTCCAACCCCGAGTCCCCAGCCTCAGTTTCCACCACGGAATGCGTGATGGCAGGATTGAGGAGATCCTCGATGTCTCTGGATGTTGTAGGGCTGTCATGGTTGACACGTCTCTTCAACATTGCGTGGCGGTCGGGGACAGTGCCTCTGGACTGGCAGACTGGGGTGGTGGTCCCCCTTCATAAGAAGGGGGACCGGAGGGTGTGTTCCAACTACAGGGGGATCACACTCCTCAGCCTCCCTGGTAAGGCCTACGCCAGGGTATTGGAGAGGAGAGTCCGACCGATAGTCGAACCTCGGCTTCAGGAGGAGCAGTGTGGTTTTCGTCCCGGCCGTGGAACCCTGGACCAGCTCTATACCCTCTACAGGGTGCTCGAGGGTTCATGGGAGTTTGCCCAACCGGTTCACATGTGTTTTGTGGACCTGGAGAAGGCATTCGACTGTGTCCCTCGTGATGCCCTGTGGGGGGTGCTCCAGGAGTATGGAATCGGGGGCCCTTTACTAGGGGCCATCCGGTCCCTGTACTTGCCGGCACTAAGTCGGACCTGTTCCCAGTGCATGTTGGACTCCGGCAGGGCTGCCCTTTGTCACCGGTCCTGTTCATAACTTTTATGGACAGGATTTCTAGACGCAGCCAAGGGCCGGAGGGGGTCTGGTTTGGGGACCAGTGGATTTCGTCTTTTCTTTTTGCAGATGACGTGGTCCTGCCGGCCCCCTCTAGCCAAGACCTACAGCATGCGCTGTGGCGGTTCGCAGCCGAGTGTGAAGCGGCTGGGATGAGGATCAGCTCCTCCAAGTCCGAGGCCATGGTACTCGACTGGAAAAGGGTGGCTTGTTCTCTTCAGGTTGGAGGGGAGTTCCTGCCTCAAGTTTAAGTATCTCTGGGATCGGTGCGGCTGCCACAGTAATGGGGGTGCTGTGCCGGTCCGTTGTGGTGAAGAGAGAGCTGAGCCGAAAAGCAAAGCTCTCAATTTACTGGTCGGTCTACGTTCCTACCCTCACCTATGGCCATGAACGTTGGGTCATGACCGAAAGAACGAGATCCCGGATACAAGCGGCTGAAATGTGTTTCCTCCGTAGGGTGGCCGGGCACTCCCTTAGAGATAGGGTGAGGAGCTCGGCCATCCGGGAGGGGCTCGGAGTAGAGCCGCTGCTCCTCCACATCAAGAGGAGCCAGTTGAGGTGGCTCGGGCATCTATACCGGATGCCTCCTGGACGCCTTCCTCGGGAGGTGTTCCAGGCACGTCCCACCGGGAGGAGGCCCAGGGGACGGCCCAGGACACGCTGGAGGGACTATGTCTCTCGGCTGGCCTGGGAACGCCTTGGGCTCCCCCTGGAGGAACTGGAGGAGGTGTCTGGAGAGAGGGACGTCTGGGCGTCTTTGTTGAGTCTGCTGCCCCCGCGACCCGGTCCCGGATAAGCGGAAGACGACGAGACGAGCATTGTCATAGTTTGGGGATGTATTGCTCCAGAAGGCCCTGACCAGTTCACTGTCATAAAAAGCACCATGAATTTTTGCATGTATCAGATGGTGCTTAAGAAAATTGTAAGATCATTGGTAAAAAAAAAAAAAAAATTAATAAATAAATAAAGCTGAAGCAAAACTGAACCCTGCAGCATGTTAAGGACCCATACCAGCAAATTCACCAAGGACTGGCTGAGAATTAGGAATGATCTCATTAAGATGCTGTGGGGTAACATGAAAGAGGTTGTACACGCAAGAAACCGCTCAAACATCAACACAGCCGAAAGTGAAGGGGTGGGGAAAACTTTCCTCAATCCAATGTCAGAAAATGGTAGATGGACTTAAGAAGCGCTTTTGTTTAATGAGTAATACAAGGTATATTGTTTACCTGCAATTAAATATTATTTTCTTTATCTTCCAGAGTTAGATAAAAAATATACATCAATATATAAACAATTCTTAATAAAAAACAGAGTATTTAGTGGGTAGTCTTATTTATGTCATGACTGTACATGGGTTATATAAATATGTTTTCAACAAACTAATTTTTTTCACCAAATTTAATTTGTTCAAAACACCTGCTGAAACTTTGGGTACATAACATAAAACATGCAATAATTGCTGGTTAATCTGACTTTGGTGAATATTTTTCTCTTTTGCAGTATACAGTCTGGAACTTTCTACCAAAGAACCTATTTGAACAGTTTCGAAGAATTGCCAATTTTTACTTCCTTATCATCTTCCTGGTGCAGGTAAGGAACAACCCTTAGAGTGTGTTAGTGCATGCATTTTTCTGAATATTTTCAATAAATGTAAACTAGCAGTTAATTAGTCTGCAGTTTAGATGGTTCATTGTATACAATGCAAACTTTTTTGATGTTGGCTATGGGAAAGAATATTTATTTGCATGTGGGTAGTGAGTGCTTTGAAACAGGCCTGCAGCATTTCCTCGAATGATTCTAGTACTTTGATAACTCGAGGCAAATTATCTGCCTCGAAGCTTCAGTAAATTCGGTTTACCTATTCGGTGCACTGTGTTCTGGCCGGCTGGTTGTTAAACGAAAATTCAGCAGAATGTTCCGTTTTTATCCGTTACTTGACTAATGTTTAGAATAATTGATGGAATACTGGATTACTAACATAATCCTTAGCTGCAGTCCTACTTTGATACATTATCAGGATGTGAAAACCGTACATGCTCACAATGGGCAGTTTTATAGTGTGGGTGAAATTCTGCTGACCTCCTGCAAAGAAAGAAAAATGTGTATTAAAGAAATAAACACCCTGATTTAATATTAATGCAACATGGGAATCGAATAAAAAATGAAAATAAACTAAGAGGCTGTGATTACCTTAGGCTTCTACAATTATACAAGTATTAATCTATATCCACTTAGTTACAATTGGTATTATTTTCACCTCTACAATTAATACTGGTGCACGTATTTCACCTGATTTGCTAGAAAAACTACGCCAATTAACTGAAACTTTTTTTGGCCACTGGGACCTTCAATGGAGAATAAATACCTCAGAAAAAATAATAGTAACTACAGGATGCATTGATACATTATTTACAACTAAACAATGTCTCCCAAGATCTCTCATATCATATGTGTGTAAAACTAAATCCTTCTGCTACATACTTTTCCAGCTCATCTATATTTCACCATGAGTGCCAGGTATCTGTCACAGGGGTCTACATAAGACTCCGTTCAAGAGCTGTCCATATATCACATTTTAGAGCTATCCAACCTGCTTGACACCCCTTCCCTTTATTTTCTTCTTGTTGTAGTGTGTTGCGTTTCAGGTAAATATCTTTAAGGTCGGATGTCGTATGCAAAGAAGGCTCTATAGTGCAAAAGCCCTTGTTTTCAACGACTCTTCATGATCACAGATCTTCCGTTTAAAACTGCAATAAACCTACTCTAAGTTAGGTTGAAGCTTTGACACTGCTAGTTCATGGTCCAGTCTACACTCTGCCTACTGGTGGCACTGTGGAATATGGTCCCCCATGGATGTTGTGTTTCAAAATGTTTCCTCTTAGTTTTACACAGCCTGCCTCTATGGTGTGGCTCTTTTCCAAGCCATTTCTCTTTAGTGCTTAGCATGCTGCATATGTGCATGAGCTTATATGTTCACCATAAACTGGGTACCACACTTCTGGGTTCTTCTTTCAGCGTTTCTCAAAATTGGATAATAAATTGGCATTAAGATGATCGAGTTTTGATATTTTGTCATTGAGTGAGAATTATCGATGTCCTCTTCTTGATGTTTAGAAACATAGATTTTATACCGCACTCCTTTCAATTATGTGACCAGGCAGGAAGGGCATATATCATCATTTATGCAACTCTGTTTTTAGTTGAGTTTGGGATTATATCTCACATTAGCTATTTTTATTTTAATTCCCAAAAGCATGAAATATGGAAAAAATTAATAAACAAGGTGACAAAAGGCAGCTGAAAATACAGCTGAAAGTTTTAGAAAAGTGATTTACATTAAGTTTAGAATAGAAGAAATTGAGCTTAACCGTTTTTAGTGGACATCTTTAAAAAATGTAAAATATATTTGTTGCACTGTCCATGTTAAAATGAATACTTGCAAAACAATATATTTTCTTCCATTTATATTTCTCATTCACTTAAGAGGTTTTAATGTGAGGCTGGTCCACAGCCAAACTCAGAAGGTTAAGACTGGATAAGGAAGAGGCCTTCAGGAATGGGGACAAAGACATATACAGGTCCTTCTCAAAATATTAGCATATTGTGTTCATTATTTTCCATAATGTCATGATGAAAATTTAACATTCATATATTTTAGATTCATTGCACACTAACTGAAATATTTCAGGTCTTTTATTGTCTTAATACGGATTATTTTGGCATACAGCTCATGAAAACCCAAAATTCCTATCTCACAAAATTAGCATATCATTAAAAGGGTCTCTAAACAAGCTATGAATCTAATCATCTGAATCAACAAGTTAACTCTAAACACCTGCAAAAGATTCCTGAGGCCTTTAAAACTCCCAGCCTGGTTCATCACTCAAAACCCCAATCATGGGTAAGACTGCCGACCTGACTGCTGTCCAGAAGGCCACTATTGACACCCTCAAGCAAGAGGGTAAGACACAGAAAGAAATTTCTGAACGAATAGGCTGTTCCCAGAGTGCTGTATCAAGCAAGGCACCTCAGTGGGAAGTCTGTGGGAAGGAAAAAGAGTGGCAGAAAACGCTGCACAACGAGAAGATGTGACCGGACCCTGAGGAAGATTGTGGAGAAGGGCCGATTCCAGACTTTGGGGGACCTGCGGAAGCAGTGGACTGAGTCTGGAGTAGAAACATCCAGAGCCACCGTGCACAAGCGTGTGCAGGAAATGGGCTACAGGTGCCGCATTCCCCAGGTCAAGCCACTTTTGAACCAGAAACAGCGGCAGAAGCGCCTGACCTGGGCTACAGAGAAGCAGCACTGGACTGTTGCTCAGTGGTCCAAAGTACTTTTTTCGGATGAAAGCAAATTCTGCATGTCCTTCGGAAATCAAGGTGCCAGAGTCTGGAGGAAGACTGGGGAGAAGGAAATGCCAAAATGCCAGAAGTCCAGTGTCAAGTACCCACAGTCAGTGATGGTCTGGGGTGCCGTGTCAGCTGCTGGTGTTGGTCCACTGTGTTTTATCAAGGGCAGGGTCAATGCAGCTAGCTATCAGGAGATTTTGGAGCACTTCATGCTTCCATCTGCTGAAAAGCTTTATGGAGATGAAGATTTCATTTTTCAGCACGACCTGGCACCTGCTCACAGTGCCAAAACCACTGGTAAATGGTTTACTGACCATGGTATCACTGTGCTCAATTGGCCTGCCAACTCTCCTGACCTGAACCCCATAGAGAATCTGTGGGATATTGTGAAGAGAACGTTGAGAGACTCAAGACCCAACACTCTGGATGAGCTAAAGGCCGCTATCGAAGCATCCTGGGCCTCCATAAGACCTCAGCAGTGCCACAGGCTGATTGCCTCCATGCCACGCCGCATTGAAGCAGTCATTTCTGCCAAAGGATTTCCGACCAAGTATTGAGTGCATAACTGTACATGATTATTTGAAGGTTGACGTTTTTTGTATTAAAAACACTTTTCTTTTATTGGTCGGATGAAATATGCTAATTTTGTGAGATAGGAATTTTGGGTTTTCATGAGCTGTATGCCAAAATCATCCGTATTAAGACAATAAAAGACCTGAAATATTTCAGTTAGTGTGCAATGAATCTAAAATATATGAATGTTAAATTTTCATCATTACATTATGGAAAATAATGAACTTTATCACAATATGCTAATATTTTGAGAAGGACCTGTACAGAGAGGCGAAGTACAAGTTTGGCAAGGCAGTGAAAGAGGCCAAACGACTGTACTCTGGGAAGCTCCAAAACCAGTTCTCAGCCAACGACTCTGCGTCTGTCTGGAAAGGGCTCAAGCAAATCACCAACTACAAGCCGAAAGCACCCCACTCCATCAACGACCGACGCCTCGCCAACGACCTGAACGAGTTCTACTGCCGCTTTGAAAGACAAAGGGACAGTCCTGCAACCATCCCCCACGACGCCCCCCAACAGCTGCAGCCACAATCCACCACCCCCACCTCCCCAACCTCAAGAGGGGCCTTGGCACCTCCAACCCCCACCCTGAAGTTCCCCCCCACCAGCCCCCTACCCACGCCGAGGACGGCTCTTTCCATCCAGAAGAGGGACGTCAACAAACTCTTCAGGAGACAGAACCCCCGGAAAGCTGCTGGTCCGGATTCTGTCTCACCAGCCAGCCTGAAGCACTGCGCTGATCAGCTGTCTCCAGTCTTCACAGACATTTTTAACACCTCACTGGAGACATGTCATGTGCCAGCCTGCTTCAAGTCCTCCACCATCGTCTCTGTTCCCGAGAAGCCAAGAACCACAGGGCTTAATGACTTCAGACCCGTCGCCCTGACCTCTGTGGTGATGAAGTCCTTTGAGCGCCTTGTGCTCTCACACCTAAAAGACATCACCGACCCCCTCCTGGACCCCCTGCAGTTTGCCTACAGAGCCAACAGGTCTGTAGATGATGCAGTCAACCTAGCCCTTCACTTCATCCTCCGGCACCTGGACTCCACAGGAACCTATGCCAGGATCCTGTTTGTGGATTTCAGCTCTGCCTTCAACACCATCGTCCCAGTTCTGCTACAGGAGAAGCTCTCCCAGCTGAGTGTGCCCGACTCCACCTGCAGGTGGATCACTGTCTGACAGGAAGCAGCGCGTGAGGCTGGGGAAGCACGTCTCTGACTCCCTGACCATCAGCACCGGTTCCCCCCAAGGCTGTGTTCTCTCTCCTCTGCTCTTCTCCCTGTACACCAACAGCTGCACCTCCAGTCAACAGTCTGTCAAGCTTCTGAAGTTTGCGGACGACACCACCCTGATCGGACTCATCTCTGATGGTGACGAGTCCGCGTACAGATGGGAGGTGGACCATCTGTTGGACTGGTGCAGCCAGAACAATCTTGAGCTCAACGCTCTAAAGACAGTGGAGATGGTTGTGGACTTCAGGCAGAACCCAGCCCCACCTGCCCCCATCACCCTCTGTGACTCCACAATTGACACTGTGGAATCTTTCCGCTTCCTGGGAACCATCATCTCCCAGGATCTCAAGTGGGAGCCAAACATCAGCTCCCTCATCAAGAAAGCCCAGCAGAGGATGTTCTTCCTGCGGCAGCTGAAGAAATTCAACCTGCCAAAGACTATGATGGTGCACTTCTACACAGCCATCATTGAGTCCATCCTCACCTCCTCCATCACCATCTGGTACGCCGCTGCTACAGCCAAGGATAAGGGCAGGCTGCAGCGTGTCGTTCGGTCTGCTGAGAAGTTGATTGGCTGCATTCTACTGTCGCTCCAGGAACTGTACACCTCCAGGACCCTGAAGCGGGCAGGGAAGATTCTGGCTGATCCCTCCCACCCCGGTCACAGACTCTTTGAGACTCTCCCCTCTGGCAGGAGGCTGCGGTCCATCCGGACCAAAACCTCACGCCACAAGAACAGTTTTTTCCCATCTGCCACCAGCCTGGTTAACAAAGCCCGGAAACCACCCTGACACTCTCCCTTTCACCCACACCCCCCCCCTTTTTTTGCTGACAGGACACCTGTAACCTGTAACTCTATGCGTTACATTAATGCTCAGCTTGGACTCCTGCTTTACTTGCACAATGATCACCTGCACTGTTGTATTGCTCTTGCATCTTATACTGCTCTATATTTACTCTCACTCACTTAAAACTGTGCACATATATTTATATTATATTGTAGATATGTTTATACTGTTTAATTTGTACTGTATTGCACCGACTACGCCAAAACAAATTCCAAAAACGTACTTGGCAATAAAGCTTTTCTGATTCTGATTCTGATTTGAAGTGGTAATTTTTAAAAATCCCAAAAATTGGGAATTAAAAAGTTGAAGCAAAGGTACCACCCAATATAAGCCTACTTCACTCACGCCAAATTTTATTGTGGGCTTTAAACCGCAACAAGGGCACTATTTTAGAAAAGGTTTTTAACATCTACTCTGCTCTGTTGCCATTTAACATAATTCATGTGCTGAAATAAATTTATGATAACGAGGAGCTCCTGAACAACGTTGAAGGAAAAAAAACAAGCTAAATTTGGGCTAAAAATGTTCTTCTCCTGTTTTCTGATGTACCGTTTGATGTTCATGGCCACCTACTTGGGCAACATGGGTATTTTATTTGATTTTTGTTTATTCTCAATTGTTATCTTTTAGATCGAGTTTTCTTAAACAAAAGAAAAAAATAACGCTATAAAAGTTGTGTATTGCTACTGCTACTTTCTTACTCTCCTTATAGCGTAGACCTGCACTATATGCTATTCTCAGATGTTTTGTCTTTCGTCCTCAGTTATAACTGGTAAAACTGAAAAGACGAAGTTCTTATTCAAACATGTAAATGTTTTTACTTATTCTTGGAAGGTAAAAAATTTAACTACTTGTATTACATCTTCCGAATAGTTTTTAGCTTAAACAAAACAAAAACGTTTCCTATTTGTATAGGATCTCCTGCCCAGATAATGACCACTGCCTCTATATCTTCATGTGTCATGTAATTATTTTTCATCTCCTTGAAAACTAACCAATCAAACTTATGAGTTGATAGGTTTGCTTTCCCTGTCTCAACTTCAGAGTAAATCTTTCCTCTCGTAGCTCTAATTCTCCCTAAGTAGCCCCAGGGGATTTGTCTGAGTTGTTCTAAACCCAGAAGGAGAGCTGCTTAAGGCCCAGAAGTGAACCCGTTAGCCCTGATGTAGCAGGCTATTGCTTATAGGTTTGTGTTGGTTTATCTGTGGAAATGCAAACAGAGGAAGCCAAGATCTTCAGAAAAGAAAAGATGCCTCCTGTTTTATTTGAACACAAAAGAAAGGTAGTTATTCTTCTCCTCTAAAAGTGAAGAAGATTTGAGTTTACATCTGCTTTTGTTCCTTCATCATCCGTAGTGTCTCTTTCCGGATCCCTTAAAGTAGGAACGAGCTGCTCTCCTTTTAGAAAGAGCCTGAACTGTGTCTGAAAACGGCTCTTTAAAGTAAAGAGATGCTAGGAGCTTGCCCAGAGAGATGGATCTTCTTTTTCAGGTTTCATACTGACTAAACAAGCTTAAACTGACAGCTCCCTTCAGCCTAGTTTTGTAGCCAACAGAGGCAGCTCATTGTTCTGTTTTCGACAGATCTCATTATCTTAAATTGAGCCAAATAATAGAAAATTTTCCCCTCCCTTTGATCACCTTCGAAACCTTGTCAGGGTTTATGTCTTTCAGTTTGTCAGTTTGTTTAAATTTTATCCTATGCAGATGTTTTTTCAGTTGAATTACAGCCAGAAATTGTAGTCAACTCATGATGCACGTCATGTTGATGTAAACCATTATACATGTTTGGATCAGTCACACATTTCTCATTGCTAGAGGATGCACAGAGATTTCTGGTGTGCAGTATAAATAGAACATCGTGTCTGTTTGTTCCCTTGAAATATGAGTCGGTGGGTATCCCCGGATTGTTAACGCATTTACTGATGCTGAATCATGATCACCATTTCTTTGCTAATGCCGTTCTTTGCAGGGTTCTCCTTTTGGTAGGCACTCAGTTCTATTAGACATACACGTTGGCGGTATTTTAGACAGCGAGGAACAGTATGCACATCGTGCAGTTGATTTGAACTTGAAGTTCTTTTGACCAAAATAAACCATCTTGCATCCCCCTATAAGAGACTATCTGCAAATACCAAACATTAATGTCATCCAGCCTCCGACTCTATTCTATGAACCTTTTGTCTCCCCTTTTTGTTCAGTCCCAGGGTTGCCGTTGTTCTTTTTCAGTCTCTATCACTCATAGCCCCCCGTGTCTCTGCAGCTCTGCACTGCTGACGTCAGCAGCCAGGGAGCCCTCTGTACTTCACAGCGACACAAATAGACACAAGCTGATGAAAAAGCACCACTCTTCTATAAATAGCCCCTGTATGTCTTTGCCTGAGTTCAGTTGAACAGGAATAGAGCACTGTGAGAGACAGAGACTGAAAATGAGAACGAGAGAGAGAGGGGGAGAGAAAGAGAGAGGGTGACTGGGTAGGAGGACATCAAGACCCACAGCACAGCGCTGGGGACCCCAGAGACCTGCAGTCTGTTGCTCACCCTGACACATTTCCTGCACCAGATGAAGTGCTGCTCTGCTCTGCTGCTCTGAAATCACACCCGCATATCAGCAGGAGCACACAGTTCACTCATACTGCAGAGTTTTAGTTTATTTATTTATATGTTTTTTGGCATTGCGTTTGGTGCATTGGAGAAAGGTGGAGGGGGGTATGTGAAAGTTTTGTGTTGTGTGCAAAAACTTAGATGTACATAATATCTATGAGAACACTGTACTGTTTGGCAAAGCATACAACTTGAAGCTATGGTGTAGATTTAAGTTTTATTAGTTATGTGTAAGAATATGGTAATTAAAAAAACATGATGCTTAACACATGTGGAAGTCACAAGGCCTCTTATAGGAATAAAGGTTTTGGCTCTGTCCATTTTGGATGTCATAAATCATAGATTAGGGGTCTAATAATATTTAATTACAAACTGACAAATGTCTTTATACCTGTAACCATGCAGGGCGTTTATGTGCAAAGCTACGGTGTGAGGCTTTAAGCCATGCACTTTTCAAAAGGCAGCAACTTAAATTGACACAAGAAGACAACACAGTGGAGAACGGTTAAACCAGAGTTGGAAGACTCCTGTTTGGCATTGAAGTTTCTCAGTGAACTACAGTGACATGGTAAAAGGCACTCAGCATAAAAACCTCTCGACTAACCAGTCTGTCTGTGCTCTGACCTTTGCCTGTGGTCATGTTATACAGATTCGTGACCAAAAGAACAAGATCCCGGATACAAGTGGTTGAAATGGGCATCCTCTGTAGGGTGGCAAAGACAAGTGTTGTGTTGAGACTAGGGCTGGGTATTGTTAAGGACCTCAAAATTCAGTTTAATTTTGATTCTTTGGGTCACAATTTGATTCAACATCAATTCAATTTGATATTGATTTTAATGCTTCGAGCATTACATTACATTACAATAAATCTTTTTTATGATCATGTAATTTGTATAAAACAGATAATGGTGTATAGTAAAAAGGAAAAAAACTATGTAGCTAAAACAGGCCTCACAATGTCATGATGACGTGGAACAATAAATATATTTTCTGGAGATCCATCTCCTTCACCATTTGAGTCATATGGGGCTGGTCGCATCTCTGACCTTTTAACCATTGAAGTCTTGCTCTCAGTGGTTCAACAGAGTTGGGGTGCCTCCTGAGACATCACCAAGGTGGCTTTCCTTAGCAGCTTCAGAGCTTGCTGCTGTTATGTCTGTCCCTGTATGTTCACAGATCTTTTTCTTGTCTCCAAACTTCAAGTAGTGCAGCTAGTTGCTGCGCTACTTTACCAATTTAGTCATCATGTTGTTTTTGCTAAGTCCAAAGCGGCTTCTATCCAAACAACGTGTCACGGCGCAAACCACTTGTTAGGGGAGTTGCTTCGGGGGCCCTTTACTAGGAGCTATCTGGTCTCTGTACAAGCAGAGCTGGAGTTTGGTTCGCATTGCCGGCACTAAGTCGGACCTGTTCCCGTTGCATGTTGGACTCCAGCAGGGCTGCCCTTTGTCACCGGTCCTGCTCCTAACTTTCATGGACAGGATTTCTAGGCGCAGCCAAGGGCCGGAGGGGGTCTGGTTTGGGGACCAGTGGATTTCGTCTCTTCTTTTTGCAGATGAAGTGATCCTGCTGGCCCCCTCTATCCAAGACCTACAGCATACGCTGTGGCAGTTCGCAGCCGAGTGTGAAGTGGCTGGGATGAGGATCAGCTCCTCCAAGTCCGAGGCCATGGTTCTTGACTGGAAAAGGGTGGCTTGTCCTCTTCAGGTTGGAGGGGAGTTCCTGCCTCAAGTGGAGGAGTTTAAGTATCTCGGGGTCTTGTTCACGAGTGGGTCAAGAATGGAGCGGGAGATCAACAGACGGATCGGTGCGGCTGCCGCAGTAATGGTTGTGTAAGTGGTTGCAGTAAGTGCTGTGTCGGTCCGTTGTGGTGAAGAGAGAGCTGAGCCGAAAAGCGAAGCTCTCGATTTACCGGTCGGTCTACGTTCCTATCCTCACCTATGGCCATGAACTTTGGGTCATGGTCACTTTGGGTGGCTGAAATGAGCTTCCTCCGTAGGGTGGCCAGGGACTCCCTTAGAGATGGGGTAAGGAGCTTGGCCATCCGGGAGGGGCTTGGAGTAGAGCTGCTGCTCCTCCACATCGAGAGGAGCCAGTTGAGGTGGCTCGGGCATCTATACCGGATGCCTCTTGGACGCCTTCCTCGGGAGGTGTTCCAGGCACGTCCCACCAGGGGACGGCCCAGGACACGCTGGAGGGACTATGTCTCTCGGCTGGCCTGGGAACGCCTTGGGCTCCACCCGGAGGAGCTGGAGGAGGTGTCTGGGGAGAGGGACGTCTGGGCATCTCTGCTGAGTCTGCTGCCCACGCGACCTGTTCCCGGATAAAGCAGAAGACGACGAGTACGAGTATATTGTAATGCATTGCTGAATCGATATTTTTACCCACCCCTAGTTGAGATGAGTTCCTCTGCCCACATGATTTTACTCACATGTTGCACTTTACACAGCATTCTATGGATGTGTTTTAACTCCACTCTGCATTAAAGTACAACTCATACACTGGATTTTATGTTTAGACAACTCCACTGTTTGTTTGTTTTCTTCTCGATCATTGGAATGCTGCCCCAAAAACTAAATCCTTCGCAACTGCAAGACTTTGCTAGGTCCAATCTAAAAAATCTCTGTGTGAAAACAAACTGAAAGTTTCAATTTTCTCACTTTTACTGATCCCTGGACCCGACCAGCAGAGTGAATAAATGGACTGAATCATTAAGATTCCAAAGCTAAGTTGTGTTCAGTTCCAGAGCTGTACAAAAATGTCCTAACGTTTTATTCTACGTTTTGGATTTTTCGTCCTAACTTTCAGTTATCTGTTAAAGCAGGCTGCTCATCAGCCTGCTATAAACAGCATAGAAAGAGCGGCTGTCTCTCTGCCTGCTCATGATTGTGCTGTTTATTTACTAAAAATAGTCTTGCTTTGCTCTTTATTTTAAGATGTATTCCTGGTAAGACCTTTTTTCTTTCAGTTAAACCTATTAGTTTTATCTTGCCTAGTTTGCCAATTGCCATAACAAGCCCTAAACAACCCTCTGCAGATAACCTTTAATAAAAATCCTGCAGCTATTTGCAAACAAATCAACGCAATGAAATACAGCTTACAACCCAGTTTCTTCTGTTCCTATTTAAAATGTTATTAAAGCCACCATCATGCTTTTGAGCTTGAGAAGCTTGTCAACTGTGAATTCAAACAGTTTTGTGGTGAAATGAAGATGAAAGGACTATTTCATATTTACCATTTATACCCAGGCACTAAAAAAAAGCTCCTTCCACCCACAATTGCTTTTTTTAGTCCTTTTATTGTACACTAAAGATACACCAAAAATAATACTACTGAGAATTTCCAAGTCAAGGTTATTTATAAAGCAGAGTTTAAACAACTGATTCTGACCAAAGTGCTACAGTTTAAAAATAGCAAAAGCAAAGTGCAGTGTAAAAATTGCTTTGCATGCTTTAGCTTCAGCCTGAGCTGTGTGTGGTATCTTCTTTTTTGTCCTTGTGGTTGTGGTTGTTCCCACACATAAATACTGAGAAGTGTTCTTGAAAGTTGGTATATCTCATCATTGTAAGTAAAGCTGTAGTTACTTTCTTATCTTGTGAATTTGTATGCAGGCATGTCTAAAATGCTTTTATTTTTGCCCAAATGTGAATAAGTGAAGCTTATTTTAAGTAAAATCAAGTCCTGTCATGTGTATTTACATACAATGTATAAAAATATAAAAAATATTTTTTTCTCAATTTCTGGCATGAAATAATACTAAATATTTCCTGATTTAGGTCAGTTAGGATCATCAAAATTATTAATATCTTCTAAATGCCAGAATACTGACAGAGTGATTTTTTAGAAATTTGTTTTTACTTTCTCCAAATTCAGAAATCTCCACACATTTCTCTAATTGGTAGAATTAATAGCAACATAGGTTTTGTTCTCCCGCAACATAATTTCCCTTTATATGGAAAGGTATTTTCAGCATGTGACTCAAATGCGATTTAAAAATGTGTTTTCGATGGACTTATCTTCCAAATTCATAACAAATGTAGATATGTGTTTATTTGAGTTGTTTCTGTTCGTATATTTGTTTGATCGAGACAGAAATAGCTAGGAGAAGACCTTTAAACCATTGTCTTTATCACTGAAACACAATGCAGACACACAGGATTTCTAAAGGGGTATTCATTGCTCCAATTTCTTCAATTTCTATCACAGTAATGTTGAGGAAAGTGATCAGTCACCATGTTAATCGGTGCATAACTCAAATGATTATTACGAACAATGTGTTAATCAGCTCAGTAATCCACCTAACTTCCAGCTTTGAGACCCTTAAAGCAGGTACAACTGTATCATTGTTATGCATTCACACTGCTGGTTTTGAATTTTGGAGTGTTTTTATCTGCAACTACAGCAGAAAGGCTTATAAATGATTGACGAGTATTTCTTTCAGTTCTGTCCAACCAAAGAGATCAGCCAGTATACATTTGGCTCTGGCACCACTGTGTCTTATCCATTTAATTCTGAGATCATTTATACCCAAGTTATTTGTAGTTTCTGTTAGACTTGAATTGACTTGTAGCTTTTACCTTTGTACTTATTCAGTGTGTCTGTCTGCAGGTGAACAGGTTTTTAAATGTGTAAAAACTTGTTCATATTGATTTGGGAAGCTTTTCCCATTTTCACTTCATGCAGAGGTGAGAAAAACAGAAATGTGACACTTTCTAGTACTTCTTGCCAGAATATAAATGAGTTGACTATTTCATGTCTGTGCATGCTGACATACTGAAACCGACTGTGCAGCCAGAGAGGGGACTTAGGTGAATCGAGGTGGGGGGCAAATCTGCATTCTGCAGGATCAACACATACCAGAATAAATCCAACAGAGTCGTTTATATGGACACTTGAGTACATAGGACTGATTGTCTAGTTAGGCTTTTTTGAAATGGTCAGTTGGGATATTACTAGATCTAAACCAATAAGATGCAAATTATAGAGCTTCAGTGCATGCGCACATTGTACTTGTAGATTCCCTCCACACCGCTCGAGGGGTGTGGAGGCTAACAGGAATCTGACAAAGCTCCTTGCTGGCCTTCTACTATGCCTTGGCACAGGCGCAAAAAGTGTTGGCATACCTGCAGATGGAGCACTCTGTCCCAGGCTCTCTTGATTAAAAGTCTTTTGGACCAAAACCTCTTTTGCTTCCCTCTAAAATCTAAATGTCTCCCTCATGTTTCTCCTTAAGGCAAAATATGTGATATTGTGTAAGCACCTTAGAGAAACAGATTACACCCTGCATTCAGGGGGTTAGCCATGACCTCTGAGCTATTACAACACACTGTTCCTGCTGCAGAAGTAACATGCCACAGCACAGATTTATAATATGAGTTAAATTCATACTTTTTACTGTTTACATTCACTTCTTTTTCCTCCCCCACAGGTGATAGTGGACACCCCCACCAGCCCAGTCACCAGTGGCCTGCCTTTATTTTTTGTCATTACAGTAACTGCTATCAAACAGGTAAGACCCTAATGAGGCCGATCAGTGCACATAACAGAAATGTTATTAGCTCTCTATTGCCATATCCCCTTTTTCTCAATGTCTTTATTTACGTAATAACCCCCCCCCCCCCCCCCCCTCCCCCCTCCATATAACACATTAGGTTCTGTTGCCTTTACAACTCCCCTGCAGTTTTTTTTTGTATAAAGTACTTGACTAATGCTCTCTTGGGTTCAGTATTAATGTGCACTGCTGGTGAGTTCTGATTGGGGTGAAGATGAAATGGGCTCCAGGCAAGTGTGAGTAAATGGAGAGAAAACGAGCAGGCCAGTCTATTACAGAGATACAAATTATCAAGGGCAGTGTTTGATGTATTGTTCTAGGGTTGGCTTTTTAGTTGGTCTACTGCTGGGACTTTGAAATGCACAATAGTGGACGGACTTCCCTGCAAAAATAAAAGAGAACCGCTCATACAAGTGGACCACTTTTAGCCAGGTTTTTCATGTGGGACTCCAAGGAGGTCTGCCTGACTTTATCACTGTGACTGAAGTGGTTTCTTTTGCCTCTCCTCATCCTCTCTCTGGGGTTATTCCTCTGTTAATCAGCCAGACTTTCTCCTCCTATCACCTTTCCCTGTTATCCCACGTTTTGGCTGAAGATCAGCCTTGGCATGAATTGCACTCTTTCTTTCAGTCCTCAGCATTTCTTGTACTTTCATCCCTATATTTTAGGTATTAACTAGATTTTATACCTTATGTGACTGCCGAATGTGCATTGTTTGGTACCTGAATTAGTATTTATTTCATAGTATGCTGTTTAATAACTCCTTTGGGCAATTAACATTAGCCAGTCGGCTTACAAGCGTTGTTGTTGTGTCATGTTCAGAAGTCAGAGCTGTATTGGTGCCCCACTGTTCCACATTGTTTGACTCTGTATTGATCTCATAGCTCTAGGTGTCCCATGTGTAGTCATTGCTTAGTGAAAGTTTACCATTTTTGGTTTGCTCAACAAATAAATCAATTTTGATTTTGACACATCGCCACAGGGATATGAGGACTGGCTACGGCACAAGGCTGACCGTGAGGTGAATGAGTACCAGGTGTCAGTACTAGAGGATGGCCGGAGGATACGAAAGCAGAGTGAGAAGATCAGGGTACGTTTTAGTACACGCATCGTTACTTAGATCAATAAGAAGAAATATAACAATGTTTTTGCAAAGCTGTTTGTTTTTTTTTAAATGGGGGCTGATGGTCATCAATATCACTTTAGTAATATGCCTGTTCTATTGCAGTTCTTTTCGATTTAATATCTTTTTTAAGAGTTTGTTCTGTTTGTTAAGCCACTTAACAGCAACTTATAAAACTATTTAAGCACACAGAGGCTGCTAAACTCCAGGAAAACTGGAGTTGTTTAGACATTGGGCTTTAAATGAAAGTATGCCACGGTTTCATCAGTCACAGTTTCAATTCTGCTCAGATTTTCCATAATACCATCTTATGGTCTGCAATGCTTTTAATAAGATCCCAGGGAGGATAACAGAGTGACCGTACTTTTCTCTGGTTATCTGTAGCAAAGAGTAACAGTCCTGCCCTTCCTCCACGTTTTCACTGTGCACTGCTAGTCATACTTTATAAGGAACAGAATGACACAGTTGTGTTATATCCTGTGCAATAACAACTTGACAGCTGCTACTAAACATAATGGGTATTTATTTTGTATACATTTTAAGCTGATTATTAAGTTAAGCTCTTTCTTAGGTTATTTTTCTTCTTTGCAAAAATACATTTTCCAAAGAATAACATCGTAACTGAAAAATCTATATTAAATATTAGCAACAGTAGGAATAGTTGTAGGAATAAGGGCTTTATCTTGAGAATGTTCTTCTATCCAATGTCTGTTCTTGTATTTTCACACATGACAAACAATGCTGCATAGAACCAGTTGAAATGTGAGGTTTGTAACTAGCAACCTCTAACTATTTTTTTTTTTTTTTTTTTTACATCTGGAATCGGTGACAGAGAAAGCGGTTTAACATATTTTGCACCACCATGGTGATTCAGAAAACCTCACACGTAGAGGGGAGAAAGAAAGTGGCTTTCCAAAAAATACAATCTACAACAGTATCAGGAAGTGATCTCCTTGGGAAACAAATAGTTTTTATACACAGTCTCATATTCTTTTGTTTAGTTATCCTTTGGTTGCCCCAGCATTGCATCACATTTATTGCCACTCTTTGGGATTCACCTGTTTATGCCCTTGAAACTGTGCTATATTTGTTTTGTTTTTTTCAGTTATACGACTAATGAAAATGGGATATATTTTTTTTCTGTGTTTGCTCGTTTGCCAGTAAGAAACTGCCTAGAGTTGTTTGCTGAGTTGTTTTTTTATTTGCTCATCTCAAGTTTGAAGCCTTTTCATGCTAAAATGGTTTATTAGTAAGTGGCTCAGCAGACACAAAAACTGAAATGAAAATGAGTGAAAAGCACGCAATGTCCCAAACAGAAAACCTGAAAAAGACCTTCATGAAGCCGAGAGAGCTACTTATGTCATTGGCCTCATTGGAAGACTGTCATATTTCAATAAACATTACCTCATTGATTTGTGTCAGTTACGCTGTTGAAAGCTGAAACCATAAAACTTTGAGAATGTAAAAAATCCCAAATCCTAAAAAATATGTGGGTTGCTCCTAGCCAGTAATGACCTGAGGTTAAGGATTTTGAACAAGCCCAATCAAACAGCTATATACTAAATTGTAGTTAAACAAATACTAAACAGGATGACCTACTTGAATTTTCCACTATCATTGGTCACTTACCTGTGGTGTGTTTTTCCTATATAATGTCTGAGAGACATCCTTCAAAAATGTTAAATCGGTATATTTTACTCAAGGTTGGATGCAAGCTGGAGATGAAGTTAACATCCAGAAAGCAAATGATTTGTTTGTGTTTAGTTATGCAAACTGAAGCTGAAATGAAAGTGAATGTTAATGAGAAGAAAATAAGGGACTTACACTGGTGACTCTTAAATTCTCCACAGCTACTACAACAGACTAGGAAATGATTTATTTTAGATGCTTTCCTAATCTTTGTAGTGAAGTTTCTCACTGTTATGAAGCATGTGCCGGCCTGCAAACATTCACACTTACATGCCTATAAATATCAAGCACAGGGACTCCTGAATCACTAGTATTTACTGTTTATTTAATCCCCTTGAAATCTGTGATTCTGTCCAACATGTATGGTTCAACATTTGGTCCAACATTTCCCCTTAAATCTAGTGTTTAATATATGTGCAACGGTACACGTATTGTTTTCGGACATAATACAATAACATTAATTTCAAAAACGAAAAACATTTTTTTATTGCTGCCCAAAGTAAAGAAATAATTATATATTTTTATTTATTTTATTAACTAAGGCTTACCAAAAACATACTGGACCTTCACTTTAAAACACAAATACCTACCAAGCCGTGATTTTTTTCATGTACCCTTACACCCCTATGTTTTACTTCTACCAATTATTTCTGTGTATTTTGTTAATCTTTCTACTGCTGTTTTACTTAATGCTACCGTTGTTTTATTTTTGTCTCCTGTCTTCAGGTGGGAGACATTGTGGAAGTAGAAGAAGATGAGACCTTTCCCTGTGATTTAATACTACTGCAGTCTAGCCGAGAGGACGGCACATGTTTTGTTACCACAGCAAGCCTGGATGGAGAGTCCAACCATAAAGTAAGATGATCTGCTGTCCATCTCTAACTACTGTTTTAATCTGCACTTATTTATGAATGCCCTGTATGATGGGAAGACGGCCCTAAAGTTTAGATCAGTGTTAATTATTTGAATTACAAAGCTGATATCATAGAGGCTTCACTGTTCTTTTAAAAGTAACAATTACCTGATTGAAACAAGCTTCTCTCATCTGTTTCCTTAGTTGCATTATTCTCTAGTTCAGCATTTCCAGTGTCTGTCACGCCATCTCAGTATCTTTTGTGCTCTCATTCCTTCTCCCTCTGAGTGAAAAAGAAAACAGGAAACTAGAATGACTACTTGACTTTAGTCAGTCATGACAGGCATTTCTTACCCTGTCTGTTCCACCTTCCAGACACACTACACAGTGCCAGACACAGAGAGTGATCTGCAATATCTCAGTGCCACCATCGAGTGTGAACAGCCTCAACCTGACCTTTACAAGTAAGTCAGTCACCATGTGGTCTCAACAGATTTACACTGCATGTTTGTGGCGTGTTGGATTAACACAATGCCATTTCAAAATGCTACCATGTTGTCTTATCAATAAGATGAAGATAATACACCAACAGTGGAAGCCAGATATTTATATACACTTGATAAAAAGTAATATAACCTTTTTTATCGCTGCCTGGCATTAAATCAGACTAAACCTTTCCTGTTTTAGGTCAGTTTGAATTAACAGAGAACATTTATCTGCTAAATGCCAGAATAATTAGAGATAACTTTTTATTGATTCTTTTTAATTACTACAAATTCAGATGTTTATATCCTTAATATTTGGTATAATTGCCTTCTAAACTGTATGGGTTTGGTCAATTATTTTGGGTTTCTTCCACAAACTTCACTTTGTAATTTGTTTGAATTTTACCTCATTCCTCTTGACAGAACTGATGTAACTCAGTCATGTTTCTGGCTGCTTTACTCACACACACATTTTCAACTCTCCCCAGAAATGTTCATTGGGACTGAGATCCACGGTTTGTGGTGGCCACTCCAAAGCATTGATTTTGTTCTCCTTAAGTCACTTTCTGACTAATATGATACACAGGGTCATTGTCGATTTGGAAATCTATTTGTGACCAACCTTTGACTTTCTAGCTGATGTTTTCAGATGTTTTTTCAATATTTCCACACGATGTAGATAGATAGCTACCATCCATTTTGCACCAGTCTCTCCCAGTGTTAGTACAGGAAACATTTCACTGTCTCATAGCAGTTTCAGTCAGCATCTTCAAAAGATATTTTGCTTTTGTTGTAGGGTTCATGCACACATTTTGTACCAAAACACATTCATCTCTGGGACACAGAACCCGTGCCCTTCCTGAATGGTATAATGGCCGGACATTCCCATGCTGTTAATAGTCGCATATAATTGTTTGAAGATACAAACGTGGCACGTTTAGGTATCTGAAAATACGGTATTACACACTGATGAACCGGACTTGTGGAGGTCAACAATACTTCTGCTGATATCTTGACAGATTTCCCTTGATTTTACCATATGAGGTCACAAAAGTATCTTAAGTTAACCGAAATGGTGCAGTTTAGAAGCTTAGAACGCTCTAATATCACCATCTGTGTTTTTTTCAAATTGTTTAAAGGAATCTCAATATTGATGAATGTAAACTCCTGAATTTTGAGAACGAAAAGTAATCTTCTTTCAATGTTCTTGCATTTAGCAAATAGAAATAATTTTGGAAATCCTAACTGACCTAAAACAGGAAATGTTAGGTCTGTTTTAATGTCACGTCAGGAAGTGAGAAAACAATGGTTGGGTTTTTTGTATACAATGTACGTACACTGTTGGGATTTCTTGTCGGGCTTTTTTCCTCCAAAAATAACAATGATCATTATGTCCAGAAATGTCAATTTTAGTTATCAGCCCACAGAAAATGTCTTCAGAAATAAAGTCGTTGTCCATGAGTTCCTTTGCAAACTCCAATCTTTTTGCAAGGGCTCTACTTTTGCCGGCTCTGCTCCACTCAGCCCGCTATGCGACTATTTCAGTTACTGGCTTTTAAGGCCCGGTACTGGCTTTTTTGGTACCTGCTTGGCAGCAGGTTGGGTTGGGGCTGAGCAGGGCCAAAATGTGATGTGAACAGACTGCTGTTCACTGATTGGCCATGAGCGTGGTCAGCAAGTCTAACCCTTGGGTACAACGTGAGATCCAGGCTTTTCTGTGCATCATAACTGACGGAAATATTGAGCAGCAGCTCGATGGTGTCGGGTATGATGACAGCGCACGACGCTGACGCCTTGTTGTGTTTCCATTGGAAACTAGAAGTTTGAAGCCACACCTCCAGTCGTCGGTGAGTCCTTGGAAACACAACAGGTTTCAGGCTGAGTAGAGCGAGGTCGAGTGGAGCAGTGCGGTGCTGGAACCGAGAATAGAAAAAAAAGCAGTATAATACAGGCATATATAAGGTGTATATACATTTCTGAATTTGTAAAAAGTACTTAAAATTCTTTGAAAAATTAGTCTCTCATTATTTTGATCTTTAGTAAAAAGAAATAACTTTGAAGCGCCTACCTTAAGGGGCGCGCTCCCCCTGGCAACAGGATTGCCCTCCCCCTCAAATTAACTACAGCATGTAATAAATGATCAAATATCAGTACGTGTTCACACATTATCAGTTTACTACAGCAGGAGAGGAAGTGTATTGTTTTCAGTTTATGTCTTGATGCCCCGTGCAGAAGCACACACGGGGGGCAGGGAGGGGGAGAACACAGAGAAACATGAGTGTTCTGCATACAGTCAAGGCCATTTTTTCAAAGTAATTTTCTAAATAACAGTGGAGAGTATAGAAAGGAAGAGAGAAATATTGTGATGGTTTATGCCCTTGTATGGAGCCGCGTATGGGCCAAAACTATAATTTACCTGGCACCACTTCAAATAAAGCATGTCTCTTTTTGAATAAAAAAAAAATGTATAAACGAGCCAGTCTTTGAATGGCCCTGATTGGGATGGGGGCAGGATTTCAAAATAAAATCCAACTCTCACTCACTATAATTTACCTGTTAAACACATGTGCATCTGGAAAAAGTGAATACATTAACTAAATCTGAAAGTCCAGACTGTCCTTTATTCATCTGTGGCTTCTTATTCGGTTTTTAGTTTAACTCCCCCAGTGTATGTAAATAAATAGTTTCAATTGAATGTTCTAAGTTGATGTTTTCTGTTCCAGATTTGTGGGCCGTATGCACATTTACAATAACAGACAGGAGCCTGATGTGAGGTGAGTTCTCTCATGCACAGCCATCTCAATCCACTTTAAATGGAAGCAAGATCAGAACACGGTTCCTTAAGCACCCATTTGTTTCCCTTTGCATCTCTAACAAATCACTCCTCTATTGATCCTTCATTGCAAACAAGGCAGGGGTTTAGCCACTTCCAAAGCACTCCCACTGGCGTTTCTCATTGACTACTTCATAATAACCACAAACAAATTCCAGTGTCCTTCTGAAGAGCACTGGGAAACCTAGACTGCAGCCTCACTGTCACTGCGTATTTTAGAAGAGATGCCAGATCTCCTGCCAGGTTCCCATTTAGAGAATAAACGGCTGTGTGGATTGCACAGCTCCTGAATCACAAAACAAGCGTTTAATCCACCGATGTGATTGTGCAGATCTTTAGGCCCAGAAAACCTGCTGCTGAAAGGAGCAAATTTGAAGAACACTCAGAAGATATGTGGTGAGTCAAATAAAAGTAGAATAACTCAATGGGTTCTTAGGCAGAATGCTGATCCTTCTTTTTCTCTTTTCTTTCTCGTTTTTCTCAAGGTGTTGCAGTTTACACTGGAATGGAGACAAAAATGGCTCTTAACTATCAGGGCAAATCTCAGAAACGTTCTGCTGTGGAGAAGTAAGTTTGTAGCAAGAACCCGAGGAAAGTTCAAACATATCTGGTTGACTGTTTTTCGTAACTCATATTGCTCTTTTAGGTCAATCAATGCCTTCCTTTTGGTTTACCTTTTCATCCTGGTGAGCAAGGCGCTTGTGTGCACCACCCTTAAGTATGTGTGGCAGAGCAAGCACGATGAGCCGTGGTACAACGAGAAGACGCAGAAGGAGAAGGACACTAATCTGGTGAGACTAAATGTTTTCTTAAAGCACTGATGGAACTGACCACGATTTTAAAACTGGAAGCAGAAATTTATGTGGCTGATAAATTACTAACTCAACAACAAACCTAATTAATGGGTTGGAAAACACAGTTGAAAGTTTAAACTTTAACTTAATAATGGATTAGTGTAGGTCTGCCCAATGAAAAACATCTGTCACTTCATATCATTTGCATAATTTTTCCAAAATGTTTTTACAACATTTAAAAATCAGAATGACTCAGAAAGTAATTTACTGATTTAACAAAAAAACTGATTTTAAAAGGTGTTTGACACAAGACAGGATGTTGGAAAGTTTTTGTATTTGCTTGTTTTAGTGTTTGTGATTTTCCAACCTTATTTTCAGTGAAATGCTGTTTGATCAAGTGGATGTCTGACTGTAGCTGTAGATGTATTTCCACAAATGCATATATTTTTTTTATCTGATGGGTCATTTAATAATACTCCTATTTTAAAAAATGAAAGCCAATCAGACTGCCTTCAATCTTAAATCTGTTTCCACTCATCTCACCATTGTTCAAAACCTGTTAAAAGCTGCAAAAAAATTACATCAGCGGGGAAGTCCAGAGCTTAATTCAATTGAGATTCATGACACAACTTAAAAATTACCGTTTATACGCTGTCCATCAAATCTGACTCAGCTTAAGCTGTTTTGCAAAGAACTGGCAAAATATTCTCCCGATGTGTAACGCTGGTAGAGACAACCCAAAAGATCTGCAGCTGTAATCGCAGTGAAAAGTGGCTGAGTACAAAAGCACACCACACTTCTCAGATTTATTTTTTATTTTTTTAAAACTTTGAAAACTGTAGTTTAATACTGTGTAATTCAGATTTTACTTCACAGTTATGCTCGACTTACTGTTGGTCATGATATCCTAACAAACTACATTGTAGTTTGTGGCTGATGGTGACAAAATGTAGAAAGTTCAGTAATTTCACAAGGTAGGTTGTTTTTCTATAGCAGTAAATTAAAAGGCAAACTGAAACTTTATTTGTCTAATTCCAGTCTTCTGGAGAACCCAGTGATCACTGTGGTGCTCTTTACAAAAGCTATTTTCTGTTTCAGAGCTCACTAGTTTTTTGTTTTTTTATTTGCATGAACCAAACTGTTTATTTGTTCAGTCCTAATTACCCTAATGTCATAGGCTAAGTAGTACTTTACAGGAATGACCTGTTTTGAGACTGAAAGCTCTTTTGCATATTTGAAACTTTATAACAATTGTTGAAGTGCTCTGTAGTATTAAATATTTACTGGTTACAGCTGCATTTTGCAACATTTAGACCACTTCTTCATCTATAATACTTTACATGCTCTGATACTAACAAGTAAAAAAAGTTAAACAAATGGCCACTGCTGACCTATTTGAGGCTTTGCAGTTATTCATGATTATTTGCCTTTATGCGAGATGGCAATATGTGACCCAATAGGCAAATTGTTCGTTCGTTCGTCGTCTTCCGCTTATCCAGGACCGGGTCGCGGGGGCAGCAGACTCAGCAGAGACGCCCAGACGTCCCTCTCTCCAGACACCTCCTCCAGCTCCTCCAGGGGGAGCCCAAGGCGTTCCCAGGCCGGCCGAGAGACATAGTCCCTCCAGCGTGTCCTGGGCCGTCCCCTGGGCCTCCTCCCGGTGGGACGTGCCTGGAACACCTCCCGAGGAAGGCGTCCAGGAGGCATCCGGTATAGATGCCCGAGCCACCTCAACTGGCTCCTCTCGATGTGGAGGAGCAGCGGCTCTACTCCGAGCCCCTCACCCTATCTCTAAGGGTGTGCCCGGCCACCCTACGGAGGAAGCTCATTTCAGCCGCTTGTATCCGTGATCTCGTTCTTTCGGTCATGACCCAAAGTTCATGGCCATAGGTGAGGGTAGGAACGTAGACCGATCAGTAAATTGAGAGCTTTGCTTTTCGGCTCAGCTCTCTCTTCACCACAATGGACCGGCACAGCGCCCCCATTACTGTGGCAGCCGCACCGATCCGTCTGTCGATCTCCCGCTCCATTCTTCCCTCACTCGTGAACAAGACCCCGAGATACTTAAACTCCTCCACTTGAGGCAGGAACTCCCCTCTAACCTGAAGAGGACAAGCCACCCTTTTCCGGTCGAGTACCATGGCCTCGGACTTGGAGGAGCTGATCCTCATCCCAGCCGCTTCACACTCGGCTGCGAACCGCCACAGCGCATGCTGTAGGTCTTGGCTAGAGGGGGCCAGCAGGACCACGTCATCCGCAAAAAGAAGAGACGAAATCCACTGGTCCCCAAACCAGACCCCCTCCGGCCCTTGGCTGCGTCTAGAAATCCTGTCCATAAAAGTTATGAACAGGACCGGCGACAAAGGGCAGCCCTGCCGGAGTCCAACATGCACTGGGAACAGGTCCGACTTAGTGCCGGCAATGCGGACCAAACTCCTGCTCCGCTCGTACAGGGACCGGACGGCCCCTAATAAAGGGCCCCCGATTCCGTACTCCTGGAGCACCCCCCACAGGGCATCACGAGGGACACAGTCGAATGCCTTCTCCAGGTCTACAAAACACATGTGAACCGGTTGGGCAAACTCCCATGAACCCTCGAGCACCCTGTAGAGGGTATAGAGCTGGTCCAGTGTTCCACGGCTGGGACGAAAACCACACTGTTCCTCCTGAAGCCGAGGTTCGACTATCGGTCGGACTCTCCTCTCCAATACTCTGGCGTAGGCCTTACCAGGGAGGCTGAGGAGTGTGATCCCCCTGTAGTTGGAACACACCCTCCGGTCCCCCTTCTTATAAAGGGGGACCACCACCCCAGTCTGCCAGTCCAGAGGCACTGTCCCCGACCGCCACGCAATGTTGAAGAGGCGTGTCAACCATGACAGCCCTACAACATCCAGACACTTGAGGTACTCAGGGCGGATCTCATCCACCCCCGAAGCCTTGCCACCGCGGAGCTTTTTAACCACCTCGGTGACTTCAGCCTGGGTGATGAAAGAGTCCAACCCCGAGTCCCCAGCCTCTGTTTCCACCACGGAATGCGTGATGGCAGGATTGAGGAGATCCTCGAAGTACTCCTTCCACCGCCCGATAATGTCCTCAGTCGAGGTCAGCAGTCTCCCGCCCCCACTATAAACAGTGTTGGCAAAGCACTGCTTCCCCCTCCTGAGGCGCCGGACGGTTTGCCAGAATCGCTTCGAGGCCAACCGGTAGTCCTTCTCCATGGCCTCACCGAACTCTTCCCAGGCCCGAGTTTTTGCCTCTGCCACAGCCCGGGCCGCAGCACGCTTGGCCTCACGGTACCCGTCAGCCGCCTCAGGAGTCCCACAAGCCAACCACAGCCGATAGGACTCCTTCTTCAGCTTAACAGCATCCCTTACTGCCGGTGTCCACCACCGGGTTCTGGGATTGCCGCCACGACAGGCACCGCAGACCTTACGGCCGCAGCTATGGGCAGCAGCATCGACAATAGATGCAGAGAACAAGGTCCACTCGGACTCTATGTCTCCAACATCCCCCGGGATCTGGTCGAAGCTCTCCCGGAGGTGGGAGTTGAATACATCCCTGACCGAGGGCTCCGCCAGGCGTTCCCAGCAGACCCTCACTATGCGCTTGGGCCTGCCAAGTCTGTCTGGCTTTCTCCTCCTCCAGCGGATCCAACTCACCACCAGATGATGATCAGTGGACAGCTCAGCCCCTCTCTTCACCCGAGTGTCCAAAACATGCGGCCGAAGGTCTGATGATACGACAACAAAGTCGATCATCGACCTCCTGCCTAGGGTGTCCTGGTGCCAAGTGCACTGATGGACACCCTTATGTTTGAACATGGTGTTCGTTATGGACAATCCGTGACTAGCACAGAAGTCCAATAACAAAACACCACTCGGATTCAGATCGGGGAGGCCATTCCTCCCGATCACGCCTCTCCAGGTGTCACTGTCGTTCCCCACGTGGGCGTTGAAGTCCCCCAGCAGAATAATGGAGTCCCCGGGAGGGGCACTATCCAGCCCCCCCGACAGGGACGCCAAGAAGGCAGGGTACTCTGCACTACCACTCGGCCCGTAGGCTGAAATGATAGTCAGAGACCTCTCCCCAACCCGAAGGCGCAGGGATACAACCCTCTCATCCACTGGGGTAAACCCCAACACGAGACGGCTGAGCTGGGGGGCAACAAGCAAACCCACACCAGCCCGCCGCCTCTCCCCGTGGGCCACTCCAGAGTAGAAGAGAGTCCAACCCCTCTCAAGGAGATGGGTTCCAGAGCCCACGCTGTGCGTGGAGGCGAGCCCGACTATTTTTAGTCGATATCTCTCGACCTCCCGCACAAGCTCAGGCTCCTTCCCCCCCACCGAGGTGACATTCCACGTCCCTAGAGCCAGCCTAAGCATCCGGAGATCGGGTTGTTGAGGTCTCCACCTTCGTCCGCCACCCAATCCTCTTTGCACCGGTCCCTCACGGTTCCCCCTGCAGGTGGTGGGCCCACTGGGGGATGGCCTCGCGTCTCTCGTTCGGGCTTGGCCCGGCCGGGTCCCGCGAGGAGCAACCCGGCCACCAGGCGCTCTCCGACGAGTCCCGACCCCAGGCCTGGCTCCAGGGTGGGACCCCGGCTCCGCCGTACCGGCGAGATGGCAATATGTGACCCAATAGGCAAATTGCTTAAATTAACATTAATTTTGATGATTGAATCAATAGACATTTAAGATTGGTATTTTAATGATGTACAGAAGTTTCTACCTTATTGAGTGGAAACTGGACTAATGTGGCTTTGCTTTTATGCCGTGGTTCATAAAACCTTACTGAATCAGATCCACTTTTGTCTCTTTTTCATTGATATTTCCATCACCGCATGGCTCCACTCCATTCACCCTTGCTCTACTCAGCACAAAACCTACTGTTTCCATCGACTCACTGACAGCTGGAGGTTTAACTTCAAGCCCTACCTCCAGCCATCAGCTCTGAATATGATGCGCCTCAATCCACCAAGGGTTGGACTTGCTGGTTGCTTGTGAGGATTCCATGGCTTGCCTGTTTTGTAGGTTGAAAAATGGTGGTTGTTTTTCTGCTCACGGCTGACCACGCCCATGGCCAATCAGTGAACAGCAGTCTGTTCACGTCACATTTCGGCCCTGCTCAGCCCCAACTGGACCTGCTGCAAACGGTTGTAACGGTTGTAAAATGGGATGAGTGGAGTGGAACCAGTCTGCACCAAGCTGTACTTTCAAAATGTCTTACTGCCAGTACACCTGCAGCTTCACACTTCATAGTCTTCTAAATCATGAAACTATTTTGGGAAAATAAAATTATGTAATACAGAGCATTTCATGAAAGCCATTTAACTAAGCTCAGTCATTATAGCCACTGCATTTGAATGGAAATGAGTCTTTGCATGTTTAGATCCTCTGCATAAAATGTATTTTTCTTAAGATCCTCCACACCCTGTCTGAATGCTCCATAATTACTCAAGGGCAGAAATAAAGTACAAAAACAACAAAAAGCAACAAGAAAAATGATAAAAACCTTAATTACTCATTTAAATACTAGTTCAGACAGCATATGTTTACATTTCATAGTCCAATTAATTGCAATATTTTTATTATGTTATTTTGTTTTGTAACTAAATAATCAAAATCAACATGTTAAAGTACCAGCCCTAAAAAAAACATACCAAAGAATTGTGTAGCGGATGCTTAGATTTAAAGTTTTTTTGATATTTGATACTGCTTTTAACTTTGTGCTTTTTTCCTTTTTATATCAACAGTACCTAAAAATGTTCACAGACTTCCTGTCCTTCATGGTGCTCTTCAACTTCATCATTCCGGTGTCCATGTACGTCACCGTTGAGATGCAAAAGTTCTTGGGGTCCTTTTTCATCACATGGGACAAAGATTTCTTCGACCCTGAAATCAAAGAGGGCGCGCTGGTCAACACGTCAGACCTGAATGAGGAATTGGGACAGGTCAGGCTGGAGGGCAAATTCAAATAAGGCTTTTAAATGACAAAGTTAATGTTATATAAACCATATTTTCTGTTGATATAGTCTTTAAACATTAAACAAGAAACAAACTTTAAACATCAGTTTAAAACATAGAATTAATCATTTGCTTTCAAGTGCTTATTGTGCAGAGTATTATATCGCTCAGCTATTCTGCTTTTTATAGAGTGATACATGAGTATAACAAGCTGATATTAGCTGGCTGATCAGTGGGGCCACCTGCTCTGGTAGAGCCTGCAGGTAATAACCTTGCCAGCTGTAGATTTACAACAGCATTGCTGCAATATGAGTGATGAATTATGCTAATTTCCTTTACACACTAAGACTGTGGATTTTTTGCAACTGAAAATATTCGACAGAGCCAAATTTGTCTTTTTTTTTTGTGAACGAAGAATACTGTAGGTTTCCTCTTTCAGCCAGTCAGCTGGCAGTGTGCAGCAATAGTTAGAGGGGTGTAGCACTGGGTTCCTCTGCTCAATACAGTTTCAGTCATAGCATCACTTTTTCTTCTGCCTTTTTAACAGGCCGTTGTCATACAGTTTCTGTTGTTCGGAACATTTTAGTTGTTTTAAAATTGTCTCTTTATACCTTGATGCCAGTAATAAGCTGATTCATACGCAGCATGAAACTCCTTGCAGTGTATTGGATTCTTGGAGATACGGGTTGTATTACATTAACATAAGAATATTGGAATGTTAATATAAAATGTAAAAATCAATAATGAAATTTGGTTTTTCTCAAGTTTTGTAGGGGAGATGGCAGAAAATTAAGTTACTTAAAGAAAGTCTAACTTGGACGGCGTGTGATTTTTGTTACTGTAAAAATAAATTGCGTGGTAGTAGATTTGCAAAACCACCAATTAATTTTCTTTTTGTGCTATTTTTGATTAGCCCAAAAAGTACCTGTTTTGAGCACTTGTACTTAAAATGTTAAATAAATGTAAGATTTGACACCCTTTGAATTTCATAAATGCAATGTAATTCTTTTTTTTTTTCTATATGCATTTTCCTCCATCATATTTCCTGCAGGTTGAGTACATCTTCACAGACAAGACCGGCACTCTCACTCAGAACAACATGGAGTTCATAGAATGTTGCATCGATGGCTTCCAGTACCGGCATCGGGAAGACAGCTCAGAGTTGGACGGGGTTTGTGTCACAGATGGACCTGTAAACAAAGTACAGCAGAAAGCTGGCACGGTGAGTGTTGTGTTGCCCCACCATCTGGTATAAAAAGTCACACAAGCATTAACATATGGCCATTACATAGCTCATTGGTCAGAAAGACCCTTCAGAGGTCACCCGAGTGTAGCCCCTTTGACATGTCACCATATGCAGTTGACCAGGAGTGGAAAAAGTGTCTGTGTGCTCTGGAGACCATCACCTGATAATATGGTCAATTCACCAGAGTTAAAATGAGTTAGCTTTAATGGAGCATTTGTGTTATTTTAGTTCCATTAAATACGCTGTGTTTTTGGTGTGTTGTTAGGAGAGGGAGGAGTTGTTTCTTCGTGCCCTCTGTCTGTGCCACACCGTTCAGGTGAAGGAGTCTACAAAGAACGGCCGAGACCAGGTAGACGGTTTAGGGGCCGATGAAGAGGTGCTACATCCCCCACAGAAAGAGAGGGGCTTCATAGCTTCCTCGCCCGATGAGATTGCCCTGGTTCAGGGAGCCATGAGGTAAAAAAGAGGGGAGCTGCTGTGGATTAATCAATTTGAATGACATTTTTGAATACGAATGAATCCATTTTGGAAAGACAAGTTTTGTTGTCTACAGGTGCATCTCAGTAAACTATATGAACATAAAAATGTTAATATATTTTTTTCAGTTCACGCAGAAAAATTTAAAGCGTTATTTCTATAAATGTAGATGATTATGACTAATGGAAACTCAAAGTTAAGTTTCTCAAAGAGAAAAGAAAAAAGAATTATTCTTGGTTGTTTCACAACCGTTTCAGGGCTGCAGTTTTCTCTGTTACAACATATTTTTCTTCTACTCAATTTTCCATTAATCTGCTTGGATAATGGATTCTGTACAGTCAGCTTCTTTAGCAAAGAGTTTTTGTGGCTTACCCTCCTTGTGGAAGATGTCCGTGTCTGTCTCCTGGAAAAACTGTCACGTCAGCAGTCTACCCCATGACTGAACAGGGTATATCATAGTCGTGATATAACATTTCTGTATTGAGAATCTCTTTTGATCGGTCCTGTGTAACATTCAAATTTTCTGAGAAACTGGATTTTGAGTGGTCATTAGTTTTAAACCCTAATCATGCACAAATTGCAAAACTGCATGTCTAAGAAATGGTACATTCGCAGTTATTTGTCTCCATCTGCAGGTATGGCTTCACGTTTCTGGGCCTTGAAAGTAAAAATATGAAAATTCTTAACAGGAATAAAGATGTTGAAACGTAAGTCAGTTACACCATTTGGATTGTCAGGACAGTTTTAGTGATGCACTTTTATTTATTTTTTTAACTTTCTTGCCATTGTGTGCTCCTTGAAGGTATGAGCTACTTCATGTGTTAAACTTTGACCCTGTGAGAAGACGAATGAGTGTAATGGTCAGATCTAAAACAGGTGAACTTAAGACTTGTATCTGATTTATTGCATTTTTGTCTGATTTACTCTTTATGCTCTACCCTCAACATGTCTGTAATTGTTCATATTTGTGTTTAGGTGACATATTGCTTTTCTGTAAGGGAGCAGATTCTTCCATCTTCCCTCGAGTCAGACAGGAGGAGGTGGAGAGGATTCGCATGCATGTGGAACGAAACGCAACTGTGAGTGCAAAACAGATGGTCTTTCTGCATATCCAAGTTGTTGTAACTTTTTTACCAACTGGTTTTTTTTTTAAATCTCTGTTCAGGATGGTTATCGCACATTGTGTGTGGCCTACAAACATCTCAGTGCAGAGGAGTATGCAAATGCAGATGCGGGCTTGAGAGAAGCTAAACTGGCTTTGCAGGACAGAGAAGAGAAGCTTATGGATGTTTACAACCAAGTCGAGACTGAAATGACCCTAATAGGAGCTACTGCTGTGGAAGATCAGTGGGTGTTACCCCCACATACTTTATTCAAATAGCTACAGTGTTTTTAAATGCATTTCCTTTCATTAACATTATATTTCAAATTAAAAATATTATTATAGTCCAAATTAATGTGAATCAATTAGTTTACCTTAACTTGTGCATGTTTCATAGAAAACAGGCAGACAGGAACAACACAGTAGAAACTGGAAATAAAGCAAAAATAAACTAGAATTATTGGGCAAATCAAAAGATTAGAGAGGATGACAAACTGAGGAAGCCCAATCATGTGGTGAGAAAACAGGAAATAAATATAAAGAATTTATAGTGACAATTCTGAAACAAACAAATATTTTTAAGGTCATTTATTTCATTTTCCACAAATAGTTAACATATAAATAAATGTAAAAAATCTAAATGTTTCAGTTAAAATTTAAAATAATAGCAAGTGCAATACGGTAAAATAGGTAATAACCCTGTTATTGTTTTTAAACAAAAGATAAATAAAATCCTAGAACAGGAATAAATAATTAGTCTCCTTGGGCTGAAGGTTTATGTATTTAATTCAAAATATTAGTAGTATATATTAGTTACTGAAATACAAAACTATTAGTTACTCTTTACAAAATGATAGTTATGTTGTTTTGCACAAGATGACTTGTCATTTGCTGTTTAAAACCCTGCATTTTCCATTTATCAGCTCCAGTCATCCTTTTAGGACCAAGAGAAGATTATGGATGTTTTTTTTTTCTTGTTACTCCAACCGAAAGATTTATAAATAATAGGGTAGGTCTGCTATAATCTTGCACAAAGAGGTAAGCTAGTCACAAATGGAGTGCATAAAACAAAAGTTAGACTTTAAATGTTGCTGCCTTTAGTGCACATTTTCAAAAATATTCAGCTTCCAACTTACACAATAACAGTGGCAGAGGCCTATAACTCCAGCCCTCACTAGTTAAAATGTAAAAACAAACGTCAATGCAACAAGGACATCATTTCTATCTACTATTTTTGTCTCTTGCAACAAATTTGGCTAAACTATGCTATTAACAAACATTTTTAATTTAGATTTATGGAGATCAGCTTATTAAATGTCACTTGATATTTTATGACACAGTAGAATCCCAACCTCAAGTTTGGAACCCTCAACTCAGATTTAAAAGAGAGTTCAAAACTAAACTAATTGAAGTTACATTATTACCTTTGGTTGTATTGTTTTCCTTTTTTGTTTTTTACTTACTGAAGTGTAATCATTGTCTTCTAATCTATTTATTTTTACCCAAAGGCTTCAGGACGAGGCAGCGCAGACCATGGAGGCTCTGCAGGTAGCAGGCATGAAGGTTTGGGTCCTAACGGGGGACAAGATGGAGACGGCCAAGTCCACTTGCTATGCCTGTGGATTGTTTAAGAAAAACACAGAACTGCTGGAGCTAACGTTGCGCACTCTTGAGGATGGAGGAAGGAGGCGGGAAGAAAGGCTGCATGATCTGTTACTTGAGTACCATAAGAAAGCTGTTCAAGATGCACCACCAGTAAAGTTAGGAATAACCAGGTTGGTACCTTACCATTGCAAAAAAAATAACCTTTATGAAGTGCCTTGCACAAAGACTTAACAACCTTCAACTTTTTCATAGTTTGTCTTGTTACAACAACAACGTTTAGTGTATTTTCTGGGGATTTTGTGTGATAGACCCACACAAATCTGTGTGTAACTGTGAAATGGAAGGAAAATGATGCATGGTTTTCAAATTTTCTACAAGTAAAAATCTGAAAATTGTGGCATCTATCTTCAGCCCCCCTGAGTCAACATATTTTAAAACCACTTTTTCTTTTGGGGCATGTCTCTACCTGCTTTGCATAACTTTCTTCTAGTATTGTCCTCCATATGACTCCAGACATCTCCTTGTAAAACTGCGACCAGTTTTTCAGTCCATGTTTGGAAGAAAGTAGCATCCCCACAGTTGAACACTAGTTTGTCTTTCTGTCATGCTAAATCACAATAACATACATTTAAAAACCTTTAAAACGTCTTGAAAAGTTTAGCAAGGCATTTTATAATAATAATATTGAAAATGTTTCTATAAGAAGTTTTAATTTATTCCAGATTTTACCCCTGTGTTGTAGGAGTTGGTCTGTAGCCAGCCATGGCTTTGGTTTTATCATTGATGGAGCTTCTTTGTCGATGGTGCTCAGTTCATCCTCTGAATCCAATTCAAGCCTCTACAAGAACCTCTTTCTGCAGATTTGTCAGAACTGCACGGCTGTGCTGTGCTGCCGCATGGCTCCTCTGCAGAAAGCTCAGGTCAGATCAGTTTATTTCAGTAAACTCGATTTATCACGTCTTGCATTGAACACTTGGCAGCATGTAACTCTCCATTTTGCTGTATCTGTAGATCGTTAGACTGGTGAAGAACTCTAAAGGCAGCCCAATTACTCTTTCCATTGGTGATGGAGCAAATGATGTTAGCATGATTTTGGAAGCTCATGTTGGTATTGGTAAGAAATCACTTTAAATGTCGGTGACTGCAATCCTTTGGTGCAGGTTACAGTTATCCTGTTTTTGATCTTTTTAGATTTTTTTGTTTGTTTTGGATCTGTTGTTTCAGGTATTAAGGGTAAAGAGGGTCGACAGGCAGTAAAGAACAGTGATTATGCTATCCCCAAACTCAAGCACCTCAAGAAACTTTTGTTGGCTCATGGACATCTTTACTATGTTCGCATTGCACACCTAGTACAGTACTTCTTTTACAAGGCAAGCTAAACAGAAATATTACCTTTTTAATGTTCTGATGACTCACTGCTTGTAAAACTTGTGTTTACTGAATAAATCTGATAAGTAATTGATCTGTTGGTTTTTGTAAGACGTTTTATAGTAATAGTAATAAAAAATGAGTGGACATTTGTGTTAAAATGAGACTTTCCTGATAACTATTTCGTTTTTCTTACGTCCACAGAATCTTTGCTTCATCTTACCTCAGTTTTTGTACCAGTTCTTCTGTGGCTTTTCCCAGCAAGTGAGTTTTTCCTTAGCAGCAATCAGGTTTGAAGATGTTCTGAGCATTAAAAGTGACTGAGCCTGTTTCCCTTTAAATTACCCCTCCCCATTGGCCCTGTGAAGTTTGACCTCTGATAAAATAATCCAGACCTGTCGGTTTTGCCAGCATAAGTACTTTGAACATCACTATGATTCAGTCTTAGTGATGTGTTTTTATTGTCAACTTTTATGAAATGCATGACTAGGATGGGTATAACAAGAATTTTGTTATTGATACGCCACAGAGAGCCTACAGCGCTGTAAAAAAGTACATTACAGGTTTCACTTGTTCACAGTTTTTAACATAAGACAAAGTTTGGTAAATATAAAACGGCAGTTTTAAAATGATGATTCTTTTTATTTATGGGTTGAAATCTATGCAAGCTAACTTGGCCACATGTAAAAAAGTAATCACCCCCAAAATGTAAAATCTGGTTGTGGCAAATGTTTACAGAATAGTTTGAATTCAGAAACATTGGAGGATTTTCGACCATGAACATCCTGGTTTAGTTCATGCCACAGCACCTCATTCTGATTTATGTGCTGACTTTGACGAGGCCACTTCCAAATCCTATTTTTTTTCTTTTTTGTACCATTCAGATGTCAGCAAATACTTTTTTATGGTTCTGTATGAGTCAACTAATTAGTTAAAAATAAATTATATAGTGTATTATTCCAGTGCATGTTTTGGATTGTTTTTATACCGGGACAACCTTTGATCAAAAATAGACATTTTTTATTTAGAAATTCATATAAATTCTGTCTTGTGACCCACAGAACAGTTGTGTGATAAGTTCATGAAAGTTGTCTGTAAGCTTCCTTATGTGACCTCCTTTAAGATATGCTGGTGTTTTTTAGTTTTTTCTACTCCTTTATATTAATCCCCAGTCACCCCACCCCTCCTTCTCCTACCAATCCTTCTTCCTGCTCCCATCCTCCCCAGCCCCTGTATGATGCAGCCTATCTGACGATGTACAACATCTGCTTCACCTCCATGCCCATCCTGGCTTACAGCCTTTTGGAGCAGCACATTTGCATTGAGGTTCTCTTGGACAACTCCACCCTCTACAGGTAAGCCGAACGTACTGCACCCTTTTAAAGGTGCAGTTCTGGCTGGAGGTAGATTTTTGACACGTTTCAAATTCTTTTTGGGCTATACATTAGGCATTATTGGTCTTATTAATCCTTGTTTTTTTGAATAGACTGTGAAGTCAAACAACTTCAACAATTTTCTCAAATCCATTATACATACTAGTATAAAGTATGTGGACACTAATATTTGGATATACGTTTCCGGGGGTTTTGCAGAAAAACATGCTATGTGTAATCATTAACAAGTTCTTTTGGCTAGCTTGTTAAACATTCCTGATATCAGAAATGGTTGAGTAAATTTAATTTGTTGGTTCCCTGGCACAAACCCAGATTTTAAGATTCGTCCTGAATTTTCATGTCAGTAAACCAGCAACAGTTGTTAAATATTCAGCCAGAATTATGTTGATGATTTCTTGATTGCTACAAAAAGCAGTCTGTCTAAAGGACATTTAAGAAAATGTTGCTGTGTGTGTATTTCATTCTGTATTTATAACTTTGACTCTTTGTGGATATGAAAAAATACACCAAAACCTCCAACTTTTTCACCCAATTCTTGTTTATAAAAATCACTGGTTTTATCTTATCTAATCATACTGGGAAAAAAACTGTTTAAAATCAACATCAAATGCCCAAAATGACATTCATGTAGACGGCAGACTTTGTGTCTCTGTAAAATAAAGTTTTTTTTTGTGATACCTTGCCTCCATGACGTTTCTGTCACTTTTTAGTGGTTTAAACAAATCAAAAATCAAGTAAAAAATTTATTAATAATACATAAAATACTTATGAAGCTGCTAAAGTGACTCCTAAATAGCATTTCCAGGACTACTTCACACTTAACATTTATAATGTTTGTGAGTTTTTACCAATCTATTGTATGTTTTTTTTTTTTTCTTCCTATAAATGTATTTTAGGGAGATCGCTAAGAACGCTATGTTAAGGTGGAAACTATTCCTTTACTGGACAGCACTTGGACTCTTCCACGGCTTAGTCTTCTTCTTTGGTGTTCGATTTTTGTTCAGTAACCCAGCTCTTCAGGACAACGGCCAGGTTTGGTTTCACCCAACTGCTGAACAGAAGTGTGACAAAATGATTGATTGAGGACAGTGTCCTCACCACATCCTGTCTATCTTAATTGATTCCAGGTATTTGGGAACTGGTCATATGGAACTATTGTTTTCACCGTCCTCGTCTTCACTGTAACGCTAAAGGTAACACTTCTAAACTGTAGCGTGAAAGCTAAAATGCTAATAATAAAGTCCTGTAAAATGTACATTTTTAGTACATAATTTTTGAATTTAGGGTGTAAATCCAATACCCAACAATACCCAAAGTGGATTCTGGGTATTGTCTTGAAGTGACTTTTCTTCTTCTGTGCAGCTGGCTCTGATCACACGGCATTGGACATGGATCAACCACTTTGTAATCTGGGGTTCCCTGGCTTTTTATGTGTTTTTCAGCTTCTTCTGGGGAGGAATAATATGGTCAGAAAATACATGTAAAAACAAGTTGTAGTTGAACTTTTCTCAAATATGAAAACAGATAATGTGACCTCAAGTGTGTTTTCTCCAGCAGGCCCTTCCTGAGGCACCAGCGTTTGTACTTTGTGTTCGCTAACATGTTGAGCTCAGTGTCAGCATGGCTGGTCATCATCTTACTCATACTCCTCAGTCTACTGCCAGAGATCCTGCTTGTGGTGCTCCGCAAGCCTCGTGGACCCCACGCTCGACAGGTGAAGCTCAACTGCACAGATTTTATAAATTTATTCATACATTCAATATTTGCTTTAATTAAAATTAACAATTTTAACTATTTTATATATGCATTTTGAAGCTGATCTTTTGAGTCTGTTTGCAATACCATTTTAAATGTTGATTGAATAGAGTTATGAGTAAAATTTACAGCTAATGGCCGATTTCACAGTTGGCCATCATTATCGACTATCTCTGAAGTGCATCTGAAGTTATAGTGGGTTTAATAGAATACATGTCTTACCTGTAGTTTCAAAGTTTAAGAGGAAAGCAAGAGGAAACTGTTAGCTATCAATGTTTTGGTAGCTAACGTCCACTGATGTTTTGTAACCGTGTGCGCTGCACTTATTTCTTTTATGGTTCTTGGGGATCTTTATTAATATTTAGTCCTGTATTGACACATTAGTTCAGTAAGCTTATAGCCCAAAATCAAATTTTAGCATACGTCTCCCAACTGTGTTAAGATCAGACTTCCAACTCTATCTTAAAAACTCTGTGATCGTTTTTCCATCCCTGGGTTATTCTGTAAAAAAACAAAATCAAGCATGGAAAACTGTTTGACGTTCCAGACCTGATTAAGGCTTTTTACATTTATCTATTTGTTGATTACGTCATTTATCTTTGTAATTTCTGCAGAATGCACATATAACACCTTATAAGGTTAGTTTGGATTTTTTGTAATTATTATCAGTATTCGTTCCTTTTCATAAAGTAAAAAGACATTATATCTCTGTAAACTTGTTGGAAAATTAAGCACATCCCCCAAGGTGGTGGAAGAATAACAAGCTAAGCAGACATGCACTACATCAATCCACTTTGTCCGTGAGTCACTTGGGGTGATTTTTAAACGACAACATAACCTGGAAAGCATAGGGAGATACGGTGTTAGAAGCTGCTGGACCACTGATGCAAAATTTGCTTCATTTTTAGAGGAGCTTAAGTGCACTGGCAAGTCACATCTTATCTGGGGAAATGATTCAGCAACACAAGTTCACAAAGAAACATGGATGTTTATCAGCTGAACAAAGTAGCACCATAAGTAACAACATTCTGGTGTGAAAAGACCGTTAATACTGGCTAACATAGTGTTATATCCTACTGATATGAGCGTTTTTATTTCAAATAGCTAAAGTCAATGAAAAACAGGTAGTGTGTCTCTGATTAGCTATTAGCCATCCACCACTCCAAGGACTTCTTTAATTTCCAACCAGCGATTGGTGATATGACATCTTTCTACTCCAGGTAAGAAAATCATTACTGCTAACTTTGCAACACCTCACTTCAAAAAATCTCAACTAACCCTTTAATCTTAAGAGTTACTGACAGGAGCCGGAACATAATTGCAGCTTCATTCAAACATTTAAAAAAGGCGCTGATCTTCTTCCTGTGTGGTATTTTGTTATGGTATCTATGCAAAAATGTCAAACAACAATGCATAACCTGATTATTTGCTTTTATTTATAGCTGAAGACCAAAAGATAGTTCTACTGCTGCTATGATATTGTAACATATTGATTATTACAATTAAATCAATTATTATCACTTTGTCATTGGTATTTTGAATTTGACGCACATTTAGTTTCACACTTTCCCAGTCCCATGTTTTGTGTAAAGTATTTCCAAACAGCCCAATTTGTCTATTAAATGAGGAAAATCTGAGTAAGCCAGCTGACAGACAGTGCACAGCAAGTGTGGGCCCCTGTTAATTTTTTTTTATGCATCAGTCAGAGAAGAGAAAACTCCGGCACTTTACCACATCGCCTCATTTAAACAACCTTTAGCTTAGAAAAAGTGACAGGAGATGTTTGTGCTTTTGAAACCATGAAATGTGTAAAACATAAACATACTTTCTGTTTTGTACTCAAATGTCTTGAATGTTATAAAAACAGCCAAAGATCTTGAAGCTTGAGTCTGGAAAAGAGCAATTTTGAATTTGTTGGAGGATTTGTAGGAACCCTACACATTTTTAAACACACAGATGTTGTCCTTCCAGTTCGCATCCTATCAGCCTCACGTTTGCACTGTGATCACAGGTTATGTTTGCTGGTATGTGAGAGCCTCTGGTGTATTTTGTCATTTTATACTGCTATTATAAATCATGGAAAATGAAAACTTTGGTGGATTTATGGTTCCGATAAACAGTATTTACTAATTGATATCCTTGCAGTCTAGTTTTACATCAGTCGGTTCCCCTTTTCACCTAACCTGTTTTTTTTTTTTGTCAAAATGACTTCTCAACACTATCATACATTCTTACCTGTCATCCTCCTATTTTTCCTTTCTTCCTGTCTGTACTGTCTTCCCTAAAGATGAAGCGTCGCCTTCCATCCTCGGGGACTTCTACTATCTTCATGCTATCTCAGACAGCTAGCACTCACAGCATCTCATGGAGCGACTGAGGTCTCCTATTTTCTGTCTGTTGATATTCAAACTTTATTCTCACTCTGAGAATTTTCTGTTTGCTTGGAAACTAGCTTGTTTCCTTCTCACTGTGTCCTTCCTCTCCCACTGTCTCCTTCCTTAATATACAAATTTAATCATATAGATTTTGATCCTGGTCCCACTCTGTTGGACAGTTTAATTGCAGAGTCGATGCTAGGAAGCCCACATTTTTAAACGTTGACTCAAATGTCTTAATTTAATTATAATTTATTAAATTGGGAGGAGTGGTGTGCTGCCAGCTCTTCCTGCAGTGTGGAGTAGGACAGGAAGTCCATGCTGAGCGTGCAGTCAGTCTTCCATCCTTGTCTGTCCAGTTTTATCAGTCAGTGTCTCCTCCCAGCTCCCTGTGCTGCTCCAATGCCTGCTGCCTCCGCATGTCTTGTCCGGTGACTGCAGCAGCTAAAAGCACCCAGACTCCACTGCATGAGGCATGAGTCCCAACCTCATCCTGGATCCTCAACCCAGTCTCCACAGCCTACAGCTTTTTTTCTGTTTGTGCTTAGTTTCATAAATGTTGAGCATAGAAAAATTACATTTTAAAACTGAAGGTTGTTTTTGCCAAGGGGAGCTGTCTAGGAAGGCACATGGACTAATTTTTATTGCCCATTTTTGTGAACTTTTAATCTCTTGTGAATGCATGTGTTTATGTATGTGTACAAGCTGAAGGAGAAGCATGTTTGTGCTTGCCAGCGTAGTGAAGTCAACAGTGTGTTTTGCCTCACCCTTCTAGAAAAAGCAAGTTCAGTCGAACGTGGGGGGCCCCCAGTCTTCAGCCAGGCCCCTGCTCATGAGAACCTTTTCAGATGAATCCAATACTGTCATTTAAACAGGTACTTGCCCACTTTTAGGCCATTCAACCTAATCAGGGACTCCCTTTCAAATCCATTTTAGCCTCCTGTCTTAATTGTAACACCAAATTCTATTAAGAAAATCGAAACCCAAATGGCATATAAGCCATATCTAAAAAAGAATAGAATTTGTTTTTCTTCTTGTTTGTGTTGTGTAAGCTGAAATAGGCTGGCTGAAGAGAGACATTTATTACACTACTATCATTTTGTATCAAGTTTTGGATAATATGGTTAAATAATGCATTTATTTCACCAATGATTGCCTCCTTGCTCACTTTTTTTTGTACAGTCACATGCTCCTTTCAGCCTTCCTTTGAATGCACAGCTTAAATTTCCATTTGCATGTGGTTCTGACGCAAATCATTTTTTTCCAGTCAGTTTTATTTTCCTGATTTGGAGTCTGGGGTGTCTTTTCCCTTCCTATCTTGTCGTTTCTAACCACAGGTCTGATCTGGGATTATTACTTGCTACCTCTCCACTGTTCAGCATTCATGTGCCGTTTGTAATGTTGTGGTTTGTTCATTTGATTAAGTCATCTGTGTTATTCACTGTCTGCTTACCTTTTTGGTAAATAATGGATTCATTTGTGAGTGCTGTGCTTGAGTTTGGTGCATGAAGTTACTCTGATGCAACCTTAGCCGAAATGCTGCTGAATTACAGGGGTGCAGATGTCCAAATTACAAACAAAAAAAGTTGGACAAAACTTAAAGTTTGTTCCTAAAACACCTTTGCACCAAATTGTGGATTTACACAGCCCTGCAAAATTATTTATACCAATTAACATTTTTTTTCATCTTGTTACAACCACAAACCTTTAAGTATTTTTTAAGATTTCGTGTAAAGACTAACACAAAGAAGTGCATAATTGTAAACTGGAAGGAAAATAATACATGGTTTTCAAACATGTTTTTTTCCAATAATAATCGGAACTTTGTGGTATGCAAATGTATTTGGCCCCCTTTAATCCGGTGCCTCTAAATAAAAACCACTGTAACCAGTTGCCTTCAGGATCCAGCTGTTCTGTGAAGGCTTCACGGGTTTGTTAGAAAACATTAGTGAACACCAGTGTGGTCAGGAATATAGTTTTGGAGTAGTTTGGGACAGAGTTATGTAATAAGACAATATCCCAAACTTTAAACATCTCTGAACATTGTTCAATCCGTCATCTGAAAGTGAAGAGCATGTCACAAGTGCTAACCTAAGACATGTTGTCCAACTGAGAGGCCAAGAGGCCCATAGTAATTTTGCAGGAGTTTCAGAGGATTACAGCTTAGATGAAATAATTTGTCTACAGGAAAACTATTCTCTGATATCGTTTTATACTCCACAAATCTGGCCTTTATTGAAGAGCGGCAGAAAGAAAGCCATAGTTTAAAGAAAGACACAAGAGGTCTCATTTAAAGTTTTCCACTCAACAAATGTGGGAAAAAGGTCATATAAAATAAAAATAATGAACTTTGACCTACATGAAAATTGCTATTTAGTACTCCACAACTTGAACACATGAGCCCTATTATTAAACATGGTAGTGGGAGCATCATGCTGTGAGGGTACTTTCTTCAGCAGGAACAGGGGAACTGGTCGTGGTTGATGGGAAGATGGAACTAAATACAGGACATAACTGGAATAAAAACTGTTAATAGGCTGCAAAAGAGTCGCCAGAGCTGCAGTAGAAAGGGTTTAGATCAAAGCAGTTCCAGTCCAAGTCCGGATATAAATGATAATTTGTGGTTACACTTGAAAATGCTAGATGTGCAAAGCTTGTAGAGAGATACCCTAAAAGACTCGCAGCTGTAATTACAGCAAAAGGTGGTCCTACAAACCTTTATCTCAGGGGGCCTGAATACATAAGATGCTACAGTTTTCTGATTTATTTTAGTTTTATTTTTTTGTCCACTTCACAGTTCTGCCCTACCTTGAGTTGGTCTGTCACATAAAATCCCAATAATTTACATGAAAGATTGTAGTCGTAAAATAACAATGTGAAAGGTTTTGGGGGGAGTAAATAATCTGGCTTGGCGCTGTACGTTTAGTTAATTACTCTCAAGCGTTCCCAGTTATTTGTCTGTCCCCTGAACATCTGCTAAGGAGACTGGTTACGCCACTATTCACCAGTGTCCCTGGCTGCCTAGTAGTATCGAACAGCTTCTTGCAAGAACTGTTCACATTTAACCTGGTTTTTATTCTCCCTGTAGCTGGCAGAGGGTGACCTCCTACAAGCTTCCAGGTAAACCTCAAAGAGAGAGCACTAACAGTGTGTTTAAATCTGCCTGCTGAGCTTCAACAGATCAGCTGATATGGGGAAAATGGGATAGTTTCCTTACTAATGTCTGTCCTCTGTCGGTGGTGAGGATGCTGTAATCATTGTAGCTTTCTTGTTCATTGTTTTGTAGCCAATCACTGTTGATTTTCTGGTGATGTAAGCTAATTTGAGGCTCTATTTTTCTCTGTGTTGTCTCCAGCTCTTGATTAAAGCACAAAGTAAAAGTCTTTCTTCTTGTGCTGCTTCCAGATCGCTGCTGTCACACCACTTTCCTACAAGCACCTGAAGGAGCATGAGTGAAAGGCAGCCTGGACACTGCACTGAAATCCTCTTCTTTTTGATTTTCTTCCATAGCTGAAGTGACTTCAGTAAGGGTGGAGATGAGGAAAAATATTAAAAGGTGTGAAGCAAGAGATCAAGATGAAGAGGATGAAAAACACCATGTAAAGACTTGGGGGAGAAGTTCAAATTGTTTTTGAAGTCTTTTGACTTCTGTTTCTTTTTTTAGTTTTTTTTGCGCAGTCACCTGCCCAGCGCATGCCTGCAGAGCAGTGCTCTACTATATTTTATAAAAATAACTCGGAAGATGGGCATGAATCTTCTTTCTTTTGCTTTTTTGATATTTGCTTACAAATGAATGCTACCTTGCCAGTAGCTAAGTACAACTACTTTGTTTCATCAAGCAGTTGTAATATCCACTCCAAGAATGGTACATCTGCATGAAAACTAAAATCCCACTTCTCTGATATTTAGTCTGTGTTTTCCATAATCTTTTTATTTAAACTTAATCTCTACACTTGTATTTTTGCAATGTTGTGTCCTTTTTATTAATTTCGAATGTTTTTGTCTACAAATCCAAATCATTCCAGGTGAAATATTACTAAATGTGATATCAGTGCAGCTGAAAGCAGCATGCAGACTGTTAGAGTAGTTTTTATTATTATTTTGTTTTGGTGGAAAATCTGATATCTGTTTTTATTGCTAAGTTATAAGAGGAGTCTGTTATTACCAGTCAGTCCAAAATGTGTGCTTGTGTAAGATTGAGCGTTAGATTAAAGACTTAAAGCACGCCCCAGCAATGAAACGTTACATGGAGCGTGAGCTAAAGCCTTCCAGCCTCAAAGATTATTTAATAGAGTCCATTATGAAATGAAAAAATAATATATTTGGTGTTCTGTACATAGCTTAGAGATGTTTATTAACATCTGCTCAAAGCCAAAATGATCAGATTGCGTCCAAACAAATGTGGCCTTACGGGGACAGGCCTATGTGTATGGGTGCGTTGTTTAGAAGTGCAAAAATATGCTGGATGAGAATAGCCACAAATGCCTGCGTGTAATGAAGCCCAGGTTTACTTGAACTTTGTTGATTCGGATCAGTTTGACATTTTCAGCTCTAATAAGGAAACTGGTTCTTTATTATGAATCTGGTCACGTTAATTATACCTGGATGCACATGTATACAGTATCAGTTAGGTAAGATTACCAATAATCAGTGCACACTGTAAACAAAAATCAACACGTAGATAAAGTCTAAATGAGATATTTATGATTATTTGGTGTTCATTTTGTCTCCTCAGATAAATTTGGGTTTTAAAGTGGCTCTTTGTTTGAACTGCAGAATCAGCATAGCTTAAATTCACTGTGAGATGCTGATAGCGTAAACTGTTCACCTTTTCTCCTTCTTTAACTTTTTACCTGTAGTTCTTTATACATTCCATCCAAACATAACATGATTTCACACACTTTGATACTCTTTTTGTAATATGCTTTACTTTCTTCTGTAATCATATTAAATATACTTGCCATATTTATTATTAAGTGTAATTTTACTCACGGAGGTTATATTTTTATTACACGTATCTTTTTATTATTCAGAGAATGTTAAGCTTTGTGCCAACAAGTGGAGCTTGTGTGTTGTTCTCCGGCTCTAACTTGAGACAGCAGTAATCCCATTCAGCAGTCTGTATTGTGTCTGCATAGACCAGGCAGCCCCTTCCCAATACACCCATATTCCCCAAATCAATCTCAGAGGCTGGTTATGTCCCTCTGTAAAGTACAGTCCTGGCCACAGGTTTACATACACTCATTATGGGCATGAATGTGATTTTGATGAGGGGCCAGAGTGGAATCATGCTATAACATACATCTGTAGTCATTTTTAAAAACACAAAATGTTGTGCACATTTTGAAATTGTTTGTACATTTTCAGAAATTTACATAAATGTAATATTCATACAACCCTACTAATATTCAGATTTGTGTTATCAACCCCCACCTCTTCAATATTCTCTTTGTAATCATCAACAGGCCACTATCATTATTATGGTTGGATATTTACCCCTTGGAGTTCATTAAACATCATTGGTTTCCCATCATATTCCCTGCTTTAAGCATTGTCATCAACATTAAGGTGGGGGCTTTCAGAGGATCAGTCAAGAAGTCTTCTTCCAAAACTGGTTTTTAAATGTGTTCGGGATCATTGTCCTGTTGGAGCTCCGAAATGGGTCTAAGTTTTAAAAGTCTGAACCAAAATTTTGGTCTCAAATGAATTAAAATTTGTTAGAAATATGATGATGAGATGCCATGCAACCACCAAGGCTTAAGCCTGCTACAAAATGGGAACTGCTGGAATGCTAGGGCCAGTCTCCACAGTGAAACAAGTTTTATAAGATAGGATATTTTATTGATCCCACAAAGGGGAAATGTATGTGTCACAGCAGCACAAAAAAGGACCGTGCACGAAAAATGATAATAGCAGCAGAGACGATGTTAAAAAAGTAAAAAATTATAAATAATTTAAACATTATTTGACTAAGAGGTTGCCAACCAAGATGTCATTCAGATAAGACACAACTTGAGCTCTCTGGACAAAAACAGCCAACTGTAAAGTCGACTTGAAGCTTTTTAACCTGAGAACCAATTATCAAGCATGGTGGTAGTAGAGTCATGCTGCGGGTCTGTTTCACTGCCAGTAGAACTGGTGCATTTCACGAAATGATAGGAATATTGAAGGAAGGAGAATGTGTCTAAATTCTTCACCTTAACCTCAAGTCAACAACTAAATGTAACATTGGTTAGAGTTGGGTATCCTTATGGGACAATGATCCCAAACACACATCAAAACTGGTTTTGGAATGGGTAAAATAAACTGGTATAGCATAATGGAAAAATAGGGACTATGCTCTGTGTGCCAGGAAATCAACCAGTTTATATGAGATCATCCAGCGATGATAAAGAAATATCAACATATTCAGTTAAAATCACACCAGGAGGCTGTAATTACTGAGGAGCATTTGGTTTCTCTGCAACTTGCTGAAATGCATATAACCCAATATTAGTGGGGTTGTATGTATATTTCTGATACTCTATGGGTTAGAAAAAATAAACGTTGCAGTGTTGATCAACACTAGAAAAAAAGGTTCAGTTGCACCCAAAATGAAAGGCGTTCATGCAAACAATGGGTGTATGTAAACTTATTAGCAGAACCATAACACTTGCGTAAAACTGATAACTGCTAATGATTTGTGTCCAAGCTGTTGTAAGTCTTGCAGTGAAAATTGTATTATTTAAATCATCAGATTCTCACTATAATGAAGGTATTGGAATGGAAAATCTTGACCTGACATCAGCATATGGTCTGAGCTTAGGGTCATTTGATTAATTAATTGTCTACTCACTTTCAGACTGGATGGGGCTGCCTGCTTCAATAGATGAGAAACCTTTAAATGACTTCAGAAATGCTATTTTCAGAGCTTAAATATGTTATATTTTGCTTGTCTAAATGAAATGTTAAAATGAATGGATTGTATTTTTAATGCAACGTTTTTCCAGCCAGTTTTTAAAGAAAAAAAGAAAATAAAAAAGAAAAGAGAATAAGAGACTCTGTGGGTGTCTGTCTTAGGAGGTGTTCACTTTCAGGCACCTCAGGCAGGGATTCCTGCCTTTTGAGTCTCCAGCTTCACCACTTCAAACCTCCAAGCTGAATGTACCTCTTTGAAATATTAAAAACCTGAAGAGTTTCTGTAATAAAACTGAAAGTTTTAAAGATAAACTGTTTGCTTTGTGATTTGTTACGGTAGAAGTTGTGTCAGCAGTTTCTGTTTGGTGCAAAAGGTCTGGATGTGTGGCCGGTTCGTGCTTGTGTGTGTTGCAGCCACCCTCAGCAGATGCTGTGCAGTAATGAGATGACCGAGACGCTAAGCTGGATCAGCTGAGTGGCTGCAGAATGAGGTCCGAGTGCTGCTGCTCTCACGCCGCTCCATGTGTGGCCTGAAAGGAAGAAAACCTCCAGCTGAGAGAGAGGATTTAAATACATCTGTATTTACACCCATTTTCTCCACCAGTTTGTTGAGTTGCTGACTGCTGATCCATTTAGATGAGATGTGGGCTGGGCAGTGGGGAGTTCAGCTGAAAAAGGCTCTCTGTAACAGTATGTACACAATGACACCCTTTCTTATTTGTTCTGCGGTTTTGAATATGATTTCTGTGGATTACAGGCTGTTGGCAGAGGGAGAGGAAGATTTCTTTATTTTCAACAGTCAATCTTTTCTGTGAGCATTTATTATACAGTAAAGCAGGAGAATAAATGATGAATATATTAGCCATCCTAACGGTGAAGCCTACATACAGAGACCATGAAAAAAAAGCCTAAGTAGTGTGTAGCAGTGAGGCAAAGAAGGGCGGGAGCTGGCAGTGGGTCAGGAGGAGACTCTTGAGCTTTGCGCGCTGCAGAGCTGACGCACTAATGCTCAGAGAGGGGAGGGGAAGGGACAGACAGCCGTGGCCAGATGGAGCTCTGTTTGTTTGGAAGCAGCTAACTGCTGCTGAGAGCAGGACACACTGTCAACTCTGGTGTGTATCAACTGGGGGAGAAAAAGACACCCGATTGGGGCAACTACGGGTCAACAAACTACTGCTGAGTCCCTGTGAAGACGGCTCCTCTGCCGTTATGTAGCTGTGCAGCTCAGTGTGAAGGCACTCTCGGCAGCTTCAAGGTCGACAACCTCAGGGAGCTGTCCCCATCTGACTCTCACACCCGCAGAACTTGATGGATTTCCTGTTCTAGCACTTCTAGTTCTCCGTAAACTTGCCTGACCGCTCTGAAGAGAGTATGAGGCCTGGACTGCTGTGATCAAACAGTTGTCCCAGCCTGATTCTGTGACAGAAACCGAGGGAATGGGCCCAGCTTCACTGCAGGAGGAGAGGTACCTGGGCAAAGAGTCAGAGGAGATGGAGAGCTACCGCTGCCTTCTACAGGCCGGCTCCCAGCTGGAGAGCACCCTACAGCGTGAGTAACATGATGCTCACAGAACTTATAAATTATGTCAGACTATTCAATGCATGTCTTTATCTCTCCCTTACTTAATTTCACACTCATCTGCACAATTCAACAAAAAGAAACATACTGTAACGCAGCTCAGCTTAGTTTAACCTAACTTCTGAGAGGAGGTAACTGGAGATGTGAAGCTTCATTATTATTGATGTACTGGTTCCTGCAGCTTTGCTCCAGCAGTGGGCCATCGCAGGGATTATGTCAGCTATTTTAAGCCACCCACAGATGGATACATTTTCAATCTATAAGAATGATTTGTAGACAGAATACCAGCAGACTAGATTGTAGATCACTGCTGCAGAAATTAAAGCAGCCTGTCTTATTATTATTATAAATATTACTGTAACAATAGGTCAATATTGTTAGGGCACCAGGCTGTTGAGCTTCGCATTGAAAACGAAAGCACAGACTGAAATACTGTGGGATCCTGACATGTTAGCTGATCTATTTTCCTCTCTCAATATTTCCTACTTGTTGAATCTGGTCTGGGTTTGACGGCTGAAAGAGAAAATGTCTTTCTGAGAGTAAAAACTTACATCTTCCCTCCCACTTTACCCTAATCTTGTTACAGAGTGTGCAGTGATAAACCGTTTCATATTTTGCCACACTTTAATGTCATAGATGAAACAAATTTATAATATCAAAGATAAACAGAGTAAGTACATCATACAGTTAAAAAAACATTTGATTTAACTTAAAAAAAAAAAGAAAAATTATCCAAAGCAAATCCAGCCTTTGTAAAGAAGTAACTGCCCTTTAAAAGAGGTAAATGGTTGTTCCTCCATTTGTAGCAACAACTGCAATAAATCGCTAACTGGTAATGAATCAGAAGTGGACTGGCTGGGTTACTTTGGATCGTTGTCTTACTGAATAATCATAGCTTGAGTTTAAGGTCACCGACTGATGGAAAGAAATTTCACTAAAGGTTTTTTTGATGAGAGCATAATTCATGGTTCAGTCAGTTAGAAGTCATTCTGGTCATGAGGCAACAAATCACCTCCAGACGTCACAAAAATCATCGCTATGTTTGTCTGTTTTACTCTGGATTTTTTTCATCAGTCCACAGAGCATTTTCCCAAAGGCCTTTGGTATTATAAAGAGTTTTATTTTTTATTTTTTTGCCAATGAGACAGGCCTTTGTTTTCTTTTTACTCAGAAGTGGTTTTCACCTTAAACATTTCATTAACACTGATGGCAAAAAGGCTAGCAGTGTTTTATTTGTTGTTTTAGGTCATTGTGACCTCCTGGATGAGTCTTAAACATACTCCTGCGTTAATGTTGGTCGTCTGGCCACACCTGAGAAGTTTCACCAGTGTTCCACTTATTGTCCATTTGTGGAAAATGCAAAATAGTTTTTTAGATCGTAGCATAATGTGTCTTTTTGAGATGCTTTGGCCTTCTGTGTGTTGTGAGACAAGTTCTATTCAAGTGATTTTTGGATTCTACGGGTCAGGCAGGGATTAGGTTTGGATCTGGCTAGAGAAACTGAACCCAAAAATGTATTCTATATTAACATCTAGTGAATGGATGATTATTTAAAAACCATCTGAATTTCAAAATTGATGTCTGAAACTTTAAACCTTTTAGAAATGACAAATGCAAAAACATGTTGAAAACATTGTTTTCATGCAGACAAGGCCTAAAAACCTTGGATTTGATGTCTACCGAACCTTTAACCTATTGCAAGTGGCATACTTCATAAAACATATAAGCAGGCCTGCAAAACTGGATCTAGTCCAGGGGCCCTATTTTTTTGGCTTGACCTTCAGATGATTTGCTTTAGGGGTCTCAACTGGAACATATTTCATTACAATAAATGTTTCATGACGCACACAGTGCTGTTCTGCACAGTTTCTTATTCAGGCCTTTCTGATCTAAAACCAATCAAGCTTTCATGTATCCCGGTGGGTGGAAAACACGTTTTTTTTTTTTTTTTTTTTTCCTTCACTTGTTTTTACCAGAATCCTGCCACCAACCAGTGTTTTCCCTGAGGATTTAAAACATCATTTAGCAAAAACCACAAATGTTTCAGTGTTTTATGAAAGTGTTTGTGTTTGAGAGCTTTTTTCTTACCTTGCAAAGGATTAAGATTGTCTGCATTTTTTGGTGTCTGTGAAATACTCTACATTCAACCAGACCCTCTTCACAACACACTGCATGATTCATGTACCTTTACTGTGCTTTAAACATGCTCTTCTGCACAATCTTTATTTTGAGGGTTTAAAAACTTGAACACCAGTACGTTTTTTACATGATTTGAAATGAACAAAGTTATGCTTTATTAGATTTAATATTTTACCAAACAGACATTCATGTATCCTCCTTGCTTTCCAGTGAAGTGTTTGCTCATTGTTTTTTTTATTTTCCTTCACTGGTGATCTTAAAAAGCTCACGAAATGCATTTATTGAATAAAATATAAAGTTATAAATTATAGAGTGCGTGTTGCAGGGGCGCCGTGTGATAAAATCGGTGTAGATTATTATTGGATTGTTTGGACAACAGAGATAAGCTCCCTGCCCTTAGCTTTGTAAGCACACTGAAGGGATTGGTCCGGAGCAAATCACTGTTTCCATATAGAACAGAAGAGCAAACAGAGGTTACTTGACTTTCATTTGCACACACTGTCCTACAGAGTCCGGCATGTCAGCTGAAGAGGTCAAATGTGTTAATATCCCTATAACTTTTTCATATTTTGTCAAGTTATAAACACAAACTTTTTTTCCTGTGATAGACCTAAACAAAATCATACACGCCAGTTCAGCCTCCAAAATTTGAATATCGTTAGTAAGCTCAATATTTCTTCGCTCCTTTCAGAAAGTGAAAATCATATATTATATAGATTCATTACACATGGAGTGAAATATTTCAAAATTTTGATAATTCATACAACTGGGTCATATTGTGTTGAGTGAAAGAAAACTGTAGTCGGAGAAGGTGCACCAGTAACAGGGAGAACCGCAGCCTTGAGAAGATTGTCAAGCAAAACCCATTCAAGAATTTAAGAGAGCTTCCCAAGGAGTGGAGTGAGGCTGCAATCAGCACACGGTAAGACACTTTGCAGAAGAAAATCCTACACATGACCTACAAATGTTGCAGTCATTGTGTCAAGCCACTTCAGAACCAGAGTCAACATCAGAAGCATCTTACCTGGCCTGAGAAAAGGAGCTGGACTGTTGCTCAGTGGTCCAATGTCCTGTTTTTAGATGAAAGTAAAGAATGCATTTTATTTGAAATCAAAGTCCTGGCGACTTGAGGACAAGTGAAGAGCCATGCAATCCACATTGCTTGAGTGAGAACTTTCCACAGTTGGTGATGATTTAGGGTGCTAGGTCATCTGCTGGTGTTGGTCCACTGTGTGTTCTGAAGTCCATACTCAAAAAAACCATGTACCAAGAACATTTAGTGCACTTTAAGCTTCCTTCTGCTGAAAAGCTTCAAGGAGATTTTCCAGCAGGACCTGGTACCAGCTCACTCTGCCAAAGGTACCAAAGGCTGGTTTAATGACAGTGTTGTTGCTGTGCTTGATTGGCCAGCAAACCCTCTGACCTGAACCCCATAGAGAATCAATAGAGTAATATTAAAAGGAAGATGAGAGGAACCAGAGCCAACAATGCAGATGACCTGAAGGACACTATCAAATCAACCTGGGCTTCCATTACAACTGAGCAAAACCACAGGCTGATCGCCTCCATGCCATGCCGCATTGATGCAGTAATTCATGCAAAATGAGCCCAATCAAGTGTTCAATGCATGCAAATGAACATACTTTTCAAAGGCCTGATTTTTTTTGTTTAAAATGTGTTTTTCACTGATTTTGAGTACTATTCTAATTTTCTGACACACTGAATTTTGGGTTTTCATTACCTGTAAGCCATAATCTTCAAAATGAAAATAAATTAAACCTTGAAATATTTTATTCTAATCCTCTGTATGTAATGAATCTAAGTAAGATATAGGTTTGACTTTCTAAAATGAGTGACAATAAATACAAAACTTTTTCAAGATAAATCAATTTTTCAAGCTGTGCCAGTTATTATGAAGTGGAAGAAAGAGGATACAAGGTTTTCAAGAAATCTGAAAAATGTGTTGTGTGCAATTCTGTTCAACCTGCCTGAGTCAATACTCGGATACGTTTAGCAGCAACTACGTGCTAACACATAAACATACTTTAATCAAAACCATTCCATTGTAAGCCTGACTGTACGTTTACGGTCATTGTCATCTGAGAAGGGGAACTTTCACTCCACCCCAGGTTGACAGCCATGTAGGTCTGCAGTTGTCCCATACTCTTCCCATTCTCAGATGATGGCTTGAACAAAGCTCTGTGAGATGTTAAAGCTTGGAGTAATGTATTTGAACAATTCTCTGCCTTAGACATCTCCACAACTTTATCCCTCGCTCGTCTAGAGCGATCCTTGGAGATCATGATGCTGTTTTTTCTGTAATGTTCTGAGGATAATTGGTGTCACTGGATTTTATTTTTATTTAGGTCTGTCTGAGTAAAGGGGGCTAAATACAGATGTATGGTATACTTTCCAGATTTCTGTTAGTAAAAAAAAAATGAAAATGATGTGTTATTTTTCTTTCATTTTGTCTGACATAAAACCCAAACACAAAACGTTTTTGTTGAAACATGACAAAATGTGAAAAAGTTCAAGGTGTATAAATACTTTGCAAGGCACTGTATATAGATAAATACCTATGGTTACGGCATCCAGCCTCGTTGAAATAGCACAAAGCAATCAATAATTAAATGGTCTGGTAGTGTGTCAGGGTCAAGAGTGGGGGTGGTGCCTCCACAAAATTACAAAGTTTATTAACAGTACTACAGTTTGCAGTATAGGGTATCCTTCATTTGACAGATACAGTACTTTTTTTGTTCCAGTTTATGTAAAAACTTAACCCTGTAATTTCTGTAGTGTTAGATATCATCCTACACTGTAGTTTCAATGAATAACATCCCTTAACATCTACTTAAGACCTTTCCTCATCCTGCTTCCGGCTTCGCGGGCTGAATGTTAATGATTATATAACTTTTCAAGTGTGACAGTAACTTCGTCCTGGATCTGTGTGCGTGCACAGTTTACCCAATGCTCCTGGCTTGGCTCAGCTCCTCTCTGTTACTGAAACACATCAAATATTCAGCAGGTTCTAGTGGAGCTTATTACTTACTCCCTGACACACAGTATTACTGCGGTCGCCTCATGGAAAATAACACCTAGTTTGCTACTACGATCACTCTTCAACCTTTCCTCGTCTTTTTTTCTCTATTTCTGTCCCTCTGAGCTGATTATTTTTTTTATGAGGAAATGATTAAATTTGAGAGAATCACTGCACTGTGATCTGCTGCAGCTGAAGGCATTGAAGAGATAATTTGTATGACTCAAATAAACCAGTACATCTATACTGTGTGATATCCTTACATATGTCCCTGCTGCATTTATCGGAGATCTGCATTTGGAAAGCTGGAAAGACAAACTGAAATTATACTAACAGTGACATCATAAAATTGTGTCCTCTGCACATCAGACTGACTGCTGCCTACAGCTCCAGTCTGTAGACAATAGCCTGGTACAAACTGCACTGACTCCATCTCCACTATGAGAGGAACATTAGCTAAATTAAGAAAGCAATACAGGCCATCTAAATGCTACTGTAGCCTCGATTATGTTTCTATACAGCGAATAACCTACTGCTTTTGAATCCTTTCTCTTAATGCAGGCAGTTACAGAGGATCTTAAAGGCGTACACACCCCTGTTAAAATACAAGTTGTTTGTGATGTAAAACATTGAGACCATGATAAATAATTTTAAACCTTTTTCCGCTTTTAATGTGGCACACATTCTGGTCAATTAAACTGTAAAAGCAACAAATCGATGGGGGGAAGATAAAGAATCTGCAGTCACCTGGTTGGATAAATGTGCACAACTTAAAAGTAACACCAGGGGAAAGCAGCCCTTGATTCAGCATTCAGTGCAGCTGAGTTCGCGCCTGCCATTAACTGTACTGAATCTGGTTGTCCCGAAAGAGCAGTCAGGAGTGGCATTAGGATTTTTTGTTACGTTATTTGCATCCTTGAAGTCATAGTTTGCAGAAACTCTTAAAAGTAAACAAAAGATCTTACAGTTCAAAGTGCATGTGATTTTTGGAGAATAAAATGAAAAGGAGACATAATGTATTTATATGATGTCATGTCAGTTTCCACGTCGCCTGGGTTAACGAGGTCAGGGTCTGGGATATTTACATGAGAAGTGGGCTGCTGGAACAAGACACACGTGGTTGAGGGCAGAGAATCTTTAACTCCTGGAATGCTACTTTACCAACAAGTTCAATGAAAGACCCAAAATGTTTTCTGCAATGCTTATTTCGTTGTACTGAGATTTTACCTGCATTTTCAGAGAAATGCTTTGAATTCATAATCTATGTATCTCTGACCTATGTATTCAAGCATGGAATGATTCCCTAAACTCAAGAAATGAACAAGTAATGTTTATACAAGGAACAGGCAACTTGTCAAACTACCAATTATAAACCTTTTGTACTTTAGATGCTTTATTACTGGCAACATGTCAAAAAGAAAACTATTTCCCTTTCTTCAGTTTAATCTATGTAAGATAAAGTTTGACAAATAAAAACAAACCCAGTATTTTAGCATCAGCAAAGTGATCCCCAAAGAGCTATTTGCATTTAATGAAATAACAAGTGACTTCAGGTTCTTGATGCACTTCAGGACCAATGGAAGCAAATGAACTCAGGCTTATTTACTTAATTGTACACTTAATTAATTCAAAAGTATTCCATTACACATTATGTCAACATGCATCTTATTAATTTCCCATGTAAGATCATTGTGGTGCATCTCAGTTTTTGTTACTTGTACCATGTTGTAGAGGTGACTGTCCCATTGAGCCTGAAGGAAGTGGGAGGATATATAGAGAAACAAGTTGCATATCTGTCAGGTAAGTTGTTTTGTATCATAGTTGCCTGCATTATATATATGATGGATGGATGGTGATGCTTATGTTTCTGATTTTCTCCAGGAGGGCGAGGGGAAGACTCCAGTGTCATCATCACCCTCCCAGAGTGCTCAGCGTTCAGTGACATTCCAGAGGACGCTTTAGCCAAAGTCTTTACCTACCTTACCCTTATCCCTCGGTGTGTCCTCCATCGTTTAGCCGCTCTTCCACTCTGACTCTCCCCTCCTGCACTGCACCAAAACCTTGTATTCTGAGCATAGCAGGCACTGCTGATCTGTAGCTAAGAGTCAAATGTCCCACAGATGCCCTTTTTTGTCATAACCTAAACTCTCCAGAGATTAGGGAAGACTGTAATGGAGCAAGTCGGGGGCTTATTATCTGCTTGAATGTTAAATGCAGAGTCAGTTTCATTTAGATGAAAAACATATATTTTAATGGAGATACATCAAACGTTATTATTCAGTTTTTTGTATCTATAAAACATACGGCCTCAAATTTGCAAAAAGTGAATAATAAGGATTCATATTTTTGTTGGCAGAACCAGACAACCTGGAGTTAAATTTATCATCATTTTAGACCGAAGACTGGATACATGGGCCTCTATCAAAGCCGCTCTTGCCAGGATAGCAGTAAGTTTGATCTTTTTTGTATTAAAGCAGTTTTAGATTGTTTGACATATGATACTTTTTAAGCACTGAAACGTTGCTGTACCATTAGACTGAGATGTTATTAAAGAGGGTTCCTAAACTTATGGAATTTGATCTAGGAATTTACAATTTCTGGTTAGTTATGAAAAAAGAAATTAGAGAATGGAGCATAATTTTATCAGCATACTATTCCTTGTCTCATTATGTAAGAGAAACCCTTCCCTTCTGTCAGTCTGTTCCACAACTGTAAAAAAATCTATATTCATTGTGAAGTTTTGGATTTTTAATTTCACTCTGTGTTAAGGAGTTGCTGTTCATTATACACAGCAATGTTTTTTTTAAAAAAATGTTTAAGAAATGAATCATTAATTTAATGGGGATCCTAATCATGCGGTGTATTCAGACTGTCCCATCAAATGCATGAGTAAGCAAAAAGTGTGTGATGACGCGGGAAGCTCAGGAGGGGAGAAAGGATGAGGAGGAAGAAATGTTGCAGAGATGCGCTGCCACCCTCTATCGCAGAGGCACAAGGCGGCAGCAGAGTTTCAGTTGTTGCCAGGCGATCGGAGGAAGGAGCCGTATATCTCTACCTTGGCACTGAATTCCCGCGGTCATCTGGGGGTATATGTAGTATTAGAGATGGCATCCGACACCATGACCGATTGCTTTTACCGCCGAAGAATGCCAAAGATCCGGAGGAGCCCGGTAATGAGCGCTTCCTGTATTTTGATTGTTGGTGTGAAGAGTTTGGGGTGAAGTTTTTTGAGCGGTGAATGCGGCAGGGGCGCAGACTGTAGCACTGCGGTGCAGAGGGAGCTTCTGCTTAGTCATGCAGCTGACTGTCTGCACGTCCTGCCTAAACCGATGACCTATAGATTACATTTTTATCTCCAAATAGGAGGACTGCGCCAGGCAGAAGAAGCTGCAACTGACGAAACAAAGATGATGCATTGCGTAATGGCAACACGTTAAAATGACGCTGCATGAGGTTTTCTTTATGCATGCAGAATTTAGCGTAAATTTACATTATGCTTACCTCATTCACCAGGTTCAGTATACTTTGCAGTAGGCTGGTACTGCTGTCTTCGTTGGACCTTTGCGCCTGAATCGGGCCAGGCAATGACCTCAAACAATCTAAAGCTAAAACGTACAAAATGATGTAAAAAGGTGGACATTGAACTTTAAATCCAGGGGGAAAGCAATTGCTTAAGCAACAGACCAGAATAAATTAAAAGCATATGTCATATGAGGCGACTGTGGCTCAGTGAGAAGAGTGGTTGTGGGTTCAATTCCAACTTTATCCTGTCACATGTCGATGTGCCCCTGGGCAAGGCACTTAACCTCAAATTGCCTACCGATCTGTGTATTGGTGTATGAATGTGTGCACCTTAGTGAGTGCATCTGGGTGAACGTGGCTCTATTGTAAAGCGCTTTGAATGGTCAGTATGACTGGAAAGGCGCTATAAGTTCAGTCCATTTACCGTTCATATTTACCCTTTGTTGTGGCGTGTGAACATCAACTTTTCATACACTGACTTTTTTTTTGTCCAACTGTTCCTTCTCAGTTGTTTTCGGGATTGAAGCCTAACACAATTATATTCTTCCATGTCTGAAACTGAGAAATTAGTCAAATAAAGCGTAAAAGGGAGTGAGTAGTGCATCTGAGACTGCAGATGAAAATAGTGATGAATATATCTACAAAACAATGAATTTGGTCATCAATGTATAGCACAATGGCCACTGAAGCAAAAGTAGTGATAACAAAGTCTCAAAATCTGTGTTCCTAATGTGAACAATTATATGGTGATTTGCCAAAAGAGGTCAAGTAAGTCTGAAATTAGTTAGTTTTCTCTTAGTATATTTGTACCTAAAATATGACTTCAAGCTAATGTGACATGTTATGGTTAGAAGAGAACTCTTAATACTGATATATATTCTGCAGCTGCAGGCAAACGCTCTTATTTTGTCTTGGTTCAAACACTAAAGAAAAAAAAAACGTGTTGCAGCTGCAGCCAATTGCAAGCAAGATAAACATCTGAACAGAGGAGGTTTTGATTTATTAAATAAAGTGATCCTTGGACCTCAGATATTTTGTACAAACAGTGGACACAAAAAAGTAAAACCCCACTGGTAAAACAACACATTTTCCTAGCAGAGAACCCTTATGCTCACAGAGAACACCTGCTGTGTTGACTCTGTTTGAGTTATGCAATCGCCAACACATAACTTGTGTTGTTCAAGTCCTTGATCTTTGGGCTGTTCCCTGCCCACTCCATCCTTTTGTGTTGCTTATAAGTAGCCACTCATTCATTTGACATATTCCTGTTAAAAAACATATATATATATATATATATATATATATATATATAAAATATAGTATAAATATTTTTCATTTTTAAAGCCACTTTTCCCTGCCCATCCAGAGAATTTGCCATGGTAGCGCTTGTCCTTTTTCAAATAAGTAGGACAACAAATATTAATTTGTGTCAGAAAAGTGTGTTTTAGACACACTTTTTAAACACAGTGTTTTAAAAATACTGATCTGCTTTAAAAAAACAAGAAAATGTCAAATATAATTATACTTGCTCTATGAAATAGTACCTATTTTCTCTCATCAAGGCCTCCTTTCCTGGGAACCTCCACCTGGTCTTGGTGCTCCGACCCACCAGCTTCTTCCATCGTACTGTAACAGATATTGGTTTCCGCTTCAGCCAGGATGACTTCATGCTCAAGATGCCAGTAAGGCAGCTAGTCTTCAGTTACCAAATTTGTCTCACTTCATGACAAGGTACACCTCATTATTGTTACAAACAGGAGCTCCATAACTTAAATGTTCTGTGGTAAATTAATTGGAGTTTTAACGTTTCTTTTTATCATAGTATAGCATCCTGTATTGGAGTTTTTTCTATGTTTCTGGTGTTCCTTGATAGTTTAAAGTGAGAAAAAAGTGTTTTATTTCATTGAACACACCAAATAGTTAATATTATCCATCATATTGAGGTAAATAGGCAATCGATCCATTGTTTTCTGACCAATACAATGTATTTTTTTTAATAACTGAAGAGTAAGAAGTCTTGTGAAAGCAGGCACAAAGTCTTTTTGTGAGCTCTCAGGTTTGTCTACATGTTTAGGTGGTGATGCTGAGTTCTGTCACAGACCTGCTGCGCTACATTGATGAAAACCAGCTAACATCAGAGTTTGGAGGCACTTTGGACTACTGTCACAGTGACTGGATTGTGTTACGGACGGTAAAAGAATTCAAAAACAAGCTAGAGTCCAAAATTAAATTGTGCCATTCTTTAAATCTGTGTTCATTTTAGTCTTTATCAGTAACATCAGTTCCATAAAGTTACCGCATGGATTTTTGCATAAAAAACCTTCAGTGCATTCAATGTTTTTATCTGTTTTTCACTATAGGCAATTGAAAGTTTTGCTGTGACTGTAAAAGACATTGCTCAAATGCTACAAGGCTTTGGCACTGAACTGGCAGAGGCAGAGCTACCAGATGAGGGGAAAGTTATTGAGCAACTCCTTGAAACTCACACTGAAAAGTACAAGAAGCTCAAGGTACGTTTTGCTTTATGCAAGATGTATTTACTTACATTCCCAAGTTTGACCTTGAACTACATTTTTTTTAATGAAAACTGCTCTCTGGAAGGATGCAATAAGGTCAGTTTCAAAGGAGGGTCGCCATCTTCTGTCCAACCTAGAAACAACTGGGAAGGATGATGACTCACAGTGGGATGTGAAGCTGGACTGGGAGACAGTAGAGAGGTAAATGATAACTTTAATGTGCTCTGTATTCCTAAAATATATTTATTCAATACACCTCTACTACAATGGACTGACAGTTCCTCTTTTAGGCTTCTTGCACAGCTCAGAGACATGGAGTCGGCCTTTGACGGCTTCTTCGAGAAGCATCATCTGAAACTCCATCAGTACCTTCAGCTGCTCAGATATGAGCAAAGCTTTCAGGAGGTAAATTGGGTACAGACTTTTCAGTGGTAGGTTAGGGATCTATTTTTTTGTATATTTCCCAGAAATCTTTCCTTCTATTTAGGACACTTCTAGAGGGAAATCTGAATGAATTCTTAAGGCTGACATTTGATGAAACACAACACTTCAACACTTCAAAGCCTAAGCAATGACTGAGAATAAGCTGCAAAATCTTTTCTTTTTAAACATTTGGCACTAAAACATTTCTTATTCTCTGAAGCATACCAAACAAATAAAGACAAACTTATATCTTAAACAGCTGACTCTTATCTATTAACTTAGGTCTTGCATTGCAAAGCAAAAATTGGCCAAAGGGCTTAAAAACAGAAATAAAAATATATTTTCCTGAATCAGCCTTTTCTAAAGCATTAAGTAGTAATAGTAAAAGACATGTGCCTTTATATACATGTTAAAACTAGGGCTAATCTCCCTTTAATGTTTGCAAATGTGATGTCTCTTTTTGTTTAGATCGAATTATGTCTTGGGCGTCTGATGCATCAAGAGGGAGAACTATCCATAAATATGAGCACTCTGGCTCAAACAGAGCAGGCTCTCAAAAGGCTTGACAGCCTGGAGTCTAATGGACAGGTCAGTATTTCTCCAGTTACAATGTCAAAGTCTGATCTCCAGCTTCTCACTACATATTTGCATTTAATGTGCTGGATTTTTAGTAAATATATATAGAAAACTTTTTATTTTTTATCTTAACATTTCAAAGCAGCATAATCTAAACATAATCTAAATTCAGGATTTATTCATGAACATTTATAAGTACCAACCACAGTGGAGATGGCATGATGTGATGTTCAGTTTAGTTTCCCACCACACATGGTGTTTTGCTTTGTGAAATCCTCAAAGTTGGCATTTGGTTGGACTACATTTTACTCAGGGGCATCAGAGTAAAGGGGTTTAAATACAAATGCGTGCCACACTCTTCAGATTAAATTCCTGATACATTAAAGTTTGTGGTTTTGATGTGAAAAGGTTTTGGACAGATTAGGGGGTGTTAAGAATTTTCCAAGGCACTAAAACTGCATATATATCTTTTTTTTTTATAGCTTTTAAGTGGTAATTAATGAATGCATTTTGTGCAACAAAACAATTTTTTGTTTTCTTATCCCTCAGGAAGTGATGTCTCGAGCCCAGATCATCATCCTTCACGGACACCAGCTATCAGCAGGTCACCACTATGCCATGGCGCTCATTATGCAGCGCTGCAATGAGCTTCGGCACCACTGTGACACTCTCTCTGCTGCTCTTAAGTCTAAGCACTATTTTCTGATGCAAACACACCAGCTATTGCTTTGTCTCGGGCAGGTAAAAAAAAAAAAAGTCATTCAGTTTTCTTTTTAAAGACATAGAAACATTGAACAGTATCTTTGTGCTTTCTGCCTCCAGGCTCAGACTTGGTGTGATGATGGAGCATATTTGTTGGCAAACCAACTAGTAGACAAGTCCCAGTCCAAGGAGGGTGCTCAGGCAGCTTTAAGGGAAATTGAAAAGTTCCTGGAGGAGGCGCCGTCTATATTGAGCTTAGGTCATGATGTTCTGGCTGTTGAGTATGAGGCTGTCATCACACCTCAGCTACAGGTTAGCTGCCAGTCATTATCTGAAGAGCTTAATCACCATTTTATCCTCTTCATCCTTGCTTTTTTTGCTTTTTTCTGTCTCCGTGTTAGACTCAAATTGGGAAAGTGTTTGAAAAGCATTTAGCAGTACAGCAGATGATCCAGAACCGACAAGCTTGTTTGAGGAAGCTGGCTGACAAACATGTGCGACCAATCCAGCTGGTGGCCCCCAGGCCTGAGAACCAACCTCGCACTAAATCACCGCTCTTCTCCCCAAAGCACGGTATGTCATGAAAACAAATCAGAATACGTTTTATATGAAAACGCACACAAACATATAAAGCTGGTCCTCGTTGGCAGGTAACCAGACTGTACCGTGGATACTACTGCTGTTAACCTCCCCCTGTGTTTCTTTAGGTTCGATATTGTATCTTATCCAACTCCTTTCATAGTGACAGCAGTCTGTCTCTCACTTGTATGTTTCCTTTAGGCACCATGGTTAAGTTATCACATCACAGTGCCCCACCTGAATAGCCTTGGGGGTTTGCATCACCACCCCTACCATGAGCTAGAAAAAGGACACGACATGATACAATCAGTCAGTCCAAAATGTAACCTGGACACCATTATTTCTTCCAAGAACATCTTCAGATCTGTTCCTACAATATAAAACACTGTTTAAACACATTTTCTGCATAGAAAATTGTTTCATTTTTAACTACTGAACAATCAGCAAGGGAATCAGTTTGAGTCTGCTGTGTTTACACTTATTGTAGTATAAACTAAGCGTAGGATTTTAAATTAGTCCTCCTCTCAGTCTGACTCCACAGAGTATATGGAAACAAACTGTTATTTTCTGTAATACCACACAGTTATTTAACTAATGAGTTGATATTGTGGATTTCACAGGTGATGGCCTGAAGTTCACATTTGACATTTCTCTTCCTGGGAAGAAATCATCCAGGAAAAGTCCAAACCCCAGAAAAGTGAGTAACATAAAACCTTGTTTGTTCCTTGATTTTTACTCCTGTTCAGAACTGCTAAACTGTTTATTATCCTGTCGTGTTCTCAGCTGCAAGTTAAATCTAATGATTTATACTTGATGACATTTCACTTAAAGGGATTGTTCAGGAGTTTGGAAGTAAGTTTCTGTTAAAGGTGTAAGCGGTTAATATCTTACCTGTATAGATGAAATCGCTTGTCACCGTCTTTTAGTAACAACATAGATTAGATGACCAGGAAGGGCCTGAACTGAGGTAGACTTTTACTGCCTTATGACAACTTCAAGCTCAAAAATGTCCCAGCAGTTATGAACCTTTAAATAGTCATCACATTTGCATTGGGTGGTTATTAAGAGAATCCGATGAGCGGAAAGTAAGAGAAAAAAGTACAAATAAGACAGGGTAAAAATCAAAACAATTATTTTCCCGTTAAATGGCTAATTTCTATTTTATTTTTTTTTACTTTTTATGCTTTACTTTTTACGAGGTGGTTACTCTGATCAGAGGAGCTGTACATGTTCCTTTCAAAGTAGGTGGTTTACACAGGAAGATCACTGCACGCTGTCTCCAGTCTGCATTTCCTGTCTAAATAATCATCGACCTCTCAATTGAAAACGTCTTAATGCAAATGTGACAATAGTTTAAAGGTTTGGGTAACAAAGCAAAAATCCTGAACTTTCCCTTTATTATCTATCCGTAGATTCAGTACTGACCTTTTTCTGGTGTTTTCAGATAGAGGTGATTCATGACTACCAGGAGGGCCGGAGCTGTGTGTCATACAGTCTGGATGGAGACGACAGCCCAGATTTCCTGAAGCGGTGAGGAGGAGAAATCCATCCATCCATCTGTCTGTCCTCAGTACTGCTTTTGATGTTGTTTACTCTGTGATTCTCTTTGCTCTGTGCTAATGATGCCCTCTGGCGGTCCCTTCATACGTCTGTCTGCGTTTGTTTGTGTTTTAGTCATGTGATGAGGGAACTTATAGAGACTGAGAGAATCTATGTGGAGGAGCTGCTGTCGGTGCTGCTGGTAGGAATTTATTCTCAGAGGCTCATTGATGTTACCTCATAGTATTTGTTTTTGTGACCTACTATATCTGTTTTCTTAATGTACTTTGCTGCTGTGAAAAATGCAGGGTTACAGGGCTGAAATGGACAGCCCAGCTCTGTCGAGGCTTGTGCCACCGATACTACGCAGTAAGAGAGATATTCTCTTTGGAAACATGCCTGAGATCTACAACTTTCACAGCAGGTGAGTTTTATTCACGAGTCCCAAAACAGGGACACTGGATGTTGTTCTAAAGTCACAGTCTTGCTTGATGGATGGTGATGGAGAAGATGGAGGAATATTTGCATAATGTTGCATTACAAAATGATTCAGAAAGATGTTAGGATCTTACTGCACATTTCCTAAAACATCATATTATAATTAGGGTTTCAATAAATAAAAAGTGAAAAGATGATACAAATGGTCACCGATGACGTCTAATCAGATTAAATTGTTCTTTAAAATAATAAAGGTTCTTATGATCCATGACTTGGATGGAGAGAAAACTAAAATGGCTTTATAACTTCCCCTATCATTCCTAAGTTGTCTATTTATGTTAGTTCCAGTGCAGAAAAAAACATAAACATTTCCTGAACTATTCATATTCATTTTGTTTGAGAGACTTACCTTCACCATATTTTTGTTTAGGGCTTCTATTAGTTACAATTATGAAACTAAGATTAAAATGATTTTCTGAACTAGTTGTTAACCTCTGTATGTCTATCACCATAGCCAAGATAATTTAACATAATAAAAGATATGAAAAATGATGAACAAATAGAAAATCTGTTTCAAATTGTTGCTTCAGTTGCTTTCTCAAAGTTAATATTCTGTCGAATGTTTGTTAAATCACTTATTTGTTAAACTGAAAAATTATATAATACTTAATGCATAAAACAAAACAATAGGAGCAAAAACAATAAAAATTAGGTAGGTTCCCACAAAGGTTAATTTAAAAGCAAAATTAAAACACAAAAAAATTAGAGCAAACTAGATGTTGGAAAGTCTTTCTTTCTTTCTTTCTTTCTTTCTTTCTTTCTCTCTACCTGTAAACCTGAAAGGATAAGCTAGTATATAAACGATTAATGGATTTATTCTTATATTTATTTTTGTTGTAAACTGTAGTATTATCTAATAGTATTATCTAAATTTGACTTCTGAGAACTTGCCACTAGTGGAAGTTAAGCTTACAACAGCATAATTGTTCACTATAATCTGAATTGCTGTGTTTTGAAGTCTGTTGCCCCAAATATACAAATAAATATTGTTGGAGCCTTAGAAATGTCTTCCTTGACGAAAATCTCACGTTGAAGATTGATATTTGTTTTCATCTGCTCTTGTTCACACTTCAAGATAATTTGAATATCTAAAATTCATTTAGATATTTATGACTGCTATGGTTTTACTGGAGATATGTACATTGTAGGTATTATTATTATTAAGAATGAATGTGTTGCTTTTTCTAATTTAGAGTTTTCCTTCAAGACCTCGAAGGATGTCTGGAGGCTCCTGAAGCTCTCGGCGCTTGTTTTCTCCAGCGGGTGAGATTATAAATATTTAAAACAAAAAATTATTTCATCTTTGTGTTAATTTTGTTCCTATTTTTTTAAAACATAAAATTTTTCTCAATCTTCAGAAAGAAAGTTTCCAGATGTATGAAATGTACTGTCAGAATAAGCCACGTTCTGAAGCACTTTGGAGACAATTCTCAGATTGTGCCTTTTTTCAAGTATGTTTTTCAGCTATTTTACTCTTTTTAACTGTCTAGCTGTTGTATGAAAAAGCTTAAAATATTTTAAAAGAATTTTTAGTATTCGAGTAAAAGTTGCACAGTGTCTTTATACAATTAATTAAAATAAATGTGATTTATTTAACATGTTAAAATTGGAGATGAGTTGCTGACATGCATCACATGTGGTGATTATGTTTATCTTTCAAATGAAGGAGTGTCAAAAGAAGCTGGATCACAAACTGGGCCTGGATTCCTACCTGCTGAAACCGGTCCAGCGCCTCACCAAATACCAGCTGCTACTCAAGGTTGGATTTAAATATATTAGTTTTAATATTTTAAACTGAGAATATAAACATTGGAAAATGTTTATATTCTCAGGAGCTGCTCAAGTACAGTCCAGATTGTGAGGCCACCTCTGAGCTGAAGGGGGCGCTAACAGCCATGCTGGATCTGCTGAAATCAGTCAACGACTCCATGCATCAGATTGCCATTACAGGATATGAGGTTAAAACATATTTCTCTTTTAGGTTAAAACATTATTTTTTTTCCTCTGCCTTACTCCCTACACTGTATGTAATTCTTAATAAATGTGAGCCGGATATATTTAAAAAGCCTGAAATTGTTCCCTCTTCACTTACAGGGGGAAATCTGTGAACTGGGCCGTGTGCTGATGCAGGGCTCTTTTAGTGTGTGGATTAGCCACAAAAGAGGTCCCACACGCATGAAGGAGCTGGCTCGCTTCAAACCAATGCAGAGACACTTCTTTCTGTATGAGAGAGCTCTGCTTTTGTGTAAGCGTAGAGAGGATCATGGAGACGGTAGCGACAAGACGCCCTCCTACAGCTTCAAGCACTGTCTCAAGGTGGGTCTCTGTACTGAAGATTATTGGATTGAAGTGTTTAGCTATGATTCACCAGTCTTGGGCAAGGAGATGATGGCAGAGCTTTCACTTGTTCCTCTCAAACATGATGATCAGACGACTATGTAAAGAGACAACTATGTAAAAAAAACTGAACTGAATTTAGAGTGACATTTTTGCCTGTTACTCCCCTACACAATAGCTCAAGCACAGTCAGATTGTATGGAGAACAAATATGTCTCTGCTTCACACCTGAATAGAATAATTCAATCATTAGCAGGACTTCAGCCATTTAATTCAGGTGTGTTGGACCAGGGACACATCTAAAAGTTGCAGGACCCCGGCCCTTGAGGACTGGGGTTTGACATACCTGAGAAGGGTTGGTGTGTGGAGGGGTGATATGTGTGTATCTTTATTTGAGACAAACAAAATTCCACTTTTAGGCCAAAAACTCCTATTTTGATCTCATCAGACCAGAGCACCTTCTTTCATGTTTGCTGTGTCCCATACCTGACTAGCAACAACCTTTATTTGGGACTTGTTATGGCCTATTATGTTCTACTCTTCCATAAAGACAAATAATAGCTGCCCTGCCAGCAGATTATTTTACCTAATTTGTGGAACATTGCAGCTCCTCCAGAGTTCCAATGGGCCTCTTGGTTGCTTTGCGTTATTAAGGTACATCTGAAAGCAATTAGTTGCACTGGATTTTATTTAGGTGGAGCAAAGTAAAGGGTCTGAATAAAAAAACATGAGCTATATTACAGACATAGGTCTGAATACATGGTAATTGAATAATAAGCTAACACTTATTGCAGCCCAGGCAGTTATTTGCAAAATACATATTGGGCGAAGTGATGTTGCCATAATGATAAATTTACTTACTTACTAAATACAGGGCATACTGGTATAAAACCTGTTAAGTGTTTTGTTTTAGATGTGTTAAGCTGTTTTAGACATGGCTTAATACATATGCATGCCACACTTTTAAGATTTTATTTCTAAAAGAACTTGAAATCCATAGGTTCTTTTATTAATGACCCATTATTAATTATCAAAATATTCTTATTAATATTAATACTGGACTGGTGACCTGTCCAGGGTGTACCCTGCCTCTCGCCCATAGACTGCTGGAGATAGGCACCAGCTTCCCCGCGACCCACTATGGAATAAGTGGTAGAAAATGACTGACTGACTGACTATTATTATTTATATAATAATAATGATATAATAATATAATTTTTCACTACTTTGTATTGGTCTGTCTCATAAAATCTCCAAAAATAAATTTATTTCCCTTCATCAATAACATAATGATGAGGGGAAATTGTTTATAGATGACACAGATTGAAGTGGTGTCTGTGCTGATATCCTTTAACGTTGAGCCACCCTCCTGGCCAAGGAACATCATGTCTTCCTGTGACAATTTCTTTTATATGCTGGTGTACAGAGTGTCACATCTGGTGTATTTTCACCAACCGCAGCTCCTTGATTTATTATTGAGGATGTGGGAAGGATGCTGTCACGCAGCGGCGGTGTAACTTAAAGGGTAACTGTCTCTGGGTTGAAATGGAACAGATGTGCTATATGATGTAATTCTTAGGCACTGTTTGTGTTGCTCGTCATAAAATCCTGCGTTTTTGTTTCTGGGCAGATGACTGCTGTGGGGATCACAGAGAATGTCAAGGGGGATGTAAAGAAGTTTGAGATCTGGTATAGTGGGAGGGAGGAGGTTTATGTGGTTCAGGTAAGAGGTTTGTGCACATTAAATTATTGATGTTTAGGCAATATCTACATTTTAATGACCAATATGTTAGTAAATAATAAGAATAGATAAATAATCAGGGGGTATTTTCTTCTGAAAATGTAACTGATTTTAACTTGGACTGTGTGTTTTGTCTCTCAGGCTCCCACAGTGGAAGTAAAGATGGCCTGGCTCAATGAACTCCGTCGAATTTTGACCAACCAACAGAAGCTGCTTAGAGGTTTGTCATCATCCTGTTATATTAAAATCTAGACAAACAGCTTAAAAACACGCTTCTCTTGAAGTTTTGAACTGTACATTGATTCAATCATCTATTGGGTAATCTCTGAGTTTGCTTTCCCTAAAGGGAAGTCAGTTGTCTATTTCACAAAACAGTTCCACCTTATTGCTGAAAGGATGAGCCTCTGGCTGTTCATAAAACACCAGGTGATGTGGCGGTGCCCTCTGTAAATGCGAGAGTTCATAGAGGAAACTGGTATTGCATAACCAAAGGAGGCATGGATCAACATCAACATTCTGTACGGCGTTACGCATTCATTTCCTGTCTTGTGCCTCTGTCTCTACCTGTCTTGGTGACTTAGAGCAGGAGTTAATAGTGGTGCTGCGACTTCAACGCCCGCACAAATTGTACCGGGACCATCATCACAATGAATTGTGTCAAATGCACTGAAGAAGTCAAAGAGCATGCTCCTCACAGTGCTGCTGGCTTTGCCCAGATGACAGTGGGTTTGTTGAAGAAGTTGTATGATGGCATCTTCAACTCCAAGTCCACAGCGATAAGCAAACTGCAAAGGGTCCTGATATGTGCTTGTTTTCTTACTTGGGTGGGCCAGCAAGAGTCTCTCTAGGACCTTTATGATGTAGGATGTCATGGCAACAGGTCTAATGTCATGAGGACTGATTGAAGACTTGGTTGAAGACAAACTTGTAGAAGCAGAAAGGTCCATGGCCGGGAAGGAAGATAAAAGATTTGAGGTGAGACAGGAAAGCTGTGGGCCTAAGGAGGGTCAGATGTCTGTTTGGCCGGGGACAGGAGAGGAGGATGCTGAGCTTGTTCCTGAACTGAACCTATTAAAGAATGTGTTCAGTTCATTGGCGCCATCCAAACTTTCATCTTTCTGATCCTCCTTCTTCTTAAAGCCTGTGATCTTCTTCATCCCTGTCCACACATCTCTGATATTGTTTTGCTGGACCTTGCTCTCCAGCTTTTTCATGTACACCTCCTTGCTGTCTGTTATCTTGACTTTAAGTTGCTGTTGTATACTCCTCAAAATGTCCCTGTCTCCCTCTCTGAAGGCTCTTTTTTTCTAAACAGTTCCTTCAGGTCACTGGTGATCCAGAGCTTTTCAAAAGATTTAATGATTAATTTGTTTGATCTTTCATTTAACAGCCTTAAGTACAACAGGGCTTTTAATGTCTTCAGTGACCAACTTATTTTGTTCAGACAATACAAAAAAGACCTATTTGTTGCACACGGAAGAAAAAGTCTGTGCTAGGTTCATCTTATCACTGTCCCTTTAAGTCCACCATTTTAATTGTGTAGGATCTAAGGACAGTAATTGTTACATTTTTACTGAAAATTGTGCTGTGCTTCTAAAATACAAGAGCCATTCAATAGGGCACATTTGCAGTATCATTTTCTTCTTTACGCCATGTGACATGTTTTAAGCAAGACATGTCTGGACTGCAGGTATGTCAGTTATCTCTGCAGGTATGGCACCCACTCCGCATCTAAGTGGCCACACTATTCTTCAAAAACACCTAAACACCTCCATTAGATACCAATGCATCAGACACCATATGCAAAACCTCTTGGACTGCTGCAAAAAAACGGCATCACAGAAACATACTTTTTTACTTAATGATGACAATGCAGATGGTTTATGCACTGTCTCACACAAACCTAGTGACCACTGTGTTTCTGTCCATCTGACATGAGTTCAATCAGTCAAATTTATTTATAAAGCACTTTGTTGCTATCCAACTGGGGCTCAAAGTTCTTTAAATGTTGGGAGTGCTTAGACAAGAAAAAATAAAAGTGAAAAAGAGATGATAGAATGCATATCAATATAATTTAAAGGAAAAAAGAGATATACAAGATACAAAAATGGTATCAAAAATGTATCAAAATTATAGAAAATATATAAAAACAAAAAAAGATATTGGCTGGATGGACACATCCAGGTAGGTGACAGATAAAGCATTAACCACAACATAATAACTACGTGTCAAATGCTAGTCTAAACAGATGTGTTTATCCTGTGATTTAAAAACTCCCAGCTCCATGATGGATCGTGGCTCTGTTGGTTAAGAGTTCCAGAGCTAAGGAGCAAAAACTGCTAACGACAGATCCCCCATTTTTTATACCTTGTCCTTGTAGAGTTATATGCTCAGATGAGCGCAAAGTCTTGACATGATGGCGAACAGTTAAAAGCTCAGGTAAGTAACCTGGAGCAATGACATTATTGGTCTTGAAAACAAAAAACAGGACCTTATTGTCTATCCTGAGACATACTGGACGCCAGTGGAGAGAAGACAATGTTCATTCTGCTGTTTTTGGAGAAATTCATACAGTACCTTGCAAAGTTTTCATACGCCATGGACTTTTCCACACTTTGTACCGTTGCAACCACACTTTGATGAAATTCGAAATAATCCACAATATTTAATTTTTTTATGAATACAAATCTGAAAAGTGTGCATTCTGCACCCTCTGATTCATTTTTTTAAATTCAGATTGTATGAAGAACTGCTGTGAACACCAATTTTCTAGTCCTGCTTCAGATTTATAATTGGAATTAGTTCTGGACTTTTTCTGGGCCAAATAAACGCATGAATATGCTTTGATCTAAACCACTATGTTTAGGGTCTTTGTCCTGCTGGAGGTTAAACCTCAGTACCAGTGCTTTGCAGTCATTTGGGTAGAGTTTTTGGGAAGATTAAACTTTTGGTGGATGCTACTTTTACTTTTATTTTGAAGGTTTTGCTGAAATCAAAGTCTGAATCTGTTTTTATTTTTAAATATAATAACGTTGGTCTATAAAGATTAATTTCCTTTGTACATGCACATGTTTAGGAAAGGTTCAAAATACATTCAATTACAGCTTCAATGTTTCTGTTGAATTATAGAACAAATTTCTTTCTTTCCAGAAATAGCATCTTTGAAGTCTTTTTTTAGAAACCGCTGCCTCTCTCTGCATGCCTCCTCACATCACCCTCCTCCTCTTCTTCTCATAGATGAAGCATATCAACATGGCCCAGCGGCTGAGCACATGCAGCTTTCTCCATCACCCAATGAGAGGTCAGTACCTTTGTTTGATTAGAAGCTGTTAGACAGGAGCATGAATGTGGGTTGTAGAAGCATAAAAATATACACACTGAGACATGTGCAAACACACAAGCCAGGGCATTTGATTTGCCATATGAAATCTAAGTTTTAGTGAACGTGATTTTTTATTTTTTTTTACTTGTTACCCTGGTGGGTTTGTGTGTGGCGATGTGGGAGAAGAGTCAAAGGCCTGTCTCTCTTCATGTTCACTGCTGTTTAGCTGCCTATCCCCAATCCTCCAAATCCCACACCTGCAGGGGCATGCGGCCATCCAGAGGGGTCCCCAGGGGCTGTCTGCCGGGGCTGGACTTTGTCTCTCTGTCAGCTGGCGTGTTTGTGTGCCTGCGGTCCCGGAGCCCCCATCCTCGGAGCCCCCGGCAACGGCCCCGGCCGCGCCTCAGCTGCTCTCAGCGCCGCTGACCTGGCGTAGCGCTCATTGGTAAATTCTGCCTGGCTCGCCTCATCTTGGCATGAGGACAGGAAACCCTTTGCGGCTGTGCTTTTGCACTACTGATCCTTAGCTGCTCCCCCTTATTTTCTCATAGTTTCCATTGTGTTTATAAATCATTCCAATATGCGACATCTGTGTCTTGGCTTTGTAGCATTGTATCAAAAAGCTAATTATTTCTACATTTCAGAACGGGTGTTTTGCATGTTATGCGAAAGTTAAATAAGACTTTTAGTTTAATTCCATATATATATTTTTTCATTTATTTTAAGATTGGAGCTTCCCAAATTTTGGCAGAGACATTATTCTTGAAGATCCATCATTTATGAACCAAGTAATAAATAAAGAAAATTACAAGTTCCTTCAATTTGGGTTCGAATAAATTGAGACCAGTTCATAGCTGGAACTCTTGAACCCTCTGGGATCACTATGTTGAAGACATTTTGCTTCCTGCATTGTTTTGGGAGGCTCCCAAACGGCTGAGTGGACTCTGTGTACACTGGTTGGCTCATATTTGGTTGTGGCTGTGTGAGAAACACAAAGACAGAGCTGTTACTGACATTTATCTGGGGTCAGTTTTACTTTATAACACAGATTTATAAAGCTAACCCTAGGTAGAGGACAACGTTTATCCTGAGCCTGACTGTAATGTAGAGCTCCTGGTGTTTTTGTTTGTTGTTTTAATAGCAAACAGCAGAGGGCGTCAGTGAGCTCAGAGGACACTGAGTCAGGGAGGAGCAGTCCAGAGCCCCAGCCTCACTCTCCTAAGAACCAGCCCAACCGTCGCAGTGAGTTAAATGACGTTTTCAGAACTTTTGTGTTTTCTAATCAAGTAGATACTTAGTAACAAAATTATTAAAATAAATTTTAGGGGAACTAATGCAAAACATACTTGCTTTGCACACTGCTGCAGCGCTAATTTACTCTACTGTCATAAACTAATTTAGATATTTGACTTTTCACCCTCAGCAGTTCAGGTGTACTTTGACCTGAGGAACCAGGTACATCGAGGACTTTGGGGCAAAAAGCTACTGAGATTAGCTTTTGATTCTACATTCTTTTTAATTTCCCAGTAAGTGACTATGGGGTCGTTTTAATGTTAACATAATTACTAAGTATCTACATGGTGCTTGTTGTGGTGTACTGCAAAGACAAGTCTTAATCAGAACCTTTAACAGAATGTCTGGGTTTCCAGGTTGGCCAGGAGCTCATCAGTCAGTAGACATCTGCGAGGGTCTAGAGGAGTGGTCTGAAGATCAGGACGCCTTCCTCCCATCTGAGATAGAGGGGAAAAAAATTGTCAAACTGGTAAGAAAATAATAAACTTGCAAAGGTATTCATTGCCCTAAACATTTTGACATATTGGGATTTTATGTAATGGACCACTACAACAAAAAGTAAAGAAATATGCATGGTCTTCAAACGCTTTTATGAACAACATTTTCTAAATATGTGACAAGAATTTGAACTCGCCCCCCCTGCTTTTGTAGAAGCACGTATTACTGCAATGTACGGTTTGTCTCTACAAGGTTTGAACATCTAGATTTTCCCATTCTTCGTTGCAAGATTGCTTAAACTTATTCAGATTGGAAGCCAAGTCTTGCCACAGCTTGTCAGTACGATTTAGGCGTGGACTTTGACTAGGCTATTCTAACACATCAACATGCTTTGATCTAAACTATTTTTCTGTAGAACCGGTTTGTATGTCTTAGGTTGTGTCCTGCTAGAAGGTGAACTTACACCCCAGCCTCAATTCCATTGGAGAGTCTAAAAAGTTAAATTCCAGCAATCCTCTGTATTACGCTCCATCCATCTTCCCACCAACTAAGACGAACTTCCCTGCCTTTATTGAGGAAAAGCATCCCCACACCATGATGCGTGAACAACTGTGTTTTACCATATGGTGTTCAGGTGTAATGTGCATTAGTTTTTCCCTAAACAAAATGTTTTTAAGTAGGCCAAAAACTTTCATTTTGGACTCATTCCTCAACAGCACCTACTTCCACATGTTTTCTATATTCACTAAATAACTTGTGACTACAAGCTGAAATTGTTATAGCTTTCTTTTCACAATAGCTTTCATGTAGCCATTCTTACAAAAATGCTAGATTTGTGAGTGCACAACTAATAGTTGCACTGTTGACAGTGCCACTTGAGCTGTCTGTCAGTGCAGCTCCTCCCGCTACCCTGTGCCTCTTGAATCCTTTCCTGATTAATACTCCAGTAATCCAACCTCTCAGTTTGAGTGAATCGGCAGGCTTTGATTTATTAGCGGTTGTGAAACACACTTTGAATTGTTGGATAATGAATTAAGCAGTGATGTGTGACATGGTCAACATGTGTGATATTGTTTTATATCATAGCTAAACTTCTCCACGACTTTATCTCTGACCTGTCTGCTGTGTTCACTAATCTTCACAGTTTTGTTTGCTCACTAATGTTCTCTAGCAAACATCTGAGGCTTTTTCGGATCAGCTTAATGTATAAATTACACATAGCTGGACTTTTTAACTATTTAGGTGATTGGTTGCAACTGGTTGCACTGGATTTTATTTTGGACTATCGGAGCAAAGGGGGATAGATACAAACTAATTTCACCCTGTCAGATTTTTGTCTACAAATTCAAAAGCATGTGTAACTTTCCTTCTGCTTCACAGTTCTGCACTGCTTCGTGTTGGTCTGTCCTATAAAATCCTAATAAAATAGAATGATGTTTTTGGCTGTAATGTGACAAAATGTAGATAAAGTTCAAAGGGTATCAATGCTTTTGGATGGCACTGTAAAAAGCTCCCTGCTTGTTTTTGACATCACTGAATATTAGATATGGTTATTTTCTTGTTAAGGACAATGCCATATCATTGGCTCTGGCAATAGATCGTTACACAAACATCCTTATTTATGAGTGGTAATGTTTTCAGAAAGTCTTTTAGTTTAGTTTTTCATCAAAACAAAACAGATTCTTCTACCACTACAATATATCTTTGGAAAAAAATACACTTGATGAGATGGGGGAGTGGTGGCCTAGTGGTTAGAACAGGAGATTTGTGTTCCAGAGGGGCCAGGTTCGTACAGATTGCCACTCTGGGTCCCTGAGCAAGACCCTTAGCCCCAGAATGCTCCCCACAATGGCAGCCCACTGCTCCCTATAAGGGATGGGTTAAATGCACAGGACAAATTTCGTTGTAATGTACAATGAATCAATAAAGATGATTATTATTATTCAGTCAGTCATTTTCTACCGCTTATTCCATAGTGGGTCGTGGGGGAGCTGGTGCCTATCTCCAGCAGTCTATGGGCAGGAGGCAGGGTAACCCCTGGACAGGTCGCCAGTCCATCGCAGGGCAACACACAAACAACCATGCACACATTCATTCATACACCTAAGGGCAATTTAGAGAGACCAATTAACCTAACAGGCATGTCTTTGGACTGTGGGAGGAAGCTGGAGTACCCGGTCAGAACCCACACATGCATGGGGAGAACATGCAAACTCCATGCAGAAAGACCCCTGGCCAGGAATCGAACCCAGGACCTTCATGCTGCAAGGCAACAGTGCTACCAACTGCGCCACCGTGCAGCCCTATTATTATTATTATTATTATGTACAATTATTTTTCATTTTTCAACTTTTTATAAAAAAGCTGGTGTTGTATGATATGCTAGAACTATTACACCACCTTGCTTTTGACTTCTGGTCCTCATCTAGCTGACTGGGATACGTTCTAGTGTCATACACGAGTCTTAATAGGTCTAAAATAGGCTTACACATGTCTGTTTTTTGGTTATGTCCTTTATTCACATAAATGTATAAATGTTGTTATTCACACTGCTAGCATATTGCCTTTCTTGGCTGCCGATGTTTTGGTAATTTCGGTTGACTCTGCTTTCGTCATGATTTTCTAAATGTTTTTGTATTGTTTATACTGCTGTATAGAGGGCCAAAAGTGACAAAATTAAATTAATAAATATATCATGAAATGAATAAATGAATGTACAATTTATTTATTTAGTACGTCATTAAATAATTAAATATACAATTAAATTATGAAATTAACAATTAAATAATTATTTAAATTTAATTTTAAAAAGGAAATTGTTCTTGATCTGCCCTGCTTGGTTAAATAAAGGTTAAATAAATACAAAAACAGCACCCTGCTTCTCTAAAACCTCTAGAGATTTTAGTGTTTAATGCATCTGCATGTTTTTTGAAGGAACAAGCATTTAAATTATCCACCTAAATTGATGAGATTTCAAACTTTTTCAAAGTTGTTGTATTTTTCAAAACAATACAATGTTCTAAAGCAGTTATAGCTGTTGAATTTGGGTTTGTTGTGTCTCTAATTTCTTTGAAATCTGTTTTAGTCCCCAGGCAAGTACAGAGCTATGGCTGACTGTCCCCAAAACGGACCAGGTGGCATCATCATCAAACGGGGAGACGTCATCCATCTACAATGTGAAGACAACAGGGGGCGCTGGTGAGCCTCATTGGAATGTTCAATAAACTGTCCTTGTAGGCTTAAAAAGGCTCTGAAAACTAACAATGAAACTACACAAAATGCACTGTATGCTCATTCATCCTATTTCTCAAAACAATACGCCCACTCATCATGGTGGTGGAAAGGCTTGTGAAAAATCTGAGTCAGCAACAGGAGGGCTTCATAGCGGCTGCCAGCCTGCAGCTCATTATAGGAACCAGCAGCCATGAGCACTCTCCCAGACTGGGAGGTAAAGAAAAGCTATCCTCTTCTTTGTTGAGTCATTGTTAGCTTTTCATTTTGATTTCTTCTTTAAAAGCCTTCGCTTTATTCTTGCAGAAACGGGGAACCTGAAGGTGAGAAAGATGAGCTCCCCATAGAGAAGAAAGAACAGAGGATGAATCTCATGCTGGATGATGAGCAGAGATGGAGCAGACTGAGTCATAGCTGTCTCTCTAACCGAGCCTGCCAATACCTCCTCTCCTCAAAGTGGCTGCTTTCTTCAGCACGTTAGCTCCTAAAAAGAAGAGTGGGAGTCAACTAAGCTGATTTCCTCCCTTGGTTTTCTCTTATGATCTTCTGAACAGATGTTTTCCGATTGTAAAGCCAATCTGATTGTAGCCATCACCTCAAAGCCACAGGAGCAGTTAAGGCCCTATTGGACAATCAACAGCTGACCTGGATCATGTTCTTCCTTCTTTTTTATTGGCAATAACTCTCTTGTTCTTCTAGCCCCTCGTCTGAAACATATGGAGTCAGCATGTATGTTTGGCGCTGCAGTAGTCCGTCAACTCACAAACTGGACTTATTGTGTCCCAGCTAATACTTGAGGTTACATTATTCCTAAGAGCTTGTCTTTCCGTTTCTTTTTGTTTTTGTTTGTTTTTTCATAAGGATGAAAACCAGGATTTAATCCTTTAACTATTGTACAAATTGTATCCTTTTTAAAATTTTAATGAATTTTATTTTCATTTCTGTGTAAAATGTTCTGTTGTCCTCATGTCACCACTCTTCTCTACAGTTAAGAGTTTAATGCCAAAATGTGCCATGCCTTATTGCCTTTTTATTCCTGCTCATTTAAAGTCTTTGCACTCTTTGCAAAATCATGTTCAAATGTTCAAAATGACCTCACAAAACTACATCGGACACTTTAAAAAGGTGGCTCTGTTGTGTTTAAAGGCCATTTATCATAATTTTTGCTATTTTCATTTTTCTGTTGTGTTCAGGCTTGTAGCTCAAGATAGTTATATTCTCTCAGATCATGAACGATGAAAGAAAAGGAATCACAAGACAACTGAGAATGCAGCCAAAGGTTGCTGAAGATTGATAATATGTATTAATGCCAAAGTCAGCTGTACATAGCACTACGGCTACCCAAATAGAAAGTAATTATAGTAAAGTCTCAAGCTCGAATGTAAGTTCATAAAGTGAAGATCTGTACAGTAATTTATCCAATTTAAGTTGGAAGTAGGGGGAAATGTTGTCTGAGAGTTTGTAGCTTGGAGAATTACCAAACCAGCCCCCTACAGAGGGATTTAAAAGCACTGATTGTAATTTGCCCCAGTGGGAAATGACCGACTGTGGCAAAAACTGTTATTCAATAAAGAAAAATTCTGGCAGCAGTCAGGTTGGATATTAAAAGTTCTGCTCCAGTTCTGACAAGCATCGTTACTCTGATGCATACAGGTGTCGGCAATTCCTTTTCTTCCAACAACTTTGTCACCAGACTACCTTTAATCAGGCAGCCATGCAATGATTGTGCAAGTCTCAATTTTCTCTGCCCAATCAGTCTCTGTGTTATTCATGGGTGTTTAACTGCACCATGGTAAAAACTGTCACATGCAGTTGGTTTCCCCACAACAACGTCAATCTAACGCTACACATAAAAGGAAAGTTAAAATATGGACATGCAGTCGAACTGCCGCTGCAGTCAAATACTCTCATTCATTTGGCTTAGACACTGAAAACAAAACACGTTGCAGATACAGGTAGTTATTGTGGCATGCAGGAGGATAATTTTGAGACAACAGTTATAGATTTACTGGGGTCTGTGGACATCATAAGATGTTTTTTACTGACAGAGAACACAAGAAGTAAACTTTATGCTCTCAACGTCTCTGATTACATCGATAGTCTAGCTGCTGACTCCCTGTTCAAACTATCTGTTGAAGCCATGGCATGAAGTGTCCTCTTCCTCCAGCTATTGTTTGCTCCTTCCTTTAAATCCAAGATTCCTGATTGTTAAATAATCCCGAAGCACAAAAAGTTTGCACTAGACAGTGTTTGCTTTGTTCCGCTTGGAAAGATCTCATTCTTTTCACCAGTTTACTTCCACAGATCTCCACCCACATTTCCTGCACAGGTGATCTTTTGTAGCAAAAATACTTGCATTACCATTTGGCATTCTTGTTAAAAAGGTTTGTCATAAGAGAGAGAGATTTCCAGACATTTGGATGGTGTGACTAAAAATGTACTTTGTCTCATAAAAGCGTGCTTAATGTACTTATCCCCTTTGAAACGTGATGTAAAAACTGATTGATTTACTTTTTCATACATACAACAGCTGTAAAATATGATGATCTTTAGCCTTTAGCTACAAATCCACCTATTCTCTATTGAATGTGCTGTGTGTTTGCTGCTTTGCCTTTTTCACTGTGTCTTCCTCCTGTTCTTGCTGTATTTCTTTGTTTATCCCTGAATGTATGAAGTGTTGGAAAGGAGACATTACCCCCCTGCGTGGATGGCAGGAGTTGGCACTTGAAGGCTGATATTGTAAGACACGGATAAACATGATGATGGACAACAACGTATTCCTTGGAGTGTAGCCGAGTGCAAATTGCCATCATCTTCCTCAGGATTTTCTAAAAGGTAACTGTCATTCACGGCACAGACAAGAAGTATGGAGGAGGGGTAAGAGAAAATTATGCTGCGTCTACTCAATCATCACAGAAGAAAATTGATTCCTCTTTCAGTATTATAGATCAGTAACTCTTTCCTTCCCCATTAAAAGGGGTCCCATACAGCCAACATGACATATATATTCAGTGTTCAACACTTAATTAAATATTGATTGCAGACTTTATGATTTCAATTACCCTGGTGAAGACCACAAGCCAAAACGCGGTGGTCCGCTAATAAAGTTGTTTTTGAGTGTTTCAAATGTGGCTGGAGTCTTCACCTCATCAAACTTACACGATTCACCATATCAAACTGAGCTGGGGTGATAGGCTGTTCTTTAAGTGGAAGTGAGTCCAGAAAGCAGCGAGGACTACTGCACACAACACACCAACTAAAATGGTAATTTCTTTCTTTACCTGTCATCAGTTCTGCTTCATGTTGTGAAGAATCTGTTGAGTCCCGTAGGAGATCACCTCTCCATATGTTCAAAGAAGCTATGCATAAGTATTGAGGAACTTTTGTTGAAAGTGATGCGACAAAATCAAGATGGCCTCCTTTCATTTTCTTTTTTTATCCAAAATGCTGCACAATTTGCACAAATGTTATAGAGGTCAGAAGAGTAGCTTGAATCTTGCTGAGTCATGTAACGTATTCTTGTTGCTGAACATTTGTTTTATTTTTCTGAAAATGCATGGCAGTTGGACAATGGTGATATAACATTATATTTAATAAATTTAATTTAATTAAATAGCTTTTGTTCTACAAGAAGTAATCTAATAGTATTCACATATATATTGCAATAACAGTTTTTAGGATGGCTGAAATATACACAACGGATGTAAACTAATACGCCTGTACTCAGAAAAGAAAACAGATGTAAATAATAATTCTCCTGGATATTTTTACATTTGCAGTTGGAAAAGGTCTGAAGCTTTGGTCTTGAAAGGTTTAGTTTTAGTCAACTGGTATAACACTTAAAAAGCCACTCACCCACAGATAACCCCTTTGTTATACTTTATTTGGATATAGTTGGCAGCTATCGCTATGATTTAATACTCATGCTGTGTTTTTTAATATATGGAGGACTAATCCTGCCATAATTAAGAATATTTACAGAAATAAATAAATGACTGTTGTTGCATTTAATGGTGCACTAATGTACACTGCTCAAGAAAATAAAGGGAACACTCAAATAACACATCCTAGATCTGAATGAATGAAATATTCTCATTGAATACTTTCTGTACAAAGTTGAATGTGCTGACAACAAAATCACACAAAAATCATCAATGGAAATCAAATTTATTAACCAATGGAGGCCTGGATTTGGAGTAACACACAAAATGAAAGTGGAAAAACACACTACAGGCTGATCCAACTTTGATGTAATGTCCTTAAAGCAAGTCAAAATGAGGCTCAGTATTGTGTGTGGCCTCCATGTGTATGTATGACCTCCCTACAACGCCTGGGCATACTCCTGATGAGACGACAGATGGTCTCCTGAGGGATCTCCTCTCAGACCTGGACTAAAGCATCCACCAACTCCTGGACAGTCTGTGGTGCAACGTGACGTTGGTGGATGGAGCGAGACATGATGTCCTAGATGTGCTCAATCGGATTCAGGTCTGGGGAACGGGCGGGCCAGTCCATAGCTTCAATGCCTTCATCTTCCAGGAACTGCTGACACACTCCAGCCACATGAAGTCTAGCATTGTCCTGCATTAGGAGGAACCGTGCGGCCCTCCAAAGAAATGCCACCCCACACCATTACTGACCCACTGTCAAACTGGTCATGCTGAAGGATGTTGCAGGCAGCAGATCGCTCTCCACGGTGTCTCCAGACTCTGTCACGTCTGTCACATGTGTTCAGTGTGAACCTGCTTTCATCTGTGAAGAGCACAGGGCGCCAGTGGCGAATTTACCAATCCTGGTGTTCTCTGGCAAATGCCAAGCGTCCTGCACGGTGTTGGGCTGTGAGCACAACCCCCATTTGTGGACGTCGGGCCCTCATACCATCCTCATGGAGTCGGTTACTAACCGTTTGTGCAGACACATGCACATTTGTGGCCTGCTGCAGGTCATTTTGCAGGACTCTGGCAGTGCTCCTCCTGTTCCTCCTTGCACAAAGGCAGAGGTAGAGGTCCTGTTGCTGGGTTGTTACCCTCCTACGGTCTCCTCCACCTCTCCTGGTGTACTGGCCTGTCTCCTGGTAGCGCCTCCAGGCTCTGGACACTACGCTGACAGACACAGCAAACCTTCTTGCCACAGCTCGCATTGATGTGCCATCCTGGATGAGCTGCACTACCTGAGCCACTTGTGTGGGTTGTAGAGTCCGTCTCATGCTACCACGAGTGTGAAAGCACCACCAACATTCAAAAGTGACCAAAACATCAGCCAGAAAGCATCGGTACTGAGAAGCGGTCTGTGGTCCCAACCTGCAGAACCACTCCTTTATTGAGTGAGTCTTGCAAACGCCAAAGATTTCCCCCTGTTGTCTTTTCCATTTGTACAACATCATGTGAAATTGATTGTCAATCAGTGTTGCTTCCTAAGTGGACAGTTTGATTTCACAGACGTTTGATTTACTTGGAGTTATATTGTGTTGTTTAAGTGTTCCCTTTATTTTTTTGAGCAGTGTATATTTCCAGCTACTTTTTGACCAAGTTATTATTTTATATAGTCATTTATTTATTTCTGTATATATTATTAATTATGACAGGATTGGTCCTCCATTTTAGTACTGTATAAAGAACATATTCAGTTATGAAAATGTATTTAATCATAAACATATCCACATATTGTTTGTCTTTTTATATATACAGAGAGAACTGTTGAAAAGGGGCACCTTGAGGCCACCAAATCTCCATAACAACCATTAGACAATATCAACAGGCCAACTAATTGATTGATTGGGAGTGATACCAGAAAAAAAGCTATTTCTTTCCCACCATCACGAATATAAACCTTAATTTGAAACTAAAGACTAAAATGTATCTTTTGCTAACAAACACTCCAGGTCGGTCTAGCGTGAAATGAATGATAAATATGTAAAAAAGCACCTAATGCCAACTGTTAAGTATGGTGTAGGATCTTTTATGCTGTGGACCTCTTCCTCATCCACATTTCATGAGAACAGTGTTAGGATTTCATGGCATCCCTAACTGTTTTAACTGGCAGCAGATTATTGGAATACAAATTTGGGGGCCTGTGCCAGAAAACTGAGAACGGATTTTTATTGACTCTTTAAACAGGACAGTGCTCTAAAACACATGGTTGAATTAACTAAGAAATGGTTGACCAGACACACAATCAACCTTCTTCCATCATCATCTCATTCCAGAATCTTGTAAAAACCCTGTGGGATGATCTAAAGAGAGATGCACATAAGAGAGTACTATAAACCATTTAGTGCAGGGATATAAAACAGTCCTTGAAGACAAGCATCCTGCAACTTTTACATTTATCTCTGTTCCAAAAAACCTGAATCAAATGGGTGAATTGCCTCCTCAGCATGCAGTCAAGTTCTACAAACCTCTGCTTATGACCCAACCATTTGATTCAGGTGTAAAGTCAGACATATCTGCAGACACATCTACATGTAAAAGTTGCAGGACACAGGAACTCGAGGACTGAAGTTCGACACGTGATGTAGATTGTGCAAAGAAGAATGAATAAATCTTGTCAAATGTTGTGGAATTAGACTAAGTGCTGTCCAATTGTATTCACAGCAAAGTTACCACACTTGTGCCACCGGTACTTTTGTTAAAATAATTTTATTAAAAATGGGTTTTTTATTTACTCAATAAGTGTTCTGAAATCTAAGGTTGGAGATTATGCTGCTTCAACGAAAGATTAATTTATTTTAAGGTGATTTGCACATCGTTTTTCAGAGGTGTCAACATCGTGGTCTTCACTCTATATCACCATACATGCTTGCACATGTACACAATCATGAATCTGTGTATTCCACATCGAAAGCCAGTCTGCGTTTAGTTACACTCATAATATGCTTTATCCAGCTATAATAAACAGACACCCGGGTGTACACGCCGTACTTCCCTTCTTTGGCACATTCCTCCCCCCAACTCACAATCCCCGTCAGGAACCAAGTGCCATGAAAGCTGTTTGTGTGAGGGCCTCCGCTGTCGCCCTGGCAGGCATCTCTGTACTCATCATAGTATCCGGCACAAAACATGACAGGAGTGATCCTTTCATTGCTACTTTTCTTACACTGTGTCTGATCAATAAAGGGGACCTCAATCTTCTGCAGGATGTTAGAAGCGGGTCCGAGAAAGCGTGTGCGGCCCCAGCCGCTCACTGTAGCCGAGGAAGATTGCTGCAGCAAGGCCTCGATGAAAGCCATCGGTCCAATGCAGATTGGTCGGACTGTTGCTGAGAAGCTGATGGGGGTTTTGAGATGCACCAGGGCAATGTCGTGGTTGTACAAGTTTAAAGTTGCGTTGTAACGTGGGTGTATTCGTTCCTCCAACACCTCATAGTCCTGCTCTCTGCCCTCCTTGATATCAGTGTTATGCTCCCCTGTTGGCAGAGAAGATTGATATAAATTAGGATTCACACATATTAAGCATAATTTATGCTCTTAAATAGAAATTATATTAGGCACATCTATCAGAACTCTAAATAGAAGTAATACATTTGTTCTGTACATACAGCAGCTTCCACAGTTATTGCCCACCTGGTAAAGATATATAAAGAAATCTTAAATTCATCATTTGTTGCAGAAGCATAATCCCACACTGGAAAATCCAGCCTTTAATTTTGAGCAAATATGTAACCTAAGAGTGCTTGAGTTTAAGGTCACATACTGAGCAAAGCACCCTCAGAACATCACACTACTGATGGTATGTTCTTTTTATGTAATGCTGTCTTGGTTTCATGCCAGATGTTAAAGGACATCTTCTGAAAAGTTTCAGTTTTGTTTTGTCAGTCCAAACAATAGGTTACCAAAAGTCTCAGGGCCCTTTTGTGTTTGGTCAGCAGTGGTTTTGGCCTTAAAACTCCCTGATGGAGGTCATTTTTGCCCAGTCTTTTTCTTACTGTTGAATCATGAACACTGACCTCATTGAGGGAAGGGTCAAGGGTCTGCAGGGCTTTCGATGTTGGGCTTTGAGACCTCCTGGATGAGGCTGTGCTCCAGGAGTCCACTTATAGGAAGGTTTTCTACCATTCTATGTTTTCACCATTTGTTGATAATGGTTCTCACTGGTTTGCTGGAGTCCAAAAGCCATTGAAATGGACTTGTAACTATTTCCAGACTAATAAATGTCAGTGAATTTGTTTCCCTATCTGTTTCTTAAAGTTTTTTAGACGGGGAAAAACATGTCGCTTTTTTTTTTTTAGATCTTTTAGCCATGTCATATTTCCAAACAGGTTCTGTTTAATTGACTTCTTGATTGTACACGCCTGGCAGTAAAGTGTTGCTAAACTCAGCCTCCCAAAAAATGTGGGTAATCCCAGTTAATTCCTGATTCAAAACAGGGGTAATTACTTTTAAACATAGGGAGAGGTTGCCGTGGGTAGCTTTTTCCCCCTTCTGTAACATTTAAGTGTGACAAAAAAAAAGCTAAAACAGAACAAGTGTCACATCCAGATCTACATAGTGTTTGTGTTACAATAGCTCTATCTTCTCATCACAAGTCTGAGTGTTCTATGATAAACATGCCCCTTAAACAGATATAATCATAAGCTAGATAAATGTAAATGTTTTTAAATAAAACTGAACTAAAACTTGTAAAACATTATGCCAATAAACAGTTCAGATTTGTTCCCTTTATATAAGACAGCTAAGAGAAAACCAGATATGTTTTTTGAGTTTCTCATCTGAAACAGTCACAATAAATTATTTTATCAGTATAGTTAATGGTCCACATTTTTTGAATTAGTTGTACTGTTACAGATATTCAACATCCAACATAGCAGCTCAGTCTGTGATTCTTACCCACTCTGACCAAGAAGGAGCCTTGTGCCTCCTTCAGACAATGAGCAGCAGTGATAACCCAGCGCTCTGAGAGGATGGAGCCCCCACAAAATAACACACCACTGGGATATGCTATCAGACCAACCTGGAAATAAAATGGATGAACAGACTGGGGGATAGAAGCAGAACATTGCGCCGGGTTGCAACAAAGTTCCAGATATTTCTGCATACAAACACTACCTGCCATGGGATCTCTCCTGCAGCGACTGCCTTCCCACCAACTATACGTTTGAAAGGTCTTGGTGACTCTTCAGAGAGGATTTCAGAGTGATTGGATTCCAACAAGGGCGGGTCACTTAGAGACTGATTCTGACCAAAGCCATCATAGTCATCTGTTGCCAAAACTGGCTCTGCTGTAGGTGAGGATCTAGTAGACGTCATATTGGTTAATGACGTGGTGTTCAGGTGGTTTAAATGCCCATGGATGTTGAACGATCTTTTGAATGGGCTCACAGCATTTGGTGGAGTTCTCCCACAGGGGAAGTCAACTGATGATGGAGGAAAAAAGGTTTTAAATATTTTAAACAGAAAAACTGTTTAGTTGAGTATTTAAATCCAAACCTGTTGCTTCACAGCTGACCCCATCTGGCATCAACTTATATCCTGTCGCGCAGAAGCATTTCACCCCAAAACTTCCCAACGTGCCACAGAAGTGCATACAGTCTCCATTGTTTACATCACATCTTTTTACTACGACTGTGTAAACAAGAAAAAAAGAAGCAGGTCAAAGCTTCTCGTTTTAAGTGTATTTTGTTTTTATGCCTTGAAGGCTGATGGTTAAATCCTTCAAAAATATGAAATCTGTTCTATATTTGGAATTCAAATCCCCTGATTCAAAACTTTGTAAAATAACCTTTCGCTATAATTACAGTTGCAAATCTTTTTCGATATGTCTTAACCAGTGTGAAACATCTAGACATTGACTGATTTATCCCCTTTCTTTGTTAAATAGCTCAAGCTAAGTCAGATTGGAGGATGGGAAGCATCTGTGAACAGCACTTTACCCTCCGCCATAGTCTCATTCTTCTAACAGGTTTTATTCCCAAGTTGCCCTGTATTTAGCTACATCCTTTCTCAACTTTGACCAGCTTCCCTGTCCCTGCTGAGGAAAAGCATCCCCACGGCTTAATCCTGCCACCACCATATTTCACCATGGTGATTCAGGGTGAAATGCAATAATAGGTTTTCACTACTCTTAGTATGTAGCATGTATTGTACTATTACATGTAGGGCAAAATGCCCAACTTTGGTTTAATCTAACAAGAACACCCACTGTACTTCCACGTTTTCTTTGTCAATAACATGGCGTGTGACAAACTACAATCTGAAATAGTTATGGCTTTCTTTCACAGGATTTTATCTAGTGATATCAGAATAAAGGGGGTTTAAATGCTTGCCGCACCTTTCAGATTACTTTTTTTTATTGTTTACAGTTTTGCAAACAATGTATTATTTGCTTTCCCAATCATGCACTAATTTGTGTTTGTCTGTAATCTAAATCCTGATAGGATACATCAAATTTTGTTGCTTTTGTTACATGAAAAAATGTCAAAATGTTCAAGGTTTTTGAATACTTTTGCAAGGCACTTTATATGCATAGAATGGAGATATGGATTCTACTCCTTTCAAACAAAATATTTTCACCACAAACATCTTTAATGCATTTTTTACATTAATACATTTTTTTCCACACACATCTTAAACCTTTTCATGTATTTTATCACACAGCCTTTCTTGTTTTGCAATAGAAAATGTCCCTTTACCACAAATGCTACCTTTTATGTTGTGAAATAAATAAAACCCAGTTTAGCTTGCCAGCGGCTTACAGAACATTGAGAAAGACAAACCAACCAATATTGTAACCTAAAGACAGACTGTTGCTCAATAAGTGCCACTGATTGAATTTAGAAACGAGAGAAAAAACCATTTGGTTTTTTTTATTCTCGAAACTGAAACTGATGCCATGCTGTTGGCAAATTTGGGTCATATATCAGAGAAAAATCAAATTTTGTTTGATCAAAAACTTAAGTCGATCTAAAAAAAAGAAAACACTCACCAATCTCACAGTTTTTGCCTGTGAAGCCAGACACACATGTGCAGGTGTAGTGGCCGAGGTGGTCTTTGCACGACCCCTGGTTCAGACAAGGACTTGAGGTGCACTGATTGGCATCTGAACAAAGTCAAACACAGGATCTTGACTCATGTTTATCAATTTTACAAGAAATAATGACATACAGTAATATGGGTTCTTCCTGTATTCTATTCTGAAATAAGCACTTTTCTTCTCTATAAAATTCAGTTTCTAATCACTCAGACTGAAAAGATAACTCACCTACATATCCTGACCAGAACTCCATCTAAAACCCAAAGTAAATCATGAGCACCGACAGCAAGGATTAGAATTTGTTCTAAAAAAAGATTAAATACTCACAGTCTTTTGATCATTCTCAAATATCTCCCTGGCCTCTTCCAGGTTACATTTTTCTTCTAAACATTCTCTTTCCAAGTTTCCCTGCAGAAACTCCTCAAACACCGCATTATTGAAACGTTTGTGTCTCCTGAGGACAACGTCAGCTGTCTTCTTGGAGAGAAATACTGGGCTCGGAGCTGGAAAAAAAAAAACACACAACACTGCCTGAGTCTTCTCATTACCATTTTTCATAGAATCATAGAAAGTTATTTAATACCTCCAGAGCCAAGGCGAAAGTCCAAAAGCAGCCACAAAAAAAAAACTCGATCCATCCTAATATTTAGTGTAAATCCAACAGAAACAATTTGGGCCATAGCTCCAAAGTACAAGTCTCTGTTTGCACACTTGCACTCACAATTAGCTGCCTGCTTGTTCAGAGAGAGGAAAAAACAATCTGCCTATCTGGGAAACCGGCGAGTCAACATCCATGTTACCAAAAACCGACGTTTTTTTCTCCTTTCGTATAATGTGTGTTTGCTGATAAATAATGACAATGAAACAATGTTGAATATGAGAGATGAAGATCTGCAAGTCAGTCTGGGACAACGGGACTGTTACAGAAGCTAGGACAGTTGCAGTGGCCTTGTGAAACTTTGTCACTATTTCTGTTTGCTTATGGGACAGTTTCAGGGCTCCAGCTTTTGAAGGCTTGCCTATAACATTCAAATTCACCACTTGTTTCCCTCCTGTTTTCTTTGTGATTTAACCCCAACTGCTGGACCACAAACTAAAATGCCTCGAGGCTAGAATAATCAAAACAATTCAGCCTAAAGAGCGAAAAAGTAAACACAAAAAAGGCAAAGATTCATAAATAACAAAGTAATTGCTCCGAATATATGCTTTTGATGGGGTTGACAAAACCAACAAGGGCATCGATCTTTGTGTGTTTTCTTCATGTTTTAAGAATCTCTATATAGAGAAAATAATGAGCCTGAAAGAACTTGTTAGAAATAATATTGCAAGGTTCTTATCATTGTTTGCGTTCATTTTCATACTGATATAACCTGTGGAAAAAAAACATTTCAGTAGATAGAGGTGGCACTTTTTTAAAATAAGACTGTTTTGTACTAAATAAATAAAAATTGTATTTATTATTCAGTCATGAATTCAGCATAACTTGATTTGAAAAAGGTTGTTTTTTTCATGCAATATGTTTTTGTTGAGGCAAATGAGAAAAATAAACAGCATGAAATTATATGAGCCTTTTTTGCTTTGGAAAAACTTTAAATCACTGTTGTGCGTTAAAAGGTGGCCTGAACAAGCCAGTATAAGGAATTAAAAAAACATGTTCCTTGAACCATTTACCACAAGGTGGCGCCTCATCACTTGGGTGCAAGATTGAGGTTCGTTACAGAAAACATCGAGTCTTATCCAGAAACGAAGAACTCAGCTACTGGCAGGGATGAAAACAAATGTAAGCGGCGTTTGGTTAATTTAATTTGAGTGACTGAACAAACATAGTTTATTGTTTAATAAACCCTTCAAGCAGATCCAAACAAATGTTAATATTAGGCTGGTGTGCAAAAAATAAACATTGATAATAGTTACTATAATACACAACCAAATAGAAATACCAAAACATTAACTGCTAAAGTATGTCAGTTTTTGAATACACAATAAAAGCATTAGAAAAATATTCTGCAGCTTCACACATTTTAAAATATACAGTGCAATTCAATCTAAATTACAATACAATAGAGTCAAATTAAGTTGATCATATGATGCCAGTTGGTTAAAAAAAAAAGCTATCTAAGGAACTGTGGTTTTAGTTATTATTTAGTTTAAATAACAACTGTTGGCTGAGAGAGAAGGGGGGGGGATAAACAAGAGGACAGTTCTTACTACTTTTTGGATTTCTAAACTCAGTCAATGAAGCTGGGGATATATTGTTTTTCTTTTTACTTAGTTCTTCTTGTTTTCAGTTTATTGTCCACAGCATTTTACTAAATTCAACTAAAATAATTACTTAGGAATTACTTAAGAACAAAGACAGTCCAGAAAGTTATTGATGCAATACTGCTGCCGGTCACTATGTCCAGGCAAAGACAAGACTAAATATAAGGGTACTGTCTATGATAAAAAAAAACAAAGAGTGCTCACAGTCAGTGCCAGCAGCTTTCTAATTGGCTCCATCTGGCTGCATGGGAAAGAGACACAGCTAAACATAGAACCATAGGAGTACTTTCTATGGTAAAAGAAAAACAACAAAAGTACACAGAGTGAATGGCAGCATTATATTTTTTAATGAACCTTTTCTAGAAAAGATATGCAGTTAAACACATAAGCACTGTGCCAACATTCCCTATGAGAAAAGAAAAACAGAGAAAACAAACATCATTGAGCATAAAATGCATAAATGGAAAGTGACAGTGATAAAAAAAGTTCTCAGCTGTTGTTGCGCAGACATGTTCACTAAAATACATTTGAACTCAAATAGATATGTGCAAAATTTGAAAGCTTTGTTAAAAGTGTTATTTTTTTGTTGTTATTGTTGTTATTTACCTAATTCAACCCTATTGGGCCATATCCTTCTTCTTCAGCTGGTTGAAAAATGCTGTGGAGGGTCTTTCTATCAGAACAAAGTATTTGAAAGTATATATAGAAAGTATTTTTAATGCACAATCTTATCATCCTCTATCTTTCTGAATTTATTGTATCCATTTCATAGAACAGTATATAGGGAATTTACAATTAATATATAGTGTTGTTGATTATTTAAAGCAACCACAATCTGGACATGAAATGATTTTACACAAACTTATCAAAACGTTTTCTTTCTACCTGTTACTCTCACACCCTCTACTAATCATTCAATATGGTCGGTCAATACTAGAGACAATGACGCATTCAGGGACCTTGGATGCTGATTCAGCATGCCAGCCAAAGATTTAGCTGTGGTGTCATTTTCTGGTCTGGTGTATAAGATGAAACCCATCACTGCCTGTGGAATCTCCCACAGGGAGTCCAAAGTCCTCTCAAGTGTTAACAACTATCGACATGGGGCATTTGTCAGTCAGTCAGTCATTTTCTACCCCTTATTCCATAGTGGGTCGCGGGGTAGCTGGTGCCTATCTCCAGCAGTCTATGGGCGAGAGGCAGGGTACACCCTGGACAGGTTGTCAGTCCATCGCAGGGCAACACACAAACAACCAAGCACACACTCATTCGTACACCTAAGGGCAATTTAGAGTTACCAATTAACCTAACAGGCATGTCTTTGGACTGTGGGAGGAAGCTGGAGTACCCGGTGAGAACCCACGCATGCACGGGGAGAACATGCAAACTCCATGCAGAAAGACCCTAGGTGGGAATTGAACCCAGGACCTTCTTGCTACAAAGCAACAGTGCTACCAACTGCACCACCGTGCAGCCCGGGGCATTTGTATTTCACTCAATTATTTAGAGGATAAATAATTCATGCTTGAGTAATTTACACTGTCTACTTGATGCAAGAGCTTCTCAATCTTCTCCACATAAGACAAGCGTTCAGAAGTAATAAATATGTTTATGTGTAATATGATTGCCAAATTTTTCAGAGCTTTACATAACAGACTTTCACCACAGCTGATGTCTCCTGTTTAGCCTCAGTCAAAACACACCCTGCCCTGCCTTCCCTGAGTCATATTTCTAAATGTAAATCTGTTGCTGAAACCTAATGGAGAGTATGTGGGCTTCATGTCAAACTTTCCACGCAGTCTCAGCCAAGTTTGACAGCAGTGAGGACAAATACCTCTGAATGACTGGGCTTACTGTCCTCTGAGAACCGAAGACATTTTTATGAGTAATTTGATGATAAATCATGAAACTTGTATGCTGAGTTGACCTTTTCTGATAGAGTGGATGTATGAATGGAGAGGAGAATGTAAAGTAATCTGTAGATGTTCATTGATTAAAGAGGATCCCCCCGACATATCTGTCTTCCCTTGTTCTTTAGCACTACCGCTCAGCTGAGGAGTCTGCTTCGACTCCAATTAGATTAGTCACCACAGTGGAGGTCCGTGTCAGGACCTCGCACGTAGTAAAATCTCTGATGCCTGCTCTGCACTATTGATTGTTTCTTTGTTGCATCTCCTAAGATGTGGGGGTGCTCAGGCAGTGCACATGTATTTTATTCTGTTTTATAGTTTCACCAGAAATGTGTTGTGATAATAGGTCATGTTTTTAACTGGTAAAACCATTTTCTGTTGTGAATCAGAATATTCTGGAGTCAATCTTACAGAGTTATTGCTCTGCTGAGCCATCTCTTCTCTTAGCTCTCAGCAAATATGTGTCTTTATAAATGAAATAGATTCTATTAAAAATAAAATCACTGGCATCCTCCTGAACATGATTACCTCATCCAACGCGATGCAAGCAACTGTCCCCTGTTGCTACTTGCTCATCCAGGACAAGTAAATGCTGCAAGTCACTGACTCCATGCAATCCGCTGGGTTTCCTTCGATAAAATAAAACGTTTTAACCGAATAGAATAATAAACTGAACTTGACTGCATTGTTTGATAACTAGTGTTGGGACCATACAGCCATGGATTTCGACACCCAAACTCCGGTACATACTTTTCTGGAACTTTTCAAAATAAAGGGCATTAACCTTCTTCCGGCACAGCCAGAAAAGGGAATAACTGCGGACTTCCTGTGGCACCATTACCCAAATAAAAGCACAATTCCGCAGGGGAAAGGGGGGTAGCAGAGGACTGCCCGCATATAAGCCCCCACCTTTCCACAAGTCGCCCTCTTCCACACGGCCTTCCATAGGAACCGGTTAGGAGGGAAACACAGCGCGCTGAGGTCTTTTGCTGGCAAAAAGACATAAATTCAACTGGATCCCAGGAAGCCATCGATCATATGCAATGTTAAGTAGAATGAAATACTGTCTGTGTATCCGGTATTTTCATTCATGAACGGGGAAATTAAGGTGTAAGAGTTGCTTACATTTTCTCTTCGAGGCCCCACAGAAGCAAAACTGTTCGAGAGAAGCCCCGAAGACGGCAGAGACCGCAGCGGACAATGTTCGTTCTTCATCCACAGCTGGAGGTTAGCGGGAAGCTAACCTTTGTTCACAGAACGAACGCACCTTCTGATCGGAAGAAACTGAGGAAGTTAGCGGGAAGCTAACTCTTTGTTCACGACGGATATCTTCTTCAAACTTCGCCCTTGGGCAACATTCCCTCAACAGGTTCAGAGGTTGGGTTTGGGCAGATTAACAGATTAACAGTTAGGATTAAAACGTTTTCATGCTATGAAGTTTGTTTTGTGGAACCTGGCGATCTTTAGCGCTTGTAGGCTAGCTACGGCACGAGCCGGTTCCGTGTTCTTTGTATGTTTTAAAGCTAAGATAAACTTTATTAAAAGGGCAGTTTTAACCAGAACATTGCTCATAACGCGCCGTCCGCGCTTATGCATTTTAACCCTGGTATTTTAAAGGTATGTGTTGATTCTGGTGCTAAGCTATCTTCTAGCTTAGCACTTTAGCTAGCTTCTTTGTTAGCCCAACGGCCAGCCGGTAAGAACACGTGTGCTAGCATTAAGGCTAGTCAACAGAAAGGTTGTTAGTTTTCAAGCTAGTGAATAATAGTCCCTGAACATCATTTGCTAGAGTTGATAACTAAGTAAACACCATTAAGCCCAATTTCTCCAGAAAGATTTGACTCTTTTCCAAAATACTCAATAATATTTCTTCAAATATTATTTTAATAAATAAAGGCAGTTAATTAGACACCGTTGAGAATTAGTCATCCAGGAGGTTGGTTTTATTCAGCAAATCATTATTTAAAACATTATTTTATTAAAATAATATTTAATCTGATCTTGCATTGTGAATGGTTGTCTAAAGGTTGCTGATTATTTTCTAAGTTAGTTCCAAAACTAACTTGACTTCACTTCCAGATTCTTCAAGATAAGCCTTGGTTCTCAAACATAAACATTGTATGGTAATGTTGCATCACTCTTTTTGGTCATGATTTCTAATCATTTTTGATCAACTTGTTTATATTTTACATAGCTCATCAATCTTCATTATTCTTTAATTCTGCTTGGTAGTTTAGTTGGATTGTTTTAGCATAGTAAAGAGTTTGTTGATTGAAATATGTTTGACTTTGAGTTGACTTATTTTTGTTAATAAATTCTTGTATTTTAAGAAATTGTGTGAATTCATTCCATGTGTGCAGAGTTTATGCTGTTCAATAATGTCAGAGCTCGTCTCACACCTTTCTATTCTGTCCTAATACCATCGCCTTACTGGGGCTGGTATTCACAGGACAACCCTTAACAGACCGGAATATTATTTGGTAAAATATTAAAATATTAATATTAAATAATATTCTCAGATTCATATTTCCAATAGTAGGATCAATCGGAATGTATGAACGTTACTTGAAATCTGTGTGACTCGATTGAATTGACTTTGTAAAGTGCCTTGAGATGACATGTGTTGTGTATTGGCATTGTATAAATAAATTAATTCAATTAGTTTGAATTATATGTGATTCAGGAGAATCAGTTGAACTCCATCACAGTATTAATCACAAAGTCAGTGCTGTGCCAATGTATTATACCCCTTGAACTTTTGCACATTTGTTCATGTTATAATTACCAACTTCAATATATTTTATTGGAATTTTATGCCATCAACCGCCTTTCCAGCTCCTACCCCTGCAAGTCTTATGGAGTATGTGTCTATCATCTCTGCACCAAATCTGGACTTTGCCTAGACCATTATAACACATAAATATGCTTTATCTAAACCATTCAATTGTAGCTCTGGCTATACTTTTAAGTTTGTATAGGGTCATCCTTCAGGAAGATGTACCTCCATCCCAGTCTTGCAGACCCTAATAGGTTTGCTGACATAATTATCCTGTATTTAGCTCCATCCAATATCCCGGACCTCCAACCAGGTTACTTGACCATGCTGAAAAAAGGTATTCCCCAAGGCATGATTCTGCCACCACTATGTTTGACAAGTATTTCTTTCAACAACAAGCTTCTTCTTGCCACTCCATTTGTGTAGTGCACAACTACATAAATGCTGTTTGTTCACTAATGTTCCTAAATAAACCTCTGAGGCCTTCACAGAAAAGCTGTATTAATTCTATGATTAAATTACACACAATTGGACTCTGCTTACTAATTAGGTAATCTCTGTTTGTTTCACTGACTTTTATTTATAAATAACAGGATATAGGGGGATAAATACAAATGCATGCTACACATTTATAGATTTGGTAAATAATACATTTAGAAAACCATTTATTTTCTCTCACTTCACAAGTATGCAGTACTTGCACTATTGTGTTGGTCCATCACATAAAATACCTGTAAAATAAACTGGAGTTTGTGGTTTCAACATGAGGAAATGTAAAAATGTTCAGTGCAAGGCATTTTTTAAGATTACGACCATTCAATCAGCTTATTTCTTCATTGTCTTCAAGTGTAGTTATGTTTGGACACTTATTTACTGAAGAGGTAACTGCTTAGTCAGAATGTCAAATATATCACAGTTTGGAGTAATATCTCTCCCAATGCAAACTGTACACTAGACATTTACTTTTGTAGGCTAATACAAGTATATCTACAAAATATCACACAGTCGTAAAGAAAATAAAACAGTTTTTGTAGTACATTAAATTAAAAGCTATGCTAACATTGCACTCAGAAAAAAAGGCTTGTTTAAAAAAAAGAATAGAGGATTGAAGCTTAAAGTGACAGCATATATATTATCACCTTCCCTCTGGCTATTTTGTATAATTAGCTAAATGCTTGGGTGCAAAAGATGGATTCCTGTTAATTATTTGCATCGTCATGCTGTGATGAACAGTCGCTTTGCAAACACACCAGTCCCAGGGTAAACAAATGTCACACCTTCAGCTTTAAACCTTAAAATGGACCAATGAACAAATCAAGCCTTATATAAGATAAACAATAAATACTTTACACATGAATTTACACAGCACCAAAACAATACTGTACACAGCACCCATTTTCATAACAAGATACATGATATAGTTAAAATTAGACTAGGAAAAACCTAGAAAGCTTCCTCTCCCTGAACAGCATTTGGCAAAAGTAGTTAGGAAACTGTCCCTTTTAAGAGGAAGCACCCTCCGGCAGTGCCAGGCTCAGCATGAGTGGCCATCTGCCTCGTCCGGTTAAGGTGAACTCAGAGTCCAGAGAGAAATGATGAGCTGTGAAAAAAGACAAGCAACAAAAAAGCTGAGGATTTTGTTCTGATGACCACAAATCTGAAACATGCGGGCAAATCCAAGCCAGTTAACTAACTGACAAGTATAAATTGCAGACAAATAAAATATTTTTATGTTGTTTTCGCAACAATACATTGTCTGTAGAATTTAAGTTATTCCTTTAATGTCTGAATTGGGTAAGCTTTTGTTTTCAGGTCGGTTTTATTATTTTAGTCTCTGTTACTTTGTGATCATGCTGCATGATTTTAACCATCTTCTAAGAGACTCATCCTGAGGCAGTACATCTCCCATGTAAAGAAGCTAGTTTAGTTTCAGAGATGTCAAAATCCTTCATGATGATACAGAATGACCAATAAGTGCTGGCTATGGGTCTAAGTTTATAATTTCAAAATGGAAGATTGATCATTCTAATTTAAAATTAAGTTCTTGTAGAATTATTTTCAACAGCCACAGCCATTATTCTTGAGGGTCTTGAGAAATAATGTTTAAAAGAGAGACTTTAAAAGAGCGCTTTAGGCATCTATGTACAATATCATTTCCAATGTTAAGACTAGATATAATTCTGCAGACCTTGATGTTTTATCATATTTTTTTATGATCACAAAACTCACTTTGAGAGCTCAGTCTTTCTGCTACTTAGTTGCAAAGCTGTGTTTCAGTTTTGTTTTCAGTCTTCAAAACTTTGAAGTAGAGGAAGTCTCTGACTCTGGATCTACTTCTTCTTGCTAAATGGGATGGCAGCTTCCTGACCTCACTTTCCTTCTTCCTGGATGCCCTGGGCACAGCGTTACAGGCATTGGCTGTCAGGTTTTCAGCGTTAGTGTCACTGTCAGATGTTCTAGATGAGAATCTATTCCTTCCTATGGTTGATTTCCTCATGCACCTGAAGCTAAAAAGCATTATTTTCAGCTTCTGAAGCTTTATCGTCGTTCTCAGCAATGAAATTATTAACACTGACCTTTTGTGCAGAGGCTTTTTTGCATTCAGGCATTTTATTTCATCATTTTTTCCTTTCAGTCAAATAGTGACACTGCTTCAGTCTGACTGTGAACATGACCGGAGGTCTGTTCTGCGGCTGTCATCCAACACATCCTGCTTTAGCTGGTGTTTCAGGGGTTTCCTTTGCTGAAAATAGAGATTTGTTCAGATTCTTTGCAGTTTCTATTATATTTTTATGGTAATCTTTAAATGAGCATTTTTTTTTTTTTTTGTATGTCAGAGAAACCGAAGTACAACAGTTTATTTACAAATGAATTGGGGAAGTTAAAAATAAAACTACTGCCAGTTTGTGACTCGTCAAGCCTGGATAACAATAGAGAAACTCTAAAGAATAAAATTTATCTTTAAAGAGTTGAAATTAAGAAAATTCCTGATTGTTTGTGGTGGCCATGGTGTTAATTAGAAAAATGAAAATACAAATATTTAAATAAATCATATTTATTGTTTGCAGTTCAAAGATTGGACATGTAGAAAAAAATTATATATGCTTGTATGTCTTCTTCCTTCTGGGGGGCCTTCCAAGATAAAATAATCAATGCAAAGACTATTTATTTATATTTTAATTATTTATTTATCATCCTTAAGAGGTTTTATAAAATTAATACTTCAGTATAGTTACTTTATTAACTTTCACTCCTCCTCTGGGCTTTATAATTGCTAATAATTAGGGCATTTTCATAATTTTCGCAATCGAGGCTAAACATCAAGATCGTCCTGAGGACGTTTGTGTCATGGAAGTAAATTATAAAAGCAAAAAGTCTAACAAATGGCATCTAAACTAAGATGAAAAAAATAAACAAATAAATAAATAAGCTGACATTTAATTGATATAGACTTAGTAATATTATGAGCCTATGTTGCCAGTTTGAAAGGCCTTAAAAGTTTGGAATTCAGAACTGGTTTAGTGTTTTCTGTTGTACAGAAATGGTGGTATCTCCAACGTTTGTGGCGAATAACTAGATCTTGCATTTAGCTGTCAAGAGGAATTTTTGTTTTGCCTCCCGACTAGTTTGGATTAGAAAGAGGGGCTTCTCCATGACCTCATTCATGCATGAAGTACTGCTAATAATATATGGTTTTGTTGTTTCATATTCCATATTAGCAGAGCGACACCCTTGTCCTTGGTGTATGGGCATATCTATTGGAGGCAATCAGTGTATCACGTTTAGAGAGCCTGGGAGACGAATAAATCAATCTGTTGGAAAAATCCCATTGAAGACATTTTAAAAACCTCAACAAACCTTCCTCTTGGCAGTTTACATCTATGAAACAGTTTGTAGTACTGAACATGGGGGCAGAGAGGTGTACTACAAATGTAATTATTTTATACAACACTCAAAAACTAGAAGAAGAATTGTGCTATCGGGCCTTCTTCACAACACTTCAGACTGTTAAGGTTGTACAGTAATATCCATAGGGAGCTGTATGGAGAATAAGAGTGTCCTACAAAGCAAACGCCTACTTCCCCCTCCGCTCGATGAATCATTGACATTAATGTGATATTTGAGATAGCTTGCTGCATGAATTTATGATTTTTCTGACATGAAAGCTGCATATTTTACACCCAATAGCACAACTGCCTCAATGCATAAAAGTAGCATTTTTTTAATGTCTTGAAGGTTTTATTGCCTTACAAAAATTCATACCCCTCTTTATAAGATTAACATTCTGAATCAGTAAATAGAGTCCACCTGTGTGTATTATACTCCTAGTATAAAATAGCTGTTCTGTTAAGGCCTCAGAGGTTTGTTGGAGAACATCATGAGGACCAAGGAATACACCAGACAAGGCAGGGATAAAGTTGTGGGGATGGTTGTAGCGGGGTTAGGTTATAAAAATATAACACAAGCTTTTACCATCTTAAAGCATACTGTTTAATACATCATGAAAAAGTGAAAGGAATACTGCACAAATCAAAAACATACCAATAAATTGCCATCCACCTTAACTGACAGGCCAGGCAAGAAGAGCATAAATCAGAGAAGCAGCCAAGAGGCTAAAACTCTGGAGGAGCTGCACAGATCCTCAGCTGAGTTAGGAGAATCTATTGAGACAACAACTATTAGTTTGCCTCTTCATAAATCAGTTATTTATGGATGAGTGTGAAGAAGAAAGAAAGCCAACAGGAGTTTGCAAAAGATATGCAAAAAACTGCTGTGGTCATTTACAGCAAATCAAACTATTTGGTCTTAATGCAAAATGCTATGTGTACCCAATTTTGAAAATCACCCTGAATGCATGCTTCCCATACTTAAGCAATGATGTAGAAGCATCATGCTGCCAGGATGCCCTTCTTATCAAAGGACAGGGACAGATCTAAACGCTGATGACAAGATGGATTCAGATAAATGCAGGGAAGGAAAGCTCTTAGAAGCTGCAAATGACTTGGGACTGTTGCTGTGGTTCACCTTTCAGCAGGACTACGCCAAACATGCAGCCAGACCCACAGTGGAATGCTTTAGATGAAAGCACATTTATTATGTTGGGCATGAGCCTAACCCTGAATCCAACTGAGCTTTGTGGCAAGAAAAAAAAAAAAAACTGATATACTCCGAGGCTCTTTGTCTATTCTAACTGGACTTCAGCTAAAAGAAATAGACAGTAAAAATAAATGGGAAGACCTTGAGTGTGTAGATGTTCAAAGCTATAAAGACTTGCATCTGTAATGGAAGTAAAAGGCATCTCTACACTGTTCAGAATTGTATTTGACTATTTTTATATCCACTTTAAAATTATGCACAATAAATGGGTTGGTGTATCACATAAAATGACTTGAATATACATGTGGTTTTTACTTATTAGGTTTATTTAGGGGTATCAAAGTAAAAGCCGGCTTAATACAAATGCACGTCAACATTTTAAGATTTTTATTGGCTAACAAAACTAAAACCTTGTATCATTTTGTATTGCATCTCACTGTAATCTACAATTTGTGTTGATTTGTGGTTTTAAAGTGACAAAAAGTAAAAACAAAAAACTTACAGGGGTATGGACTCCTATGTATGGCACTCTCGGTGAAACCAGTGACTCTTTTAAACTTATTTAATTTTACCCATTTATGAGAAAATAAAGTGTCAGTGAAATGATCTTAATGATCTTACAAATTAATTTTTTTAGCTTAAGTAATGATCAGAAGAAGGCTATTGTACTAGTGAGAATCAGTAATTCCTTCTTAATTTTAGAGTTAGGCAATACAGCAGTAAAAGCTATGCAATTTAGCAAAGCTCACGTTTCCTCAGTGTCCTGATGATACATTTCTACTGACTCCATCAAAAATGAGAGCTCAGATCCACTCCTGCTGCTGCAAGCTGCGGTGCAGCCAGGCTTACAGTCGCTAGCGGCTCAGGGATGTTCAGCCACCGTTAATAAAAAGTGGAACTCCCACTACTTCTGTTCACCAAGGGCCTCGAAGCTCTCTTGTTTTCTAGATTAATGTCAGACAAACAAAAAATGTAAAACAAAAACCTATATTGAACAGGACAAATGAGGTAGAAATGGATGAATCTTTGCACAAATAAACATGCTTCAGGTGCTAATTACTCACTGGCATGTGGAATGGTGGAGGCTTGATTGGGGTCAGCGGCTGCAGATGTGGCTCATCTGCAGTCGCTGACATGAAGGCTACAAAATGCAATCTTGGGAGCTGCTATATCGATTTTCTGACATACAGGAGAGAAATATGACAGCATGATTTACAATTTTACTCTGACCTGTAATGATTTTTAAATTAATTTTCTGACTCTTTCATGGTCATTGAAATTAATTTTAGACCTTTGGAACTAGGAGGAATAAAACATATTATTTTTCTTAATATGGATGAATAATGAAGCCATCACTCTTGTCCTAAATCTACAACACCTGCACATTTAAATGACATGTATGTCCTCTTTACTGTGCTTTTCTTTATCATTTTGAATTTGCTTCTTCTAAATATTATTTTTATTGAAGACAAATAAGTGAGATTTACAATTTTTTCCTCAAAGCGTTCTAATGACCTCTAATCTACAACCTCCCATAGAATACTTTCGAATCTCTTTCTTTACAGTCCTTTAATACTCCTGATATGTACCCGCATATTTTTTAATTTTCAAATGTCACCAGAGGAAGCAAGATGTGTAACTCTGGCAGTGTTTTGAACGTGAGCCGATTGATTGTGGAAAAATAAAATGTTTGCCTCCCAGCAGACACACATTCTCCAAGCAACCCTTAACCTCACTGATTAAAGCTTGAAACAGTTATTATTTCCACCCCTGTAAGAGTAGCAGCCTGATTACCCTGTCAGCTACACCCAGAGCATCACGCCTTCAGTTTAATTTTAGGTAACTAATTGACAAGAACGATCTCCAAGTTTTCATCACCCCTGCCAACCCTCAGCTCCTTGTTCCTGGAAAAGAACTTTATGTTTATCAACACTACCCATTTAGGCTTTTTTTCCTCAAAAAACAGAAAGTATAATTCTCTTTACTGTTTATTTTGCCTTAACGGGTTTGTATCCCAGTTCAGTGCAGATGAAATGTATTGCTACTTCATGGAACTTTAAGTTAAATCTGCCGTTAATGTTCATTGCCGTTCAAACTACAGTGTGCAGAAGTATTTGTCACATTTGCAGATTCCAGTTCTAATTGCTGGTTCGAACCCCCGCTCTGTCTCAGTTGTTGTGTCCTTGGGCAAGACAAGGACACAGCAAATGAGCCTTGCCTGCTGATGGTGGTTAGAGGGCCCGGTGGTGCCGATTGTATGGCAGCCTTGCTTCTGTCAGACTGCCCTGCGGCAGACTGACAGAAGCCACTGTCAGTGTGTGAATGAATGGGTGGATGACTGATTGAAGCATAAAGCTCTTTGGAGTCTAATGGGGACTTGTTAAAGCACTATAGAAGTGCAGGCCATTCACCATTTACCACTGAATGTATACCTCAAGTCATTATTCTGCTGCAGTGTGACACAGGGTAACACAGTTATTCTGGTTTCTCTTATATTTGTGTCATTCCTGCAGTATGATAACATCTCTTCTCTTTCCGTGGAAGTTGTTTTTTCCAGGTTTTGTGTTTTTCCTTCAGTGGTTGCATCCTCTTTAGCTTTTGCCCATAAATTTCTGTTTCGTTCAGAGTGCTGTGTTTGATGCAAGATTAAACTAAATGACTGAAAGGAAACATGTTTAAATATTCTCAAATCCTGTAAGCTTTTAAAATGTAATTTTTTTCACTTAAAAAAACTCTTCTCCTGTGAAACAAATCAGTACTGTTGAATAACTTATTTGTTAATGTGATTAGAAACATATTTTGCTTATACAATTATACTGTTTTGCTCAATGTTTTTCCTTATTGTTATTTCTGATTTGTAATTGGAGGGATATTGATTTATTTCCACAAACTTTGAAATATTAGACTATTTCTAGACCTAGTATTTTTTTAATTAAGTTTATTTGCTTCAGAAATTCTGTTTTGATTTTGGACTTCACAATCAACCTCTTATTATTTAGAAGAGCCATATGACACAGGCACCACTAGTAAAGATGTCTTAAAAGCCTTAATAATAATAAAAACATTTAAATTATTTTTTTTATTAAAGTAGAATAAATGTAGCCTGAAAAGGTTTGAAAAATCAAACTTTGAAATTGGTACAAAATTCTTGACACTCACCCATACAAAGTCCTATAAAATACATGTTACAGGTTAATTTTTAATACATTCTTCATTTTCTTACCTTAACATTGTCAAGATACTTATTTTAGTAAGTAATGGCTGGCTTTTCACCTATGGATTATAAACATGGCCTGACAGAGGCCCATTTGTAATAGCTATTCCTCAAAATGGGAAAGAGCACAGTTAGGAAGATGGTAAGAGAAGTAAGAAAATCTATCAAGCTCGCTGCTATAAAACTGCAACCAGTGATTCAGTGTGAGATTATACCATTGCATAGGAAGAATAATGATTTTTAAACGCTTTAAGAGCATTTTTGACAGGGATGCCAATGGATGTGGAAGATGTTGTTCTTTTTGAGGTAATTTGTAGATCGATTAAATGGATGGCATAGCAAGATCATGGCGCCTAAGTTGTTTTGCACAAACTATAAATCACCCAGGGTTGCATTTCATCAGGGGAAAGACCATAAAGGTTGTCGGGCTGAGTCTGAAAGACTGCTCTATGGGACACATGGTGTGAAAGATCAATAGTGCTGATTGCCCAAAAAGATCCAAAAACCATGTGGATTTTTAATTGGCAGCATGGATCCAACATGGTTCAGTACTGAAGACTTTAAAATGTGAGTGAGGTATCTTTTCTATGTTTTGCAACGCTTGTTATCTGTTTCATTTTAGTTATATAAATTTGAAATCTTTCATTTCCGACACAGCTATAAATTATGTTAAACATTATAGGGTAGCACAAATTACTGTCCTGTTCTGATGCCAATAAGTGTTATACTTGTGATGTGGAACAAAAAATAATTGTTTCTTTACATAGACCCTCACATATGCTCAAATTAAAGATTGACTTTACTAAAATATTCAGTGGAAAATTATGCCACTGTAAAAAGATAACAGATAAATTGAAAGCTTTTACCTAGGTTGCTAATAATTTTGGAGGGCACTGTACAGTATAATAAAAATCCCATTTTTGATATGTGTACTTCCTTTAAACAAATGCAGTTTTGTTTTATGTCATTATAAATTTGCAAGCATGCATGCATGTCTTTGTGCATGTGTGGAACAATGTGAGGTTAAAGCATTGCTATTTTTATCTGGCTGAAATATTGCAATCAGCAGCCAAAAACAGGTGATTCAGAGTTATTTTGCAACATGGGTGGACACAGTCAGGATATGACAGAATGTGAGTCAGGAGTTTGCTACCGAATGAATCAAACATGCTCTGGGGCTTTGCTTTAAACTGGCTGAGGACGGGTGCAGCTCTGCTGGAAAGGTCAAAGCAGGTCACAGGCCATGGACACAGTGGGAACACAATCCAGTGACATTTACACTCTCTCTAACCCTTGCTCTCTATACAGTAGCTTGTGCACATGTCCAGCTTGTGAGGCAGAACTCTGCACTACTTCAGTATTTATGTTGCTCTGTCTGGACATTTTTTGCTTTTATGGCCCTTGTTATTTGTTAACTTTGATTTAGCATAACTGTGCTCTTTCAGTCCAGAGATCAAAGAAAGTATGCTGACCATTTCAGGCAAAGACACTTCACAACACATGACAGTGTGTCCTTAAAACTCATGGAAGAGGATTTGGGCATGCCAAGAAAGTTAAAACAGGGTCAAGTTTCTTCTTCTAAAAATATCCATACAGATCTTGCAACCTTCAAACTACAGGTCTGTTTCCTCTAACACCACTGAGAGGCACAGACCTGCTCAACCTGGAGATGTCACATCAGCCCTAAAAAATATTTAACTGGGATAAGACTATTCTTATGGATAAAAGCTGAAACGTTGCTGTGATTCATGTTTTCACTTCAAGATTGAAGCTCTGATAACACGACATAGTGGACTTTCCATGCGGTAACATTACTAAATGAAACTGGAGACTTTACCACAAAAGTTGACCTGCAGCTTCTAGACTTCTATGCAGTGTAAAGGTAAGGACTCTACTATGTTGAAACCCTTCAAAATCAAAGGTGGATTTGTAGCTGAAGATACTGTGGAAAAAAGCATTTCATTACACAGACATACAATTATTAGTGGATCTTTAAAAATAGCCAAATACAAGTAATTTTTAATTATAATTTCAGAGTAAAAATGCATAGTCCTCAAAGCTAACTGCCAGACTTTGTTCTAAAATCAACCAAACTCACTTTAGATATAGTTAGTCCCCTGCAGAACACTATGCCATGGTCAGTTTTTGCATTTATTCTGCTATTTAGCTGCAAAACATAATGCAAAATAAAGCTGACCTTCCTAAAATCAAGCTTCTACACACACCTCTGATGACATCACATAAGGCAGAATTGATTGATCCCAGTTCTTTTAAGTGCACTCATTTGTAATACTCGTTTTCCGTCTTTACTCACATGTTTGTAATCCAATTTTTCCTTCATCTTGTTTTCTGTCTACATCGTTTACTGTTTCCAGCTTGATTCATGTGCCTCTTGTGTTTTTTATCACCCAAATGCACACAAAGCAGAATTCCAGTTTTTTTCACCAGAAGGTTTTTTTAAAAACATCGTTTTTTGTGAAATGTCCCAGTGGAAATTCACACTTCCAGCTGTTTGTATTGTTACACCACTGGAAAGAGTACCTCTGCAGTGTTGTAACAGTAAGTTATTATTGCTTTGATGAAGGTCTCCCCGACCGTAAGCTCACATTAAAAGGTGAAATCTTGTACAGAATAAGTGTGCGGAAATCTTCTGTTTGCCTTTGGACTATTTTTGGTTTCCAGCACCTTAAACAAAACATATCCAGGTTGAGCGGTAGTCCTGCTGCATCAGTAAGTTATTTAAAATAAATTATTTAACTGCTATTGCTATGGGATATTAAGATGATAACTTATAGTAAGATACACTTCAGTACAACAAGTGTTTAGTGGCAACTTACCATAAGCTGCAGCAGCAATATAACTAAAAAAAAACCAGAACGTTTGGAAAAACGTTAAATGAAAAAAAGCAAAAGAACAGCTCATTAGAAAAGACAATTTTAATTGAGAACAAATTTATAAACACACAAAGGCATTAAGCATAAGTGCAGGTGTAGGTGGATATGAATAAATACCCTCCATTAGGACTATAAGTGACAAAAGGTCATTGCTAAAGAAGCTGGCTGTTCACAGAGTGCTGTATGCAAGCACATTAATGGAAAGTTCATCCATTCATCTATTGTCTATACCCACTTGTCCTTGTACAGTCGCGGAGGAGCTGGTGCCTATCTCCAGCGGTCATTGGGCCAGAGGCAGAGTACATCCTGGACAGTTGCCAGTCCATCACATGGCAACACACAGGACAAAAAAACACGTACACACACACACCTAAAGACAATTACCCAGACGAGTAACAAATTAACCTCACAGTCATGTTTTTGGAGTACCTGGAGAGAACCCACGCATGAACGGGAAGACAATGCAAACTTCATGAAAGGCTGGGATTCACACCCAAGACCTTCTTGTTGTAAGACAACAGTGCTACCAACTGCTCCACTGTGCAGCCTAATGGAAAGTTTATTGGAAGAAAAAAAGGTAGTGGTAAAGCTTCACCAGTGACTGGAATAATCGCAGCCTTGAAGGGATTGTGAAGCAAAGCCTGTTGAAGAGCTGAGGAAGATTTTCTAAGCCCAGAGTCAGTCCTTCAAGAGCCACAACAAAGACATGTCCAGGACATGGGTTACAACTGTTGGGTTCCTTGTGCAATGCCACTGCTGAAACAGAGACAATGTCAGAAGCCATCTGTTGATTTAGTTTGACTCAGAGCAGCTGTCTAGCAGAAACCTTTGGAGCACTTCATGCTTCACTCTGCTGACAAGCTTTATGGAGATGCTGATTTCATTTTCCAGCACAACCGTGGCCCCTGCCTACAGTACCAAAAACACCAATACCAAGTTTAATGACCCTGTTATCCCTCTGCTGGACTGGCCGGCAAATTTGCCTGACTTGAACCCCACAGAGCATCTATGAAGTATTTTCAAGAGGAAAATTAGGGACACCAGAGCCAACAGTGAAAATAAGCTGAAAGCTGCTATGAAAGTAAAATATTGTTTCTTAACAATTCCCTCTAGAACACACCACACTGATGCAATACTTTACTGCACATCAACAAAACTTTAGTAGGCAGACATTTCTGTATTAAAAATCATTTTTGTTGATCCTTTTAAAATACAGTCTTGAAATACACCACACTGTCTAATTATTTTATATAATACACGAGCTTCACTATTTAAACTAAATTACAGAAAATTATACCTTTTTGATGATGCTCTAATTTACTGAGATGCATCTAATTAGTCCACCTTTTCCAAACTTCAGGCATCTGGCCTTTTAAAGCTTCCTGTACGTCAGTGCTTACAAACCACTATGGATTTGCATACAGTGAACTGGTAACACTATGTTGTGAAACTGAGTTTTTTAAAACTGCCATTGTGTGTTTTTGTTTTATATAAGTCAGGGTCACTGCTTCACATTGTAAGTTATGCCTTTAATAAAGCCCTTGTTTAGAGAATATGCAGCATGGATGTGAATGGGAAAACGCAATGCTCCGCCACTGAGGCGACTGAATGAGAGCAACAGCAAGATGGTGCGCGCCATGCAGCAGCAGCAGCTCAGCCCCCTGCTGTAATTCCTCACCGCATCGACAGCACGGCTCACACACAGGCTGCTTTTATGGATGCAACAGCTCTTTTGCATCCTAGCGGTGATCCTGAGGTCCAAAAACTAATGTCCGCTGCGTGAATCGGCGCTGGAACAGGCGGAGCGCTCTCACTTAGCCTATCCTGTTGATTGTGACCGCTGAGCAGGGGCATAAAAAAAAAAAACGGCAGACGCCAGAAACAAAAAACTGGTGGCAGGAGCTGCGCTGGATGGCATTCCTCTCTGGGTTTGTTAGATGGTGTGCTTCACTGTTTTGACTTCAGAACCTCTTGGGGGGGGGGGAAAGGCTGCGCTCCATTTCGCAGCGTTTTTCCTATTTTTGTTCCTCTGCTCTGGTCCTTTGTCACAGTAGAGTAGGTCGTGATTTTTTGGTACATAACGGGATTCATGGTGGGAGCGCTTCCTTTCATCAATGTGCATTGATGTAGCAGAAAACGTGGAGGAGATAAGGTAGGCAGGACCACTAACAGGCTGCGCTTAGATGCACACAGTTCTGGTTCCGGATGTTTAATGAAACTGTGCTGCTTCTTTTGTCGCGTGACATGTGTGTGTGCAGAGGGCAGCAGGAGTTGGATGTTTTCATTGATACCTAATTGAACTGAATTGGCTTGCATCCCCCCCCACTGTCCTTTGTTAGGCGTCATTTGTCTATCATAAAACGCTGCTGTTCTCTTGTGAAAAATAAAACAATAACGTGGTTCTCATCATTTCTCACCTAACAGAACCCTTATCTCTGAGAAGGATTTCATTGAGGACGGTCAGCAAAAAGGGGGATTTCGATTTTTACCTAAATCGGGAATAATACATCCAAACTGGGATCTATGAGCGGAAAAGTGGCGAAGGCTAAAGAAGACAAGGATGCTTCCAAGGGTAAGAGCCAAGCCTTGCCTTGAACTGACTGCTTTCATCCCTGAATGGGAACATGATCCAATTCCTTTCCCTGCATGCTCAAATTCCCCCTTTGAGGTTGTAAAGCAGCCACTGGATGGGGGACCATTCCCAGCATGATGATTTGGGTTGCAAGAGCGATGCATTTGCTTCTGTAGGCCCACATGCTGCTCAGTGAACAGGTTTTAGATCACATGCTTTAATTACATTCACAAACGTGGACAATTTGGACAATGCGTTCTCTTTTTGACCTGGTTGGCTTCTCATACAATGGAAATCCACATCTAAAGTAACGTTTCCAAAGCTGGAATGATAATTATGTCATCCTTTTGTGTTTCTGGGATCCTGTTGAAAGGTCCCTTTGTGTTTCTCGCTCGCACCGTCATTGCACAAGCGTGAAGTCTCGTTGCCAGAACCTGTGATCTATGATGCATCAATAAAGAACAGATATCTATTTTTGAGAAAATAACAAGAGTACCTTTCCCATGCCACGGAGACAGAGTGGAGACAAGGTTGCCAGAGAAACGTGGAAGGACTAATTAGTGTACCTGTTTCATCCCAGCCGTGGATTTGCGCGACTCTCTTGAGCACCGTTTGTTGCGCCCTTCGTGCTTGTTTTTAAACAATTAAGAAAATCTCGTAAAAATATCTATGTATCTACGGCGATACATAGGACATTTAATTTAGGAGGTTAATCACATGTTTTTCAACAGAAGTACATTTATTTTAAAGAACTTTAAAGCCGCAGTATGCATTATTGTTTTTGTAGTTTTTATTTTAAATACAATTTACCGACCAGAATTTAGATATGCTTATGGAAAATTTGTACATTTGGTTTTCTACAGTGTAATATATTTACATTATACAGAAACATAATTGAATTTCCCTTTGTTACGTTCCAGATCAGCTTTGCTCACAACTAATCAATAACCTAATTGGCTTAAATTGGCAGCGCGGCTACAAGAGATCATGTTACTTGTTGATGTTATTATAAGGGCGATATAATGCTATTAGAAACATACAGCTGAAGCCAAATGTTTACATACACTGTATAAAAAGAATCACTTTTCTCACTGTCTGACGTAATATCAGACTAAACTTGCCTGTTTTAGGTCAGTTGGAAAAACTGAAGTTATTTCTGTCAGCTAGAAGACAGAAAAATGAAAGAAATGTTTTTTCTTACTTTCTTCAGATTGAGAAATTTGCATACACCAAACATAATATGCAATTTTGGAAAACGTAGTTGATCATGTTATGGCTTTGTAAGCTTCTAATTAGTTAATTAACAGAAGTTGAGTTAAGTGGAGGCACACCTGTGGATGTATTAATGGAAAGCACACCTCAAACACACTACTTCCTTGTGGCATATCATGATTTATCCTTTTCTAAACTTTTTAAATAGCTGAAGGAACCCTATTCCTTAGTGCAAACAATTATATGCAAGTTTAAACATCATTATAAATTATAAAAACTTCAGGAAAGGGACAGGTTATGTGTCCCAGAGATGAACATGTGTTGATGTGTGAAACACCCCAGAACCACACCAAAATAACTTGCAAAGTCACTCAACGATAAAGAATTTCTGGAGATTGTTCCTGTGCTCTGATGAAACTAAAATGAAGTGCTTGGCCATTATGATCATTGTTAACTTTGGAGGAAAAAGGAGAAAGCTTGCAAGTCTGAGTACATCATCCCAACTGTGAAGTATGCAAGTGGCAGCAGCATGGTGTGCAGGTGTTTTGCTGCAGGAGAGACTGGTGCACTTCACAAAATAGATGACTTCCAAATGGACAACGACCATAAGCATGCTGCCAAATTAGCTGCAGAGTTGCCTAAAGACAAAACAAATCAATGTGTTGGAGTGGCCATCATAAAGCCCTTACTTCAGTCCTGTAGACTGGTGGGCAGAGCTGAAAGGGTGTGTGTGACTGAAATCTGTTTATGAATTAGGTGATTTCTGAAGGAAATTGGTTGCAATGGACCTTATGTAGGGCTATAAGGGTGAAAGGTGGTGCTTTTAATGCGTGCCACACTTTTTGGATTTTATTTGTAAAAAATGCTAACTATGTACTCAATCCCTTCCACTTTACAGTTTCAAATAAAATCCCAATACCGTACAATAGTTCATGGCAAAGTGACAGAAACTGAATAAGGTGTGTATAGTTTTTCAGAGTCCAGTTTGTAAAAGATACATAAGCAAAAGGTAAAAGCTGTATTTTCCTACTGTTCTCTAAATTTGGGGAAAAACAAAAAACCTTAACTGCATTACTGACATGACCACTGGGGTCCAAGCTGCCCTTCATCTTGATCTTGAAAGGCACACAAGCAGGGACTTGCATTGAGAAAACCACCCCTGACCCTGCCAATGTTGGCAACCACCAGCAACCACCCAGCATATTATCAGCAAATTCAGGGAAACAGTCCATTAAAGCCAGAACCACCTGGCATCTTCGTGACAGTTTTTTTTGCAACTTTTTGGCCTACACAGGCTTCTAATTCTCCCACGCTTTCATAACAGAAAGACCCCATTTTCAAAACACATAACACTCACTAGCTGCTAAAATTACCCTCAAATCTGTATCATTATTGTTGTTTCAATAATAGATGAACTTTGCACTGAATCTTGTATGCAGTTATTAAAGCAAGTGACTGATTTACCATTATTCACATTCAGTCTCATAGTCCATCTTAGTTCTTGTAGAACTAAGCAGGACCTAGCATAGAAGAATGCCTGAGTGGTTCTAGATTCTGTAAAAAAAAAAAAAGCTTTATCAAATAAGTCAGCAGCAAGTCACGAGTATTTCATTACATCTCTGCATGTTTGCACAGATTCTGTACACAAAGACCAGAAGCTAAATCAGACAACTTTCTCAAATATGTTGCTCAAACTAAAATAATACTGAAGTCATGCACTTTTTCAGTAGCAGTCCCAGTAGTAATCATATAAAAACAAAATTCAGTAAAACTGTGCTGCTGCAGGAGATCCTTTTGAATTTTGTGACACATCTCTGTTCTTCGTCTCTTTGCCTCTTAGATAGGTCACTGGCTAATCTTCTGCAGTTTATGTGAAAGGAGAAAGCATGCAGGGACACGCAGATAGACAGAAACATGGTGGGGTAGAAGGGGTTGGTGTGAATCTGGGCTCTGATATCAACATCAGTGAATCATGTTGTGTTAGTTTTCCCTGTCCTTGTGAAGCTAAGCTGTGCAGACAAAGTGATGTGTCAAAGCTACCAGGACGTACACACTCTCAGCTTTATGTCTCTCCATGCTCAGAAGACCCAGATAGATAACTTGTATGTATGTGATTTACCAGTGTTGCAGTGAAGCATTTTGCATCAGTTATGCAGGCATTTGCACCCTGCTTGTCCTCGCTGCAGTCTACTAGTAGCCCTAAAGATCCAGCTTGTTCAGATTTATGAGCATTTTTATTATAATTTTTCAGATTTTGTGCGGGTAATTAATTAATGCCACATATCTGCGTGCAAATAACATTCCCTGGACTTCTGTCATTTACTCAGGCTTCATCCCTCTGCAGCTTATAGATATACTCCCCTCCTGGGTTCCAAGTGTCAGCCAGCCAATTCATGGCTGCCCCAATCTGCAGATATGAGCAAAGCACGAGGCATAAGTCTCGCATATTTGCTGGCAGATTAATTCAGTGCAAGAAAAGCCATTGAATCAATGGATGCCCAGAGAGGCGTTTGTAGCTGCTTCATTAATCACAATAGAGGCCGCTCTGTCCTCCACAACACTGACACCTGCACTAATCTCATCAACAGAACTGCACACGGTGTCATTAGGACCCTGGCTCACTGTTTGATGAGATACTGTGATTGCCTGTGGTCAAGGGAAGATCAGGTGTTAATAATTAAGAGAAGATTTCATGTTATAATCATTATGATACAGTATAAGAAGAGAGCATTCCAGCAGCCAAGTTTTATTGTATTCTAAAATCTTACTAACAGTTTAAAATGTAAAGTTTGTGCAGCCCTAAATGTGGAAGCATCCATACCTTGTGTTACAACCACAAACTTTTTATTTGGGATGGTGTGTGATAGATCAACACAAAGCAGATAATAATTGTCAAGTTGAAGAAAATATTTTACAATAACAAATCAGAATAGAGTGTTTTGGGTATGTGTTTAGCCTCCTGAGTCAATACACTACAGAATAACCTTCTGCTGCAAATACCGCTGCATATACTTTGTGAGCTGGCACTAAAAGAGTTGCACATTTTTTCCCCTTCTTTTCTGAATAGGTCAAGCTCAGTTAGGATGGAGCCATTAATTCTGGCTAGTTTCCCTGTCCTTGCTGAAAAGCATCCCTGCAGCATGATGCTGTCACTACCATGTGTCATCATGGGAGTGATGTTTTGTGGGCGATTTGCAGTTTTAGATTTCCACAACACATAGTGTTTTAGACACAATCCAGAAAGTTTAGTTTTGGTCTTATTTGAACAGAGCATCTTCTTCCATGTATTTGATGTGTTCCCTAAATGTCTTACGGCAAAATGCAATCGGACTTCTTTCAACAATTGCTTTCTTCTTGCTCTTTTTTAATAAAGGCCAGGTTTATGGAATGCATGACCAACAGTTGTCTGGTCATCACATTCCCACACCTGAGCTGTGGATCTCTGCAGCTCCTCCAGAGTTACTGTGGACCTCTTGGCTGCTTCTCTAATTGATGCCCAGCAGCCTTCCTCAGCATCCTTGCACAACCTGTTAATTCAAATAGAGGACAATATCTTAGTAGGCTTGCAGTCAGGCTGCACACTATATTATACATACGTTGGTCACTGCTATATCAGTGTATGCAACAATATAATAAAGCACTGTTGGAAAGACGATATTTATTGGCTGTTAAATACAGAGCATGGAAGGGATTGAGTGCACACACCTAAAGGTAACAAAGAAAATGTTGCAGCATTGTAATCAAAGATAAGAAAAAGAGGAGTGAGGAAAAACATGTTTTGTTGCAACTGGTATCATCATTGCAATATTTAAAAAATATCATCTCATTTGCATAAGTTCTTCATATCATACAACCCCAGTTTATAACTGTACCATTCTCAATTTTTGGTTGACGAATTAAGCAGAGCTCTATGAGTTCTGACCCTAACCTTGCTTTAAACCTCTCCACTTATCCCTGACCTGTCTCATGTGCTCCTGCATCTTCATAATGCTGTTTATTCTCTAATGTTCTCTACCAAACCTCTGAGGCCTTCACAGAAAACCTGTATGTATAGGGAGATTAATTTATGTTAATAAAATACTCTGAAGTTGTAATGTGACAAAAATGTGGAAAACTCAGTGGGGTATGAATGACAGAGAGAGGTATCCCCAATCCTTGTAGTTTTTAGTATAACAATGGCCACCAGTGGACTCTAGATGGACAAACTTTAGTACCCCTACACATAGCCCATTCTAAAATGTCCAAACTCTAACACTCAGTAGTTTATTCTAACCTCCCCAACAACCCTATACCATTCCAAACCCTTTGTGAAGTGCCTTGAGACGACGTGTTGTGAATTGGTGCTATATAAATAAAACTGAATTGAATTGAATAGTTTTGCAAGGCACCGTTTTCTAATCTAGTACTAATCTACTACTAGATTAGAAATCTTGTGGTTTGGCAAATCACTCAAAACAGATTTTAAATGGAGCATGTTTACATAACATGTGGTATTTGTCTGGGACAAAATAAACCTTTCGTTCACTCTACATGCAGATAGTGCTTTTTCCTTACCTTTATTTATAATTTTTCTGTACTGATTGATCCTGTTCAGTATCAGAAGGTGTGGGCAGTTCTGCAGCCTGTTCTTATTTGAGAAAAGGTTTGTAGACCCCGGACAGGTCATCAGTCAATTAGTGTTTTTCTTGTCACTTAGCAGTTTTAGAAACAGCACATCAATTAGGATAATTTAATTGTCTCACTGTGCTATTATGTTACTTTGTGTAAAGATTTACTGTCAGGAATGATTATACAAATTAGAACAAGATATGTTTGCAAGTCATTATTATGTTCTGTTCCATGTCATGAGGTTTGCCGGACTTAACCAGTGCGTTTGGTAGGGATGTGATGTTTTTCCGATGATAGAGTGTTGAAATCATTCCCTGTCAGTTTCTTTCCTGGTACTGACGCAGATCTGATGATCATGCCTGGAGGAAACTGTCTCTGAGTGGCGTCAGGGATCCGCCACACTCCATCTCTCACTTGTGTGGTGATTGCTTTGAGACCAAGGACCCATCTCTGTCAGCATTGGTTTCTGAGTGACCCAGCATGGCCTTTGATCTGTGTATTAAACTTCTAGTTATTGGCTTGTCTTGTTTTCAGTGAATCTTACAGGTCTGTGTTGTCGTATCAATAATAATGCGTTGATGAAATGCATCCACCACATTTTCTGATAAAGAATGGGTTTTCATTGTGCAGTGGTAATTTCTTGGATTAGAAAATGGTACGTTTTCTATCTGATGTCATCATTGCCGAAGTGTTCCCTCCATACAAGCTCTAATACATTAGTCGGCTTTCTAATCCACAAAACTGTGTGTCCTAAATTGAGATTTCAACATGCTTCCACTACTTATTAATGTTTAGGGCCAAAGTACAGGGTTTTAATTATTCCTAGCTATTCCTTTTTTTTTCTGTTAAATATTTTTATCATCTTCCATATCTATTTCCCTGTCATTTCTGAGGAACAACAGTTTTCAACATAACTAATCATAAAGTAAAGAAAAAAGGTTTTAAGGGTTTGGCTCACAAAATTCCCAGGATGTTTAAAAAATGTATTAATATTTGTCATAGTAACAGATGTAGTTCTGTGTTAATCTGGTCTTTGGAAAAAAAAAAAAAAACCTCACTCCTTTCTCATAGTGCATTAGTGACCTCTCACGAGACCTTCCACAAGACCTTCCAAGATATATAGGGAACATTTAAACCTTTCTTGAGCCTACCTTAAATTCAAAGTCTAAGAATTACCAGAAATTTTTCTCTAAAGTCAAAAGGAAAACAACTTTTCACCTAATTCTGAATTCTATTACACAACTCAAACAAGGGGGAGGAGAACGGGAGATGGTATAAAAAACACCACCTTCTGGGACAGCCAACTTAGCCAGCAGCAGACAATGCCATGATCCACACCTGTTTGTGTTCTCTTAATTGCATGCACCTGTTTTCCATGTAGTTCTTTTCACCTCTTTTGTATTTATGTTCCTGTTTTCTGTCCCTTCATTGTTGGGTTGTCTGTTGCTGTCTCTCTGGTTCGTGTCTGTAAGTTCATTCCTTTTCATTAAAATATATCCATCCACCATGCGCCCGCCGATGCCAGTTTGGTCCTCAACAAAGTCAAAACGTGACAGACAGTTACCATGATAGACCAAAGACAGTGCCTTACTGGAAGTCAGACTCATTGCTGTTTCGACTTCCACGAAGCCAGCCTGGCCCTCTGGACTTCTTTCAGCTTGGCTCATGGTGCACACTTTGTCCAATAAAGTCCAATAATGGATGGTAATGCTATTCCTTCTGGCACATGTGCTGGATGTCTAAATGGTCCCACCTTAGCATGAAGGAACTGGGTTTTTACTATAAAGGAGAATGTAACTTAAAAATCTAAGTAAAGCTGAGCATGCCTCCGCAATGGGTGGAGGAAAAAGGTACAACTGTATCATGATTGTACACAAACATTACATGAAATACACTTTTCGAAATTGAAAAATTTAATATTAGTCAAATTTAGGAAACAGTTGTTTGAATTATTCCTCAGTTGGGTGAGAAAAGCTGTCTAGTGCAGTAAATTAACTTAAAAGCAACAGAAATTCACTTTAGTAGTCATGTGGGAGATCTATAACCAATCAGATGTAGACTTTGGAAATATGTCTGGGCCTATCTTTAAAAAGAGTTTTGAAATCCAGGTCTGCCACCTGCTTAAAAAACATAATACTCTGACTAAATATACGAAGCCATATGAGGTGTCCTGAAAAAGGCAGTTTCGTAGATTAAAATTCACATTTGCTGTGTGTGTGCTTCGTTACAGAGACAAGCAAGACAAATAATTTCACTGCAAATGTTCAAAAAAGAGAACCTATATTTTTAAATCACACATTTTACCACAAAACAATACATTTAATCAAGTTTGATTATTTTAGTTCCCCCGCGACCCACTATGGAATATGACTGACTGACTGACAATATACCCTTATGGACCAAATGATAATTGTATGTTGAGCACTTCTGCTTCAGATTTATTAGAGGTCGTTGAGGTTGATCAAAGCTGATTATAATGTTTTAATTACCTGAAATAATTCTTTAAAATGAGTGTGTGGATCCAAACTCTGGAAAATACTGTGGGATTTTCTGATACCTGTGTCCTTAGGATGACTGTAGTTTACTTTCAGATATGCACTTCAGAAGATAATCTCATCTGATTATAATCCCTCATAATTGTGGTTACGTGTGTCAAACTGGCAGATAACAAAATAATTACTTTAATCCACAAAGCCATTATTGAGTGAAATGTGGTTGGCCCGATTTGCTCCCTGTCCTACAACATTAAAAGGCAAGTTGTCTGTTAGGTTCCCGTCAAATAGGACTACGCCTGCACCGAGTCATTAAAAATCAGTCTCATCAGGGTTTTGGAGAGGTCTTCTGGGTTGTGTCAAGAACACAGTGAGTTCCACATTATGCATGATGAAATTCCCTGACCGCTCTGAACTCAAAATGCACTGCCCTCCCTGTAGAAAAGGGCTCCAAGCTGGTGAAAAGCACACACTGCTCCAAATTTTGCGTATGGTTTCTCTGAGAAAAGTTGTAAGTTCTCAAGGCTGTAGTTGAAATTGTGGGACTGTCGAAAAGGCCAGGCTTGTATTTAGCAGTAAAAAGGGATAAGAGAAGCAAGAGAAACACAAGTAGTGGCTTAGAATGTTTATAATATAATTCTACAATCGTCGCAGCATTACCAAAAAACAACTTCAGGCTCAAGACTTACAGAGTGATCGGCTCACAGTAATCAGTATAAAAACACAGATTTCCAATTTTTGCATAATGCAGGGTAAAGCTTTGCACCAAATGCCACATTTGGTGGTGTGCTATATTAGCAAAGAAAACCCCTGTCACTTGTATCCTCATGCTGTAGATAAACCAATTAAAATATTGATGGTTCTACCTCATCCACTGTACAGCTGAAACTGATGATGGAGGCACAGAAACATAACGCTTTATTTTTGGGGAAATGTAGCAGATTGTGAAGAAACACCCTCATGCAGATCTGATACTTGTGGCAGTGTTGTTTTGATGAGATGGCCAAGATGGTAGCAGAGAAAATCCTGACTAGGAGAACAGTATGGTCACAAGTTCCTTCAGAATGAAATGATAATTACCAATTTGTTTCACGATTCAGTGACATTCAACTGGCCTTGATATCTTGCGAGGAAAGGGCCCTAAGACTTGGTACTGTAGTTGACACATAGTTTCTTTAGGAGCTATGAATTTCTCTTTCGTTTGTTTATTTTGAAAATATTACATACTACAGAAGGATTAAAAAGCTTTGACTGCATTTTTGTAAGTTTTTCCGGTTCTCAGCAAATATCTGATAAAGTTTGTCTGTTTCTTACAAAACGTTTTTGGTACTCAAATAAAAACCCCTACTTACTTGAGATGCTATAAAGACTATTAGAAGTAGCAAGAGGAGGGCAATGAAGCCATTGAAGAATTTCTAGATAACAGGAGAATCAATGGGTTGTCATCGTCATCTCTGTTCACATGCACCAAGGTTAGTTGGGGTTGAAAGACTTCATTACAATCTGCTTCATCTAAGTTCCTTTGGTAGCTGGATTACTTGTTTTAAATCTCCAGATTAACAGTTGCTTGAAGCTCTTTGAAAATCTGAAAGGTTACTAAGAAGAGGTAAGAAAAGGAGCAATACTGGCAACAAACAGGAAATCTGCCTGGAATAGAACAGGTCTGGGAGTCTGCAGCAGGCCTCTGAGTTAATGATGATAGGGCCAAATGATGGCTTTTTGTTTTCAGTAAGGAGCAGACTTCCTTCCTGTTTCCTAACCCCTCCTAAAGTAAGGCAAAATTTTGAAAGCCTTCTGAAATCTGAAATATTAAAAGCATATTTCGATATAATGCAAAAATTAGATTGTCAACCTTCAGCTTTAATTGTTAATTGCTGACTTTTGTTGATGCAATGACCAGCATGCAAAAAAATTAAAAAACAAAGAATTGTCTGTTCAGATCTGAAAGGAAGATGCAACCATATGTTGCATCTGTTCTTACTGACTCATATCTTGACAACATTGTATTCTTTGTATCAGCAGGCACACCATGCCCTCTCAAAACGTGCAGTGAGTAGTCAACATGATTATGTGCTTTCTGGTCTCCTCCAGTCCTTCAGCTGATTTCACAAGCAGGTTACAGGTAGTGCATCACTTCAGGTTGTATCAGTGTTTCACCCAACATGTGCTCTGTAACTAAAAAAAGAAGAATCACATCCCTGGAAACCAGGGCCCTTTCTGACCCAATGGACTATTAGGGAGGTACATGGTAAAAAAAGAATTAAAAATAAAACAGTGAAATAGCATTAATAAGCTTGATCTATTGTAAATTGGTCAAGTAAAAATTGTTGAACAATTGATTTGTGACATTTTTATAGTGATTGCTGCATTGAAAAAAAGAAATGGTCTAAATAAACAGAATATTTCAACAAAATATTTATATAACACAAGGAATTCCATTTCATTGTAACATTTTATTGTTTTTACCTGTTAAACGATAAAATAAATATGTAGTATTTTAACGAAACAAAGAAAGTAGTCTTATTCAAAAGACAATATGACAAATAAAACAACCAAGTTTACCAGCTTTTTATTGTTCGTATTCTTATTACCAGGATATGGTTCACTCTTTATTTGAAAACTCTTGCTTTATTTAGCCACATTTGTTACATGGGTCTTATATACATTCAAATTAAATTGAAAGCAAAAGATGGAATTAATGAAAGATGAATAGTTTGTGCTTTCTATTTTTGAAAGATATTAATTTGTCTTTATCTCAGTGTCTTTACCTCAGTGAAAATTTCTCCCAAATATATTTTTCTAATACTTTTGAGGGCCACAAATGGCCCCCAGGCTACACTTTGGACATTCCTGGTCTAAATCTAAGCTGTACAGAAAGTGTTACATTATTTTATGTTGGTATGACAGTCAGCAACGTCATGAGGCAACATCTTTGGACTTTGTTGCAGTTTTATGTTTTGACTTTAGTTTGGTTTTGTAGTCATGGTTGTTTGTTTGTTTCCTTCTACTGCCTCCTAGTGTTGTTGTTTTCTTTCCTTTTCGTTAAGTTTTCTTTATGGTTGCTTTCTTATTACTTTGCATGGTTTTCTCATCATTATTTTTATTATTGTAATTATTATTGTTATTATTATGGTTTCTTGTTCTCCTTGGATTCTTTAGTCTATTTGCTCATTTAGTATCTCTGTGTTTATTTATGTTAGGTATTTGTTCTCTTTTCTAGTTTAGTTCCTTGGTTTAGTTTCTATAGTTCCAGCCTCCCTTATGGGTTAGCTTTAGTTATTGTTTACTTTTGGTTTGCACATATTCTAGTTTCTCTGTTTACTTTATTTAATCATTATTCTAGGTTCTTATGTTTCTTTTGGTTTATTATCTTTGTCTTTAGTTTTGCTTAGTTCTGTTTCCCTGAGTTTTGTTATTTATAGTTATGTTTTTGTAGTCAGGTTCCTTTAGTTATGTTATTGCCTAGCTTCCCTCATGTTCCCTTATGTTTTTTAGCCTGGTCCTCTTAGCTACCATTCATATTCCCTCAGTTCTCTGCAGCCTAGTTCACACCTGTTTTCCATTCTCCTCTGATTACCTGCCTCTGTTTCGCAATTGGTTCATACCTCACTCCCCTCTGTTTATAAGCTCTCTGGTTTTAATTGTTCTTCACTGGTTCCTTCCGTTACTACCCCGTTCCCTTCCACATCTAGGTTTTGTTTATGCTTCGCTCCTGCAGAGTGACTTCTTGTGAGTTTTTGGCTTAGTACCTTTGTACACCTGCTTTGTTTTTGTCTTGCTTTGTTTTTTGGAAACGTTAAGGATTTCGACTATGCTACGTTTTTGCTACGTTTTGTAAAATACCTTGGAATAAAGAAGAAGCTTCCTGGACCTTAGTCTCCTTCGCCACCGTCCTCCTGGACTTTGTTTTCGTTTCTTCTTGGATTATGGATTCTAGTGTCTTCCCACCTATTTGATTTATTTTGGTTTGTTGGACTCTTGCCCTCCTTCCAAGGCCTCCCTCCACCCACCCTGGTTGGATTATTTTGTGTTTTTTGGACTTTTGTATCTGGACTCTATAAGGGTCGTCTGGAATCTGACCCTTGGGTGGGGGGTGATGTCGTGAGGCGACATCTTTGGACTTTGTTGTGGTTTTATGTTTTGACTTTAGTTTGGTTTTAGATACCATTCATATTCCCTCAGTTCTCTGCAGCCTGGTTCACACCTGTTTTCCATTCTCCTCTGATTACCTGCCTCTGTTTCTCATTGGTTCATACTGCACCTTTGTACACCTGCAGTGATTTTGCTACGTCTTGCTTTGTTTTTTGGAAACGTTAAGGATTTTGACAATGCTACGTTTTTGCTACGTTTTGTAAAAGACCTTGGAATAAAGAAGAAGCTTTCCTTTAACATGCTGCTGTTCAGCTCTTGCCTGCACGTTGGTCCTTCCCTAAACCCCACCCCGACAAGCACAAACGCTTGCAATGTACAATTAGAGATTTGTGTTTCTCTTTATGCAACCCAGCATGTAAATTACACTTTATTTTGCATTAAAAATCAAGGTTGTTTAGATATTAATGAGTTGCCAACATATTTTTACATTTGATAATTGGTCATTATGTGCATCTGAATCAAGAGATTGAAGTCATTGCTACAGGAAAACAATTATTCTGTCCATTCTAGATGCAGGTGCTTTACATGAACAAATAAAGGCTATCACTAACAATACTTTCTCTAAAAAATGTAAAAGTGATTTATTTATAAGGTGTAGCTTTATGCTTTAAAGGTGGACATGAATGTTGATGAAGGTGTTAAAATAGGGAAGCAATTTAAGTCACTTCTAATTAATTATAGTGTCACTGACTTCACTAAAGTCACCCGGCTGTGACTCTGCACTCTAGAGGATAAACACACTATTGATGCCGCTTTATGACTACTAAGCGTATTCATCTCTTGGTTATAATTGGCTCAAACTATTTTTATAACTGTGGAGTAGACGTGTAATGATTCTGTACATGCAGCTCATGAAATGACAAAACTGGGTTCACAAACAATTTCATTTTTCCATATATATTTGAAAAAACAAAAAAAAATAGATAAAACTTTCTTGACCAGCTAGTCCACCTTCAAGAAAGCTCTTTTCTAAGGTTGTCTGGATACCCAAAAGGAATTTAAAACTATACATTTATATGGTTTTATAAACAGAATAAAGGTTTCACAAATCTCAAAGTATGTTTTAAAGACTCTCTGCTAATAATTATTCAGTTGAGGTTTAATTAGTCCAAGTATATGAAATTCTGAACTTGTCATGAGGTTTTATGACTTTATGTGTATTTTGTACTGTACTTTAAGTGTATTATTTGTTGGTTCAGAATCTGAGTCTAGTTCCTTAGTGCAGTGTTTCTATTTATGTCCTGTTTTCTTTTTTACGACAGTTTCATTGTCACTTCTTGCTATTGTTTTGGTTTTATTTTGATCAATTCTTGAGTTAGGTTTTGTTTGGCTTTGATATTGTTTAGTTTCCTGGTTTCCAGCTGTTTCCACTATGGTAATCAATCTCACCTTTCTCTCATCCAGTAGAAGCTCATCTGAGTGCATATCTCCAGTTCATTCAGTTCACTCCTGATTCTTAGTGTGTTCTGCTCTATATGTTTCTTAGCCCAGTTTGCCTCTCTGGATTGGATTTGAAGTTTGTACTGGATTGTTTAAGCAAGTTTTTATCATTAAAATACCCTTTGTTTGCAATTCACTTACATTCTGCCTGTTAACTGCATTTGGATTCTCTATTTCCATAACTTAATAACATTACTAGAAATGAACAAATGCAGTCCACACATTAAAAATGGCAAACTAACCTTTCTGTCTTACACCACTAAGAAGTACATGGTAACTTTAGCATTGTTGCAGCTAACAATTATCCATATTCCCAGTGCTTACAAATCATTCGTATCTTTTCTGTCACTATTTCACCATTTCCTTTTTCTGTTGAGTACCCGAAATGCTACCACACAAACAATTTAATTCAATTTAATTCAATTGAGTTTATTTATATAGCACCAATTCACAACACATGTTGTCTCAAGGCACTTCACAAAGTCAGGTACATACATTCCAATATAACCTAACTACTGAACAGTGCAGTCAGATTCAGTTATTTATTCAAATTGGATAAAAAGTTTTTCTATCTAAGGAAACCCAGCAGATTGCATCCAGTCAGTGATTTGCAGCATTCACTCCTCCTGGATGAGCATGTAGCGACAGTGGACAGTCACTGGCGTTGACTTTGCAGCAATCCCTCATACTGAGCATGCATGTGGCAACAGTGGAGAGGAAAAACTCCCTTTTAACAGGAAGAAACCTCCAGCAGAACCAGGCATTAATTAATGGCCATCTGCCATTAATTAAATTAAATGTTAATTAAAAATTTAATTTAAAAGTGGTGGAGGACTCATTGGGACTTTTGAAACTCAGTGTTGTTGTCTATCTCAAGAACTACTTCCTCTTTCACTTCAAAATAAGAGTTTCAACCATAGATACACAAGGTGTTAAGCTTAAAGCACTCATCTGCGGGGCTCATAATAATATCATAAATATAAAGGGGTTGGACAATGCAACTGAAACACCTGGTTTTAGACCACACTAATTTATTAGTATGGTGTAGGGCCTCCTTTTGCGGCCCTACACCATACTGACTTAGAAATCTTTGTATTGTGAAAACCCCAGTAAGCACTATATTGCTATTTAGCATTATATCCCCATCTCTTTTTTACGTTTCCTAATGATTGCCTGATTTACCTAATGATAGCCTGACCACCTAAGTTTAAAAGTTGAAATCCCTCTACACAATCTATCAGCCTTCCCCTAGCTGAATTAATCAGAAGATTGTTTTACCTTGGCAGCCACAATCATTCTGTAAACTGAGGTAAGTGAATCTTCATCAGTACAGACAAAGTCTCTGCATAGCATAACATTAGATGGACATTTCTTTTGGAAAATCTAAAACATTACGTATGAAAAGGAAATCTCTATTTAACCTAGCAATACATCTTCATACATGATAGAATTTCAAGGCAAGTATTTCTAACGTTTTATGATACACCAAAAATGTCTAATAATTAATGATATACCAAACCTTATACAAACAAGCTAAGTGAGCACATGGGAGTGTTCTGAGACCATCTCTACTGTTTCACTCAGAGAAATGTAGTAATTTTGATTCGCTTTGCAGTGCAAATGGTTGAAATTCTGATATTTTGCTCCCCAACTCTTGACATCACACTGTGAAGACCTATAACAACTTCAGACTTTAGCGTGATTCAGTTGCCTTCTTGACAAACTTTTTCCTTGTTTTGTCAGATGTCAGAGAGATTCTCTGCAGTGAATGATCACATCATTTTAAATGTAATTAGAGGAGACAAGTCTCTGCCTACACTGCAGAGAGGGACAGAGAAAGTGAAGGAGAATTAAACAAAGGGGTAAAGACAGGCAATGTAAGAGAGAAATGGCAGGCAGTGATCTAACAGTAATCCATACCAGCAGAACCGGCATCCATAAAGAAGATGAATAGTGCTGTAGGCGAGATGAAAAGGTTACATGCAACAAAATACATGCAACAAAAGGCTTCATCTATGCTTGTATTTTACAGTAAAATAATTAGGACAGGGATAATGTGTAAATGCATCAATCTCTTTAGCCCCTTGACTAACATTTTAATGCTGCATGATTTCAGATTCTAGCGTGACTTTTTTTTTTGTTTTGATTAAATATTGATCCCTGACATTACAGAAGTACACATCTAAATTATATAGCCTAATTTTCAGTAGTTGTGTAACTGGTCCTTGCGTGTACTGACCTTTACGTCATGCTTTTGTGTCTGGTGTGCTGTGTAATCAAATGGTCAGTTGTTAACGCCTGCGCTTTGATGCATTATCAGCATTTGAACATTATATCGCATTATTATGAGCACAGCGACCTTTGTATCACATTAACCTTCAGAATATTTCTGACAGAGATGGAAATATGCAAAAATTATACACGATGTCACGTACTGGTTTGTGATTATCTCCCTGTTAGTGTGAGTTTCTTAACTATTTTAAGGTTTTGTGCTGCTTTTCTGATGGTGTCTACTATATAGCAACTGTTTTTGCAGATTGAATGTTTTTTGTTTTGTTTTTAATACTTTGAGTTTTAATGCGCAAGCTGTTTATAAGGATAAGACATAAAATTTTTTCATACAAAATAAAGTCAAGGTTTATATTCATATCAGTAACTTTGACAGATAACAGTAAATTGAACGTATCAAGGACCCTGTGCTGGGCTGGTAACCTGTCCAGGGTGCATACACCTCTTACCCAATGACTCCTGGGATATAATCCTTCTATCCCTGTTACCCTTATGCGTATGTGATTAATGTGTCAAAAGTAGTTTAAGACTTAATTTTGTTTCAAAAACAGCTATGTATGTGAAATAAACATATTGACCCGATCACATAGTCCTGTGGAACTCCATGCCTATGGAGTGTAGTGAACATTAATGACTTACCCAATAATAGGTTCAAGCTTTTTAAATGTATTTGGTTAAATAGAAAAGTAGAAGTTAAACCTGCCACCTCACAGCAAAAAGATTTACTGTTCAAATATTGGATATTCTGATTGTGATTAAAGTGATATCTTAGTACTGTCTCCCTTGGCCAGACTTTTGTTTGGCTCCTCTGAATTTATCCTAACATTGAAAAACATGCATGTTACATTAACTCTTGACTTTTAATAGACCAAAGGAGTAAAGCTTGTTCTCAGCCTGTTCTTCTTAGCCTTGAATGGCGTTACATACAAGAAAATGAAGTCACAGCACCTGTTGTGTGCCTGAAGCCGCTATTCCACACAGAACGCAAATAACATGAATGGGCATGACTTGCTAAATTTTAGGATTGGTGAGGATTCTGCAAATTTTGTGGTCCAATTTGTGGCGCCTTAAGATTCAGTTACGACACAAGTGTGGTAGATAAAAATAAATTGTGAGATCCAACTTGATTCGCATAAATGTTGTCAAGAATTCAATACAATTTACAATGTCTATCAAGAATACCGCACAGACATTAGGAACCAGTTAGGAATCAGTTCACATAATGCCAAATGCACCTCAGAATCAGGTATGATTACATTTTAATTTGTCACTATTGCTGACAATTTGTGGGATTTTCTATTAAGATATAATAAAAAAGTGATGAGAGACTAATAGGAGTGAATGTTATTTTAATGATAACTGTTGATATTTAGAAGGTATAAGGTGCAGTGATTGTTTTTGCCAAAAAAGTATAAACTAAAGTGCTTGTTTTTGGGCATTAAATATAATGAGAAACTAAATATCAATTTTTTATTTTACTTTGTTTTATATTTCTTATGTATTTTTATAATTGTTTTGTTTTGGTTTTTTTTAGGTTTTTTTTTCTTACGTTTTTTTAAATAATTATTTTCCTTATTTCTTATAAGAGAGATTTAGGCAGTTTTAGGGGCCCTGAATGGTCAAGATAATGCTCGATTAATCCCTGATTGAATTGAGAGTACATAGGAATGCCTAAGAATTCATTAGGAATTGGTTGTTAAGACATTATTGAGATTATTTTGGATTTGTGAGTTTGGCATCAAAATTTTGAACAGCTCAAACATTTTCCACAAATTCCAGATGGCTCAAGAATTGGAAGAACTGTAATAAGTTAAGAAGTGAGGAACTTAATATGTTTCAACTAAGAATCCTGAAATTGGGCAATTCTTGGTGATTCGTATTTTACGTGGGCTGTGTGGTACGGGGGCATCTCTTTGGCTAGCCATGCCGTGTAAGTCCCATTAAGCTCTCTATCAAAGTGGGTTAGTATTTGTGCATTAGGGTCTTCTGTTATGGGGACTCCTTAATAGAGTTGCATATAGTGTACGGGGAGAACTGCTGCATGTTAGACAAAATAAACCATAGTCTGATAACAGCTTTCGAAGAAAGTGAAAATGTCTTGTAAGCAACTTTTCCTCGAGGGAAAGATCTACTGCCTCGCCTTGGCTGGGTGGAGTCACCTCACTGTGCACATTTCACTAACAGTAAGGAGTAGTCCCAATGATGCTAATGGTACCAGTGCTTTCAAAATATGTGAAGTTGTGTTTGGTGATCTGTTTGGTGCGAAACTCTACAAAAGCAGGAGCGTCCCTGATGATTTTCCAAAAATCATGAGAATCCTCTCCTCCCCTTCCCCATCATGTCATGATTCGCCTGTGTTAGGTTTTTAAGTTTTGGGTTTCCTTCTTGTTTGTTTCTCAGCACTTCCCTGTTTATGTTCTTGTTGCTGTTATTTCAATTCAACCCATGTTTACTTATTTCTTGCATTCCTGTACATTTAGATTTCTGTTAGATTTCTTCCAGTGCTTCTGTGTTCCTGCCCATCTGTGTTCATTAGCCTCCCTCCTTCAGTTGCTCTGCATTCTCCCTGTTTAATATACAATCTTTGCAGGACAGTTTTGTTTGTAAAATTAATGTACAGATTCGCTTTTCCTTTTGTACCGCTGGGGGCAGTAGCAGCCAGACAGCAGCACACACAATTTTCTCATTTAAATAGTGCGGTCTGCACCTTTTTGCTCCTGTTATCCAAAGCATGTGATTGTCAAAGATTGTGCGCAACACGCCCACTTATTGCACATGCAATTTGTTTTTTGTACAAGCAATTTAGCGCTCCCTATTTGGATTCTTTGATGATCAGGCCACAGTGTTTTTTAGCATACTAATTGCCTCAAATTGTATTGCGTTAATTTGGTTTTAAGAATTTGCACTGTACTGTATTTGAAGCACTGGTATAAACAGCACGATCCCAATGCTGAACTCTCATCCTCTCACTGGAAAATCGTAAAATTCCAGTTAAGCGCAATTGTGCATGGTTATGTCATGAAGTTTGCCTTTTAATATCCTACACCTTTAGTCCAAGGAAGTGTTCAGCGTATCTTACCTACAGGGTGAACCTTTCATTTCTAAAGTAGTTGTGAAGACTGAGATAAAATATTTAAACTAATATGAAAGGTCTTATCTTCCAATTCTGAAAATCTAATTCCTTATGCTGGTGTTGGAATTCCTACTGTATGTATATTTGATATAAAAAAAGCAAAAGATAAAGATTAATGTTGTAAGATCATAGTTGTTACCATGTGCAAGGCTGCACGTGTACTCGAGGGTTGCATGCTACATTTCTCTGTTCTCAGTAAAACACATTTCATGCTCCTTCCTCCTGTCTAATGGAATAAACTCTACCTGACCAGAAGAAAAAGGAAAGCAAGGATCACAAACTATTTGCTACTGATAGTCTGTCTTTATGTCTGCAAAATATTATTTGATTTCATCCATTTGAAATGTTAACACACTCAGACTCAACATTGAATAGTTCAGAATATGTGAAGCAGCTTTGACACCGGCACATAATTATATTAATTATTTTTATGCACACGTCCCCCACTTTAGAATAAGGATACTCCCTTGTTTTGAGTTGTTTTTTGAGACATGTTTCTGTTTTTTAGCATTAAGTATTTAGATAATTATACTTTCAAACACAGTCAATCTGTGCATCATCAAAAGTCCCTGATGCTTCCACAGATTTCCCTTTTATGGAAGGATGTTGGGTTGTTTGTTCAGAAACGGGGACCCTGTGGGCATCTTTGGTGGGATGTGTTGTTAACACTGTGTGGAGGCAGACCTCACACTTTTTCTAAAATCAGTCATCACACTCAAGAAATAAAAACATGCATGATTTTATAGCTGTGAGACAAGGGAAAGCCAAATGATTAAAACTTGACTGGTTAATGAACTTCTTTGTTTGTTTTTATGCTTTCTTGTTTAAAGGGTTAAAAGATGAGCATAGCATAACCCTTACTTTTACATTGTATTCTAGCTTTATGTGAGGTCACATTTTCTTGATTTGAACAGCTGCATTCACATGGCTGTGCAACATCTGACTTTGAGGATACAGTCATGTGTGTAACATGTTTTGCCATTGCCAAACATATTAAATGTGTTGTGTTATTATGTGTGGAGTGTTTTGTTGGAGTTTGGATATGTTTGTGTGGGTGGCTGGATGATCTGCGCTCTACACTGCAAAACTCCGAGGGACAGATGGCTGCTCCTTCTCTTTATGCGTTTCTCTACTGCTTCTTTGGCTTTTGCACAGCATAACCATCCTGTCTTGGCATTAACATAAGAGTAAAGCACACATACACATACATTATTTACAAACTGTATACTAAAGAAAAATAAAGTATCATCTGGGTTCCCCACTGGCTAACCAAACTGAATCCTCTGCAAAAACCAATAAGGCAAAAGACTTAATTAACAGTGGAATGCTAATCGAGATGTTCATCAATGAGGCAAAAAAACACAACTCAGAAAAAAATTAAAATAACTAGCACTATATATTTATAAAGCATTTTGTAAACCGATATAATTCAGAACACAGATTGATCGTAATGGGTAAACAGTCAAAGCCTTCTATAAATAAACGAACACTGTGACAGTAAATCTTTTTTTTCACTGTATAGATGTGATCTAATACATCACCAGAAAAAACCTCCAAATGTAACAGAAACTCAATAAAAATATTTTTTAAATATGAAGTATTTATCTGCTCCGGTCTGTTATGGTGAAGACAAAGCTGAGTAAGAAAGCAAGGCTCTTGATTTACCGGTCCATCTCACCTATGGTCATGAGATATAGAGCATGACCGAAAGAATGAGATCCTTGACACAAGTATGTAAATCTGCAGGTTTAGCAGTTGTATTAAATGTTAAAGTGTTTCTGTCCTCATTTCAGTTCACTCTTCTTGGTAGCACATTTTTAGAACTGGTAAAGTGTTGACAGCGCACAAGAGCGCACATTTCCTTTTTTGTAAAGAAAATATTACAGATGTATACAACTCTGTGGATATTATGGTCTGTCATTCCATATTTACATTAAAAAGGCAAAGCAAATCACTCCATAGGAGCTGTCTAATACTGCACTTGTCGACTAAAGACAAATAATGTACACTAGTCAAAAAAATAAAGGGAACACTTAAATAACACAATATAACTCCAGGTAAATCAAACGTCTGTGAAATCAAACTGTCCACTTAGGAAGCAACACTGATTGACAATCAATTTCACAGCTGTTGTACAAATGGAATAGACAACAGGGGGAAATCTTTGGCAAATAGCAAGACACACTCAATGAAGGAGTGGTTCTGCAGGTGGGGACAACAGATCACTTCTCAGTACCGATGCTTTCTGGCTGATGTTTTGGTCACTTTTGAATGTTGGTGGTGCTTTCACACTCGTGGTAGCATGAGACGGACTCTACAACCCACATAAGTGGCTCAGGGAGTGCAGCTCATCCACGATGGCACATCAATGCAAGCTGTGGCAAGAAGGTTTGCTGTGTCTGTCAGCGTAGTGTCCAGAGCCTGGAGGCGCTACAAGGAGACAGGCCAGTACACCAGGAGATGTGGAGGAGGTTGTAGAAGGGCAACAACCCAGCAGCAGGACAGCTTCCTCCGCTTTTGTGCGAGGAGGAACAGGAGGAGCACTGCCAGAACCCTGCAAAATGACCTCCAGCAGGCCACAAATGTGCATGTGTCTGCACAAACGGTTAGAAACCGACTCCATGAGGATGGAATGAAGGCCCGACGTCCACAAATGGGGGTTGTGCTCACAGCCCAACACCGTGCAGGACGTTTGGCATTTGCCAGAGAACACCAGGATTGGCAAATTCGCCACTGGCGCACTGTGCTCTTCACAGATGAAAGCAGGTTCACACTGAGCACATGTGACAGACGTGACAGAGTCTGGAGACACCGTGGAGAGCGATCTGCTGCCTGCAACATCCTTCAGCATGACCGGTTTGGCAGTGGGTCAATAATGGTGTGGGGTGGCATTTCTTTGGAGGGCCGCACGGCCTTCCATGTACTCGCCAGAGGTAGCCTGACTGCCATTAGGTACCGAGATGAGATTCTCAGACCCCTTGTGAGACCATATGCTGGTGCGGTTGGCCCTGGGTTCGTCCTAATGCAGGACAATGCTAGACCTCATGTGGCTGGAGTGTGTCAGCAGTTCCTGCAAGATGAAGACATTGAAGCTATGGACTGGCCCGCCCGTTCCCCAGACCTGAATCCGATTGAGCACATCTGGGACATCATGTCTCGCTCCATCCACCAACGTCACGTTGCACCACAGACTGTCCAGGAGTTGGCGGATGCTTTAGTCCATGTTTGGGAGGAGATCCCTCAGGAGACCATCCATCGTCTCATCAGGAGCATGCCCAGGCGTTGTAAGGAGGTCATACAGGCACGTGGAGGCCACACACAATACTGAGCCTCATTTTGACTTGTTTTAAGGACATTACATCAAAGTTGGATCAGCCTGTAGTGTGTTTTTCCACTTTAATTCTGTGTGTGACTCCAAATCCAGGCCTCCATTGGTTAATACATTTGATTTCCATCGATGATTTTTGTGTGATTTTGTTGTCAACACATTCCCTTTATTTTTTTGAGCAGTGTATTACTATAACTGATCATTCTGTAATATTCTAAGTATTTCTTGATGCCACATTCAGAACACAAGACAGACGGTACAGTGAAATCTGTGGGTGCTAAGTTGGGAGTCGAAATGTTGCCCAGCTATAATTATAGTGCTTTTGTGTTGTATGTTTTTCACCAGCTTTTCCTAACTATTTTGAGCTGAACTTATTAAAGCTTTGCCTCCACTAATTTGGTTGTTTGTCTTTGCAAACGATCTCCACCTGCCCACTGCTGCTTCCTAATAAGTAGTTGTGTCAAGGCACCCTGTCTATTAATTGAAGGGAAGATGAAAGTAGAAAAATTGTGGAAAATTACTTGGTGAACAGCCATTGCTAAAGCTGCCATTTGAGATCCTCAGCTGGGCCGTTTTGGGCTTGTTAACCGGCAGTTTTGTGGGCCTTCTGCAGGTTCCTGTGGAGGTTTTAGAAAGCACATATATTTTTCTCTTAGACAATATTGACGTGTAAGCGTAGAGGAAGTTTTACTTGAAGGCATTTGGGGATTTTGGTGAATAATACAACTTTGTTAAGGAAACTATTGGACTATCAAAAGCTTATCTATACATAAACCACATACAGCGACAACATGTCAAATCTTAAAAAGAAGAATTGTACTTTTTCACCACAAGACATTGTATAAGTTCCTGATGCGTGAGACACATGCATGAGGAACATTTCAAATCTATTCCAAAAATATAGTTTTTTGTCCTTGTCTTAACTAGGTAATTTATTTCCTATATCTAATCAGATTTGTCTTTTGCTAAATTTAGGTGGTTAGGCTTCATAGTGTCTTATTTGGGCGACTGTGGCTCAGGTGGTAGGAGTTTGTGCTGTAACTGGTGGGTTGCCAGTTTGAACCTCTGCACTTCCCGTCTCAGTCCTTGCCTGCTGATGGTGGTCAGAGGGCTTGGTGGCTCTGATTGTATGGCAGCCTCGCTTCTGTCAATCTGCCCCAGGGCAGCTGTGTACCACTGTGAATGTGTGTATGAATGGGTGGATGACTGATTGTGGTGTAAAACGCTTTGGGGTCTTTGAGGACTTGAGAAAGCATTATACAAGTGCAGTCCATTTACCATATTATTTTTATATAAACACAAATTCCTGAAAATCAAATCTTGGTTTTCTAGAGTGTACTTAGCAGCATAAACATTAACATTGCTTGCTTTATCTTTGTTTAATATTTTGAATCTTAACATCCCCCTGTAACAAAATGGTTGAGATTGTATTTATTCATTCACCATTATATTCATAATTTGGTGCCTTTTATTTTATATTTATTCAGTCTAACACTGCTGTTGTATCTTTGTTTGTTTGTTTGTGGTAACTTTATATAACAGTTTACAACCAGGGATATGTTTTTAAAGGAAACACTATTGAATGATAATTTAATTAGAATCTTCCTGTTGTCAAAAATACATTTTTGGTAAATAATTTCTGTTAATGTTTCTTTGTATAAACTCACCATTGTTTGTCTCTTAGTTTAGATTTTATATCCAGGACAGGTATATCGGAAGTGTATGTTTGTATAGGTTCTTGATGACATTGATTGCTTCGCTGGGTGCCAAGCGAAGGGTTTTCTTTTTTGTATAGTATTATTATAAAGGAAACCCTTTTACTGTATGGGGTGTGTTATTTTGCATACCATTTAGTTGTGTAGATGAGTTTCCCCAAAAGGGATGCCGAAAGGGCCTGGTACTCTGCACCACTGCTCAGCCCATAGGCCGAGACCACAGTCGGAGACCTCTCCCTGACTCAAAGGCGCAGGGATGCGACCCTATCATCCACCAGGGTAAACCCCAACACGAGATTGCTGAGCTGGGGTGCGACAAGCAAGTCCACCCCAGCTTACCGCCTCTTCCCGCAGGCCAGTACAAGATATTCGAACCTCTCTCTCTGGGTGAGCTGGGTTTCAGAGCCCATGCTGTGCGTGGGGGTGAGCACAACTATTTCTAGCCAATATCTCTCAACCTCCCGCACAAGCTCAGGGTCCTTCGGCCCCAGCGTGGTGACATTCCTCTTTGCACCGGTCCCTCATGGTTCCCCCTGTAGGTGGTGGGCCTCTGGAGGATAGCCTCGCGTCTCTTGTTCAGGCTTGGCCCAGCTGGGTCCCGCAAGGAGTAACCCGCCCACCAGGTGCTTGCTGACAAGTCCAGACCCCAGGCCTGTCTTCAGGGTAGGACCCTGGCTTCGCCTTATTGGGTGACGTCACGTGACTCATTGCGGTAGTCCTCGTGGGGGCTTCTGAACTGTTCTTTTTCTGACCTGTGACCCAGGGCTTGTTTGCCATGGTAGACCCTATCAGGTGCATTTAAGCCCCGGACAACCTAGTCCCTAGGATTCTAGGATCATTCGAGCACTCAAACCCCTAAAACACGTTAAGGTGGCAGTTCAAGGAGGAGGATAAGTTTTTCTTGATTGAAACCCTTCTGTGATATTTAAAATTGGATTGGATTGGGACATTCATAGCTAATACCCTAGAATTGATGGTATATTTATTCTTTAACAATGTTTTTACAATATTCTTTGTAAATAGTATGAGATACAGAAAAGAATACAGAATACATATTCCCCTGGTATAATTAAAACATTAATTGAAGCTTTTATATTTGAATGTGATAATTGGATTCGTACTCAAAATAGACACTTTGAGGTACACTGGGATTCAGTAAGAAGGTTACAAATAGGGCTTGTTACAAGTTGTTTTGCCAGTTTCTTTCTTTCAGCTACCTTATTTCTGTTAAAAGTATCAGTTTAGTTTGGTGTCAGACAAGAGTGACTGACAGACCAGAGTCATCCTATGTTGATTAGGGTTTTGATTCTCAGTAGAAGTTGTGGAAAGGTAAGTTCTGGCTTTTACTTTGAAAGAGTGGAGATCGAATCTTTATCTACAATTGTATAATAGAAAACACTGCAAACCAAGGATAAAATGCTGTCATAACTGTCCTATCTGCTGTGCCTTGGAAGTGTCAGTTTGGGTTTTACCGATGGAATTCATCCCCCATTGACATCAGTGAGATAATTTTAGCATGTACCATAGTATTATTGTAAACAAAGTGATACTGTGTGCATTTAGGAGCCTGTAGTCATATCAGGAAATGTTGTCTGTCTGAGTACATAATGAGTGGATTTATGTTTGGAAGGAGATGTTTTCATAGGCATAAGCAAGGTTGATTACTCAAAGTGTGGGAAATCATAGGAGACAATTTCAGTAATTTTCATGTGAAACAATTTGTAACAGCAAACCTTCACTAAGTGGAAGAACATAATAAGGCATGTAGAATTTAGTTTTTATAAAATAAAAACAGATTAATTGTGTGACTAGGAGCACATCTCTTTTTTGACTACTGTAAGACTACATGTTTTTTGTAAGTTTGCTCTATGTAACTCCTGTGAGGGGAAGCTTTGTCTCCCCTCTTCTCACTTTCCTATTTTACTTCTCCCTGTCTTTACAACTTTAGAGTGTGCCTTGTTGTAGGAAGGTGTCTTACTGAGGTGCAGTCACAATACAAGGAGTGTTTGCACAAATGCTGTGAATTATCTCTTTGTTTGTCTCCCGTCAGATCAAACATCCAATAGCCAGTCATTTTTACGAGAATAACTTTTCACAACATCCAGAGGATTATTGTAGGCTGCATACACAATGTATGCCCCTTTTCCACAAGCTCTACTTAGGCTGGTTCCATTTCACTCAGACCGTTTTGCAAACGTTTCCATTACCAGTTTTCTGGCCCAATACCTCCTTTTTTGGGACATAGTCAGTAGCAGTACTGTTCACTGATTGGTCATAGGACGAGGAACAATGAGTATTTCGCTGCGTTAGTGCAGGGAAAAGGTAATAAAACTCAAGAGCGACTACAATAATATTAAGGACCACAATAATTGGAGTGGATCAAACAAAATATAATTTTACTATTTACAAACCATAAACCATGCCTGAAGGCTGAAAGAAAAGAAAAAGGACATTATGTCAGCTTTCTGAATTACACGAAGGCTGATCTAAACTAGCTGATCACACAAAAAAATCAGCTGTTGAGACGCACAAATATTCCCTCCAAAACACACAAAACAATAACACCCTGAAACAGCGTGTTTGCTTTGGAATTTTGTTGATGGTCTTTAAGTGAACCAGCGTGTGCAGGAGGAGGGAGCAGGCAGAGAGCAGCTGTCCATAATCAGCCTGTGTGCATCGGGTCAATGGATCCAATATCCAACCTACAAATAACTTCAACGTCTTCAAAAATCTGCGGTTTTGCGCTTTCAAGTCCTTGTCCTCGTTATTCCCATAACTTTGACAAAAACTTCATCATAAAGCCCAAATTTTACCTGCTTCAGGCAAACTTTTGAGCATTACCAGTCCAGACGGCCGTGTCTCTCCTCTCTGCTTCTTCTGCCACAACCCCCCACGTCAAAACCCCTGGGCCTTATTTTATAAGTTTTGGTTGGACTGTGTTCCAGATAATTATCCCATAAGACATTCTTGCATATACAATAATACAAACATTATTTTTATTTATGTTTTTATTTCAATTTATTTATTTAATTTCTCCTAACCTTTTCATGCAGATTACTTTAATGTGACAATGTTCCACAGTAACATTACTAGTGGTCCAGCACACCATTACTCCAGCCGGCAGTGAGTCCATGGAAACTCAAAAGGTTCTGTGTCAAGTTCTCTACTTGGCACGAACCTGTTGAGTGTGGAGTTGAAACCTTCAATGGAAAAGGGGCATAACTAACTTGAGTGAGCCTTGCTTGTGGCAAGTACGTGTTTGCAGGTATAGGGCACTTTCCTGTATTAAAGAGGCAAATAAATGTTACAAACGTTCCTCCTGGAGAATGTTTGTGTAATACTTCAAAGAATACTCCAGTAAAATCCACTTTAACTTCAAAATCTTCCTCAAATTTTTGTCTCTTTTCACCTTTTCACACTAATTACTTTTCCTATCCCCCTGAACTACTTGTAGCAGCACACCACCTCTCCATTTTTAATACCTTTAATATTTGTAATATTTTAATCTTTGCAACATTAAAATATCCCAACTCTGAAGTTTTACAAGGTCCGGTGAGCTCTATAGCTGCAGTGTGAGTGGTTGTAACTGTTATATTTCTTTTAAAATATCATCTGGCACAATGAACAGCTACACAGTAACTCAATGTTTAGTAATCAAATTAATCATAGGAGAACTTATACAGTCTATAGCAATAACACTATGATAAAGTTATACTGTCATATGCAATAAATCACAATATGCATCGGAATCGTTTGTCAGATTAAAAGTGCCGTTTGAAAATATCAAACATATTTTTTAGTAAGCCCACATTTCTACTTTATAAATATCATTTACTGGTCTGATGCAATATTGCCATCTTAAATGTCATGTTTTCATTGGCTGTAAGCTGAAAATAATCATAATTAAAGCATCAGTCAGTATAACATGTTTCACTTGCTGAATTGAAATACCAAAATGAACTTGTCAATAACATTTTACTTGTCAATAACATTTTACACACACATGTATATATATATATATATATATATATATATGTGTGTGTGTGTGTGTGACAGTGAGAAAATAAACAGCACTTTGCATACTTTGAAGCATTGAATTTAGTATTAATCAAAGCAGATACATATGACAGGCAGAAGTTACCAGTGCATGGTAGTAAAAGGGGTCGAATTAACGCATCTATTAACCTTATTACTCCTTCAGCATTACTTCCTGTCATGTCTCATCCTTCCCACTCCCACTTAACCACTTTGAAAAATCTGCTTTGCGTGTTCTACTACCATAATCATGATGAGTGTTTTAAGTTTTCATCCTAACTTCAACCCCTTTTTGTTCTGTTTGCATAAAGATTCATGATTTGGGAAAATACATTTGCATCACATGTTATGTGAAGTAATTCCTGAGTATATTTTGGAAGGATTATTCAGACACTCTAAAATTAAACAAGCAATCATAATGTAATTAATAGCAATTACTGTAACAACAGAAAGTCAAGAGATTAATTTCTTGACAGCAGAAACAACAGTGAGGTATCAACATAAAGAGTTTGCAGCAATGAGCTGGGACTATTATGACTGGATAACTATACAAAGACTTCACTTAGGATAGATTTCAAATATGTTGTGAAGGTGGGAGATGGTTTCAACAAATTCCCCATTAAAGCTTCACTTGCTGACACCAATACCTTTTATGTTTTACTCTGACAAGAACATACAATTATATTGCATTCTATAATGCATTTTTAATATAATTGAGAGGAATTGATGGAATTTTACATGCAAATTAAAGTTTGGGCTGCAGCATAACACACACACCACCACACACTGTACCTTCATTCTATTGCCTCAGTGTTACCTCCTTCCACCTCCCTCCACAGACTTCTGGGATTCTCTCATCTTCAGGCTTAACAAACACACTGATGTGTGCACGTGCTTTCGACTGATATCACTCTGTATGACGTTTACTCTGTGTCTCTGACTGCTTTTGTGCGTACCTCGCAGTGCCTGTTCACATGCACTCGATGCATGTGGAGCTATGGTGACAGCAGCAATGCAAAGAGTGTAGATATGAGGGTGCACTGAGAGTGCTAGAGGAAATGTAAGCAGCTTAAGCAGTCCATGATGTTGTCATCTCTTCTCAGCTGAGCTCCCAAAATAACAGGCCCTCCGGGTACACACTGACAGAGCTGAGCAGGGGACAGTCAACATGCATACACAGAACAACCCAGTCCAGATTGGACCAGATCAGTCTAGCCTAGTTACACAGTCTGTTTAAGCTCAGACTGATCATTTTGACCTTGGTTATTTCTTCAGACAGAGTCTATACAGTAGATGTCAGCTTTCACCCTCAGCACACTGAAATGTGCTATGCTCAACCCATTTTATAAAACAGCTAAGTGGAGCAAACAGCTCTTGATAAAACCATTTGTTTCATGAAATTACAGGCTAACGATGTTGACTTGAACAAGCATTCTTTTTTAATGACCCTTGAGTGGCCGGTGAGGTAGAATGTGGTTTTGGTAGCAGTTGAATCAGAATCAGAATCAGAATCAGAAAAGCTTTATTGCCAAGTACGTTTTTGGACATACAAGGAATTTGTTTTGGCGTAGTCGGTGCAGAGGTGACATCTGCCATCATTCACATACAGAAACCATTCGTGGTGAATATAGCAGTTTGAAAAGCAGAATAGTGCTCTTCCAGTGAGACAGCAGATATGGACAAGAATGTTTGAGTCCTCTTGCTGTTCCCTTTCTTCGATCTAGGTCATAATGTAGGCTATAGGGCTAGTATACTCCAAGTATGGCAACACGCAGGATCCATTTCTGTAAATAAGGGATTGATTTAGAGCAGCTCACTCTGTCTGTGTCATGGAGAGTATTATCACCTGAATGTTCTTTGTTTAATTATTTGCAAGCAAGGGCAACACAGGATGCAGATTACAACAGGCTATTTTAGTACATTTATATCACATGGGAATGAGGAATTCTAATGGTATGAATGAAGGATTATTTTCATGAGTGGATTCAGCCTTTGGTGTTCTGATCCAGTCATTGTTGGACATGTTGAAATTGTGATCATGAAACTGCTTTTAAGTTGACTATATCAATTGGGTTGAGAGAAATTTACAGATAAATTTCAGATAAAATGACTATACTTAAAAACTCTTACATACTGTAGTTTAAAGTTTTAGGCTGACATTATGTTGTGCATAGAAGAAAAGAAAACTGCAACAACAACAGCGAGAAAAACTTATGAGCTCTTTTCAACTGCATTTATAAACATTTCTAGTATCTTCTTTTAACAGCACATTTGGGTCCTCTAACATTGCTATCTGGTATTTAGAAATCCGGCTTGAAAAGGTGTGTTTTACTTACAGCTGCATCACATGAATACACATTATCCATCAACCCATCGTTTTTCTATACCTGCTTAATCAGTGCAGGGTTGTGGTGGGATGGTGCCTAACTCCAGTAAACATTGAGCAAGATGTGGGGCACATACTGGACAGGTTCTCAGTCTATCACTGGGCCCCACAGAGACACACTGGGTTCTTACTAGGTTACCCAGTAAGAACCCACCATGAAAACTCCTGCAGGAAGGCCCTCGGCCAGGATTTGAATATGACATATTTTACACACTGTTTAAATGGTTTACAAATTCAAATGCTTAGTTGAATACAATATAGTGTTATAAAAGACATGCATTGATTTGTTTGTATGATTCCAGATAATAAAATCACATGTGTATTACTTGGCACCTTAAAATAAATGAATCTTTATCTTCAGTTGCATACTTACACATTGAAAAATCTAAAAAATCCAACCTGTATTTCAAGCACATTTATTTAGTAGGCAAAACAATGCCATGTTTGTAGTTTGTTGTACATCCCCCTCTAACATCTTCAACAACTCTAACAACAGTGTATTTTAAAGATAAATAACTCCACAGCATCACACATCTTTCACCAAACTTGAGAGTTGGCATAAGATGCTTTTTCATATCATTATGTGATTCACTTCAGACCCACCTGAAAGGCTTGTTGCCAAAAAATTTAATCCTAATCTCACCTATCCAAAGTGCATAGTTCCATGATGAGACCACCTTCCTTATCATCCCGCTCATTGTACATGAAGGCAAGATAAGCTTGGGTCCTTGTGGCGTGTAGTTCAAAGACGTGGGTCTCTTTCTCATGTCATATTTATACCCCAGAGAAACATGAAGTCATGGATTACTACTGTAATTTGAACAATTAAAAATATTATTCAGTTATATTTATTAAAAATGTCTAATCAGGGTATCAATACATCTCTTAACTTTGGAATAAACAATTATGTCTTTATGTCCGGTTCTTCCCTTAAAGTACTAAAATTAAAGATTGTATTTTTGCATTGATTTCAGAGTGAGATTATGCTACTGCAATAAAAGATTATTTGTCCACATCTGTCAGTAAAAGGTTTTATGGAGAAGTTAAATTTACTGTTTTGGTGTTTTACTTTGACTAGATTCTCTGCCAGTTTTCAAATAGAAAACTATTTTTTAAATTAAACCTTTATCCATATAAATAACATGTAAAACAGAACAGACGGTTATATTCATCTAAAGCTATTTTAAATTGAAAAAAAGAACCAGAAAACATTGGTTAAATCAGACTTATCTGCATAAAACCACATCTTTTACAGTTTAATTTAATCTGAAACTTTTACAATACAGTACACAGTATATTTTCCTGTATTCATGCTCTTATCTCCATTAACCTGATTACAACAATCTCATCAATCCAGAATGCGTTTTATATGAAAAGCCCAAGGTTGCTGGCTGTTGCCCTGATGGCCCAGATTTAGAGTATTTAGAGGGCCTAGTGTTGGGTAAAGTGCTACCGTGCCCTCAGCCCTTGACCACCATGTTCAGAGTTTTACCCCTGAAGAGTGCCAGTGGGTCTGGTTATGGTGCAGGTCAGGGGGCAGCACAGTGTGCAAGTTGAGGACATACCGGGGATTAGGCAAATGATGATGGATGCAGTAATCTGGTGTTTATGTCATCTTTCTGCATTGCTGGCATTTGATGGACAGAAAACTAAAGAGGTTATTTTGTTTTGGGTAAGAAGTTACATTTGTGATATCCTGAAAAATACACATTAAAATTTTGAATATTCCCTAAGTATTGACACTTTATGACTAACATTCATTTAGGTCCTACTTGTCTTACATTTTCGGTGTAACCTTGTCTTACTTTCTGTTTATACCTGCCAGTCTTCTTCTGCTGTAAAAAATGCTGCTATCATGATAAACTACTCCCATGTCCTCTTTGCTTTACCCACAATCCTCTATGGATAGTGAAACTGCAGGCCAGCAGCAGAAAAGGTCACAGAAAACCACTGCTGCTCAATTTGCTGATAGGTTTTCCAGACCAATAATTTTAAACCTGGCTTAGACCCATACTTTGTACTTGATAGCATTCCCTCGTCTCTTTGAGGCTTTTCTAATAAAAGGCATGGTGACTGAATTTACAAAGCTGGCAGAGAAACACACAGAAAACTCACCGTGCAGAATGATGACCTAGCCCTAATGGCTTCTTTGCATTTCCTAATGGTGCCACCTACATGGAAGTGTTCAGCGAAGGGAGTTGTGCTGAATCAGAGGTGTGTTATGTTGTAAATTATGTCCCTTAGATGGTTATGGCTTTCTTCCATAATGGAATGTTTTTGGTTGGGTCACCAGAAGGACAAAAGCTAATCCAGTCTGCATTAGATTTAAATCCGATAGACTGTGGAGAGAGATCCACTTGTAACTCTATGAAATGATGTGTACAGTTGTAAGCTCTTCTCACACTTGCCAGGGGTTGCATGTTCCTGTTTGCTGGCTTACTGCTCTGATATTATTAAGGGCTGGGATAGACAGAGCGGCTGGGTGGCCACACCGTCAGACAGGATCAAGTCCTTTAACAATTTTACTGCTGGGGTACAGATTTGAGAAGAACAAGACAACCATGATACTTATATAGATTTGATTTCTGTTCCATACATGTAGACCTCTAATTGGAGCTTATAATTGTGTTATGTCATATAATGTTTTCATTGCCAACTCATTTACACATGACTTAGTTTGCTTTGATGGTATACAACACAGGATTGCTTTTGTTTATCCTTAAAAAGAAGCCATATTAACCTCAAAAAATGTATCAAATTGAGTTATATCTTTCAAGGGTATTTAATTAGATTTAATTGAATTGCAATTATTTATGACCAGCTGTATTTTAGATTTACACTGATCAGAGACTTGTGGCCGATTCCAATCTTCTGCTTTCATAAAGTTTTGGCCTCCTGAGATTTTCAAGAGTATGATCAACAGCATTCAAACTTGTTTTTCCAGCCCTCCTTTAATGTGCAGTCATTAATTATTTATTTTAGGAGTAGAGGTGACTTCACACAGTAAAACAGGTTTTTACTAAATTAAAACAAAGTCAACAGCATGACATAACCATCTTTGTTTTGGACTCAAGTTATATTTTCAACTGATTGCTGTACAGGATCTGCGTTTTATATATTTATTGAACTGAGTTTGCTTTGAGAAAGTTTGAGTGGGTTAATGTGGGTTATGCTTTTATTACCTGTCTTTGAACTACAGATGTACTTTATCTATTGTCTTCCATTCTATTTACATTGAGTATTATTGCAGATATGTTGATTAATGTGCAATATATTAATTACATAATTACACTTACAATTAAGCTAAATTTAGCATCTTAAAAGCCATTAGCAGTTTTAGCATGGTATTACTAACTGTAAACATTAGTCTCCTGTATATTCCCTAGTGAATGTCAACCCTTAGTTTTGGCCTCTTTTCTCTTGCTCTTGGTGGAAGACACACGCAATTTCTCTCCCTCCCTCCCTGCTGATCCCTGCTTCTGCTTTTGTCGGTATTTTTCTAAGAGCCTCGCTTTGCATATCCTCCAAACTTGTAAATTATGGATTTGGTCAGCTGGACTCTCAACATAATTGGTCAAATTTCTTTTTTCCTACGGGAAGACAGGGTAAAGGAGACCCTCTTGTCCAGGCGGGACGTTCTTCTCTGGAAACACAATGGATTCTTGGCAGCAGTGGAAGATTGTGTGCCTGACTACGATGTCAGTCGAGGACGTAGAAGATGTGTACATATTTGGACTTTTGATAACAGGATTTCTGCTTTATGGAGTTGGTGATTACCTGGGTTATCGAGTGATTCGCAAAACATGGGTGGCTGTTCAAAGTGTTCCAAAGCTGCCTGCAATGTTTGATGGAGTCTGTAGAGCGATCAACACTCAGACTGAAATGTCAAGAGAGCAGAATCGCAAGCTGGACACGATTCTTGAACAGAATCGCAGCCTGGCAGCGGTTGGACTCAGAGGTTAAAGGATATAATCTTGGAGAAGTTGTACACTCCAGATCTGCGGAAAATACCAGAAATTTGGCAATTTTGATTCGCAATTGAGACATACCAGTAAAACTCTTTAGGTGGTTGGAAATTCACAACTGCCTGAACCACAACATTTATTGTTTTTCTAAATCTGGCTCCCCAATGTGGCCTTGGCAACTTCTGCTAACTGGCTATCGACAAAATATCTCCTCAATGTTATATAAACACGACGCTCTACCCCAGCACTCCCCTACCAGCTGTGTGCTGATAGGACTATGTGGCCGATTGATAAAACTTCCACCTCTCTTCTCAAGGACAATGGCGCTTCTATCAGTGTTGACAGTCTAATTCTTGCAAACACACTCAGACGTATATATATTCGCACCCTCAAGATTCCACCGTACCCTTGCTGAATCTTTACTTATGTGTGTGTTGCTTACCCCTGCTAAAGTTTTATGTACTATTTCAGACTCTATTCTGCTAAGAAGAGATTTTTTCCCCTCCTATCTTACTTTACCTAAATGTGTGATTTCATTACTTTTCATAGATTTTACCAGCGAAAATCAAACATTATTAGTAACTTGGACTTTAGCTGCTCTTATACCAAGGACCCAGCTTTCTTAATTAGATTACTCAGTTCAACTTCAGCACCAGTAAAACCAATATATTATTAGCACCTGTGGATTAAAGCTGTTTTGTACCAGTGACTCAGCCTCACTAGTTAGAATTCAGTGGAATGATAAGACTTCTTAGCACAAGATGCTTTCCCCTACATAGAGGACTTAATGATATAATTACCTCTTTAGAAAGATTGGTTTAGAACCAGCTCTTACCAGTAAAACCCAAAGGATTATTAATGTTATCTGTATCATTGTAATATTGACCAGAGATTTTTAGATTTCTCAGGATTCATAGATTTTTAGATTTCTTAGCATTTGATTTGTTTTTCTGTGTTCTTTGTGATTGTATTGCAATTGTATGTACAGCGCTTTGAGTGTCTCGTTACTGAAAAGCGCTATATAAATAAACTTACCTTACCTTACCTACCTTACCTTAGCTTAACTCTGAGATTGACAAAAGACTGGCAACATTTCCAAAGACAGATGCCGAAAGTACAAAAGGATAAAACAGAGCAACTTTGCGGTAGCAGCGTTCCTATTAGCTGCTGAAGTCACCTCAGAGTTGACTTTGCATCTTTTATATGTTATGTTGTTATGCAAGATATGTAGCACCTTTGGCTGGTGTAACAATGGCAAACAGTTCTACAAGGACATTTATAGAAACACAAGCAGTTCCTGCTCATTCTATCAAAATCAGAGTAAGTGTCATGATGTAGGGTTGTTTGGTTTTTGATTTCGGGTTTCTTATGTTTTTCACAGTTAAGGTTTTGACTCGTTCTTTTGTTATTATTCTTCTTAGATTTTGAATCATGCTTCTGTTATTTTCCTGGTCATGCTTTAGATTTGTCGTCTTGTTCATGTTTTGTCAAGTTTGGTCTTCGGATCTGGTTATGCTTTAGCTTCATGTTTTTCTAGTTTGTTTATTTGAGTCTCTGTTTTTGCCGCAGCCACGTTTTGTTCTGTCTGTCAATTAAGTTTATTCGGCTCACCTGTCCAAGTTAATCTGTCCCCTTGCTCCACCTGGTTGTCACTCAGTATATTCACACCTGCTCTGTTTGTCTTCGTGGAAACATCTTTCACTTTCATGCTCATGTCAAGTTTTGATGCTCAAGTCTTATTTTCAGATCATGCCATGCCTGTCTTGCCTGCCCGTCTGTTGTTTTGTTCCTGCCTCCTGCTGTGAGTGAGTTTTTGTTTTTTGTCATTAAAACCTTTTTACTTACCATCACGCTGCCTGCTCGTCTGCATTCTGGGGTCCAATTCCAAGTAAACCGTGACAGAACCGTGACAGTAAGACAAACGTCTGATATTATGCTCATAAAATGTCAGGTATGAAAACCCATTAAATTGATTATGTTACAATGTATGTTAAATGAAATACTAAATATGTTAAAACTTTTTAAAACATTGTGAATCATTTTGAAATACGGCTTCAACTGATAAATACACTCAAGAACAGGATGTACGGATTAACCCTTTCAAACTCATTTTCTCAGTTGTCTTAGGTCCCTCACAGCTGTTTCCACCCTGGTATTAGCCTAATCTGTTTCTTATCTCAGTAATCACCTTCAGTCACCGTATCTATTTCTCCTGGTTTATAACTGCTGGTTCCTACTGTTATCAGCTCCATGTTTCTGTGATCAGTTTTTCCTCTTTTTTTTCTGGTTTACCTATATTTAATGTTTAGGATTTTAGATTGTGGACCTTAGACTTAGTTTCCCAAGTTTGAACTCTTAAATACCTATACTCCTGCCTACCTGTCTGCACTTGGGTCCTCTACTCATTTTACTGACTCATTTTTAAACACCTTACTGATACTGAAAATAGCTACTTTAAATGTACTTCTGCACAAGGTCCACACCAAAGAGTGTTGTTTTTATAGTGAGCTGGTAGCAGTAAGGAATGGTGTTTTCAGTGATTGAAAATAGATCTGAATTTGGAGTTTGCATCCAGTAAGTCAAATGCCTAGTCTGGTCAAGTTAAAAATTGGCCGATATAAGTCACATTTCTGTGATTGTCTGCCTTACAGTTCATGTGCTCTCTTGAAAAAAAAATCTGTGACTTTGAATTTTGTCTGTGAGAGGAAAGAAATGTGGCCAAATGAAGGAAACCAGTGATTAAATAGTATAATATTACTGATAATATGTATGATAAAAATGTAATAAAATGGGAGAGAACATTTATAAGATCCTATGATTCATATGAACTTCTAGGGTTTCTTTCCGTCTTTAATATTACAAGCAACAGAGAATCCTCAATTTATTTTCATTTTCTCTTCATCTAGGCTAAATGGGACATCTGGCATGGTAGCAATACAGCCATTATAAAATGAGGAAATAGATGTTGCATCAAGTATCTCTCCCTCTATGCCTCTGTACCATCTCTGTTTCTTGACTGCAGCATGGCGCCATTTGGTTCTGTGTTGCTTGGTTCTGAGAAAAAGCTAAATGGCAGGCTGCTAGTGCACACCCACCCATAAAACTGGAAGTTTTTTATAGCCATTACATATCTGCCTAAATATGCCACATAAACTGCTACAAGTTTATGGTCGAATGTGTTGTTTTCATTTTAGTTTTAAGGAAAGATCTTTGTTTTGGTCTGTACCAAGTACTTCCCACTGTAATACATGGCATAGATTGAAATTGGCACCCTACTGTATATCAATTCAGCCCTGATTCATACCCATCTTTCTCCATATTTTTGATTGATTTGATAAGATTTTGATAAACTATGAAGAGAAATAATCAGGGAAAAAGTTTATCTTAATTCCCGTTGCCATTGATTGTGGTTCTGATCCTTGTGTGCATGATATATTAATAAATATTACTCTTGATCAAACCTTTAGCTGATAGATATTGATTCAGGGTTACATAATGTATTTTTTACTGTAGCCAATGAGTAGATCATCCAATATTTTTTCTTCTGTCAGAAGAAAACATCCCCACGGCAGGTACAAATTGGCACACCATGGTTGCGAAATGAAAAGACGTCTGCTTTTTATATCCGAAAATTTCGGGTAGGAAATTAACAGAACTGCAAAAGCAAGAAATGGCAAAGAGACTAAATGACCAGCACCCTTGGCATATTTCTACTTTAAACAGCTCAAGTACATTACCAGTACTAAAAGAAGATCATCATTCACTAATCAGTTTAAGTTGTATTTTAAACACTTGGCCTTACTATCAGTTAGCCTTTGTTAGCACCTCATTTAAGCTATTATTTCAGCATCCATAGGGACCTTTTTGGAGAACACAACCTCCTGAGCAACAATGTTGTGTTTTCTAAAGACTAAGAAAATACAACATTGTTCTTCATCTAAACAATGTGTAAAGGTGACTGATAGGTGAAACGTAAATGTGAGAGTGTATTATCATTACTGTGTGCAAATGCATCATGGTTATCAATAGTATGAGGGCTTTTTGTATAATATATTAAAATGTGGAAAAAGTAGTATTACAGGGTATAAAGCCAGCAAGTACATTTATCATCATCAAACTTGTATAGGATGAAATCTAAACAGTTAGAATCAACCTAAATTATAAAGACCAGACCATTTAAAACATTTGAAAACATTCAGCTAAACGTTATATTATTTTCAACTACTTATTAAGCACCTAGTAGCAGCTGCAAGCTGTAGACTACTCATGATCAGAGGTGGGTAGTGCAACCAAACATTCTACTCAAATAAGAATAGCATTGCTTATATATTATGTTTTTACTCAAGAAGTAGTAGAAGTAGAAAGTACTCATGCACAACATTACCCAAGTAACAGTAAAAAAGTATTTGGTAAAATGGCTATTCTAATACTAAACAACTGTTAAATCATAACATCTGCTTTAATAAAAAAAAAATATATATGTAATCAGACAAAAGACATATAAAGTTATGTGCAAATTCTGGCATTTTAAAGAATTAAATTAATTTAAAGGAATGACAGGAATTTTGGCATAATACATTTCAGATATAGTTTTTTTTTACAACATAACGTTTTTGAAACCAATACTTACTGAAGTAATGTAAATATGTAATTTAATACTATGCAAAGTACTTCTAGTAACATTATATACTATTAACTGAATATTCATTTCACCCCAGTGGTAACTCTATCAGAAATGAGCAAGTCCAGGAAAAACTTGGGCCCCTAATAGGAGATAGTTGTAAAATCTCTGTGCTTATACGTGACAGAAAGAGCAAAGCCAAAAGGATAAGAGACAGTAATAAACATAAAAAAAAGCCATAAACTGTCAGGGACAACCAGACACAGAGTTAGTATCAGCAACTAAGTCATGTAAACTGGCTTTATTGAACATTAGATCTCTGTCAGGAAAATCATTTTTCATCAATGACTTCATTACTGACCATGATCTTGATGTTCTGTTTTTAATAGAAACATGGTTACATGAATTTAATGAAGCTCCCATTCTGATAGAATCGATGCCTCCAAACTACAATTTTCTTTGTGACAGCAGACAGCAAAGAAAAGGTGGAGGGGTGGCCACTTTGTTTAAAGATTTACTAAAGTGTAAAAAAGTATTTCTGGGCAAATTTGACTCTTTTGAATATTTGTCTCTCCAGGTAAAGAGCCTGGTCCGAACCATGTTCTTGAATATTTACAGGCCTCCGAAGTCCAAAACAAACTTTATCAGTGATTTTAATGAGCTTTTATCTTTGATTTGTGTTTATTATGACAGTTTAATTATTGTGGGAGACTTCAACATTCACATGGACAATCCTGAAGATAGAAGTGCAATAGATCTATGTGACATTTTCGTTTGACTCAACATGTTAAACAGCAAACGCACAAACAGAGACATATTTTGTACTTGATCATCACTAAGGGTCTAAACATTTCCAAGGTGTCTATAACTGACGTTGCTCTATCTGACCACTTTTCTGTTATTTTTGAAAGATTTTAATAAACAACAACGTAAGTTATCATAACTATGCAGACGACACAAAGCTATACGTTCTGACCACGTTTCTGTTATTTTTGAAAGCATCATCTCCTATGACTCAATTAGCCAAAGCGATATTATAAGAAAATGCATCTTTAAGTGCTACTGAAACCTTTAACCAGATTTACTCTTCTACCTCCACTTTGCCCTGTAACACTGTAGATGAGCTGGTAGAAAACTTTCATTCTAAAATCTCGGACATCATTGATTCAATTGCTCCAATTAAAGTAAAAGTCGTTTTTGGGAAGAAAATGTCTCCATGGAGAAATGCTCCACCAGTCAGAAGTGAAAAAAAGTGTCGAAAAGCTGAACGCAGGTGGCGAAAGACTGGACTTTAGGTTCACTATATTATCTGTAAAGAGACACTATACAGATATAACCTACAACTGAAAAATGCAAGAGAATCTTTCTTTTCTGAGATCATCAGCAAAAACATAAACAATGCTCGTGCATTATTTGCCACGGTCGACAGGTTAACCAACCCTCCTGTAAATGTAGCATCTGAACTCCACTCTACCAGGGCCTGCAATGAATTTGCTAAATTCTTTACTGAAAAAACCCAAAAGATCCGAGGGGCAGTCAGCACATCCACATCAACTCCAGTACCAAAGTTGTCTCCAACTAGAACTGATTTTGACAAAATTTCCCAATTTCACCAAATAAACTACAAGAATTTAGAAGAAATCAGCAACTAAGCTCTTCTTCCTGCTGTCTCGGTCTTTTACCCACATCTTTCCTTAAGAAACCTGTGCCCATAATAACATCTGATTTAACACGAATAATAAGCACGTCCCTTTTGTCAGGTGTTTTCCCCCAGGCCCTAAAAACAGCAATTATCAAACCTCTATTGAAAAAGAGCAACTTGGACAAGCTGCTACTACAGAACTACAGGGCTATATCAAACCTCCCCTTCATCAGTAAGATTATTGAAAAAGCTATGTTTCAACAGTTAAACAACTTCCTAACAATGACCAACTGCTTCAATGTCTTCCAGTCAGGCTTCCTGCTCACCACACTACAGAGACTGCTCTTGTCAAGGTGTTCAATGACATCCGTATAAATGCACACTGTGGAAGAACCACAGTGCTGGTATTATTGGACCTTAGTGCAGCATTCAACACTGTTGATCACTCCATTTTATTAGAGCACCTGGAAAACTGGGTCGGCCTTTCTGGTACAGCACTCAATTGGTTTAAATCCTACTTGAAGGACAAGGACTTTTTTGTGTCAGTAGGTAACTTTACATCAGAGACCACAAAAATAACATGTGGCATTCCCCAAGGGTCCATTTAGGGCCCCTCCTATTCAATATCTACATGCTCCCCCTAACTCAGATTTTAATAAACAATAACGTAAGTTATCATAACTATGCAGACGACACACAGCTATACGTTATGATGTCACCAGGTGACTATGAACCCATTCAAGCGCTGGGTAAATGCATAGAAGAAATCAATGCAGGGATGGGCCAAAATGTTATTCAGCTGAATCAAAATAAAACTGAAGTAATAATCTTTGGACCAAAGGAAGAGGGTTTAAAAGTTAGCACACAGCTTCAGTTAATACAACTAGGAACCACCAGTCAGGCTCGAAATCTGCGTGTAGTGATGGACTCAGACCTGAACCTGCAGAGACACCTAAAGACAGTGACAAGGTCAGCCTTCTATCACCTAAAGAACATCTCCAGGATTAAAGGACTAATGTCTCAGCAAGACCTTGAAAAACTAATTCATGTGTTCAGCTTTAGTAGAATTGATTACTGCAACAGCGTCTTCACAGGTCTTTCGATCAGACAGCTGCAGTTGATCCAGAACGCTGCTGCCCGCGTCCTCACTAGAACTAAGAAAGTGGAGCACATCACCCCAGTTCTAAAGTCCCTACACTGGCTCCCTGTAGCTCAGACAATAGAGTTTAAAATACTTCTGTTAGTCTATAAATCACTGAATGGCTTAGCACCAAAATACATTACAGACTTGTTGTCAGTGTATCAACCACCCAGACCTCTCAGGTCTTCTGGCTCAAATCTACTTTGCATACCCAGAACCAGAACCAAACATGGAGAAGCAGCTTTTAGTTCTTATGCTCCACTAATTTGGAATAACTCCCAGGAAACTGTAAAAGCGCTGAAACCCTAAATTGCTTTAAATCAAGAATAAAAACGTATTTGTTTACAGTAGCCTTTGAATGTGTTATCTAAACATTATTAGTTAAGTTTTCAGTCCAATTTTCCCTTCATTTTCTTATCCATCATTCTATTCTCTTTTTTTTTCTTAATTACCTCTCTTCTTTGATTTTCTGTATCATTGTAATGTTTTTCCTTATGTACAGCGCCTTGAGTGCCTTGTTGCTGAAAAGCGCTATATAAATAAACTTGACTTGACTTGACTTTGAATGGCACGGCAGAATCAGCACATAAAATGAACCTTGTGTTCATACAAAAAGTCTCAATATAAACTTTGTAGATTTGCATCTGTGTTTGGTGCATTTTTGGTTGAAACATTCTTGTTCTTCATTTAGTTCTTGGTAGAGTAGCCAGAAATTGTGCTCAATTGAGGGTAGCATTATTTCAAAACAATATTACTCATGTTATGGTGCAGTAAAACTACTCCTGGAAGTACATTTTGTTGAAAACGTTACTCAAGTAAATGTACAACTAGCTACTCTCTGCCCATGATGATTCCTTCTACAAGCAGTGAAGACAATAATACCTCTAAAAACTTCTTGTAGAGTTTAAAAATCCATAGTATAGCCACATTTCACACTTGGTGGTTGAAAGGTCCCTTTTTAACTGAGCATCTGAGATGCTGTGTTTAAAATGTGGAGCTGTTAATATTATGGTTATTGCAAACATTTTTATTGATGATCATTTCATTTCAAAATGTTATTACTATCATTAAAACTAATAATTCGTTTATCCCTAGTCTAAACGACCACAGGACAAAAGGCCTAAAAATGTCCACTTTAGACATTTTTTCAGGGCCAAAGTATTACAATAACTGTTCATCCTGAAATAACATATCAAAAGATTTCCATGGGTGTCCAATTGGTTAATCAGTTTTAGGCAGTGAGTCACCAAATTCAGTCTAGTCTCATGTCTTAAAGTTACTCCTACTCCTTGTTTTTGAGTGTAGCTGATAGTATCATTGTTCATTTTAAGCCATACATATTCCACTATAAAATGAGACACCTCTTTAAATATCTGAAACACAATATCACTTTGTTCGTACATGTAAAACAAACTCAGCACATTTTGTTTAAATGTACCAAGTAACTTATTGTCCTGCTTACAACATATGTGCTTGTAGTCCAGCTTAGTTACTTTTGCTTAAAGGCTACAGGGTAGATATAATAGTATTTACTAATACTATTCTGTCACCCCTAGCTTGAAATACTAATGGGGGTAAGAGGTGAAGTACAACTCAACCTTAAATCTTTTTTACCCAAAATCTTTTTGTTCAAAGTGTTTTGTTTTATGTAAATGTACAAAAACAGTAGCCAACCAAGGGAGAGATCTTAGAAACAGGAGATGCATTAAAAACATTCATCCTGGCATGGGCCAATTGCTGCAGAGATGGATGTGTCCCCATGATCCAAAGCAATACAACTGTGTTTTTAATAAAAATAGATGGGTATAGTGGCTTTAAAATCTAATCTGCTGAAGCACCTTGAGGTTTTTCAATTCTTACATATGGCATCTTCTGTAGGTGAAACATACGCTGTGGACTGCAACATAAATGTGAAACATACTTCAAAGAAATCAAGTATCTTTTTAGGAATAACTTTATTGGAAAAATCTGCTTCGATTACTCAGAGTAAATCTGCTGCAACTAATACTCAGCACACCACTTTGCAGTGATTGACCCAAAGTCTCTCTTGTTTGCTCCAAATAGCATTTTGCTGCACATATGTGGCAATAAAATATTTGACAAGGACTTGTACTGCAGAGGAGCAGCAGGCAAACAACCCGTTTTACGTCAGAAGTGTTTGTAGATGTCATGCATGTTTATATTTTATCTTTTTCAACAACAGATTTGCAAAATCAAAAATCAGGTAAAATTGGACTAAGATCCAGTTTTAGAATGCTCAATGGAAAGAGATTACCATTTGGTGATAAATGCTTGATTGATGCTCTGATATTTAATTTCTCATGGGACAAAATAGCCTGATCTGATCAGTGTTTTACATGTAAAATCTCATAGACTGCAGTGTTTTTCCTCCAGCAATTCTCATTTCAAGCTGTTGGTGTTGTCATGGTAATTATCTGCAACACAGAGAAGCAGTTTAGTGTTTTGTGGCCTTTTATGTTTGCACATAACATTTACTCTTCAAATATACACTGGGACCCCAAACAGCTTGTTATCCATTAATGAAGGGTTAACACTGTAATCTTCCACTGCAGGAGGAAGAGAATGTAAACATGGGATTGAGACCTTATTTGATTTATTTCAGTTATCCATTCATGCATCAGTAATCTATCTATCTATGGATGTCATGAATGAGATCAACAAAGTCCTGGAGCGTGATAGCATTCGACTCGCTGGTTGTTTCGGGTCACACCTCAGTGTGGACTGTTCTGGAAAAGAGGGCTGGGTGGGGGGATGGTTCTCAGTTACAGAATAATTTTCACATGAAAATCATCTGCAACCACTACCTTCCCTCTGCTCACATCACAGTTCCCTGAGGTTGTTATTCAGTCTAACATGGTGTCAATTAAGGTTTTGGCAGCAGTTGTGTTAGATTAAGAAGAGCAGGTGGACAACCAGAAAACCGCAAATCATTTTGTTTCATTGCATCATCAGATTTTCACTGAACAAGAAAAATCAATTAAGGAATGTAGGCTCATTTAGCACCCAAATCAAAGCTAATTAATGTTGCTTTTCAAAATACTTTCTCTTCTTTTAGATATTAAAGAGTACTGTGCTTTGTTTGAAACCACTTTGCCACCAGCTGTTTTTATTTTTATTTCAACATATTAAACATATTATTTATAATGTATTATATATATATATATATATACATATATATATATATATATATATATATATATATATATATATATATATATATATGTAGTCAGTCAGTCATTTTCTACCGCTTATTCCATAGTGGGTCACGGGGGAGCTGGTGCCTATCTCCTGCATGCTATGGGCAAAAGGCAGGGTACACCCTTGACAGGTCGCCAGTCCATCGCAGGGCAACACACAAACAACCATGCACACACTCATTCATACACCTAAGGGCAATTTAGAGTGACCAATTAACCTAACAGGCATGTCTTTGGACTGTGGGAGGAAGCCAGTCTGTGTCTGATTTCGTAAAACCTTGCATTTCAACTTGGACCCTTGGTCGTCATTTTATGATTTGTAATTCCTCAGATTTAAAATAAAATCCAGAGAAATAGCTCCTTTTAATGAATCACACCTGGAAGAGAAGCTTTTGTTTTATGTCGCATTGACAGTGTTCCCTCCTTTAAAAGCAGCTGAAAACTTTTATTCAAGATGAAGAGTTTGGTTTTCTTTTAGTACCAGAGGTGCTATAAAAAGGTTTTTACCAGTCGGTACAAATTTCAAGAATTATTTGTCGGTTTCAATTTTTGCCAATTCTGATTTTCTTTCAAAGGGCTGTAAGACATGCAAACAAATTTGTGTGCAAATTGTTTTAATTCTGCAATACTCAAGCTGCCTTAATAAATGTAGTAGACTTTATTAATCAGCAAATTATGGTACCAAGCATGTGCCACTAATCTTTATCAGATTTTACTAAACTCAAAACAAAGTTTATTATTATTTTTGCACATTTGCTGTCAGAAAACCTTTGGGAAATTTGAGTTTTGGTTGAATAAGGGGGAAAAGAAATCGTCTTTTCTGTATTTTACTTGCAAATCAGAATTCAAAGCAGATCACGTTAAAATGGGTAGATTTCAGTCACTGGCCAATTGATTAATGCATCATTGCATTTGATATAATTTTTGGTGAATCACTTTATGATTTTCATCTTAGAAGGTTTCCACCTAAGTACTAAACCATACTAGCCTCATGGTTTTTTGATGTCTTTCTCCCACTCTCCATTAATTAATGAGTAAATATAAATTCCCAGTAAATGCACCTTGAAAATGTTCTTCCTTGCATATTACAAACACAAAAAGCTGTTTCTAGGTTCTTATAACAATTCTCTTCTCCGTTTTACCATTTTGTCTGTAGACAAGATGTGTTTTTAAGCTCCTACTGCTTTTAGTTGTATAGCTGCGCCACTGAGCATCACTGGTTGTAGGTCACTTTTCTCATGACTTATGATCAGTGAGTGGGGTATAATCTGGGTTAGTGTGTGAAATAATGGACTGCTTGGGGTGATGGGTGGGGGAGGGTTTTCTACTCTAATAAAATCCCATGCTTAGTTGTTTTGCCAATAATGTTTACTTGTGACAAATAGATACAGACTGACTTCTAAAATAAAGTCTATTCATTAGCAGTAAGCGTCCGCTCTTTTACTTTGGGAAAAGTAAGTTAATATTTAAGTTAATAAACTATCTTGCAACCCTTGCTGGAAGTAGCACTGCTGATGACTGCTCTCACTATTTGAGCCAGTGATTTCCATACCTCGTGACGTGACAGTTTCTGCAGGGATAAAATTGTCTCTGCATGGTTTAAAAATAACAAGGAATCATCCTCTGGCAAATCAACTCCAGTTTTTAAGTCAGCTGATTTGAAGCAAGATAATTCTATTATCCATCATAATGAGTGTGAAGACTCAGAGATTGTTTACACCTTTGTTTGGATGCTTAAAGTTAGCTACATTTAGGTGGCATTTATTCTGAAACTTGGACCCTTTAACTGTAGCTGATTCACAATTTGTCTGGATACATTCCTCCTCTGTATGCAACTTCTTAAAGGTCTCCCAAAGTTACACAATATGTAAGAAATGTGTGTTTAGATCATGATTATTCACAATTAACTTTAGGCCATTAATTATAAACAATACATCTTTCTTGGAAGCAGCATATACCATGATTCACTAAAGAAATGCGAAGAAAAACTGCAGTGATCTACTCCTGTTCACTCCTTCGTTAGTTTGTAGAATCGGTTAGTTGTTGACATATAAAGACATTTACACAAAATCTAGGAAAAATGAACTTAACAACTTCTTGTCTGGAAACTTCATATCTACTGTAAAACATATGGTGCCTCAGAAAAGTATACCTTTTGAACCTTTCTACATTTTTTCATTCTCTAAACACAAACTTCAATGTATGTAGAGGACTATTGTGAAGAGGAAGAAGTATATATGGTTTGCAATTTTTCTTTTTACAAATATGAAAATAAAAAGTGTTACATTCGAACTTAACCCCCTAAGTTAATACTTTGTAGAACCACCTTTCACTGCAGTTTCAAGTGTTGATTTTTTTTCCAGCTATGCACATCTAAAGACTGAAGTTCAAATGGTCTAAGTACAGAAAGTATTCACCTCCCTTTGCTTTTTACTTATTTTGTTGTAATTCAACCTGTAATTTAAATATTTTTCAATCTTACTTTATGTGATGGGTCTGCACAAAATAGCCTTAGTTGGGAAAGTGAAATTATAAAAATATTTATTAACAAAAGAATTAAAAAAAAATAAAACAGAAAATTGGCTTGGCAATATGTATCCATTCCCTTTGCTATGAAGCCCCTAAAAGGTTCTGGTGCAACCAAAAACTCTCAAAAGTCACATAATAAGTAACGTGTCACATGATCTGTCAGTATAAACACACGTTTTATGAAAGGCCCCTGGGGCTTCACCACCATGAAGGCCAAGGAGCTCTCCAAACAAGTCAGGGATAACCTTGGAGTCCTAAAGTCACGTTGGGGTTATGAAGAAAAATATCCAAATCTTTGATGTTTCCCAGAAGCACCATCAAATCCATCATCTTCAAATGGAAAGCACATGATACCATAACAAATCTGCAAAGAGATGGCTGCCCACCACAGGGTGGATAAGGAGGGCATTAATCAGATATGCAGCTCAGAGATCAAAGGTAACCCTGGAGGAGTTCCACTGCAGAGACTAGAGTATCTGTACATAGGACCACAATCAGCTGTGCACTCCATAGAGCTGGACTTGGCAAAAACAGCCATTATTTAGTGTTAAAAATAAGAATGTCATTGTTTTAGGTATTGCTTTGACCCACATGCAGAACACAACCAGAAGACAGGAGAAGGTTTAACAGGTTTATTGTAACAGTGAGAATGAAGTATGCAGAAGTCTGGGACTAGGAGCACCTCGACTGCGTGAGGAGGATAGGTAAGGTTAGTATCTTTCGGGATGATTTGTAGGTGTTAATCAGAGCTGTCTGCTTACAAGTAGAAGGTAGATTAACTGCCAGGAGGGAAAGAAGGACGCGGCGTCTGGGAGTGAGGAGTACTGCCGCATATAATGGACCAGGGCCAAGCTGTCAACCGTCTGCTAGAGGTAAATGATTTCCAGTAGGTTGGTAAGTATGTCACTGGTGTGGGCACTTGGGGTGGCGAGCACGGTGGAGGGTGAGCAGGGTTCGTTGCAGGATTTCTCAGGAGAGGAGCCAGAATGCTACCAGCTGGAGTTTGTCTGAATAGGTTCTCTGTAATATTTGGAGTCGGCTGGAAACTAGGTAGCGAACTGGAAGGAGATCCTGGACACAGCAGTCACCTGAAGAGGAGAACACAGAAAGCTACAGAGGGCCAGAGTTTACCACATGGTTAACACTCAGGCACTGAAGTACTGGCAGCAGGCTCCTCTTATAGTGCTCAGATGATGAGGCTTGATGAGAAACACCTGTCATACCTCCAGTCACCATGCTCTGTTGCCCCCTAGAGTGAAGCAGGTTAAGCAGCAGGCAAACAAAAAAGGAGACAGAGTGTCCCAGACCCCGACATCGTCCGCCACTCAACGGTCGCTGCCTGGGTGCCCATACAAAGTGGATGGAAGAGAGGACTGATACTCAGAAATTAAGTCCAGATCGCAGATGAAAGAGCGGGGAACCCAAGCTTGGTCCTCAGGACCGTAGCCCTCCCAGTCGATGAGGTTCTGCCAACCACAACCTCACCGATGGGAGTCCACAATCCGTCTGACCGAGTAGACGGGGTGCCCCTCGAGGTCCCAGGTGGGTGGAGGGGGTTCGCCTGGAGGGCACAATGTGCTGGTAAGGACAGGTTTAATCTGTGAGACATAGAAGGTTGGATGGATGCGGAGGTTGGATGGCAGACAGAGACAGACTGCATTGGGGCCTATGAGTGAGTGGATTTCATAGGGTCCGATGAATCGTGTGGCTAGTTTCTTGGACATAGATTTCGACGGAATGTCATGAGAGGAGAGCCAAACCTTTTGACCTGGGGAGTACTGAGGAGCTGGTCTGCGTTTCCTGTCAGCATATTTTTGGTTTTGTTCAGCTGTGAGATGAAGGGCTCTGATTGTATTTGACCAGATGTGCTTACAGCGGCGGATGTGATGGTGTACAGAAGTGACTGAGATGTCTCTCTTGTCCGAAGGGGAAAGTGGTGGTTGATAACCCAGAGAAGCCTCAAAGGGAGACAGACCTGTGGCGGAGATGTGTGAATTGTGAGCATACTCTACCCAGGGTAGAAACTTATTCCACTCAGATGGATTGGTGGATGTGAGACATCTGAGGATAACTTCCAGTTCCTGGTTCATTCATTCTGTTTCGCCGTTTGACTGTGGATGGTAACCAGAAGTGAGAGAAACTTTTGCATTGAGTGCTGAACAAAATTGTTTCCAAACCTGAGAGATGAATTGGGGTCTGCGATGTGACAGGATGTATTGGGGAATTCCATGGAGCCTGAACAAATGTTTAACCAGTAATTGAGCAGTTTGAAATGCAGATGGCAGTTTCCTGAGAGAGGCAAGATGGCAGGCTTTAGAAAAACGGTCAATGATAGTGAGGATGGTGGTCACACCTTATGATGGAGGGAGTCCCATGACGAAGTCCAGACCTTTATGAGACGATGGTGGTTTTGGTATTGCGAGGGGTTGCAGTAGACCAGCCAGTGGTTTGTGGGTGTATTTGTTGTGAGCACAGGTGGAATATGTGAGCACATATTCCTTGACATCTTTGTGAAGTGATGGCCACCATTAATTCCTGGAAATGAGGGCAATGGTGTGGCTACAACCTGGATGGGCGGAAAACCAGTGGATGAGATGGGAACAAACTGAGGAGGGTACATAGGTTTTGTTAGGTGAGCCAGGTCTCGGGTCTGGTTTATTCCGTTGAACTTGGGTTACTAGGTCTTCAATCTCCCAAGTGAGGGAACCGATGACACAGCTGGAAGATAAAATGGTTCCTTGTCCGTATCAACGGGAGAGTACTGTAGTGAAAAGGCATCTGCTTTGATGTTTTTAAAACCTGAGCGAAATTAAACGGAAAGATTTAACCGGGAGAAGAACAGGGACCAACGGGACTGCCGAGAGTTTAAACGTTTGGCAGATTGAAGGTAAGAGAGGTTTTTGTGATCGGTCCAAACAAGCACAGGATGTTCCGAGCCCTCCAGCCGGTGCCGCCATTCCTCAAGGGCCAACTTAATGGCCAGAAGTTCTTGAACCCCTACATCCTAGTTCCTTTCAGTGTTGGTCAATCTTTGAGATAAAAAGGCACATGGATGAAGCTTTCCGGCTGAGCCCGACTGTTGGGACAACACTGCACCTACTCCAGTGTCGGAGACATCAACCTTGAGTATGAACTGTTTAGATGGATCTGGGTGAATGAGGATGGGGTCTTGAGAGAACTTGTCCTTTAGGGCAAGGAAGGCAGAGTTGGCTTCGTTTGTCCAGTTGAATGTGATCTTGGTGGAAGTGAGTGTGGTTAATGGGGCGGCGGTTTGGCTGTAGTTATGGTTGAATCTGTGGTAGAAGTTTGCAAAACCCAGGAAACGTTGGAGCTGTTTTCTGGAGTCTGGAACGGGCCAATCCAGGACTGCTTTGACTTTGTCTGGATCCGATTAAACCTGCCCACCCTCAAGGACAAAACCTAAAATGGTTACAGATGGCTTGTGGAATTAGCATTTTTCAGCTCTGACAAAAAGCCTGTTTTCCAGAAGACGCTGGAGTACTAAACGGACATGTTGACGGTGTTCAGAGATGTTCTTGGAGTAAATGAGTTTATCATCTAGATATACAAAAATGAAAACATTGAGGAAGTCTCAGAGGACGTCATTGACTAGGGTTTGAAACACTGCTAGAGCACTGCAGAAGCCAAAAGGCATTACTAAGTTATCAAAATGTCCCATGGGTGTCTTAAAGGCGGTTTTCCACTCATCCCTCTGGCTGATTCTGACCAGATGATATGCGTTACGGAGGTCCAGCTTTGTGGATATGGTTGAGTAATGAACTGGTTCGAAATCTGATGAGATGAGGGGTAAAGGATATTTGTTTTTAACAGTGATTTGGTTAAGACCCCTGTAGTCAATACAGAAACCTGCCCCCAGAGGTGGGGGTTTGAGAGAACAGAGCAGAGACACAAAAAGAACACAGAAGCACTGATCCAGAAGTACTTTCTATGGGAAGGAAAAGTAAATGTTAATGGATGTAGCTCCTTTAGTCGTTTCACCTAGAAAGAAAGAACAGATAAACTCTGAGCCAGTTTTCAAGGTTAGAGTCTGAAAGAGAGCACATATAATTAGTTACAGTAAAAGCTCAGTCAATTTCCATGTCTAGGAGAGAGAAAGGGTTAAACACTAAAAGACAGGGCTATGTGGATCATCGGTAGAGGGTGAGCATTAAGTTGTTGCCAGCAGAAGCTCGGACGATTCCCCTCTCCAGAAAGGAGTCACAGGCAGACACAGAGCCAGGCCAGGTGTAGCTTCTAGGAAGAGAAAAGAGAGAACAAGGTTAAAAGCTGAAATAACAGCAAACAATGCAAAATTGGAGAGTAGTGTGAGAATGCAGCGAAGAGGGTGAAAGTGGTCATTATGTCCTCCAGCAGCCTAAGCCTATAGCAGCATAACTACACAGATAGTTTCAGTTCAGATTATTTAGTTAAGCGGCGCTTATTTACAACAATGTCGTCTCAAAGCACCTCACAAAGGATCCCACTGATGGTCATTGTTATACTAAAAACCACAATGATTGGGATAATTTCTAATGATATGTTGTCGGTGAAAGCTCCAGCACCCTTGATAATCACCTGTTGCCTAAAGGGGTTAAAAATACCAGGAAAGGTGTATATTTCTATTTACCACTTATTGTGGGTGATGCCAGGTGTCAGAATATGGCATGTGTGGGTGGTTTGATAACGCTGAGTAACGCAGCCCTCTTAAGCAGTTTCTGTGTAATTGTAATCCCTGTCATCATCCACACCGTAAACACCAGATAGTAAATTTAGCCTGCAGTTTGTCCAACGCTGGTCAGCACCCTCTTGCTGTATATGCATACTTTCACGGTGAAACAAAAAGACATGGAAATACACGCACCTTCACAAGCACACAGTTTCACTCATCAACACCTTGTGGCTCTTTCTCAAAGTTTCTACTTATAAACTATCTAAAGGGTTCATTTGTGTTTTTAATTAATCCTCATTTGCAAGAATTAACATGATGCCTCTGTCGATCGATGCAGCTCTTCACATGCAGTGTTGCATCTACAGGTCCTTCTCAAAATATTAGCATATTGTGATAAAGTTCATTACTTTCCATAATGTCATGATGAAAATTTAAAATTCATATATTTTAGATTCATTGCACACTAATTGAAATATTTTAGGTCTTTTATTGTCTTAATACGGATGATACAGCTCATGAAAACCCAAAGTTCCTATCTCACAAAATTAGCATATTTCATCCGACCAATAAAAGAAAAGTGTTTTTAATACAAAAAACGTCAACCTTCAAATAATCATGTACAGTTATGCATTCAATACTTGGTCGGGAATCCTTTTGCAGAAATGACTGCTTCAATGCGGCGTGGCATGGAGGCAATCAGCCTGTGGCACTGCTGAGGTCTTATGGAGACCCAGGATGCTTCGATAGCGGCCTTTAGCTCATCCAGAGTGTTGGGTCTTGAGTCTCTCAACGTTCTCTTCACAATATCCCACAGATTCTCTATGGGGTTCAGGTCAGGAGAGTTGGCAGGCCAATTGAGCACAGTGATACCATGGTCAGTATACCATTTACCAGTGGTTTTGGCACTGTGAGCAGGTGCCAGGTTGTGCTGAAAAATGAAATCTTCATCTCCATAAAGCTTTTCAGCAGATGGAAGCATGAAGTGCTCCAAAATCTCCTGATAGCTAGCTGCATTGACCCTGCCCTTGATAAAACACAGTGGACCAACACCAGCAGCTGACACGGCACCCCAGACCATCACTGACTGTGGGTACTTGACACTGGACTTCTGGCATTTTGGCATTTCCTTCTCCCCAGTCTTCCTCCAGACTCTGGCACCTTGATTTCCGAATGACATGCAGAATTTGCTTTCATCCGAAAAAAGTACTTTGGACCACTGAGCAACAGTCCAGTGCTGCTTCTCTGTAGCCCAGGTCAGGCGCTTCTGCCGCTGTTTCTGGTTCAAAAGTGGCTTGACCTGGGGAATGCGGCACATTTCCTGCACACGCCTGTGCACGGTGGCTCTGGATGTTTCTACTCCAGACTCAGTCCACTGCTTTCGCAGGTCCCACAAAGTCTGGAATCGGCCCTTCTCCACAATCTTCCTCAGGGTCCGGTCACCTCTTCTCGTTGTGCAGCGTTTTCTGCCACACTTTTTCCTTCCCACAGACTTCCCACTGAGGTGCCTTGATACAGCACTCTGGGAACAGCCTATTCGTTCAGAAATTTCTTTCTGTTTCTTACCCTCTTGCTTGAGGGTGTCAATAGTGGCCTTCTGGACAGCAGTCAGGTCGGCAGTCTTACCCATGATTGGGGTTTTGAGTGATGAACCAGGCTGGGAGTTTTAAAGGCCTCAGGAATCTTTTGCAGGTGTTTAGAGTTAACCCGTTGATTCAGATGATTAGGTTCATAGCTCGTTTAGAGACCCTTTTAATGATATGCTAATTTTGTGAGATAGGAATTTTGGGTTTTCATGAGCTGTATGCCAAAATCATCCGTATTAAGACAATAAAAGACCTGAAATATTTCAGTTAGTGTGCAATGAATCTAAAATATATGAATGTTAAATTTTCATCATGACATTATGGAAAATAATGAACTTTATCACAATATGCTAATTTTTTGAGAAGGACCTGTATGTTGGAGGCTCTTTGCTTTTTTTGTAAATGCTATACTTGGGTTCAAATGAGAGAGAAGAACTTTACAGTATGTATCACTTTTTTAATCCCTCAAATGCAGTGCCTGCATAAGACTTATGGTATGAACTATTTTTGCCGCATTTCTCCTGGATATCACTTTTTTATCTCTGCTGTGCCACAAGCTTCAGCTGAGAACTCTCTCTCTGTTTCTTTTTGTGTGTTGCTCTAAACGGGGGAGAATGCATTAGCTCAACTCACTCTGACTCTGTAAGGCGTTTATGAAAGATACAGAGCAACATGTCTAGATGGCCCAGCTGCATAATTAATGCCTTGGTATAGAGTTTAACTCTGGGGAGTCATTTTAAAATCCTGATAGGATGGGAGCAGCTAATGCCTCCACTGATCCAGTTCCCAACTTGCATCCAGTCTGGTCAATCTGATCATGGCCTGAAAATGCTAAAAGCAGATATAAATGTTTTTATTTTTATTTTGTGGCATTAGTGGCCTTTATTTCGCAGTATAAAGACAGGTAGCAGGCATAGAGAAAAGAGGGAAAACCCATTCAGTAAATGTCCCAGTGTGGGGAATTGAACCCTGGACGGAACTATAGCTTCTGTATGTGATATGCGCGCTCTACCTCTGCACTACGCGCCGCACCCCACATTCAAAATGTTTTGAGTATATTGCCATTTGCAGTAGTTTGGCAGTCTGACTGCTGTCCATCCTGGGACACACTAAGTGACCAACTACTGACCTTGTTGCCTTATTGCTGTATTTTGGAAACTATCTTCTTTTGTTAGAGTTTATCCGTAATGATTTTCTTCACTTTAATCACTTTCAGAGTTGAAACTGTCTTCATGTAGCTTTTTTTTCTCCCGCCCCCAGACATACTTGAACTCCTACACTTGCTACGCTTTTCATTTTCTATTAGAAAACAGTTTTGATCCAACAAGACGTTGGAAACCTATTGTGACATTTTAACACAATACTTTTGGGCAGCTGTCAGAAGCCGGCCTCTGAACCAATACTTGGGTCGGATTTGAGCATCCCTAATGGCAACAAATGTCACACCTTTTTTACTATTTGTTACTCTACAAGAAGCTGTTCTGTTACTGATAGTCTTTCATTTTGTGTTTTCAGGTTTAGGATTAGTTGGTGTGTGTCGTGATTATCGTGTTATACTGAAAAACTATGTGTAGGAGGGTGTACTCGGATTCACTTATGACTGCCTTTGTGGCACTGTGGTTAACATCCATCCAGGTTCATAACACTGGCACCTTATGGTACATACTGTCACATTTCCATTGCAGGCACTGCAGTTGCAACCACAGATGCTGCTAAAGCATCAGTTAATTGTAACAGAACTGAAGAGTTGTTGTTAAATGAAAGAAAATAGAATAATGCAGGGGGGCTTACTCCTTTCTCCACAAGTGCTGTGTTTAAAGGATACATATTTTGTTTGCCATTCAAGCTTTATTAAAGTTATCCAGGATCACAAAGAACCTCTGAAAAATGTATATTCTGATATGCAAGAATGTATGTGATTTTTATTCATGCTATATTGTGCTTTACAGATAATTACGTAAACTGTCAATTAAGTAAACTGTCATGCATTTTGTGAATGTTTCCCCTTTGACAAACTATTTGCATGGGTGATTAATTGAAAAAAGGCTATCTGATGTACTGCGTTAGCTTCTGCTCAATAACAATAAAGCTAACTCTAGTTTAATTTTTTAAGTACAATTGGGTTCAGTGCACTGCAGATTTATTTCTAGATGATTTACATGTATTTCTAGTAAATTTGAAAACAAGTATTATTTACAGTAAATCAGAGAGCACAAAAGGAAGGACAGAAAATAATTTTTCCGAATTTTGTGGCCTGTCCCCGTAACTGTAATTGTTTCAGCTCATCTTATCAACTGGAAACAGATAAAGGCTAACTTGCTTCAATCTTCTGCTTATCTTTTTTCACTCAGTCTCATACTTTGGTTCCAGTCACTTGGGTTAAAAATATTTGGATTGTTTTCCCAAACTGACACAACCAAAACAGCCAAGAGATTTGGTTCTCTCAAAATGCATCACCAGGAAACAGAGTCATCAAACACTAATCGCAGACTTTTGATGATTTAGATAGCATCACAGTTAGCCGTTCCTAAATCTCCTGTTTCTGAATGCCTGTATTTGAACCTTTTATGTAATCCTGCAACAAGGCCAAGCTAGTTGGGACTGTTGGATCAACTGAAATTTTCAGTGTGATCATGACTTGGTAAAAAACAAGAGGGTATAAGCTATTGAAGAGGTGTGTAATAGTCTTCTATGATATTGGATTTATTTAAGAGCTGTCATACTATCAACTTATGTTAAGCTATTACTTTCTCCTTTCTTTTCATTGAAATCTGTTTCATATTTTAAGACTTCATACATGACACATTTCTTTTTTCAATTAGCAATATTTTTAAGCATTTAAAGAAACTATTTGTCGTTATGATTCAAAACGAATCAGAAATCTTACCACACAAATGCTTTTATATGAAAAGTATGGAAATATTGTTATTAGGCAGATACTTCATAAGAATGTCAACCTTTTAAATATACAGTGCCCTTTACTTTTTCTGATAATTTCACCTGTATTTCAGGGTATCAGAATAATTGAAGCTAAATTCAAATGCAGGCTAAAAATTCAAAAAAACTTGAAAACTATGTACTGCTTTCATTTCACTTCGCAATTATGTGCTAGTTTGTGTAAGTCTGTCAGATAAAATCTGATTAGAAATATTTGAAGTTTGTAATGTTACAAAGTGTGGAAAAGTACTACTGTGTGTAAATACTACTGCATGACTCATTCCAATAAAATCAATAGCATGAATAGAAAAACCTGAAATTCAAATTCAGAACAAACTGTGAGACAGGCAAACTGTGTTGAAGAAAACCCCCACAAATATTAAAGGCTACTTTTTTTCTACCACAGATCTAATAATGAAAGCCTTTAAAACTCTCCACCATCCTTGCCTCACACAGAGCCATTGAGAAAATCTTTATAAAATACCAACAATGATGCAATTTTAAGGTCAAATCCATCTTCTCCACCCTACCTTTTACTCCCGTTCATCTGCAATTTGCACATGACTTCACTCCTCCACTTTCACTCTCCACCCACTCTCCCTCTGCTACCTTCTTTCCTCTAACAACAAGAGAGGCCATAAATCTGCATTTATGGACTAAACTGTGAGCAGTCGATGCCCATCTGGGAGCTGATCTGGTTGGCAGAAAAAGATGCTGCACTCCATATGCGTTCTTGGCAGAAGGGTTTGGTTCAAGCACTTTTTTTTTGGTCAAGTAATTAATAAAGAGGCTTGTCACAACCTGGGAAGGCTTATATTGTGCTCATGACTAATAATATACTAGCAAAACATAGAGCATTTAGATTAAGTAACAGACATCTGAAAAGTTTTTAATTTACTGAATGCATTGCTTTTCTTTACCATATAACACAGGACAATGATGCTTCGGACAATGTGATGATGAAAACATGATGTTAAGTGTTTCATGGAACAAAATGTATGAATAATGAAGCAAAAATCTTCCATATCCTCAAATTAACTTAAAAATGAAGAGAAAAAGAAATGACCTGAACATTTGGTCAGCCATGTGTTTAGACATCAGTTTGTGCATTCAGCATCATAAAACAACAAAACATGGGGACAGGTCTCCACTGTCCCTGATAGTACAGAGCAGAAGCCAAAAATAGTCAACATGTTATGTAATGCTGTTAGTTCTTACAGGAAGAAAGAAGACATTTGGTGCATATTAATAACAATTTATCAAACAGTGCTTGCTATCAAACATGGAGGTTTTACATTATCAGCTTACAAAAACTCATCTTTTTTACTTGGACCATACATGTTGAGCATCTGAGAATTGAGCATACTTTAAGCTATGCAATCTTTAGATTATTTCATTCAATTTTGTGGTAAATTAATTTCTCAGCTAAAGTAATCAAGCTCTTGCAAACTGAATAGATAAATGTAAATATAAAGATTCAAATCAAAGTTCTGCACACTGCATTTAGAGATTGAACGTTTAATCAATACATAGGCAAAACTAGAATATCATTACATAATGAAACAGTTAGATGGTCAGTCTTGAACAAAATCTATGCAATCTATGGGACTGAAGTCTTAATGTGATAAAACGAGACTGATTCAAAACCCTGGGTATCATATCTATATATTTTTTGTATTAATTAACAATCCAGTATTCATCCATCCATGGTCTATACCTGCTTATCCTTGCAGCGTCTCAGGGCAGCTGGTGCCCATCTCCAGCACTCAACATGCATGTTTTTGAACTGTGGAAAGAAAAAACCCATGCTGAGTTTCAAACCCAAGGCATTCTTACTGCAAGGCAACAGTGTTAAAAACTGTGCCTCCATGCAGCTTAAAACCCACTTTTGTCCAATAAACTCTGCAGAAGGACAACTATTTGAATCCCTTTTGGATTTTCTAGAGAATCTAAAACAAACTCAGTCCTGTTTGATTCTTGTGTTGGATCTTGGCTATACCCAAGGGAATAAATGGGTATAGATTACTAATTCAAAGGTCATAGAAACTAAAATAAAATTAAAAAAGTAAAGGGTAAATATTTAAAAGGTGTATTAGTGGCACCAACAATTGCGCCACCATCTCTATGGGATTGTTTTTTTCAATAAATTAATGTACTCAGATTAAAGGTTGGATTTTTCTTACAATTTATGCGATAAAAATTAGATTAGATTTTTGCTAGTTCATTATTCATTTCTCCATCCTGCCTCTGTGTTTAATCTGTGTGTCATTGCTCGCTACTGCATCCGACTGTTTGTCATGCCAAGCTCTTTCACCACTGTTTACCTGCCTGCTCCATGCCTGTCATTCTGCCCATGCTCCGTGTTCTGTTTTCACTCCTATGAAAGTAATCTTTTCCGTTATTAAATACTTCTATTCACCATGCGGCTCCCACGCTCTTGTCTACATGTTGGTCGTGCACAACACTCTCATTTTGTGAAAATTTTTGCAAGAAATCTCTAGCAGAACTGCTCCAAAATTGTGCCATTATGCCGTGACCAGCAGGGTGGTTGAAAGGACAGGTGCTGACAGACACACAAAGAAACTGGTCAAGAATACATAATTGTACCCCGAGCAGCTTCGCCTTATAGCAGCATAACTAAAGTAAAGGGATTGTTCAGGGTCACCTGTGTAAGCCCAACTATAAGCCTTATCACAAAGAAGAGTTTTAAGCCTCATGAAGGACTCTTTCCTCCTAAATCCAAAGTGGCAGTTGTTCCACATGAAAAAAGTCTTAAAACTGAGAGCTCAGTCAAGTTTGTGAAGTCAGAAAACCACAAGTTAACTTGAAGGTTGACACATAATTCCCCTGTTGAGCGAAAATATAGCAACATGAGCTGTTAAATGCTTTATATGATCTTACTGTGGTAAGGTCTTTTTGTTTAAGGTGAAAAAAATGTTATTGCAGGTTTAACTTCGAGCCAATGAAACAAAGTTCAAGTCCAATATTATTCCAGAGTAAGTCTTAGTTCTGCATCAACTTGGGAGCTTTTCAGAAGATTTCATCTAATCACATTACATAAACACACACCTGCGACACAAGGCCCAATATTTTCTTCCTAAAATAACTTTGATATTTATAATGATCAGTCATTTTAAATGTTCATAGCTCATCATAATCAGAGCTTGTCATTAAAATGAATTTCATCTGAAGACACATTCTTAACCTTTTTCAGAAGTTGCACTTAGAAAAAGAATGATCTCTTTGAAATTCTATATTTAAGACAACAAATGTGTATGATCTGATAGTGTACTCAAAATAATCAGTAAAAATACCCAAGAAGAAAGGCAATTATAATAACTCTTAGTAAGACAATTAATTAATAAAATACCCTCTAGTTTTTGAGAGGGAGTTAGAACAGAACAGATCTTAGTCTGTAATAACAAAGCTGATGGAAACCATAAAACGTATTGAGTATCAGTTCAATTCTCAGATGTCTAGCTGTTTTTATATTTTACAATCTAATTGGAAGCTTTATTAACTAGTGGTTATTTTGACTTTGGCAGCTCTAATATAAGGAGAGAGGAAAGGTTAAAATTCAAAATATAAAGGATAAAGGTCGAGCCAACCTTAAAACCTCCCCAGATCCACCATGATAGAGCTGGACTGAGTTCCTCACATGGTCAGGCATAGACTATGATGGGCCTCGGTAAGTTTCTGCTCAAACCCAATTTAGTGTCATTCAGCCTTGTGTCTGACAAACAGCTGAGCTCATGCATACACAGTAAATCCACCTGCCAAAGACGCCAGTTGCACCGACATTATAAAACAGATTTCTGGATGTCTGGGAGGTTCTGGAGCTGGGGGTGTTGTCTGATCCAGCTTTAAATGAAAAAGGCTAGCCCTACCTTACTGAGCAAAGTTGAGCTGAGAACAAACAATGGCATACCCCAAAAATAAGGATATACAGTGTAGCTTACAACAAAACAAATATTTATCGCAACCACAGCTACATAACAACCACTGCCAGCTTGAAAGGAAGCTTTGTTCTTTCTTAGGTTCAGATCTGATACCCAGAAAACAAACTTTCTCATATTCAGTGGATCCACATGGGGAGCCAGCCAATCATGAATAGATTTTTGGGCAACATAGGAGCTGCATCATCTTAACTGGCCAATCAGAGTTCTTCCTCTGTGACACCAGAAAAACTCACAGCTTTGACTTTGAGGAAAATATTAAATCAACTATTTTCATTTACATATAAAAAAAGACACACAACACATTACAACATTAAATCAGACAAAACCATACCTGCTTTAGGTTAATTAGGATCACTAAAATCATTTATCTTTACTAAACGCCAGATTGATGAGGGTAAGAATTTTTCTAGAGAATTTGTTTTTAACTTTCTTCAAATTCAGACATTTACATTAATGTCCTTAATATTTCGTGAATTTACTTTAAAATCTATGATTTGCATTAACATTTTGAGTATCCTTCCACAAGCTTCTAGCTATGCTCTGCTCGAATTTTGACCCATCCTCCTGACAGAACTGGTATAACTGAGTCAGGTTTGTAGATCACCTTGCTCACACACCTTTCCGCTCTGCCAATAAATCTTCTACAAAACTGAGATTAGGGCTTTGTGATGGCCACTCCGAAGCATTCTTTGTTACTCATTTAGGGTTATGTTTAGGGTCATTGTCCAATGGAAAGACCCATTTTTGCCCAACATTTAATTTCCTGGCTGATGTCTTGTTCTTTCAGTATTTCCACATGATATCTTTTGCCAACTATCTTATGAAGTCATGCCTGCAGCAAAGCACACACACAACATTACGCTGCCACCCCTGACTTCACAGGGTGGTGTTCTCAGGGTTGCAAGCTACTCCCTTTTTCTTCAAAATGCAACAATAGTCCTTATGGCCAAACATTTTACTTTTAGTTTTATCAGACCACATGACATTTCTCAAAATGCATATGAGGCCTGTCACCCATGTCTGTACAGGACTAGCTTAACTGTGAATAATGACACTGTTTTAGTAGCTTCAGCCAGCATCTCCACAAGGTCTTTAGCTTTCGCTCTGGGATTGATTTGCACATTTCACATCAAAGCACATTACTCCCTGGCACAAGGAACCTATTTCTTTCTTTTACAGAATGATGGTGGGATTTTCTCATGGCATTAATGGCTGTATGCATCTGCTGAAGACATATTTTTTTTAAACTTTCCACTGTAACTAGAGTATGAAAAAAAACATAAAAAAATATAAATTTACGGTGAACAATTATTTAGTATTTTCATGGTTAAAGTAATCAGATAATGTGTTATTTAATCTAAATTAGATCAAATTGACTATCTAAATATTTTTATACTAATTATATCACAGAGTATTTGAATCATAAGTGTATACTGAGTGTATACTCACTCAGTTCAATCAGTACTGATCAACTATATAAGCATGTTTTGGTTAGTATAATAAAACAAGAGGAATAACAGGGGTCATAAAACTGGTTAATGAAAGGTATCTGTGTTTTTTTTTTCCCTTCGCTGACATATTTTATTAAATGTCATTCCATTTTGCACTTCAGAGTGACAAAAGGATAATCTGACATTATTATTATTAAACAATTTCTATTGAGACATGTTTTCAGCTATGATTGTTTACTCATGTTTAAATGGTTTTCTTTTTTAAGTGGTGTGGAATTCCACATTTCACATACCCATGGAAATGGTTAGAACAACTCAGAATAGACTTTCTTCAATCCAGCTTTTTTACTCTTTCCAAGATAAATAATTTGCCATATGGATGTTTAGTTATTCATTTCTGAGAGCTTATTTACACATTAAACACAAAAGACCTAACACTCCCATAGATAAGCTAACCAGTCTAATAGAAGGACTTAAAAAACTCCTAATATTCCCAGTTTAATCTGTTAAAGCACTCTTCTTCTCATGCCTGTCTTTGACATGTCACCACAGCTAAGCCAGAAGGTGTTTATAAATACCAGACCTCTTTTAGTGTACTGTAATGTATGCAACCTTTAGAACAGAAGCAACCTATATGATCATCATGTGTCATGAAGGTCAGCTCCATATGTCTGACTGCATGCCAGCATGTGAAGATACATGTAATCCTACCACAGTAAAATGTAAGGTATGATCTTAACCTGACATTTTTCAGTTTGCTGCCAACATTCCAAGTCCGGCATGATCCATAACCAAGAGGTTGAAAGCTCAAGAGGATTTTACAGAACAACTATGATGTACTCCATTCAGGCTTCTTGTTATCTGCCGAACATTTGAGCAGAAAGTCAAAGACATGCCCAACTTTTTTGTATAGATACCTTGTGTGTATGAAATGGGTTAATGTAAATAAATTTGAATTAAAATCAATTTACACTGAGACCCATCACACATATTATCGCTAAAATATTAACTATCTATAACAGTGTGAGACAGAACCATTGATATAGAGAGTAAAAATAGAAAAACATCAATATTCATTAAGCAGTCAGATAACCACCGTAGCTTTCTATGCTCTAACTTTCAACCAGTAATAACTTGGAGAGATCATGTCACCTTTTAAAGACTTCTTTCTATAAAAGAGAGCTGAAGTACAAAAAACTTAACAAGAGGAGGATAAAAGTAAGAAGGCATTAGAGACTGAATAAAAATGCATAATCCTTCTGTGTTTTAAAGAAATCCTCAAGTTCAACTTCAAGTTAACATTCTCTGCTGCCTGCAAGGTGACTTACAACCTAGTATATACAGGGGTTGGACAATGAAACTGAAACACCTGGTTTTAGACCACAATAATTTATTAGTATGGTGTAGGGCCTCCTTTTGAGGCCAATACAGCATCAATTCATCTTGGGAATGACATATACAAGTCCTGGACAGTGGTCAGAGGGATGGATTTTAAGCCATTCTTCTTGCAGGATAGTGGCCAGGTCACTACGTGATACTGGTGGAGGAAAACGTTTCCTGACTCGCTCCTCCAAAACACCCCAAAGTGGCTCAATAATATTTAGATCTGGTGACTGTGCAGGTCATGGGAGATGTTCAACTTCACTTTCATGTTCATCAAACCAGTCTTTCACCAGTCTTGCTGTATGTATTGGTGCATTGTCATCCTGATACACGACACCACCTTCAGGATGCAATGTTTGAACCATTGGATTCACATGGTCCTCAAGAATGGTTCGGTAGTCCTTGGCAGTGATGCGCCCATCTAGTACAAGTATTGGGCCAAGGAATTGCCATGATATGGCAGCCCAAACCATCACTGATCCACCCCCATGCTTCACTCTGGGCACGCAACAGTCTGGGTGGTACGCTTCTTTGGGGCTTCTCCACACCGTAACTCTCCCAGATGTGTGGAAAACAGTAAAGGTGGACTCATCAGAGAACAATACATGTTTCACATTGTCCACAGCCCAAGATTTGCACTCCTTGCACCATTGAAACCGACGTTTGACATTGGCATGAGTGACCAAAGGTTTGGCTATAGCAGCCCGGCCGTGTATATTGACCCTGTGGAGCTCCCGACGGACAGTTCTGGTGGAAACAGGAGAGTTGAGGTGCACATTTAATTCTGCCGTGATTTGGGCAGTATTCAATATTTTGAGCAAAACTGTGCTCTTACCCTGCTAATTGAACATTCACACTCTGCTCTTACTGGTGCAATGTGCAATCAATGAAGACTGGCTACCAGGCTGGTCCAATTTAGCCATGAAACCTCCCACACTAAAATGACAGGTGTTTCAGTTTCATTGTCCAACCCCTGTATATATGTATATATATATATATATATATATATATATACATACACTGCTCAAAAAAAATAATATAGGGAACACTTAAATAACACAATATAACTCCAGGTAAATCAAACGTCTGTGAAATCAAACTGTCCACTTAGGAAGCAACACTGATTGACAATCAATTTCACAGCTGTTGTGCAAATGGAATAGACAACAGGGAGAAATCTTTGGCAAATAGCAAGACACACTCAATAAAGGAGTGGTTCTGCAGGTGGGGACAACAGATCACTTCTCAGTACCGATGCTTTCTGGCTGATGTTTTGGTCACTTTTGAATGTTGGTGGTGCTTTCACACTCGTGGTAGCATGAGACGGACTCTACAACCCACACAAGTGGCTCAGGTAGTGCAGCTCATCCAGGATGGCACATCAATGCAAGCTGTGCCAAGAAGGTTTGCTGTGTCTGTCAGCGTAGTGTCCAGAGCCTGGAGGCGCTACCAGGAGACAGGCCATTACACCAGGAGACGTGGAGGAGGCCGTAGAAGGACAACAACCCAGCAGCAGGACCGCTTCCTCCACCTTTGTGCAAGGAGGAACAGGAGGAGCATTGCCAGAGCCCTGCAAAATGACCTCCAGCAGGCCACAAATATGCATGTGTCTGCACAAACAGTTAGAAACCGACTCCATGAGGATGGTATGAGGGCCCGACATCCACAAATGGGGGTTGTCCTCACAGCCCAACACCGTGCAGGACGTTTGGCATTTGCCAGAGAACACCAGGATTGGCAAATTCACCACTGGCGCCCTGTGCTCTTCACAGATGGAAGCAGGTTCACAATGAGCACGTTGCACCACAGACTGTCCAGGAGTTGGTGGATGCTTTAGTCCAGGTCTGGGACGAGATCCCTCAGGAGACCATCCACCGTCTCAACAGGAGCATGCCCAGGCGTTGTAGGGAGGTCATACAGGCACGTGGAGGCCACACACAATACTGAGCCTCATTTTGACTTGTTTTAAGGACATTACATCAAAGTTGGATCAGCCTGTAGTGTGTTTTTCCACTTTAATTTTGTGTGTGACTCCAGGCCTCCATTGGTTAATAAATTTGATTTCCATTGATGGTTTTTGTGTGATTTTCTTGTCAGCACATTCAGCTTTGTACAGAACAAAGTATTCAATGAGAATATTTCATTCATTCAGATCTAGGATGTGTTATTTCAGTGTTCCCTTTATTTTTTTGAGCAGTACAGGTCCTTCTCATAAAATTAGCATATTGTGATAAAGTTCATTATTTTCCATAATGTCATGATGAAAATTTAACATTCATATATTTTAGATTCATTGCACACTAACTGAAATATTTCAGGTCTTTCATTGTCTTAATATGGAGGATTGTGGCATATAGCTCATGAAAACCCAAAATTCCTATCTCACAAAATTAGCATATTTCATCCGACCAATAAAAGAAAAGTGTTTTTAATACAAAAAACGTCAACCTTCAAATAATCATGTACAGTTATGCATTCAATACTTGGTCGGGAATCCTTTTGCAGAAATGACTGCTTCAATGCGGCGTGGCATGGAGGCAATCAGCCTGTGGCACTGCTGAGGTCTTATGGAGGCCCAGGATGCTTCAATAGCGGCCTTTAGCTCATCCAGAGTGTTGGGTCTTGAGTCTCTCAACGTTCTCTTCACAATATCCCACAGATTCTCTATGGGGTTCAGGTCAGGAGAGTTGGCAGGCCAATTGAGCACAGTTATACCATGGTCAGTAAACCATTTACCAGTGGTTTTGGCACTGTGAGCAGGTGCCAGGTCGTGCTGAAAAATGAAATCTTCATCTCCATAAAGCTTTTCAGCAGATGGAAGCATGAAGTGCTCCAAAATCTCCTGATAGCTAGCTGCATTGACCCTGCCCTTGATAAAACACAGTGGACCAACACCAGCAGCTGACACGGCACCCCAGACCATCACTGACTGTGGGTACTTGACACTGGACTTCTGGCATTTTGGCATTTCCTTCTCCCCAGTCTTCCTCCAGACTCTGGCACCTTGATTTCCGAATGACATGCAGAATTTGCTTTCATCCGAAAAAAGTACTTTGGACCACTGAGCAACAGTCCAGTGCTGCTTCTCTGTAGCCCAGGTCAGGCGCTTCTGCCGCTGTTTCTGGTTCAAAAGTGGCTTGACCTGGGGAATGCGGCACCTGTAGCCCATTTCCTGCACACGCCTGTGCACGGTGGCTCTGGATGTTTCTACTCCAGACTCAGTCCACTGCTTCCGCAGGTCCCCCAAGGTCTGGAATCGGCCCTTCTCCACAATCTTCCTCAGGGTCCGGTCACCTCTTCTCGTTGTGCAGCGTTTTCTGCCACACTTTTTCCTTCCCACAGACTTCCCACTTAGGTGCCTTGATACAGCACTCTGGGAACAGCCTATTCGTTCAGAAATTTCTTTCTGTGTCTTACCCTCTTGCTTGAGGGTGTCAATAGTGGCCTTCTGGACAGCAGTCAGGTCGGCAGTCTTACCCATGATTGGGGTTTTGAGTGATGAACCAGGCTGGGAGTTTTAAAGGCCTCAGGAATCTTTTGCAGGTGTTTAGAGTTAACTCGTTGATTCAGATGATTAGGTTCATAGCTCGTTTAGAGACCCGTTTAATGATATGCTAATTTTGTGAGATAGGAATTTTGGGTTTTCATGAGCTGTATGCCACAATCATCCATATTAAGACAATAACAGACCTGAAATATTTCAGTTAGTGGGCAATGAATCTAAAATATATGCATGTTAAATTTTCATCATGACATTATGGAAAATAATGAACTTCATCACAATATGCAAATTTTTTGAGAAGGACGTGTATATATATATATATATATATATATATATATATATATATATATATATATATATATATATATAGACAATTTGCATCCTAGTAGATAGTGTACTAGATCCTACTCCTTGGAAAACCATGGAAAACCACATTTAGGCCAGGCTATTTCTGAAACAAAAACCCAGGCTACAGACCTGTTTCTGTGCTTAATTCCAATTTTAATTCACTGAGTATGCCTTTTGCTAAGGCATGATGACTGTGCTCCACCTTCTTGATAGATATGAGTCATGACTTGAATAAATTGTGCGAACTGCATACATGAGTGTGGTTCATTTTTGTTGACCTAACTGTGCTTTAGTTGATTACACGTGTCCTTGAATTCCAATTGAACAGAGACATTTGTGAAGATGAGTGAACATGATAAAGGTTTGGCACATTAGGCCTGCTCCCCTGTGCCATAGAAGTCCCCGCTTGAACAGAAGCACTCTACAGTCATTCAGCCATTGCACGTTACATGCTGTATACTGCATTTTGAAATTATTGCCACAGTACTGTGGATGTAAACTCATAATGATGACTTGTAATTCAAGATCTTTAAATAGATGAGCAACTAACCACACTAAGCTACAAACCCTCACCAACAATAATTTATTTGGACCTGTTTCTTCTTGATATAAGATTTATTCATGTCAGCGGAGCAAGAGCATCTATTGGAGCTGAAGGTCCATTGCTGCAACACTACTACCTATAGATCACCAGCCATCATAAACTTGTGTGAAAGTTTACTAGGAGTGGCCAGTCTCAAACAACTAGGGTACCACACTTGACTCTATAATCCATAGTGTTTCCTACAGTTCCGATATGTGTTCCTCATCAAAGTTTGAGGGAGAATGAAAGCTTTGAAAGATGGGGCAAAACCCCTTTCCATTTTCCTGTCACTCATTTTACTATCTCTGATGAGCTGACAGTTAATCAATGTTGTTTTGCATTCCATTTTTTTTATTTAAGTGCTGCTGAATTTGTACAAGCCGTCTTTTGCATAAACATGCATTTTGTACTGCAGTACTGAACTCAAAATTGAATATTTAGCTAAGAAGAGAAAGGGCTGTGGTGAAGAAAAAAGAAAGGACTTAAATACATTTTAATTGTTACAAATAAAGATAAAAATGTAAGATTTCTTCTCTGTCAACTAACTAATTGTTTTGCAGCTTCTTACTTATTTTTCTCCACCTATAAATATATATTTTTCAGTAAAATAAATAAATCAGGACACGTTCTCTGCTAGTTTAGGATTGATTTTTATAGCTAATAAATAATTGTTAATAACTATTTAAGCTTGCTAATTTTTTAATGATTATTCTTTAAAATCTGACCTCCTACCACTCCCCACCCACCCAGAAGTCTATATGCTACCTGCACGAAGAGCAATGCCACATTACAGTTCAATCTTTTCACAATGGGTGTTTATTGTGTACTTTACTCATCCAAAGATCACTGGTGTAACTCAAAACACTAAAACAAAGTGTTTACTGTGTGTCTGAACAAATACGTTTCTTTAATGTCTAAAATAAGACAATAATGTTGCTGCAACATCATAAAGGTCCTGGATTCTAATCTCAGTCCGGGCCTTGGAGTTGTATGTTCTCTCTGTGCATGTGTGAGTTTTTGTTGGGTACTTGACTGTTGAGCTAGCCACTGACCCACCTAACACCCTGACCAAGATATAACAGCTTGAAAAGATCGCTGAATGCGGTAAGCTAGCAGTCTGATCACATTTTTTAAATGAAAAGTCAGAATGAAGACTCTCTTGTGTAATATCTGTGTTATTTACCTTAGTTAGGCAGTAGTGGTTGCAGTTATTCACATATTTTGCTCACCAGTAGAATTGTAACAATACATTTATCGTACAAAACAAGGCATTACACAATATTGGGAAATTGAGAATCGTCTTTCCTTTCTACAAGTTGGGTTTTAAAGTATTTAAGTTATTATCTAAGTCTATTACATACAATCCAAACCAATTCTATTCAAGTTATAAAACAATGTGTCAGGATCTGCCATTTTGGGTTTTTTGTTAAGGTATGGTAAGGTAAGGTAAGTTTATTTATTTAGCGCCTTTCAGCAATGAGACATTCAAAGTGCTGTACATACAATTACAATACAATCACAAAGCAAATAAACACAAATACAGACACAGAAAAACAAATCAATTGATAATATCAAACAACAGAGGTAATTAAAAAAAGTAAAATAAAATAAAATAAAGAGAATAGAATGATGGACAAGAAAATGAAAGGAAAATTGGACTGAAACGCAACTAATCATGCCTAAATGGCACAGTCAAAGGCCACGCTAAACAAATACGTTTTTAATCTTGATTTAAAGCAACTTAGGGTTTCGGCACTTTTACAGTTTTATGGCAGTTTATTCCAGATTAGCGGAGCATAAGAACTAAAAGCTGCTTCTCCATGTTTAGTTCTGGTTTTGGGTATGCAGAGTAGATTTGAGCGAGATGACCTGAGAAGTCTGGGTGGTTGATACACTCTTATATCCGTACAATCCCCCCAGGTCTCTGAGGTCATGCGATAAAGTCCTACTGGCTGTACATCACACAAGGCTGAAAACTAAGGGTGATAGAGCTTTTGCAACAGTAGCTCCCCGACTCTGGAACTCTATCCCCTTGTGTATAAGGACTGCGGATTCGGTGGTATCTTTTAAAAAACAGCTAAAAACTAATCTTTTTAGGCTTGCGTTTGGTTAGTTTATTTCTGATTTTATCTTCTTTTATTTTACATATATAAATATATTATTCCAATTGTAATTTGTTTTAGTGTTGTGAAGCACTGTGTGATCTGATTCTTGAGAGGTGCTATATAAATAAAAGTTTACTTACTTACTTACAACAAGTCTGTAATGTATTTTGGTGCTAAGCCATTCAGTGATTTATAGACTAACAGAAGTATTTTAAACTCTATTCTCTGAGCTACACGGAGCCAGTGTAGGTAGGGACTTTAGAACCGGGGTGATGTGCTCCAGTTTCTTAGTTCTAGTGAGGACGCGGGCAGCAGCGTTCTGGATCAACTGCAGCTGTCTGATCAACTTTTTAGGCAGACCTGTGAAGACACCATTGAAGTAATCAATTCTACTAAAGATGAACGCATGAATTAGTTTTTCAAGGTCTTGCTGAGACATTAGTCCTTTAATCCTGGAGATGTTCTTTAGGTGATAGAAGGCTGACCTTGTCACTGTCTTTAAGTGTCTCTGCAGGTTCAGGTCTGAGTCACTACACCAGGTTTCGAGCCTGACTGGTGGTTTTCTAGCTGTATTAACTGAAGCTGTGTGCTAACTTTTAAACGCTCTTCCTTCGGTCCAAAGATTATTACTTCAGTTTTGTTTTGATTCAGCTGAAGAAAATTTAGGCCCATCCATGCATTGATTTCTTCTAAGCATTTACCCAGCGCTTGAATGTGTTCATAGTCACCTGGTGACATCGTAACCTATAGCTGTGTGTCGTCTGCATAGTTATGATAACTTACGTTGTTGTTTATTAAAATCTGAGTTAGGTGGAGCATGTAGATATTGAATAGGAGTGGCCCTAAGATGGACCCTTGGGGAACGCCACATGTGATTTTTGTGCTCTCTGATGTAAAGTTACCTACTGAAACAAAAAAGTCCCTGTCCTTCAAGTAGGATTTAAACCAATTGAGTGCTGTACCAGAAAGGCCGACCCAGTTTTTCAAGCGCTCTAATAAAATGGAGTGATCAACAGTGTCAAATGCTGCACTAACTACCCAGCTCTTGAATGGGTTCATAGTCACCTGGTGACATCATAACGTATAGCTTTGTGTCGTCTGCATAGTTATGATAACTTACGTTGTTGTTTATTAAAATCTTTCAAAAATAACAGAAAAGTGGTCAGATAGAGCAACATTATAGTTATAGACACCTTGGAAATGTTTAGACCCTTAGTGATGATCAAGTACAAAATATGTCCCTGTTTGTGCGTTTGCTGTTTAACATGTTGAGTCAAACGAAAATTTCCAAGAGTGTCACATAGATCTATTGCACTTCTATCTTCAGGATTGTCCATGTGAATGTTGAAGTCTCCCATAATAATTAAACTGTCATAATAAACACAAATCACAGATAAAAGCTCATTAAAATCACTGATAAAGTTTGTTTTGGACTTAGGAGGCCTGTAAATATTCAAGAACATGGTTCGGACCAGGCTCTTTACCCGGAGAGTCAAATATTCAAAAGAGTCAAATTTGCCCAGAAAAACTTTTTTACACTCTAATAAATCTTTAAACAAAGTGGCCACCCCTCCACCTTTTCTTTGCTGTTAGTTTATACTTTCTAGATTCTTGTGTTCTGTTGGTTTATTTTCGTTTTAGGTCAGAGTTTTGCCAGGTTTTATTTAGTCTAGTTTTTGCTCAGTTCCTCTTGTCCCTGCTTTCCTCCTGCTCATTAGTTTCACCTGACACATTCCCTCAGCCTCCCTGAAGCCTGGTCCACACCTGTTACATGTTTCCTCTGATTACCTGCCTCCCTGTCTCCTTGGTCCACACTCCACTTCCCTCAGTTTATAAGGTCTCTAGTTTTCATTGTTCCCCACTGGTTCGAGTTCCTCCTTGTGGTTTGTTTTCTGTTTGCCTCTTGACCTTGTACTCTGCCTGCCTGCCTGTAAGTTGGTGTTCAATCAAATTAAACTTCTACTACTCACAATGCGGCCTCCTCGCCATACGCTCTGGTCCTACCTCCAACCCCCCAACCTTGACAGCAGGAAGGCTCTCTCTATTATTCCAATTGGTAAAAACCTTTGTAAGGAAACCCAGCCGATTGCGGACTTGCTGTATTTACTGTAGCGTCATTGGACAGTTGCTTGCAATGTATCGCTGACTTTGTAGCTATCGCTCAAATTGAGCATGCATGTAGCGACAATGTAAAAGGAAAACATCCCTAACAGAGTTAGTCCCATCAATAGCTCCTTCGGTTGCTTTGCTGTGGAAGAGAGAAAGGATTAAAAAGAAAGACAGGGCCAAGTATATCATTTATAGTAAGAAAGCATGTACGCATTGACAGCAGTAGCCCGGCAGATGGCCTCCTCCAGGGAAATGTCACAGCTAAGGAGAACACCAGGCTAAGTGTAAATTCTATGAAAAAAAAAGAAATCTGAAAGATAATATTGTCTGCAATAACTGAATATAATGCATAATTGGAGAGTAGTAGGAGAAAGTGGCATAGTGAGGAAAGGTGGTTAGTATGTCCTCCAGCAGTCTAAGACTTTAGCAGCATAACTAAAGAGATAGTTCAGGATAACCTAAACCACTCTAACTATAACGTGTAGTCTTTAAAGTAGACACAGGTGGTTGGAGTCTGTCCTGTAATCAGTGGGTTGCAGGTTTGGACCCACACTCCATCTGTCTCAGTTGTTGTGTCCTTGGGTGAGACACTTCACCCATCTTGCCTGCTGATGGTGATCAGATGGCCTGGTGGCACAGATTGTATGGCAGCCTCGCTTCTTTTAGTCTGCACCAGGGCAGCTGTGGATACAATGTAGCTTACTACAGTCAGTGTGTGAATGTGTGTATGAATGGGTGGATGACTGATTGTAGTGTAAAGCGTTTGGAGCCCTTTGGACTAGATAAAGCGCTATACAAGTGCAGGCCATTTAGCATAGACAGGGAATCTGCCTCGCGGACAAAAATTAGGAGCGAGTTCCACCGGAGAAGAGCCTGATAACTGAAAAAATATAATCTTTTAACTGTTAAGGAAATGGTAATATAAGTCGTGTTCATAAAATATGTTGTGAAAACATCTAATTACAAATACATGGAAGTAAGAGCAAGATTAGCACACAAATATGGGGAAAATATTATTGAGAGCTCCTTCTAATGTGAGATATTCTGTCACCTCTCAGTTAATTTTAGAGACATGTTGCCATCAATATGCAGGCAGAAGACTAAATGCCCCCGGACAGAATTAAATAGACCTGCACTAAATCACAATAATTAAATGTGACGTAATACACAGAGATGTACGTCAAACATGTTCTGCCAGATTAAATAAGATCTTTCAGACTAAACAACTTATAATTATTTTATATTCATGTCCATGTGATACTTTATGGAAGCAAATCGTTACCATATTTCAAATGAAAAAGCATTTTCAGAAATGCTTTTTCATTTTAAGAATGTGGCTGCATTGTTTGACTCATAAATGAAATTAGTAATCAATAATCCTATTTGCATTTGCATTTTCTTCTTCAAGACTGCTCATTCCTTCACTAAATTAAAATAAAAAAGAAAAAGATATTTGAGATTTATTTTTCAAAATGTACCCCAGCAAATAGATACCAAAATTCAATTTGAAATGTAAAATTTGAAAATGAAAAAGCATTTCCACAAATGCTTTTTCATTTTAAGAATGTGGCTGCATTATTTGACCCATAAATGAAATTAGTAATCAATCATCTTATTTGCATTTTCTTCTTCACGACTGCACATTTTATGCCATAATCAAAAAGAAAACAAAGCAGACATTGCTTTTTCGTTTTTGTGGTCTGCCCGCAAAGTACTGCCCAGAACTCGAAAACGAAAAAGCATTCTAAGCGGCGGGCGCAGCAGAGTGACGTCAGCAGCCGCTCTTCCTCAGCTCCCTGCTGACCGAGCTACCCATTTTGTTCGGTAGGGGGCGCTGTGCACGTCTGCATTGCATTACATTGCAAACGTGCTGAGAAACTGATTGAATTGCAGCAGGGCCGAGCTCAATTTGTGGCAGTGGCAGGCAGAACTGGCAGTTCCGGTGGCAGGGTCAGAATATAAAACATCTAACAGGGCACTTTTTAATCTATCATTAGAAAATAAAAAGAACATGACCAGACTGCATATCTGCCAAGACATGGTCTAGGGTTATGAAAGCATTAGACAGAGAAGTAGTCAAAAGGGTCATAGCAACTGTGGAGAAGTTGCTATGGAGTTGTAGAGATCCCCCGCTTAGGTGGGAGACTCTGTTGATAGGACAACTGATAGTCACATATTTTACAAATCTGAGGTTTATGAAAAATAGCTACAGGAAAACAAGTGTTAAAGAAGCCATATGAAGTCCTGTTCAAAGTTTGTCACGAACCATGTAAGGGTCTACATGACAAACAATGTAGGAAACAAACTCTGTATATTACCCTAACCAAACCATCTTCCACTTTAAACATGGCGGTGGCAGTTTTAGGCTGTGGGGGTGCTTTACTTCAGCATTGGCAGGGGGGGTTCATGAGAGTAGATGGCAAGGTGGTTGGAGCTGTACAAGTTGGAGTACAGTACAATACAGAAGCGGGGGTCTCAACTCTTGCCATGCAGCAACAAATGAATAGCTTAGATCAAGGTAAATTCATGTGTAAGAATGGCCTAGTTAAAGTCTTGACCTAAAAGGTCCCTTTAAGATTTTTCTCCATAACTTAAAAAAACTGAGATTCAACAATGCTCTTCATTTAGTTGTGTTTTGCTATTTTACAAAAAAAAGAGAATAGAGATTAAAAAAATCCGGTCTCTAAATGCTCAAAGCTTATCGAATTTGAAAGTCTTGCTGTATTACAGTGAATGATGATGTTACAAAAGACTAACATCTATGCAGTACTTTATCACAGAGAGTCACAATACATTATATTTAGTTTTGTGGTTGTAAAATGAAAACTTTTAGTACATTTTAATAGTTTCGCAGGTTGCTGTGGCTGGATTGTGAGACAGCTCTTCAATACACTTTTTCAAGAAGACTATATTTTGCTTATTTGTTCATCGCTTAAGAGAAATAATATGAAGAAATAATAGGTGACTGATTGCACAGACCCTAAACAGAAGAGGATAGGCTGAAGGAAACAGAAATACAAAGATTTTCACAGGATCCCAGAATTTATAAACACATGGAGAAATGTTATATATGCTCTCCTTGTTATCATGTTAGCATGACTTCTTGACTGCAAATCTGCCATCCCAACTACCAGTGTGACCTGTGACCTCAGAGCTTCTGCATGCATTCAGCTGGGGGCCATTAAGGCTACCCAAGTACAAGTAATGCTAACCTGTTATAAACTGCATGCTTGCCTTGCTGTCCCACAACTTCATTCGATTGCAGACTCTCCTGGTGTAATCTTTAAACACCTGCCATAACAGTGATTCTAGACATTGAACTGTTCTTGTTCTATGTCCTTTATCTTGTTGTTTAACATTTTTCTTTTTCAGCAAACTGAGTATATATTTATAAAAGCATCCACTATTCCTTGATTTGTTGTCTTTGTCTTTGATTTAAGTTACTCTGTGATTGTGGTATTCTTGTCTATTTATTTCTCTGACTTTAGTTCTCTTTCCTTCTGTTCTTTCCTTACAGTTATATTACAGTTATATTTAAAGCTACTACTGTTGCTATTGTTGGAAATTTTTCATTTGCCTGTGTTTTTGCCCTGTGTTTTTATTGCTATTGATTTATTTTAATTTCATGTGTGGTAAGCTTTCTAACCCCAATTCATTCTGTTATGGCACCGCTGCAGTCCAGGATGATGCTGCCCCAGGTACCCAGGAGTACATTATGTTACGGCAGGACTCCATCCACTCTGCGGATATAAGGAGTAAGGGGTCCCCTTTTCGTGCTAAGTGTCACGAAATCTTCTGCTGCCCACTGAAGCAAGTTGTCCTCAAAGAAAGTTCAGAGCCAGAAGGTTTGTGTGCACCCCCTTCTTGTCTAGATGTAGCAAAGCTCACAGTTGCTGCTCTTTTCTTGCCTTCCTATCTCATATTCTGTCAAAGCTGATAGTTCTCCACCACTTCAAATTAGGCTCTCTTTCATTCCTGCACCATTTTTAGAGAGCACGGCATGTGCTTCTGCCTATCTGTACCATGGGTTCACTTGTGCATAAACACGTGCTACTTCATGTGTGTGCATGTGTTTGAGTACTTATTTCTTTGGGGGTATTACCTTGCAGAAAGCCTTTTGTGTTTGTCTGCCTCCATAATACTTAAGTTGGATTAAGGAGCATGGCGTCTGTAGCTTCTGCACACCTCCTCTCTTTGTCAACCCATTAACTCGGTCATTGCCACCCTGAGGCACATGCGCTAACCAAAACAAAGTGCAAAAAGAAAAGCAATAAAAGATAGAGGCTACTGCAACCCTAATCAGTTCAGTGACTTGGCCATTTTAAAAAGGTAGATCTACTTCTACCAGCCTCATAAAAAAGGTGATACTTTTTTTAATCTCCCCATCTGGGGAATTGCACTTCATATTCATGCTTGATGCTTGAATCCATTTTCATAGGATCTGCAGGACTCCTGCTCTCAGTGTCTAACAAATGTATTCATGTCCTTTAAACCCTTTCACATCTTGTCATGTTGCCACCATAATCTTACATTAGGATTTAATGTGATTGACCAACATTAAGTAGTGCATAGTTTTGCAAATAGAAAAATAAAGTGTTGCATATATTTGTATCTGTCCACCTTTACTTGTATACCCCTAAATAAATCCCAGTGTAACCAACTGCCTTCATAAGTCACATGATTAGTCAATAAAATATACAGTACACACCAAAGGTTTGGACACACCTTCTCATTCAAAGTTTTCTTTATTTTCATGACTATGAATATTGTAGCTTCACACTGAAGGCATCAAAACTATGAATTAACACATGTATAATTATATACTGAACAAAAAAGTGTGAAACAACTGAAAATATGTCTTATATTCTAGGTTCTTCAAAGTAGCCACCTTTTGCTTTGATTACTGCTCCGTACACTCTTGGCATTCTGTTGATGAGCTTCAAGAGGTAGTCACCTGAAATGGTTTTCCAACAGTCTTGAAGGAGTTCCCAGAGATGCTTAGCACTTGTTGGCCCTTTTGCCTTCACTCTGCGGTCCAGCTCACCCAAACCATCTCGATTGGGTTCAGGTCCGGTGACTGTGGAGGCCAGGTCATCTGACGCAGCACCCCATCACTCTCCTTCTTGGTCAAATAGCCCTTACACAGCCTGGAGGTGTGTTTGGGGTCGTTGTCCTGTTGAAAAATAAATGATGGTCCAACTAAACACAAACCGGATGGAATAGCATGCCGCTGCAAGATGCTGTGGTAGCCATGCTGGTTCAGTATGCCTTCAATTTTGAATAAATCCCCAACAGTGTCACCAGCAAAGCACCCCCACACCATCATACCTCCTCCTCCATGCTTCACGGTGGGAACCAGGCATGTAGAGTCCATCTGTTCACCTCTTCTGCACCGCACACAGTGGTTGGAACCAAAGATCTCAAACTTGGACTCGTCAGACCAAAGCACAGATTTCCACTGGTCTAATGTCCATTCCTTGTGTTCTTTATCCTAAACAAGTCTCTTCTGCTTGTTGCCTGTCCTCAGCAGTGGTTTCCTAGCAGCTATTTTACCATGAAGGCCTGATTCACACAGTCTCCTCTTAACAGTTGTTCTAGAGATGTGTCTGCTGCTAGAACTCTGTGTGGCATTGACCTGTTCTCTAATCTGAGCTGCTGTTAACCTGCGGTTTCTGAGGCTGGTGACTCGGATGAACTTATCGTCCGCAGCAGAGATGACTCTTGGTCTTCCCTTCCTGGGGCGGTCCTCATGTGAGCCAGTTTCTTTGTAGCGCTTGATGGTTTTTGCGACTGCACTTGGGGACACTTTCAAAGTTTTCCCAATTGTTCGGACTGACCGACCTTAATTTCTTAAAGTAATGATGGCCAATCGTATTTCTTTACTTAGCTGCTGTGTTCTTGCCATAATACAAATTCTAACAGTCTATTCAGTAGGACTATCAGCTGTGTACTGTATCCACCTCCTGCACAACACAACTGATGGTCCCAACCCCATTTATAAGGCTTGAAATCCCACTTATTAAACCTGACAGGGCACACCTGTGAAGTGAAAACCATTTCAGGTGACTACCTATTGAAGCTCATCAACAGAATGCCAAGAGTGTGCGGAGCAGTAATCAAAGCAAAAGGTGGCTACTTTGAAGAACCTAAAATATAAGACATATTTTCAGTTGTTTCACACTTTTTTGTTCAGTATATAATTCCACATGTGTTAATTCATAGTTTTGATGCCTTCAGTGTGAAGCTACAATATTCATAGTCATGAAAATAAAGAAAACTCTTTGAATGAGAAGGTGTGTCCAAACTTTTGGTATGTACTGTACCTTAGTGTAATTTAATCTCTATAAACACAGCTTTTTTGTGAACACCTCAGGTGTACAGAGATCTACATAAGGCTGAACATGTGGAAGAAGGTGCTCTGTTAAGACGTTACCAAAATGCAAAATTTTGCCCTACATGTGACATACAATATTTGTTGGAAAACTAAGATGACACATAACTCAAGGACGCTGGTCATAGTTGATAGGAAGATGGAGATAGAGCTAAATGCAAGACAATCCGGGAAGAAACTCCCACAGCTTTACAATGACTAAGCATACAGACAGAGCTACAGTGGATTGGTGTAGATAACAGTTTATTCGTATTTTAGAAAAGCATAGTCCAGGGCAATCTTCACAATTCAAGATTTTTGCCCTATGCCCTGATAATAACATTTGCCTGGAATTGCTTCAGAAATTATAAATTATGCTTTTTTTGTGAAAATATTTACTATCAATTGTTTATTTTGTTTTATGTTTGAAATAGAAAAAAATATGTTTTAGAATAAAGACCACCTGAATGAGAATGAATAAATTTTCTTCAAATGAATATTATAGATTCATGAAAAATGACAAATTGCATGTACTTTGTACCTAATGTTAAAACAAATGACCTAAAATAGGTCCTTGCATTGTTAGTTTCATTTTTTGTGGAAGTTTTTTGCAGACATGGCATGAAAACGAAAATCTACTAAAACTTTCCTTTTTATTACCTTTATATTAAAAAAAATATTCTTTATCAGTTTTGTCCTAAATTATTAAGAGCTCCTCTGGAATGTCTAAGGTCCAAATGTGACCCATTGGATAATTAAATTCCAGACCTGAATTCAATTGAGAATCTGTGGAAAGACTTTATCACCACAAATGTTCTCTGTGCAATATTATATAGTTTCAGCTATTTTGCAAAGAACGGGGAATATTTTCAATCTCTACACGTGGAAAGTTATTAGTGACATACCCTTAAGTCTTTCAGCTGTAAAAGGAGCTAAAGGTGGTTCAACAAAGTATTGATGCAGGGGCTGCTAAAATATGCATGTCACATTTCTTAAATTTTTATTTGCAAAAACATTAGCAAACTATGTTTCATTTTCCTTCCACTTAATTCAATTCAATTCAAAAGTACGTTATGAAACCACAAGGAAAATAAAATGTTTTTGCAACTTATATTTTACAAGTTCCTTCAAAGAGTTTTTGTAGATGGTGATGGCTGGGCAGGATCTCCTGTAGCAGTCTGTCTTACACCGGATCTGAAGTAGACTCTGTTGTTGTATGACCTTAATGTTCTTTCTTTTAAAAACAATCCCTTACACTACGCATTACGACTAATAGTAGTACTATTTGTACTACTATTGCTACACTTTACAATTATGTACAACGTTATGTTGGTCTTTCACACAAAATCCCAATAATACTTGTTGACGTTTTTTAAAACAGTTTAAAGGGTATGAAAACATTTGCAAAGTACTCGGTTGCAACTGTCCTTTCTCTTCCATCCTTCGCAAACATAATTCTCCTCACCTCTCCACTCATTTAGTTATCTTGCTTTGAAGCTTGTAGATGCATGGAAAATGTGTGGAAACAATTTCTTGTTTCCAGCCTTTAGTAAGATAAGGATGTGTAGTTATTTGTGTAAATAATAAGCATGCAGCCATACCCTGCTTTGTCTGGCACTTATGCTTTCTGGCCCCCATGCTTATCATCTATCCCTTAATGCAGTGCTAAGATTGTAGAAACTGTCTTCTTTTGCAGACTTCCTGATAGGTAAGAGATTAATTCTCTCAATACTGGTGTGTTTGCTGCAGTGTTTTGGTCTGTTTTTGCTGCATCTAAAAATGTCTTATGTTTGGCTGTATATCTGCAGTAAGACATCAGTTAAACTGTTGATAGCTTCCTGTGTACCCTCTGAAGAGCTCAAGCACATGTACTTACGCTTGTGGAAAAGAGAGGAGGGTAAAGAGATACAGAAGTGATGTGCAAGCGGAGGTCTGCCTGGAGAAGCACAGATGTATTATTCAGTTTGTCTGTAGCTCTAGTTGGACGTGACTGAATTTACAAAGCAAGTAGGGGAGACTACAGCTCTTACGTAAGCTGTTCAGAAGACATCATTAATGTTGATGTATGGTGGGGGTGGAAATTACGTAGAACTATCTGGAGAAGGCACATGGAAACACACAGTTTCCAGTGTAAAGCTGTAAATGGCCCATTAAAGAAACAAAGCTGTGCCAAGATTGTATTTATTTGTTGACACTTTTATCTGAAAAATGGCTTTTGATGTAAATTTTTAGGTTTTAGAAAGTGTTACCATGGCAACACCATTACAACTGGTTCACTCTGCTCTTGTTAATGATTATCATGGATTCTAGATTTTATGATATTTAACTATCTTATTAACAGAGTTTGTAATTCACGGGGCACTGCAGCAAAAACTGCAGTCAGAACCTACTGTGGCTGTCTAACCTGCATTATTAGGTTTTTAGAGATTCAATAATCGGCTGATACATAGCAAAGATCCTGCAATAACTGCCACATTTTAAACCTAAACTGCACAATCAGTGCCTAATGCATTTAGAGTAGAGCACCATAGAGGAAGAGTTCAACTCATATCAGTGCATCTTTGTGGATCTACAAGGAGCTAAGGACAGAAAACCTTGGACTGTCCCTCTGTTGTCAGACTGGTACCTGTGACTTTAGGCTGATCTGTTGTCAATGATAATCTCTTGATGATTAGTCGGTGGCATTACCTCATGGTTCATTTGAAATTCCTTCTGTCCTGTTACCTCCCCTTCTGCTTGGCACTTTAGCTCTGTTTTGTTTTTCTACAGAAGAAATAAAAGATGGTGCCGGAGGGGCTGATCTATGTAAATATCCATCCATAATTCACTCCACTGCAAGACACTGTGTTTATAATTTCAGGCCACGTAATATACACACAGACAGACAAAGGTCCCTGTAGAGATATTCAAGGCTTTTGAAGTGCTTTATTTGTTGGATTATGTTCAACAGAAAATGTGAATTGTTAATCTTGTTTAGTAATGCAGTATTGGTGGTATGTGGTTTGAAATTAAAACTTGAATGGTAATTGTCACCTATATAGGACCCCATTCATACCGAATTAAGACCACCCAATGGTGTCCAGGATCCCTAAGGCCCTTCTAACCTTGCTATATTGCAAAAAATTTTTAAAACTATTTTGATGTGAAACCAAACATGGCCCTACTGTGCGCCTAGTACTTTAAACAGATGTTGTTCCTTGTTACTTGATCATTCCAGGGTCATTACAATGATACCAACATAAGTTTTCTATCGGCATAGATATTATTCTCACAATCTGAATATTTTCCCTGTAAATATTGGACATTTTAGGTCAAGGAAATTACATCAGCGTTTCATCATATCAGCAGAATAAGAGAATGCAGGGAAGGGCTTTCTGTGCAAAACTTAGCACAGGCCTGTTGTACCATTTTGCACATTTTAATCGTGTACAACAGTGTGCTACCATGTCTTGCTGTGTGCAGTCAGAGAAATCATGCACACAAAATTCAAATTCTGTGTGTTTTGCACATCCCAGTACCAACTAATCACACTGCATATGCAGCGACATGCTACATTTTGGCAGTGGATCTGAAGCCTGAACAGCTCACAACTTTCCAGGGACTCCCAAAAACCTGCTTCTATGGACAATTCTAAGTGTGCTTACTTCTTCTCTGCTGTGAGCACTATTCCAGCTGGAAAACAGGGCATACCGATCTCTATGTACAAGAGGGCTTAGCGTTGCAAATCTTTCCCTTTTTTAAGGGCATAGATGCTTTCTTTCAATTAGTTGGCGAGATCCCCCTTGTTGCACTATGAGCACTGGCAGAATGCACATAGTAATGACAAAAACACTACAGTAAATTAAGCTACCTGGAGTACTGCCATCAAGGTGTGAATGTGATTAGGTGGTGGCCTTGGGAATAAGAACAGCATCCTCCTTTAAATTTGTGACTAATCCACGGCAGTGTGCAACACCCACACATCATGAATCAGCTGCCACAGCGGCTACCAGGCTCCTCCATGAAGCGCCAGGGATCCAAACATGCTGCCACCACAATGATAAACCACCACTGAGGTTTTTTGTTATAAGTTTTCATTACCATGCTCCTAGAAAGAAATCCAATTTAAATACAGTTGTAATGAAAGCAGTTCAGGTAGAATTTACAAATCACAATTATAAGTCACACAAATTTTTTTGCTATGCTACACTTGTTTTGCTTTTAGATTTTCCTTTGATCTGCGATAGTTATGCAACAAAATATAAAGAAAGAATCAACTAAATGGACTACTAAGTTTGGATTGGCTGAGCGGCGATGGAAGAGCTGAGCTGGATAATGCTTCTCCCTGGGCTATCGTTGCAGTGGCGGTGATGTGTTGTGTTTGTGTGGTTGCGGGGGCCGTGGTGTGGACGCTGGCCCCAGGTGTTTGTTGCTGGCCGGGTGAGTTTGTCCCATCTTGGTGTGGGGTCGGGGGTCCCATTGTGGACGCGGTGCTCGGTGGTGTCTGCCCTGTTGCGCCTGTGGATAAGGGCTGGGGTAGTGTTGCGCTGGGCCCGTGCCTTGCCGTGGTGGGGAGCAGAATGTGGCGGGGGTGCTTGGAGCAGGGCTGTGTGTGGAGCTTGCGCTGTGTGGGTGTGGCTTTACTGGCTTTTCGGGGATGGCTGCCTGATGGGGCCTGGACCCCTGGGCTCTGTCGGGCATCTGCTTGGGGAGTGAAATGTTCTGGGGTCTCGGGTCTCTGGCTGAATCTGCCAGCGGGGCCTGTTGGCTCGTCGCTGCAGCTCCCTGGGGCTTCTGCACTGTGGCAGCTCTCCCCTGCTCTTCTCTGGGGGGGTGGCGGTAGTCCCGGCAATGGTTCTCCTGGGGTTCCTGTGCTCTGGGAGACCTTTGGATGTCTATGGCTCCGTATTTCCTCCGTATCTGTCCCAGGTCCAGGGCAGCAGGTCTGTGGCTCCTCACACTCGCTATTGCATATTTTTATGGAGTAACCTTGTTTACACAAGCGTGCTCACACTCACACCCACAGGTGTTTAGATTCAGGTGTTAACAGATACACAAATGTTCTATATTGAGCTGCATTTACCACTAAATACATCTTGCATTCATAAGTATCGTGCACTTTTCGGTAAAAAAGCTGTTAATATGAATGTTTCTGCAGGTGTATAAGCAATCAAGGTGTTATCTTGTATTTTCTTCATCCTTCTTTCTTTCTTCCATTCTTTTCTCCTTCTCTCCCCTTTTCATTTTTGCCCCACCTCTGTTTCTTTTGTGCTTTTTTTTTCTTTCCTTTTTGTTTCTGTCTCCGTGACTGTAACAATTGAATAATCCCAAAGCAGTTTCTAATAAAGTTTCTTTTTATGAATATCAAGCAGAGCTTTAAAGCGTTAGCTGTAACGCTCCACTTGTGAAAGTAAATTTGTTGGGCTTTTTCTTGGCACTCAGACAACAATTTTGAGCGCTACTCTGCCGGACAGGATACAGTTAAAAAAAAAAAGTTTAACCTCTAGTAAGTCTTTTACTGCACTGCAGACAAAGTTCCAAACAGTGGTGGGGTGTGACTTGAGCTTTTGCAGTCAATATACTTCAGATTTACATTATATATATACATATATATACATTCATTCCATTTATGTTTCTATTCATTTTTTTTTTTACTACCAGGGCTGGCTTATTGTTGTTTTTAGCCTGAAGCAGATGTATCATAATGGATGAAACTACTTATGGTTTCAGCTTCTCAGTAGTCACTCTTTTATTGGAAAACTGCCTCTTTGGGGCTCTTTCCCCAGAAACTCCGCTGTGCTTTACATGATTACCCACATAGACTAAAGTCATTCCGCCTTTTGACAAAAAGTAGACTGAGACTAACCTTAGATGTTATCTCACACTTAAGCCCAAAATTGTTCATACCCCTGGCAGATGTAGATAATAAAATAATTTTTTATTTAACCAAGATGTTGTTTTTCTCATGGGCAGTTTAGACATGCATGTCTCGAAAGATAATAAAACATTGTAAAAGAAAATATCAATTTAAAAACGAATGTATCTGTTTTTATTACATTTTGTTAAAAATTATAAATACCCTTCTAATAATCAACAAAAAATCTTTATTGGCATTACAGTGATCCAACCCTTATAAGTGCTGACCAGCTTTTTATGTTATTTTGACTATTTATCTTTGGTGATGAAGTTTAAGTCTTTGAGGGTGGAAAGCACCTTACCATCACCCTAATCTTTACAGATTCTCTATCAAATTCATGCTCGGACTCTGGTTGGGCCACTGCAATAGGATTACTTTCAGAATATGTTGGCCTTAACTGTATATTAAGGTAGTCAAGTTTTTAGCTTAGAGATTTATAGCTTAGAGACTAAATACAATTCAATTCAATTCAAATTCAAAGATACTTTATTGATCCCCGAGGGGAAATTAGAATTCCAGTACAACCCATCCAAACATGACACAAAACAAGGGGGGACGGGTCACCGAGGCTTTGCTGCCCACTCACAGGCACTGCCCTAAATACAAACCATTTTTAACATGGAAGGTCTAATTTAATTTAATTTAATTTAATTTAATTTAGTTTAATTCAATTTATCATAATCTTAAACTATGAAAAGAAAAACAATAAAGGAACAAATGGAACAAACAACCAAGCAAATCACAAATAATAGAGATCATAACCCAGCTAACACAAAAACTGTCTGAACTCCCATTTTGGAAGTTAAATATGAGCACAAGTTGAATTTAACCAAACCAAGAACAAAATGTACAGAATATGCTTCGACATCCTGAGTGCTCAACACTGAAACCTCTAAGTTGAATCTTAGTTGCAATAACAAAATAATTTGTCCGTTAACACTTGGTTATTTGTAGGATTAAAAAAAAGATGAGTAGCAGCACCATGTATTTGCTGCATCCAAATATAAAATGCTTGACTGTGACCATTAGGTTTAGATATTTTAGGAAGCTTATGTTACTCTTGATGACAGTGGAACCCCTCAGCTATCCTGCAAATCGGTGTTGCTGTACTGTAACAAGACACATACACACACACACACCTAAATGACAACTTTATGTCCAGAAACTGCTTATTTTCTTTTGATGTATCTCTTGTCAAGAGCTCTGTTTGTCTAAACAAGAACATACATAGCTGATGCATAAATAAATCTTGTGTGTAAGAGTGTCATTTAGTGATTTGAGAGGATGAAGCAGGGATATATCATTGTTTGATAAGCAGTGTGAGTCCTGCTTACAGTTGACTGTAATGAGGTATAAATTTGTCATGTTAAAGTAACTGTGACACCAGCAGTGAGTAGGTTTTCTCCAGAGTAAACAAGCGTTATAGTATTTAATAAGTGCAATGAGGCACACTGCTGAGTCAGAAGCATGGAAATGAGGCAACAGCAAAGAGGCTTCTGACTGCTGCAAGGGTGAAATTTAAACAGAAACATATATGATATAATCATGTTACTTCTTTGTGATTAAAAAAACTCAACATATAGTTTAAAATTTTACATCCTCCATTTTCCTTTACAATTGTATCTAATATTTGCTTCAGCTCTGCCATTGATTAATTCTATCTACCCTTCTTGTTCTTAGCAGAAACAACTGGTGATACCTCAGGTGCATACTTTCTCTTCTCAACAATTCTATCTCAGCAATCCTAAAGAAGTAATCTACCAAACCATTGTTTGTGTATTTTAAAATTACAGTTTGAACAGTTTCTTCAGCACTTTTCAAATGCTTTGCTCCCAAAGGTAGCTGTGAATGACCATCTTCTCATTAAGGTAGTAACGTTTTTAGCTTAGAGATTCATAGCTTAGTGAGTAAATACAAACCATTTTTAACATGGAGGACCTAAATAAATTAAATGTAATTGCATGTAATTTAATTTAATTTAATTTAATTTAATTTTAGCTGTGAATGACCATCTACTTATTGAGGTAGTAAAGATTTTAGCTTAGAGATTTATAGCTTCTTCAAGTTCATTCTATTCTATTCTATTCTATTCTATTCTTGTTAGTAAGAGAAACAGAAACATTCTCACATAAGTGTGAGAAAGAGGCAATAACTTTCTTTTTTTGCTTCTTGCTCTTAATCAGATGTCATCCATATAACAAGACTGTGCAAAAGTATTCACACCTCTGGCCTGTTTAAGTATAAAATTATTTTCATTCAACCAAGAGGTTTGTTCATATATATGCTTTTCAATATTCAGCTGAAAAATATTTAACTCTTTATTACAACAATCAAACCTCTTTTGTAAATGTAGCCCAGCTTTTCTTGTGTTTTCCCTGGAGTTTTGACAATTTATCTTTAGCTCTTTTTAGGTTGGAAGGCCTCCTTGCTATCACCCTTATCTTTTGCTCCTCCACAGATTCGTTATCATGTATAGGTGTGAATAATGTTATGTGGGTATGAATAATTTGGGCCACTGTAAGTATTTTCAAGGTGATGTAATGTCAAAACAATACAGTAGCTTACCTAGCCTAGTTAACCCCATGTTGGAGCAGCATATTGCAGATGTCCTACCGCAAATCCAGTTTGGATCTGATTTTCATTTGAGTGAAAATCAGATTGATTTTATTAGCTTTAATGTAGCATCAAGCAAGGACAGTATATGGGCAATGGCTAATCTTAAATCTCCTAGATCGGAACTGTGGAAGAAAAATGCTGTTTTTGGCTAAAGGCAAGTGTTGCAATTATGACGCTTAATATGCACAGATAGATGACTGTAAATATGGGTTGTTATGGTTACTCACTAGCACTTCCTGCTCTTTCAGCGTAAGGTTGTGTTCTGTCATAATGTTTATAACAGCAATAGTTGCAGTGATAAACTATTTGCAGCCTGTATTTTATTGAATCGGTCGCACAAATAATATTGTGCGACAACTGTCAGGGAACGAGCCTATAGTGTTTAAAATTTGCACACTGTGTATAAATGTATTGTTTATGTCCTAAATAGCTAATTTTGGTCAGTCAGTTCAATGGGCATGTAATTCTACTGGTTTTACAAAAATGGGTGTTATTCCCAAATCCTATCTCCTTCTCCCAAGGGTTAATGTTCCTGTCTCAGTCCCTCTTATGTGAATCTGCCGTGGTAAAGTTATAGCAAGTAATAGTTCTCAGCATTGCCTGTTTTGGGCATTTTGGATGTCAAAATATTACATAACATGAATATTGCAACATATATACCACACATATGCCTACCTGGTGCAAAATATATGCAAACTATGTTCAAATGCTTTTAAAATTACCAAAAATATTTTTTCTTAATCTCATGCTACACAGATGCTCTAACAAACATTCACTCATTTCAGAATGCCAAATGTTTTATTTGGCTCCAACTGCAGAGCAGTCTGACCTAATTTTTTATTCATCCAACTAATGATTATTTGAGAATTTAGGGACACTCATAAACTGTGTATAGAGCATTTAACTTTTAGTCCATGATAGTCAAGCATTTATTATAAAAACTAAACATGATATGACTTCACTGTGAAAGTAACTTAGTCTGCCCTGATTCATTGGCATGCTGTAAATTTTACTCTTCCCACAATACAGATGCAGTATACACAACATGGATCCATCTTTACTTGTGACTGGATTTGATGTTTCTCAGTGTGTACATTTCTCCACATTTAGTTGCATGTGAAAAGTGTTTTAGGATATGCCAAAATAAGTGCCAACATCAGACTGTGTGACCGCAGCTCAACTAGTCTAATATTATTCTATTCAAATAAAGGTCAAGCTATAAAATGCTGAGCTAGCTACATTTTTTTTAGATTTTCTCCTAAGAGCTCCAAAACCTTAGCAAAACTAATAGAATATTGCACACAGACAGTTGGAAGAACATCTTGGATTCTGGCAGAGTTATGTAAAACCCTTGCATGTTTTATCTTAGGGTGCTTCATGTAATGTGCCAGCCTGCCAACAGGGCTAACAGGATTCATGCAGACACCCAATTTTCTCCATCATGTCACCTGCAAACCTAGACAACTCTGAATATCCAGAAAGATTATAGCAAAGACAGACCTGGGGCTAAAATATATTAAATTCCCAGCATGAAGAGATTGTGATTTACAATGACGCAGCCAAATCTTACAAAAATCGTTACCCTTAAGAATATTTATAGTTTGGTGTTAAAAGGAGATCAGACTTTTTTAGGGGCCATGGAAAAATCTTATGACAAATTTATTTCTGTGAGTTGCACACCAGACACATTATTCATGTTTCTTTTGTTAATGGCTATAAGGTTTTTGGAGTATTTCACAGTTGCATTCACCAATTTAGGGCCATCTCTGTCTTATACTCAACTTTGCAGAAGCAGACGTATGTAAAAGGTAGGTAGGAATTATGTATTTATTATGATGTAATATAATTTTGTTTACAATGGAATTCTGCTTAAAGTCTTGGTTTGAGTCTCGAGTCTTATTGACAGTTTATAATTCATGTAATGAAGAGTGAATGAAAGCAGGTATGTGAGCTACAGCTCCATTTTTGTGGATGTGCTTCATTATTAGCCTGTGATGTTTGTGGATTATGGGCTCTTAACAACCTCTTCATGTTATCCTTTGCTTCATAAAAATGACGACATGAATGTCTCTCCAACTGAACGCTGTATAAAATAATTGTGGATTATTTAACAAACAAAAATAAATTTGCCTTGAACATTCTCTAGCTGCTAAGTTAACTGTGACAGTCAGTCATTTACTTACTACACTCTGTCTCTTTTATTATTTTGTAATTTCTACCTTAAATTTGGACCGGGAATAGAGGTTTTAAAATGTGGATTTAGAAAATGGTTTCCCAATATTATAAAACATGGCAGATATCCAACAGTGTGACTGTAGTTTTATGTTGTACTTGGCTATTGAATGAAATAATTAACATTAATAGTTTTAATAAGCCTTACAATGCAGAACAGGGATTTGTATTTTGTAACTTTTTGCCACTGCTTTCTGAATCTGATCTCTGTGATTTGCCTTGTAAATGCTAATTACCCAACACTGAAATGGATTACAAGCTCTATGCTCTTTTAACTCATGTAGAAGAACATCCAAGAAACCAACTTGTCAGCCTATGTGTGTAAATGTGTGCATTTGTCACTATGCACACATAATCAAGATTATACACTTCCACACAATTGGCAACCCAGGTAAAGATGTCTGAAGAGCTTTAGATAAATTAATCTGTTATAACAGTAACGTGATCTCACACTGACAATTTACAAATAATCCAACCTTTAAGCAAAATATATTTATTTGGTGGGGAAGAAAATCTTTAACCATTCCTCTTACATTATCCACAGTCCCTGGTCTTCTTATATTCTCACCTCAGAGGGTTTCTGTAGAATTTAGATCTGATGACTGAAATGGCAGTGAAAGAAAGTTGAATTTCTGTAGAGCGAACCAGTTCTGTATTCATTTTGCCATATGTTTTGGATCAATATTCTAAATAAAAAACAGTTTTATTATAAATCGCCTGGTATTTCAAGTTCCTGATACCATGCACTGAGGGTTCTGTGAACAAGGTTCTTGGGGGCTTTGGAACAAAAACAGGTCTGCCATACTTAAGAGTGGGCATGAGGTACCTTTTCACATATTCATCATTTGTTTCAAGCCAAACCCACCTGGACTATTTGTTGCCAAAAAGCTGGATATTACGGTCTTCTGTGCACAGCACATTTTCTGTTAAAGTTCCAGTAGCAATAAGCAAACCACAAATTTGATTGTGATGATAGAACAAAAAATGCTGTGTATATGGGCAGGAAGTTACAGCCCTTAGATCAGTGTTGAGAATGATATAATGGGTAACAATCCGACAGTGAGCCAGTACTGTAACGATACTGAGCATCACACTTAAGCAGTCATCACAACAGGCCAGTGTCACGCAACCTCCCACATCTAATCTGTGTTTCTGACAGTCAAAACATTGCTTAATATGGCATAATCTTCTCATAGTTTCTACTAAAATGCAAACAGACACTCATGATGTGCATCATGTGTCGTGCAGAAAGATTTGGCTCTCTCGTCATTTTCTCCCAGTCTGTGGTTCACATTTGAGCCAGCAGTACTAAGACAAACCTGTTCTGACTTGTTGATGAATATGAGTGTATGTTTGTGACAGATACTTTTGCAAGCTGACTAAGCTCCAGACATAGAACATTGCAGCAGCTGGGCTTGCTGGGAGCCACAGCTTTGGTAACATGATAGGCGCTCAAGTGTTTGTGCTTATCGGTAAAGATGGCTTAGTACAATCATTCAATCATTTTGGGCATGACCTCTGACTTACTGCATGCCTTAAGGATCAGTTGAACAGGAGAGCCTTAGAGATAAAGGTGCTGACCATGAAAACGGGGTACTGGTATCCACAGTTGTTCTTATTTTAGTAACCAGTAGATCAGCATCTACAGAAAGATGTGTTCAAAGCATGAGCTCTATAGATTAAGTGACCGAAGAAATCTGCACATTTATCATATACTCTAGGCTAAATGGTGCCACAATAAAAATATTTCACAAGTGTATGGCTACTAATGTAGCCATAGACTTTGCATCATTGTGTCATGTTTTCATTTGGATTCCATCTATTCTGTTACATAGAAACTCAATGATTCAGGAATACATAAATACAGCAAAGGGCTCATTCCTATTTAAATGTTGTGGGCCCAAATAAAAGGGATGAATAAATATATCCAAATGCTGCACTGCTTTCATGAACAATCAGCTTTCTGATCTTCAGAAGCAAATGTCGGGATCCAGTTAAAATAAGCTCTTTTTATATATTAAAAAATGGCGGAAAAAAAACACAGCAGATTTAAGTATAAATATAATTAACAAATCTATACAATTTGAAAGAATTTTAAGACCTGATGTATACCTTTAATTTATACACTGTACATACACAAAAATCTAAAGGACAAAGACAGAATAAAGTCTGTAACATTTAGTGAGTAAAAGTATTTATACAGTTCAAACATTTTGTCACATTACAACCACAAATCCCAGCATATTTTATTTGTATTTTATGTGACAGACCAACACAAAGAAGTGTGTACAGTAAGTGGAAACTGTGGCATGCATCTACTGTATGTATTCAGCTCCCTTTGATCTGATACCACTAAATAAAATCCAGTGCTTTGAGAAGTCACATAATTGGTAAACAGAGTCCACCTCTATGTACCTTAATCTCAAACATAAACAGGTGAAGCAGCATTTAATTTATATACTCCTTAGCTCTGGAAAAAAAAACTCCCTGTAAACCTGAGATGTGCAGTTATAGATGTGCCATAATATCAGAACTGCAAATATTTTTGTTTTCTGCCACTTTTGACCTAACAATTTGACTAATGAACACTTTTGCTTCTTTTATGCCTTTAATATCTGTATTTTTACGTCTTTTTCTTTTATGCAATCCTTTTATGTTGCTTAGGTTTAATTATGCTTATTTTCTTTCCATCTTTCCTTCAATGTCCTATAAAGCACTTTGGAACAGCTGTCCTTGCAAGGTCTTTGAGTTTTGTTAGAGAACATTGGCAAGCAAACAGTATAAACAATGTGGATAGACGATATATTGGCATTAACATAGGTCTGTGCTATTGTTAGTCATTTTTAAATGAGGTCAACCCTCATGATCCTCTCTGCAGATCTGATTGTTCAATTGAGTTTGGACCTTTATGCCATGCCAATGAATCAGGTAGATGAGCCAAACCAGACAAAGATGAAAGTTTTCGTGGAAAAACTCATATATATTAAAGAAAGTCAACTGTTATTGATAATGACGTACAGCAGTTACAGCACCATACATGTGTACCAGAGGTGTCCTCCAACTGTTCTAACAAGAAAAAGAAAATAAGGTCTCTTATAACAGCATTACAAGGTAACTCACATGAAGCCTGGGCCCCTTCAGGAGGGACAGAGATATGCCCTGTTGTAATTCTTCCCCAGACATGTTAAATACAGGATATGAACCCCTCACTGAGTGGCATGCTTATTTCTTACTCTTTGGCCCTGGAACCATCTCCTCAGTTTAAACAAAGCCAGTACACTAAACCCAAGCTTAAATTAGAACTGCAGCTGAAGGAACATGGAGTGAACACTTTTATCAGGTCATATAGAGTTTTTCATGTCATAAGACAAAGGCACTTTTAAATCTTCATCAACAATGTGCACAGGACAGACTGAACAATGGCAGGGTAGAATATGACCAACAGCTCCTGTGGCAGGTTGTACCTCTTAAGTTGCAGCAGGAAGTTGTCTCTGCTGGGCCTTCTTCCGAACATTGCCTATGTGTGAAGACCACCTCAGGTCCCGAGAAAGGGTGGTCCCTTGGAATCGGAAGTGACCCACAACAGACACAGTTTTGTTAAAGAATAGTGAGGGGGGTGTGGGGTGTGTTCTCCAGAAGTCCACGTCATCGCCACTGTCTTGAGCGGGTTAAGCTCCTGGTGGTTCAGACCGTGGCACTGGACTAGCCTATCCACCTCTTGTCTGTATGCTGGCTCATTCTGGATCGTACCTACGATAAGTGTTTCATCTGCAAACTGCAAACAGAAGTTTCACAGCCAGGTCAACTGAGGTACAGTTATTTGTGCAGAGACAAGAGAAGTGTTGTTACGTTGTAAAGATACTTTTGAAAGGCACTGTAGATGATAGTGTCTTCACTAGTATGTCCTCAAACCAGACTCTATGAAGAGCAATACTTTTATTTAGATGTTTTTGAAATGAAAATGTAACTATTTCCCATAACTTAGCATAGCTTTTCTGAAAACTCTATTTCTTGTTCTTCATTCTCTAAATGGGGGTCTATTTTGACTTTATTGTGGCCCCATATCACACGATTTAGTGCTTTCTAAATCTCTGTTTCAAAACCTTACCTTGTTGTGCTTCTCTTACTAGAAACAAACATCAATCCAGCCTCTAACTCTAATTCACTGAGCATAAGATTAACTGGCTTTTCACACAAGTTATCACATTTGCACTCAGTTTATTTTAAGTGAGGAGTTGCTGGAAGTTACTTGGCCTTGCCGACTTTCTGCCAGCCACACATTACTGAAAGAATCCCGTTGACCGGGGCAACATGAGGGGGAGAGGTCTTGGCACTGGGCAGGGACCTTTCAAGAGAGGTTTTTGTTGGTGGACACACCAAGTTTTTCCTCAGCTTGTGTGTCCTCCGGGAGCAGTTGACACCACTGCCTTCTGTGTTTCCCGTGCAGCTGTGGAAGACAGGGCATATGTTACCCAGCCTGTGTTTTCCAGAGAAACAGCACTCACAGGCATGCAGGTGGCAGTGTTTCTTCTGCAGCTGTGTAAACCAGCTTGAGCCAGGCTTGCAGGCAGGGCTGCTTATGGCACATTCCCCAGCAGCTGTGTCCCTGATGACGGAAAGAGCAAAAAAGGACAGAAGTAAGAGAAAAGACATCATATCAAAATGCTCTCTTGAACTTATAAAAAGATAATTTGGAAAAATAAATTGGAACTTAGACAAAATTAAACACATTTTATTGGGTCCTAGGTAGGCTGTCATTATTTACACTAGGTACAGTGACTCTCCAAAGTACAAACACCCCTGTTAAATCTCTGTGTTTTAGGAACTTAAAACCTTGAGAAAATAATAAATAATTTTCATGCTTTTTCAACCTTTGTTGTGATGTACAGGGGTTGGACAATGAAACTGAAACACCTGTCATTTTAGTGTGGGAGGTTTCATGGCTAAATTGGACCAGCCTGGTAGCCAGTCTTCATTGATTGCACATTGCACCAGTAAGAGCAGAGTGTGAAGGTTCAATTAGCAGGGTAAGAGCATAGTTTTGCTCAAAATATTGAAATGCACACAACATTATGGGTGACATACCACAGTTCAAAAGAGGACAAATTGTTGGTGCACGTCTTGCTGGCGCATCTGTGACCAAGACAGCAAGTATTTGTGGTGTATCAAGAGCCAAGGTATCCAGGGTAATGTCAGCATACCACCAAGAAGGACGAACCACATCCAACAGGATTAACTGTGGACGCAAGAGGAAGCTGTCTGAAAGGGATGTTCGGGTGCTAACCCGGATTGTATCCAAAAAACATAAAACCACGGCTGCCCAAATCACGGCAGAATTAAATGTGCACCTCAACTCTCCTGTTTCCACCAGAACTGTCCGTCAGGAGCTCCACAGGGTCAATATACACGGCCGGGCTGCTATAGCCAAACTTTTGGTCTCTCATACCAATGCCAAACATCGGTTTCAATGGTGCAAGGAGCGCAAATCTTGGGCTGTGGACAATGTGAAACATGCATTGTTCTCTGATGAGTCCACCTTTACTGTTTTCCCCACATTCGGGAGAGTTACGGTGTGGAGAAGCCCCAAAGAAGCGTACCACCTAAACTGTTGCATGCCCAGAGTGAAGCATGGGGGTGGATCAGTGATGGTTTGGGCTGCCATATCATGGCATTCCCTTGGTCCAATACTTGTGCTAGATGGGCGCGTCACTGCCAAGGACTACCGAACCATTCTTGAGGACCATGTGCATCCAATGGTTCAACATTGTATCCTGAAGGCGGTGCCGTGTATCAGGATGACAATGCACCAATACACACAGCAAGACTGGTGAAAGATTGGTTTGATGAACATGAAAGTGAAGTTGAACATCTCCCATGGCCTGCACAGTCACCAGATCTAAATATTATTGAGCCACTTTGGGGTGTTTTGGAGGAGCGAGTCAGGAAACGTTTTCCTCCACCAGTATCATGTAGTGACCTGGCCACTATCCTGCAAGGAGAATGGCTTAAATCCCTCTGACCACTGTGCAGGACTTGTATATGTCATTCCCAAGACAAATTGATGCTGTATTGGCCGCAAACGGAGGCCCTACACCATACTAATAAATTATTGTGGTCTAAAACAAGGTGTTTCAGTTTCATTGTCCAACCCCTGTATATTATGTGCAGTTCAGCTGAGACAGAAGACTGTTGAAAGAAAAAGAATGGAAAGAAAGAAAGCTGCAATAACCTGGTTGCATAGGTGCGCACATGATTTAAGTAAAATGTAAAAGGATCCACAATAAAGAAAGCAAACAGAGGGAGTGTGCTGCTTTGGCTAAAATTCTGCATGGAAACTTTGGGTCCTGTCGTCCATCTGGTTGTTGCTTTGACACAAACCACCTCCCTAAGTTGCAGACATTGAGAAATAAGTGTGGTCCTTCCACATCATACCTTAGAGGACCCAAAGGATCTACTGCCATACTATTTGTGCTAAATACCACAGGGTCTTTTGGGGTCTTTCTCAAAAATCCATTTTGGATCAACACATTATTTGGCAGGTGGCCATAATGTTATGCCTGCTAACTGAATATGAATATTACTCAAACTCATACTCGTCATCTTCCGCTTCATCCGGAAGTGGGTTGCGAGGGCAGCAGACTCAGTAGAGATGCCAAGACGTTCCTCTCCCCAGACACCTCCTCCAGCTCCTCCAGGCGGAGCCCAAGGCCTTCCCAGGCCAGCCGAGAGACAGAGTCCCTCCAGGGTGGCCTTGATCCTCCCCTGGGCCTTCTCCCAGAGAGTGACATGCCTGGAACACCTCCTGAGGAAGGCGTCCAGGAGGCATCCAGTATAGATGCCCGAGCCACCTCAACTGACTCGTTTCGATGTGGAGGAGCAGCGGCTCTACTCTGAGCTCCTCCTGGATGGCTGAGCTCCTCACCCTATCTCTAAGGGAGTGCCCGGCCACCCGGCTGTTAAATATTATCGCAGGGTGATATTAATAAATATTACAGGTAAAGGAAATATTTCATACCGTCTTCCATGAAGTATAAATCAAAAATATTTTTGTCCCACATTGCAATCACCTGAAAACAATGATATCACTTCAATGACTCCACTACAGTGTTTCATGGAGAACAGCTAAAAGTGAGTGATGGTTCAGCCATTTTAAATTTGATTTCCTTGGACCTGTCGTGACTCAGCCCATTTTTAAAGAGGCAAGCAGAACATTCAATTATGTCTTTTCTTCTGTGGTATTGTTTATTTACAAACAATATGCTTGCTAACACTACATGGGCCCATTTCTGGACTTTAGCCTTAAATAAGTTTCTGTATCAGCTCTTTCCAGTTGTTATGCTTCTAACTGGCATCCATTACAATCTGCTATCATAATGCTTTCATTGATTCCTCATTGTGCCGTCTTCACAAGGTACATGGTCTGCAAATTATAACTGTTATACACTGTGTTTGGTAGGGGAACATGACCTATTTACCCACCCACTCCCATTAGTTGACTCATGTCTGCTGCAGTTTCGTTTCCTGCCTCGTTGATTTGTGCCGCATGATGATTTTGCTGAAATAATCTATGCCAAACTGAATCCGCACAATTACGCTTGCATATTCACACACATTTTGATTGTTCTATAAATATGTATAATCATTTTAATGTTAGATGTGGTGTGCTGCATAATTACAATGAGAGTTACGACCATTCATGGCTTACACACCACACACCATCTTTCTTATCTGTCCTGGGGCATCGGGAAGCTTCCTGCAGGGAAATAAAACAACAAACTCCTTCACCGAGGACACTTCATTGCAAGAGAAAGCCAGAGTGTGTGACCAGACTAAAATTAGCTTCATTAATGTTCACATCCAGCTTGCCTCACTGCACATTTGACCTCCCTGCAAAATGTTCACAGAAATGTCGATGCTAGTGATGAGGTTATCATGAGGACATAGACCAGGTAAGTGGCAAAGTCAGTCTGCTCATTCTTAGGCTGTAAAATATTAGAGTCTCTTGGGTGTGCACAAGTTGTCTTTCGCTCCTACTAAATTATTGATGTCAGAAGTAAATATATTCTATAGTCTTTGTTTTAAGCCTTAAAACCTGGAAAACCTGTTCTAGTTATCTGAATTTAATAGTTTTTCCATAAATTATCCTTTAGAAACAACATTTTTGTCCTGTATAAGCTTTGTATAGGTTCCCCCTTTCATATAGTTATTGTCTTATCCAAAGTTACTTTAGGTTATTGTAAGACACTATTCTAGAAACTAGAAAAAGGAAATGAGCAGTTGAAATACATCAAGCTAAACAAAACATATGTTTATATTAGGCCTATGCATAATTTTATTTAGTTTATTTATATAGCATCAATTAACAATTGCCATGCCAAGGCACTATGACAAACTGTTCCGATTAATATCCAGTAAGTTATTAATCCAGTTCAATCAGAATTCAGTTTACATTGTCCAAAATCATTTCAATCCAGTCTAGTGATATAGTCAGAGTTAGATCCAGATACATACAGTCCAGTACAATCCAAATCTTAACACAAATCAAATGCTAATTTGTAAAAGGTTATCTGTCTAAAGAGGTCTAGCCAACTCCAGCAGGTCATTGATTTTGCAGTAATCTCTTTTCTTAAAAAAGAATGTGGCGACAGTGGAGAGGAACCACTGTCTTTTAACAGGAAGTGACCTCTAGCAGAATAAGGCTCATTATGAGAGGTTGAGAGGCTGGAAGGCAAAGAGAAAACTCAGAGGCACTAGCAAAGGGTAATTTCTATGGCAAAGGAAAATAAGTAATGTACACAAGGTTGATAGCAGCGATTGCTCTGTCAGTGACTATATCCTGAATAAAGATATAGGGAAAGACAGATGCACTGGCCTACTACACATTTAATAAAAAGAAAGCCTCCCATCCTATATTTTGATACTTTGATATATAACCACACTCCTGTTAGATGTGACAAGAAAGAGCTTTTGTTTTAGTTTGTGATCTGAATCAGGTATACTGTATATACAGAAGGTTATGCATATGCATCACGACATATGATCTCTCACTATGTTAATTGGCTTTTGAAAGAACAATACATAGATTATAGACTAACAAAGCCTGAAATAGGCATTTTCCACAACAACTGGATTGTATTTGAGTAAATGTTTTTCTGCCGCTTTAAATCATTCTGTCTTATAACCTCAAGTGAGACCTCTTAAAAAAAACTGAGACTCTGGCTGAGTAAGAGTTTCTTTCACAAAAACTGTGCTTAGTTATCGATAAACAAAAATCGATTTCATCGACTTTTAACAATCCCTCTTTAGCTTAAACCACAATGTTTAATTCAATCCCTTGACCTGCCAAATGTATAACACCGATACATCAACACGGTGACATTATCTTTCAATTTTTGGAAATAATAGATAAAATAAACATTGTTCTTTTGTATAGTTCTGTTACAAAGATCTTGAAATACATGTCAGATTTTGTTTGTCAGATATTATTTTATGATCACGGTCCGAGATCCTAGAAAGTCTGACATCAGGAGCTTTTTTATTACTAACTTAAAGGCCTAAGGGAAAATTTGCATTTCGTTTTAAGACTGAAACACAGCGAGCCTTTGCATCCCATAGTTTCACACTTTTGGGCTTACTGCTTGGGGTAATGACTGCTACAGCAGGCTGCTGTCTGAACTCTGCCCATTTCACACACCGTTTGGTGTCTCTGATTGGGATTTTTGTGCCATTACAGCCTAAGAATTTACACACACAATCACAGGGAAATACACACTCATACAGACACCAAGACTAGAGATCAGAGTCTGTAAATGCTCACAGTATGGTTCCCTGATAAATTATCAACTTCTCATGCAGTGAAATTAACAAGCCACAACTTGTGCAGTCAAAGTTGTGTAAATATATTCACCAGTATCTTTTCAGTGTTTAATTAAAACAGTCTCGTTCCAGAGCAGATAATAAGTAAAACTGGAAAGTGTTGCAGTTTCAAAATAAAAGCAAAAAACTAGAAAGCCCTACAGTTTCAGGAGGAATTTGAAAAAAGGGGAAACATGCTAACCTAAATGGTTACAAAATCTTAAAAAGACCTTATCAGCTTGGCTTGGCTTATCTTAAAAGAAAACATATGCTTTAGACTAAGATATGGGTGCGCACATCAGTTGTCTAAAGAAATAACCCTAAATTGCTATTTTCTTATTACTACCAAAAGATCTCAGAGAAGAGCATACAAGTCTGAAGGTTTTATTTGTTGGATGTAAGTCTGTTGATGTATTTTTTTTTAAACATGAATCCGCAATTAAACGTCATTAACTGTTTTCATATAAAATATGGTGTGTTTTATAGACAGTAATGGTTACTCAAATAGTGTAGTACACTCTATATGTCCGTGCCATCAGTTGTGGAATTATAGTATGATCACTTTACAAACAATTATTTGGTCTTTTGTTATAATTTTACTATATGCAATTAGATAACTGCATACATTTTTATGCCAACAGTTTGAGGAATAGAGATTAATAAAATTTTCGGTTTCAGAGATGGTCATGGCCTTACTTGTACTTTAAGTCTCACATTCGTTGTATATTCCCAGATTCCAGACCTGTTAGTCGTTCGGCAGTGAACCACAATGGCTCTTTGTGTCATTTTCACACCAAACAAACAGACCAAAAAAGTCTGGCAGACGTTCATGTCCTCCATGTGCTTGTTTTCTGGGTTTCACTGCCAAAATTAGCTTTTATGGACATATGAAGCAGAGATAAATTAGTTTTTCCAAGTGAAAAAAGCCTTACAGTCTCCCAAAGTGTGAGAGAAAATATGGCATTAATGAGCAGATAAAACACTTTGAAGACAGTTGCTGTACAAAAGGTTACAGGGTACAAGATAAATGCCAGGCGATCCCTCTATTCCTGCTTAGTTCTGGCATTTTAAAGAGATGAAGAGCTAAAACTGGTGGATAAATAATCTAATTACAAACTGGAGCAAAGCTTAGAGATAGTACTATTAATACACCATGATAAAAATATTTTTTGCTTTATGTTATTTTTACCTTAGTAAAAAACACTTGTCCTGACAATCAGACCTGCTTTTAAGTTATTTAAAAATCAAAGTGAGTTCGAGAAAATCACCTGATTTCTTCATGCTTGAACCCTGAAGGTCTTGAGAGTTATTTTTAAAGCTGCTGTCACACTATTCCTTACCTAGACATGTATGTTGGTGTATCTAAAACACCAGGTCCACACCTGAAGAAATTAAGTGTGAAACATCATATGTTCTCACATCTGGAAAGTATCCTTGTCCTCTGTAATACACCCCCCTTTCTGTATGTGTTTTAATAAATGGTGTAAAATGTAGAGAGTGCTACTGCGTGAGCACAAAGTAAGCCACTTTTACTCTAATGTTGCCATATTTAATATTTTTTTTTTTTTATGATTACCTGATCATATGGGGCTGGAAGTTCAAATCCCCTATACACACATTATGACTGCCTCCAAGTGGTCAAAAGGTTATTTGCTGAATTATTCAAAATATAAGTTAGACTGTTCTGCTGTTTAAGCTACTCTAATCTATGCTACTATAATTTAAGTAGCATTGTATAGATTAATTAGTCATGGTGCAGAAGATATGAAGTCTGTAAGTTTCAATGCTTTCTTTTTAACATTTTATAAAAAGCACAGATCAACTTAACCATGCTACAGTAGCAGATTCACTTGTAGACTGTTTAAACTGTAAGTCCCAAGTGGTAAAATTGTGACCAATAATTTCAGATAAAAAACAATGACGCGGTAGCACATCAAACAAAATGGGTGTGTATCACACCCCTGCCAACTCTGGTGTACCTGAAAAAGCCACGAGACATAGAGTGACAGCATCTTAATGACGCAGCAGTATTACATAGGAGTTACATGACCCCAGAGGCAACTGCACTGTATAATTGAAAAACAAATAAAACAAAGAAAGATGCAAAAATAATTTAAGCAAAAATAAAATGAAAGTATTTTTTTCTCATCACTGCCAAACAAAAGGATTTTTCAATCACCATATATCTTCACAAGTTTAGAGAGATTGAAATATAATCATGTATTATGCTGATGCATGACTTTCTCCATTAATTTTTGACATAAATCCTCAGCGATTGTTGCCTCTTGTGGTCGAGTTGTTTGTCCTCAAGGGTTCATATTGCATGGGCCAGAATAAATGATAGGGCTAAAACCCTTTAGTTTCAGTCTACTGACTAGTTTATTCATGCTATGAACACACAACTGTGTTTTAAAACGAACGGGACACCTTCTCTGTGCTGAAGATCCACTCTTCTACTAGAACCTGGAGCGACTGATGGCTTTCTTGTTACATAAAAAGCCATTCTCAGTGTGCCACATGCACTCTCCACCCCATCTTTCTCACACACCCTCTTACGTATGTGCCGTATCCATGGCAACGTGTGGTATCACCACAGAGCGGGTGGCCGAGCATGCTGTAAGCTGCTGTTGTCATGGATGTGCCAAATTAATTGCACACGAGGTGCAGAGAACAGCTCATTGCTGTCAAGGGGCTGAATGATTTAAGCAGCTCTATTTTAAACTATTCTGCCTTTTTCTGGATTATATTTTTGTTTATCCCCCACCTCTTACTACCACAATGAGCATCCTGTTACAGGATTTAGGAGTAAGGCATAACTAAATCACTGTGATATAATCAATGCAAAACAAAAAAAATCGTGAACGCATTTTTGCTGCTATTAAAAAGAAGCAAGGTAAACAGAAATTTTAATTAAGTCCTGCGTGTTATTATGACAACCTTGAGTTATTTAAAGGAGAAAATATGTGTAATTGTTGTGGTTTATTTAATAAAGGAAAGGTTGACACAGTGTCTCACCTCAGCAGCATGCATCTTTATATTTTCTTATTCTCTGATGTTCTGCTCTCTAGTGGCTAATAACAGAAATGTAGTACAAGTGATGACATGCATGTTTAAAGACGTGCAGTTCTTGCACTGTAAGGTGTGCATTCAGTTTGATTTTTTTTTTTTTTTTGTATTATGTAAAGCTGAGAGACAACTGCAAAAAGCTGACAGCAAAAATGAAAATAATTTCAAATACTTTTACTTTTTATAAATTAAATAGGCAAACCATTTTAGAATATCATATAATAATGTGTCATTTAGCTTTTAAATAAAATACTAGAAACATAAAAATGATTTTCCTCAAAATCAGTGTCTGTTGTTTAGGCTAAATTAAATGTGTGCTCTGTGGTGGCATGCTGGGTTCTATCAAACATGCATGCTTTGAGCTGCGCCTAATGATTTCCTTACCCTCCCCTCCCACAGCGTTTATGGTTCTGTGTTTCTGTTATTAATACATAAATGCATTTTAAAAAGAGGAGTTTTTCTTTATCTCGTCATTGGAGTTTAAAACCCAGCAGAAGAGCTTTGCTTTCCTCAAGAACTTGTCAACACAAACACCCCTGACACAACTTGGAAAAACAAAAGCTAAACTGAACTCTTATTTTATTATTATTTTATTATTTACAGTTGTGGATTGCAGATTTCTTGTTTTCTGGACTCTGCAAGCATAGTTTCTTCCGATGTAAATTTTAAGTTTTTTGTATCTTTTTAGGTGTTTGATTCAAATAACTGCTGCAGAGTACATTGTGACACTCTCTGTCTTTCCTGCTGTCAGTGATAATGCAGTCATTCTCTTGCAAGGCCAAACTGTCTGCTTAAAGTGATGGCCTGAATTTATCAGTGGTGGGGACAACTGATGGGAAACCTGGGATTAGTGAAAAGAGTCGCCACCTGATTTCCACTTTGAGGCTACACATTTAGACTGCCTCATTTAGACATCAGTCAATGTTAAGGCCACATGTAGCCCTGATTAGACCTACATATTTTCACTATATTTAGACCACATAATAAAGAAATCATTTTAACCCTTCTAAAGACATTTGTATATTCCATATTATCAATAAAAGTTAAGGATGAAAAAGATAGAAAACTGTTTAACCAATTTGAATAATAAACTGAATTTGACTGCATTGTTTGATAACTAGGATCATTGGAATCTATGTACTTGACTTGGAATCTGTCTGATTCCATTGAATTGACTTTGTAAAGTGCCTTCAGATGATATGTGTTGTGAATTGGAGCTATATAAATAAACTGAATGGAATTGAATTGAAAATGCTTCATTTGACCCAATTCTCTTGTTTTTTTTATTTTAGGATTGAGGTAACAGAAATTATTTTGGTCGTCCTAACTAACCTAAAACAGTGGAACGGAGTTTATTAGTATATGTGAAAAAAGCCAGCCTATTCTATAGGAATAACAATAAAACCATGACAGGTATGGAGAGCCGTTTCATTCAAAATTAAATAAATACTGCTATTGATAAATTATTAATAAATATTCCATGAAATAAATAAATATCCCCATGAAATAAAACAAAATAATAATGTTAAAGGAATTTTTTATCTTGTTTTATTTAATTAATTTCTAGATTTATTTAATTTACTTAAAGATTTATTTAATTTACTTATTTCATAATGCAGTTTTATTTTGTGACACTTTTATTTTGTAAAGCTACTTGTCGTATTTCAGTGACTTTTACTTTTTAACCCCTTTTTTCATTTTAAGCTCTTTTTATTTCATGTTCTTATATTCACTTACAATTAGCCCATCCTGAGTCAGCATTCAGGTTTTACCGCTATCTTCATTTGGGTTATACCGCTCGGCGTCCACCTGATCCTGAACACACACACCAGGCTCCCTCTCTCCAGCTGGCTCCACGGTTGCTCTGAAATGAGCCCTGTTCGTGGCGCTCAGTGTAACTTTTCAGGTAATGAAGGAGGCAGGTCGACCTGGAGTGAACTGCTGTTCTGGACTTCTCCAGAATGGAGTCTGTCTCTGGCTGTGCGCATAGTTGCGCATTCGTGGTGCTGCGAGTGCGCAAATAAGTATTTTTTGTCTTCTCCTTTTAACTCATTGTCAGGTTAGGTGGAGCGGGACGTGATTATATGGAACACAATTGAAAAAACCTGATTGTTTTTAAATAAAAATGTGAAGTCCAATACCATTTTGTGGCTCCATCTTTTTAATACTTCTAAATGTCTTCTATCAAGAAGTCCAGGGCTGTTCAGAAAACGTCCGGGGCTTCCGCCAATATGATTTTCAGTTACTTAAAAAGAAAATGTCTGAATTTAAGCTGTACAAATTTCAACCGCTGATTGGTTAGAGCAGGTCAGTCACCTTGTTTCATGGCACACATACTTGTTTTGGTTTCATCCGAAGAACATATTTTTATTTATCAGAGGAAGCAGACATCTACACAGTAAATGGTTTAAAAGAGAAATAAATGAAAGACAATGTGATTTAGTTGTTTGCTCTCCCTCTGACCAACCAGCTGCCCTGAACAATACAGAGACCACAGGCACCTTGGCAGGGCCACTCATTGATTATCTTTTTACAGTTTTGCAGTGGCAGTAAATATTTTTGATCTGAGTATTGGACCACCCCTCATTATGTATCACTCACCCCATAATTGGCTGAAGATCTGATGACTGTGCAGACCTTAGCCTAATTTACACTCCCTTCAGGGGAGTTGTATGTTCCTTGTGACATGACAATTTTTTCATGTTAAAGAAATAATGTGTGTAAAGTTTTGATGGTCTACTGAATTTTTCTTTGGAACCGCGATAATTTGAAACTTAGGATCCAAGCCCAACCATTTTGCCCTCAAACAGTGTACAAAGAAAACGTTTTTGTTATGTGAAAAAAGTAAAACATGAAAATGTTTAAACGAATGCAGTCATTTGGATTTTATTTCAGTGTGTCACTTCTTTGATTAGACTTTTAAGTATGACAGTATTTCTGCATTGTGTGGAGCTGGCTTGAAAAGTGTGAAACTTGATTTGTTTTAAAGTCTGAATAAGTATTTTGTTTGTAAACCATCCAAACTTCTATTCTTGATCTATTCATCCATTCCTCTTTCTAACAGTCTCTTTGGTAAAGATTTTTGTATACATTTCTGGTTAACTCTTGCAGTTATTTTAAATATTTTTTAAAAAGGACTCTGATAATTTTGAGTTTGAAAAAGTAAGAATATTTGACAGGAAGGTTTATAGAAACCCTAAATGCAGGGTTATTATATGGGACCACAAACATTTCTACAATGCAGGTGTGACATAGTAAATAAATAAATCTTCATGACTGGATTTAAAAACTTGGATTTGTAGCAGTACAAGATGGATAAAAATGCAATTTTCAGAGAGTTGCCAGACAGACAAACACATTTCAGATTAAATTTTGTTGCACGTAGACAGGACCTTAAACACATCCTTCTCCAGTTCTCCCACAGCTCTCCTCAAAAAAGTGTTTTGAAACACCAAATTAAACTTGACAGGGTACTGACTGAAGTTATTTATGTAACAAAACAAAAAATCTGCACCATCAGCTGTCACAATAGCTTAAAATCTTTTTCTGTAGTTGCGCTGTCAAACACAAAGAAAATCCTTTTTGTACTTGGCATTAAACATACAATAAAATTTGAAAAACAAAACTGGAAACTAAATATTAAAATAGCTTTGTTATTTTGACACTTAATACCATTTCTGTGGTACATATTATCCGAACTGAAGAAACCTTTCTTTAGAGACCAGTTTTATCTAGAACCAAACACTGATAAGCAAAATGTCTAAAACTGTAAAAGATTAAAGGTTAGTCTGTTGGTTATAGCCAGTTCCTCAGCAGACCATCTGTGAAAGACATTAATGACAGCAAACAGTTTAACAAAATGCATGTATCTTCTTGCTATGCCATATGACTTTTAAGCTACATCTCTTTTCTGCATCTTGGTTTTTTGCATGAGCAGTTTGCATTCCTGTTCAATGATTCAGAAAGTTTCAAATGATAATAATAATAATAATAACAATAATAATTCACAATGAAAGAAGAGATTCAGAGTTTTTGACCTCAATATCTTCTTTAACCCATGTTGATTGTTACATTGATGCAAAGATTTGATTTTATACTCTTACAGAATGTCCTTTGTTTGCAGCGAAACTGGGACATAGTTTTTTTCACTTAGGGACAAAAAGTTCTAATTTGGTCTTATTTGACCAGAGCACTTTCCTCCACTTGCTTTCTGAGTCCCCTAGATGGCCAATCTGCTGGTGTCCAACCATTGGTTGGTTTGGCTATGAATACATATTTATAGGTTCTAAAGGCAATTATTACCAAAGTTAACTAGTAAACTATCAGTAAACTACAAAAGTTCGTAGTGAAATGGAACAAATAGGAATACAACTAAAACACTAATAACAAATAAAACATGGAAGGATATGACAGTTCAGTGTAAATATGTCATAAAAGGAATTGGGAATGATGCCAAATTACCTCTGAAAGTTAACATAGTTAATAAAGAACAGCAGTTCCTAGAAGTTCAAACAAACCAGTTTACAATGCAAAGCAAAACGTTAAAGAATACAGTATTTTAATAAAAATAATGTTTCAAAAATCATTTGCTGAATTGGAAATCAATAACATTTTGCACAATGGAGTTTAATGTTATGTAAACCAGGCCTCACAGTGACTGATTGATTGGAGTGATGGACTACCAAGATGGCAGTGAAAAATGGACACTCACAATTTGGCAGACAGATAGCAGGCGTGTGACATCTGGAATTAGACGCTCAGTTTACCACATTGAAAATAGCGGCAGTATTTAGCAACCCCATGTCCCACATGTACCTTTAAGTACCAAAAATACAAATATTAATGTGTGTATGAGTGCTGGTGGTGTGCTATAGATGATCATTGTATTAACTTTATTGTAAACTAATGGTGGCTACTTTTTTAGCATTACAGGACTTTCAGTGCTTAAACCACTCATTAAGAAAGCCTTACCAATGGCCTCAGCTCTGGCTTGCTCTGTCCCGACACTACATATGCATAAAAACAAAATGGAATGAACAATATTTAAATAGTTTTATCCTAAACAATTTTTTTCTGCCTAGACACAACCTCCTATTGTGAACTGTTCTGACAAACAGGAGAAGACACTGAATTGAGCAGGTCCAATGAACAGAGAAGACATGTCGGCTGCTCTCTGTCTAGCAGCTGGGGCCTCTTCTGCTCGGACTGACATACCCATCAAGCTTGTGGAGCTGTGGTTTCAAATTCCATTCTCTTCAGGAAGAGTGGAAAAAACGCTCAGTTGGCATAATCAGGAACATATTGTCTTCTTGGGAAATCTATGGCCAGATTTTTTCTGCAGGAGCTAAGACAGCCAGCTTCAGGCAGCTAGTCTTATTTTCGATCAGGGTAGGTTCAGTGAATACACAAGTTCCCTCCCATGGCTAGGTCTGACACTGCAAACAGGACTTCTTATGGCTTTCTTTTAAAAATGACTTTAGTCTTGCCACTCTCCCTTAGAGGCCAGATTTGTTGTCAATAGGTGAGCTCTGGCTCTATGCAGCTCATCCAGAGTTACCATGGCCTTCTTTGCTGCTTTTGTAAAAAATGCAATCTTTATGGCCTGTCAGTTTAGGTGGATGGACATTCCTTGGCAGGTTTGCAGTTGTGCCATACTTTTTATCATTTTTGGATAATGGGTTGAATGGTGCTCTGTAAGATGCTGAATGCTTGGGATGTTGTCTTATAGCCTAACCTTGCTTTAAACTTATCAAGACCTTCTCCCTGACCTGTCTGGTGGGTGCCTTGGTCTTCATGTTGCTGTTTGTTTAGTAATGTTCTCTAACAAACCCCTGAGGCCTTTGTAAAACAGTTACATTTATGCTGAGATGTGGAGCAGTTGCTGACACTTCATTTTATTTAGGGGTAAAAGAGTAAAGGGGGTAAATACATACAGTATGCACGGCACACTTATGACATTTTATTTGTACAGCATTTTGAAAACATTGCACCCTTTCCTGTCACTTTAAAATTAGGCACTACCCTGTGTTGGGTTACCACATGAACTCAATTAAAATACACTGACGTTTTGAGTTTTAAAATGATACAATGTGAAAAACTACTATTTTTGCAAGGCACTGTAAACATGAGATTTTTATGGTTATGATGCTTTTTTAGGTAATTAGTGAAACCATATAGGATTGTAAGTATGGCTATTTTAGGATAATTAAGCTGCAGATAGGCATCAGGTAAAGCTGAAGTTGATGTTAAAGTTTGAAGCATTTTTTTATGTTTTTGAAATTGGATTTGGAACATTTTGTCACTGTTTCATGGATGGCACATAATAAGAATATGAGGACTTTAAAATGTAATGTATTTACAAAAGAGTGCCACCCCTCGGATGAATAAAATGTTTTTTATGGTCGGAGCAATTGCTCCATCTAGTGGTTAAAACAGTGCATAATAGGCAGAGCACACACACTATTGCTGATGCATTACGCCATCTGGGTTTACCGTGTGGTCGAACTTCTAAAAAATGCTAAACAACATAGTCCATTTTCATAAAGGTAGAATTATTCACAGTTTCTGGGTGAACATTGTATTACAAGCACATTCAGTGGAGGTCGCCTTTTTATGACTGAATTCGATAAAACTGCCTAAAAACAGAGAACTGTCTTTGTAAAAATCATTCTGTCTAATGTAAAGCTTCACTATTGTCTCGTCGATATGTTCAGCCAAAGTGGAAATGCCCGAGTAACCAGTTTAGACTGTGCATTAACGGATCATTTTACATCATTTTTGTAACATGAGAGGCAAGTCTTCAGTGCCCCAAGAATGAAGTATACAGTCGCAGTTCACATTTTCATTCACTTTTCTCCAATCTCATCCTCCCACCACCACTTTCCCCTCTATCTAAACCCAACAACACACAGAACACACGACAGTGTCTGCCGAATCAACAACGACCACAAAATGAATCTTTAATGAGTGCATTTTAGAACTTATAATGGCATGTCGTTAATGTCCTGTAATGATCCTTCCTGTTGATGGCCACGCCTCGATGCTTTCTCCAACACTTCGCCTCTGACAGCTGACAACGCTTTGAACTTTGGAGAATCAAGTCTCCTCGCCTTCCCTTCAGCAGCGTTTTTCAAGTAGTGGAAGTATAACATCACTGCTTCGGGGTTTATCTGACAGAAAATATGACTTTTCCACTGAGAAAATCTGTCTCAGGTAGGCTGTTTTTCCTGCTCATGCTTCTCATGTATTGTGTCGGAAATCTGATTTATTTTCATACATTTGGTTGCAGTTCGTAAAGGAATGGTAGCTATCATGTTGAATATTGTTTTTTATTTTTTTATTTCACTCTGAGATCAACTCTTGGTCAAGCTTAATGTTGCTGTCCTTGGTGCTGAAATAAAGATCACTTAACCTTCTACTACATTTATGACCGTTTTTGCTTTGTTTGGGCAAAGCTTTTTGTGTGATAGACGTTTATACCAATTTGTTCCTTATTTTAATCTCTCTCTTGTGAAGTTTGCTGTAATTCGAGCTTCTTGTGGTATTCAAGGACAGGTCCAACCCATAAGGTGTGGTAAGGTTGCTTTTTTTTTTTGAAAAAGTAAAACGAAAAACTGTCAGTGTCACTTTTGGTCTTACAACTGTAGATGGCACCATTGGTTAATCTTTTAAATATGTCCAGCTGGGAGTGGAGGTAACTGGGACTGGTGATGCCTGGGAAAATGGCAGAATCTAACCTTTTAACATGGAGTTTGTTAGTTTGTTGTTAATTACACCTTTTAAATTTTCAAATGTATTCCCATGATTTCTTTTCTTGTAAACGTTATTTTGAACAGAATACGTTTTAGGGGAATTATACAATTCTACAAATCCACAATTGTGTTTCCACGTCATCTCTTTTGTCTTCTTTCTATTTTACAACTCATACTCATAGTAATGACAGTCTATTTTTTAACTTCTTTTTAATTTTAAGACAATAAAGCAGTGTATATAGTTTGGAGGTTCCTGAAATAAACAATACATTTAAAATGTATTAGAATGTTTTTGCATTGTTGAAGCTGTTTGTCCCATATTTATAAATAGAAATAATAGAAAACAATTTCTGATATGTTATTCCTGATTTGGATTTTTTCACTTCACTACCCACCCACCCTTTTCTGTTTTGATATATAACATAACACATGTCACATGACAGCTTGTGTGTTGTTAGTCATGTTTCTGGGCGCACTGTCTGCGTTTGTATCTCTACTACACTGACGACCATCCTCTCCCTCCTCCCCGCTGCTCAGTCTCCAGGTTGCTTTAGGTGGGGACGCTGTGAGCGGCGCGGCTGACTATGTGTCTGCGCTGCATGATCATTTCTAGTGGTTCAACATGGGGCGCTTCCTGCGACTATACCTGGGGTTGCTTCTCTCTTGCAAACTGTACAGGAAAAACGAACAACACAAACGGGATCTCCGAAGTGATTCCTTCACGTCATCGGCTGTGAATTTTTAGGTGTCTTTCTCGCCGCGGCACTTTCACAGCGAGGGATTAAGGGGAGCAGTCACAGAGGCGTCTGCTAACAGGTGTTTCCACCCACAGAGCTCCATTCACCAAACCGACTACTATGCATGTGCGCCGCTCTGTAGTTTTAGTAGGATAATGCAAACCCACTGACTGAGACTGGGTGTTGGTGTGTCTTCTTTATTGTATTAGAAAAATGATCCTGTTGGAAGAACATGCAACGTGCTTTGGTGAAAGTCTTTTCACATCTTCTTGTGGACCGTCAAATCTTTCTTTATCAAACTTCACTTTTCCCTCCGAGATACACCGGACAACTCCTGAAAAACGCCTGGATACGTGGAAAATGATCCTTTAGGAGGTTATTCGAAAGAGCTGGCTTTACTTCCCCTCTGGGACTATTCCATTTCACTATTTGGTGCACTTTGCGAAATCTTCACCTCAAGCATCATCGTAGTTGCCTCAGATTTTCTTTAGCGCTGCGCCTGGACGTTTTCCTGTCAGAATTCACTTTTCTCTGGAAGTTTTCTTCCCCAGACCGCTGCCAAACTGGCTATGGCGGCGGCTATCGCCAGCTCCCTCATCAGGCAGAAGAGGCAGGCGAGGGAGCGGGAGAAGTCTAATGCCTGCCGCTGCGTTAGCAGCCCCAGCAAAACCAAAGGAAGCTGTGAGAAACCCAACCGGCTCAACGTCTTCTCACGGGTCAAACTCTTCGGTTCCAAGAAGAGACGACGGAGACGACCAGGTCTGTTATCAGGATATTTGTTCAGCAACTTCTGTTCTGCTGCTGAGAGTTAGATGAATACAATCATTTAGACAGAAAAATGCAGTTTTCAAATAGGCTTTTTAAAGAAAACTACCAAATGATTTATCATTTTACCCAAGATGATTGACCCGATGGTAAATAATTTCGTTTTTAACTTCCAGACTAGACTATAGTTACCTAAAATGTATATTAAACTTTTATTTCTTTTCTGTTAGCAGTGACATTGGTTTACATCTGGTGTGACAAGACTAAACCTGTAAAAAAAAAAAAAAAAAAATGTAATTCTATATTTATTAAAGAGGCACCAGCCACCTGGAGACTAATCGGCCAATCTTCTTTTGATAAGCTCCCATCAGTGATTGCCAGTCTAAACAATGAAAAATCTTTTTTTTTTCTCCTTTTCAATAAATGGAAAATAACTAACATTTTTTGCTCTATAAACATATCTACCAACTCCTAAACTTTCATACACTTAATACCACATTTTTTCTCAAACATATATTTATTTAAAGATTACTTTACACAATTAAATGAAAAAGTACAGGATGGACATTATTGTACATAAAATGATTTTTTTATCAAACTCAAACATATAATGTGCAATTTTCTGCTGTTTCACATCTGCATCCAGGAAAGTTGGATCTTCATCCAAGAAAGCTATGCGATGTCCCCATGATCCATGATCTGAAGGCAGACGACCAAACCCATACAATACAGATCCCATCGCTGAAAGAAAATAATTTTTGTATTAATTCATTATTCTGCTCAAGAATGTTGATGTAATCTTGTTACTTAATGTTTTGGGTAAAGCTGATTAGTTTTTTAGACCTGTATGGGATGGAAGCTGATTTAAGAAAATCTGTGCTTGTTTGGAAGCCAGATGTGCCCTTTCTTGTTTGTGTGTGTGGATGTAAACGTTATCATTTTTGCTGGGGTTATACCATCAAGGTTCGCTTTTTTAAGAGAGAAGTAACCACAAAGCTGTATGTTGTGTCCGTGGTTATATTTGAACAATCTATTTAATTTTAAAGTAATGTTATAATCATGGGTACTGTGCATGCAAGAAGGTCCTAGGTTTGAATTCCAGCCTAGGAGCTTTCTTTATGGGGTTTGCATATTCTCCCTATGCATGCATGGGTTCTCTCCAGCTTCTCCAGCCTCCTCCCACAGTCCAGAAACATGACTGTTTGGTTAATTGGTCTCTCTAGGTATGTCTATATCTTAGGTATGAGTGTGTGCATGCTTGGTTGTTTGTCCAGTGTGTCTCTATGCTGCCCTGTGATGGACTGGCGACCCTCGCCAGGGGGTACCCCTCCTGTAGTCCAATCAGTGCTGAAAATGGGCACCATTCTCCCTGCAACCCTGCACTTACTAGTTGGCTGGCTGGATGGATAGATGAATGGATACAACGCACTTGTTTAAAGTATATGTTTACATAACAGTACAAGTATAGGATTTTATTTGGAGAAAATAATAATAATAAAGAAAACATCAGCTACAGACATACATCTGCTAATCAAACTATAGCATGTTTCTTAGAGAGTGGTTGTACTAAAATCAAAATCAGAATCAGCTTTATTGCTATGTTTGTACAGACAAACAAGGATTTATTTACAATAGAATATAATGTGAGATCAGTCCAAGTATGCATAGTGTTGTTCTGGAACTCTTGACTATCAAATGTTCATCAGAGAAACAGCCTGGGGGAAGAAACTGTCTCTGTGGCGGCTGGTTTTAGCAAACAGTGCTCTGTAGCGCTGACCTAAAGGTAAAAACCTAGACAGATTGTGTGCAGGGTGTGTGGGGTCTGCAGAGATTTTAGCTGCCCTTTTCCTGACCCTAGACCTGTAAAAGTCCTGGATAGAGGGAAGGTCACGCCTGATGATTCTCTCTGCAGACCTGATTGTTTGTTGCAGTTTGGACCTGTCCTGTTTTGTGGATGAGCCAAACCACACTGAGATGGACAAAGACAGGACTGAAGTATGGCAGTATAGAAGATTACAAGGAGCTCCTGTGGAAGGTTGTACTTCTTGAGCTGCCTCAGGTGGTAAAGTCTCTGCTGGGCCTTCTTCTGAACATTGTCTATGTGTGAGGACCATCTCAGGTTTTGAGAAATGGTGGTTCATAGGAACCAGAAGTGGTCCACAGCAGACACAGTGTTGTTGAGGATGGTGAGGGGGGTATGTGGGGGTGGTGTTCTCCGAAGGTCCACCATCATCTTCACAATTTTGAGTTGGTTAAGTTCCAGGTGGCTCTGACCACACCAGCGTACCAGCCGATCCACCTTCTGTCTGTATGCAGACTCATCACTATCCTGGATCAGTCCAATAACAGTGGTGTCACCTGCAAACTTCAAGAGTTTAACAGACAGGTCCGCTGAGATGCAGTCATAGTAAGAAGATGCAAGTGTGGTTAACCACTGTAAAACACTCCAGCAGGAACAGTAACCAGATAATGGAAGGCACTTAGCTCTAATTGGACAGTCATGATGTAACGCAGCACTAACAGGAATAAATACAGAGTGATATTTCTTTTGATGTGAAAGGCTGTAACATGTGACCAAATAAAAAAAAAAGTAGATTATGATTACCACAACACAGCTGTGCGGTTGCGCTAATACAGATTGCCAGTCTGATTATATTACAACAATGTTCCTGGCATTGTTTTGTTGTGTAAAATGCCGTAATGTGGATTTTCTCATTGCAGGTGGAGATTAAAAATAGATACAACCTTTGTTGGTTGAAGGTATAAAAAGCAGACAAAATTCTAATAAACACAAAAACTATGAATTTGGTACAATTTGATTTAACTCTATTCAGTTGTGTTCAATTTATTTCAGTTATTGGTCACTCTGATGATAAAACATAATAGGTTATTTAATTGTTGTTAGATTATACACAATGTCAATAAAGATGTGGAGAAAATGACAAGTGACATGAAAAAAAGATTAATCTCTGACAGCTGGAAATGTTACATGCCCATGGCCTGAGTCAGGTTTGATTTCCATAGTCTTTGCTCTTGTCCATCTGTGGTCTTATTCCTTTGAAGTCGTGCCACAGGAGCTTCCTTTTTAGTCCTCTCAGTTTCATAGTAGAAACTACAAAGAAGTTGCCAGTGGTCATTGATTCAATAACCAAAACAGATCGAATCAACTTGTTCTTAATAATTTACCTCCTACTTAAATACAATGAGTCAGTTATGGAGAAACTATAATGTTACCTAATGTGGAAGTCTAAAAACACACAAAAACATTCAAATGCATTTAATTACTTTAAACAGAGAAAAGCTCATACCTGGGTCGATTACTTCGGCTTGCATGCTGCAGCTGTGATTTTGGGTTTTGAAATGTGACTGTGACTCCAAATCATTAATTTGTTGATTTTAAACCTCTTTGCCACGGCTCTATTGGACATTAATTACCATTATCTGGTTGTAGTGCTGTTTAAATTCATGTTGAGCTTTATTGAATCACAATCATCCTAGCAATACCAACATGGCGCAATATTGCTAAGGACTGCTTGGATGTAAATTTTGGTAAACTGGTATATTTTTGGTCGATGGACTCTCACTGCCCTTTTTGCTCACACCTGATGGAGATTTTAGAGGTTGAGGTGATAACGATCATGCAGAGTAGCTTGAAGAGCTTGGTGGTTAAAAAGAAATGGAAAAAAAGTCATAATTTTACTCTCATTGCACTATTCAACATTAATATTGCAATTGCATGTTTTACAAATATTGTCCAACATTAGTGAGCAGTTCATTCATCTGTCTTTGTTTCCCCTCTGCGTCCACAGAGCCCCAGCTAAAGGGGATCGTTACGAAGCTGTACAGTCGACAAGGCTTCCACCTGCAGCTGCAGGCAGATGGAACCATCGATGGAACAAAGGAGGAGGACAGTGGTTATAGTAAGTTCCTAAATCTTTGTCCCATGGATATTTTCTGTTCTAGGTGCATCTAGATAACAAAATAAGGATCCAGACAAAACCTTACATTATCTATATCAGTTCTATAAAGACCCATCAATCAATCAGTTTTCAATTGATTGGATCAGTGATCTGAGCCAAATAGATCATTAAATACATCAAAGCTAAAAAAAAATTAAAGATGGAAATAAATGGTCTCAGGAATCAGAAATCGGGCATGAAAATACAACAGGGATATATTAGAGGAGAAAATATATCAGTGTCCTTTTAAATATCAAAAGTTAAGATAAAAAAATAAAAACATGTTTTAAATATATTTGGGTGGCAAGAAATATAAAGGAATTAAAAGGGCTACTAAAAACAAATGCATCAATTCTTATCCACCAGAGGAATGCTTTTACCTGCTTTTACAACTGATGATATAAAGTAAGTTTCGTACATCTAATAAGAGTCAGCTGTACTGAAATTCCATAATTTGACAACAATAAATAATATCTACCAAGAGAAAATCACTTAGAATGATTTTGGTTTAATAAAGGGTCATAATTGATCATATTTCATAAAAGTTTAACTGCAGTTGAGGTAAATAGGCTGAAATATAAAGTCTTTAGAAAATGTTGAAATAAATAAATGAAAAAAAACCTACCCTTTTTAGTCTATAAACACATCAACCAATATTATGTACCTGTACTTTCCTTACAATTTAATAAAAATTCAGATTTGACATGAATGGTGATAATCTTGTAGTTTCTTGATTTACTAATGGATTCAAAACTTTTAACACTACTAAAGAACCTGCAGTACATTTTGTTCATTTTTATGTGTTATACACCTTAAGAAATAAAAATAGCAATCAGTCTAAGTGTGAATTGGTGTGTCAGAAACCAAAGAAAACCTGGTAATCTGTAGTGGCTCTACAGTTGGATGCACCACAGGTATACCTTGAGTTACTAAACTTTCCAACAACCCATCAATTATAACAGAACTTTTTGCTCAAGTTGCTGAGAGACAGTTTAGTTTTTGGTGTTTCATTCATTGTATTCAACAGCATTCCAACTGAGTAAATGTGTCATTATACAGAGCAAAACAAAAGTTTGTTTCAGCACTTCAAGTGGCTCATTAGTGAGAAGCACCTTAATTTCCTCTGATGAATCACTGTTTCAAACCTGAACTCCTCTTCTACATTTTGCGTAAAAGACAGTGAGAGACAGTTTGTCTTATATGTACTATGCACTGATGCATTCCTGTCGTAGCTGCAACACCCACCAGCTCTTTATTTAATAGTTGAAACAGGAGATGAGAGGAGGAAAAACAGCAAAGACACTTGTCTGATAACAATGCAGCAGAAATGGATCACCTCCAAATTAGAAAGTACAAAATGCATTCTATGCTGTGTCAGTACAGTGGTTTCTGACTTAATTACATTTGAATTATCCCAAAAGAATATTTCAGAGAAAAGATAGATACTTAGTTCTATGCTAAGGAGATTTAAATAGTGATACTGGGAAAGGTAAATATAACACAGAGGACAAATTAGCAGAAGTTGTCACAAAGATCCTGAAAGGATGTTTTGCTGTCATATGCTCACATACACCATTAGACACTCCTTATCTAGCAAATATAGCACACTTTAATTTGCAAATCTGCCTGGACTCAGTTTTCTATTAAGTTGCATAATAACTGGCCAACATCAGCACCAAAGTAGTTTGTGAAAAGAAAATTAAAGATTGCTGCTGAACAGGAGGAGGAGTGAAGCTCTTTGCGCTACTCCAAAAATAGCGTTGTTAGGCGCTGGGTGCACTTGTCTCCATGGTGACGAAGAGTGCAGTCCTCTTGGAGCTGGTGGTGTCTTATGATGGTGGGAGAGGACCTCCTCAAATGTGGGCACATACACACAGACACACACTGTTGCATACAAGAAAGGACTTGATCTGTGCTACTGTAGTTGGCTTAGCTGACAGACTCTCGCCTGTTTGACTGTGGTAACAAACAAGTTTGTTATTTCTACAACATTTTTATGAGAAGGGAAGGCGATAGGAGAACAAAATCTAAGGTGGATAAATGCTACTGTATTTCTCCCTCAACTCAGATATTCTGTTGCATTGCCTCACAACTAAACAAACCGAGTGTGCTTCTAGAAAAGAAACTATTAAAACAAAGCTGAAATGTTTCAGAGCTACATTTAAACCCTTTTGTAAATTTCAGTCTTGTGACTTTGTTCAACTCCTGAACGAAAGCCATTGCAGAGGGCACTAATCAAACTGGTTAAGAAAAAGTTATAAACATCGAATCCATTGTTTATTGTCTTGAGCTTTGGTATATTACCACACATTTAGGCTGTGCAAACAGCATGTAAAGAGGGGGGCTTCCGGGCTATCAGGCCTTAGCAATATCACCATTATGCATTTTGGGGCCTTGCTGAAGCCCATTATATTGTATATTTGGGTGCAAATGTATGTTTTTGAAAGAGAAGCACAAATTAGTTGCTAGACAATCAAACTGAATGCGGAAAAAAAACAAAACGTGCAAATAGGCTAAATCCAAAACTTTCACGTTAGAGGTAAGAGCAACCTGCTGTAGCAATCTGTGTAGCGACTATATTAAGTAAAAATTATGTTTCCTGAGTATTAGGTTGGATTTGCTGTTATACTGGATCTCAGGTGTCAGCACATAACTTTAAAAACGCAATCTTATTACACTGATCAGATTTTGGTTTCTTTCCAACTTTGCTCCCCTGTTTTATAACATAACAGGCTGCCATGCCCACCACCTCATTATGGTATCTGAATAATAATTTTCAAAACCAGGCAGACATAATGAGGCTCAGCACCTTCTTCCTAGAGGCTTGACCTCAGCCAATAGGAGAGAAGCTGAGGTGGTGACGCTGTTCCAAAGACCGCCCCCTCCATCTCTGTCCCACCCCCTTTAGGTTTTACATTCCTAGATGCATGTTGAGATAGAAAAGGCCATCCAGAGAGCGAGGAATGTAAAAATTAAAGATGGAAATAAATGGTCTCAGGAATCAGAAATCTGTTCAGTATGAAAATACAACAGGGATATATGAGAGGACAAAATATGTCAGTGTCCTTTTGAATATAAAAATTTAAAAAGACAGTAAAATAATTTCATAAATTATATATTTTTTAGGAAAACAACATGTTTTAAATATACTTGGGTGGCAATAAATATAAAGGAATTAAAAGGGCTAGGAAAAATAAATGCATCAATTCTGACCCATCAGAGGAACGCTTTATACCTGCTTGTACAATTGATGATGTAAAGTAATTTTCCTACATCTAATAAGAGTCTGCTGTAAGGAAATTCTGTTATTTGACTCCAATAAATAATATCTACCAAGAGGAAATCACTTAAAATGATTTTGGTTTGATAAAGGGTCGTAATTGATCATATTTCATAAGAATTGAACCGCAATCGAGGGAAATGGGCTGCAATATAAAGTCTTTAGAAAATGTTGATATAAATAAATGAAAAAACTTGAGACATTTGTAGGACTATTTATCTCCAGACGTTATTCAAATTCTCAACTACAAAAACAAATCAATTAATAGGCAATGGTTTAGTTACAAAGGGTTAAAAGCGGTAGAACAAGGGGTAAGAAATGCTAGTGGGAACTGGCAGAGAGGTGAATTGTCGTTGCTTAGATGCCATCATAATAGAAGTTTATTTAACAATAAGTAATATGCTCCAAGTCTTTGGATTAGAAAGTATTTCAAAAGCAAAATCAGTAATTGTCAAACCTTCTCAAGTCTATTTTACTTATTTTTTAACTTATTTTCTAGAACATGAGTGCTTGATTGGATCATTATCCTCCATGGAAAGGTCTCACTCCATGCCTTTAAGCCAATTTCAGGCAATATAGATCTCAAAATCTCACAGCAACTTGTTTGAAATGTGACTATTGTTGGAAAGTTAAGGTTGATGACATTGAATCGCTCATGACTGTTTTATGTGAGTAGGTGGAACAGAGATGATCGTAACAATTGTCCCTCAGGCCACCTTACTCGTTCCCATTCCATGTGGCTCTGTGCAGCAGGTTGTTTGTGTGGGTGGCAGCCCTGTCACTCTCTTAAGTGTGCTCAGGTGTTTCAAAGAGCCAGAAAGTAATCGAATTTCACCCCTCTTCAAAATCTCAATCAGTGCACTGGCTGGTAATCCCTCTGAAATGAAGTAGACTGCAGATGAGTTTGTGCTGAGTTTGGAGGCATCAAGGGGGAAATCGGAGTGGAGTCTTTTGACATGAGGAAGGTGCATATATAATGAAAAGTACTGCTAATTCAGCAGGACATGCAGGAAAGGGGGACATCAAATCACTAAACCAGAAGCAATCAACATTTACAGAAATAAAACTTTACATCGTTAAGTTATATACACAGATAAGTCATAACCTCATGTTTACTGACAGGTGATGTAAATAACACTTTTTATCTTTCTATCATTTTGCATGTCAGTGGGCGGGTTATATTGGGCAGCAAGTGAACTTTTATTGTCATAGTTAATGTGTTAAATGTAGGAAAAATGAAAAACTGTAAGAATTTTAGCAAGTTGAACAAGGGCTTATGACAGTTAGTTGACTGGTTCAGAGCATCTCCAAAACCCCAACTCTTGTGTTGGGTTCCCAATCTGCAGAGGTCAGTATCTGTGAACAGGGACTATTGATAGCTGGTCCATTGATAGTTGTCATCTAGTTCAACAGATAACTTATTGTAGCTAATACTGCTAAATAAATGAATGCTGGTTCTGATAGAAAGGTGCAACAAAGAATGTACAGTGCATCAATTATGTTGCATATGGGGTTGCATAGTTGTAGACCAGTTTGTGTGCCTATTTTGACCCTTGCCCATTGCCAAAAACACCTACAATGGGCATGTTAGCATCAGAACTCAATCATTGAGCAGTGGGAGAAACTGGTCTGGTGTTAAAAATTTGTGTTTCTTTTACACCACGTGGATGGCCGAGTTTACCTTAGGGACATGTTGTACCAAGATGCACTATGATGCTTTGGGCAATGGTCTGAGGCTAAACCTTGGGGTTTATGATGTAGGGTTTATTTTCAGCAGTGTGGCTCGGCCCCTAAGGTCTACTAAAAGTAACTCTTAATGCTTCGGTCTACCAGACATTTTGGACAATTCTATGCTTCCAACTTTGTGGAAACAGTTTGAGAATGGACTCTTTCTGTTCCAACATGATTGCACACCAGTGCACAAAGCAAGTTACATAAAGAAATAGAAGAGTGAGTTCGGTGTTGAAAAACTTGACAGGTCTGCATAGATCCCTGACCTTAACCTGGGTGAGAACCTGTAGAAGGGAGACTTTAACTAAGGCCTTCTTATCCAACATGAGTGTCTGACCTCACAATTGCACATTTGTAAGAATGGTAAGATAAACACTCTTAAACCTTGTGGAAAGCCTTCGTGGAAGAGATGCTGTAGCTGCAAAGAGTGGGCTCACATATTAAACCCTGTGGATTAGATTAGTATTAGAATGGTCACTCAAGTTTATATGTGTGTGAATACAGTAAGGCAAATACGTTTGGCAATATAATTTATTTGCATAGCTAATTGGCTTATGCTGAGTAAGAGAAGAACAGTTGTAGCAGAGTGGGTTTCAATGCTGATCTGCACGTGTTCCAACAAGGAGGAAGCCTGTTTTTTTTTCTTCCGATTTGTCAGCTATGTTATTAATAAAAGATGCTCAGTCATTTTCATTGATATGTTTTTTTTTACATTAATAGATTGACTGTGAATTAAATAACTGAATTGAATTGTGAATTGTCATACACAAAGCAGCTTACAGTGATCATTTTCTGAAATGCACAATATTTTAGAAGCAAATCAATCTCTTCTACTATAGTCTCTTATAGGCATGTTTACATGGACATAAGTCCATGTCAGAAAATAATTGTGTCATGTAAACATGCCATACAACAAGATTCTGATCTGATTCGCGAAGAAAATGTGTTCTGAAAGAGAGGGACGGTTTATGCCGATCCACAATCTAAACACAAACTGACCTGACTGCACAGGTGTGCCCTATGTCAACATGACACATTCATCCACTGGTTTCTGGTCATCGGTGGAGGAAGGGGCAGCAGCGCTAAACTTGGAGGCAGCTCAAAACTTGGAGGGATGTTAATTTTCTCCCGTTCTCTCATCCTGTAATGCCGGAACAGCAACATCATATTTTGCTGATCCTGTAATTTAATTAAGGAAAGCAATAACGCCTCAACCGCTCCCAGAACCTGGCGCAGGTCCATTCTGGGCGCTCTGAACACTCAGAACCAACACACTAACATGTTTGTTGTTGTTTTTTTCAGCACAGGTGGAAGTACAACTTCTTCTTCTGCAGTTGTTTTAGGGAAAATTGACAACTGTGTGCATGTCAAAGTGCTTCTATTCTGAATGAAGCATATGTTCCAAATTTACCGTTTAAATCCAATACAAAAAAAAGAAAATAAAAAAATCAAAAATAACATAGCCTGAGCTGGAAATGACTGTGCTTTCCCACTGAACCAAAATGAACCTCACAAAGTTGCTGTAAAGTAAATACATTGTGCATTCTTCTTGCTGATGCTTTTTTAAAGCAAACAGGAAGGGATGTCTGCTGCATTCAGACATTGAGAGCAAATAAAATGACCCTAGAAAAAGCCTCTATAATGCACTTCACTCTGAAGTGAAGAGATATGGATATTTATAGCGAGAATGCAATGAATCAGAGCTTCACCAGTATGATAACGTGAAGAGTTTAATTTCTCCACCCAGAGGTCCCTTGAATTTTGAAAACATACACGAACATTAACTTAGGAACAATGTAAAAACAGAACATTTAGACATGATTATGTTTGTCCCCATACCCCTGTATGGTAAAATGCACAAAGCTTTTGATTAACAAGTCCTTCAATAGTCAGTTCACCAATAATCACAATTTCTTTTGTTAGTAAGACAGGTCTTAATGCGGCCTCTTATGTGGACATTCATCTAATCAGCCTTTGGCTTCAATGTGAGGAAGGTAAAAAGTACAAACAGACACACACCAGTGAACAGGCGGATATTAATTAGGTAGGGATATACCTCAGTGACCAGCTGGGTTGCTGCTGACCCTTTCAGACACAAAACCAATATCCAGCTTACTAATCACAGACAGGTTTATATTTATTTTGTGTGTATTTTGGCCTGAGTTCATCCCACAGGGCTTATATAAGTGATTGTTGTCTGAGTAAATGTTGGCGAAGCTGCAAAGAATATTGCAGTGGCTTTGTTTGAAACCACACAAAGAAATTATTATATTTAACTGGTTTTGAAAGCTTATCCTGGATTAAGATGTAATGGTTAGTAAAAGTAAGTTTAGTGATTCAGATAGCAGTGGCTAATCTGATATTTAGTTTGTATGATATGAAAATCCTTTGACTGTGGAGTACAAACATTGTACTTTAGCATGCCTGATTTCATGTTTTTCAAAAACATGTGTAACATTGGGAGCTTTTTTTTTTCTTCTTCTTATTACCACCTGAGTAGACCTGGGCACATTAAGGATTGTTGGACAAATTATATGTTTGTAGGACAAATTCTCAGTGAGCAGCTGAGGCAGAAGGCAAGCAGGGATGTAGACTAATTAACATGGATGGCGCTGAACAAAAACACAAAGAAACTACCAAACAAAAGTGAAATGTCTAACAGAAGCTATGTTCTCACAGCAGGCAAATGTGACCTGAATCACATTTTTTTGCCAAATTTTTATGCAACCCATATCCGACTTTCCATGGCACGGCCCAATTCCAATTTTTTTATTCCACCAAAAAAATCTGAATTTTGCCACTTCCATATGTGGTACTAAATCGGATACGTACCCACTGGTTTTCAAAGACTCCGCTGTTTGAGTGGTGATTTCACATTTCATCTGACTTTTAAGTCATTTTCCTTGCTCCGACTACACATCCACACAGACCTCTCTACAGAAGTAGCGTTCCTGCTCCACAAAAGGCAATTGTTAATAGTTGTGCTTTCTTGTTATAATGTGGTCATAATACTGTTGGCTCCCAAAGGGCAAAATGGAGAAATACAGGACAGACAAGCAGGCACACACACACACACACACACACACACACACACACACACACTAACACTTATTGTCATGATTTCACTTTTACTATTTTCTCCATTGTTGGTTCTATAAAAGCATCAATATTTATCAACAAATTCAAAAATGTAATTAAATGTAGTTATTTTGTGGTGTTTATTACTAAATAACACACAGTAACTACATTTAATTTCATTTCTGTTATGGTTTGTGAGATATAGGACCCCAGAATGCAGACCAGAATGCAGCATGACGGTAAGTGCAAGAGATTTAATAACAAAAAAACTCACTCACTAGGAGGCAGACACCAAAACAATAAACACGTAGGCAAAACTGACATGGGCAGGCTGGCAAGACAGGCTTGACATGAACAGGAGGACATGAGCTTGAATTGAAAACAAGGCTTGAGCATGAAAAAAGTTTCCGCCATAACTAACTGAACAGGTGTGTATATATGGAGTGAAAACCAGGTGGAGCAAGGAGACAGATTAACTTGGAGCAGGTGAACCAAATAAACTTCACAGAACAAAACGTGGCTGGAGCAAAACAGAGACTCTTGAACACAAACTAGAAAAACATGAAGCAAAAGCATAACCAGATCCGAAAACCAAACTTGACAAAACATGAACAAGACGGCAAAACAAAAGCGTGACCAGGAAAATAAACAGAAACATGATTCCCCCCCCCCCCCCCCCCCCCCTTAAGGGCAGATAGCAGACGCCCACAAGAGTCCAGGGCGGGCGGTGGGGGCCTCGGTAGGAGGGCCAAAAACAAAGTTCCAGCGGGCGACCAGGAGGTCGTCCCCATCAGGCACAGAGTTCTGGCGGGCAACCGGACCTGCACCACAAAGTTCTGGGCGGTCGGCGGCGAAGCCGTGGAGACCTCCGACAAAGACGTGGAGGCCGACAGAAGCATAGAGACCGTGGCGGCCTGCGACGGGAACCAGCAGGTTGGTCAGGAGGCTGACCGAGCAGAGCAGAGGACCCCCCAGAAGCTCTGTGGAACCCTCGGAGGCTGAAGCAGAGCCTGGCGAATCCTCAGAGGCTGAAGCAGAGCCTGGCGAACCCTCAGAGGCAGAAGCAGAGCCTGGCAAACCCTCAGAGGCAGAAGCAGAGCCTGGCGAACCCTTAGAGGCTGAAGCAGAGCCTGGCGAACCCTCAGAGGCAGAAGCAGAGCCTGGCGAACCCTCAGAGGCAGAAGCAGAGCCTGGCGAACCCTCGTCTCTGGGTTCAAAGGCCAGATCGAGGACAAAGCGTTCCTTAAACCCCTCAGGAACAGGGTTCCGCGGTGCTTCCTCCTCGAACCCCTCGCCGCAGGGTTCAGAAGCCAGAATGAGGACTAGTTGCTCCTTGAACCCTTGCAGACTAGGAACAGGAGCTGAGGCGTTGGCAGGACCCTCAGTGACGTGAGCAGGAGCTGAGGCGTCGCCGAGACCCTCAGTGACGTGAGCAGGAGCTGAGGCGTCGGCGAGACCCTCAGTGACGTGAGCAGGAGCTGAGGTGTCGGCCGGACCCTCAGTGGCGTGAGCAGAGGCGTCGCCGGGACCCCCGATGACTTGAGCCGGGGCGTCCCTCTTATGACGTCCTCTGTGCCGTGTGGAGGGGGTTGAGGCTGACTTAGGGTCAGGCATCATCCCAGGCTGTGGTGTGTCTGGTCTGGAGTCAGGCTGTGGTGTGTCTGGCCTGGAGTCAGGCTGTTTTGTGTCTGGCTGTGGTGTGTCAGGCTGTGGTGTGTCAGGCTGTGGTGTGTCTGGCTGTGGTGTGTCTGGCTGCGGTGTGTCTGGCTGTGGTGTGTCAGGCCTGGAGTCAGGCTGTGGTGTGTCTGGCTGAGGCTGTGGTGTGTCTGGCCTGGAGTCAAGCTGTGGTGTGTCTGGCCTGGAGTCAGGCTGTGGTGTGTCTGGCCTGGAGTCAGGCTTTGGTGTGTCTGGCCTGGAGTCAGGCTGTGGTGTGTCTGGCTGTGGTGTGTCTGGCCTGGAGTCAGGCTATGGTGTGTCTGGCTGTGGTGTGTCTGGCCTGGAGTCAGGCTGTGGTGTGTCTGGCTGTGGTGTGTCTGGCCTGGAGTCAGGCTGTGGTGTGTCTGGCTGTGGTGTGTCTGGCCTGGAGTCAAGCTGTGGTGTGTCTGGCCTGGAGTCAAGCTGTGGTGTGTCTGGCCTGGAGTCAGGCTTTGGTGTGTCTGGCCTGGAGTCAGGCTGTGGTGTGTCTGGCTGTGGTGTGTCTGGCCCGGAGTCAGGCTGTGGTGTGTCTGGCCTGGAGTCAGGTTGTAGACCTGGCTGTGGACCTGGCGTGGGCTGCTCTGCAGCAGCACTCATGTGGCTTGGTGTGGATGAAGGAGGATGGCAGTAAAACAACCTTACTGCCTTAACCTCTCCATCAGCTCAGTAGAGGAATACAGGAGACCAGTCGTCCTGAGGCTCTTTATTTGACGTGCATAGAACCTCGAGCGCTGCTCCAGCTCGTCAGATGTTGCCTCACAACACCGGGCTGGAGCGAGCGCAGACGGCATGGGCGGAGGTGCAGCGAGCCTGGCAGACAGTGCTGTGGCAGACGAAGATGCGGGCTTACTTGCCGCAGCCCTCATGTAGGCTGGCAGGGAAACCACCTCCTCGGCAGCCGAACCACAGGAAGGCGCTCCGCGCCGACGTCTCTTGCGGCGGGAGGAGGCCGAAGACTTCACTGCCGGACCAGAGTGCGCAGCCAGGGGAGCGGGCGGAGAACGGCGCTGAACCGCCTCACGCTCCATCTGCTCCAGCAGCACTGGAGAGGGTAGAACCTCCAGGTCGGTCGGCAGATTCCTCATCGCCTCCTCCTTCTGCCGTTCAACCCAGCGATCCAAAGCGTCTGCCTTCAGTGTGTCCGCGGGGTCCGTTGTTGGCGGAAACGTTCTGTTATGGTTTGTGAGATATAGGACCCCGGAATGCAGACCAGAAGGCAGCATGACTGTAAGTGCAAAAGATTTAATAACAAAAAACTCACTCACTAGGAGGCAGAAACCAAAACAATAAACGCACAGGCAAAACTGACATGGGCAGACTGGCAAGACAGGCTTGACATGAACAGGAGGACATGAGCTTGAATTGAAAACAAGGCTTGAGCATGAAAACAGTTTCCGCCATGACTAACTGAACAGGTGTGTATATATGGATTGAAAACCAGGTGGAGCAAGGAGACAGATTAACTTGGAGCAGGTGAACCAAATAAACTTAATTAACAGAACAAAACGTGGCTGGAGCAAAACAGAGACTCTTGAACACAAACTAGAAAAACATGAAGCAAAAGCATAACCAGATCCGAAAACCAAACTTGACAAAACATGAACAAGACGACAAAACAAAAGCATGACCAGGAAAATAAACAGAAACATGATTCAAAACTTGAACTGTGAATAAGACCAACAAAAACCCAGAAACCACAAACCAAACAACCCCAAATCATAACAATTTCTTTGTGTAACTGGAGTCCTGAACAGTTTTTGACTGTGAGAGGAAGCCAGAGTACCCTGAGAGAACCCACAAATGCATGGGGAGAACATGCAGACCCCATATGCAGAAGTGCCTTAAAAATGCAGTATTTTCCCAATAAGTGATAAATGTGTTTTTGTTTTCAGGCATGTTCAACCTCATTCCAGTGGGCCTGCGAGTGGTGGCCATCCAAGGGGTGCAGACCAAGCTCTATCTAGCAATGAACAGTGAAGGCTACCTGTACACGTCGGTAAGTATCATATTCAGAGTAAATGTGAGCCTTTATACATGGATGTGTTTGTTGCTGGGGGGTGGGGGGGTTTAGTCCACCTGTGTTCATAGTGCATGTCTGCTCTTGTAGATCAGATTTAACTGACACAAATGGAACAGTACATGAATAAATGAATAGAGGTTGCCTTAGGAAAGAAAATGGCATTTCGGTGATAAATAAGATGTCAATAAAAGCTTCAAGAATTGTATAAGCCAACCAAACAGTGAGATCTCTAATAGTGGCTGTTCTTTGATTAAATGTGCAAGGTTAGGAATAATTAAGTTACCGGCTGAGTAATGTTAGTCTTCTTCCCAAATGCCACTGTGAGGCTGGCGTCACTAAGAAGACTGACAGGCTTGGTGGATATGCATCCAGAGGCTATGCAGACACACACATTCACCACTGGCAGACAGGCCTAAGAGTCAAATTACTAATGATTTTTCTTCTTTTGGCAAAGGTCTTCAGACTGATTGCAACGAGCACAGGCATAACAAACAACATTTCAAATCTAATAATCTTGTGACTTTTTATGGTGCAGCTTCTGCTCTCAGATATTGATTAAATAATAAGCGGGTATTGTAAAATAGGAGAAGCAAAATTACTCTTTTTGGCTTTCCCCCTTATTTTATGGTATAAGTTATTTTGTCACATAAAATAATAAAATGCTTACATTTAAAAGGAAGTGTGAGCAAAGAGCATCATGAAGACCAAAGAACATAGCATACAGGTTAGAGATAAAATTGTGGAGACGTATAAAGCCGAGTTAGGCTATAAGTCAGTATTTTTACATTTGAACATCTCATAGAGCCCCGTAATCATCATCTGAAAATGTAGATAGCTTGGCACAATTGGTAACCTACCTAGATATTGCGGTCAATCTAGGCTGACAGGCCTATACTAATTCTGGAAGTGCTGCAGAGATCCACAGCTCAGGTGGTAGAAACAGTCAACACGGCATCTATTAGTTGTACACTCCACAGATCCAGCTTTAATAAACGAGTGGCATGAAGAAAGTCATAGTTGAAACAAAGCTACAAGATGTCACTGCTGCAGTTTTTCACAAGTCAAGTAAAGAACAACGTAAACATGTGAAAGAAGATGCTCTGGTCAAACGAGACCATAACTGTTCCTCTTAGCCAACATAAAAGCACTATCTTGGTGGAAGATTTACATCATGGGCACATGGTGGTGACAGCATCATTTTGTGGGGCTGCTTCTGTAGAGACAGGGAAGCTGGTCAGTGTTGATATGAAGATGGGTGGAGATAAATACACAGCAATCCTGGAAGAAACCTTGCTAAAGGCTGAGATGGCTCTAAACATACATCCAGATCTGCAATGGAATGGTTCAGATTTAAGAATATTTAATTGTTATAATGGTCCAGTCTCCATCTGAGAATCTGTGCAAAGCAGAATGGGCAAAAAAAAAAATCTAACAAAATACATTAAAGTTTGTTGTCGTAACCAGATAAAATGTGAAAAGATTTAAGGTGTGTGAATAATTTTGCAAGGCGCTGTATTCTATAAGGATTGATTCACCTCTCTGATTTAAAAACAAAAACTAGCAGTTTAGTTTTGCATTATGAAATAACTGCAGGTGCACACACTACTTTTCAACAAACTAAAAACATCTCTTTATCATACTGATAATTATACCGTTATTTGAACATTCCCATCTTTTGGGACAATTGACACAATTGTTTTAGCATGCAAAGTATTTCCTTACAGTATTACAATAGTAAATGGACTGAACTTATATAGCAGTTTTCCAGTCACACAGACCACTCAAAGTGCTTTACACTAGAGCCACATTCACCCAATTGCACTCACATTCATACACCAATACACAGATCAGTAGGCAACTTTCACTGGGGCACATTGACATATGGTAGGAGGAAGCTGGAATCAAACCCACAACCTTCTGATTGCAAGACAACTACTCTTCCTACTGAGCCACAGTCGCCTCTATTATTAGAGACAGAGGCAGCAGCATTTCCATCCACAGCCTTTGTAGGGCAGCTGGAACTATCTGTTGCTACCCAACCACAACCATGGTGTTAGTTTTCTGCTTGGCTTGTTGATAGTATTGCCAGCTCTATCTGCGTTGTGGAAAAAATAAGCTGAAGGATTCAAGCAATGAAAGACCTTTTTTCTTCCTCATTTGTTTTGCACATAGTGAAAATCCGAGTGCTACATTTCAGGTAGAATTTACATGTGTGTTCACGTTTGATAATTTAACTACAGAGTTGTGTGTTAAAATATTCTCACTTTTACAGCACTAAAGACAAATAAAATAATGCTTACTATTTAGACTTCCGATCACACATGATAAGATACTTATTACTTATAACATGCTTCCCCATCAGTATACACCGCCTGGTGTTTAATTTTAATAAGATTTAATAACAGGAAACAACAATTAAGCAAAGCACAGTGAAGAATTACGATTTTTGTGAAGGACTGTAAAAAAAATTGGAAGTGGTGTCCCATTTGTAAAGTTTTTCTTTTACTGCAGGGGAGAAATCAACGTTCAGGTAGATAATATTCTTTAAAACGGTTAACTTTGTTTTTATTTTTCATCTGACATTGTGCATGAGGGAACAATGATGCTGGAACTGCAAGATTTTTTATACTTTAATAATGCAGCTAAGGATGATATTGCAAACTAAAGAGATGTACAAACCAAATCTCAAAGTGGTTCTTGTTCATTTGTTTGAATATTTCAGTTTTTTCAAACAGCTCAAAACCCCATTTCTGACACGTTTTATTGAAAGATCCTGCAGTTTAAATGAATGTGTGTATTTCTGGTCGCTAATTTAAATAACAATTTGTGTTTTCTATTTCTATAACGTTGTCTAGTTATTACTTTTAAACACGGGTAAAATTTAATTGGAACCACCAACTACCATGTGCTTAATTAGGATTGTACTTCATCGCCTTTATTGGTTATGTAACAATGTGTTAAATCTTACTCAAATGGAGGAGAGAGAAGCTGGAGTCCACTCAGAACCCTGCTTCCTGCACACATGATCTATGCTGTTTCAAACAAAAACCCTCATGAGGAAACCGGTTCATCTTACTGATGTGTTAAATTGGAAGAATGTAGCTGGGGGATGGGTTGCAGCACTTCCCATTTCTGCTAAATTAGGGAGGAAATTGAACTGCATGTGAAGCCTGCTACCTAATAGTGCCTGTGTTTCTGGGACTGCTGCTATTGTAAATTGCTGCCTTCCAGCCACACATTAAAACAACCAATAACAAGTCAGTATTTAGGGTAGAATCCCAATCAAAAGTGAAGAGACAACAGATGACACAGTCTGACTGCGGTACAGATGGTTGCTGTTATGAGATCTAGATGTCCCCTACTGTTTTATATGACAATTTGCATACATCATTGCAAAAGGAGAGACACTAAACGAATCGTGAGCATGTGTTTTGATTAAGTACACAGTAAGTGTATTTAAGTAAAATACCAGTTGTTTATGTTTTAGTTTCTTCCAAATTTATATCTAACTTGAACAAGATTTTGAACGTACATGGATTATGGAGCTGAGGTGATTATGGAGTCAATGTATTTCACAACCTTCACAGTGGTGCAGTTGGTAGAACTGCTGCCTTGTAACAAGAAGGTCCTTGGTTTGATTCCAGACTGGGTGTGTTTCTGCATGGAGTTTGCTTGTTCCTGTGCATCTGTGGGTACTCTGGCTTCCACAGTCCAAAAACATGATTGTTTAATTGGTCTCTCTTAGATGTGACTGGGTGTGAGCATTGTTGTTTGTCCTGTGTGTCTCTGTGATGGACTGGCAACCTGTCCAGGATGTACCCTGCCCCTGTCTTCATCTGGTGTGATGTCACTTTAAGTCCCCGCATGCAACATGCAATTTTAACAATCCTATCACACTATCAGGGGTCAGATGAAACCTAGAAACTACTGTCACACGGTACAATAGGAAATATTCATTTACATCAAAGAAATTTAACAGTGTTATTAGTCCAAGAATGAACTGAAAGTCAATTGTATTATTGCTACTTATTATTAGAGTCGGACTCTGAAAAAGAGGTAGAAGAGGATAGGGAAAAGGAGAAAGCTGTGTAACTTGGTAAGAGTCACACTGTACAATTGTGGCAAAAAATTGTAGACACTGCTCAATAGGTTTTCCTTGGTTGAGAGAACACAAAAACAGTCTGTGTGCCTCTCTCATTGAAAAACCCCAGACAACCAATTTGAGCTAATCACCAAAGATTTTTTCTCAGATTTTTTCACAACAAAAGATTTTGTCTAAGATGGACAACAATCACACAGTATGACAGCAGCTTTAGGGGGCTGCTGGAGTTCTGGACTCTTTGTTATTTTGTGTTCCTTCATGCTATATGTCTCATTTATGTTATCCATGTCACAACTGCAAGGCTTACTGCTGTCTGTAACTATCGCTGCCATTTAAACCGGCATCACAAATACTACTAAAAGGTTTGCAAACAATTTTTAATCTCTGACGTTTTCCACCATTACTCAATTTATCTTGTTGCATTTTTTGAGAGTGTTTCAGACTGGCAGCTGCAGCAAAAATTGACTGGGATAAAAGCCATGTAGGTAAAACGTTTTTTACTTACCAGGAAGGATACATTAACAGTGGTTAGACCATGGCTAATGATGTTACAATGTTCCCCTCCATCTACTTGTGTCTAGGCCAGTTCTTCAGCTCTCAGCTAAAATTAAAATATTTTCTTCATATTTTTATGGGGTCACAATTTAGCTCAGAAATGCATTATGTACACTGTATTCTGATCTATATGTAGACAGTGGTATGAGAGATAAGCAGCATGTATGTGGGTGAATAGAAGTCACACGTGAAAATATATTAATCTATCACCATCAATGTGTGGGATAAAAGGAAGTTAATGTTTTTTTGTTTTTTTTTTACTACCTGTTTACTTCTACTTAGTAGTGGAAGATTTGTAGTAAATGAACTGCAGAAGCATCACCCGACATGTGTTCAGTATAATCTTTAAAAATGTATAACCATGCTCTTTCAAACCGAAGTAAAGGATACAATTTTTTTATGCATCATTTAAAATCTGTGAGCTTGTTTTTGAGTCAACCGATCTGCACATATACTCTTGTACTCACATGCGCCTTTCAAGTGGTGTTATTAATTTCCTAGTGGGTCATTTTTGAATTAGGGTGAGTCACTGAGGCTCCAGCTGAGTCTCATCTAGACTGCTCAGTGAGTGCGTGAGAGTGGACTAAGTGTTAAGCGTTTGTGATGTGGAGATATTTATCAGGACAGCTCTGAGTTCAAACAAAAATACTGTTTTGAATTCAGAAGTGTTTCATGTAAGATGTTCAGTATAAAACAGGCAAACTGGTGATATGCAAGTCATTTTAGATAGGCCAACTTTTTAATAAATGCCCACAAAATTTGTTAAATTAACTGAATTTTAATGATGTATAAGGTAACAACCCCATCACGTTATTGCACATCTGCCTGGCATTTTAGCTAATTACCAGTTAAGCCAGGAATAATTTTTTTGTTGTTGCAAATTTCAATGACATTAGTGTCACAACTCTAAGACTTTATTTGCCCCACAGGAGAGTATGCTCCAGTACCACGAAATTGAGTGCTACTAACTTGTCATAGCAACAATCTAAAGAAAGGAATACTTGATCTTATTTTGTGCAATGCTATGCAAACACTGTGTCTTTAATAATTAAGATTCCCTTACAAAGGCATTTGAAATGTCTGGAGAAGCTCCAACTGATGGCAATCTGATCTCAACAAGCTACAACAGGAATTTAACTTCTAAATTTTAACTTCACCAATTGATTTAGACCTATTTTCGAGATGATGGAAAAATGTAATTAAACAATTAGTTCCATTTCTAGTGTTTTATTCAGCTTATAATTGACATTCTTGATTAAATGTTGTTGTGTCTTCCTTTGATGATTACATCTGCAAAGGATTTTCTTGAAAGTCTCTCTTGAGAAAGAGCCCTGTATGCCAATAAGATTACAAGTGTAAATGAAAGTGACAAAACAAAAATAAAATAAAAGGCATGACATGTTTTTGAACGTGACAAGTAAGGAAACAATAACTGGCATGAAAATCATACAAAGCAACTAGGACAAAGATGAAAGATGATCCAGCATGGAACAGCTAAATACACCGAGGAGGTAAATGACACAAGGCAGGGGGGTTAGCTATAAACAAGAATATTGTGTGCAGAGGGTGGAAAAAGGAATTAACCTCTTACTGTCTAAGTAAACTGTGAACTAGTTGTGTTTTTTGCTGTCAAACAGATTCTAAATTAAGTGGATATTGTTTATGTGAATATAGCACATACAATATATAGAGAAATTTAGGTATTTAGAATGCAAATTAGCTGAATTGGGTATAATCTGGCAAAGTGCAGTTTGTTGCTAGATGGCAGCAAAGTGCTTCCAATATGATCTATGCTATGTATTGAATATGCATCATCAGGCATAGGTGTTTTACAAGGTTTTAACACAATAACTGCTACAAATAAAATAAGTGAGTCATTGTTATTGCTATAGTGGTTGTTTATTGACCAGTGAATTACAGGCCGGTTAAACTGTAAACAAATAAGAAATTACAGCATTAAATATTCTGAGATCTTCAAATAAACACAAATTTAAACTACACATTAGACCTTTACAGAAAATGTCATATGAACATAATAAACTTAAGATTCATGCAGGAGTTAAATCACAGACCTTATAACCAGATATGATTTATCCATGAACAAATTGGAGCATTTAACCTATCAACACTAAACCATACTGTTCAATAGAGATCACTAGCATTGTGCTAATTAGCTGCTAATATACAAGTAAACCTCTGAAACCACAACCTAGGTTTGTCAGCCTAATGCAAACATGAAACAACACATTTCTAAGCTGTTTACAAAGTGAAAAATCCACTCACCACGTTGGGAAGGTACGATAGAAGTAATCCGATGTCTTTAGCCCAATTTCTTACTTTTTCTAATAGTGGAAAATTCTATTTCTGGTCTGCGTCCCGAACGTCCGGTTATTCTTTTTCGAGACCCTAGACTGCAGTGCAACAAACTATGGGGCCCCCTGGTGGAATGGAAGGAGAGTTACAGTGCTGATGAAGGGGAAAAAAATATCCCTGATAAGGGAATTTAGATTAATTTGAAATTAAACAGAGGCATTAGGGGATTTAGGTTAAAAAATGTCTTCTCTTGTTCTACTTAACATGTGTTGTGTGTTTGTATTAGTGTTTTAATGTGCTCTTATGAAATATGTAATTATATCCCACTCTTTTCATTTATTTAATCAGCACAGTGCCATCAGTAAATAAGCACTGCTGTAAGGTTTCACTTCACAGGGTGTGTCATTAATTGCTCAGTTTTATAAGTGTTTACATGCATCTGAATTGACTTTGAACCCTGTGTTGGTGTGGCTTTTTTGCCAATTTGTTTTTTTTTTCTGTGTATTTAAAAAAAACAAATAAATACCATGAGATTATTTATGAACTATGCATTTTTAAATCCCTTTTGAACCTTTTTCAATATCTGGGTTTATAAGGACGCGTGTCACTTCTCAGCCGGATAATTCGTTTTTCTCACTCACATTGAAGTAGCTGGAAGGAACTTGAGAGGTGCTCAGCTGTGATTTTATTGGCATAATTGGTGCCGTTCTAGTTTTTATATTGTATCTGAATAATCATTGCACCACACGTAGCATTGATTTGGCTTCTCTTTACAGAAGAAATTAAATGCTTTATTGTAGTATTTCATCTCCTGCTAGCTGCATATGAGAAAACATTGCAGAGCTATAATTACTTTCTTAAAGGTAATAGAACTGTGCCATTTTAGAGCCCGTTATAATTTCTTTATATACTTGCCCGGCCAATAAAAGAAGCATTAAACAATAGGTCGTACAGCTGTTTGAGCTGTAAGTATGTCTCAGTACAAGGTTTCTCTGGGGGGATACTATTTGTCAGTGGATTACATTCAGAGAGAATAAAAATAGAAAGAAAACATATATCAGCATTCAGTATCCAGTTCCTAACATGCATCTTGATGTCTGTATATCATTGGCTAATATACAGAGCTTAGGTAAAACTAATATGGTTTTCAGAAAAACTATGACAGTTAGCTAAATAAATTCAACACAAATGCATTTCTGTATTACAAATTAATTCCAGAAAGGATGTTGTATGAATAAAAATGACTGTTTTTTTAAGGTTTAACTCATACAGTGAAATCCAGATGCCTATAAACACTGTATTAAATCAGAGAGGTTTCCCGTTTTAGGCCAGTTTAGATTACCAAAATTAGTTATAGGGAACTATTTAGAGAATTTTTTTATTACTTTCTTAAAATCCAAAAGTTTACATAGGCTTTTAATGTTTGGTTGCATTGTTTTCAAATTGTATAACGTGGATCAGACATTTTGAGGCTCCATCTACAAGATTATCTGATTATTTTAACCCATTCCTCCTAACAAAACTGAAGTAATTAGGTCAAGCTTTCAGCTCTGTTTAAAAATTGTTAGGTTGTAACTAATTTGGCTGCATATGTAGGCTCATTATTCACTTAGAGGAACCATTTGTGCTGAAGCTTTAACTTCCTGACCGATGTTTTGAGATATCGCTTCAATATTTCCACAAAATGTTCGTTACTCATGATATCTATTTTATAAATTGCATCTGTTTCTCCTGCACCAAAACACTCACACAACATGTACCTCACAGATTGAATGGTAATCTCAGACTAGTTGGTTCTTTCTTTTTGTTCAAATTTTAACAATAGTCATTTTGGCCAAACACTTCAGTTTTAGTTTTCCCAGACCACAGCACGTCTCGAAAAACATTAAGGCTTTTGTCCACGAGTACATTTGAAAATTGTAATCTGGAATTATTTGTTTTTTTGTGAGTAAGTAAACCTCAAGTATACACACATTGCAGATTCCACCATGTTATTATTTATTAAACAAAGATTAAGCCAAAAAGCACACCACAAAAAGCCCTAGAAATGTAAATATGTAAAACCCTACAATTCAAATAGTAATGCTTTCTTAGAATGCTTGTAAGTATTTCCAATTGAGTCAGACATCACAAATTACAGCATAGCAAAATAAAATGATTTAAAAATAATATACAAAACTGCATTTTTAGTGAGGTCAGCTATTTGGATATGAACTAATCATACTTGCACAAAAAAGCCCATGAAGTGGAATAGGATTGTTAAAAGTTAATTTGGCCACAGCGCCATAGGGACCTGAAGATATGAAGATGAGCATGCATAAATTATTTTCATGCAGATAATTTCCTATTTCTAAAGAGATTTCCTTCAGTCCATTTGGCACAGTAATGTTGATTAAAAAATGTCCTATTTGTTTGTTACTTCACATGCCGACTGGTTTAATTAAACAATAGATATGCAACTAGCTGAAAAAAATGCCTCCACAGTTCTTTCAAGTGTCTAACGTCCATCACAGTCATGTTTTAAGAGAAAGTGTGGAAAAAAGAATTGGGGATCCCCTGCCATTTTTGTTCCTCTTTGTGTTAGTTGGCACAGGGCTGCTGTCTAGAGATCCGCTCCACTTCGATGCTAACAGCCAGCAGCCTCTCCTGAATCTTGGCTCTGGGTGTGAGTGTATCCATCTGCGTCTGTCTGCTTGTCAATAGACTCTCATTCTTCATCAGGACACATGTAACCAGCCAAATCCACATAAGCTCATTATTAGAGGTACAACAGAACTAAGCCCAAGAGCAGCTTGTTGTTTTGCTTCCAATTACTGTTTGTGCAAAACTGCGATGGATGCTGCCCAGTCTCTCCAAGACCACTGAAGGTAAACAGCTTGGACAAAAAAAGTCACGCACTAAAAAAGAAAGAGCTTTGATGCACTGAAGCTGGTGAACACAAAACTGTGTATGAAGAATTAAACACAGCAATGAAAGACAGACTATTATGAAAAAGATATGACTTCTATAAGTTTAGCTCATTTGTTTAATCTTAGATTTTATTATTATATTATTACTGCTTTTATTATACATGCACAGCTTCTAATGGCTATCGATTCCAACTCAAGGTAATGAGACAATGCAATTATATTGAGTCCAAACCAGGTTTGGATTGCTTTATTTTTACTGTCTTTTATTTTACAAAGATGCACTGATCAGAATGTGTTGGCTGACTTTAAAGCTTTTACTTACCAATACAGATTTTAGCTAATTCCACTTTACTTTTAAGAATTTTATAAGGAGACAATATAAGAACAGCATTGAAAATATTTGTCCTAGCCTCCCTGATAATGAGTAGTCATTAATTATTTATAATATGAGAACTAGCTACACCTAGTAGTTACTGCAAAAAAAGGGTTTTACTCATATTTTATTGTGTAATAAGGGAAAATCAGTACAAAGCTGAAAGTTTATAATGTTTATAACATCTTATACTACTCTTAGGAAATTTAACCGGAAAGACTCACAGACTCTTAATGGGGTTTTAGTCAAGACCGCCTAAACTAAGACACTGCTGAGCCTAGAGGGTATCAAGACCAAGACAAGACCAAGACCACAACGCACTCAGGCAAAACTATGTTTCATGACAAATTAAATCAAATTCATGGTTAAATCACCCAGATTTGTCATTGTTACACTTTACACTTGTATTTCATGACTTTAGGCCTAATGGAAAATAATATTCTCAGATATTTTTCTCTTATGATCATTTTATCAGAACTCATCAAGGGAAAGACATAGGATGTACCAGGAAAATGTTCATATTCAGTCTCTTATACAAGGAATAGGGGCCTTGGACAACCTATGGCTATAGCTACTGAATGATCCCTTGCTTTGAATTTAACAGATTCAGCCTCTGGTTTGACTTGCACCCCCAAGCCCATTCTTTCTAATGAATGAAAAATAGCTAATTTATTATTATTATTATTATTATTTTTGTATAATAAAATATACAAAAAAGTAGGGAAATAGTAGAAAGATATAGCTTTCTATTAAAAAAAACATTTATCAGCATTTAACTTTAAGGAATCACGGATAATACTCAAATGACAATAAATTTTATGTATCCTAAAAAAATAGAAAGATCAATGGGAGTTCCTAAATCACCTGGAAACATAATTGTAATACATGTTAGATGCATCTGACAAGTTGTTGAGCAGAAACCAGGAGTTTCCGGCTGGTGTCACCATTTTGTGAACTAGGCCTGTGTAACATATTTTCAAAATATAAGCATCTGACTGGTTGCATTGGAAGAGAAGCACTACAGTTCTGTAATGATGAGCAACTTGCTAGATTTTAACATTAATTTCAACAAGACCGATACCAAATAGAGTTGAGTTGAAAGTGAAATAAATGGACTAGATACAGATGGAAAATCAGCAACACAGAGGACTGAAAGACAATATTGTATCTTGAGAGATCTAGAAGATGAAATCAAAAGCATCTCCCATGATGTTCAGCTGTAAATAATAAAAATAAAGTTACCAAAAAATGTTTTTTCCTGCAAAAAACTGAAGACAAAAATCTAAAACTGTTCGTAAAGCAGTGTTATAACAGTAGACACGTAGGTACTTGGCTTAGACATTTGCAAGAAACAAAATGATTCTACAGATACACACTAAAGAGGAGGCCTTATTATGATCTCATGATCCGACTGATGTCACTGGGGTATGTTTGGGTATGATCAAAACAGCTCTGACATATTTGCTGTTATCAATACTTTATGTTTTTTAGACTAAACAAAAATTGTGTTATCTTTTTTTAATCAATCGCATTTAAAGTACATAAGGAAGGAATCAGTGTCTATTTTCTAGTCGTGCAAAACATATATCGCCCCCTCCCTCCACCACCCATGGTAGTTTAGCTACCATGGAGTTGTCTCTGCACCAGCAATTACAGCAGTTTACATAAGGCACCTTAAATACGGAGAAGGGATGTGTGTTACAGGAACAAGACCATGTTATTATTTTAATTGATAATTCTGCAAGTGTTGTAAGTGGTATAATAACACTTCAGGTGAATAATTACATAATGAAACACAACACTAATCTCTAAGCTGGTTCTTCATTCCTCAAACAACATGTTTACAAACCTTCTACAGCCATTGCTTTATTGATTGAGAGTAATGAGCACCCTCTTTGTGCTAACTCCAGAGGCATTCTTCATAAACCTATTATAACGCCTTTGTGAAGGCATTTAAACCACTTATCTTTTAAATTAGTAGATGATTACATCAGTACAGTAAAAAAATTAAATCTGAAAGCTGTAAAAATAAGGTTGTGTAATAAAATGTAACTTTCAACAAAAACCCTGCAAGATAATGAAAAGCCCATACATAATTAACAGATAAGACTAAATATGAATGTACAATTCATTTGACCTGTGTGTTTTATTAATGCTCCTTGGTAATGGCATCTCACTATTATCTCTGCCATGAAGAGCTGCATTATTCATAACAGTGAATGGAATAAAATGATTTAGAACACTGCTATAAAGGCCTTGAGCCATGGGACAGTTCATCTACCCTGTTTCTGCCTGACTGTGTGTTTTCTCTACACCACAACATTATTAAGTTGCCTCCATATAGAAGGAAAAATTACAAATCTGCTGCGTCTGTTTTTTTCCAAGTCTCTTGAGACTTTGTGAAGTACTGGCCAACAATGGCTTTAAACTGTCCCTGCTTGTCCCCCTTAACAGGAACACTTCACAGCAGAGTGCAAATTTAAGGAATCGGTGTTTGAGAACTACTACGTGACATACTCCTCCATGATCTACCGACAGCAGCAGTCAGGCAGGGGCTGGTACCTCGGTCTGAACAAAGAAGGAGAAATCATGAAGGGGAACCATGTCAAAAAGAACAAGCCAGCAGCCCACTTCCTTCCCAAACCTCTGAAAGGTAGGTCTGCACACATCCTCTGTTACGTGCTTATTCCTTACTGTTAAAGTTCTAGAGATGCTGGTTCAGAATTAGTTTATAGCATGCATCACCACTCCATGTGTTCATATGGTGCAGTCAAGGAATATTTGTGCCCTTAGCGATTTCTTCTTTGTTTTTGTTGCACTTAAAGCTTCCCAATCAACAACCAAATTGTAATATCAGGCAAACTGACTGAATACAAAATGCAGTTTTTAAAATGATAATTTCATACATTAAGGGAAACAAAGCTATCCAAAAAAACCTGATGCTTCTGTTCAGTTATAAATAAACTGTAATTAAACATATGTTTGGATAGCTGAGTTCAATTTCAATAGTCACACAAAGACTTGATTGCTAGCAGACATGTAAAGTCAAGATCACTTAAATGAACTTGTCTGAATGGAATAGAATAGAATAAAATCCCTTTATTGTTGTTATACAAATGTGCATTGAGGTTAAAAGGTTGCTCCTTTGCAATGCAGAAATGTCAGTGTATAAACAAAAAAAACAGGAAGTAGGCTAAAAGCCCCAAAAAATAATACATCATGCCCTGCTCTCTTAATAAACTTAGGAACATAAGTAATATACATACATATACATACAAATACATATTATACATATATTCCTCTGGAAGGGATCTCAAAGCCCTTTCTAAGGCTTTGGGACTCCAATTACCCTACCAAAATTACTCCAGGAGCACATCAACGAATTATCCAGGAGGTCACAAAGCAACCCAAGCAAAATCTAAAGCACTTGAGTCCTCATGATTTCAAAATATGAAAGACTCGTACTCGTCGTCTTCCGCTTTATCCGAGACCGGGTCACGGGGGCAGCAGACTCAGCAGAGATGCCCAGACGTCCCTCTCCCCAGACACCTCCTCCAGCTCCTCCGGGGGGAGTCCTAGGCATTCCCAGGCCAGCCGGGAGACATAGTCCCTCTAGCGTGTCCTGGGCCGTCCCCTGGGCCTCCTCCCGGTGGGACGTGCCTGGAACACCTCCCAAGGAAGGCATCCGGTATAGATGCCCGAGCCACCTCAACTGGCTCCTCTCAATGTGGAGGAGTAGCGGCTCTACTCCGAGCCCCTCCCGGATGGCCGAGCTCCTCACTCTATCTCTAAGGGAGTGCCCGGCCACCCTGAAAGACACTTGGCAAAAAATGGCATTCATGGTGAAATGGCCTGCACTTGTACAGCACTGTATCAAGTCTGAGGACAGAAAAGCACTTTACACTACAGTCAATCATCCACCCATTCCCACATCTGACAGTGGTAAGCTACATTGTAGCCACAGCTGCCCTGGGGCAGACTGACAGAAGTGTGGTTGCCATACAATCGTCACCACTGGGCCCTTTGACCACCATCAGCAGGCAAGGCAGGAGGATTGTCTTGCCCACAGACACAACGACTGAAATGGACAGTGTGGGGGTTTTGAACCGGCAACCCACCGGTTGCAGCATGAGCCCCTACCACCTGAGCCACCATGGGAGGGTTCCAAGGACAAGACCACTGCTGATCAAAAAACTAAACACAACGGCCTATCACATTTGCCAAAAAAACTATCTTGATGATCGGCAAGACATTTGGGTAAATATTTTATGGACTGACAAGACAAAAGTTGAACCTTTTGGAAGGTTGGTTTGTTACAACTAGTGCAAAACTAACACAGCATTTCAGAAAAGAAGATTATACCAACAGTCAACGTGGTGGCTGTGGTGTGTGGCTGCTTTAGACCTGGAAAATTTGCTGTTATAGATGGAACTCTGAATTTTGCTCTTCATTAGAAGATCATAAAGGAGAATATCTGATCGTTAGTTTTTGAGGCTTTGTTTGTTCACTTGGGTTATGCAGTAGGAGAACAATCCAAAGCTTCAATGGTTCTGTTAGAACAATTCTGCAGAAAAGTAAGAAAAATATCCTCCACAAAGCTGTAAAAGACTCGTTAATAATCGTGAATGCTTAAAATCTGCTGTTGCAGTAGGATGGCATAACCAGATCTTAGGTTTTTGTTTTTTTTTCACATATGGCCCATTTGGTTTAGATAGCTTTTTTCCTTAATAAATTAAATAATCATTTGAGAATTGCATTCTGTAGGCTTTAGGCTTTTTCTCATATTAATATTTGTTTTATCATATTAATATTTGTAAAACACGTTGGTGGAGTTGGTAGCACTGTTGCCTTGCAGCAAGAAGGTCCTGGGTTCAATTCCCAGCCAGGGGTCTTTCTGCATGGAGTTTGCATGTTCTCCCCATGCATGCATGGGTTCTCACCAGGTACTCTGGCTTCCTCCCACAGTCCAAAGACATGCCTGTTACGTTAATTGGTAACTCTAAATTGCCCTTAGGTGTATGAATGAGTGTGTGCGTGGTTGTTTGTGTGTTGCCCTGCGACAGACTGGCAACCTGTCCAGGGCATACCCCGCCTCTCGCCCATAGACTGCTGGAGATAGGCACCAGCTTCCCTGCGACCCACTATGGAATAAGCGGTAGAAAATGACTGACTGATGACTATTTGTAAAACAGTGATTAAAAAAATTACATTTTTTCCAACATCCTTCAGTCAATAAGACAGAGATATTTAGACAAATAGGACCAAGCCAAGTTAATCTTTATAAGAAAATAAACTGATCTACTAAATGTTAGGTAATTAAATTATTCAGTAATGTTGCTGTAACTTTACACATGCATGTTGAACATAAGACTTGCATTTATAGATATTTGTTTACATTTGTTTACTTGTCATAGTAAAGACACCCTAACAATGATAGGGTTTTGAACTATAAATAATTTGGTATTCACCAGGTTTTAAAGTTATGCAAATGCACCGTCAAATATACCAAAGTACACATTGATGATTGATTGATTAGAATTTTATTTTGTACCAGAGGGTTGCAAGTGAAATCCATCAAGTCGGTCATGCTAAAATTAGCTCCGATTTCAGTAAGCAGCAAAGTAATCAATGCAACCCAAGTTTATTCAAACCAAAAAGCTCAGAATAAAGATTTCCCAATAAGGCCTTTCCAGGCCAGTGCCAATTTCTGATTTGCCTCAAGATCTGACCTCCCTATTCTGATTTTTACAGTCAATTTGCGATAATAACATAGAAAATATTGTTGTAGAGTATTTGATGAAGGTAATTGTTTTGCATCTGACAGAAACTGGAGGAATTAACAGATTATCCCCTTTTATACATCAACATATGTCCCTGACTTGTATCGGATTTTCTATTTAGCTCAAAAAAACGCATCAAAATGCGTGCGGTTGATTGGTGTGTTTATATAGTGAAAATGGTAGATCTTTGTTTTGAATGCATTTATTTAGAAATATTGCCTGGGGACCACCAATCAGGACCGATCAGTAAACAATTGGCTGATTGTGATATCTGAACAAATGATTCGTGCATGAAAACTGCTGCTTTTCCAAGAGGAATGTTTTTTCTTACATTTGACATGTATTTATTGGTTTTAAAACATGTTCTGTTTTTGTCCAGATTATTTTACCAAAAGCCAAACATGCTGTTTACACTGTTAAATCTGTTATTTAGTATTCTTCTCAGACACTCTGGCATGTGTCTTTTCAGTAGTTTCTTCCAGCTGGTCACAGTCTTTTACGGGTCCTGGGCAGAATGAGGTAGAGCCACTGACCGTAACCAGAAGCTGCAAAGACAATATGCTTCAGTGCTTTGAATAGTAGCACCAGCACTTTATTTTCATCAAACTAAATTACAGAAAACCACACACATCCAGGCAATGTGTGTTGTAGAACATAGAAAGCAGCCAGAGGAGAGGGACAAGGGGTTCTGTTCTCCCGCAGTCCTTTCATCTTCAACAAGACACTGATTTTACCTGTCAACAGAGACAGAAGACAGAACGAGAGAGAGGCTGTTTTCTTTTCAGACGGACCAAAGAAGAGTGCTCTGGTGTTTGTTCTAATTTAAACCATAGCAATGGAATTTATTTATACTTTACATATTACATGTATCCCTGTAACATAAACGTATGTGGGATCCAGTGTATGCCCTTAAAACAGTGAAAACAAATGTTAGTCAGACTTCTAATCGTACAGCTAGTGAAAAACCTGCTTTTCGCATGCATCCATTGCTATCTCCTGGGAGCTTGTGTTGTTCTGGTGCACTAAAGCAACCCCTTTTATAGAAGGTATTTTGACATTTCGTGATAGGAAATGTGAAATTGTTTTAAGACCTAGTAACTGGCAAAAAGGTCCTGCTTGTTTATTTTCACTGTGTTCAAGAGCACTAAAAGGAACTCTGCGTATTTAGTCATTCTTTACACATATAACTATTCATGATGTGACAGGCAAAAAAATATCAGCTTTTAAATAGGTGCATTCAAAGAAATCTTCAATGTTTTAAAGAAGTCTGGAGGCCACCAGACTATCATAAATATTGGCCCCAACCTTGATTTCATTGCCTTTTAGAGGAGTGGACAATGAAATGAGAAACATGCATCTGTCTTCCCAGGTTTGAAACTTTGTACAGATGCTCATCATATTTACAGAAATTACATTTCTGGATAAAAAATTAAAAAGAAAAACACTTGAGGCGTGTTTTCCTCTTTTAGGCCCCAGTAAAAAAAAAAAAAATTACCAACTGGCCTCTGCTTTGTTGCTGTGATTCATTAAACATTGTTGATTCAATCACCTGTCAAGTGTTTTTTCTTTGCTATGGATCTGCATTTTCACAGATGTTAACGCTTTCAGACAGTTTAAACCATCTGGCATGTCAGTTGAACATTTCCACACCAGTATGTTTTTAATGACGTCCTCAACAGATCTGCGTCATCAGGAGTGTCAGCCTGTTCATTGTGGGCACAAAATGCAGTCCATTAGATATGTTCTCACTACAGTGAGTGAGTGAGTGAGTGAGTGAGTGAGTTATGGGGTAAGAACGCTGTCAAAAACAATGTGTATGTAAAGATGGAAATGTGTGCATATTAGTCAATAGTTGTGCATAAGTAAAATCCAAAAGAGGTATTGTATATTTTCTCTATAAGAATACAAAATAAAATGTTACAGCTTCAAGAAATTGCAAACACAAAGTTCAAGTTTACAGTTGTGGTTTATTCTTCATAAATACAATATGCTATAACAGTTTGTGAATACGATTTCTTTTCTTTGAGAATACGAATTTACATCAGCGACTTGGTGTCACGTGATCTCAGGCTGGTTAGTGGAGCAGAGTTAGTCGATTCACGTTGCGCATGCGCTGTCACACTCCTCACCGCCAGTAAACGTAATGCCGGAATGGGAGGTAATTCAGTCTAAAAGGAATATTAGGAACAGAGGGGAGATAGGGGGGAAATCAAGAGTATTATAAATAAAGTACTGTTCTTATTTTTATGAAATACAAAACTAAAACATAGCATATAGTGGGTGGAGTTATACAATGATGTACAGTAGGTGGCAGTATGCACCTCTGAATTTGTTGCGAACCGCCAGCAGAAGAACAGAAGAAGAAGAAGCAGCAGCACTAGCGCCAAGATGACGGACCAAGAGCATATATTAACGACATTAAGACATATATAAACTTTTTAACATTACTTGGCTTTGTACTGTAGTTTCTTGGTCCGTTTATGTGGCGCTAGTGCTGCTGCTTCTTCTTCTTCTGTTCTTCTGTTGGCGGTTCGCAACAAACTCAGAGGTGCATACTGCCACATACTGTACATCATTGTATAACTCCACCCCCTATATTCTATGTTTTAGTTTTGTATTTCATAAAAATAAAAACAATACTTTATTTATAATACTCTTGATTTCCCCCCTATCTCCCTTCTGTTCCTAATAGTCCTTTTAGACTGAATTATCTCCCATTCCGGCACTACGTTTACTGGGGGTGAGGAGTGTGACAGCGCATGCGCAACGCAAATCGACTAACTCTGTGCCCCACTAACCAGCCTGAGATCACGTGACACCAAGTCGCTGATGTAAATTCGTATTCTCAAAGAAAAGAAATCGTATTCACAAACTGTTATAGCATATTGTATTCATAAAGAATAAACCCCAACTGTAAACTTGAACTTTGTCTTTGTAATTTCTTGAAGATGGAACATTTTATTTTGTATTTTTACAGAGAAAATATAAAATACCTCTTTTGGAATTTATTTATGCACAACTATTGTCTAATATGCACACATTTCCATCTTTACATACACATTGTTTTTGACAGCGTTCTTACCCCATAGTGAGTGAGAGTGAAATTTGCTCAGCCATGTCTCTGTTTTTTTTTTTTATGTATTAGGTGACATTTTGGAGGTAAACTTTGAAAGTTATGTTCAGTGGTGACCCTGAATATGTTATGTCATACATCTGGTTAACAATTTAAGGCTTGTTATATTTTTGCAGTTACCTTACTGCATCTTAAATCGTAGGCAATAGACTCAGGAATAGTCAAATACAGCACCCTCTGCATTTATTTTCACCAATGGTAAAGTCAGTCAGTCAGTCATTTTCTACCGCTTATTCCATAGTGGGTCGTGGGGGAGCTGATGCCTATCTCCAGCAGTCTATGGGCGAGAGGTGGGGTACACCCTGGACAGGTCGCCAGTCCATCGCAGGGCAACACTGTTAAATATCTATAAAAAAAACATAATTGCACTAGCACAATTTTACATTTTTGAAAAATCCAGCCTTTAATATGAGCAAATGCAGTTAGTGCCGAAAAAACAATGTTAAGAAATAAATGTTTTAACTACATTCATAGTAACACAATTGGTGCCATCCCTAAAGGTTCCTATGAAATTAATGTAACTAAGTGCGAGATATACTGCTGCATAAAAAGATTTGTTTATTTTTATAAATCAGATTAGTTTGTCAAATATAATTCATTTTTCAAGATTACAAACATGTTTTAAATCAAAGCTCCTATCATTTTAACTGTCCATGTCTTAATTGTATACCTACATGTGACTGGCTATCCAGGGCTTCTCAAAACAAGCAAGCTCAATAGCAAGATAATGACTTGCTTTGAAACAGGCTGAAGGAGAGGTGCTGGTAATGGGATGCAATTATCATGGGAATAAAATGTCAAAATACATCAGCAGAAAGAAAAACTACACTCAATTAAAAGTAAAAAGGGAAAATCTAAAATGAAACCTTATCTTATATTCTATGCTGTGATGCTGGATCTTCTGTACAAAAACAATAGTTATCCCCAAAGTTAACAGAATAATAACATACTTCACATTTTAGATGTATCTACTGATTTGGAAAACGTTTTCCACTGCAAAACAGAAAGAAAGAATCTGTTCCAGCAGCTCATATTCAGCGACCATGGTGTTACAGGGCACCAATTTGGAAGATTTCTCTGCACTGGTGACGGCGTCATCTTCTGACATTACTTACTGCTCTACTGGTTCCAGTTTCTGAGGTGCAGACCTTAGCCTCTCTTTTTGTTCTACTTTAGATGAAGCATGTTAAGCTCACATCATTCAAAGCCGAACATGAAGATCCACTTACATTTTTGGAAAAAGTCTGATAAAAATCACAAAGAACTGATTTCATCTAGAGAGTTTGTTAAAGAAATATGCGGATTTGTGGACAGCTTGAGGTAGGATGTTTGTTCTTAATATTTATTGTTTAAAAATAAAAAGTATGTTAAATTAAAATAATAAACTTGAGGTTATTTTCCTGGTAAGATAATCACTGAATATCTGTATTAATATAAACCATTCCAATTGCCAGTTGTTTACAGTACAATCCTGCCAGTGATTGATGTATGGGCCAGGGGGGGGGGTGTCTCTGGGTTGCTGCTGCAACAGAAAAATGCTGGTCTAAGTGAACTGTCTGAAGGGCTAGATGTGCAGTTTCAGCCACAGACCCCTGAGGAATAAACATCAAATAACATTTAAGGCAGCAGGATGTTGAACACAGCCTGAAACCAAAGACAGTGAACATCAGATTACTGATGTTTCTTCTGAAAAGGCAGGTGCTGAGATTCACATTGAGCTAGTCCTGCACACACAGCAAAGATAAAGGATTAGCAACTCCCGAATTTATAATGGCATGCTGGGAACATGTTTCTTTTTTTCTTTTTACTTCAGCACAAAGCCAGTCTACTGTGACCTCTTGAATAAGCAGTTTTGCAAAGAACAATATACTGTCCGCAAAAAACTGTTGACTGTAATGCTTAAAACGTTTTCACATTTACAAATTCTGACTCATCTGTTAAATTGTTTCAATTTATCTAAAAGATACACTTAAAAAGAAATATATTTTATTTGTTTTTAGTCATTTAAAAGGCTGTATTCTGATTAGTTTATTTGTAAATGACAATTCACAATAAACGTTTCCTCACAGCACTGTGATTAATACAGTCAGTCAGTCAGTCATTTTCTAACGCTTATTCCATAGCAGGTCGCGGGGGAGCTGGTGCCTATCTCAGCAGTCTATGGGCGAGAGGCGGGGAACACCCTGGACAGGAGATTTAAATCATTTTTGGAGTTAATTATACAAGTTATTGTTGCTTAAACAGAAAACAACGATTAAATGTTGACATTTAAAGTTTGTGAGCTTTAAAGTGGAAAACAATACGCATTGGTCGGGGTACAGAGTGGAAGTCTTACAATGAAAACTTTACTTTTAAGCTTGCAGAAAAGGATACACATTGGTAAAGATGATGGTGCACGGATAAAACTGTTAAAACCATATTTTTATTGATATTCCCAGGTTTTTTACATTAGAGTATTAAATACTGTAAGACTTTAAGGCTTTATCTCACACACAAGTTCATTGTAATGACTTCGGATTCTGTTTATACAGTATAAATGGCAGTTATTGTTTTCTATCTTGACTGTTTTGATCTATTTACATATATATTTATAACTTGGTCTAATTTCCACTTTCCCCTGTCTTTCCACAGTGGCAATGTACAGGGAGCCATCTCTCCATGACTTGACAGAGTTCTCTCGCTCTGGCAGCGGCACACCCACCAAGAGTCGGAGTGCCTCAGCTCTCCTGAACGGAGGCAAAGCCGTGAGCCAGAACGAGTCGACATAGCCCGGTAGCCAAACCTAGGCCTGGGGCTGAACCATGAAACCTTACCTCTCACCGAGCGGGAATCTAAGCAGACTCCGATCAACGGTTCAGGACTAGCTACGACAATAATCCACACATTAAAACGCCCAGATATCATCAGTAAAAAGTATTCATCAAAGCAGCATCTAGAATAAGAAACATAACTCACAAAGATCACTCTTGACATACCCAAAAAAAATGTATTGTTTGCTAAATATTTATTTATTATTCTTATCGCATTCTTATGGTAATGAGTTTACTCATCTTTATCTTTATCACTTTCCATCACTTTTTTAGGTCATGCAAACACCAATCACTTGTGCATATATCACACAGGGACAGCAAGATAGATATGCAGGTGTTCAGGGCAGCCAGTAATGATTGTTGTCCATAAAGGCTGGGGGACAATGAAAGCCCTGATCACCATCTCATCCATGCTTCTGTGAATACAAAGCCTATAAAGTCCCTGGCATGGCTCAGCCTCGTCCTCCTGGCCAGCCGGATGGTAGCTGTTCTGCGTCCTAATGCACACGCTCAGAAACTGAGCTCCTTAGCATGGGAAAATGAAGCCTATGTTCCTCTGACCTGAATATATAAGGAGCAACGTGACTCTGCCGTTGTTTATTCAGTTATTTATTTGACTTTTTTCTGTCTGAAAGATGCCACAATGCTGATTTTCTGAATTAGCCGAGAGTTTTAATTGTTAACTGGTTTTTGTTGGAATCTCCTCTTGTTCTCTGCCCATGTCATTGTTTTGCATTTGTATTTTTCTTTGTTGTTTAGGATGGGTTTCAGCAAACCAAAGACCGATTGGAAGAGTGTCCCTTTAAGCTGCTAAAAAAAAAACTAGCCAACATACAGTAAAGAGAAAAATGGATGTTTCTGTTCTCACTGTACATTTTTGATGAAGGGAGGTGACGGTTTTAGGGGGAAAACTTAACTTCTTAGCAACCTGACTTGATGTTGTGCTTTTTGCTGATATGCTCAATGATGGAAGAATGGAATGACTATTTAGTGTCCACATTTCCTTCTGTTACCATTGTGTCACACTGTCTTTCGCTCTCGAATTCGTGACCTGTTTCTTCTCTTTGTGCTTGTGTCATACTTCAACCCTCGCTCTGAAATCCTTCTTTTTTTCTCCACTTCCACTGACTGATAAATGTCACCATAGGAGCATGGTGGATGCCCCCACCCTATCCCAACTATCCAGGTTGCTTGTTATGTGTTTGAGTAACTTATTGTGGTGATATTTTTTATTAAAAAAGGAATACTGTGGACTTTTAGGAGGCTTAACATTTTATAAGAAATGTCAAATTTATAAAACTGAAAAGCAAACAAAAAAGTACAAAAACACACTGCTTCCCTTTCTTGCACAGAACGTGTACACAAATATGTACAAAAAGGACCCTTTTTGTGGGCTATGTACTCTTTCCTTCAGCTACATAACTTATTTCTAGTACATGCTTTCGGGAGACGTTTGTTTCTTGATTTCCTCTGGAGGTGGTTTGTATTAGGTGGATCTATCTGTTGCATGGGAGAAAGCAGGGAAAATACTGGTCTAGAGCTGCATGATGTAGGCTATGTGTATAAACCCATGTTGGATCATGTGTTCCAAACTATCAGGCTAAATCTGATAAAACAGCATATACAGACAGGCACTGCGGCTGTCTGAAAACTTCCAGTTGTTTATTATTTGTTGTATACACAAAATGCACTGAATAAAATGTTTATATTAAGATATACTTTTAAAATGTGTCAGATGTTCTACTTTGGTTTATCAGTTATTTTGTTTGTTTCTCAGTCCAGCTATCACAGTTGTAAATGACAGTAGATGTTAGGCCTAATCAAATGTAAGTGATTTGAAGAATTGCAAAAATGGGTTTAATTTGCACTGTCTCCACCACTAAACTTACATTTCTTTTTTTTTTTTTCATTTCTATGGCTGTCAGTGCTTTCCAAGGGGAAATAATAATTCCCTCAGAGTTACAGTAACTGGATATGCTTAGAGTTCATTAAATCTAATAAGTCAATATCCCATTTATGACAGAGATTCTGGTTCCTGTCTACTTTTAGTGGTATGTGCTGCCTTAGCAGATTACCACTTAAATTTCCCTTTTTAAGCAGCATAGGCAGGTTCTTGTCTGGTCTCCAAACCTGCTTTTAACAATTTTACACAATTTTGATTAAAAATAAAGGTTTATAATTCCAGGTTTTGAAACATAAGCAGTCAACATAACAGTCAGTATTAAAGATGGATTAAACTTGTCAAAAAATAATGTTAAATGCCTAAAATGCCTTTACTGGTTAAGCTTCAGTTGGTAAGGGCATTCATTTTTAAATGAATTGTTTTTGGTTGTTTGGCAATTGCTTGGGAATTTAATAAACTAGCATCCTGCTGAGATATTTAAAACACTGTGTTAAGCTCAGTCTGTCTGTACTTCAACTTGAAGGTGAATAACTGCTTGTGACATAAACTATAATGTAAAACACTAACATGCTTGCAGCATTCAGGCATATCCTGCAACTTTTACCCTTGTTTCTGACAATCATTGTTACCCTGATGTGAATGGGCAGTAAAGTTTAACAGATACAGTACGGTAACAAAACTCCTTTGCTCTGTCTGCAGTTAGTTTCCTGATACTATGTTTTTGGCCTTAAAAAACGCCCTCCAAGCTAACGCTACAGATGTGATGAATTAAAGAGAAGTTAAAATACTCAAATGCTCTCTTTTATTTGGTTCAGACAATGAAAAAATAACAGTGATGCTACAGTTAATTATGTGTTTAAATGCAGTGAGAAGATTAAGAAGAAGGTGGTTATTTACTTTTTTAATGAAGTGATCAATAGACATCCACATCACTGGAGCATAATTTAGCAAGTTACGTCCTTCTGATTGGTGAACTTGTAGTCTTCTTGAATAGAATTCCATAGTATGTTTTTAATTGTTTGAACACATACAAATTGTTGTTATTAATGAATTTTAAAGCTTTTTTGATCTCATTCCAAATTCCTCAAAACAAGCCTTGGTTATTAAACATATATATTCACACTGACCTTAAATATCACTGCATCATTTTATTGGTAACTGGTTTCAGTTTTAATTATTGTTTCCTTTTTTTTTTTTTTTTTGTTTATTACTTGTCCTCATTCTTCTCTTTTTTACTTAGTAGTGTAGTTAAATGTTACTTCTCGAGTAAAAAATTTGGAGAGAAGTTGTTTATGTTTGTTCTGTATATGTGTGCAGAACTTCCTATTTGAGAATGCCAGTGCCTAAATTCACTCCATCTATTGATCTCTAATACCACACCTCAACAGGTAGGTATTCACAAAACCTGACAGGGACCTGAGAGTTGTTTGGCTATAGGTTGTGCAAGTAATTTTTATAAATTTTTGGCACTTATCAATAGTTATTCACAGCCAAACCAAACCTATTGTTGCACAACATGAGTATATTTTAAACTTTTGCAGACAAAAAAGAAGTCTGACATGAAGGAAAGTTGTGTTGCCAACCCTTTTGGCAACCTCTTGTGCTGCTCCGCTTTTTACTTAATGTAAAACAATTTATAAGTGCATTTTAGAATTAGACTGCACAAATGGTAAAATGTAAGAATTTAAAAGGAAATCGGCCGTTGTGAAGTTAATTAGGCTTTGTAGCATGCAACTCTTAGCAAAATTGCTAGATAATGTTTTATAACTTTGACAGTATCAGTTTTAGTATCAGTAGAGCAGAATCTTGATTTTGAGGATTTCAGTTGCCTTATTAAACAGCATCTAAAACAGAATAAAACTTAAGTTTTTTCAACTACCATCCTTAAACATTGGTCTGGTCCTCTGAGACAACCTCATTACGCCCACCACCAGTGGAGACAGGGGAACTAATAGGCCCTGGTAACATAGGCCCTGTTATGAGTTACTTTATCGTTCATGTAGTTTGACATCCCACTACTCCGTTCATTTCCTTCTGTTCCTCTCTAGACTCCATTCATTAGCACAGGACAGTCCAATTCATTAGTGTGGGCTGCCAACTTTGTTCTGAGATGGTGATGTGAAGAGAAGCCACTTTTCCTCTATTGTGTTCTTTTTTCTCATTGCCTCCCTTTCTCTCATCAGTCAGTTTTTCTGCCCCTCTCTTGGCCAGACTAATGAGTCTTCATGGAGCCCCCCAAAAGAGCAAATCAAAGATGTGTCTAATGTCCGTACACACACACACTCCAAGCACTCCAGGATTTGTGATTTTGAGTGAGATCAGCCTGAAACATTCAGCCACAAGTCAGACGGTGCTGACAGAGCTGTGATATATGAGAGCACTCTGTACCTGTGAATGCAATAACTCATTACCCTTTATCACTGCCAGCACAGGCTGTGCAACTTTCTTTCTCTCGTGCACACACAGTTACCCTTTCTTTGTGTCTACATCAGAATTTTTACCATTGCTTCGCGTTTTTCTGAAAAGAAAATTTTTTCACTTGTGAATGTTGCTTCAGTTTGACTTTTTATTTTAAAACTGAGTGACATGTGCCACAGCATTGGCGTTCTTTTTTTTTTTTATGCTTTTGTCACCACCAAGATTTTTAGACCTTTTCAGGTTTGTTTGCTTTTTTTTTTTACAAAATGACCCATAATAATGAAATCATATGCTGGGTAACAGCTGTCCAGAGCAGAATTTTCTGCTGTTTGAAGAATGCAATGAAAACATGGAAAAATATTGTGCAAACAGATGCAGAAATAAAAATAAATGTAGCAAAAACATGTCACCAGTGTCATCTTTTTTGCTGTCGATCTTACCCACATGCAGAGAACACGCAGAGAAACTGGATCAGTTTAAGAGTTTATTGCTTGATCGTGGGAACAAGGTGGAATAGAGCCGGGACAGGAACGTCTCAGCTGCATGAAAAAAGAATCAGGTAAGTGGAGGTTGATTTCAAATCAAAAGGGTTTACTAATGAAGCTTGGCTTACTATTCTGGGTTCAATGGTCGGTCGGGGGAACTTGATGTGGTGTCTGATGTGGTGCTCAATGTGAATCTGGAGCTTGGTCTAGGCGGAGGTTCTTCTGGTTCTCCCTCCGGAGTAAAATTGGATTCCGGTGTCACTCTTTTCCTTAGGACTAGGAGGCAGTCTTGTTGGAGGGTGGACAGAGTTCGCTCGGTGGTTGCTGGAGGACGGAGGATCAGTGGCTGCCAGCCGGAACTTGGGTTGAAGATCTTTACTGAAGTCTTGGTTCGAAGGACAGAGTAGATTGGTTCTCCAGTGGAACTTGATCTGAGTCTTGGCAAAATACCTGGAGAAGGAGCAAGGACAAAACATGTTAGACTAGGTCTTTTTTTAAAGAGCATAACCTCTAGGTAGGCCAGTAGAATTTTACCACAAAGGCAAAACACTCAGGCAAAGATGTGCTGGCAGCACGCCCTCTTAAACCTCTCAGCTGATGATGATGATTAACACCTGTCGCCTCTAGCGTCCAGAGCTCTAGCGGCACCTAGGGTTGAAGTATTGTAAATAGCAGGCAAAACAGAACAGCAAAACTCCCAGACACCGACAACCAGGCCAATTCTGACTGAAAAAAACAGATCTCAAGACTTAAAAAAACATTGTGCCCCCAAATATGTAATGCAAGACACATTTTTAATTTTCCTGCTGTCTGAATGTAGTAATAAATAAAACTATATTGCCGGGGCCTCTTTTGTATGTCACGGGAGATATTTATTATAAAGAAAGAGACCAGGGAGTTGCTAAACTTTCACGTTTTTCTTAATGCCTATCACCTGTGGGAATTTCTACAATGAGCTTCACCTATGTTAAAATGTGGAGAAATGAAGTGCATTCTGTAAAAGTCCTTTATAGCTCTAAGGTTTTCTGTATCAGTGCTGATGTACTACTGCGTCAGGATGAAGAAAGCTAATTTTTGCCGGCATGTAGAAGTCTTTTTTTCCCCATACTTATTTTGGCCTGTAAGTCTCCTTCCTGAATGGTATAACGACCGGACATTTCCATGCTGTTTATACTTGCACATAATTGTTAGAACAGATAAATATGGCACTCACAGACAAGATGGTGCCAGGTTCGGCCAGCCATCAGGCACGTTAGTCCTTGATGTTGCTACGACCGCAGTCCTTAACCTCAGATCTGCTGGTTTACAAAAATTTAATATATGGGTAAATTCAACAGACCTTCCTTCATATCTGTCAGATATATCTAGGCACTTACACCGTTGACTGTAGACCTTCTAAAATGGAGTTTGGGGAGCAATGTCTTTAAGCCCACATAATTGAAGTCCTCTGCCATCAGGTGCACGACATCAGAGTGCTGTCTCTGCTGGTCGCTAATGTTGCTATGTAGAAGTCCAATAGCTGAGCTAACATTAGCATCTGGTGGGATGTAAACAGCAGTTTTTTAAGACTATGGTGAATTCTCTCGGGAGACAGATGGGCCTGCATTTAACAGTCACATACTCCAGGTCCAAGAAGCAGTGACAGTCTACAGTCACAGTGTTAGTAAACCAGTTGTTATTAATGATCGAAGTTAAAACGCAGAGGTGATCGAGAATTCGCTGTGGTCGCCCCAAAACTGCGTAATACCTTACCTCTACATGTCTGCACTGCTCCGAGCATATAATCATTTAAATGTCTTTAAAAAAAAACTTTTATTTTCCCTGTCATTTGATTGTATGAGATGTTATATAACTCTTAGAAGTCTTAACTCTTCTCTGTCTTATTTATTTTTATTAGTTTATTCCATACTATTTTGTGATCGTTGGTGTAATTGTGAAACACTTTGGTCAACTGTTGTTGCTTTTAAATGTACTATAGAAATAAATTTGACATTGAAGTATCTGGAAATTTTACCCAAGGATGAACCCGAACTTGTGGAGGTTCACAATTCCCGTCTTGACATGTTGGTTGATTTCCTTTGAGTTTTCCTGGGTGTATCACAAGGAGACAGTTTGTCTGAGGTATTGCCCTAAAATGCATCCACAGGAGTGCCTCCAGTTAACCCAAATTTTGTGAATAAATGGCAGAAACGTGTAAATGGCACCGTCGCCTGGGTTTTCCCAAATTGTTTATAGGCCTAATAATCTTGTAGGGAAGAGGGACGTCTGGGTGTCTCTGCAGAGCCTGCTGCCCCCGCGACCCGGTCCCGGATAAGCGGAAGACGACGCGTACGAGTACGAGTTATTTGTAGAAACAGATGCAATGATGCATGAATACACCTTGTTATAGCAGTTCCTGGGAAAACGAGGAGTATGTGCAACTATGGTTTTCAGAAACAAAAGAACAGCACTTTGGCACTTGCAATTCTTGATTTGATTAATGGTTACATAATTACTCTCTTAAACTTTGTAAATCACTGTGATGGACTGGCGACCTGTCCAGGGTGTACCCTGCCTCTCGCCCATAGACTGCTGGAGATAGGCACCAGCTCCCCTGCGACCCACTATGGAATAAGCGGTAGAAAATGACTGACTGACTGACTTTGTAAATCAGACATATATACAACTGCAGATGTAAAACCAACACATTAATTTAGTTCAATATTTTTAAACTCATCATTAACAACATAAAAACTTGTTTTTAACATAAGAAATATAATGGTTATACATAGCTAAATGTTAAGTACATGCAGTTGAAATGTAAATCTTGCCTACTTCAAGGTTTATTGCATTTATTATATAACAATTCATCAGCATAATCAATTTTGTGTAACTTTTATTTGGTTTACAACATAAAAGCTGTGTGTCATACAGTAAGCAAGAGAAATTTGATTTTTATATTTACAAATAAAAAGGAGTAAAGTACAGCTTTACAGAAATATTAATGTTTTAAAGTCACAGAAAGGAGAGAGAGGCCATTCAATTTATTTGACAGCCTGGCACCAATGAGAGGGGTTTATTAGACTCTCGCTTGTTTCTCCACAGCTTTTTCTCATTCTCTTTAATTGCATGTTGGTTTGGAACAATTAAGTAGTCATTTACTCTATAGATTCACTTAGTATTTACCTTTGTTGAGAGCAGGAAAATAGTGTTTCTTTAAGAGGGCTGTTTTAACACAGAAAATGATCACTATACTACAGAGATATACGTTTAAAGGAGGTAGAGTTGAGACGACACAGGCTCAAACATCAGCTAAAAAAAAGAGGCGGCCAGAGCTGTACTGACATCTTCTGAGGAGAAAACGGCTTTTTTGTAAAACCAGTTTCTTCTTTCAGCTTGTGAAAGACGTAAAAATTGTCAGGTCGAGAAACTGATGAAATTAAATGAAATGAACTGCTAACCTCAGTGCTTGGGTCTCTCAGTTCACTCAACACCCCTATGCCTTCTGAGAGCAACAAATTCGAATGGATTTGGCTGCTATTTGTTCCTCTCACAACCTCTCTTCCATCAACGTGGTCGTGTGCCTCCAGCTGGCACAGAAAAAAGCACCAGCTTCATTCTGAAAAGATTACCGAGAGCAGAAAGAGTCTCACACCTCTGCTTATCAGAGTAACCAGCACATCAGAGCAACAGGGATGGGCAGAACAGAATGGGAACACAAAGTGGTCAGAGAGTGCATGCTGATAACATCCACTGCAAATAGCTTCAAACATCATTGCTGCTGCTGTCACCGTTAAAGAGGGTGCTTTTATTCTTCTCTAATATAGCAGAGTTTGAAGCATTCTGACATTTGTGAGAGTATCTGGTAGATTTAGACTTCTCCAAACCTATAAACTCTCACTGGGACTATTTCTGATTTGCAAACAGGTGTGTTTCCAATACAGTAGGTGGTCACAACTAAATGAATAAACTTCTTTTCTCTTTTCCATACCATACATATATTTAAGCTACAAAATATTTAAAAATTCTTTGCTAGCACACAGATTTTACTCCCAATGCAAAATGTTGCATTAATTTATTCATTTATGACCACATTTGCAAGAGTAGATGGATGGTTTATTTCCATATTTTGCCAGTCTCACTCCTTAAAAAAACAGATAAAAAGGGAATAAAATTGCTGTGTTAACTCCCAAGGGAGGAAACTGCATTTGCTGATTTCTGTTTCAGTTCTCCTTTTTTGCGAGCATAAAGCCATATGTGCATCCAGTGGCATCTGGCACAGTGTCTTTTATCTGTGTTAGATAACAGACTGCATGGTATCACAAATTACACAAAAACTGATGGAAATCTATTAACATCAATTTGTCTGATTTCAGTAACTTTCAGGTAAATTCCAGTAATGACATTCTCAGTAATGACATTCCAGTCTCACATCTGTGAGGGGTCTGCAAAACATCTGGGCCTCTGAGTGTTTTATCCCTTATGAAAGATGGTGGTTTTGCACAAAAGCCATTGTTATGTCAAAGATTATGTAACTGCATGCTGAGCAATTAAACTGAACACATAATTATCAGTAAATACATCAACACAAATGACAGCAGATCTGAGCAACAAAAAATGAATCACAGTTTATAAGACAGATTACCATTTTTACTGTAAACAGAGGAATATTCCATTGATGTAATAAACCGTCCTCAGATATAAATGACAAATAACAGTTCTGTGTATCTACTGTGGAAACAGAAGAAAATAGACATATTTTCACATTAGCTCTGTTTAGCAGCTGCTATAGGGATGCTCCTGATTAAGGCTTTTTAAAATAATTGATATCACAGTCTTAGTCACATTTTTTACAGTTAATTAACATGATTTTCTTGATATAACACATTGGGTTTTCCCTAAATATTAAAGCACTTTTTCCCTTAACAATGCCCTTCACAGTGAAATAGAGACGGTACAGGGTTCTGCAGCTCCATTTCTGTCTGTCTGTGTGATATCACATGCGCTGCATACTGTGCACTGAAAGCATTTGCTTTTTGAGTAAAAATGGTATGACATTCAAAGCAAAGTTATACATTTAAAAGGGCAGAAAAAAATATATTTTTTGCAAGTTTTCTCCACATGCTGGATACATGATTTCTGCACATCCTTTCTCCACAACTGGAGCCATCTTGAAATACTTTATGAGAAAAATTATCAACAATATCAAAAGAAAGGGTAGATGATAGCATTAGCATAACATTTCAGCAAACTGCTTCACATGTCTAATGTAACACTGGTGAAAAATAATATTTTATTTTACTGCACTCTGAGGCATCTGAGTCTTCTAGCAGATTTATAGCATTGATTTTTATTTGTTTTGCTTTAATGTACTATGAGCAAGGACTCCTTTTTGGTAAAAGAATATTCTTAAAAGACTAATATCAGTCATTATATCATAAATAAATAAATATAAAAAAAAGTCACATTACAAGATGTTTGATTGAAAATTAATAACACAGTGCACAGCAGTAATGCAAAATCGAGAAGGTTTAAAATTAGCTAATGGAGCATTCAGTCAAACTGCTGAGAAAATTGTGACCCTGCACTTGTGACCCTGACTATCATTTACGTATACATGTACAAATTTGGGGTTCTGATCCCAAACGTGGGAAACATTTTTATAGACGGTAGAATATAGTTCTGCTCTGAGAACCTGATTTACCTAACGAGAAATTGATTCTAAAGTTTGAGGCCTCAGCTACACTTGATATATTTTTTGACTAGATAATTTTTCTACATTTCAGAAAATATTTCGTTCCAAACACAAGAGCACAAAACACACAGCACAAAAACAGAAAAAATACTCCATAAATTTGTCTCAATAATTAACACGGGATAAAAGTCAATTGACAGTAAATCTAAGGAAAACTCCGACATAAAAAGTTGTAAAAATCCATTGCTTTTTCATTAGACAAGGCAACATGGGTAGTAGGTTGAAATGTATTTATTTTCTGAAGATATTTCTCAGGCATTCATACATTAGTTATCAATTCTTTTTTTATCCTCGTCAGAAACAGAGATAAGAGTTCTAAAATCAAAACATTTTAATTATTCATGTCAGTATGGGCCATTAAAAGGGAGACACACAATGTATAAGAGCTGTAAAATCTAAATTTATTTAACACAAACTAAGGTTTAAATAAGGTTCTAATATAAGGTGTTAAAGTCAATGAAATCAGTGGTGTGTGGTGTGCATGGAGGATGTATGTGAAAGGGTTGTAATGTGCAATGAAGATGAACTAAAATGATATCAGCATACCTGTGGAGGAGAACTGAGACAAGTTAGTTGGCAGTCAGGGTTTAAAGAAACTGGGAGCCTTAACAAGTCCATATGAGTAATCAACGTTGCATGATAAAGGTAAATGCCCAACCTAACCATAAGGGGTCGTAACAGTGGATAAGACCTGGCATCACTCTGAGCTGTGTCTGTCGGAGGTAAGATACAGACTGCTTCAAACTACTTAATAAAAATAATAATAATAATAATAATCTATTTGTTCAGCCCTTTACAATAACCACTCGGTTAACCAAAGTGCTTTACAATAATTAGAAAGATGTAAAAAGTCTCACACTACAAAGTCTGGGAGCTGCCCAGTGCTTATATTTAGACCTGGGGTCCTCCAACAAGAGCTGACTTGAGGACCTCAAGACTCGGCCATGCACACCAACAGTTAAAAGATTGCACAAATACAATGGAACCAAACCATTTAGAGCTTTAAAAACAAGGTCAAGAAGCACCAAGACAGTTGGGCATCCTCCGTCGTCGGTCCACACTATATCATTCTGGATTTTTAAGAGTGCAGTCTCAAGGCTGTGTCTTAACAGGGCTGCCTCTTCTAAGATTTTTGAAATAAATGGCAGGTGAGATATAAGTCTAAAATTTAAAGTACAGAGGGTCCAAACTCAGCTGTTGAGGAGCAGAAGGGACAACTCCTAAAGAAAGACACGTATTAATAAATAAGAGAAGAGTTGGCCCAACTATATTGAAAACAGATTTAAGCAACACCAAAATAGAAAATAATCATGTAAAAAATGTCCAAAAGGCAGAATTGGGTGTTATATAACAGCCTCACATGTTAAAAAAATTAATCATTGTTTTTTTGACATCAAATGTTTTTCTCTTCCAGCTGAATTTGCTTCAGAGCACCTTCAATTCTCAATCTCACAAAGCCAAGTCTTCTTCTGACTTCAACTGCCACAGGGGAACCAAGTGTATGTCCAACACACTGTGTTGTTTCTAGCAATCTGAATCATGTTCTGTTATTTGGTTAGATATTAAAGTGACTATAGGCTCTGATCCACTTTGCTGTTTCTGTTCTTGGTTTCTTCAGATACATGTACAATCGTATATGTGTTATCTGCAACCTAAATGTATGCGGGCGGCCCAGTGAACACCCACTTTGTCTTCATGCTGGATGGTGCTCTCCTCTCCCCAACCCCCTGTTCCACACTCACTCCTCCCTACTTCCTAAATCCAGCTTACTTGTGCAAGAGGGAATCCCAGCATTTGCCTCACTGCAGTGGATTAGGTCAGGCATTATGTAACTGAAAGTGAGCGAGTCAGACAAGCAGCACTCACCTCTTTCAGCAAGCATTCAGGCAATAAAGGGGGGATGGCGAAGCAGGCGGGCAGGCAGGGGCTACATCCAATATTTATGAAGCTTCTGCAGCATAAATATATTATTTTCATCCCCGGCTCCAATACAGTACAGAATAAGATGTAGTGAGCCTATGTGTATAAAAGCTGCTGCATTATATTTATAAATGTGTGAATATTACACTACTGTTTTGGCCAAAATAAGTGCAATGCAGTAAAAGGATTGCACAATACTTAATAAACCATAAAGGAAATACTTTCAATTAAATTATTTTTGCCAGTTTATCTTTGTTGTTTTTTGTATGTTTCAGAAGTGTTATGTTAAATGTTAAAGGAGGTTATATTTGATGGTAAAGTCTGATAATTATTTCATGCAGTCCTGAGTGGGGGAACTTCTAGATTTTCTCCCACTGAACAACATCTATATTTCAATATAATGCCTACCACAAACAAAGGAATAAGATCAGAATCCACTTTGTTCTTTTTTTCCTAAAAAAATCAGATCTTCAAACTGCGTAAGGGGTCCGTATTTCCACATTTGGCTCTGAATTTTCGGTTTTGCTAATTACAGATTGGTTTTCACATAGATTTTATAAAGTCCTTGAAATTCTGATCTTAGGTATTTTAAATCTGATTATATAACAGTCCACTGGGTTCTTCTTTTTATCTGCAATGCTCCCTTTTGTTTATAAAAAATACACTTAACCTAAAGAGGGAGAAAGCTTTCATAGAGCGCTGCCCTAATTGTGTCAAAACCAATTATGCTGTTGCTCAGTTCATTGGCAGTGAGAAACTTTGGAAGTGATCCATACAATTTCTGCCTAAAGCACATTCTATTCAAATACTGAGAAAAAGAGAAGTAATGGTAATATAGCTTATATAGACCTGATATAACATTCAATTTGACACTTGGGTTTACCAATAGATTATTATTAGCATCTCCAGTGTGGTTGCCATGGAGCTACTATCTGCATCATCTATTTGTAAACCCAAGAATCAAATTCGGTTTAGGAACATAAAAAATATCAACCTGGGCAATTTGAGCGCTGACTTTCAACATCGCCTTCAAAGAGAATTTTTTATCAACAACTGATGGAGTGACTTTGGCAGGTTTTTGGACTTTCAGGCTCACTGCAAGACCAGAACAGCCACATTCTCCTGCTCAGAGACCTGGTCCACTAATAAGCTCCTAAAAATGAAGACAGTGAGGTGTGTGTTGGAGTTATAAAGCCTGTGGTCTTACTGTTTGCATACTAGCCTGCAAAATGACACACGTCTTCCACTGAGGAAGCAGAGCCTGGGGATCTTGGGGCAGGCTCTCTAATCTCTGGTGCTGAGGTCACCGAGGTGATTAAAAAGCTACTCGGTGGTAAGGCCCCAGGGGTGGATGAGATTCGCCTGGAGTTCCTTAAGGCTCTGGATGTTGTAGGGTTGTGTTGTTTGACGCCACTCTGCAGCATTGCGTGGACATCGGAGGCAGTTCCACTGGATTGGAAGACAGGGGTGGTGGTCCCCCTATTCAAAAAGGGGGCCCGTAGAGTGTGTTCCAACTATAGGAGAGTCACACTGTTAAGCCTCCCTGGTAAGGTATATTCAGGGGTTCTGGAGAGGATGGTTCATCGGATAGTTGAACCACGGATTCAGGAAGAGCAGTTTGGTTTTCATCGTGGCCGTGGAACACTGGATCAGCTCTACGCCCTCAGCATGGTCCCGGAGGGTGCTTGGGAGTTCGCCCAACCAGTCTACATGTGCTTTGTGGACTTGGAGAAGGCATTTGACCGTGTCCCTGTGGGAATCTTGTGGGGGTTACTCCAGGAGTATGGGGTACCAGGCCCTTTGATACAGGTGGTTAGGTCCCTGTACGACCGGTGTCAGAGCTTGGTCCACATTGCCGGCAGTAAGTCGGACTCGTTTCCAGTGAGGGTAGGACTCCGCCAAGGTTGCCCTTTGTCACCGATTCTGTTCATAACTTTCAGACAGAATTTCATGGTGCAGCCAAGGTGTTGAGGGGATCTGTTTTGGTGGCCGCAGGATTGCGTCTCTGCTTTTTGCGGATGATGTAGTCCTATTGGCTTCATCAGCTCGTGATCTACAGCTCTCACTGGAGCAGTTTGCAGCCGAGTGTGAAGCGGCAGGGATGAGAATCAGTGCCTCCAAGTCCGAATCCATGGTCTTGAGCCGGAAAAAGGTAGAGTGCCTTCTCCGGGTCGGGGGAGAGGTCCTGCCTCAAGTGGAGAAGTTCAAGTATCTTGGGGTCTTGCTTACGAATGCCTGGGAACACCTTGGGATTCCCCCTGACGAGCTGGCCCAAGTGGCTCGGGAGAGGAAAGTCTGGGTCTCTCTGCTTAGGCTGCTGCCCCCGCGACCCAACCCTGGATAAGCAGAAGACAATGGATGGATGGATATTTTGGAATAATACACAGCCTATATTAAAAGCAGTCTCAAAGGGGGGGCAGTGTCCTATATTCTATTTGTGTCAGTCCCAAGTCCAGATGCAGAGGGTTGTCTCAGTAAAAGCATCCGGCAGAAAACATTTGCCACTTCTACCATGCAAGTCAAAAACATGATCTGCATACTGGATCAGTCAAGGCCTAGGTTAACAACAACTACCATTGGAGCTGGTGAACGACAGGGTACCTGTGGAAATTTAGCTACTTCTGATCAGCAAACAAGAAAAGGAAGAAGTTAAAGAAGACATGTCCGTAGGCAGAGAGAGAAGAGGAAAGTCAAGAGTCTAGAGCTAACAGTAGAGACTCTGAAAGTTGGGACTATGACAGGAAAAGCTAGAGAGTTGGCTGACATGATGCAGAGCAGAAGGGTGGACATACTGTGTGTTCAGGAGACTAGGTCTAAAGGTAGCAAGGATAAGCTTAGGAGCAGGGTTCAAGCTGTTCTGCAATGGTGTATGGGAAGAGAAATTATGTAGGAGTTATCTTGAAGGAGAAGTTAGTCAGGATTGTTCTGCAGTTGAAAAGAGTGTCAGATAGGTTGATGGTTCTGAAGCCAGAAATTGAAAGGGTGATGTTGAATGTTGTTGGTTATGCCCTATGGGCAGAATGTAAGTTGGAGGAGCAGGGAAAATTCCAAAGCGAGTTAGATGGAATGATGCAGAATATCCCCAGAGGTGAGAAAGTAGTGATTTGTGTAGATCTCATTGGACATGTTGGAGCAGGGAACAGAGGTGATGAGGAAGTGATGGACAGGTATGGTATTCAGAACATCAATGCAAAATGACAGATGGTGGTAGGCTTTGTAAAGAAGATGGAAATGACTGAAATGAACGCTTTCTTCCAGAAGAAGCAGGAAAAAAGGGCGACTTACAAGTATGATGGTAGGAGCACACAGGTGGACTACATCTTGTGTAGACAATGTAATCTAAAGGAACTCAGTGATTGCAAGGTAGTGGTAGGTGGGATTGTTTGCAGACAGCACAGAATGGTGTTGTGTAGAATGACTCTAATTGTAGATGAAGGAAGATGACTAGGACAAAGCGTAGTAGTGGGCAAAGTGGTGGAAACTGTAAAAGGAATAAAGTCGTGTAGCTTTCAGGGAGGAGTTGAGACAGGCTCAGGGTGGTCAAGAGATGTCTCCAGATGACCAGACAGCTAATGCTGTCAGGAATACAGATAAAGTAGTACTTGATATGTCTTCTAGAGGGAAAGTTGATAATTAGACTTGGTGGTGGACTGAGGAAGAACAGGAGTGTGTACGAAGAAAGAGATGTGCCAAGAGGAAGTGGGACACTGTGGGGACTGAAGTGAGTTACCAGGAGTACAGGGAAAGTAGAAAGTAGAGTAGAGCAGATAAAGTGAAAGTAGAGGTAGCTAAGGCCAAACAAAGGGCACATAGGGACTTGTTTGTTAGGTCGGACAGTAAGGAGAGAAAGAAGGATTTCTATAGGTTGGCGAGGCAGAGAGATGGGAAGGATGTCCAGCAGGTTAGGGTGCCGTAGGATTGAGATGGAAATGTACTGACAGGTGCAACAAGAGTGATCAGAAAATGAAAGGAATAATTTGAAAAGTTGAAGTGACCATTGTGGATCAGGAAGTGGCAAAGAACAGGATGAAGTGAGTAAAACATTGAAAAAGGGAGAACAACTGTCTCTCCAAAGAGTGGAGAGACAGTTGGTCCTGAAGCTATACCTGTGGAGGTATGACAATGCCTAGGAGAGACAGCAGTTAAGTTTTTGACTAGGTTGTTCAATGTGATCTTAGAGACTGAGAAGATGCCCGAGAAATGGACGAAAAGTGTGCTGGTACTAATTTTAAAGAACAAGGGAGGTATGAAGAGTTATGGCAACAACAGGGGAATAAAGCTAATAAGTCATACAATAAAGTTATGGGAAAGAGTAGTGGAAGCTAGACTGAGGTCAGAAGTGTGAATCTGTGAGCAGCAGAATGAAAAAGTACTACAGATGCAATATTTGCTTTAAGGATGTTGATAAAGAAGTACAGAGAAGGTCAGAGGGACCTGCATTGTGTTTTTGTAGACCTAGAGAAATCATATGACCGGGTGCTGAGAAAGGAGCGGTGCAGGACATGTATGAGAGCTATAAGAGTGGTGTGGTGTGCTGTAGGTGTGGCAGAGGAGTTCAAAGTGGAAGAAGCACTGCATCAAGGATAAGCTCTGAGCTCCTTCTTGTTTGTTGTGGTAATGGACAGGTTGACGGAGGAGGTTAGACAGGAATCTCCATGGATTGTAATGTTTGCAGATGACATTGTGATTTGTGATGAGAGCAGGGAACAGGTTTGCCCTGGAAAGGAGAGGAATGACGGTTAGCTGGTGCAAGACAGAATGCATGTGTCAGGTAAGTTGTGTGATAAAAGATTATCAGCAAAAATGAAAAGAAAGGTGCACAAGACGGTGCAACTAGTGATGTTGTATGGTTTAGATTTAGTGGCACTGAGGAAGAGACATGTGTCCTGGTGTACAATTATGTATTTTAAGGGTTTTGCAAAAGTCACAATGAAGATCACTCAACACTCACACTAAAGTTTTGCCATGGCCATACATTTGGCTATAATTTGCAGATTTTTCAACTGATCTGCACCATATTCAATAAGATCGATCTTAGTCCCGCTCCCAAAAGATATTCAGTCAAAAAACTGGTGGGTGTGGCCTAATTCCTCAACAGCAACCCCTAGAAGCACTAAAATAACCAGCCCTAAGCCATGCTTTGACCAAAGATTATGAAATTCAGTACAAATATGTAACTTCTCAGGACATTCAAAAAAATCTCTTAGGGTGTATTCACACCAGGAAAGTCCTTTAGTCCGGACCAAGAGCAGACTTAATTTTTTTTGTTTGGTGCAGTTTGCTTTCACATTTTACTTTTGCAAGTGAACTATTACTTGTAAACAAAGCCACGTGGGTGACGATCATTGCTTTCGTTGGACAGAAATGATAGGGGCGGGACACAGCACAGACCCAGAAATTTAGGAAAACAACTGTAGACGTGCTGTTTGTAGCAACTATGTTCGGCATATTTGTGCCATTATTACAGCTGCAATATTATTGTAAGTGTCAAGAGCAACTCATTCAACACAGATTTAGCGAAGTTCTATTTATAATTTTGAAACAGCGTCAGAGAAAGCGTCAGAGAAATCTGTCCCACAACATGCCAGCAGCGTTACTAAGCAACATACAGCTTATCAGGTAAGATTTAAGTACAATGTGCACCTTTGCTACTGGCTATGGTGGCTTGTTAAGTCCAAAGAGACGTACGTTTTCTGTAGTTGGTTCAGATCGGGGTCGGTTCGTATTTAGACCATAGGCGAACTGCACCAGAGTCCGTTTGGAAGCGGACCGAGACCACCTCAAAAAGTGGGTCTCGGTCTGGTTGTTTGGTCCAGACCAGGGTTCACTTGAGTGTATTTACACCTGCACAAAAGGTCCGGACCAATGGGCTTAACGACCTCTGGTCCATTTAAAGTGGACCAAAAGTGGCAGGTGTGAATACACCCTTAGAGCCATGGTCCAGACCACACAGGATGTTGGCCATTTTGGATCAAAGCTGCCATTTTCCCTCGTTTACATTTGTCACATCTGAGCGAACTCCTACAGCTTTTGACTTACAGACTTCAAAGTGACTCAGTATACTCTTAAAATATTGGACATCAAAAGTTATCAACAGCTTTTTGCTGCATCAAAGCATGTGGGGGTAGTGAATTTTGCCTTTTGCCTTTTGCATACATTTGTCTCTAAATCACACATGCATAATTAGATGTGCTTCAAACGGTTTGTAAATGATCTTTGTCAATGTACAAACAGCTCTGTGTGATTAGGCTGTTGCTGACTTCTTTCCATTAAAGACAAATGTTTAATAACCTCCACACACAAGTTGAGAGCTGCATCAAACTTTCTGTGTCTCATCACAGAGCTGCACTCAATAGAGTCAAATGGACATTTGTCGACATCCCTTTAGTCCTGCCCACTTTAAACACGAAATTATTCTCTTCCTTCCAGCGCTGTCTGAGGACACAGAACAAGATGATGTTGAATGTTGATGACTCTGAAGTCACTGTTGGCTGGATTTTGTGGGCCTGGTAAAGCGGCAAATTTCAATATCTGGCCATTTGCATACAATCCACAGCTTCCATTAGGAAGGTTGGATTGCTGCCAAAATTTGAAGACTTCCTCCTATAGCTGAACTGAGCCTGCCTTGACATAATGCGAGGACCACTCAATGCTGCATGCAGCTTCAATTTGACTTGAAATTATTAATCCACCAAAACGTTATAAATCAGAAATGAAACTCTCTTCACACGTTGCAAGTTAACACCCAATTGTCTGATATTTGAATATATCTTGGAAATCAGGATCAGAGATCTTTCAAACATAATGAGTCTATGTCACAAAGGCAACCACATGCTCAGATCTTTCTCTTCTTCTCCTATTTGTCTCCAACTACTCATTCATCGCAAAGCTTCACACATCTTCCGTCCTCTTCCAGACAATTTCTCTTCATCCCTTTACCATTTTCTCTCTGCTGCTGTGTTCTGCAATTTCCCGCTCTTATCTCATGTGCACAATCACCATCTTTTCCCTGCAGGAGCAGCTTTCTATATCATGTCCTTAATCCCAATATCACAGAATGATTGCTGTCTCTTTCTTTCACATACAAAAACCACTACAGTGAAAATTGCTTTCACCATTTCACAATCCTCTTGCTTTGTTGACTAATTAAATATTGAATCCACTTGTCAATAGAGGGCCTTGTGTTTAGTGCTAATAATTCAAGCTTTGGGCTCTGGGGCTCAAATTCTCACAATTAACTCAGGATTTGAGCTCATTGAACCGGGATGCCAATGTCATGACCATGTGTCTATTAACTTTCTTAGTGGATCTGACACCAGCACCTTAGGGAGACATACAAATCTGTGAAGAATAAAATTAACACCAGGATCGTGTGTCTTTTTAGGATAAAACAGAAAATGTGTTATAAAACTTATAAAACACAATATTAATATTGAATGCTTTTTCAAGTAGAAAACAGATCTGAAATGACATCTTAAAGGCATAAAAAGCTTAGTGTATGGTGAATGACAGAGTTTCTATGCTGGCCAGCAGTGAATATGGTACAGCCAAAAGGGTACATTGGCAAGCTGAGAGTAATTCTGCTGCCCATTGCTCATTTGCTAACTGTCATTCCTCTTTACTTTGGTTTGGCTCTCTCTCTCTCTCTCTCTCTATATATATATATATATATATATATATACACTCACCGGCCACTTTATTAGGTACACCTGTGCAACTGCTCGTTGACGCAAGTTTCTAATCAGCTAATCACATGGCAGCAACTCAATGCATTTAGGTATGTAGACATGGTCAAGACGATCTGCTGCAGCTCTAACCGAGCATCAAAATGGGGAAGAAAGGTGATTTAAGTGACTTTGAACGTGGCATGATTGTTGGTGCCAGACGGGCTGGTCTGAGTATTTCAGAAACTGCTGATCTACTGGGATTTTCACACACTACCATCTCTAGGGTTTACGGAAAATGGTCCGAAAAAGAGAAAATATCCAGTGAGCGGCAGTTCTGTGGGCGCAAATGCCTTGTTGATGCCAGAGGTCAGAGGAGAATGGCCAGACTGGTTCAAAGTGATAGAAAGGCAACAGTAACTCAAATAACCACTCATTACAACCAAGGCATGCAGAAGAGCAGCCGCTCACTTCCAGCCTTCACGGTTTTTGCGGCCAATGAACGACCCGGCCTACATAGCCCAGTCCTTTGAAGGATGCAGCTATCCCTGAATTTGAAAACAGCACTCAGACGCTCCACCAATGGATGGCATTTAAGGTTTGTGAAATGTTAGTGGAAATGTTTAAAATTTCCAAAATGTTTTCAAAAACATTTCCACATCTCTTCAGGAGACGTTCATGTACAGCTGCCTTCAGGTTTATGGGGTTAATGTGTTCTAAACACAATGATTATAATGAAGGATTGGTTTCTAAGATTTCTGCAACGCATGAGCTGACGTTTATGTAAACCGAGCATAACTACTCAGCATTTTCTGGAGACTGATGCACACTTACATGTCGCTGTTTAAGTCATTATTGTTTATTTAATATTATTAAACATCATGGTTATTTCATTTGAAAAGCTACATCCATTTTTATTCACATATTTATATTAAATAAAAATACTGTTTACTGTAAAAGTACATTTAGCAGTTAATGCCTTATTTATTTCTTTGATATTTAAAAAATTAGCTCTAATTCACAATAAGCAAGGCCTTTTTGGAGGTCTCTCCCCTTACATTTTGACTGTATAAATAGCTTAACACATTTTCAAATTTTTAAGAGAGGCAACAGAATCTAATTAATCTACATTATATTAGGGAATCGGGTTATCTTAAATTTATCAATGAAATATTTTTGATCTTTTTGCTTATTTGCATTTGTATAAATTTAAGATCACAGCATTACTTTAGTATGTATGTGTTCAATTGTGCAAAGAAGCTTGAGAGCTTTCTATTCTTCTCACACCACTGTGGCACCCAATTTTGTACACTCTGCGGAAATAAATGTGTATGTGTACATTTTCCGTAATTAAGACTGGGTTTGTGAGACAACCATGCTTAACTAGGATGTAAAATTTCTGTTGATCATGAGAAATGAAGTCATGATGAACATGGGGGGGGAGACAATCTCAATGACCAATCTCTCAACAGGAGACTGAACGACATCCTCGCAGGAGGAGCTTTTTCCTGTTTTGACACTCCAGACTGAAGAGGAGAATATAAAGATGTGGTTTAAAGTCACTACGTCTGTGCGTAAATGGGTAAAATGTTCACATCAGTGCTTGAATGAGTATGCAATCTTCATATGACACATGAGATGTGTGGGCGTTCATGTGGGTGAGCTTAGTTCAGGTTTATTATGTTGTGTTCATGTGTTCATGTCTCAGAAGCACAGAACTGTTTGTTTTGTTTATGTGGGAACAAAATACAACATAAATCAACACTGGATAACGTTTGTAAATGAGATCATGAAGAGGATCAACATATATTCTCAACACCCAATTATAAATTAAACAACTCTAGCATTATTTGTTTTTTAGCTATAAAAAAGAGAACAAGTTTAGGAGAAGAGAAAGAGGGTGGGTCAGTCAGTCATCCAAGGAAACACACAGATGGGAGCCAGTTGCCATGGATTCAGGGTAGCTACGGCTGGTGGTGCCAATGGGAGGAAGGCAGCTGGTTGCCTAACAGCAGCAGATGGAGCAACGTAGGTTTCCAAGAACACACAGACACTGTCCCTCGCCTACGCGGGTCATTATTCCTGACATCATTATTCCATCAAAACACAGTCTCATACACTCATTTACAGTAGCTACTATGGGATTAAGTATTTTTGAATTGAATTGAATACACTGGTAGGTTTGATTTTGCTTTAGCAGACTTTTACTCTTTCATGTGGCAACATCTTCAATACCATTAAAAAAACAGTGACAATCTGTCTACGAGTAGAGACTGTGAACTGTTATATTTACAGCAAGAGACAGAAGAAAGGTTTAAGGAAAGAATGTTATTTAAATAAAAAAAATAAGCAATACTTGTGCCTATGAGGATATTTTGTTTAGAAAAAAAGTTTTATTTTTTCCTCTTAGCCAAATTAGAGTCTTGAAAGTTGTGTCTCCATCCTTGGTCCTCAAATAAAGTTGAGAAGTTTCCCTGTGTGCATGTTGTTTCTTGGTGTTATTTTTAAGTTGAAAAAGGAGGAAGCAGAGGAGGGAACTGAAAACAGCAAAACCCACGACTGTGAACTTTAATAACTTCACAGAACTGTGCTCACACATAGAAAACGAGGCAGAGATATTAAACACACAAAAGCACTCCCATTATCCCCAATCTACCATAAAGTTTGCCAGGTGGCATTAAATCAACAAAATGTGTAAACTCAACAGATATTGTATTACTAGTGTTGAAAAAACAGATAAAATAATATTATACAGTTTTTTTCCCTCACGACCTTTTGGAGGATTTGCTAAGGGAGCTATAAATAAAGTCCTGTTTCTAATCAAATTATCACTCTGCGAAACTGAAGAATACCAGCTGGTTACACAATTTATTTAAGTAGCACATGCTTTCAGGAAAAAAGTTAGCAATCGCACACCAAACAATTTTTCTATTGCTTATTTGCAGGAATACATTGCAGTCCATGAAGAACGCTTGTGATGTAATCGTGTAAACACTGTGAGAAAACATGGTGGTACACTGCAGGCGAATAATGCTTGAGGTGAATCTGATTCGCAGCTTCCAATTCAGCACTACACTAAATGGCTATTTCAATTTATTTTATCAATCTGAGCTATATTTAATTATCTCTAAATTAAAATCTAAAATATTGGGCTAATCAAACCTGGACTGAGTTATTCTACTTTCATTACAGATTTTTTTAAACCATTTGTAATTGATCAAACTTGCAATTTATTTGTGAGAACAAATTAAACAAAAATAGATAGTGATGAAACAAAATGGGGATTCTTGCTATAGAGTTCTGGTAAAAGTCAACATACATTCATTATGGGAATTACTGTCATACCAATTTTGAGAAAAATGTCACAATCTGTGTTGTGCTGCTGGGGTAGAGGTTTTCAGTATATGGTTGATTGGGTGGGTTATGGCCCCGAGTATCGATCTTGGATCCCGTGGTCTTTTATTTTGGACAACTCTCTTATTAGAGAGTTTGAGGCTTCTCATCAGCCTGGGTCATCCAGACCGCCAGGAGGCAGTCTTTAAGAGGAGGGTATTGTCACAATCTGTGTTGTGCTACTGTGTGTGTGTGTCTTCCTGTCTTCCCGGAGAGGCTTTGCTGGTGGGCGTGGTGTGCAGACTGTGTCTGCTCACCTGTATCCAATTATGGCTGGAGCGTTTTTAAGGAGCTGCAGGACAAGCATTCTTCGCCTGATGCTCCACGTTGAGTGGTAACTCATGCTTCCGAGATACCAGTTTCCAAGTTCATGGTTGATACTTTGTAAGTCTTTGTGCAAACATTGCAGTAACCTAAGCTTGTGTTTTTTGCTGCTCTCAGGTCGTGTGGATTACAACTCTGGATTCACTTCCTTCACCTTCGGAAAGAAAAACCCTGGAACCAGCTGCATCAGGCCAGTATGACCCAGCAGAATCGCCCGCTAGGGTATCCTCTGAACCATCCCAGATATCCACCCAGCAAGATACAAGTTTTAATTTGCTTTTTGAGCAACAGAATCACACCATGCAGCGGTTAGACCAGTTCACCGCCTCACTTCAGTGTTTGTCTAACCACCTTCTTTCTTCTCTTCAGCCTCCTCCTACAGCCGGAGCAACGGCCAGTCCTTCTGAGTCCCCACCCCAGGTTTCCCATCTGAGGGAGGTGCCGTCACCTATTCCCGAGCATTTCTCCAGTGAGATCGGAAAATGTGGAGGTTTTTTGCTACAATGTTCTCTAGTTTTTTGTAGATCTCCTCACTCATTCCCAGATCATGCCTTAAGAATCTCTTATGTTGTGTGTTTACACCAGGGAAGAGCACTCAGATGGGCAGAAGCAAAATTTAACTCACGTTCACTCCTGAATCAGACATATCAAGATTTTGAAGCAGAGTTTAGATTGACATTTGGGAGTTCTGAATCAGGTCCTGAGATAAACCACAAACTCTGGGGGCAGAGTCAGAGAAGCCGAACTGCAGCTGAGTTTGCTATAGACTTCCGTACCTTAGCGGCCTCCTCTGGCTGGAATAACCAAGCCCTTAAAGGACCATTCAATCATGCTTTAAATGAACAACTCAAGGATGAATTGGCCTGCAGAGACGAACCAAAGACGCTCGAGGATTTTATTTCTATAGCAATTAAGATTGACAACAGACTGGGAGAGGAAAAGAGAGAGGAGACAGCGGAGTCCTTCAAGATCCACTTCCGAGTGCCCGTTGATCCCTAAAACCCAGGTTTTCCAGACTTCAGATGAACCCATGCAGATTGGGCGAGCTTGACTAACCCCAGAAGAGAGACAGTGGCGTTTTGACAGTAAGGTTTGTCTTTATTGTGGCCAGGCAGGTCATTTCGTGGCTAACTGTTCCTCTCGACCAAAAGGGGGAGCCCACCAATGAGAACGGGAGTCTTGGCGGGTAAGCATCACACACAAACCTCCCGATTAACACTTACGGCATCAATAATTTTGGACAAAGACTCATTTCCGGTTCAGGCTCTTGTGGATTCTGGTTGTGAGCAAAATTGTATTGATGAAAACTTGGTTAATCAACTCAATATTCCCACCGAGATATTATCCAAGCCCATTGGGCTAGCTGCCCTGGACGAAAGGTCTCTCACCCACATCACTAAAAAGACTGTTCCCATTGAACTTGTTATTTCTGGAAATCATCATGAAAAAATTACTTTTTATGTCTTTCCTTCCCTGCAGTTCCCCATAGTGTTGGGATACCCTTGGTTGTCATTACACAATCCTCAATTTGATTGGACTCAGGCTCGTGTCGAGTCCTGGAGCAATTCATGTCACTCTTCCTGTCTACGGTCGGCTCATGTGCATCCTAACCACAGCAGCAATGGCAAGGTAGTGGGAACCCCTGACCTAACAGGTGTGCCTATAGACTACCATAATTTAAAGGAAGTATTTAGTAAACCAAAGGCCCTGTCATTACCCCAACACAGACCTTACAATTGTGCTATAAATTTGTTTCCTGGAGCCACATTACCTTCCAGCAGACTTTATAACATTTCTAACCCTGAGAGAAAATGTATGGAAGAATATATTAATGAGTCTCTGGCCGCTGGAATAATTCGTCCATCCACTTCTCCACTAGTGGCAGGATTATTTTTTGTCTCTAAGAAGGATGGTACTCTCAGGGCTTGCATTGACTACAGAGGATTAAATCAGATAACCATTGTGATGGAAATTCTTGCAGTAAGCATTTCACAGTGTATGACCTTTTTTATCTTACTCCTCAGAACATCTGTGTTAGAGGAAGAAGCTGTCAGAAGTTGAATGGTTCAGACCTATCTTTAGGACAATGTCAGGAAGGGCAGTTAGGTCTGTTCCTAGATAACCTTGTCACTGTTGAACTGAAGAAGGGTTGGGGTCATGAACATGGACTCTTTGCAGTTGAGATAACATTGTCTTGTTCTGGTATAAATACTGTGTGAAAATAGCGTTCGGGGCTCTGTTCAACTGACTTGCTCGGTGACAGAGTCATTCAAACGCTGAATGCCTTTGAATAAAACTTATTAAGACAAAGTCCGGATTTTGTCTCTTCTTGTGAGTCAACTTCTCTCCACTTTGATAAGAAAATTCCACAACACCATTAAGAATAAGTACCCTCTACCACTCTTAACCTCAGCTTTTGAGCCAGTTCAAGGAGCCACCATTTTTTCCAAATTCGACCTAAGAAACGCCTACCATCTGGTTAGAATTAGAGAAGGAGATGAGTGGACAACAGCTTTTAAAACCCTCATCGGTCATTTTGAGTATTTGGTCATGCCTTTTGGACTAACAAATGCACCAGCAGTTTTCCAGTCCCTCATTAATGATGCCTTAAGAGACTGTTTGAATCAGTTTGTTTTTGTGTACCTGGATGACATTTTAATTTTTTCCAGAACCCTAGAAGAGCACAAGCAACACGTACGAGTGGTCCTCCAGAGACTCCTTGAGAACCGTCTCTTTGTAAAAGCAGAAAAATGTGAGTTTCACGCACCATCAGTTTCTTTTTTGGGCTACATCTTTGAGAGCGAGCAGGTGAAGTCAGATCCTGAAAAGATAAGAGCGGTGCTGGAATGGCCCGTTCCCTCCACCCGGAAACAGCTGCAACGCTTTTTGGGATTCGCAAACTTCTACCGCCGCTTCATTAAAAATTACAGCCAAGTGGTTCTTCCTCTCACACGTCAAACATCCACTAAGACACCATTCCGCTGGACACCTGAGGCCAAAGTTGCATTTAAAGAAATGAAACAGAGATTCTCAGATGCACCCATTCTCTCTCAACCAGATCCCTCTAAGCAATTCATTGTCGAGGTTGACGCTTCTGATGCAGGGGTAGGGGCTGTTCTCTCACAAAGATCAGAATCAGATGATAGGACCCATCCTTGTGCTTTCTTTTCCCGTCGGTTAAATCCGGCTGAACGGAATTATGATGTGGGAGATAGGGAGCTTCTAGCTATTAAATTGGCTTTTGAGGAGTGGCATCACTGGTTAGAGGGGACAGTTCATCCAGTGTTGGTCTGGACAGACCACAAAAATCTAGCCTACCTTCAAGAAGCCAAACGCCTAAATCCCAGACAGTCTCGCTGGTCATTATTTTTTACCAGATTCAACTTCGTTATCTCCTATAGGCAAGGGTCTAAAACACAAAGCCAGATGCTTTATCTAGACAGTTCTCTGTTGATGAGGAAGTCCCAGTTAGTTCTATTGTTTCTCCCTCCTGTATTGTTGGTGCCCTTTCCTGGGACATAGAAGAGCAAGTCCTACGAGCCCAGGAGACCGCACCGGACCCCGGGTCGGGTCCTCCCAACAAAATCTATGTTCCGAGTTCTGTAAGAGCTTGTCTCATTAAGTGGGCCCATTCTGCTAGTTTCTCCTGTCACCCTGGTGTGAGTCACACTATGGCTCTTATTAGGCGCTCATTCTGGTGGCCCTCTCTTTTTGAGGATGTTAGGACTTACATCCAGACCTGCCTAACTAGTGCGCGTAATAAGCCACGCAACCAGCCTCAGGACGGTTTATTACAGCCTTTACCTGTCCCGGGCCATCCTTGATCTCACTTAGCCATAGACTTTGTCACCGGTCTCCCTCCTTCCAAGGGTTTCACCACCATTTTTACTGTTATAGATCGATTTTCTAAGGCTTGCCACCTAATCTCATTACACAAGCTACCATCCTCCCTTGAGACAGCTAAACTACTAGTGAAGCATGTTTTTTGGTTACACGGGATACCTAAGGAGATCCTATCTGATCGGGGGCCCCAGTTTATCTCTCAAGTTTGAAAGGAGTTTTGCTCGATTTTAGGGGCCAAGGTAGCCTTGACTTCAGGCTTTCATCCCCAAACCAACAGTCAGGTAGAGAGGATGAATCAGGAGCTTGAGGCTACGCTTCGTTGTGTGTGTTCATCCAATCCGTCCTCCTGGTCCTCACATTTGCCCTGGGTAGAGTATGCACACAATAGTCATGTATCTGCTGCTACAGGTTTATCTCCATCCGAGGTCTCTTTGGGTTACCAGCCACCTCTCTTGCCTAGGGACGAACAGACTATTGTTGTTCCCTCTATACGTCACCACATTCGCAGATGTAAAGGGGTGTGGTGGGGGACGGTGGCTGCTCTCAATCACACTTGTGCTAGAAATCAGAGGCTGGCCAACCGGCACCATGTTCCTGCACCCACTTACACCCCGGGTCAGCAGGTATGGTTGTCCACTCGGGACATCAACCTTAAAGGTTCTACCAAGAAACTTTCTCCCAGGTTCATTGGTCCCTACATGGTAAAATCTGTACTCGGTCCCACCTCTGTCCTTCTGAACATTCCTCCCAGTTTAAAGATCCATCCTGTCTTTCGTGTTTCCTTATTGAAACCAGTCATTACTAACCCTGACTTCCCTCCTTCCGAGCTCCTACCTCCCACCCTGGCTGGGGATGGTCAACCTGTCTACGCTGTGTGTAAGATTTTGGACGCTCGACGTCGGGGTAGAGGTTTTCAGTATTTGGTTGATTGGGTGGGTTATGGCCCCGAGGATCGATCTCTGATCATGCGGTCTTTTATTTTGGACGACTCTCTTATTAGAGAGTTTGAGGCTTCTCATCAGCCTGAGTCATCCAGACCACCAGGAGGCGGTCTTTAAGAGGGTATTGTCACAATCTGTGTTGTGCTACTGCGTGTGTGCGTGTGTGTCTTCCTGTCTTCCCAGAGAGGCTTTGCTGGTGGGCGTGGTATGCAGACTGTGTCTGCTCACCTGTATCCAATTTTAGCTGGAACGTTTTTAAGGAGCTGCAGGACAAACATTCTTCCCCATGATACTCCATGTTGAGTGGTAACTCATGCCTCCGAGATACCAATTTCCAAGTTCATGGTTGAAACTTTGTAAATCTTTGTGCAAACATTGCAGTAACCTTAGCTCGTGTTTTTTGCTGCTCTCAGGTCATGTGGATCACAACTCCGGATTCACTTCCTTCACCTTTGGACAGAAAAACCCTGGAACCCAGCTACCAGCTGCCTCTGCAAGCTCCAACGATCCTCCAGCCAGCCCGCTCTCCAATTTTTTGGAAGAACACCTTCTGACCCTCCGGATCGCTGCCTACGGATTGTGCCCCAAGAACCCCCCTCTTTAGATGATCTACCTGGAGATCACAAGCCCGAGAGTCTGGACTAGACGACCATAGAATGCATCCTTTGGGAGAATTAAAAGAACAGTTTTGCCTCTTGAGATAATTCAACTTTTGAAACTTACCTGAGTCCTAGAGTGATTCTGCATGTGGGTCAGGAAGATCGGTTCTAATATGACAAAAAATGCTTTTTTAATTACTTTTTATATTCTTTTTTCAAGCTGACATAATTATACAACATACAACTACTGTCATTTTTAAGAACAAGAATTTGGTGAACAAGATAAAAATTATTGCGGATTTTCTTTAACTCATACATGTACAAATTACACATACTGGATTAAATGTGTACAGCCCCAATGTTTGGTTAAATATTCCTTGCCAAGACCTACCTTCACTACATGTTCTTGGTGGCCATCGATAGTTTTTGGCATAATTTCCAATAGTTTCCAGGCACTCATCCACTTAACATATTTTTTATATCTGCTGTATATATTATTGATTATAATAAATTTTATGCAACACCTTGAATGGATTATTTTTTGTTTTTCATTGATTAACTTAAAGTATATAATAGAGAGGGTTTTTTGCAGAATGTGTTTTGTCAGAGCAGTGGGTGTTGGTGGGTCCAGGGCATCATTCATGGAAGAACTGCAACTGTTATCGCCAAAGAGCTAGTTCAAACATTCTGTAGAAAAAAATGCCCCCACGCAGACACGTCGTAAAAGAGATTAAGTGATAGACCGGCAAAGAATAAAATAGAACATGTGAATGTGAAAATTAACCATTCATTACTATAAACAAAGTTTTCTTCACATGTGCTGAGTACTGCCTTGGCTGACCTCCTTCAGATAAATAAACAGCTTGACTGGAGGGAACCATAATTCATTCAGTAGCTCCCCTGCCAACACACAAACACTTTGTCCCTTACTGCATTTCTCTGAATAAACCTCTGATGAAAATTCAGCTTGTGAGAATGCGTCTCTCATACCACATAGTGGCTAATTTAATTGTTGCGTCCATGTCCTTGTTCCGCTCAGTCACACCCATCATCCATCTTGCTCTTACATTGCTAACCGGGAGGAATCAGAGTGACTATGGAATTACATACCATTAGGATAATTCCTTTCCCATGGCAGGCAAAATGAGAATGTATCAGTGTTATTAATAATGCGGTCGCTGGGCCAAAAACGGCTCTTCGATGACAAGGATGGAGGAGGTCGGTCAGATTAAGCTGAGAATCTCTCCATAGGGCTTCAACTGCCGATGGCAATGATGAACTTCACTTTAACGGCAAGAAGTAGCAGATTCCCAAAGATAATGAGTTGGTATATGCAAAACCTGCTCACTTTTACAGAGCATGTGCAATGTTGTGTACTCTTGTGTTAACTCAATGTATTGATTCACTTCCAGGGATGCAGCAGACAATTCATCATCTCAAAAGGATGCTATGCACTTCCCAAAAAACTATAAATCATTCTCTGTAATTGCCTCCAGCACAATGTGTTAAACAGTTGAACAGCAGCTCACATAATATATCTGTAAATATTTAGCCATGCTGTTTTTTTTTCATTACAGAAGAGAAAATACATTGCATTTTTTGTGTTTGCTTGGTGATTACCTCTTGCCATTTTATCAGCCTCTTCAGCTGCGCAGATTTATTAAAGAGCATAATCTCTGAATGGGTAATGTGCCTTTTGTGTCAATATTCTGCTGTTACCTGGATTTAATGAATAGTTACTCTTCAACTGGTCTAGGAAAGCCATTTTTTATGACTGTCATTTAGTAATGTTTTCGCAGATAAGAGAATGTTTTAGAGGATGTTTTCTCTCACCTGTCAGACATATTGGTGTAGCTGCCTTTTTATCAGAATAAGGTTTAATGATGAACCTCATCAATCCCAGACCAAAGGCAATGGAGATGCTGGCTGATCAAATCATCAAATAATTTAGTTATTGAGTATACAGACTCTGAAACATGCCATTCGCTGGAAGAACAACCCACTCAGAGCAGTAAGTAGGTCAAAATTGTACGATATATACATTTTGTATTTAAGATGAAAAACCTTCCTTGTATGTAAATATGTTTTAGTTTTAGCTTCACCTGCTTCAAATTCTGTAAAACAAAATCTCCTATTAAGCACCTTTCACTATCCGATTAATCAGAAAAATAGTCAACAGATTAATCGATTAGCAAAATAATTATTAGTCGCAGCCCTGGATTACATTTTCAAATATGTTAAAGGTCAAAGTTCCTCATTTTTGGAGACGAGTCCAGTGGTCAGATGAAACAGATTTTTAGTTTCTAAGTTTTTTAGTTTCAGATTTACTTGGAAACTTGGAGGAAAAAGGTGGAAGCTTGAAAACCTGAGAACACCATCCCAACTTTCATACAAACCTGACTCAGTTACACCAGATCTACCATGACAAACATACAAATCCCAGCAAACTAGCGTGAACATTGTGGAGGGACACCCAAAATGCATTGACCCAGGCCACACTGCATTGACCCAGTGGCGTGCGATGAGGTTCATAAATGGTGAGGCTCAGATTCCTCTAGAGTCAATGTGCAAATATATGAACCCAAAAATATAGGCTTATATTTCAGGTTTGACCTTAATATAAAACATTTATTTTAAAAGGTTTTAATTATGCTTTAATAATTTCCATACTGTTCAGCCATACCATGGAAAACAAAATAATGTTTTATATCAGGTTAAATTTGATTATTTAAATTATTATTTTATTTTGGCTGATCTCTCTTTTTTAAATTGAAAGGTGTGTATAGTCCTATCTTTATTTGTATATTTGTATTTGTAAGTCCATGGAAGCAGGTTGCATTAATCAAGTCTTAAAAGTTTCCAGTTTTCCCTCACCTTCGCAATATCGATGCTAAAGGTTCAGTCTGTGCTGCCCATTCAATGCCAAATCAAATCTGTGTACTCTGTGCTGTTTTCGGGTGTCCAACTCCGGTTGAAAAGGGCGGGTTACCTTTCTTCCACTTGCTTGAAGCAAATCTGATCTTGCTCTCTCTGTAGCCTCCTGTCTCTGTGTTCTGTTTGTGCCCATGGTGCCCAGCACTGCCCCCTATCAGTGCGGCACAATACTTTTGCCTCATCCTGTCTATTTTCATCTTGCATTTATGGCTGATTAGAAATATTAAATATGTCATACACATTCATTAAATGTTAGACAGACTGTGGAACGTCAGCATGATTTGTTTATGTGTAATCCAGCATATATATTGGTTAAATAATGTGAGACTGCAATGTGCTTGCGCCATCTGTCGTTAGGCCACAGCAATTCACTGCCTCACCTAGCTTTTCTCCCATGTATTTGAATTGGCAATACATAAATTCAAAGATTTTGACCATAAAAAGGTTGAAATTATTGAAAACAATTGAGATAACATAATCAATTTCTTATGATAAAAAAACATTTGGTCGGGAAAAAGATTTTTACTTTTTGAGCCCAATTTAGAAAATACCAATTGTTATCTTAATTTACGTAGCAATGACATTTGTGTTAAAGACAGATTCATATTTTATTAAGTATTAATAAAATTAAATATAGAAAAGGTAGTGTACCAGTGTTACTTACATGAACACTGATGGCCCGTCTACGTGTGTGAAGCACAAATGAGGATTAACTTGTCGAAAACATTGGACCAACAATGAAGAAATGCTCTATAATAATATATAACTTTGTGAAGTCTGAAGACAAGAATTCTACTCCAAGAGAATATCTTATGATGAAAAAGAAATTATACAAACTCATAATAAACAAATTATCCCATTTTGAACTTTTGCTTTCTGAGATGAGATATTTTTCCAATTTTAAATCCCCATGAAAATGCTTGTTTTCTGTGCAAAACATGCATTTAGGTTGATAGTTATTTCAGACAAATAAATAGGTGCTATTCAATGAGACAAAAATGTTAAATTAACAACAAAAACTTCCTCAAAATTTCATTAGCTGTGACATGAAGAAAGGATAAACTTTGTTTTTTATACATGGACAGAAAACAGCTATAGGATGCAGTCGAAACTGTAGTGACGGATGTAAACACACATTTTAATATAAAGTCTAGTTACACAATCTAGCTGTAAATGATCTACACTTACAGGAAGACCAGGTCTGATATTAGCCTCAATGTCATACTCACTGTTACAACGGAAACAAGTTTTTCTTATGTTTTTTTTTTTTAACTATAAAGACAACATCCTATAAACCTTACCCCTTGTAAAGTTACCGGTGCTTGTTTAATAAAGAATACGTTTGAGTAAATGGGCGAAAGTTTTCCAATCCCATTGGTCAGTACAACCACCTTGCACATGTTCCATCTCATTGTGAAAATTAGAATGGGCAGCTACTTAGGCATGCATTTTTTAGATAAAATATTTCCAGTAAAAAAAAAAAAAAACTTCTTGAAAAAAAACTTGCATGAAAGTGTTAAATCAACTGACAGTTGAAGTGAAAGCCTTCTGAAACTCAAAAGTATAAAAAATGTAATCCCAAACTGACCCTTTCAGCCCGTTATGTTTGTGGTTTGTGCACTTTTAGTCTTAAAAGGCCTGAAAAACATCAGTGACATAAATGGCCTGCATGAAACTCATTTATTTACTACCCACACATTGCATGTAAAACCACACTTTTATGACTTGCAATATAACTGGGTAAATAAGAGCAACACACTGCAAAATGTCCAATTTTATCATTTCACTGAGTGCCTGCATTATAATTTCAATTCAATTCAATTCAGTTTATTGATATAGCGCCAATTCACAACACATGTCGTCTCAAGGCACTTCACAAAGGGTTTGGAATGGCATAGGGTTGTTGGGGAGGTTAGATTAAACTACTGAGTGTTAGAGTTTGGACATTTTAGAATGGGCGATGTGTAGGGGTACTAAGTAAAATAATACACTGATAAAGTGTTTCCATGTAGAGCCCACTGGTGGCCAATGTTATACTAAAAACCACAAGGATTGGGGATACCTCTCTCTGTCAGACTGATTATAACCACTGGAAAAGAGAAGGGGTCGCACAGGTAGCAGAAATGGAGGGTGTGTTTGCACCTCAACCATAACTGAGCCAGTTTAGGCTAAACCTGAGTCCCCCTTACTACATCCAACAGGGAGGGAAGAAGGCAGAGGTAAAAATAATTGGAGAGTGTTGTTTCCTGTTGCATTGTGTGAAAGGTGTGTAACTTTAAAATGGGCTAAGTCAATTCTATTGAATCATATAGATTTCAAGTCAGGCACAGGCATTCCAATTAATATATAATCATTGAACAGTACGGTCCGATGTTTTACAGTTATTTATTCAAATTGGATTAAAAATTTCTGTCTAAGGAAACCCAGCAGATTGCATCGAGTCAGTGACTTGCAGCATTGACTCCTCCCGGATGAGCATGTAGCGACAGTGGACAGTTACTGGCGTTGACTTTGCAGCAATCCCTCATAATGAGCATGCATGTAGCGACAGTGGAGAGGAAAAACTCCCTTTTAACAGGAAGAAACCTCCAGCAGAACCAGGCTCAGTGTGAGCGGCCATCTGCCACGACTGACTGGGGGTTTGAGAGAACAGAGCAGAGAAGGAAAAAGAACACAGAAGCACTGATGCAGGAGTCCTTTTTATGGGAAGGAAAAGTAAATGTTAATGAATGTAGCTCCTTTAATCGTTTCATCTAGGAAGAAAGAACAGATAAACTCTGAGACAGTTTTCAAGGTTAGAGTATGAAAGAGAGCACGTACAGTTAGTCACAGTAAAAGCTCAGTCAGTAGGTGATAGACAAGGTTAAACACTGAAAGACAGGGCTAAGTGTATCATCAGTAGAAGGTGAGCATGAAGTTGTTGCCAGCAGAAGCTTGGACGATGCCCACCTCCATGAAGGTGTCACAGGTAGACACAGAGTCAGGCCAGGTGCAGCTTCTGGGAAGAGAAAAGAGAGAGAACATAAAGTTAAAAGCTGAAATAACAGCAAATAATGCAAAATTGGAGAGTGGTATGAGAATGTAGCGAAGAGGGTGAAAGTGGTCATTATGTCCTCCAGCAGCCAAAGCCTATAGCAACATAACTACAGAGATAGCTCAGGATAACCTAAGCCACTCTAACTATAAGCTTTATCAAAAAGGAAAGTTTTAAGCATAGCCTTAAAAGTAGACAGGGTGTCTGCCTCACAGACTAAAACTGGGAACTGGTTCCACAGGAGAGGAGCCTGATAACTAAAAGATCTGCCTCCCATTCTACTTCTAGAGACTCTAGGAATCACCAGTAAACCTGCAGTCTGAGAACGAAGTGCTCTGTTAGGAATATATGGAACAATCAGATCTCTGATGTATGATGGAGCTAGTTTATTAAGGGCTTTATATGTGAGGAGGAGAATTTTAAATTATATTCTGGATTTAACAGGGAGCCAATTAAGGGAAGCTAAAATAGGAGAAATATGATCTCTCTTTTTAATTTTCATCAGAACTCTTGCTGCAGCATTCCGAATCAGCTGAAGGCTTTTAACTGCATTTTGTGGAACATCTTGATAGTAAAGAATTACAATAGTCCAGCCTTGAAGTAACAAATGCATGGACTAGTTTTTCAGCGTCACTCCTGGATAGGATATTTCTAATTTTGACAGTGTTCCGGAGGTAAAAGAAGGAAATCCTAGAAACCTGTTCAATATGGGATTTAAATGACATGTCCTTGTCAAAAATAACACCAAGGTTTTTTACATTATTACCGGAGGTCAATTTAATGCCATCCAGGTTAAGTGATTGACTAAGCAGTTTCTTTTTTAAAGACTCCGGTCCAAAGACGACAAATTCTGTCTTGTCTGAATTTAGAAGCAGAAAATTTAAAGTCATCCAAGTTTTTATGTCTTCAAGACATGCTTGTAGTCTATCTAACTGGTTGGGCTCATCAGGATTTATGGATAAGTAAAGCTGAGTATCATCAGCCTAACAGTGAAAATTTATCCTATGCTGCCTGATAATTTTACCTATTGGAAGCATATATATAGTTAAGAGAATTTGCCCAAGTACTGAACCCTGTGGTACTCCACAATTAACCCTGGAGTTTAAAAATGATTTATCATTTACATGAACAAACTGGAATCTGTCAGACAAATAAGATTTAAACCAGCCTAGCGCTGTTCCCCTGATCCCTACAGCGTATTCCAGCCTTTCTAAGAGAATATTGGGATGGACTGTATCAAATGCAGCACTGAGATCTAACAGGACAAGGACAGACACAAGTCTATTATCTGAGGCCATAAGAATTAGTGACTTTCAGCAGAGCTGTTGCAGTGCTATGATGGACTCTCCTGGATGTGGGGAAAACAGTAAAGGTGGACTCATCAGAGAACAATGCATGTTTCACATTGTCCACAGCCCAAGATTTGCGCTCCTTGCACCATTGAAACCGACATTTGGCAGTGGCATGAGTGACCAAAGGTTTGTCTTTTTATACAACAGTAGGCTATTTTTCCAGATTAAGTAGGAATCCTCTAGGTGTGTAGCGTGCCATTTTCTCTCCAATTTTCTAACATTGTGCTTTAAAGTACACAGCTCTGAATTAAACCAGTGAGCCAGCCTCCTATGAATAATTACCTTCTTTTTCAAGGGGGCTGCATTGTCCAATGCATCACGCAATGATGAAGTAACACTATGAACAAGAGGATCAATTTGTGAAGGGGAAGAAACAAAATTATTGCCCTCCACTGTGTTTTTCTGTGATAATGAGGAAATTAAAGGTGGAACAGATTCTTTAAAGGTTGTTACAACATTGTCTGATAATGTTCTACTATAATGAAATTTTCTTTCAGGTGTGGAGTACTCGGTTAAATTAAACTCAAAGGTTATTAAAAAATGGTCAGACAGGACAGAGTTATGAGAAAATATTGTTATATCTTTACACTCAATGCCATATGTCAGCACAAGGTCCAGAGAATGAAGACAAAGGTGGGTAGGTTTGTTAATGTTTTGAGCAAAGCCAATTGAGTCTAAGATAGCATTAAAGGCTATATTTAGGCTGTCACTTTCAGTGTCAACATGAATGTCAAAATCCCCCACTATAATAACCTTATCTGTATTTAACACTAAATTAGATAAAAGGTCTGAAAACTGATCTAAAAATTGAGAGTAAGGGCCTGGTGGACGGTACAAAACAACAAACAGAAGTGGTTTTAGTGCTTTGCAATTTGGATGAGGAAAACTAAGGATTAAATATTCAAAAGAGTTGTTGCTATTGATTGGTCTGGGACTAATCAATAAATCGGACTGAAAGATGGTTGCTCCTCCTCGCACAGTATATCGAGGAATGTGGAAATTTAAACAATTGCTTCCTGGTCTGAACCCTAATAGCTAAAATGCTAATTTACAAGATCCTAACTTTCAGGAAAAAACTATATTAATATGTAGAGGTACTGCATCTAACGCTTTACTATTTTTTAACCCGCATACCTTTCAGTGTAAGATAGTTAATGATGTAAAACTGTTAGAAATTTCTAAATAATAATAGTATACGTAGGAAACATGTCTGCAGTCTCCACCAGGTTTAATAAATATTACGGTACCCTGTTTCACAGTTGTAGCATATAGACCTATGATATATCCTGATAAAAAACAAGAAAATAATAAATAAAGTTGAGACAAGCAAATTTGTCTTTCTATAAAGAGGGGAGTTATGTCGAAATTAATATTGAATTGCTAATATGGCAATCGCTCACGGATTTCACTGCAACACTACAAATATGAATAAAGGCCATTGCCCAGGGCAGCATAAGAAAGGAGGGCGCTTGAACACTAGATAAGATGTAACTTATCTATCAGTACCTACTTCAGCATTTAGGAACTTATCTGTCAGTTGTGCCCTGATAAAGTGCTCTGTTGCTTTTTATGCATGTGGTCAGTGGGGCCCCCTGCTGGATACTGACAATGGGGAGCCTAAAGTTATATGCTTTGTGTGGAACTGGACTACATTTTCTCCTGCATCATAACCTCAGATGAATTCCTCTGTTTTTATTGGTTTGGTGTTTGCAGAAGGAGGAGTTTGCCCAGGGGGTCATTCATTCAAGGACCATTACAAATAATATCATTGATTAAATAATGCAGTTAAACAAAGAGAATATTACCCCAACAATAGCAGGTTTCTTACTGTGCCGTGTTTCTTATAGATTTTTCTTTCAGCCTTTGAAGATAACCTCCTACCAAAGCATTGAGTTCAAAATATGTTCTTAAATTTTAGTTACATTTCTTCTTAGGGCTATTTAGTTTTTAAATTATGCACGTCCTATTAGATATTTAGCTATAGCAGCTCTGGGTGATAAATCTCAACTGAGCTTTTAAAGACCACAACATTTCTCCTGACAAAATAGAGTTATCAGCTATGGAACACAGGTTATCCGGTATAATTGCAGAAACAGGCAGTAAAATAATGGGTTTACAGCATAGCTCACTATTTGACCTGTTCAGCAGTTAGGTCATAAGAAAAGCCATTTCCATCTTGTCCGACTGTATCCTTCCCTTCACTCTGAATTTAAGCTCCTGTCCTCTGCCTCCAGGCTGGGGTTACCTCTCATAAGAAGCATTAGATTTAGAAACTTCTTTATGCTCATAGCTATTTCTTTTATTAATAAAAGAAGAAAATAAAGTAACAGGTTACAAATTGTTCTATTTATGTATCGTTCTTAATATTTTACGTTTTTATTATTCATTGCTGTTAGAGTTAAAAAGCTGATAATTACAGATCAGTGCAAAATAAGACACAAGATGAACCAAGTAAGTTTGACTTGCAAGGGTGAGAGCCAGTCCTCTGCTAAACAGTGACTTCCTTCTCACACAAAGGGAGAAGGCCTTGCACCAGCCTTCTATTTACAACTCACATTCTTACAAGTAAAAAGCGGGAATTGATTCAGCCAATTCTTACAGAGATTTCAACTTAGAAGAGTGGTCATTCCCATATATGGTATAAGCATGTCATGTCCCGAGAGTGATCCACTCCAGACCACATTCCTTAACTCTCCACTCCCTTTTACAGACTAAAAAACAATCACAGGAATCATCTTAACCAGAGTCGAACTTAAAACATAAACCTAGTTTAAACTAAACAATGATAACTTATATACATTTTTCCAACAATTGCTATTTGATTTAAAACTGATCGTGATGTAGATTTCTGCCGCTGCCAGAATTACCTGTTGACCTTTAGATCCTTGTTTTCCAGTGGGTCTTTTCTTCAGGTATATCTGTTAATCCAATTGTGGGCCTTATTCTTGCATCGTATTTCTATGTACCCTCAATTAGTCGGAAAAATATTAAACAATGTCATTGGTTCCTCCATTAGTTTTAAAACATGAAGCGAGTTGAATGAAGCGTCTGCACTGAGTAGTGTGAGATGATGTAATGCATTTACTTGTTCATTGTTGGGATGAGTGACAGTTGAGTCGCTTCTGTAGTTGTAGTGTGTGACAGCTGCAGTACACATGCGGCTGAAATGTTTTGCATTGTCAGAGAATTTGTGGCAGTTTATTTATCTGATGATGATCAAAGTGTATTTGCTAGAGAAGAAAATGTATGGTAAATCAATATCAGAGCCTTCATTTCTGTGGCTTAGTGACTTCCTACACCAATGAATTGACAGGTCAAATACACAATAGTGTTACAGGAGTAAAAAGCAGTCTTGTTCTAATAGGAAATTTATAAGAAAAACAACATTAATTTGAAAAGGAATGTGCTTTCTTCTTGGTAAATGTAGATTAAATGTAACACCACCAACCAACTTAACTGGTTCCATCCTAGCAAGCTAAAGTCATGTACATTGTATCATTTTCACATTTTGTGGTTTTTGTTTTTCTATTATACACATAAATTTAGATTAGGGCATTATTTAATTTTATCATGTTACTTATTATTCTTTCAGCCCTTTATTCTATCTGCGGCATGGCCAAATTGCTGAACTTAACAGTATATTGTCCTGAGGTCCTGTTGTTGGCTGGGTAGGTTGGTGACAGGTTTAGTACACTGTAAACAAATCAAAAGTGGAAAGCTTATATCATTATCTCAGCAGTGGACAGTGAAATGAGGTTAACAATATATGTTGTTTGTCATCTTGAAACATTTGTGTACTTATAGTACAGATGACAGTTTTGGAAACTTGTGAAAATGTGTGTATGGGTATTTGCTGTCTTCCAGCTCTAATGGTTTAATGGGCACCCTGTGGTGCCTCTCAAGCCCCCTGGAGTGAGACAGACTTTGAGAGTGAGGGCGCACAAAGGCACAGCCATGTCTCTGTAGAGGAGTGTCGTTGTGGCAAGGGGCCTCCACTCTACTGACTGTTGCTGGCCTCATGGTGATTACCCTTCCCAGGGGGTCTGCATTGTGAGCAATGAAACCCAGAACTTCACCTTTAGATCTTCCCTGCTGCGCCACAATGGGGGCTAAAACATACCTCTGTCGATCATCCCATTTTGTCACAACAGCCTGTTATTCCCAAAAAACTGCCCCATATTTTCATAACTCAACAAAGCTTCTGCACCGGATCCATTTGAATGTATCATATCATTTTATAAAACTAAATCTTTCATTTGAAAAAGTTTAGAACATAAGCGCATAACTGTGCATTCAGCAGTACATCTGCGAATATATCAAAGGTTCTCTATTTTTATGGCCCTGCTTATAAACAAATGCATGTTTTATATGTCAAGCACTTTTTAAAAATATGCTCAAACATGTTTAGAGCCAAATACACTATCCAGATACCATCCCACACATTCTGCCCACCGACGTCTGTCTTCCACACCAAATGTTGTGCATAAAGTCTTAATTATGTCCTCTGTTCTTTAATAAAGCACCTAAAGAGTGACCTTTGAAGGACTTAAACCTTAGAAAAATGCAGAACTACAAGTTTGATCCAAGGTCAAGGCCAACAGAGACAAGCGGCTTATAAGGGTCACACTTTTTGGCCCAGTTGCTCGTGAACAGTTTGACGCCTACCTTTGAATCTTGCTGTTATGGAGACTGTAACTGATTCCTCACATTTTTTTTTTTAAGTCTACTCCACTTAATCTTGAAGATATCTGCTAAATTTCTCAGGGACTATAAATAGATGTTCCTTAGTTTGTGCTACACTTCTGCTTCATATTACTTGAAAACTCATAAACAACAAAGCCACTCTCCAACATACATGCATGTATTAATCTTCAGAAAGGGTTCATATAAAATGACTTGCACTAACAATAATTCATTAAGATAATGCAAAGAAATATCACACATAAATGCCATTTTATATTACAATACTAACATTAGGTGTGTTGGAAAATATTCATGCTATGCTTATAGGATCTGTATTGCTATGCTCAAGTATGTTTAATAATGTGTGAAATAAAATGTATTGTGTAACTTAGAGGCCTGCTAACAGGCTTCTCTGTGTCTGCAAGATTTCTCCCTTACAACAAGAAGATATTTCTGTATGTAAGATTTCTGCCTTACAACAAAAAGATATTTCTGTATTTAAGATTTATGCCTTACAACAAAAAGTTATTTGTGTATATGTCTGTAGATAAAGGTCAAAAGTGGAAAAACAGGAAGTGCTGAAAAGGCAGCTGAATGTCAGAGTGCCAGACAGCTCCAGATAGGAAATCAGACAGTCAACTGAAACTCGATTAAAATGTATGTTTTTTCTTTTTAATGTACATGCCTAGCTTTTGAATAAAAATTGCTGTTCTGGGAGTAGTATTCAGAAGTTTCAGAAGTATTCGGACGAGCTTCTCCCTGTACAGGCATCTAAAAGCTGCGCAGTCTCCGTGTTCTTTTTATTACTTTGTTTTTATTAGTAACAGTATAGGATGTCTTAGCTTTACCAAACAAACGAGCACGCAGGAGTTTAGGGAACAACTCCATCATATTGGTGAACCCGACGTGATTTGGGAAAAGCGAGGACTTTCGGCTAAATCAGAACTTCACCAAAAGACTCTGACACCGGGTACCCCCGCACTTCTTACAAGGTTAGCAGAAACCTGTTTAAATGAACTCTGCACTTTTGGCATTGTCGATAGGCCTAAATTATTGGTGTCAGATGTCTGAGTAAGTGAAATGTTCCGCTAAATTTAACACGTGTAAAGTAATGCATTAAGGTACTGTAAAAGAGGTCACGAAAAGCAAAATGAGAAGTGTTTTTTGAACTAAAGGGTTAGAGTCCCTCTGAATAGGGTTCGAGGCCCGTGTGTGTTTCCTGAGTTTGGCAACTCCACATGTTTTCTGACGAGAATTCATGATTTTGCTGGGTTGAAGTCCCGGAGGGTGGGGTAAACAGTTTTCTTAAGCTTTGAGTCCTTAAAATAGGGTTAGAGTCCCTAGGAAGGCTGTTCATTGTATTCTGGAGTCAGAAGGCTAAGATCGGGCAAAAACACAAAGGTTTGAATGCTGTGTTTTATTTGAGTTCTGTCTCAATAAAACCAGATTACAGATGTGGTAAACCTTAAAACACATAGTCAAAAGTCCCGTGAAGCTATGAGCAGGCTGAATAAGTCTGTAAGATTAGTAAGAGTTAGAGTGTGAATGTGAGTTATATATATAATAGTGAGAATAGAACAGATTAAGAGGAACTATGAGCTGAATAGGAGAATTCAGCTAGAATAAACAGAAACGAGACTTCCAGGGTTAAATTGTATTCTTCCCATCCTTATTTCTCTCCTTTATTGTTTTCTTCTTTTCTCCCGTTTAACTTTTTTCCCGATCTCTTTCCCTTTCTTTCTTCTTTTTTCCCTTTCGTTTCAGTCTCCATGTCCATTGTATTTGAAACAATCCCAAAGCAATTTCTAATGAGGATCTGCCAGTTTGGCTTTGTTTTTGTTTTGCTGTTAAGTGTTGGTTCCTTATGTTGAGTAGTTTTCATATGTTTAGTTATTCATTCTGTTATCCTGGTGTTTGGTTTAGTTCTGTTTGTACTTCTGCACTTTTAGTTCTAGTGGTTCGTCCTCCCTTGTCCTTAGATCCCCTTTTGTTATTGTTTACTTAGTTGTTAGTTTTTCTTAATATTAGTTGTTCTCCCCAGCCTTGCTTGTAGTGGAGTTCCTTCTGTTTAGTTATTTATATTTATTTGTCCTCCCCGGTTTATTAATTCTAGTATAGTTCTCTGTGTTTAGTTCCTCCCTGGTAGTTGTATTTAGTTATTGGTTACTTCCCTTTACGTTCTTGTTGTTTTTTAGATTATTGGTTGTATTTGGTTTTTGCTTCCCTGGTCCTCGTTTGTGAGTTAGTGTTTGTTGATCCTTAGATCTAGTTTCCCTTTGGTTTTTTGTAGTTTAGGTTCTCTAGTGTCCTTGCGTTTCCCAGTCCTATCACCATAGTAACCATTCATTCCCTCAGTCTCCACAGCCAGTTCCCGCACCTGTTCTCACTTCTCTTCTGATTACCTTAGCTTCCCTCTCATTGGTCCATTCTCCTCCTCTCCTTCCTGGTTGTACTCATTATTCTCAGCTGGTTCCTCACGTCATGCAAGCGATGAATTGTCACGTCTCTACTTGAGCTCCTTTTGTTTACCTGTATTGTGTTTACCGGGATTTCCGTCTGTGAATCTCCAGTAACCTTGTAAGTGCTGACTGCGAGCCCTTATTAAAACAGATCTTACTATACAACATGCTGAGCCCTAGTCCCTGTCTGCATGTTGGTCCAATACAGCCTCAGAACCTGACATATATATATATATATATATATATATATATATATAAATATAATGTCATAATTGGCACAAATCTCAGCAAAGATGATCTGTATGAAGACGTTATTCAACAAAAAGAGCATGAAAGAAAAAAATGAATAGAGATAATCATTTTACAACATGCTGCCTTGACAGTACAACATTGCACTGTTGCATTGCAGAAAGAAGGTCATGTTTTTGAATCCTGGCTAGGGTGTTTCTAAGTTGAGCTTGCATGTTCCATGCATGCACAACCTTCTCCGAGTACTCCTGTTTCCTCCAACAGTCCCTAAATCATCCACCTTAGCTTAATTGTAGATAATAAATCACCCTTGGACATGAGTGTATAGGTGAATGGTTGTTGCTTTTGAATGTCTTAGTGTTAACCCTATAGACTTTCAGCCTGTCCAGGATGGTTGTTGTCTCCAAATGATTGACTGAAATGTGAATTTAAAGATTTATTGAAGAGAACAGTGGATGTTACCGGAGAAGAGGAGTAGGGTATTTTTGATGGAATCATCTGGGGAGACTTGCTGCTGGAAGCTTCAGAGATTAGGACTCAGAATGGGTGTTTGGCTGCAAGAAACTGGGTCACTGAGTTGATCAAGGACATCCAGATACCACCTAGAGTAAAGAAGAAATATGTTCAATGAATGCATGAGAAGAGGAGGAGAAATAGGAATGATAAAGGTAGGGATGAGGGACCAAGAGGTGAGTGTGTGAAGATGAGGCTGAGTGGTGGTTGTAAGACTATAACAAACCGAGTTGAATTGAGCTGAGCATAAACTGACTGAAACTGGAAGTTTGGGCGAGGTGTGGCCCTGCTCCCAAACCTAAGTTAATATATAAACCTTATTTTGATGTATACACGCTACCGGTCAAACGTTTCAGATATGCTTTCTCACTTAATGGGTCTCTTTATTTTCATGACTATTTAAATTGTAGATTCTCACCAAAGGCAACAAAGTTATGAATAAACATACATGGAATTATGTAGTATACAAAAAGTGTCTAATCTAAATGTTTAGATTTTGAAAATCTAAACATTTTTATTTTTTAGATTCTTAATAATAGCTACCCTTTGCTTTGATTACTGCTTTGCTCTCTTGGCATTCTCTCCACGAGCTTCATGAGAAGGTTACCTAAAACGTACTGTGGAAATAGTCATATACATAAAGAAAACCAGCAAATGAGAAAGGTGGTTTAAAACATTTGACCGGTAGTGTATCTCAATTTGTCAAAGCAGTTCTTGTACAAGAACTTAACAGAGCACAAAATGTTTTGAAAAAGAATAATATTTTAATTTGATCTTTATTTCACAAAGGTGGTTCTTGGAGGAGAACCCCAGAAAGGAGACAGGCAGGAAGAAGAAGCTCGGTGAGTGAAAATATTTAATTTCCCAAAAACTTACAGCAGGCGGAAGGTAGCAGATGTAGGTAAGAACATGAGCAGGCATGAACATGCTGACATGGACAGGCTTGGCAAGGCAAACAGTATGTATCAGCAAGGAGTAGACATAACAGCAGATTATATAAGAGCATGGCACAGGTAAAAACAGAGAAACTGATTGGCATCAGGTGGACCGGATGAAGCTGATTATGATGGCAGTGGCTGAGAGTAGAAAAAACATGATTGGACCTAAACAGAGATAAAAAGACACTATAAAGCCAAAGGACAAATCTTACAGATGTAACATCTAAAATGCAGCATGAACAGAATAAGTAAGAGAGTAAACTTAAATGAATGAACTACAGCACTGCCTGGAAAACCTAACCAATCATGAGCAGAGGCAAGTGCCAAAACAAAACTCAAACACCTTCAAATCATGACACTTTATTTATGTTTTTTAACATGTATATCACATTTCTCTTTGAATCACTTTGATTGTATGTTTAAAAAAAAAGCCTACAAACATCCTCTGTTCTGGCTTCTTACGTTGAAAGGTATGACTGCAGGACATGTATTTGTTCCTGTTTGTCGGGATGGATGTGTTTTGTATGGTTTTTCACCACAATCAATATGCTTTTAGGACAGTGTCTGGGTACAATGTTAGTCTAATGGCCTGCTTAATGTAGAGTGTTTCTGAGAAAACTCTGACATGGCGCGGCCACTTATGTGTTTTATCATTCATCCTTACAGCAGGTTGTTTAGCTTCTCCCCTAACAGCTGTGCTCAACATTTGTTGGATTACATTATAAACAATTGTATTTCAATTGTATTTAAGCCATAGCATAATCTTGTTCTAGCTCTTACACTTGTGTGTAAAATTTATCCTCATGGGTAATATGATCAGTACTAACACTGTCTAATCCATCTGATTCAAATCTAAACAGATTTGTAAAGTGGGTGCTTAGATTATGAAATTGTTAGAGAAAAAGAAAGAAAAAATGAAGTCTGTGGGTTTTACAATCTTCAGAAATTATGCTTCTTTGAACACTTAAATTAACATTGAAAGTAATATTTATCACTTGAATGACAATTAAGTTGTATATACCAAATCTAAAGCTGTCAGACTCTACTACCTGATGCTGATTTTATAATGAAATCTTGTTTTATTTCTTTAGAAAACATGTGAGTCTTTACATGGTTGTCCTGGTCTTGTAATTATGATTTTCAACCATCAAGCCATTAATTCTCCAATTGAAACAAAAATGCAGCATAGACTGTTTTGTTTTTGTTGTTTCACAAACAACACTTTTTTAAGGATGCCTAAAAGTTCAGAGTTTAGATATATTCTGGTTTCTGAAGTTTCTAAATTTCATCAATACATTTTGTATTTTTCTCTAAAGATGTTTTTCATTAAACATTTAAAAAGACTATCTGGTGAGCCCCAGAAGGCCTGTCATGAAATGCTGTTAACACTCACACTTTAACCCTTGTACCTGTAGAGATTTTGTTGCATCTTTTCACACTGATAATGTTTTAACAACAGAGCTTACGGAAAGCATATAAATCACAAAAATTACAGATATTTCAATCAAAAAGTAGGTTTTAATACATTCATCAAAGTCTTTACTTACATAACTTTAGTATTTAATTTTCCGGTCTTATGATCCTTAATGTTGCTTTTAGTATCTGTAAAGTTATAATATACCTTAATGGTGGTATTTTAGTTTTGATATTAAAATCCAATTATGGGGGATTTTAAATGTTAATATACCATGAGGATTATTTATAAGACTTTTTGCTTAAAACCTTGCCCTGATTTTGTTTCGTGTTTCCATTCTTGGCTTTAATTTAAACTCATTTAGTCAGTACATGTAAGCCATTTTCTGTGATAAACAATTGCCACATGGTCTGTGATTCTTTAAAAAACTGAGATCACTATAATAAGTGCTCCAACTCAAACAGTTGAAAATTAAATACCATGTTAAACATTTTTGCATACTCTTTATGATAATATATGATGCAATGCAACAAGGTGAATCTATTTGTCTTTATCCCTGAAAGATTTTTAACATCTATGAAAAATATTTTTATATTGAGCAGCTATTAACGATGTTTTGGGTTGTTGGCCTACCCATATAAACAAAACCAAACCCTCTAGCATAAAATGTTTCCTTCTTTCCTTTCCTGGGCGCCACTCAGGATCTCATGTGGGAGCTGAACATCACCTCCCTTACCAAGAAGACTCAGCAGAGAATGTACTTCCTGCAGCAGCTGAAGAAGTTCAGCCTGCCAAAGACAACGATGGTGCACCTCTACTCTGCCATCATTGGTTCCATCCTCACCTCCTCCATCACCATCTGGTAAGCTGCAGTTTTCCTTCTCTTCAGAAACTGCATGCCTCCAGGACTTGGAGGAGAGCGGGAAATATTAAAGCTGACCCTTCCCACCCTGGACACAAACTGTTTCTGCCTTCCCCTACTGGCAGGAGGCTGTGGTCCATCAGGACTTAAACCTCTTGCCACAAAAACAGCTTCTTCCTGTCTGCAGCTTGCCTCATTAACAAGGCCTTGGTCCCTCACTGACACTTTCCCCTTGTAAATAGTATGAATATCCCAGCACATGTAAATACTATTTCATTTAATTCTATATTGTTTTTATTCCATATTTTTAACATTTGCACGGCGCTCTATTTTTCTCATAAAATTCCTACACAACTTGTTTTTGTTTTTAACAACATATTTCCACATTTATTTGTCAGCTGTATGTTTGTCTATGTGTTGCACCTTACCACCAAGCAAATTCCTCGTACATGTGAAACGTTGCTTGACAATAAAGTTTTTTCTGATTCTGATTGTGCGGTTGCAAAAAAAACTTCAAAATAACACCTATGCACTGAACTGGTTGCAGATTACTTTCATATTGCCTTTAACCAAATCGCCATTGCCGTTTATGTTTAAAATTGCTGCCAAGAAAAGCAACAATGGGAAGCAGTTAGTTGTGACAGAGACAAAGTAGTTAATTTCCCAACAACCCTTTTGTTTTTAATTAAAATGTTCAACACTCAGCTGGGATTCGGCTCCAAAATCAGCATTTAGGCAAACATTTGAAAGCAACTCCCCAGGTAATATCTAACTATAGGCTTGTTAAGTGGCAATACTTTGACAGGAGGTTTTGGACATACATTGCTATAATTGCTGACTCTCATTTTGGTCCACACTTAAGCCTTATGCTGTATTTGAAGTTTGTCATCTCAGGCTTTTTTAGCCCAGTGTCTGGTGTATTCTTTCATGGTGCACAGTAGTAACTTTTTTTTTTTGGTGGTCAATAAACCCAAATATTCACTAAACAGCCAGAATTACTGGTAACCAGAATTCCTATAATTTATTTACGGTTTTGCTTCTTTGGCAAACAAAAACACTGGATTTTGTGCTTGGTGAATACACTGGATGAAGTAAAACGTTTCTGATAGATACTATGAACAGTGCCATGCAAAAGTATGAATACCCTTTGACTTCTTCACATTACAACCACAACCTTTAATATATTTTATTTATTGGATTAAAATTATTATTTAATTATGATTGATTCTGATGTGTAATGAAAAGGATTCATGGTTTTCATCTTTTTTTCACAAAAACCTGAAGAAATGTGGCTTGCATGTGCACTCACCTCCTGACTCTGATACCCCTAAATAAATCCAGCCCAACCCTTGGCCTTCAGACATCTCCTAAATAGTAAACTAAATTAGTAGTCCATCTGAGTATAATTTAATATCAGCTTAAAAAATATCAGCTTAACTGAACAGCTGTTCAGTTAAGCCCTCATATGATTGTTAGAGAATTTGAATGAAGAAAACAACCAATATCATTCTTCTGCAAGCACCTGGACTGAGTTAATGTCGTATTTTAGGATTGAAAGCAAGACCATGCCTCAGCCACACCTCTGATCGCCTGGAAAACCATGCAGTGCCCTTTTCCTTCATGCTCTTCACACTTCCTCTCTTCACTCATTTTTTTACTCATCCCCTCTCTTCTGTTCCCATCTATCCTTGTTATCTTTTAAAACTATGTTGTCTAATTTAGTACCTTCCAGGAGGCTCCTATGTTGGCCCACCGAGACAAAAGTCCCACCCTGTCTCCTTCTTCGCAGCCCCTAATCACTGACTAAAGCTCAATCTTCTGATCCATCAAACCCTCATTCTTGTCTTCTCTTTGATTACACTAGTGAATTTAGAGTGTTGTGGTGTGGTTCTTGCTAGTGAAATGGATGCATAAGCATATTTATGTACCGTGCACTTACTCAGAATGTTTGTGTGTGCGTAGGCATATGTGAAAGAACGACTTTTATTCAGTGTGAGCTCCAATATGCACCCGTATTGGCAGGCAGAGAACAAATCTGACGTGTTATGTAATTTTGGATGGGATCCCACTGTAGAGCCAAGCAGTATTTCAAAGGGAGCAAGGTATGCTGCTGCCTTCAAGAGAACCGCAATGAACTATTCATGGCACTTCCATTACAGCTGCTGCGTTTCTACAAGCGTTTCTAACTAACCTCTTCTTTTTAACAGCTGTGCAAATTTGGCATCTCGGCAGAAATCAAAATGGATTAATAGCACTTTTTTGCTGTCAGCGCATGTGTCTTTGTGTGCCACTGTTTGTTCACAAAGAGCTGCTCCTTTTTATATTTCAAATGCATTCAGAAAAGACAGGATTTCAAAAGAATCACAAACAAATTGTGTGTTTTGAACTACACATGTGCAACTGGATCCACTTTTATTTTGCAGTTATTCTATGAGTTCATATGACAATTTACAAGAAATTATAAATAAATAAAGAAAATAAATATATAAACAGATAAATAAATAAATAAATAAATATACTGTTTACTAAAACAGGCTAAACAGGCTTCAATCGCAGGCAATCAGACTTTCGATTAAAGGCTGTTGTAGCTGCCATGACTCGGATGACGGAGAATTTGCACAGGCATAAATATAAAGTTCCAACTGCTGCACTTCATTTGTAGAGCCTACATTAAATTAATGCTATTCAGCCTGGGACTTATTCCTTAGACAATGATTCAAACAGTGTGTAATTAGGAGCTTGAACGTTTGACTGTGACAAACTCACACAGACAGAAAGAGGAAATGAAACTGTTAGAGCTAATCCATTGTTAATGGGCTAACACAGGTTTCCTGTAGCTTTCACAGCACTTTTTTAACCCAGAAGCTAGATAAGACAAGAGGGATAGGATAAGGTAAAAAAAAAAAACTGTTAATGTACTGGAAACATCACTAACCCTGACCTCATAATCCTTCTTTGCTGTCCCAAGCAGAAAACTGTGCAATTAAAAGTAATAAGTTGTCTGTCGCCACCTTTCACACACAAAGAGATGTTGAAAAATGTTTGGGGCATTGTAAAACCAGTGTAAGAGAAATATGTGTGTTATTAGAAGCTGGTTTTAGTTAACTGTAGTCATAGTAGCCAAGAGGGCTTTCTGTATTTTTATACTTTACAGTGTCAACCACATTTACTGGCAGCCTGGATAAAGATGTGTAGAAATCCTAAAAATAAGTGTATTGTTTATTGCAGTAACATAATCTCAAACTTAAAATTGTAGAAATATCTAACCTTTGATCTGATTAGATGTATTTAGTGTAAAAAAATCGAACTTTAAGGACAAAATGTTTTTAACAAATCGCTTGTTGTTAAAACTTTGCACTAAATAAAACTATTAAAACTAATAAAACAATTTTGAAGCATGTAGTGAGTGTAATTTTGACCATTCGTCTTTGCAACGATCTCCACATTGTTCACCATTTTGGATCATCTCGTTTATTCTCTTCTCTTCAGCTTACCCCACAGGTTTCCTATAGGATTTATTTCTAAAGACTGCAGCGGCCATGGAAGAGTAAGTGGCTTGTGGCCAGTCACTAAAGGAAATTACCCTCCATTTAATCACATATTTCTACTCCAGGAAAACAGAAATTCACAGATTGCTGTTGATTAATTCATAGAAATTCTCGTCAATTTTAAAAAGCAAAGTATAAATTAAAGGTAATGCATTAGTTACATGTATGTTAGAGAGGGTGGTTAGTGTATCAATAATTTAGCCACTGGTCATTTTAAAGAATACATTTCGTAAAATGGGATTATTTCTCCAACTGTAAAATTTACTCAAAGATTTTATAAATATTTAATACGAGGTTATAATAATGTAAAAAATATGCTTTTTTTTTTTTAGGGCTGATTACATCTTTACCATGAGTGCCAACAAATTTAACAATGACAATGTGGAGAGAATATTTAAAGAAAATGTTAGATCTGTTGTGATGCAAACACTCCATATGTTAATTAAATGTTTCATTTTGCCCACATAGTGTCAAATTAATCCATATAATTGCATTACATTCCATTTTGGGCACATTTATTTTATGTGGAACATTTTAAAAAACCTTTTCCATTTTTAAAACAGCAGTCTCAATACTAAATTGCTTGTTAAAAGTTTGACAAGCGTCAGTTTGTTACACAGCTTATTATAAAATTACAATAACACTCATGACAGTACACCAGGGTCCAGGGTCTCGTCTCTTCACAGAACATTCTGTGCAGTGAAACACAGTGACACTACAGACCAGGACTCGATTGCACAGTTTAATTAGCTGTACACTGATTGTACTTATTTCAGTAGAATTATGTGTAACACTTATTTAAACAAGGATTTAGAAATAATTTGCAAGCAGTTTGGAAGTTTCCTGATGGATACACAGCAGAATATACTAGTTGTTCAAAAGGTATGTGGCTACATTCTGCTTTGGCATTCTTAAAGTAGTAGAAACTTGGTTTCATATCCGTGAACTAACGTTTTTATATGCGAACAGCAAGGAAAGAGTTGAATAAAATAAAAAATGCATAGTATGTAGGAGGAGGTAATTAAATTTTTTATTAGGCTGTAATGCAGAATTGTAAGGATTTAGTTTTATGATTTGTTTATTAAGTTGTTTGAAATAGGAAAAACATGTGACCAGTAAAATTAGTTTTCTTTATTTCAGGCAACAAAAAAATAAATACATAAAGTTAACGGAACAATGTAACGCATAAAAACATTTCACTAACTGTGAAATCTCAGTTTATCATGTCTGACATTTTTCTGAGTTCAGCATGAGCAGAGAATTTATTATTAATAAATGTGAATAGAGTTCTAGAGATTCAGCTCCTATCTCATGGTAAAGACCATAAAATCTGCACTGTTGAGCAATGAAAGTACCAATGCCCTTAACGTTTCCACATTTTGTCATGCTGCAACTGCAAACGTCAGTGTATTTTGATAGGATTTTATGCGGTACACCAAAACAAAGTGCATAATAGTGAAGTGTAACAATACATGTCTTTCAAAATATTTTACAAATCAAATTATTAAAAGGAGTTTTACCCCTGAAAAAAAACAATGCAACCAACTTCTTGTTTAGTTCAAGCTTAACTGTTTTGTACAGAATGGCTGTCTGGTCAGAAATGTAGTGAAATGCATGATAGCTACACATTTGTTTCAAACAGTCTTGTCTGTGGGGAGGCAGAGTCTCTTCTGTTTGTTAGATAAATCGTATTTTGTTTTCCAAAGAGTGCAGAGTCAAGTCAGTAATACTGTTAATATTTTCTGGTGACTGCTTGCAGCAGTTTTTCTTGATTTAAAAGATGAACGTCTGATGAACGTCTCCTGCAGAGGTAATTGAGCAGTCTTGAACTACCTGCATCTATTCTGGGACAGTAAGACAGTATTGCTTGCAGAAGTCAAACAAATCAGAGACATCTGAACTGTCATTTGCAATGGTTCTGTGATGTCCATCCAGGGTGGAAAGAAAAGTGGCTCCCATAATCACTGTCCACTATACTTGACCTATCATAGCTGCGGTGGTATTGCCCTGTGGGTCGTGTTTGAGGCTGGGCAGGGTTCGGTCCTGGTGGTGAGCTGGTCTCTTCAGCGTAGGATGGCATAGCCACACTTAGACGCTTGTTGAGTCTCTTATAGCCTGAAGAGTCTTTGGGTCCGCCTTGCTATTGACGATCCCGCCCACATTGAAATGGTACTCAATTGCAATGGAAACCGTGTAGAGCCAACCCAAGTTGAGTAGAGTAGGGACTAGTGGAAAAGGGGCATATGGTAACATACGTACACTGCTACTATAACCAACCTTTGTATTATTACAGGTAATTTCTGCCTTACAGGTCAAGTATTTGATATCATGAAGGCTGCACCATGTGTTGTGTGTTTAGAAGATGGAGGAGGGGAAAATAAAAAAGAGAAATGGGTCAGCTGTAGAAGGTCCAGCAAAGGACTGCTTATGCATTATCTGTCAGAAACTGTGCGAAGCTGGAGTGGACCTGCCTGGGTTACGTAATGGATGAGCCTGGTCTGTGAAGCTGTGCTGTTATCATTAATTCATGCCACCCAGGACAACATGAACACTAGCCAAGAAGCCACAATGGGAGACACTAAGAAGGATGTTGATCCTGTGGGAGGATCAGGCATCACATGATGGAGGGAAGGAGAGCAGACTTGCAGTCTGAGGCTTGGGTGAGATCAGGTTTTTGCTAATTGAACACTTTAGGAAAAAGAAAAGTCTTGTAAAAGTTTTAATAGCTGGCTGTAACTATATTTTAGTTTGTGTAGAGACTCTACAGAGACTCTACAATACCCCTTAAAATGAGATTATGCGGATGAGCTTAACCACTTTTCTTCTTTTTGCACAGCAGTGTGTCAAACTCACCAATGTGTTTAATGTTCTGTGGAAAACCTAATTTTCTGCCACCGTGCAATGATTTTGCTGAGGAAAAGGTTTATATAATAGCAATATTTCTTTTTATATAATGAACTGTTATGTGACTCGTTTTTCCTTTTTAATGCATAAAGACACTGGTTACCAAGTGAACTGCAGCTTTTATTACAAACAGGCGCAGGTTATGGTCTGTCTCGTCTGTCAGCTTTTATTAAGAAGTCCTTCAGTCAATGCAGCTGCTGTAGTTACAGATTTATGGGTGGAAATTCATGATGTAGAAGCTCTCACTGGGGCCTTTCCTTGGGGAGCATCAAAGAACTTGGGCAGCACCTCTTTTCTCTTTTTCCATCTTCCACCAAATTGCTACATAAGGCGACAAACCTTTTGTCACAGCTGTATATATATCAGACGGACCGTGAAGTGCTTCTCTTCTCTTTTCACAGATTAATACTTGCTTTCTCTGTGCTGCATTGCTTCCTTCTTGTGATTTACACGTCCTGTGCTTGGCTTTAACCCTGTCGTAACCTGTGACAGCACTTAACCCCTAAACCTCCCCTCTCCCAAGAGGACACCATTATTATTACGAAACACAGAAATGCCTATAAACCCAACTCCTGGAGGAGCGGATTTGTCATAAATTCTGCCTGAAGTACAAAGGCATGGGAGAGGTATCATCTTTTGGTTAGAACAGAAATATGCACCATCATAATGTTGGTATGTGAAGCCCTTGTGCAGGCAACAACTGCAGACAACAGAGAAAAGTTTAAACAGTTTCTTGACACAAGTGAAATGAATCTTTCTTCAAGGTTCAGGGGAGGAGCCCAGGTCGGCACTGAGGAGTATAGGTAAGTGGTTATTAAAGGAAGTGATGTTAGAGAAACGATGATGACGATGATGATAAAGATTTCAGGGAGGAGGATAATAGGGAGAACAGTAAGCGGCGGGAGGATTAGCCGGAGGAGATTTACCTGAGTGGATCCTGAGGTGAGTTCTTCAATGAAGTCACTAGAAGGCAGAGGACCGGTGTCCTGGAACAGACTGTGGCCTGGATACTGGTTTCCTGAAAGGAGGAAAGCAAGGGGGTACATTTGAAACATAGGATGGAGCAACAAACTAAGAATGGGCCTGATTACCACTTCATGAGTGAGAACAATCTGGCATCTGCCTCAGGGGATTGGCTTCTCCTAACCGGACCATGATGAGCTCCAGCTGTGAGGCCAAACCTGCCAGTCGCACCCTGCAATCAAAGGAGGTGAGAAACACACACAAAAACCTACACACAGCCCCGTGGTTATGATATGTACAGAGTATTTTCCTCCCTTATACACATCCACCACCCACTTACCATTGTTTGTTCATGTAAATACCAAACAGCCCAACACTGCAGCTACTGAAATCATTTACACTTGCTGAAGTTCAAAATAGGCAAGAAATGAAATTGAAGTAAATTTAGAACTTTGCATGGTTGTTGATGCCAGACGAGTTGATCTGAGCATTTCAGAAACTGACAATATCCTGGGATCTTTCGTGTCAGAGAAAGTGAAAACATTTGTGTGTATGAAATAGTTGTGTGCATGAAAATATCCTGTTGATGGCCAGGTCAGAGAATGAGCAGACCAGTTACAGATGACAGAAAAGCAACAGTCGCTCAACTAACCACTTGTTACATCCAAAGTATAGAGAATACCATCTCTGAACATACAACAGGTGGAACCTTGAAGCAGATGAGACAACACCAGTTGCTGTTCCTGTCAGCTAAGAACAGGAAACGTGGTGTACAGTTCACCATAATTGGACAATAACAAATTGACAAATAGTTGACTGCTTCAATACTAGACAACATTTCTTCAGTCTGTCATCGCAGCAACATTCAGATGGAAGGACCAGAGTTTGGCATAAACAACATAAATCTTCATCCTGCCTTGTGTCAATGATTAAGGCTGGTGATGTAATTGTTAGAGGATTATTTTCTTGGTAGGTTATCATGCCAATTTAGCCCAAAATCTCTGGGGAATGTTCCAAAACCTTGTTCAAATTATGCTACAAAGATTTAAGGCAGCCATGAAGGCAGAAGGTGGTACAACCCACTGCTAGTAAGGTGTACCTAATAAAGTCGCTGGTTAGTGTTATTACAAGCAGAGTTTGCTTCAGGTAGCTCTTCTTAATGGGAAACTTAAGTTCATTAATCAAAAGCGGCTGTGGCTCAGCGGGACTAGTCCCCTTGTAATCCACAAACTTTAGGTTCGATTCCAGCTTCCTCCTGTCACCTGTTGATGTGCCCCTAGGCAAGACAAGTAACCTTAAGTCACCTGCTGAGCTGCGTAATGATGTAGGAATGTATGCGTGTTTGGGAGTGCAACTGGGTGACTGTGGCTCTGGCGTAAGGTGCTTTGGGTGGTCAAAATGACTGGAAAAGCACTATAGAAATTCAGTCCATTTAACAATTTAATCCCCATAACCAGAAACAAGAAATTTATTAAATCCTCTATGCTTGGAGAATTTCATGCGCACCAGCTGGTCTTATAATATCAATGCAGGTACTTTGTCCTCTGTTTTTAAATAAAGGTTTTATTTTTACACCAACATGTTTGCTACATTTATTTTTTTTTTCTAGTAATTGGAATTATTAAGATTAACATAAATCTTTTGTTTTGTAAGGTCCAGTTTGAAGGGCCTTTTGATAATATAACTAACTGATACTATTGTGTTTGACAAAGGTTTCCCAAAGAACTTGTAATGGTGTTTAAACAAAAATTCAAAATGGAAGACTCACCTTCACCGCCTCCACCTTCCAATGACTCTTCTGTGTGTCTCCCAGCCTTCCAATCAGCATCCTGTCTGTTTGATTCTCCATCCAATCACCTTCCTACGCCTTGTTTTTAAAGGACCTTCAGCTGTGTTCATCCTTGCCTGTCAGCTGAGCTCATCCCTCCTCCACCCCACCTCCACCATCTTCCTTCACATCTACTCCTGGCTTCCTCGCAAAAACTGCACAGCACTTGCAGAGTTTCAATATTAAGTTTTCATGGTCCGTTTTAGTTACATTTTCTCATACAGCATTTACTCCTCATTTAAAAGCCTACAAATCAGAACCGGACATTTTTGTCTCTGATCACGTTCACGGTCATTATTATCCAGTAATCTAAGATAGCTGGGACGGAGAGCTGGATCCTTCTGATCAGTTCGGTGCCTGCTCTTTTTTGTCTTCTCTCAGATATTCTTTGTTATATAATCAGAGCATGGCTTATCTGTGGAGAAATCTGGCAGCTGACAACTTCAAACATCAAGCTTCCGAAACCATTTTTAAAAAATAAACCATAAAACCTCCCAGCACTGCTAAGATCAATCTTCACATTTTAAATTAGATTGATTATCTTGATATATTAAGAATAATCTTGAGGTTTCAAATGTGTGGGCGTGTGCCATATCATGATCAAGCTCCAGCTTTTGACAGCTCATTAATCTTAGTTGAACATTGTGGATGTTTCAAGGATCAGGAAGAAAAGAAGTGGGTAGAGGAAATATGTCAAGACCTGAACCACAGGGGGACGTTGTGCCCTTCCTTTGCTGAAAGCGTAAAACATCTCGTGAAAGGAAGTGTGTGTAAAACTGCTGGTTTAAACAGACGACAAATGTGCTCCAGGATGTTGAGCACTATAAAATGAATAGTGACACAGGCAAAATAATTACAAAAGGATACAGGAGAAATTATCCTCCTCAGTCCCTAGTTTCTTATTTACAAGTCGGTTATCTGTCATCTTGGTGGTTCAGTTTCCAGCAAGAACAAAACTGCAATTGTTTTCAGAGTACTGTATGTGCAGGTGAGAGAGCCATGGTGACAAACACACTACTACTACTTTCATTTTTTTATAGGGCTTATCATTGTAACATGTTTAGGCAAGTACAAATACTTTTCAATTTAATATGATTTCCAGGGATCAAATCAGAAGCTTTGAGTAGCACTTTTTTGTGGCCCCTTTCTCACCGTTGAGAGTAGGACACATTACACAGGCAATCATGGAGTCTCCTTTTAATGGGAAAGCCATTGTACAGGATGAAAACCACTCAACTGCTGACAAAAACCTAAATTTTTTGCAACGCCTTTAATGCCGTTTTGCACACTCTCTGACATACACCTGAAATATATAGGAAAGGATCAAGAAATTCCTACTCCCAAATACATCTTCGTCCATTTTTCAGACTAAAAGTACATTTTCAAAATAACAACCTTTAAGCAGGTAATAAACATTTTTTTCATGAATCGCACATTTGCGTATTAAAATGTTTTTTTACTAGTCTGATGCAATATTCTAGTTTTAAATATCATGTAGTCATTGGCTGTTGGTGGAAAATCCTCATAATTACCAGAGTTAAAGGCTTGAAAACATCAGCCCTGTGTGTAATCAATTTAAATAATGTGTTTAACTTAGTGAATTGAGTAACTAAAATAAATGAACTTTTCAATAATATTCTAATTGTTTGAGGATAAATTGTTTGAGAATATTGTTGTAAAACAGTAAAAACATACAACAGAAGCGTGCATGTGTGAATGTGGCATGCATTGGAAAGGCACTTGCATCGACACTACTAAAGTGCTGAATAAATGGGGTGCATTTAGACTACTGTTAAAAGAAAGAAATGGAAATCTTACAGGCGCTCAGGTTCATGTTAGACTTGCAAGGCTTGATTTTATAATTAAATGTAAGTGGATGAGGTCCTTATGGAGGTGTGCTGAAGTGTATTTGTTGCAAAAATAATAGTTTGGTTTGGTTTTCACAATTTTAACCCTGGGTAACAAGCCACAAACAGCCCGAGCCCCATTATTGAAGTTAACCTAATATCACTTTAAACATTTCTTTGCAACTGAATTTAAGTCATGCCTCTCAAAGCAGCTTCAAATCTTCACATTCAGCCACATTACTTCATTTTTTCATCAAAATCCTGATTTTAATTTAATTTTCTAGGGTACAGTCCAGCCATTGTGTGTATAAGTACTTTAACAATCACACTCTGAGATAGCCCTCAGAAGTGGAAATGTTCCCTGTGGAGTTAAGGCCTATCATGCAGATCCATTTCACACTGAGCAGTCATTACCCAGCCAGTGTGATAAGATACGAGAGCAAGTAAAGGCTCTTTAGGACTAAATGGCCTCAGGGAACCAAGCTTCAACTCTCAATAATATTAAACTCTATTTAGCTCAAGTAGTGAGATATTGAGGGAAACTTATACCATCCCTTTTTTGCTATTGTGTCTACAAGAGAGTACTTGAAATGCTTTAAAAATATATTAAAGGTTGTCTTTACTGGTGCTGATCAGATGCTATTAGAGTGAAATGACAGGGGAACAGAAGTGTGCATGGTGATTCTCCCAGGAGACTCCTGTCGAAGATTTTTACTCTTATTATATCAACTTAGAAAAAAGCATCTGGTAAAAGTATTTGAACAGCAAAAGACAATATTTGGATACGTCTACTATTTCTTTCCTGTTTTTCTGTTTTGTATTTTATGTACAATGCTGCCATCTGCTGACAAAAGTGACAGATTAATGTTGAGACATCCACCCACCCATCCATCTGTGCATCTTTTTTGTATAGACTTAATCCTATTCAGGATTGCGGGGCCCTGTACATACGTTTCTTTTAATTAAAACCAAAGTGGAGGACTAATCTGTTGCATAACCTTTCTTACTGCTGTGTTAACATTTACACTCACTAACAACTTTATTAGGTACACCTTTCTAGTGCCGCATTTCACCCACTTTTACATCACACAGCAGCTGCAAATTTGTTGGCTTCATGTCCATGATGTAAATCTCCCATTGTAACACATCCCATAAGTGCTCTATTGGATTAGGTTCTGATGACCTTGGAGGCAATTGGAGGAGAGTGGATTCATAATCATGTTCAAGACACCAGTTTGAAACTACTTGAGCATTGTGACCTGATACATTATCCAGCTGGAATCCATCAGAAGGTGGCCACGTTGTGGTGGTAAAAGGATTGGACATGGTCAGCAACAATACCCAGGTAGGCTGTGGCATTTAAACAATGCTAAACTGATACTCTGGGCCCAAAGTGTGTCAAAACGTTATCCACCACACCTTTCAAAGTTAAAGGTTACTTTATTTGAACCCATAGGTAGATTTGTTTTACAATGGTTCAAAATACACTTACACACACACTGGAAAAAAAAGCATCTTAACATAACCAGAACCAAAAAATACAGCAGCACTCAAAATGTTCAAGACTCATCAAATCAAGGCAAAGGACACAGAAGAGGAGAGCAAGGCTTTACATCAAGACAAATAAATACAAAATCACATATATAGAAGGAATAAAACCAAGTAAAACCAGAGTAAAACCATACTCCTGCAAAAATAGATAGAACAAATAAAGCGTGACTAAAAAACGGTTGTCGTTAAATGCTAAATTTAAATAACATACTATATTACCATAAGCTGGCCTTTGACATCAATGCAGAATTTTTCAGACCATTCTCTGTCAACTCGAAGGGATGATTGTTAAGTCGTCTCTGAAATACTCAGTGTAGCCTGTCTGACACCAAGAACAATGCCACCTTCAAAGTCGCTTAAGTTTTCTTTCTCATTGCGATGCTCGGTTTGATGCAGTAAATTGCTGCCTGTGATTGGTTTATTCCCAGTTTGTGTTAATAAGCAATTAAACACATGTACCTAATGATGAGAGTGTATTCACCCTTGCATCACTATGATATGATGTGCAATATTGTATGCAAGAGTAACATATTCATAGTCTAATTTCACCTGCAGAAAATATCTTTACAGGAGACATTTGGGTTGGTGGACATGCCTGTCGTGCATCATTTAGATCAAAAACAAGCAGGAAGACACATTTCAACCTGTCTTCCTGGGTCAGGTAAACACTTTCAAGCTATGATTAGGTTTGCATGCCAAGTAAAGTCTGATGTGTTTAAGCACAGCACCTCATCGGCTGTCTTCAAACCCTGCAAGCTAAAAATATAGTTTGTAAATTTGGTCCCACCCCATGACGCCTTGTCTTTTTTCCTCTCCTCAACCTGTCTAACCTCCAAGTGTGCTTCACTAACCTTATTTTCCTGCACTCCCCAGTGAGAACTAAATTCCCCATTAGAATGCTAGCTTGGCTCTGGGATGAGTACAAAAACCTGAACTCTCTTTGATGTAACAAATGCAATGCAGCTAAGGGCTGTGCGACACCCAACCAGCCATCACAACAGTAAGGTCTTTGCTTCCATTGGAGCTCAAGGCCACACAGACATGCTGGGGGCTAGACAAGCTGTCTAATCTGGTCGTTCCCAAAAGGTCATCTTTTAAGGGTCAACAGCTGGAGAGGTCAGTGGGTTCAGATGAAACATAGCTCTTAGACATTTGACAGTTTGCAAGTAGGCTGGATTTTGTGTCAAGATTAGTCTGTCTTAGACAGTATGTTTTCTGGCTGGTCTTGGCTTTCAGTGAAGGGGGGGGGGGGTGGTTTACAAGAAAAATCTGCTTTACTGTCCCGCCTCTTATCGTCTCTTACTAACCTACATTAAATTAAATGAGCACAGGGTATGCTGGTATGTGTGAAAACCCTGAGAGATTACACAGTGGCAATTAATAGGAGTAGCTGAGATTACTAAAAGCTTGTATGTGTGTCTGTGTGTCTTTGTGTTTGTGTGTGTGACCCCCAGCCTCATGGGGGGTCCCAAAGGTCAACAGCAGGACATACCCCCCATGGACCTTAGCCCCCGCTGGGTAATGTCTCGCCAGGGTCTCTTTCGAGAGGTTTTGGGCTATTCAGTATCTTCAGTCAAACTAGCACAGATGAGATATACTGAAAAACACTGCCAGAGTTTGACTGTTTCTCACTTACTCCGACTTTGATACATGCTTTTATAACATGTCAAAGCAATGGTCACTTCTGGTATTCTTAAGAGCATAGCTCCACAAAGTCAAAAGCACTGTCACAAGAATGCTGAGGAGGACCAGAAAGCGAGCCCCCATCACAACAATCTATTTATCTGGTTTGTTGTTTACCCTACAAACCATCTAGACCCTTCAGGTCTCCTAAAATGGTTCTTTGTTAATACCTACAGTGCACAAAATTCAATGTATTTCATTTGGACATTGGCTAATAGACCAACACAAAGTATGAGATAAATGTGAAGTAAAAGGAAAGCAATACATTGTTTTCACATGGATTGGCTGGAGAGTGTCTGTAAAAAGCAATTTTAAAGCTTTACCACAGATGGATTAAGGTCTGGACTTGGACTACGGTATTCTAGCATATGAATATCCTTTAATCTTATCCATTCCGTTGCAACTCCGGCTCCAGGTTTAGGGCCGTCCTTCGGGAAGGTGGACCTAAGGCCCAGGCCAAGTCTTTGGAAGACTCTAAAGGTTTACTCTATATGTAGATCCATTAACTGTTCCCCTGAACTCTGACCAGCTTCCCAGTCCCTGATAAAGAAAACCATCCCCACCACATAATTACAGTGGGTTCAGGATGATGTTCAGCATTAGTTTTCTGGCACTCAGCTTTTTGCGTGGAGGCCATAAAGTTCCATTTTGGTGATATCAGATCAGAGCACTATCTTCCACAGGTTTGCTACATATCACATGGTAAACTGCAAGCAGGACTTCTTTCAACTTATTGCTTCAACAATGACTTTGTTTTTGCTACTCTTTCATAAATGTCAGATTTGTAAAATGTTCTGTGAGTCTGAATAGATAAATCTCCTGCAGACACATTTTTTCCCCTTGATCCGTGGCTCTCTAGTGTCCCTCTAGAGTTACCATGGGCCTCTTAGCTACTTCTCTGTCAGCTTAGGGGACCACTATAATTTTATAAGGTTTGTAATTGCACCCTACTACTTAAAAAATAAACTTCACTTACTTACTATTTTCATTTTCTGGTGTTGGATTGAACAATGCTCTGGGATGTTTTAACTTGAATCTGCTTTAACCTCTCCACAATTCCCTGACCTGTTTAACTTTGACTGGTTAGTGCCACCTGCTGGACAGGGGGCCTACAGAGCACTTGAATTTACACAGGACAGGCTTGCAAATGCACTAGTAATGTATATAGTAAGCAACACCAACATGTAATATTAAGGGAGTCATTTTGTAATGACAAATCATTAGTTTCTACTGCCAGATTATGAACTGGGGTCAGAGCATTTGGTTTTTTTTCAGTGGTTGCTTGTGAATAAAATGTAAAACTTTCTCAAAATAAAATTTGGCTTAGGTCCTCAATCTATTTTGGGTTGGCTCTACATGTACATGTAATGTTTTCTCACTACAAATACAGTAGTTATTGAATTTCCTTAATTTTACATTTCATTTGACATTATGAGCTATTTGTCTGATAATTAACATTATATTACATGATTCAGCTATTTCATATGTTATTGTCAAGTCTGATTTACAGCAGTTAAAAACTGATTGACTTAAAAAAAATGTTCTCTTTAAATAAAGCTGATTGAAATGCTTTGTATAGCAACTATTGTGCTTAAGAATGTTGCATTGTTTATAAGCAACAGTAATAAGAAAAGTTGATCATTTTGCATGCTTGTTCGGAGTTTTTCTTTTCATCTGCTTTCATCCTGCATTTATTAACACATTTTGTGAGGGAACTTTCATCACAACAGAAGAGAGGTTTATTATTGAAACATGAGGAAACTTGTGACAGCTTCAGATCAGTTGCATTGTTTCTGACAGGAAACCATCTTACATCACCCATTTTTTGTTTCAGGGTGGGTAGTCTTCATAAACTCCTTACCAGATGAGTAAATACAGAACATGCTTGAAAACAAGCACACACTTAGAAAGGTAACTGCATTGACACAGGAAGACTTATAATTCTGAGGCTTCCTGCATCTGGATTCATAATTCTGTCTGAAACCAGATGCAGTGGAAGTGTTCACAGACCTCTGGAAAGGAAGACAGGCAGTGAACAGTTAGATGTCTACACTTTCATGTCATCCTTTCTACACCGTGATCCGACATTTCATCAGCTGTGCCCTCAAAACACTCCTTTCACCTCAGATCTTCTCAGTGTGTGCAACCACATCAGAAGGGTTGCTGTTGCTGCACTAAAGCTCCCTCTTGTGGACAAAACTGATGCTGCAAAATGTGGTGCGTGACTTGCTCTGTTGGGAAAATTGTAGGGTATTTGATAACTACTAAATGAAGTTTACATTTCCAAAGAAATAGCAAATAAATAAAAGACTTGTTTTTAAAACACTTGAAAACACATGGGCACTTAAGCTTCAAAAAAAATAACAGAAACTAACAGTGTAAAAATATGTATATTTAGATCTTCCAGTTTGATTTTCTGTAAGCAAAAAATGCTCCTAAGATGCTTAACATCTTAGGAAGGCCAGCCAAGCCTTCTCCGCTCACCGGGGTCCATCCTTAATTGCATAATGAGATAAATTAATTGACTCCATTAATCCAGGTGGCCATCTGTTGGCCTATCTCTGTCCAGACAGTGTCCTATGACAGTGTAAACTAGCCCTTACTCAACCTTTCGTGCCAAGCATCATGGATAATCCATTGTGTGTTATAGACCTGTCAGAAAGTCCTTGAATTTTGCAGTTCTTTTTTCTCCTAACTCTGTTGGTTGGTACGAAGAAAAGCGAGGGGGTAAAAATGTGATTGGCAAACGCTCATTGTGACATGGCTGAAAGAAAAGAGTGGCTGACGACACATACATACTTCCCCCATAAAAATTTCCCTTGCAGTTCAGCTGTCACACGGTAAAAAACAGGGAACAAAGCAGGAACTTTGTCATATCATTTCCGAACAGACAAAGAAGTGACTATTTTTTATTCTTTCTGGAAACTCTTTATTTCTCTGCCTGTTTTCTCCTTCTCTCACTCCAGGGGCGTCAATCCTGCCACGCAGTGTTAGATAGGTGCGGCTTAGAGCTTTGCAGACATGCTCCACAAGCATGGAACAAAGACCTGCCTCCACCCTCTCACCAACCCTCAGTTTAAAATCAGCTATATTACATCTCACCAACACAGATACACCAAATTTAAACAGAACTGCTCCCTTTTGGTTGTGAATCAGTCCAAATATTGGAAACTTGTCGGATATTTTCGGCCTAAAGACCCAGATGTCAGTTGTTGTTAAAACAAGATGAAGCAGACTGTAGTAGTTATTTGAAGTGGCAACATGCCAAAAACAGTTTCATGCTTGTCCCCAATGATACAAGTCCACAGAAAAAGGATTAGTGAGGTCCTGGTGTAAATATAACTCACTTCCTGTTTACTGTCAGCAGAAGACACTTAAGCCTGTCTTGAGCGTGATAATGTCCCAGGATGAAGGCAAAACTCTTGATTCAGTTATACTGTGGTGGCATTTGAATTTAAGTGTCACAATAACCTATTTATCAATGACAATTTCAGCATAATATGAAATAAAAAATATTCAACAAAATACATAAAAAATGGGACGACTGGCATTTGGCCTCTAACACAGACTAAAACTGCCAGTTTGTTAGATTAAATTAAAATTAGTTGCGGCAAAGGTTTATAAAACTTGTCCAGCAGAGGGCAACATCCTGCCTCACAGAGGATCCTTATAACTGACCCCAGCTTTCAGACAGTCATTATGAGCCAATAATAGTAATAGTTGCCTTAAAAAGCTGCTAAATTGCTAACCTGAAATAATAATAAAATAAAAATGGCTACTATTTTACTTAATGGACCACAGGCCATTCAGTGTCTGTGTAAAATACACAGGATTCATTATTTTGTGCTTCAAGAGATAATAAAAGATTTAGATTTAGAATCCTAGTGATTTTATGGTTTATATTGTTAGTTCAATGGCAGATAAATTAAGGCACAAAAACCCCAAACCAGAATGCGTGCCTACGCTGTGCTGAGCATCATTTCTTTCTCTTTATGCACTAAATAAATCCTTTTCTTTTAAAAGAAAAGAGCCATTATGAGCAGGAGGCATATAAAACTCTAAAGAGGGGGGAGAATAGAGAAGCAATGAGATGAGAAGGAGGAAGCGCTGGGGAGAGAAGAGAGGCTTCATGCTTTGTGCCAGATCTGTGGAACAGGCAGCGGGAAATGGGAATCAGTGCTCCTGTAGTCTTAGCCCCATTTGAAACAGATGCTGTTTATAACCCAAAACCTTAATGGGGAGCTCTCTGGTCTGTTGTTGGCCTATGATCACGTTCCAGCCTAGCTCCAGTGCCCATCTTTTTTTCCTTGTATGGGGAAAAATGCCACAGGAAAAAAATTAGATTTCCTCTCCTCCTCTTCGTGTAGCAGAGGCAACTCCTCTGTGAAGCCCTAGATTTAACCAATCACACCCAGCTCTCTGTGCACACTTCAAATACCCCCTACCCCTTCTCCTGATTTTAGCCTACACTAGAAGGAGCCCTCATCTTCCCTCTGACCACACAGCAATATGACCAAAAGGCATGCTTATTATTTTATGGACTGTGATCTCTAAGCACATGTAAAAGCATAACCTAGAAGTCTGAGTTTTTCAGGTAACATGTGATACCTTAATAAATCTGTAACAGTTTCCCTGGAAATGCATTCCAAATGAAGGCATCAGGCATGTTTACCAGGTTGTATGAGTGTGATACAGTTGTCAATATCATGCACGGATGCCCACAGTGTTTTGCATAAAACTAATTTCTTTTTTTCTTTTACTTTAGTGCTTCCCTACAAACCAATTCAAGGTTTATTTTCAATCCACAAACCTTTTAATCTGTCCCTGCCTGGTGAGTGCACAAGATCAAAGGAAGAGCCAACCACAACTCATCATGCAAGAAATAACATAATATCTATTCCATTACTGGAAAACACTGCAATGATTATGACAGATGATTACTCATCTATATGCTACCTCAAGCAGAGAATTAACCATTATTTAGTTTTTGCCCACTGGTCACTGTAGCAAATTTCAATTTCAGATTACTTCTATGAAGTGCACCCAAATGAAAGAATCAAATATAGCTCAGCGAAGCTTTAATATGAGGATTTGTCTTACTCTGGCTAATTTTTGCACTAATTAAAATGCAGTGATGATGGTTAGACGTTGCGGCTGTGCCTGTGGACTGATCAAGATTGGTTTGCAAAATGTTCATATTCTTGACATTTTTCATATTTTCTTCTGCAGCAGCTAAAATTTGAATTGTATGGTATCGGGATTTTATGTGGTGGACCGATACCAAGTAGTTGTTAAGTGTTAACTGGAAGGAAAATGTTGCATGGTTTTAAAAATTTATTACAAATAAAAATCTGAAAAGTGTGGCGTGCATGTGTTTTCAGCACCCTTTACTTTGATACCCCTAAATAAAATCCAGTGCATGCGACTGCCATCACAGGTCACCTGATTAATAAAGTCGAGCTGTGTGTTTTACTGTCATTAAATATATATAAAATAAAGAAGCATGGTGGTTGCAGCCTCATGCTTCTGGATTCGTTTTTAGCAGTGACAAGAAAACTGGTCAGAGTTTACGGGAAGATGAATGGAGCTAAATACTGGCCAACCCTGGAAGAAAACCTCTTGAAAGCTGCAAAGAAAAAACAGCAAAAAACCAGAACCACAGTGGAATGGTTTGAATCAAAGCATAACCAAGTGTTAGAATGGCCCAGTCAAAGTCCAGATTGCAATACAATTGAGAATCTGTGACAAGACTAACTGATCAAAGGCTATTAATTCAATCTGACTTAGTTTTAATTATTTTGGGGGTACAAATCAGTCTCCAGATGTCCACAGCTAGTAGATTTAACTGCAGTCAGAGGTGGCTCCACAAAATATTTACTTATAGGGGCTGAATACAAATGCATGCCACACTTTTTAGAATGTTTATTAAAAATGCATACTTACCCTTTATATTTTTCTTCCACTTTACAATTATGCACTACTTTGCCATGGTCCATCACCTAAGATTTCAATAAAGTGAAATGATATTTGTAGTTGTAATGTGTCAAAATGTGATAAAGTTCAAGGGGTGTGAATATTTTTGCAAGGTGCTGTATTATAAGATACTTAAGTTTGATTTCTTCCAGGATATATCTGGGCCCCAAACACACATTAGGATGCAGACATGGTCTGAGCACCTCGGCACATAAATGCTCTCAGCACAACCCCAGGGCACATACAGTCTGATTTAAAGCTAACACTTTGGGAGAATTATGGACTCAGTCCTTAGATCTAACATGCAAACACTTCCCATCCAAAAAAAGAGTGAACTCTTCTACTATTGTTACTTTTAGAGAGGAGGGAGTCTTTTGAGTGAAGAAGCTTGAAATCTTTTGGGGCTTTATTAAAGAGGGAGGGAGTCTGTGCGGCAGTGGGTTTACTTGCCTGGAATTGGGAAATAAAAGGAGCTAAACAATATCTCACTGTTGGGCTTATTCCCTGTCACAGAAAAGGAGTCAAAGACAACGATCAAACTGTAAAGACATTGATGTAAACTTTGCTCTATAAAATCTCTAAAAAAAACTCCTGTGTCATTGTTGTTTTGTTTGTGAGGAGGGTGAGGTATTTTAAGCTTGCCTGTCTGCTTGTGTAGAGCTGCACTGGTGCTCAGACTGTGTGATTGCCTTGCTATGGTAAATGTCAGCGCTGAGAATTCTTAGTCTCCAAATGCGCACTGATCCAACCTGTTTATTCTACCATTTTTTGCCTATGTGTTCCAGCGACTTCTATAACCTCTAAAAAGCTGTGCCTATCAAACATTTTCAACGCCCCTCTCCCCATAATTTACAATATAATTGACTGTTTTTGCCCATGCGTTAGCCTGGGATCACAAGCCCTGGAGGTTCAGACATCTCCTTTTGCTGCACAGATCAAATAGAGCCAACTAACCAACACACTAAACTGCCTCACACAGAAAATTGGGCAGCATAAATATGGATTTTAATGACTGCCCAGTATTTATCTTTCCTTTCCACTCATCTTTTTGATGTTGCCATACTTTTGGACAAAAATGCTTTTAGCATCTTTATTGGGGTATGACAGGAAAGACACTGCATTGTAACTTTTAAAAAAAAAGAATGCCTTGTTTTGCTAAGATCTTGTCTTCAATTAGCTATGCAAATACGGTGTAGGAGTTACCCCTCGGAAAAAAGCAAAAGCAAGAATCTGCAACCAAGGGCTGTGATTGACTTCTCTCATGGACCCAGAGCACAGACAAAGACTCAAAAGGGGGTCCAAGTGGGAAAGGACTGAAAAATGTGCCCAGCAAGCTACTTCAGTATTTTCCAGCCGCCTTTTGTGGCCACAGCCTCATTTCTTGAATTGTCAGTGACTCTTCGGCACCATCTATATACATCAGTCACAGGGGCTGTCTTATTTATTTTGTCTTTTGTACCCCCTCTTTCTCTTTGTTTTTGTCTCTTTTCTTACTGTCAGGTATTTAAGCAGCATGCCTGTTTTATGCAGCCTGCTGAATGGTGTTGATGGACTGGAGACTCAATGGACAGCATGTGACCCATCTGACCAAAGCTCCTTCATGCACCGCCTCTCTTTGTTGTTTTGTTTTTGTTTTTCTGTGAGAGCAGAGGGGGGAAAGACCATTTCATTGAGTAGGAGGCAACTAGCTTGCTTTATTAAGACATTGGGTAGTTCATTACCCACAGTCAAACAAGGCCATCAATAATATCTTTTGACCTTTCCAATTGTACAGATGGGAAAACGGGAAGGAAGATATTAACGTTGGCAACAAAGCAGACTGATAAGCTTCTAGTAAACTGGTTCTCAAACTGTGGTGCAAGTACCACTGGTGGGACTTTGGTTGCCTTTAGTGTTACTCTGAAAACAATTTGGAATCAATTAAACACAATGTACATACAAACTATTTAACTATAAGCACAAAAACATATGTTGTTCAAGCACATTATGAAAACATAACAAGAACTTAAGCAGGGTAGGAACCAGGAACTAGTGTTGGTGGCTACTACCATTTACCATTGAAGTCGGATGTGGGAATAACCCCATACCCACGTTATTCATGTTTTAGTTTCAGGAAAGGCTTCAACTTTTCCAGTTGGAATTCTTGCTTAACGATTGTCTTTCTGTTATTTTTACAACTTGGATCGTAAAAATTTTATAAAAAAAAAAAAAAAAAAAGATAGGATAATTAACAAATAAGCTTTTTTTTAAAAAATAAACAGAAAACTGAAAAGGTCTAAGCTCTGTTGTATACGTTTTTTCAAGATGTCACAGTATGGTGATACTTGAAAAACTAGAGTTGGAGATTCACACAATGATTTCGCTCTAAAAAAAATTTCTGGATCAGACTGACGACTGAAGACAACTATTTTGTATGGAGGAGCTTCACAGGGAAGAGCAGTAGAGAAAAATGAAGTATATAACAAAATGTAGAATATATTGTTTTTTTTTCTTTCTGCTTTCATGTTCCAGAGCACATGTTTACTCAAAGAAGAAAAACTCTCTGCCAAAGAGGAAAAGGTTGAATTACTTTAGCCACTGTTTTGGTGAACAGGACGGTTGTTTGAATGTTTGCAGAACAAGACTGTCCACCTAAGACTTTCAATACATCTGTTTGTTAGCCATTTAAGGGCAACTGCAGCTTAGCTTTTTGTTTGTTTTTCATTAAATCTGCAAAGGCAAAGCATCATGGGTGTTTAATTAAAGAATAAAGAGAGCACCACCCCCATAAGCTATGCATTTTTTCCTAAATTTGCGTGACCTGGCCAGGATGAAGCTTTTGCTGAGTCGCCCCACACAAAAGCCTCTGGGAATTCACAGCCCTGGTGTCACAATTGAGTCCCCAACACCCACCCCTTAAAGTCTTGAGGTCCCCCTACAATTCTGCTCCACTTCCTGTAATCATCCCCATATGTGGTGGTGGCATTTGGTCTCCTCCAACGTGGCACACGTCATTAGGCTGAGCTTTAAGCAGGTCTACCTTGCTCCAGGCCATAGGGGAAACTTTCTTTATGCAGGTGGGGGGTAGATGAGGTGGTTGGGGGTGGGAGTAGGTTAATGAAGCACTAGCTGAATCATACCACCTAGAGAGGTTTTGACTCGCTGAGGCAGCAGCAGCCTACATATTGGCCAGCAGCAGGTCTTGTCCAGTGCTGGAGCTGAGCTCACGTGACAAGAGTGTCTGTAGGAGGGTTGGGTGGCAAAGGTCGAGCCAGTGAAAGGTGTAAATCCCAGAAGGGGACTGGCCTAAAGGTCAGTCAGTCATGGTGATTAGTGGAGCCATCTACAAGATGCAAGAGAATCGGGGGTGGCACAGAAAGTACCCCACTGTCTTCTACATTCGAGAACAGACACCATTGTTTTCTAAAAAAAAAAAGCCAATTTATGACATGAGTGATTTATATTTCAAGATAATAGGGGGAACTTCCTCAAAGAGAAAGAAACACTTAAGCAAGGATACGAATAACATTGAGTGTCCGCTGTTGTTGACTGAGTGTTTGTGCACGCTTGTTCTGATGGTTGCTGTTTTTTTAACATGGCTGTCCTCTGCAGAAATGAAATAAACGGTAGAATTTCTTGGAAAGATATGTCTCTTTAATTGTGCATAACTTAATAAGCAAAAACATATAAAGTCAAACTAAAAAGATTGTTAATTCAGTTGATAATTTCATAAAAGGCAAAATTGACAATCTTCAAAAAAAAAAGTGATTCAAAATGTTTCCTAAAAACTGTACTCAGATTTGCAGAACATACATATGATTACTTTAGGAGTGGCTGTGGCTCAGGAAGAAGAGTAATATAATTGCCATTCAGTTGTAAAGTTGCAGATTTAAGCCCAGCTTCTTTACCTGCCACATGTCAAGACCTCTCTAGACAAGACACCAAACCCCAAGTTGCCTACCAGTCTACATTTCTGTGCAATTTGTGAGTGTAGCTCTTGTGTAGAAGTCTGAGTGGTTGGTGTGATTAGAAAATCACGTTCCTTGCATTAATAATTGTGTTAGTGGCTAAGCTAGTTATCAGTAAATTAGATAATCTCGCTAAAGGAAGGCAGTTAAAAGTCATCTTTCAATTTATGCATCTCTACATGACAAGCAGGTGAAATTCATGTCCTATTATACAAAATACAAACCAGTCCAGAATATGTTCAACTTTCTCTATGGCTTTGCTTTTCAAATTCTGAAAACTCACTTCATTCATCAGATAAAATGTGTATCAATAAATTCCCCAGAAGGTAAAAGAAACATAACTATTCTTTCAATAACAGCTCATAAACCAGGTTTATTGAAAGAATGCACAGCAATACAAATATGCACTACAAACTACATTAACAAGCTAACTTACATTTTTTAAATCATGTATGTTAAATTCAGTCTTATAGATATTATATAAATGTATTTGAATCATGAAAATCTGATTGTTCTCTATTCCTATAAATCTTTTTTCAGATATTTTTAGATATCTTCCTGTAAGACATGATTATTTAAAGATATTTTTATTAGTGTTTTATTTAAAATGGCTATTCGTATTAATAACTTTACGAGCGTCAATGTTTATGTAATTCCCTCACATGACCATTAGGTAATTTCTTTATTGTTAATAAAGTACAGAATTGAAGGAACCATCCCAACTTTCAAATTGTTTGTCAGTTTTGATAGATGAAAGGGTACGTGAGCTTTGTGTTAGCCACACTGTGTGATGTCTGCACATTTAAACATTACTTTTAAAATGCTCAAATAAACTCAGTACATCAGCTTTTTAAAATAAATAATTCTTCTCTTGTTAAAAAAAAATCTGGAAATATTACACAGACCATGTGCAACCGTTACACTGATTGTAACACAAATGCTTAAAGGTTATTTAGTTGAGTCATGTCTTCATATTTTTCAGCACAGCATCTGTAAAATCCCGTGCCTCATTTTATACCCACCCTGTGACCTCATTCACCCCAAGACAAGTTAACTATTTCTCCCACTCACCCTTGGTCCAAACCAAAAGAGGACTAGTGGTCCGCCACTTAAAATGAGCCGGCCGAAATAGAGGCGTAGCCATCACCTCCCCACATTCACAAATGCCCCCTTAAATGGGGAGAAGTCAAAGACAGGAATTCTAATCACTTGCCTTCCCCTCTTTTTTTGTTGAGGGAGATAAATAAGGAATAGAACACAATCTGAACCGAGTCCAAAGGCAGGGGAGGCACTCAGAGTATTGTTGGATGATCTCCACTTAGCGGAGGCAGGGGCTGAAAAGGCTGCTGTCTTGTTAGTTGGTGTGGAATGAACAACTTTCACAAGCCAGTTGGTCAATAGGAATCACAGTGTTCCATTTGTGCTCTTAGAAATTCACATTGAAAATGGCTGGCACACCATGGGTCTGCCTTTAAACAAATAATAACTGAGAGAATGAATGAATGCTAATATCTTCATAAACAATTTACTTTTATGTGGTGAGTTTGTGTCATATTGTTCACCGGAGAGTTGAGTCTTATCTTTCATGTAGCTGGTTAAAGCAGAGCGAGTGGGGGCGTACAGAGGCTGAAAAGGACCGCCTCTGTTTGGTAATCGTTCTCTCTCTATCTTTTCTTATAACCAGACCTTTCATTCCTTCCTTTTCACTACAAAAGAACAAGAAAAAAAAGTTTGTCAGTCCCCTGTTCCTTTTGTTGTGTGCATTCTTCTCTGTGCTCTTTCTACTTTTATCCTAATCCCAGCCATGCATGAGCGATCAGTTGTGTCCTGTTGTTTCACTGTTCTGCTGGTTCTCAATCAGTAGGGTTCCAGCTTTGTTCCTTTTCTTTGTCAAACACAGAAAAGGTAAAGAGGAGAACGAGTAATGAAATCTACTCTGTAGACTTAGGCCTTTGTATGCCTCATTGGGATTTTTAGATATAGCACTGACTGTAATTAAGTCAGATTGTTGTGATGTTGATCTCTGCTGCTCTCCTCATTGGTCTTTGGAGAGTTAGAGGAAGGCTGCACCAAAGCTTATGTACATCTTAAGTCCAGTAATCAAAGGTTCTACCTTGTTTTGATGTTTAAATGTGATAAATAAGATTGATAGACATCAGAACTTGTCAAAAACCACTTTAGGCTCTGAAATACCAAATGAGCATCTTGAAATCAATTTGAAATCAAAGAAGAATTCATTCTTTATAGTGTGAACTCTATAGGATTCTCAATCTTGGCATTCTGTTGCAATTATTTAGTGATTATGATTATTTGTTGTATATTTAAATGAACTTGTTTGCAGTTAAGCTACATTCTTTCTTTATTGTCTTTTCCAACAATAATATAGTTACTTGTCCCTTGCCTTCAACAGGTGTGCAAAACATGCACCCAAAATGAGCCAGGTTTATTCCTCTGATCAGATTATTTACTTTCCATTAGTTTCCAATGTTCAAGAAATCAAGATGAATTGCATCTAAAGTAGATAACCACTGAAAAATCTGAATATCTGCTCTTTTCATTTTGTCATTTAAAGCCTGCAGAGGAAAATCCAAAAGCCTACTCTATGCTTAGGCTATAACCAGCACTGCTTGGAGGTGATCACTTGAGATTTTAGGTCTAAAGATTAAGTCAAGTCAAGTTTGTTTATATAGCGTTTTTCAGCAGCTAGGCACTCAAAGGAGTAAAGTAATTACCTCCTATTAATGGTTACTAATAATTCACCAGTTCATAACATCCTGTTTTTTTAAGTCTGAGCATTTGCTCAGACAGAAAAATGGCAATTAAGAATAATAAAATACACAACTAATGTCTCAGCAATTTCAAAGCAGAGCTAACGGCAGATCAATTTCAAATTAAATTATTTTTCTATCTTCATTCTTTGTCTGTAGCAGTCGAGTTCACTAGTGGAGTTGACTAGCATGTCATCCACCCAACCTTTGAAAGATGGAGGTGCAGATATGATTATATTATCTCATTTATAGGGTAAAGGTTTATATACCTGCATTTTCTAATCCATTTTCTCTTTTTCTAGACACTATTTGGTTAGTGTAAGAGCGCTGGTTCAGAAAGTGCATACATAATTGACACAAAGCATACATTTTTAAATATTGTACTCTTTCTAAAAGTAATGTGCGTAGGATTACTGCTCTCAGTTAGAAAAAAATACTCAGGCTTTGAGCAGATCATTCAGCTATTTAACAAATCTTACCATTGTTATAAAACCACAGTATAAGTTTCACCAAGTCTCTAGTCAAATATCGCTAAACCTGATGGCAACACCCACTCTACTGTTCACCTGAACTCCTTAAATCCATATTTATTGTCACTACTTTAACAACACATCAGTCATTTATAGTTGGACATGCAGGATATATAACAATGTCTTAAGGAATTTTAAATACATGCCAAAGGATCAAGAAAATATAATTCCTCTCTCCCTCACCTGAAAATCAGAGCTTTTTTTAGATGGAAGTTTGAACTGTTATTTCTAGATCTAAACCTATTTTGAAGGTCTCTAGTCAGATTTTATCATTTTGATGTCTGTGTGCATTTATTCCATTAAGCCTGAAATGATTTCAGATATACTTGATGTTTTTTTTAGCTAATGTGATCTTATACATTAAACCCAAAGCATTGCATTGCCTTCTGTAAGGAAATGCAAATTTTCTAATTGCCTTTAAGTTATTAAGTGCTAAATTTCTGAACTCTGTTTAAAAATACATGTGTAAGCATGAGTGCCACATCAGACCTTCAGAACATTGGTATAGGGTCTAGTGCTGATTGCTGTTGCTGAGGTGATTGTCATTGGCATGATCACAGCATTATATACTCCATATGGCCTCAGTGGGGACAGAGGCCGATGCCCCTTCAAAGGGACAGTCATTGTTACAGGCTGATCTCTAATCTCTGTGGTTGTCTGCACTAATTAAAAGTCTTGTGGTGTTGTATGGTGCCCAGGCCTCTTCACTGCAGGAAATTATGATCGCAAACGTCTTCCTAGCGAGTCCTGCGCTTGGCACTACAAAGTGACGCGGGCCGCCATTACCTGAATGGGCTGGAATCAGAGCAGACAGCCGCATCATCCCGGCTCTTAGTCTATCAGTGCCGTGCACAAGTGGCCATTGTTGACGCCAAAAACGGGATTAAGGAGGGTCTTCAAGGGAATTGATTTTCATGTGAGAACAATGGAGGGGCGCAGAACACTGGGGCCTGGGACTGAATCACACAACCAAAGAGTTTAAAAAAAAAAAGAAAAAGAAAGAAAGGGTGCGCCGCGAGCACTGAGATTAAAGCAATCAGGATCTTTACCCCCACTCTTTCTGGGTAGCCCTCCTCCCCACTCCCTCCCTCTCTGTGCCCTCATCAGCTCTACAAAGTAATTTTAACCCAAATAATGACTATAAGCGAAAACCCACAAAGAATAACGACAAAAAAAAAAAAAAAAACTTTTGACCAAATTTGCTTTCTCAGTTTAACCAATAAAAGACCAGGAGCAATGACTGGGTTGAAGATTGCAACTCATGATCCAGAATATATGAGGAGATCCTGGACACTTTATCCAGTGCGACTAAGAACAGGGCCAAAGGCCCATTCGTGTATGTGGAGAAAAGCTGTAGGGATTGTAGGGAGGTGTAGGGAGCAGGTTTCTGAGCTGGGAGGCGACATGATTCTTTGGCGGGGAACAGTGTTGCTGTGAACATGACGTGTCACTGAGTGGGGATCAGGGGTTACGGATGAAAGAGATGGCCGCCTTGTCCTCTGTCTTTGGCTGACTGCGTGCTGCTGTGAGCGCCATTGAGGACATGCTCATTTGCATACATTTGGCAGGAGCACCAGGAGGCAGAAGAGGCCAAGAGGAGTGGCCCCCTGTTTAAAATGGAGGCAAAAGGGCAGGCAAGTAAACACCCAGTGGATGCAGATACATACCCATACATTATCTTGACTATAGTACACACAATGGCAGTGGCCAAGAGAGGAAAAAAAGGCCTGTTATTCCAAAATCAACACATAAATATAAACAGTCGTCACAATGTGCGAGTTGTTATTCTGATGTTGATGAGGCCATGACACCCTGATATCATAATGACAGACAGCACGACTGACAACTGAAGGAGTGTGCTGTGTGGGGCTGTTGGCCAGCAGCAGAGGGGTGTGTCCCACCCTGACTAGAGACAGGTTTATTGGGTCTGATGAGTGCTAAGCTCCTGTGCCTAACCACAATGGAGCCTGTGATCTCCCTTTGTGGCTCATTGGGAAGCACTGGTGCGCTCTGCAGACCCCGCTCTGTCATTAGACAGATTGTGAACAGGCTGCACAAGGCTCAGCCAGGGATGACGAAGCCACCAGCCACTTCATTAGGGGCATTATGAAGAGAACTGAAGCTTTCTTCTGCCCGCCTGTGTCCAGAATTCACAGGTCTGTTTAATCACATAATTCTCCTCAAGTGCCCTGAGGAGGTTGGAGCACAGCAAGGGCCCTTTAGACCCATGACAACTTGGAGAGATTAATTATATTCATCTTTTGGAATATCTGCAGAATAAGAGGGAGTTTGATATTGGCTCATTTCTTTTTTTTTTCTCACGTCTTTTTCCAACTAGGTCTTTGATGTCCTCCTGTTATTGTTGGGGGACGTCTGTGCAACCCTCTGCTGCCGAAGCTTTGATATCCTCCAGCAAGGGTTAGGGGTGAGCGTCCAAAGGTCCAGGGCCAGGACGTCCTAACTTCTGTCTTGGAGAGGAATGACCCCTGGACCTGAGAGCCTCCAAATTCCGCCTCCCTTTGATGCACGTCTCTTTCACAGCAGTTAATTAGCCAGGGTGGCTAAACGTTTAGCCTGGGACTGAAAGAGTCTGGGATGAGCATGTGTCCAAGACATTGCCCGCTTTTTTTTGTGTGTCACAAGGTCTTTTGAAACAATGTGGTACTTGGACAACTTGTTTGCATAGCATGGTGGATGAATGCAGCAGCCTATTCAGGAAAGCTCTTTCAGAAAGAAGAGTTTTTCGAAGGCCTTTCTGGAAGTGAAGGGAAGTCCTTGACATTTCCCTCATTTCATCTAATCAACTACACAATTTCCCTCTTTTACTCAGTGTCTTTGTTTGTTACAGGAATCTGCGCTAAGGAGGATGAAAAACGAATAACCTCTTATCTCTTAAGCGGCAGTTGCAGTCAGTGAAAATTTCCAAGTCACTGAATCATATCTTTCCTTCATCTTCACTATGTCTTTGGGAACATTAATATAAATTTCTGAGGAAATAGCTTTCATCAAGAGGAGCCAGGGTTTCAAGCAGGATCCAATTTTTCTCTTCTTTCTTTTCTTATAAGCAGTCGTCTGCCAGATTGGAAGCCTCAGCTGTAGCATGCTGGATTCATCATTGCATATATATCTACTCTTTACTGCCGCACGTAAGGAATAATAATTTCTCAGTGACAGTTTGAAAGAGCAAAGAGAGCCTGTTTGTTCAATTCTGGAGAGGCAATAAATCTCCTCTTTAGTGTCAGGCCTTCACTGCCCCGGCCCAAAATAACAAGGTGTTGCAACCGAACAGCAATTGGGTTGAATTTAGACCTGGCTCTACTCTCAATAAATACGTCCGCTCTTTTCACAGCAGTACAGGCCGACACAGTTAGCTGTAAGATGCAACCTTCAGTCATTTGCAAATAGAGCAACATCAAACAATATTTCATCTCATGTGGCCAGTCTTGCAGATAGGGCGGGCAGGGAACCAGATTGGGTCTGGTTGACATTGCAAACATATTGATCCGCTATTGAGCGCACACCCAGTCCAGACAGTTTCCAACCCCAGGGACCCAGCACCAAATCATTCTCTCCTTTTTGGCAAACTACATTATCTGCAGACCTGTCTGAGGTTTTGGGAAAGACTAAGTTTGAAGTAAAACACTCACTCCTCCTGTGTAACTTTTCCTTCTGCTATCTCATGGACTTTGCATCCATCTCACTGTAGGGCCTGATAGAGATTCAGATGCATCAGTTGCCATTGCAAACTATGATCTCAAAGACATGTTCCCAAACAAGGCCCCTTTGTCATAACAGGCATGAGAGGATTTTAGATTTACACCCTGCTTGTGATTTAAACATCAAAGCTTAACCTATTTCTTTATGAATAAGCAGTTGCAGGGGAGTTGCAGCTCTCCCTGGATAACTTGATGATTCATTCATTTGTGGATACATGCAAAGGAATCGTTTTCATGCCTTTGTTACTTGAATATGTATCTCATGTGTATAGTGAAGCACAATGTGTCTTGTTTAAGATAATATATTTTGGCCAGTATAAATAGGAAGAGTAATCTGTAATCTCAGTGTCATCACATCTGCTGTTTTAAAAGGGACATTTTCCAAGCTGTTAATTACAAATTTGCGAATGGAACAAAGCATCGCTATTCCACATGAATCATAAGCTAAGCTATAGACCATCATTTATCCAGTTTGTTGGATTTGTTTTGAAGCACTTGTAAACATTATTCTGTTTCTCAAATGCCATCAACTTGATGTCTGTATAATAGGGATGATATTTTCTTGACTTGTTCCTCACAACAGTTTGTCTTATCTTGTATGGAGTCAAGAATGAGGATATAACCCTCATTCTCCGAACGATTTTCAAGACATTACATCATGTGTTATCTGATGATTGCCACAGCGTCTGGTACCTTTCTACATGCTTTTCTGTTTGCAGTTTGTGTGCAGTTTGCTTTGTAGTCAGGACAGGTTTCAGGAACCGGCCACCTGCCGCTGCAGATCGATCAGCTCTCCTGCACCTCAACCCAACGCCCCCACAAAGCAGCACCCACCTTCAGAAACCCACTCTGTCCTTGGCTACATCACGCAGACCAACAGGGAGCTGCCTGTTTCCTCTTTTTTCTCTGCTGAGAGATGCAGGGTGAATTCATATGGTGTCAAGGCTGCAGAAAAGACACCATTGGCTGATGAAGAACACATCTGTTTGGACACATGCAACAAATTACTGGAAATGGCAGATATCAGAAAGATGTGGATATTTAAGTTTATGCTGCTTTTTTATATTTTACAATGCAAACAGAAACTTTTGCGTATTTTATTGACATTTTGGTTGAACATGAATCAGTATGAATCATTATTTTTTAAATGATAGAAAATGAATAGAATGCTTACATTTTTACAAGTCAGGATTAGATCATAAAACAATATGTCTATTTTGTACAACTGCAAACAAGCACATAGCCATCCACCTAAACTGACAGGCTGTGCAAGGAGAGAGCAACCAAGAGGCTCATGGTGACTCTGGAGGAGCTGCAGAAATTCACAGTTCAGTAGTAGAGATGTGCCACAGGGCAAGTCTGAGGTATAAGTAAACTTTATGACTGCCTAGGGCCCCCCACTTTCCCGTGGGGCCCGAATGCACCAGATGTACATATAACAAGTAAACCTTTCATGGTTTTAAAGGAATGTTTACAAAATTACAGTTAGAAGCTATTTTAATAATTTTTTCTGCATGCTTTCTGCTAAGCTGGGAAAACATTTTATGCAAAAGTTACCAGCTTATACTGTCTTTTTTTGGTAGTTGCCTATGAATGCAACAACAAACCTAGCCCCCGTTATAAAACATAGAATGCAGGGAAAAAAGATCACCTATGAACAAAATAAACAGGAGATCAACGCTGCTGTAGAGGATGGTGGCATTTACTAGTTTAACTAACTGCTTAAGGTACAACTTTGATCCGGCTATGCTCTATCAACACAAGCCATTGTTGTGCACTCCACAAATCTGGCCTTTATGGAAAAGTGGCAAGGAGTAACCCATTGTTGAAATTAAGCCATAAGAAGGTATGTTTGAAGTGTGCCGCAAACAATGTAGGGGATGCAGCAAACATATGGAAGATGTGCGCATGTTTCAGTTCAGTTCAGTTTATTTATATAGCTCCAATTTACAACACGTCATCTCAAGGCACTTTACAGAGTCGATTAAATTAAATCATACAGACTTTGAGTCAGGTAAATATGTTCCAATTGATCCTAATTATCACACAGTGCAGTCAGATTCAGTTTATTATTGAAATTAGTTAACAAGTTTTTATATCTAAGGAAACCCAACAGATTGCGTTGAGTCAGTGACTTGCAGCGTTCAGTCCTCCTGGATGAGCCTGTAGCAACACTGGACAGTCACTGACAATGACATTGCAGCAATCCCTCATACTGAGCATGCATGTAGCGACAGTAGAAAGGAAAACTACCTTCCTTTCTTTTCAGATAGGACCAGAAGCTTCCTTATGGCCTAGTACATGGAAAATATTGATTTGTAGCATAAAGCTAACACCAGAGACTACCCTGAACTCACCACTGTGAAACATGGTGCTGGGAGCATCATGCAGTAAGAATGCTTTCATTCAGAAAATCTGTTACAGGCTGCAAAAGAGTTGAGACTGGGGTGGAGGTTTATGTCACATTTTTCAAAATTATGCACACTTATGACACTTTGTGTCACTTTATCACAAATAATCTCTATAAAATACACTAAAGATGGTGGTTTTAAAGCAACAAAATGAGAAAAATGTTTATGAGTTATGAATATTTCTGCAAGGCACTGTAACATTTGGGAATGTTTGTCAAGTTTAAAAATAATGCAGGTGTTTCTATGTTCTACTGTCAGTTTTTTATGTCTGTATTAAATTAGTGCAAATGTTGCTACAGAGATACAGAATATTTGAACTTCATGTAAAGTCTATTAATTTTGCATTAAGTAAGACTGGATTAACTAAAGAAAGAGGTCACTAGCATATATATACAGGGTAAAGATGTGTTTGCATTTAATTAGGACCATTAGTTAAACACATGCTGAGATACTAATGAATACCAGATTAAAAGAAGCACAGGTAAAACTGCAAACACTATTACCAAAAAGTATATTTTGCTTACTTTAATTTTCATGAAAGAAAAATGCTTCTGCTTGTCAGCTCTATCGTGGCACATCGGTTTTGACAAAAACAAACAGGGATTGGAGGAGAAGTGGAAGTTGTGCCAGATCCTTACAAGGGACTCCCTGCTGTAAATCCAAGAGAGAGAAGTTTTCTATTATCAAGGACTCTCCCTTAATGATGAAAGTCAACAACATGAACAGGAGTGTTTAATATTTCATAGGACACCCACAGGTGTGGAGATGTGCAGGGAATACATACATTTATATGGCAAAGCGAGTGTGATTAAGATGAGGCCACTGTCCCAGCTGCAGTTGATCGGGTCTCCTGTGAATGCACGTGTATGTGTATAAAGTCTTGGACATATTTGCTGCCTCAGTCTTTTATTTTCCTCCTCACCCACCCTCTCTCTTTCACCCTCTCTCTGTGGTGATATATGGAACATATGGGAAATTATTGTGGGGTTATAAAGGGCTGCTGACTTCAACAGACATGCAATAAATTACACTGTTTGTGTAGGGGTGGAAAAACACAAGCTATTTAGGAACACTTAGTGCAGATTTCCTGTACACACTCAACTCTCCCTGTTTCTGTCTTTCTCCTCCCCCTCGTCTTTTTTTTCCTAACACCTCCTCTTACCCTTTAGCCAGTTCCCTCAGTCTCTCTCTGACTTCCTCTCACCATTGTAACACAGACCACAGCACAATCTTATTCTGTTCTCCTAGTTGGTGGTAACACAGTGGGATATATCCACACAAATTACTCACATAAAACTCGTAAAGCCTGGAAAATATTTTAATAGTTTCCGCACCCCCTCAGTGGCTACGAGCTGCATGTGCAGAGCTTGGTGAACACCACCAACATTATTGGTGCAATTAAATGTGTAACACAAGAGAGGAACATGGGGGAGTGGGAGCACAAATGGTTGTAAACAAGGAAAATGACACTTGACAAGTTGTAATTTATGGACGTTGTTTCAAAGGCAAGAGACTCACCGTTCCGACATAGGCAGAGCTGCAAGAGTGAGGCACAAGGAAGCAGGCATTAGAGGAGTTATTCACAGAATGTTAGTGCATCAAAGCTACACAGACACAAAAAAGGGAAGGAGAAAGCTGTGACTTCAAAGTGGAACCATGATGAGCAACGCAGAGAGAAACCAAGAGAGAGACAGGAAGTGTGTGTATATGTGTGTCATGAGAGAGAGGTTGATGGTATCCAAACCAAGCTCTGGATGGGAAACTGAGGTAAAGGGGAATTTGGGAAGGCCCCTGAAAACAGTTGAACACTCCTCATCTCAAAGAATCCCAAATCATAAACTCATACACATAAATTTATGTACTCATACATACACACACTGTCTGTGTGTGGAAGACACGCCAATAAACACAATAAAGTAAAACTTCAGCTCTCATACCCCAGGCCTATCTAGAAACAAATCAGAATCAGAATCAGAATCAGCTTTATTGCCAAGTTCGTACATACAAACAAGGAATTTGACTCCGGTACACTTTGCTCTTTTGTTCTGTTTTTGCATTACAGAATATACAAATTTACAATGTACAATATACACATATATAATAAAAAGGTGCATTTGCAACATCTGTATGCTGTTGTTTTGTTCTCTATTGAATGTTCAACAGAGAAACAGCCTGGGGGAAGAAACTGTCTCTGTGGCGGCTGGTTTTATTGAACAGTGCTCTGTAGCGGCGGCCTGAAGGTAAAGCTCTGAACAGTTTATGTGCAGAGTGTGTGGGGTCTGCAGAGATTTTAGCAGCTCTTTTCTTGACCCTAGACCTGTATAAGTCCTGGATGGAGGGAAGGTCAGCCCTGATTATTCTCTCTGCAGACCTGATTATTCGTTGCAGTCTGGACCTGTCCTGTTTTGTGGATGAGCCAAACCACACTGAGATGGATGAAGACAGGATAGACTGAATGATGGCAGTGTAGAAGATGACCAGCAGCTCCTGTGGAAGTTTGAACTTCTTGAGTTGCCTCAGGAAGAACAGTCTCTGCTGGGCCTTCTTTCGAACAGTGTCTATGTGTGAAGACCATCTCAGGTCCTCAGAGATGGTGGTTCCTAAGAACCTGAAGTGGTCCACGGCCGATACAGTGTTGTTGAGGATGGTGAGGGGGGTGTATGGGGGTGGTGTTCTCCGAAAGTCCACCACCATTTCCACAGTCTTGAGTGGGTTCAGTTCAAGGTAGTTCTGACCGCACCAGTGTACCAGCCGATCCACCTGCTGTCTGTATGCAGACTCATCACCGTCCTGGATCAGTCCAATGACAGTGGTGTCAGCGTCACCCTTAACGTTTTTACTGTCTTCAGAGTATTAAGACAAAACTTAGCAAAGAGATTGTCCACTCCCCTTCCAAAAACCATTTACGTCATTTATTTTCAATCTTGAGTTTAAATGATAAAGGCAAATAACATGATTATCCTTGCTCAACAAGAAAACTCTCATTTTAATATTTTAGACCAAATCATACAATTTAAACATATGGGCATTAAGACTGTAGTGCCTTTTTGAAAATGTTAATAGTAAAATATCAATGCTTTAAGTTTATGTTATGAACAACCAGAGGACTGCTAAGAAGACTTATTGTGCTTGTCCTTATAGGCTGTTATGTTAATTACATAATCATGCTTCTTCAGTTTTAGCTTGGACAAAGTAAAACAGGATTTAATTATTAGGTGCCATGATATGTGCTAAACCTGGATGGCGTAAGATTTTCAGCTTTTAAATTCAGATAAGACAAAAGTTGTCATCTTTGAACCAGAGTCTTTGAAAAATAAACTGCTTAGTCATTCAATTAATCTGGATGGCATCAAATCGGCTTCCTGTAAAAAAAGTAAACAGTAAACAGCTTTCGTGTTATCGTGTCATTTAAACCCTATATTAAACAGGTTTTAGGTTTTCCTTCTGTCACCTATAACAAAATGCTGAAAAACTAGTCCACATTGTTTTTACCTCAAGGCTGGACTTTTGTAATTCTTTACTATCAGGAAATTGAGCCTTGAGCATATCCAAATCACTGCAGCAAGATATCTGATGAAAATTAAAAATTAATAATCAAGCTCTGTCATACATCACTGATCTGATTGTTCCATGTTTCCAAGAGAGCACTTCCCTCTCAGATAGCAGGTTTACTGGCGGTTCTTACAGTTTCTAAAAGTAGAGTAGGCGGCAGATCCTTTAGTTACCAGGCTCCTCTCCTGTGGAGACAGCTCCCATTTTATTTTAACTGGTTCAGAGCTTTTCTGTCTTTCTGTCCCACTAAAGGAGTTACTATTGCCATTAACTCTCAACTTTTTCTTTAATATAGATAGTACTCCTGGATCAGTGCTTCTGTATTTTGTTTTTTTTCTGTGTATGCTCTGTCTTTCTTCTCAAACCCCCAGTCAGTCAAGGCAGGTGGCCGCTCACAGTGAGCCAAGTTTTGCTGAAGGTTTGTTCCTTTCCGCTGTCACACAAAAAGCATACGAGAGCTCGTAACACCCCTGAGAATGCTGCAGTAGGTATGCCGGGCCCATTGGTGGAACTTATGCAAGGTAAACACAAAAACCTAGCAGAAAATAAGAACAATGGAGCTTAACTGAGGACAGTTTTATTAGGACTTCTTGTGGGCAGATCCCAAGAGTCAGACATAGTGGTGGTAGTGTGATAGTCCGGGCTTCCTTTGCTGCTGAAAAACGGGATTTAGGCAACTTGCTGTGATTGATGGAACAATAATTTCTCTACCAGAAAACCCTGAAGGAGCATGTCCAGCCACCAGTTTGAGACCTTAAGCACAAACTCAGGTGTTACACAGCAGTTAAAACTACACCAGTTAATCCAACTAATGAACAAAAAAGACAAACATATGAAGGTTTTAGAGTGACATAGTCAAAGTCCAGTTTTAAATCTGATTCAGATGCCGATGTGAAACCTTAAATTGTCACGTTGTGGGATTTGTTATGTGTTTGTCTGAGTCTGTCTGTCATGAGGAGAGTCACTTATGAGCGGTAAAGGGCGTAATGCCGCACACCTGGGAGAAATCCAGACAGAGGCGCTTATAAGGAGCTGCAGGACATGCATTCATCGCCTGATGATCCCACATGAGTGGTAACCTCAAGCCTCCATGTCATTCGGTTTGAGAAACCTGTCTAGTGACCAGTTAAGCTTAGTTCAGTCTGTCCTAAGTTTACCTCTGCTGCAAACCCCAGGTCCTGTAAGCCGTCTGCATTCTGGAGACCATCTTCATTCTTCGAAGAACATAACCAACCGGACAAACCAAGCCCAGCAGTTCACTCTGCAGCTCCTGCCTGTGCCCGACGCCCTGCTCGCTTCCCACAGACTCCCCTTCTCGGACAAGTTGTGCTTGGCAGCCCGCTCGCTCTCCGATGCTGCCCACGGACTTACCGACTTGGACCCCCGGAGTAAACCTTCCCGGAACAAACCTCTGCATCGACTACCGTACCTCCCAGCCTTCCTCTCTGACCAGCTCCATAAGCCCTCTCCTTTTCCTCCACACAGTCGATGATCTGCACAACTCCTCATCTTCCCTTGCTAATCCCGACTGTCCTAAACAGCTCCAGGTTCCAGCCCCGACCAGAACCAAACCCAGCGTATTAAATGAACAAGTTACAAACTGTTTTGGTTGTCTGCTCGTGGTTCTGCATGTAGGTCAGAAAGTTACCTCCCAATATGTCAGAATCATCAGGCCAACGCGACCCAGTAGAACCATGCACAGGGGCTACCTCCGATCTTAATTTCCCAACATGACACCTTTTTACGTATCTTGTTTGAACAACAGAACTTCACTTCTCAGCGCCGAGACCAACTTTCAAGGAACTCACACACCTTCTCCTTCCCGCAGGTCAGCCTCCATCCACAGCCGGCGAAACGGCCGGTCCGTCATTCTCTCCGCCCTCACCGGCTCATTTCAGGGAGGTGCCTTCCCCTACTCCAGAGCATTATTCTGGGGAGTTCGGCAGATGTGGTGGGTTCCTGGTACAATGTTCACTTGTTTTTAATAGATCTCCTCATTCATTTCCTGACGACTCTGCCAAGATCAAGATCTCCTATGTGGTCGGACTTCTCCAGGGTAAGGCGCTCAGGTGGGCGGAAGGTAAATTTAATTCTCAGACCCTCCTGTCTCAAGATTTTCTGTCCTTTGAATCTGAGTTTAAGCAGATCTTTGGTTACATAGAATCTCGTTCAGAAGTAACCAGAAAAATATGGAGTCTGAGACAGAACCATAGATCTGCAGCAGAATTTGCTATTGATTTTCGAACACTGGCAGTCTCCTCTGGTTGGAATGACGAGGCCCTCAGAGGAGCCTTCACTCAGGCCTTATCCGACCAACTCAAGGACGAGTTGGCGTGCCGAGACGAACCAGATAGTCTGGAGGAGCTTATTTCTCAAACAATAAGGATTGACAACCGTCTCAGGGAGAGAACTGGCGAACGCCGGCATCGAAGTTCCATTTCCCCCACACCTGAGTCCCGGAGAGTATCTTCGTCCAGTAAACCTACAGTTGTGCAGATCCCTGAGGAGCCCATGCAGATCGGGCGCACACGATTAACCCCAGAGGAGAGGCAGCGACGAAGGGAGAATTGTGCTTGTTTGTACTGTGGTCAGCAGGGGCATTATGTGGCTAACTGTCCTAACCGGCAAAAAAAGAGGAGGCCCGTCAATAGTGTCAGGACTATTGGCGGGCAATACCAGCAGAAACACCTTTTGTCTTACTCTCCAGCCCTCCATAGTAACTGGTCATGAGTCTTTTTCCACCCAAACACTGGTGGGCTGGGAGCAAAACATGATGGATTCAGAATTAGCCCAGCAGCTCTGTATTCCCACCAGAGCCCTCTCCACACTGGTTCAGGTTTCAGCCCTTGATGGAAGATCTCTCTCTCTCTGATAACCCATAGAACTGAACCCATTGAACTGATCGTTTCTGGCAACCACAGAGAGAAACTACCATTTTATGTGTTTCCTTCTCCTCAGTCTCTTTTGGTTATGGGGTTCCCCTGGCTCCAAGTTCATAATACCCAGCTCGACAGGACTCAAGGGCGAATCGAGTCCTGGAGTTCGCACTGTCTGTCCTCCTGCCTCCAGTCGGCTCATGTGCACCCTGAGGCCCCAGAACCAGGAGATGAGGTAACATCTTTTGACCTCTCCAAAATTCCACCTGCGTACCATGACCTTAACACTAGAACTCCCAGGGCCATCAACTTTACGGTTTTGAAAGTTTGACATGCCATAACTCTGGTTTATTAAAACTCTTATCTTCCTGGCATCCTGACTTTTTCTAAACCTGTGTCTTGTGTATTCCTATGTCTCTATTTTTTTTAAATAACAAAGTAAATAAAAGATCTAAGTATTTCTACCTCTAACTACCACAGCCGCTATTTTGACGGCCCTATTATTTACATTGATATTTTTTTCCCGCAGCTGAGAATACGCGCAAGCGTTGCCTAGCAACCGCCAGTATAGAATGCAGTCAGAGAAGGAGATTGTTGGCATCCTACAAATGGCTTCTAGAAGGATATTTTCTGCTCAAGAGGCATTGGAAATGCTTCAAAAATTACATGATTGTGATTCTGGGGTCGAGAGGGATTCTGACGGCTCTTGTTCAGCATTCAGTTCCAGTGATACCGGGTCAGAGAGTGAGCCTCCCCCGGCTAACAAACGCGAGTCGTCCCATTAGCAGAAGGTTGTGGCGCATTATTTCAAGGTAGTAAAAGACTAGCCTATATAACGATTTTATCATTTTAGGCTATAGTTTATAGATTAGTAAACTAATAATATATAAACTACAGCAACAGTGCCACAATCAGCGCAGGTTCAGAGAAGGGGAGACGAGCCAGCTACCCAGTGCCAAGCTATAAACCCAGCAAACCAGCTCACTGGCAGGAGATAAACTAAAAAACAAGGTACTGATAATGGAAAAAGAAATAAACAATAAGTTAGGTCATAGATATAGTAGCCCAGTAACAACAATCTATTTGGCGCTTTACAGCGTTTTCATCACAAGACAGAGCGCACACCTGGGAAGGAGGAGGAAATAGGAAAGGATGGCACTGTGTGGACAGTAGTAGGAGGTGGAGGAAGAAAGTAGAGGGAGGCGTCAGAGCCAGAACGCGTTGACAGAGCACCAGATCCAAGATGCCCAGACCGCGTTCCTCTGCTTAGTGGATGCTGAAATGCTCATCCACGTTCAGGGCTGCAGGGTGAATGAGGCCCGCAGAGTTTTAGGAGATGATTCCTCCCGGGAATGAGTGTGGATGAGCTGAAGGCATTTTTAGCACTAGTTTATGTCCGCGAAGTGAAAGGGGGGCGTAACATGAAGCTGTCCAGCTTTTGTTCAGATTAGTAAAGGATTTTTAAAAAATGTACCCACTACTCTGTATTATTTTTCAGTACTATTTATAAATAATAATAAAACATAATAGGTTTTGATCAAATACTATTATCAATTATTGTCAAAACCATAACTTTATAGCGTGCAAGAAAACCTTTAGCATTCTGACCAATGTAATGCAATGACCTCATCACCGCCCTCGTATCCAGAATGCTCACCGTCAAATGGACGGGCTTGGAAGTTCTAGTAGTGTTAGAATTCTGGGAGTCCTAGTGTTAAGGGGGTTTTTAATAAAGCCAGGGCCCTCTCACTGCCGCCCCATAGACCATATGACTGTGCAATCAACTTGTTTCCCGGAATCAAATCACCATAAAGAACAAATATCCACTACCTTTGTTAACCTCAGCATTTGAGCCAGTTCAGGGAGCTACCTTTTTTACAAAACTTGATCCCCGTAATGCTTATCACCTCATCCGGATTCGAGAGGGCGACAAATGGAAAACCGTTTTCAAAACGCCCATTGGCCATTTTGAATATTTGGTCATGCCCTTTGGGTTAACTAATGCTCCTGCGGTTTTCCATTCCCTAATAAATGATGTTCTAAGAGATTTCCTGAATCACTTTGTTTTTGTCAACCTGGATGATATTCTCATTTTCTCAAAGACCCCAGAAGAACATCAGACTCATGTAAGGTTGGTTTTACAGCGGCTTTTGGAGAATCGTCTCTTTGTTAAGCCTGAGAAATGTGAATTCCACCTACCCTCAGTGACCTTTGGGGAAGAAGAAAGTTTATTAACTTAAAAATGATGAAGAGACAACTGGTTTACTCTCAAGAGCCGACATGGGGGACCTTTTATGCAGAACCCATCTCTTTTATTTTATTGGCCCCAGCATTCTTCTCTGTCATTTGATGTCTGAGTAGGCCTTGTGCCAGTGCTCTGTTGTCCACGCAGGCTCTGCTGTGGATGTTCAGTTTGGTTCTTCAAATTAACAGGTTGTAATTCACTGAGTAATCCATCAGAAAGTGACATAATACTAGGCAGCTTCTTTCATGAGACTTTGCCTCGATGGGACAGACACAATATTTTCAACCCTTCTGCCATAACCAAACATTTCCATTCTTTAATGGCTGCATTATTGTTTCTGCAAGATGAGTTCATTTGTTCGTTTATTTATTTATTTATTTTTAAGAATAAAAACTTAGTATTTGTAAATTATTATCATGCAACTATTTATAAAACTTTGAGAAACACATTACATTTTCATCTTTCTAATATTAATTTTGTTTAGGCACTTGGCAAGAATTGGCAAAGTTCTCCCAATAGCAAAATCCATAACATTACCATTGTAATATTGAATTTTAAGGCAATGTAGCACATATCATAAGCCAGTAACTTGCCAATCATATTCCTTTTTAACTGCTCCTTATTTGTTTTGTTTTTCATTAAGTCGTTGTATCATTCTGTCCCTTAATGTTTAATCTATAGAAACAACAATTCTGGCATGGACCAACCCAAATCTCTAATAAATCTTTTTCTTCCTACAATACATTGATTCCTATCAAACCACAAGTCCTTTCTCTTCACCGGTCAGTCTGATATTAATCATTAAATCAAGCTGTATTCTCTGTTTTTCATTTCTTCCTCTTGGTCCGTTGCACCTCTCACTTTCTGACTTTTACATTGTTCGACAACATAAAATAACAAAACCTTATATTACACTAAAAACACATTTGCATACTAACTAAGCAAGGGTAAAGCATAGACTGTCATATTGTATTATCCCACCATTAATGTTAATGAAACACAGGGGTTGGACAATGAAACTGAAACACCTGTCATTTTAGTGTGGGAGGTTTCATGGCTAAATTGGACCAGCCTGGTAGCCAGTCTTTATTGATTGCACATTGCACCAGTAAGAGCGGAGTGTGAAGGTTCAATTAGCAGGGTAAGGGCACAGTTTTGCTCCAAATTTTGAAATGCACACATCATTATGGGTGACATACCAGAGTTCAAAAGAGGACAAATTGTTGGTGCACGTCTTGCTGGCGCTTCTGTGACCAAGACAGCAAGTCTTTGTGATGTATCAAGATCCACGGTATCCAGAGTAATGTCAGCATACCACCAAGAAGGACCAACCACATCCAACAGGATTAACTGTGGACGCAAGAGGAAGCTGTCTGAAAGGGATGTTCGGGTGCTAACCCGGATTGTATCCAAAAAACATAAAAATACGGCTGTCCAAATCACGGCAGAATTAAATGTGCACCTCAACTCTCCTGTTTCCACCAGAACTGTCTGTCGGGAGCACCACAGGGTCAATATACACGGCCGAGCTGCTATAGCCAAACCCTTGGTCACTCATGCCAATGCCAAACGTCGGTTTCAATGGTGCAAGGAGCGCAAATCTTGGGCTTTGGACAATGTGAAACATGTATTGTTCTCTGATGAGTCCACCTTTACTGTTTTCCCCACATCCAGGAGAGTTATGGTGTGGAGAAGCCCCAAAGAAGTGTACCACCCAGACTGTTGCATGCCCAGAGTGAAGCATGGGGGTAGATCAGTGATGGTTTGGGCTGCCATATCATGGCATTCCCTTGGCCCAATACTTGTGCTAGCTGGGCGCGTCACTGCCAAGGACTACCGAACCATTCTTGAGGACCATGTGCATCCAATGGTTCAAACATTGTATCCTGAAGGCGGTGCCGTGTATCAGGATGACAATGCACCAATACACACAGCAAAACTGTTGAAAGATTGGTTTGATGAACATGAGAGTGAGGTTGAACATCTCCCATGGCCTGCACAGTCACCAGATCTAAATATTATTGAGCCACTTTGGGGTGTTTTGGAGGAGTGAGTCAGGAAACGTTTTCCTCCACCAGTATCACGTATTGACCTGGCCACTATCCTGCAAGAAGAATGGCTTAAAATTCCTCTGACCACTGTGCAGGACTTGTAAATGTCATTCCCAAGACGAATTGACGCTGTATTGGCCGCAAAAGGAAGCCCTACACCATACTAATAAATTATTGTGGTCTAAAACCAGGTGTTTCAGTTTCATTGTCCAACCCCTGTAGTTTGAACCTGATCCAAGAAAACCTGTTCCACCCACTAGAATATTTTTAAAGTCATTGCTTTCTCTGCTCTTTTTCAAATCTAAGAACTCAAAATATGCCAAAAAAAAAAGGAATATACCTTGATAAAGATGACATTGTGATTCTATAGTTAAAGAATTTTTTTCCATCAAATTTCTACAAAATGTGTACTAACTGAATGACTAAACTTTCATTAACTTTCATTAATATAAACACCTTACTTTGTATTTACACAAGAGTCTGTCTGCATCAGGCAGTTATCATTTGTGCTTCGACTAGAAAAGAAAAAAATGAGATAAAACCTGGATTCTCACTTCAATTATGGGGATTCTGTCAATTTTCTTGTGCATTTTTAAAGTAATTTAGACTCCAAGGTAACTGCAGACCACTCCGCGCTCGCTTGAATTTAAACTATTTACTTATTCAATCACAAGTCCGGAATTTGTGAGCACTAAGAGGCCCGCACCCAAGGAGTTCCTAAAAACCTGTCATACTTCTACGAATAAATTGTCAAAAATAAAGAACAAAGGAAAAGAAAAAAAATTGGATAAACTAATGTTAGTGACAATAAACTCACATGTACTACAGACGGATTCAACACTTAGATGAGCACAGACACAGACACATGGACAGACATTTAGAGAAACATTTAGACAGGGATATGCAAGCATTTGACATTCATACATTTTACATCATATATACATTTTGCTCCCCACATTTGTGTGTGTCTGTTCTTTGTTTCTGTGTGTGCGCTCGTGTATATGTGTTGTATGTTTGTGTGCTATGCATGTGTACGTGTTCGTGCGTGGGTGCTGTGTGTCACACAAGCACACTCTATTCGCCATATGCTAGTGGAAATCAAGACACGGCGTGTGTGCAGGTGCGCACACACACACACACAACTTGCAACCGGAAAATCCATTCCTCGAGCCTGCTTGCAGGGAGCTTTTTTCCTTTTTTCTAGCTTTCAGTCAGTTTCTACCAGAAATTCCTTCCCTATTTAAAGTATGCGTTCATTCTAATCAAAGTGCATATGTTTATGTCTATCCCTCAAGAGTGGAAAAAAAAAATTCAAGCAGTAATTTAAACCAGTAACAGAGCTATATCTACATTTGACTTGGGCATAACTCAACACTTAACCCATAGGAACCATAAAACAAATTAAAGCAAAGCTTCTGGTGCGCACCACAAAAGCTCATTTGTTGCTTTAACACAGCAAATGAAACTTTAGAAAACATACAAGGTAATCAAAATCAAAACATGCAGTTTTAGTCTCTCATCACATGCAACTCGCTTCAATGGCCACACACAGATTTCAGTCTGACATCGCATACAACTCACATAAATGCAAAACACCATCGTTCATACATCATTCAGAGATTCATTCATTCATCTACCTGCCTAACGCTGCGGATCCAAGCCTTTTCATTCATACATCTCATCGACACTTTTTCATCCTTTTTCACACCCTTTCATGCCCCCCGGGGGCCACTGACCTGATTAATAGTTTGTTGATAGTCAGGCAAGTCAATTTCAAAATTGTTATGTGTGCACACATTTTTTAATCATTAGATTATTGACTCTAATCCCTTAAACAGGATTAATTTAACATCTCTGCAGAACACCAATCACCACAGAGATCACAAACAGCTTTCTCTGTTTCAGGCTTAGACTCTCCAAGGGGTCATCTTTGAATGCCCCTAGGAAAGAAAGAAAAAACTTGGGCATGTGCACTTAACTGCAGTTTCTCTTTGCCTTTCAGGCAAATATTACTCAGCGCTTAAAATCTCTGCCTCTCAGGCATTTCAAAGAGGTTTCAACTTACCTCTACTCAGTCCACCGGCTACTTATTTTCAAGGCCACTAAGTGCCTTTTATAACGTTTTTTTTAAAAAAATATATTACAATAGCTGTTTCTCTGCAAGGAGGCTTAATTCTTGGAGAGAAATCAGTATGACACCAAGCACTCTATCATATAGGACTATTCCTGTCTTGGAACCACGACTTTAGCCGGGACATAAACATTACTTCAAGACTCCCAGGTAGCCAATTCCAACTTTGTATTTTTTAATTGACAGCCTCCTTGCGCGCGTAAGCAGGCGTCAGCACATTAAGGTAAACCAGATGTCCTGTTTAATTTGAAATGGATACATCAGATTTCGTTCACTTGAATTAATAACCAGAGCAGAGGACCTATGGACAGCTGTATTTCTAAGTGTAACAGAAGAGACAGATGATCTTACCCCTTCTGGTTCAACGGGCCCGTTTCAGCAGTTCATGTCCCTCCGCCTGGACCGGCCACTTTTAGCTTCTCCCTCAGCAAAAACAGTCCCTGTTCGGGCGCCAATAATGTGGGAGAAGAAAGTTTACTAATTTAAAAATGATGAAGAGACAACTGGTTTCCTCTCAAGAGCCGACGCGGGGGACCTTTTATTCAGAACGCATCTCTGAATACATCTTCATACAAAATCCCAAAGAATCCCCACCCTCAGTTCCTACAGGGTGTTTTTTTATACAGATTACAAAGCATTGGTGTGTATTTGGTCCTCTTTGACCATTTGAAATCATCATACTTATTTACGTAAAACTTTTGGCATCCACAACATTGATTCTCGGTTGCAGTTCCGGGAATGGACTCCAGCCAAACATCTGGAAAAGATCAGATTGGCCTACGTGACAGTTTACAATAACAATTTCATCACTTATCTGGATGCTGAACTTCTAATGTCAAAGTGACCTGGCAGCAGTTAGGGGTATCACAACTTTCCCAGCTGAAACACAATAACAAGCCCCTTATCATTCCTCATTCCTGATCTCAACTGGACCCTTGTTATTTCCTTTTTTGGCCTTGCAGGACTTGAGGTCCAGGAATAGTCTGCCTGAGACACACAAACACTTTTTAACCACACAAAATGCTTCCACACCTTCTTAGGATTTGTGCTTGAGAGCGGGCGGATGAAGACAGACCATGAGAAGGTGAGGGCGGTGCTGGAATGGCCAGTCCCTACAACCCGGAAACAGTTGCAGCACTTTTTAGGATTCGCCAATTTCTATCGCCACTGCATTCGAAATTACAGCCAGACTGCCGCTCCCCTTACCAACCTCACCTCGACTAAAAGACAGTTCCACTGGACTCCAGAGGTTGAACAAGCCTTTAACGGACTAAAACAAAGATTTGCAGAAGCCCCCATCCTCTCCCAACCGGCCCCAGCCCAGCAGTTCGTCCTAGAGGTTGACGCCTCTGACACAGGGGTTGGTGCAGTCCTATCGCAAGTATCTGAGGCAGACAAAAAGACTCATCCATGTGCCTTTTTCTCTCGTCGGCTCACTTCCGTTGAGAGAAACAATGATGTTGGGAACAGAGAGCTGTTGGCCATTAAACTAGCCCTTGAGGAATGGCGGCACTGGCTTGAGGGGGCTGTTCATTCTGTCATTGTTTGGACTGACCATAAGAATTTGGCATATCTCCAGGAGGCGAAGCATCTAAACCCCAGACAGTCCCGATACTCTTTGTTTTTTGCTTATTTTAACTTTTTGATCTCTTACAGGCCGGGTTCCAAAAACATTAAGCCAGATTCACGCTCCAGGCAGTTTGCGGGTGATGAAGAGGCTCCACCCGGGACTATCATTCCTCCATCCTGTATTGTAGGGAATCTGACCTGGGACATTTGAGACCAGGTGTTCCAGGCTCAGAAAAATGAACCTGACCCTGGCACCGGTCCACCTCACAAATTATTCGTGCCTTGCTCAGTCAGAACCCGCCTTATCCATTGGGCACACACTGCCAGATTCTCCTGTCACCCTGGGGTGGGTCGTACGGTCACCCTCGTTAGGAGTTCCTTTTGGTGGCCCACACTGTTCGAGGACGTTCGAGCCTACATCCTGGTCTGCCAAGTTTGCACCCGCAATAAGACTCGAAACCAGCCTCCCACAGGGATGTTACAGCCCTTACCCATCCCTAAACGACCCTGGTCCAACATTGCTTTTGACTTTGTCACAGGTCTGCCACCCTCTAAAGGGTTCATAGTTATCCTAACTATTGTGGACAGCTTTTCCAAAACCTGTCACCTAGTTCCCCTGCGGACGCTCCCCACGTCCCTAGAAGTAGCCCACCTGCTAATCAAACACGTTTTCCGCCTACACGGGCTTCCTTTGGAGATTTTGTCAGACAGAGGTCCCCAGTTTATATCCAAAGTGTAGAAGGAGTTTTGCTCGTTCATCCGCCAACCAATGGTCAGGTTGAGCGGATGAACTAGGAGCTAGAAGCAACCCTCCGCTGCCTGTGTTCCTCGAACCCAACTACTTGGAGTACACATCTCCCTTGGGTAAAGTATGTGCACAACAGCCACGTTTCCGCCGCTACAGGCTATTCTCCTTTCACAATCTCCCTGGGCTCTCAATCCCCGCTCTTTCCAGAAGATGATCAGCAGATCTCTGCCCCATCAGTTCGGCAACATATTTGAAGGTGCAAGGGCATTTGCATCAAGACGGTAGCTGCCCTGAATTGTACCTGCACCAGAAACAGGCGACTGGCTGACAGAACCAAGGACCCAACTGTCCTTCACAGGGCTCCAGGTTCCAGCCCCGACCAGTACCAATCCCAGACTCGCCCCAGCGTATTAAATAAACAAGTTACAAACTGTTTTGGTTGTATGCTCGTGGTTCTGCCTGTGGGTCAGAAAGTTACCTCCCAATATGTCATTAATAGGCTGTTATGGCTCCAAAACAATGCAGTGTGGCAGATGTAAAATAATTCTGCATAGAAAGTCCTCCACAGCATTGAAAAGAGACTCATTGCCAGGTTTGCAAATGCTTGTTGGCAGTTGTAACCAGCATTACCGGTTATTAGAATTAGGGGGCAATTACTTTTTAACATACAGGGCCACATTGTTATTGATAATCTGTCCTATAAATGGAACATTTGCTCTAAATGAAATCTTAATTTGAAAACAACCGCTATTTATATTTTTTCAGGTTATCTTTGTCTGTTATAAAAGTTTATTTGATTTTCTGAAACATGCAAAACTTTATTAATGAAACATTGCAGCTCAATCATTGGTTCCTTTTTGCTTTGCTTAAAGTGCAGAACTGACCTAGTTCTTCAGGTAAAATGTATTTTATATGGTTAATAAGAGTGTATGTTTTACAGGAAGACATAATATTTTTCTAATATAATTCAGTACTCTTATATTCTTAATCTTAGCCAAGCACATCCCGCTAGGCCCTACATAGAATATGCAGTGCAAGGCAATAGCAACTTCACAATTTTAATTCCAACCTATTAACCTATCAGTGGCTTTGATGAATTTTCCAGGTGTATATTTTAGATGGGGCTTTTCTAGACTGAGTTACACATTCTCCCCAAATGTAGAAATTTTCTGTGGGCACTCCAGTTTTCTTGCATTGTCCACAAGACGAGGCATGTTAGACGAACAGGCAACTCCAAATTGCCTCTAAGTGTGAGTGCATGGTGGTTTGTTCCTGGGTTGGCCCTCCTAGCATCTTGGCCGAATCCTTGTAATAAGGGCTCCAGTCTCCCAACAACCAGCTTAAGAAGGTAAATAACATTTTTCAAAACTTGGTATAAAATCACTGCACACTAAACATTTTTCAGCCTCATTTAAGGGTAATTTATTAATCAGTCTTTTGCAAATAGACTGATACTGCGCACAAATAGAAATACGAACCAAAGATCTTGTGGTCTTGCAACTTAGAGAGCAGATACTGAAAAGGAAGAGGATGTTCTGTATTCATCAGTACTAGCCAGGAGAGTCTAATGTGGTTGATTTGAGTGTATTTGAGCATGTCAAAGGTCCAGTTTAACAACTTGGACATAATATTGAAAATAACTGCTGAAAATATTTTACGAGTGACTCGAACCTTCTACAAAAAGAGGTAAAATCTCTGACTTGATGCTTCATTTATTTAAACGAGTGCATACTGTTCACCAGTCACCGTGTTTCACAAGGGACAATTACTGCAGTCACACTGTTTCTGTTTACATTAACTAGGATAGAGAAAGACAAAAGCAAAGTCAGATAAAAAGACTCAGAATGTCATTAGTGTGGGACTATATCAAACCAAAAACAAATGGACTCCACAGTTAACAGAATTAGCTTAGCACAACTCGGATTGGAATATGGCTGGGTTAAATGTTTGTTTGCATCATATGCTACGCCAATTTGTTTGATTATGAGTTAAGCTCTGCAAGACTTTAGTTTTCACATCTCTGACGTGTTTTAAGGCCATTGGTAACTTTTTTAGCAAGTCCTCTGGAACATCCAATTCTGGGGCCAGATGGACCGCTAATCTTTCTTATCTTATTTACCCATCCTCATCCCCTTTCATTTAAATTAATTAAAATGGATTAAAATGGATCATAAAATAACAAAAGAAACCATCAATATAACCGTCCTTTTGACATCTGAGAGTCAGACAGACTCTGTCTTCCTCAATAATTTGTGTTGCTGAGAAGTCAAAGGCCTTCTTAATTTCTACACGTTTTAGGTAATCAGTAGTAAGTAGGTTATCTTTAATATGTGAATTTTTTCCCTCTACAAATTTAGTAAACTTTGATTTTCCATGTTAATTCATTCAATAAATATTAAGCTCTTTAATACTACAGCAACAAGCAGTCGCATACCATATCATGCACAAATTGGAGTACAGAAGTGTTAGAAAAATGCCACATTAATAATGCCTACCACAGATGGAACAGTCTGATGGATCTGAGAATCCGTCTGTAGGCTCTGATTTTCAACAGTCTCTGAGAGAAAATTAGGTCCCATTTGGAATGTTTTAGTTTTATAATAGAAATATGTCATTTCGCCATGACCTGTTTAAAAAGTTAATAAATCCTCAAAGTGGTGGAAGGCTGACAGCTAGTCAGATGTACACCATCTTCACTAGTTTTTTTCCACAAGGATATGTACTGAGGTTTTTTTGTATCCATCAGTGGCCAGTTAAATAGTCTTTTAGAAATAAATGCTAAAAGTTTTGTTGTTTAACAGTTTTCCTCAATTGCTTAGACTCATTTCTGAGAAGCTGCTCTCCTTTTCTCCAAACTGTGAACACAAAACCCAATTTTCAAGCTACATTCACAAACCCTCAGACTCTTCTTGCAAAATCTAGCTCACTTAAAAACAGTTCAATCTGTGCTCAAAACTGAACTATGGCAAATTGGGAGTCAATTGCCCCGAGTCAATCAAAATCACTACTGAGCAGTCTCTAAACACTACAGAGAAAATACAATACTCAGGACATGAAGATGTAGAAATAAATGTTTATTGTTCACTGTAGGCTAAATGCATGTTGCAAAACCAACGACCTGTGCATTTAGGACTTGTATACAGTAAGCATACATAAAAATAAAGTACAAAAATATACAAATAAGAAGTGCATTACTCAGCCACAGCATTATTTCTCCATACTGGGTCAGGCCACAGGACTTCATCCACATCACAGGCCACATTTTGTCTGGCAACGGAGGGGAAAAAACCCCTGGCAAGCCGTGTCCAGGCTTGGCATGTCTCCACACCTATGTCACCACAGGCTAGTCCCATGGCTTGCAGGAGATTTACCCTGGTGCAAGGTAGGCATTCACATACCTTCCACCGCCATGAGGAGAAGAATTCATCAGTGGGGTTCAGGAAAGGGGAGTACAATGGAAGGCAAATATTGATAAAAACTTGATTTATATTGAACCACTTTCTAACCTGGAGGGCTCACATTGTCCCAAACAACAACATAGATAGAAAGTTCATTATGCTGCCCTAACAGATCGTCTCGCATGTGACTGAGGAAAATGCGGAGCTGGTGATTATTGTTTGGCCCCAGGTTGGGATGATGATGGACAACCCCATGATTGCTGATGGCAGCACACAATGTGACATTGCCACCATGCTGCCCAGGGACACCAATAATGACCCGTTGGCCAATTACGCTACGGCCTCTCCTTCTCCTTTTGGTGAGATTAAACCCAGCTTCATCCATGTAGATGTATTCATGGTGTCTTTCCATGGCATCCAGTTGAAAGACTATAGAAATAGATATAGCTTTTTAGGTGATACAAAAAAAGTGATTTAGGCCATTACAGTGAATCACTACTTACAGTAATCAACATTAAATGTGTCTGGATATATACCAACCTGTACGTACTGAAATCTTTGCCCTTTGAATCTGTCCAAGTTACGATCGAAGGGCACTTTGTTCAGCTGTTTCATGTGCAGTCTGTTGCACTTGAGGACACGATCAACAGCAAAGAGGTTGACACTGTTGATACCCTCAAAATGTACATGGTCCTCAATGATTTCTGCTGAATTTCACACAGTTTAATGGTGTCTCTAAATCATCAATCGGATTATGGCAGACACAGTAAATCTGATGTTTGGTTGTACCCTTTGTCCAGCCTCCCTCATGCCCATACCATGGACAAGAACATGGTCAATCAAAGTAGCTCTGATTTCATCAGATATTACTCTTTCTTTGTCTTCGCTGACCACGTCAACCACCTCTCACATGAACTCCTCCTCTCAGATTTCTATCCATTGTGGTGCCTCACAAACCAGTCCTCTCTGAAATGGCTTATACAGGTCCTACTCAAAAAATTAGCATATTGTGATAAAGTTCATTATTTTCCATAATGTCATGATGAAAATTTAACATTCATATATTTTAGATTCATTGCACACTAACTGAAATATTTCAGGTATTTTATTGTCTTAATACGGATGATTTTGGCATACAGCTCATGAAAACCCAAAATTCCTATCTCACAAAATTAGCATATCATTAAAAGGGTCTCTAAACGAGCTATGAACCTAATCATCTGAATCAACGAGTTAACTCTAAACACCTGCAAAAGATTCCTGAGGCCTTTAAAACTCCCAGCCTGGTTCATCACTCAAAACCCCAATCATGGGTAAGACTGCCGACCTGACTGCTGTCCAGAAGGCCACTATTGACACCCTCAAGCAAGAGGGTAAGACACAGAAAGACATTTCTGAACGAATAGGCTGTTCCCAGAGTGCTGTATCAAGGCACCTCAGTGGGAAGTCCGTGGGAAGGAAAAAGTGTGGCAGAAAACGCTGCACAACGAGAAGAGGTGACCGGACCCTGAGGAAGATTGTGGAGAAGGGCCGATTCCAGACCTTTGGGGACCTGCGGAAGCAGTGGACTGAGTCTGGAGTAGAAACATCCAGAGCAAACATACATAGGCGTGTACAGGAAATGGGCTACAGATGCCGCATTCCCCAGACCTGGGCTACAGAGAAGCAGCACTGGACTGTTGCTCAGTGGTCCAAAGTATTTTTTTCGGATGAAAGCAAATTCTGCATGTCATTCGGAAATCAAGGTACCAGAGTCTGGAGGAAGACTGGGGAGAAGGAAATGCCAAAATGCCAGAAGTCCAGTGTCAAGTACCCACAGTCAGTGATGGTCTGGGGTGCCGTGTCAGCTGCTGGTGTTGGTCCACTGTGTTTTATCAAGGGCAGGGTCAATGCAGCTTGCTATCAGGAGATTTTGGAGCACTTCATGCTTCCATCTGCTGAAAAGCTTTATGGAGATGAAGATTTCATTTTTCAGCACGACCTGGCACCTGCTCACAGTGCCAAAACCACTGGTAAATGGTTTACTGATCATGGTATCACTGTGCTCAATTGGCCTGCCAACTCTCCTGACCTGAACCACATAGAGAATCTGTGGGATATTGTGAAGAGAACGTTGAGAGACTCAAGACCCAACACTCTGGATGAGCTAAAGGCCGCTATCGAAGCATCCTGGGCCTCCATAAGACCTCAGCAGTGCCACAGGCTGATTGCCTCCATGCCACGCCGCATTGAAGCAGTCATTTCTGCCAAAGGATTCCGACCAAATATTGAGTGCATAACTGTACATGATTATTTGAAGGTTGACGTTTTTTGTATTAAAAACACTTTTCTTTTATTGGTCGGATGAAATATGCTAATTTTGTGAGATAGGAATTTTGGGTTTTCATGAGCTGTATGCCAAAATCATCCGTATTAAGACAATAAAAGACCTGAAATATTTCAGTTAGTGTGCAATGAATCTAAAATATATGGATATTAAATTTTCATCATTACATTATAGAAAATAATGAACTTTATCACAATATGCTAATTTTTTTAGAAGGACCTGTATATGTTCCCTCACATCATTGACCACAAGTGTGTTCAATTTTGAGTTGTTGTGTTCAACCAGTGACACCTGTGCTTTAACAGTGTTTGCCACCTGCGCTCACAATTATGCAACACAGGTGGATCACAATCAAAATGTGTTGGCAAGTTGTGTCTAAACAGGTAAAAAGTGTGTATGGTTTTGCCAAAAGTGTGACTGATTCAATCAGTGGGTTCAGGTAACTGAGCATTTGGTTCAGACAAAATGGTCTAGTGAATTGACTATTGATAAAAACTGTAAGTATATTGTAAGAACATTAAAGCAGCTTTTTGAATTCCAGGTAACCCAGTGTTGGAGTTGGGAGGAATGTCTGGGGACTTCTTTTTTCGGTTGCTGTCAAAAGTTAGGTAGAACAATCACAAAACTGCTGCACATTAGGTAATTCTGCAATCCATATCATTTTGAGTTCACACATTTACAGTATTTTTTTATTATTTTGTGCACAATTATTGGTTCGGTACCTTCATAACAAAACTAAAATACTCATAATCCTTAAAATACTTTTAAAAGTTTCACAAAAGCATGACATTAATTCCTCTTCATTGTTAACTATATGATTACACACTATTTCATGTTAAAGAATGTATTTAATTTCATTATTGAATACTGAAAAATAAAAATGGAAACAAAATTAAACAAGATTTTTATAATACCCTGAATTTTGACAACTCACTGAAGGAAATTTTACACTCTATGTTGCTATGTATAGTGACTATCTCTGATTTTCTGTAAGTTTTACCTCAGTTGTTGAATGTTACTGCGTCTTTTTGTATTAACAGTACCATGAAGAATACTATACACCAACAATTTTACAATATGAGTGAGTAGTTAGTTACTTTTCCAGCCTGTTACTGTTAGATTGTTAACATATTTTTCTGTTTCTTTTGTTGTCACTAAACAAAACAAACAAACCAAAAAATCCCTGTTGTATTCACGCTGTTTGTTTTTCTGCTACTTCTTGGAAGGTAGCTGAGTGCTAGTGGAAGGTATCCAATCCCACGGCTCTGTCAGTGCATATGTGTGGCTGAGCTCGCGAGATGGTGGATAAAACAGCCTTTACGCTGTGAAAGTAAATGCATTATTCTACATTTATGGGTAAAACAGACAAAATAGCATCTTAATACACATACAGCTAGGTGATAAGAGTTTCAATGTGAACAAGCACCTCCAAAAACACATCTACAACAGTTGCCAGTTCAAACAGAGATGTCAGCGCTACAGCTGGCACTTCCAAAACAATGGAGGTTGTTTTGGAGCTAAAGCTCCAAAGCAGCTAAAGCTGTCAATCCGAGGGAGACTGTGGAGTTTGTTTCCGGTCACATGGAGGTGAATGCAACCTCTAGAAGCAGAAAAGGATCATATCATGTATTTAAAATAAAACACCTCTCTAGTTTTATTATGTATTAATTACGAATGCAATTTAGCTGCTGATCATTTAAAAGGCTTATATTTGCTTTTCTCAGTACGTAGTGTGAGTTAATATGAAAAGGTTAAACTAATGTTTCCATATAGTTGAAGATATGCTGCCTAACAAAAAGAACATTGAGCTCTGTACCAACTGCTGTATTATGCTGTAATATTCAGGAATATTTTTGACAGTTTCTGAAATAGACTTTCATCTGTCAGCAAATGCTCTTTTTAAATAATTTTCCAGTTACACACAAAGTGCTTTAAGAGAGCTCCTTGGTGTTTGACAAATCAGAGTGTCTACATTTACGTGAACCATCTTTAAACTCTTCAAAAGACTAATTGATTTCTCTAAACTTCAAATATTTTGTATTTTCATTACGTAATCAGGACCACAGTCTTTTTTCAGAAGAACATCCGCTCTTTCATCTGCTTTTTAAGAATTACATTTAAAACCAAATGAGAAAAAGTGTTTAGTGATTATGCTTCAAAGCTGGACCTGCCAAAGGCGCAGGACAGTGAAAATAGTTTAATTTTAGCAATGAGTTCACTTAAAAGAGCCACCTCTTTCAAATGCGATTCACAGATTTGAGCACAGGACCAAGGAAATTGGAGGAAATTAACAGACATGCAACTCTTCACAGCAGACATTTGGGTTCTTTGCAACAAAGCTACACAAGTTAAATTTGCAATGTTGTTATCCTGTAATTTGCAGAATGACAAAATGCTAGTCTGATGTACTAAGCACCTTCAATTGCAGCTCATTACCTCAGTCAGGGGGAAGCGTTTTACATGCATGGAGAAAAACTATTAAAATACTTCTATTAAATAGAAGAATAAATATCCGGTTGCAGCACAATGTGTCTTCACATTGGCCCAAATGTGAGATATGCTGTTACCATGGTAATGTGGTGATTGCTATAAACCTCCTCCCAGCTGTTGGTGGGTTTTGTGTGCAGGAGGGCGAGGGTAAAAAGAAAGAGGGAGACTGAGTGTTTGTGTGCGTGCACACATGCATTGATGGCGCCTCCGTGCTGTGTTCCCCTTTCAGCCCTCAGAATAGTGTCTCTACTAATCCGTGAAAGTTGCGGCGCTCTGAACTAGTGGCCAAAGCTTTTTCCACTGAACCAAGGCCCAGGGTCTGCGCTCGGCTTCACACTTGATTGGTCCCTCCTGCAGGAGACCTCTCCTCCCCACTGGGCGTGGGCCCGTCCCCCTTGCTTGTCTCCCCCATCACTGCTGTGTCGCCTCTCCCCACCTTAATTACCAGCGCTTGAGTCCTGGATTCACCAACAAACCATTAAAGTCTGGCCAGCCTAACCTCACAAGCCCTCACACATCCCACACTTAGCACCTTCCCGGAGACAAGCCCAACTCCATCAACTAAGCGCCTGTTCATGCCTGGGATGCCCCGCAGCACTCCGAACTTGGCTGCTGTCGATCCAGGCCGGTATAAAAAGCAGGAGCTGGCAGCTGTGCTGTTGTCCTGCTCCTCCTGCAGTGGTGGAGGTGATGTGTTTATTTGGCCTGCGTTGAAAGGATGAGATGTACCTATCTCCTTGTTGTGCTCTTTGAAAGAACTCACCCTTGGGAAACAGTCCCTTGAAAAATGGCCGTCTCTTACTTGCACTTAGCTCTGGGAGTAACCCAGTCAATGTTGTGTAAAAAGCTCACCCTGCACTTGCTTTTACAAACTTTCTACATATTTTCAGCAAATGACATAAATGCCAAGCTGTGATCATTTTCCAGTGTGTAAAATTAGAGCTAGAAATAAGTCCACCTTCTATTTTGGTGTGCCCACTAACTTTCAGACTGCTGCAAAAATAGTCAGAGCATATGGGAGTGAGCAGGTGAACTGTGGTGACCTGGCAAACGGTCCAGAGACTGATGAGAGTAGGGTACACGTCAGAAGGCAATGGGTGTGCTGGCACAAACTTTACCCAGAATGTGGATCAGACAGACACCCTGCACTCGTTAGTTTATTGCTCTCTTATTAGGAACATTTTTTGCCTTGGTTGGATTGGCAGAGTCCCGCTAGCCACCCTCTTCACATGGCCCAGGCTCTGTCAGGACTGATCAAAAGACGTTTCTTCACATCTCCAGACGCCAGGGAGAAAAAGGAGAAGAAAAGAGGGAGAGAAGAAAAGAGCCAGAAGGGGGCATACTGCTCTCTCTTTACTCTGGTCTTTTGGTGAATGAGGACTTTTCACAATACCCCTTCCTTTCTCTTTTTTCATTTTTTCACTGGCAAAAAAAGAGAGAAAAAAATAGCATTTCCCAACGCATTTGCGCCAAATTGTTTTTGCTATATCAAAAACAATTATCCTCAGGTTAAGAATGTGCTTGCAAAATTACAACCATTCCTGGGGGAGAAAGCAGTCTTCACGTCACAAATTCGACTGGCTTCCAGGCAGCCAAGACCCCCTCGAAGTGGTAATGAAAAGTGTAACTTTAGCCTCCCAGCTGTACGTCTCAATCCATAATCCTTCCCCAAAAACCTCACCGTAGAGCCGCCTACCACTCCCATGGCGTTCCCAGCCTTTGCCGGGCTGGGCCTGCACTGATTTATGTGGCAGTCCTGAGTCATACTCTCAACCTGAAAAGGATTTGCGCTCCTATATTTACAGGGGTAGTCAGGCCGGCTCTCTTGAAATACAGAAAGCTCCATCTCCGGCCCTCAGTCCCCACGCCGTTTTCCCCTTCTCTGCCTCGGTTACAAGCATATGTGGGACCTTACAAGAATCAGATGAGACTCTAGTGTTTATGATGGAGTCTTTCTGCAGAGGAGAGGTGAGTGTCTGTATATGTGTCTTTGTTTGTGCCAGAGGTGTCTGCTATAGATTGAAGCAGCAGAGTTAGGCCTTCGCTCAGCAGTATCAGGGTAAGGATTTGGTGATTTGGCCTGTAGAAACCTAAAAAACACAAAGATAAAGACCAATGGAAACTGTTGCTGTTGTAAAAATGCATTATTGATCCTAACATGCTTACATGGTAATGTCTGTATGTTTTATAGTAACATTTCTGGTAAGCCAGCAACTTCTGTGAAATAGATAAAACAAATATATTAATTTCTAGTGAACAGTTCTAAAAAGTTAAGTAAAAACATGAAAATATCTTTAACAATAAGTAATTAATAAACATGAAGGAAAATTTAAGATTTTCAAAGAGTTTTTGCAAATGTAACTGCAGGCTTGTCTCAGATTATTATTTATTTAAAAATGAACAATTAATAGTACTTACCATTAAAGCTTGATTAAAGTTCTGGTTAAAGTGGAATATTGAACTCATGTTGGTAGCTTCATGCTTGTGGATGGTGGAGGTCCATTCTACCACCACGAATCCATCCCTGTAAAGCAAACAACCCAAGGTGACCTCTAGACAGCTGGGTTTGTACATCCTGTGGTCGTCTGTCTACGTAGTGTGATGGAGAGCACAGTGGGTGGTTGAAGCAACCTCTAAGAAAGGGATAAACTCATCTCATTTATATATGTCAGTGTGTGCAAGTGTATGCGCGTGCAGGACGTAAATGTACATGAACACATTGTGTGCCTTTGTGCGACAGCCATGAGGTTAATGCTAAACACTGCTTGGCACCTTCTGAGCAAGAAAATGAAAGCATCAACGATCAAGACATGCACAGCGCATGCCTGAAACCATCCACGTTTCTCCACCTGATATCTTGGTTAAAGGCTCAAATTAAAGTGCTTTTACCCCTGCAAAATTGCAGATGAAATTGCTCCTACCATCTCCTGACAAGAATCTGAAAGAAATGCATCATGACCTAAGAAAGATGCCCCAGCCAATGTAAAGGCAGACAAAATGGCTGCTGTTGCTAAGCTAACAGAGGAGAAGGAAGATGGAGCTCATGTTAATGCTGCTGCTCGGCAACATCATTTGAGACATTAGGTTTTTATGGCTTTCGAGCAAGTGGCATGCCGTGGTGTTAAATTTTGCCCATTTTGTCCAGATTGTGTTGGCAGCTAACTGTTAGTGTCGTCTACATTATTTCACATGTGCAGTAACGTGACTGACCCATAGATCCTCGCAAGTCAAAGCTTCGCCAGAACTAAGTAGTCACGTAATGTAGCTTTCCCAGCATGACGTAGTTTACAAACTTGCACAATGTAGAGAACAAAAGAGTTAATCAAATAACGACACACACTTCAAATGACTTTAGTTTTCAGAAAAGAGTGACTACATAAATATTTTCAGCCCGGATTCTAAGTTTTGAGACGAGCAAATGTGACAGCCTCATACGTGAGTCTGTTTGAGTCTTTTCAGTTAAAAGCCTTCCAAGTTCGACACAAGGAAGCCTTTGGAATTTCTGTTTTATCCTTCGTTTCTTTCAGTGCAATGGACTAACTTTGGAAAATCGTGTGAGAGATAGTTTTCTTTGAGATTCAAAGGGTAAGATTGGTAAGTTTTTTTTCTTCCCCCAGCAAAGTTTCCCCGCTGATCAGTTTTTTTACTTGCGTTAAAGTGAATACATTTTGAATGTTTTACAGTAATAATGTAATTCAGAATGTAAAAAAAAAAAGTAAGGAACAATAAAAACATTGTGAAAGATTGAAAATGTCATTTTATCTTTTCGAATAAAACTGAGTACTTTTTCAGACCCCGCGATTTTACGTAAATGTTCAAATCCAATTTTTCATTAAACATTTTATTTAAATATTAGATTTGCTTAAATAAAACAATTGATCTGAACTCTATTTTTATCAAAAAGAAAATATTTATTGTTAAGACTTTGACCACAGTTGACCTACTGGTGTAAATACAATTCAAACGACTGTTAAGGAATAAAACATTTGTGTTGTCAGGATATCTAACAGTCCTGATGAGTAGGAGGGACACTGCTGACAGTTCAATGTCCTTTCTACAGACAAACATACAAAAAGCAGATGGCGGCCTTTTATTTCGCAAACTCGGAGAAGTTTCACACTTAGAGACTTGGAGCGTCTTAGAAAAACATTTGATTTGAGTCAGAGGCTTTGATCAAAAACTGGGATTCTTATTTATCATTGCATATTATTTGATTAGCATGAGAGCTTCTTATTCCAGACAATGTCCCTTGAAGAAATAAAAAAGGACTTGAAATAAGAGAATAACGCCAATTAGTTAAAACCTTGAAAGAGCGTTCTGATGCATTTCCGTGTCTTTTGATGCCGCACACAAAGTTCTAGCAATGTTAAAAACAATGGGAAAGAATTACAAAGAGACACATTAACAGATGGCTCCTGCAACAAACAGCTAAACTAACAAAAAAGTCTGAAGAACGTAATTACTTTTTCATGCTTTTTGCTTATTCCATTTGACAAAAACAAAACTTTTTATTAATTCTAAAACAAGTTCCTGTGCTTTGTTGAATTTAAGATCGGATAAATAATGTCCTTTTGCTGTTCTTTTCATAAATTATATTCGCTCGCTCAAGGACATTAAAGAATATAATAATTTTTGCGGCAAAATTTAGTCGTGTTTAATTTCATTTTTTTTATATCTTAAAAAAAACTTGCTTCTTACATGTTTTTTAAACATATATATAAAAAAGTATATTTTAAATTGTTGCTTTACATTAATTCGTTGACATTTTCAAATGAAATGACAAATAGTTTTTTTCAAATCGACAAACGTAAACAAAGCACCTACAGTTAAATTACAGTGATAATATCCCAATCATTTTTTACTTGACACTAATGATAATAACAGCAACGCTGAAATTTTTCAACAATTAAAAACGTCTCAAATTTACTGGCATTTTAAAAATCGACCCAAATATTTATTTTTTTCTTCTAATAGATTTTTCAAATATAGGAAATTAAGGTTTTCTACAAACTCGACAAAAAACGAATACAAAAGAAAAAAAGCAATTACTTAGTATGCCGTTGAATGTATTGAGTTTTAATTTACGCTGTTTTTCCAATCACAAACGTTTATGTTTCGTTCGCCGCTTTGTTTAGTTTTCTTTGTAAAAGAAATTCTATTATTTTCTGAGGTGAGATGCCCATATGTACCTATGATGATGATAAAGATAGAAGTGATGGAAAGGACTATGATCTGAGCACTGTTTCCCTTTCAGGACGTGCATAAAAAAGTGAGGATCCCTCTTAATAGACCTAATTTTCCTTATATTGAGTTAAAGTTATTCACCTAATAGTTCTGGTAACATATCTCTTTGAATGTACCTTAATTTAGCCCAGCCATAATTCTGGTGTACAAAAGACACATGTCAGAGTCACACCACTGATGAGAAATAAATAGGGGAAGGGGTTCTGTGGATGTTCTTCAAAGGATCTCCAATTTCACACCGTCAAATTAAAGCATCCTTATAGGCAAGTGAGTGATAATCCTGCTTTTTGGACTTAAAGCTTTTTCTTTGACATAGTTGCATTTACTCATTCTGATATATTTATTAATATTGTTTTGGGTGGGGAATTAATTAATGTGGCCTATGTGTTTTTTGGGGTTGATGAAGATTATTTATTCCATATTTAGATGATTTATTAGGTGATCTAAATCTGATCATCTACCTCCTGTTAAATTTGCTTTATAACATGACACATCTTAGCTTTCTGACCTGAACACTGGTATACATGCCTCGTGGCTGGAAAAGATGTCCTTCATGTCTGTTACTATATGCACAAGAGAGACACATGATGTAGTACATGTTTGCTTGTTACTGTCAAAGATGAAGTCGACTGCAAAAACTGATTGAAGTTTGAAGTGAAGATTTTGTAAAAAAAAAAGAAAAACAACTGTAGAAGATGCTGAGGGCATCCAAAACTTCATATCTCTTCTTAAATGATAAACCTGTCTACTTTTAAAAGGTTTTAGAATATTAAATGCATTTATTTTACCAATTATTATAATTTCTAGTTTTTCTCACTTACATGTGATGCTCTCATAATTAAGACTTGACCTGCATTAAGTAACCAGGAAGTTGACGGCCAACGTCCTGCAGCTTGTTTTCCGTGACATCTCATTGATTGTCAGCCCGCTCCTGCCCCAATGTGTCTGTATTAGTTTCCATGCACTGTTGACATGCTCTCTGTAGTAGCAGAAGTGACAGCCCTTATCCCTCCTTTGTGCCCCACTTCATACTAAGACTCGGATTTTAGGGACGAACAGCTCAGGACGGGACAACTGCATCAACGCTGACTGAGCCTGAGTTAAATTTGCAGCAGAAGACCACACTCTATTGAAACTATCCTGGACACCACAGTTTGTGCTTAAAAGAAAGGCATGGAACAACCGATCCTTCATATGCCTCTCAATTTTGTTTTTGGCTTAAAAAAGTGAGCAGAGTGTTACCTGTGGAATGTGTAAAATCTTCACCAGATAATGTTATGGATCCAATAACTAAAATCCTGATTTAGTGTTTTAAATGTTCTTAAATGTGGCAGCTACTTAACAAAATCATCACAGCTTCACAGTATTTGGTTGAATAATGAAAGAACAGGATAATAAAAAATTCACGCATTATAAATAAGATGTTATTACCGTCAAAATGTGTAGGCCAAATTCTCTACTGCAAACAGAGAAGTTTCCTCCCAGGCAGCACCAGGAGGTGCTGTAAAGCAGTTAGCCTTTGATTGCACAGCAGCAGCAAAAACAAACATGGCTGACGATGGGGCCGCGGCTGACGGTGGAGCAGACTGGTTCAGAGAGTCGATGCGAGATTAAGACTTGAATTTTCCGAGCCCAGAGCATCAATATCAAACAAAATCCCCCAGTATGCCCAGTTACCTGGGGCTCAGAAAGGAAATGCACCCTGCCATGGCCTCGACTCACTGATTCTAAGGCTTGTTGAAAAAGGTAGAGCGCCGATGTTAGCACAGTAGCTATGAAGCATCTAGCAATGCCTAGCACCCTGCAATGCAACATGCTGTAATCAATGCGAAGGTGGGTATTTTTCTAAGTAGGCAATCTTAAAATGACCACCATGCAATTGAATTTATATTTTTACAAATTGTATTTTTTTTGTGAAAAATACCCACTTTAGTAAACTCTCTTTACGTTATGAGAAAAACAAGTGCAGCACTACCTCTTAAGGCAGTTCAAAGAAGTTTCAAGCCATTTCAGTACATCCATCTGTTCAACTAATCGCTACAAACTTTGGCTTTTAAGTGACAGCATGTGAAAAGAATGGGTTTTGTTCTAAAAGAGTCAACTGATTGAGGCAGGAAACGGTCCCTTGAGTCCCAGATTAGGCTCTGCAGAAAGTGATAAACTAAAAGACAAAGTGAGACGACCTGGTCCTTCGTCCTCATCTGAAGCGCTAAACCTCACCCTGACTTTGTAACGCCTTTGCTTGTGAGTCACAACTGTGAAAATATAATGTTATTTAAACCCGATCTGTCACCAAATGGAGTGAAAGAATAAAATGCTTGCCAAAAGCACAAATCTAACATTACCACTTATGAGACACACACTCCCACGCACACGGACACGCACACAAGTCCCTATCTCTGTGTCATTATATGGGCAAAATCGGCAATTAATAATAAAAAGTGAATTCATGGAGTTGTCATTATCACAGTCACTTTCAAAGGTCAGGTTAGACATTTAAGGGATAATTGACAGAAGCATCAACACTTATTATAACACAATTATGTCAAATAATTAGTTTCAAATGGTAATAAAGAAAAATCTAAAAATATTTAGTTAATTTGATAACATACTGTAATGAATAATTTCCCACTGATGGATATTATGCCATCCCTCTTGGGTCTTTGCTGTTGCCTCAGCACGTGACCCATTTCGCCTTTCAAACGAACCAGAAAGATTGCTAATTCTGACAGCTCAATTCGCGGGTAACCAACCCTTAACAAGTCTGCCACCCTCTGCAGCAATATTGAAATTCCAAGTGACAGACAAGAAGCGACAGCATGGCAGTGCCCTGATGGTGCCCAGGTGGTGGTTGTGGTTTCTGAAAATGCATGCTGCCACATGCCCATGATGGACGGATGGCCGTGGTCCATGAAAAAGTTACTTTTGACATTTTTTGATTACCATATTGACAGCGGGGCAACAACACAGATTTATATTTCCTATGTCGCTTTGTTAACAAAGAAAAAATATTCTCTGGTGAAAGATGTTTGCCTAATTAATATGTATTAAAAGATGTGTATTACTAATAATGATAATTAAAATTGTCAAATAAGGTCTGAATTGAACCTTTTTGATAGACGTTTGGGAGTGCAAACTTTGGTCGTTTATGTTTTTATCAACAAAAGTAAAAAATAAAACAAACTGCAAAAGAACAATCTGGCAAAACTGTCAATGATAGCAATATTTTAGGCCGAACCATAGCATGGTACAAATTTAAAGTGAAAAAATTGATAAAATACATATTTTTTATATATTTGTATTAACAATTTACATTTTTAGACTAATCATTTTTGATTATTTATATTTTAGCTTTCGGAAATACAAAGTAAAAGCCAGTAAATCTTGAATCTAGATAGCAACATGTTCAGATGATTATTATTGGGTTTTTGTAAATAAATGCCCCTTTTTTATACCTTTAATATGTGATGGAGGTTGCCGTAACTATAATGTTATTTCTTAGAAAAGATTTGTTTTAAATTGTAAAAATATTTTGTGGAAAGACTTTTTTTTTTTTGTATATTCCAAACCTGTAATCAGAAGTTAATAATCCCAGGGTTAAAAGCTGCTTGCATTTAATATAATCCTTTTAAAGGTTAAACCACTGTAATGTATACATTTTTGCCACATTATTCAAATAAGCAAGTCTGCAGAACAGAAGAAATGACCAACATAAGAAAACTAAAGATATATCACTCTGGCTTCAAAATGAAACTGATGAGTGAGGTAGTGTTTGTGTCCACAGACCATATAAGGTGCCTACATCAACATGACTGCTGAGCTTGGAGGAATAATGATAAAATAAAAAAAAATTAATATAATACATTATAATAAAATATTATATTTTGCCAATTCAATTTGGCAAAGAATGCAGGCAGTGTACGTGGCTATTCTATAAAGATATCTGCTGATTGCACAGTTTAAGGAGGCCTGGTAGTGAAATGTGTAAAGAGATTGAAACTATGTGACAACTGCTGAAAGAACACAGCACTCGGACCCTCACAGACAGTTGCCTCGCACGTGTAGCCATGAAGTTGTAAAAGCGGAAAGTTGCCTCTTCCCTGTTTTACACAGCAAGAGAACCTGGGCTGCACTGACTGGCAGAATAATATCAGGCTGCCAAAATTGAAGTCAAGGGCATTCATATATTGTTCTAGCCCATGACTTGGCAGGTACACCAAAGATCCAACATAAGCTGTATTGAATTTTTCTGTGTCATTGCAAAGTGGTACCAGAAAAGGTTGAAAAAGGTACTCTAATGGTGCAATTTCGAACACACTTCCCAGCGAAGAATCAGATATACTGTGTTCACCTTCCGCAAATGGTGGCAAAGTGATGTCTGTCTGGCCTAATAGTGACGTACCTGTAGGTAGGTCTGACCACATGTATCCCAGCAGGGTGTTGAGTCAGCGCTTCGGGGTGGCAGGTGGTGATGGAGGCCTGCTTCAAGCGTCCCCAACGCTGTTAATATCTTTCTCCATGTGACAGAAAGACCAACCCTGAGAGTCACGACACGATGCGTTCAGAGCCTCTCACCCAACAGGACCTGATCCGTGTAAACAGGCAACGCCTACGCCCTTCTGCCACACTACTTTTGGATTCAGTATTGAATCATTAATGCAACCGTCTCCCATATGATTTGCTCATCTACCTGTCATGCATGTTATGTTATGTCTCTTTGAAATAAAGCTCATTGCATGTATAAAAATATTGTAGAAATTGCAGCATTTAAGTAGACGTTTTTCAACTACAACATTTTATTGGATAAATAAAAACCTATACTCAAGGTATATCATCAGTAAAACTGCAGCAGAGAAAAAGTTTCAAGAGAAATTTGTTTTTTGATATATCTCTCTTGTTAGCTACACACTGGGCGAATAACACAGGCTCGGAGGAGAAAACAGACGGACTGGAGAGAGTCAAATATCTATTCTTTCATCTTTTTTCTTTTATCGCGTCTATAAATATTGGCTGGAACAACCTTTCCTCAATGGGCTTCAGGTGCGTTTGTTCAGCAAGAGTGCTTATTACGAATGAGCTAGGAGTTATTTTGGAATTCAAAATAGATTTTTTTTATTTGCAATTTGGCAAAAGTAAACACTTTTTGTCTGGAAACAGCAAGATAAACTGAGCTGTTAAATTGTGCTTAACTGAAGCACAACCAGTTCTGAACTGACATGTTTACATGGAGCTTAGGTTTCATCAGGACATCTGAGGGCATCTGGTTCTGCCTCCGCTGTGCCAGAACTGTCCCTCTGATCATGTTCAGCTGATGTGTCGTATGTGTGTTTTCTCCAAGTCTTCTTGCTCCCCCTGACCTCTCACCCAGACTCTCTCCCTCCTTCTTTGTTGTTCAGGTCAGAGTCAATGCACTCGCGCCTTCCAGCCACATGGCCACATTATGGTATGCAGATACCCAGACACAGGTAAGTCTGGTTCAGGTGCACCCCACAGAGATCCTGACCCACTCTTCTTCACCCCGCAGCTCTTGGAGCTCAGCAGGGTCCCAGCAGAGGTCACAAGAGGCTCCGCATCCCAGGGATGAGACTCCAGACTTTCATGAAGAGGAGCGTTTGATGTGGCCCTGTCCTAGGCTATGTTACAATGTTAATATGGCTTTAATCAACTCCAGCAGTTGCTACTCCCTGGTTGACAGGCCAAGAAAACTCCACTGTCCAAGTAATATCTTACTGGTGACAGTCAGTTTGTTGTCAGCTTGCAATGTTTGTTCTTTTTAGAGTCAGATGTCACAACTTTAGATGGAAGAATCACTGTTTACCAAGCTAATTAGCTGTGAAATGACTGAAGACAAGATCTGAATGAAAAAACGAAGCTAGCAGCACCGTAAAGTCCACAGCATGTTTCCAAATACATTATGCAAATATGTCTCCAAGTGCTAATACATGCCCATTATTACCAACTGCGAATGCTGAGCTAGTATTGTTTTTCACCTTGTGAGTGTGCATGAGTGTGTTTGTGTGTCATCTTACAACAGCACTGGAGGGAACTACCACATAGCAAATATCGGGTACCTTGCCAGGTGTTTAAATAGTTCCTTGCTAAAGTTTTCAAACCCCTTGAACTTTACACATTGGAAACTGTGGCCTGCATTTGTATTTAGTCTCCTGTACTCTGATGCCCCTAAATAAAATCCAGTGCAACCAATTAGTTAATATGATTTAAACTTAGTATAAAATGTATAGTAACACATGGTGGTGCAGCACCATGCTGTGGGTATGCTTTTTATTAGCAGATGTCTGAAAGTTTTTCAGAAATTAGGGAAGGAAGGGTAGAGCTAAAAACCAGGCAAATCCAGAAAGAAAACATGTTAGTGGCTGCAAAGGACACACGGCAACCCTAAAATACAGTCAGAGCCACAATGGAATGGTTTGGATCAAACTATATTCAAGTGTTATAAATGTCCAATCAAAGTCTAGACCTAAATAAGTTAAAGAATCTGTAAAATACCTACAAATTAGTGTTCTTAGATGCTTGAGCTATTTTGCAAAGAAATATAGGCAAAAGAAAAGTATGAAGCTTTTTCCTTCCACTCCATGATTACAAATTAATTTGTGTTGGTCGTCCCATTCAAATATGTTGAAATTCACATGAAAAGGTTCAAGTGGTATAATTAATGCAATGGAAGTCTTTCTATCGCTTGTGGACAGATTGTTTTCAACATGGTGGCATTGCAACCGTGCTAGCTAGAGTAGTAGATCTTCCTAGGTATGTAAGCGAGTGCTATATCTGATTTTATAGTAGATGCAATAATGACAGACGATGTGGTCCTTCAAGTGCCAATAAAAGCGTCACCCTCTACTCTTAATCTGCTCCTCAAGTTTGCTCAAAAGCAATTTATGGACTAGAAATTGCACCCTGAGGATTGAGAGCTAGAAACTGATCTCAGATTCGATGAGGGCCCCTTGCACCTAGTTCTCTTTTGGCATTACCAAGTTGGTAGACCTTTCCCTAAAACTCCACCAAAGATAAAAAAGAGAGCTTTCTCAGCTTGCTATGGCCTACTAATACCCTGGACTCATTAAATTAATGGGGCCAGATTCCTCTTACTGAATGTGTTCTGATGCCCTTTGAGTTTGCCGGGGCTAGAGGGTGTGCAACACTTTGAAAACCCCTGACCGGCATATTGAACATGCTTTAATAGAACCCTTTTGAGACTCCTGGTAGGATGCTCGGTAACTCTTTGCCTTTAAGTTCCCGCACATCTCAGAGTGATCTCGTCAGATAGCCTCTCTATCCTCAGATTCAGGCCTGGAGAGGGGGAGGGGAGCAGTTGGCGTTAAATGAGGCCAGAGGTACCCATATCTCAGCAGAGGCCATTCTTTCCTGGAGATGTGTATCTTTGAGACAGTGCTGAGCAAGCTTTGAAGTGAAAAGGTGCTCAGTGTAAGAGTGTGAAACAGAAGGCTTATAGGCTGGCATTTGGTACGTTTCCTTCAGCAGTGAGAGCCTGGCTTTTCACTGGACAGTCGATCCAGGCTTGATTTAATTACTCCATTCATCCAACCACTGACAGGGTAGATTTAACCCCTCAAATGGCCATTAAAATGTCACTGCCTATTTAATGTGAAGCTGCAATGAAGCACGCCATGATTTAGTCAAGCGGCTACAATTTAGAAAATCTATTTTAAGAGCCAGAGCAGACTTTCAAGGAGTAAAGGGCAAAGGAGAAGGTATTGTTTTGTCAGCAATGTAATATAATAGTTATGAATTAATATAATGGAAATGGAATATTAAAAATAATTTAGCATATCTGCCCAACAGCAAAAAGATCACTTGATAAGAAAAGAAAGCTAGTGAACTTCCATTTGCATGACAAAAAAGCCACTTAAGAGGGCTAATACATCATCCTTATGTTATCACAATCACAGGAACCAGATTTCTAGATAGAGTAATTATTCTCAGTGAAATTAAGATGATGGGAATCAATTAAGATTTAGTTATCTTTTTGAGTTTTGTTGATAAGGCAAAAAGGTAACAATCAGCAAAAACCAAGCAGCGTTCTGCTGAGATGTAAGGACATTTTGATGTAATGATTATCTCTCACTTAGTCCCCTGTCATCTTGAACTACATGAAACAGAAAAACATGCCTGATGCAATGACACTTGCACACAGTTTGGAAGGAGGAAACGGGATTCAAACCAACGGGCTAAAACACAGTGTAAACGCAGTTAAGCGGCTGGCATCTACAGCAGGATGCTGACAGACAGATGCTACACATGAGCCAGACAATGAGGTTCTAGAAGTTGAACACAGTTAGCAAAACAGATCCCATTGAGCAAAATCTGGCTGATTCAGGTGCACTGCAGAGCACGGACCTAATTTTTAAACTACACCTATCTCTCTCTCCTTCATTATGAATGTCTTTGCATGTGACAGACAGCACACCATACCTCTTACTGAAATCATCCTTGGGCAATTGTATGATTTACACAGCCAGATTTGGCAGTAATGATTTCATGGAGCCTTTGATTTTTACCTCGATCACCAGGGTTGCAACAACGCTGGATATTGCTCTTCATTAGCTATTCCATAAGCAGAGAGCTATGCACTGTTGTAGTGACTGATAACTTACATGCCTCCCACTCTTAAAGTGTGGGGGTAATTTATTCTCTCCCCCAGCACTCATCATCCTGATGCAACTATCACAGTGACAGAAATCCATCTCTGTGTACTTGGCAGCAAAGTAAAGGGGGAGGGCATGTTTGGGGATCACAATCGAAATGAACAAGACCTGTTACTGAACAAGTCTAGTAGCATTTTACTCCCAGCTGAATATTCCGAGAGGACCAAAAACGGATGGATTTTAAACGATTTACAGTATGAGCTACCATTCCAGCAAGTCAATAAATCTCGTTGAGTTAAAAATATTTCAAGAGAGAAGGTGAATCATTTCACAGTTTTTGATCCTTATATAAGCCACCATCATCTGCCAGATTTATTTCTTTCTAAGGCTATCGCTTAAGCACTTCAAAGTTAGGTACTACATAGAGAGTGTGATTCAATTGGCAGCTTGCATTGTCCAGCCTCAAAAAACCCAAAGCTGGCCAGAGACTTTCTTCTGAGGAGAGAAAGAATCTGGCTTGAGCTTAAGACTGCCCATCCCCATCAAGAGATGGGTGCATTTTTCATCGTATAGCAGCCTTAGCGGATTGCTGTGGTGACTATGTGCCTCACAGGTGGGAGCCTGCCTCTGTCAAATGAGTGAGTTCACTAAGGATGGGATTTGCCGCTGTTATTTTTCTATTAGGGGAGAATTATGCTAAGCCTTCAGAGGCCATCTTTGTGTTGCTATGGCAGCCCATATTTCCTACCGGGTTGCGACCTTGAATGACTACAGTGCGAAGCCAAGAGGGCCGAAAACCCTTTGAGGATTAGAAGCAGCACCTCATAGTTATGCAAAACACCTCTGATATGATTGAACTTTGAATGGATGAATGACAAAGTTTATTGAGATTGCCTCTCCTTTCTTCTGATCATTGTCACTTGATTATTTTCCATCACTTGGCTTTGAATGCAGGTTTTGAAATGGTTGTTCTAGACTTTTCATGTCCAACATCTTCATATCTTTAGTGGTTGAAATGTCTTCCATGGACCTGAAAATAATAATAATAATAATAATAATAAAAAGATTAATAATCATCATGATAATAATACATTTAACAATAATAATATTTATCAAGTATATGCCTATTTAGTACTTAAATATTTCCAAGACACCAAAAAATGTTCACACTCATCAGCCTAGTGAATATTTATTTTAAGGGTCATTTAAATGTATACAAAGAAGAAGCTCCACAGCGCCCCCTTGTAATTAAATGAAGCCTTGTTGGTTGGTTCATTTTAACATGGTGGCACGACCTCTGGTACACAGATGTATCTTTTTATGACTACATATAATTCTCTTGAAGCCACATCCTCCAACAGGACCATGCCATTTTACTTTAAAATGGCATGAATTAATTGGTGCATAAACTAATAACTGTTTTTAAGATTTTGTTAAGCTTTTTCATTTTCAATAAAAGTTGTTCAAGGATGTTTCACATCTGAAGTAAAACGCCACAAGAATGTTACTTTGTTACTTTGATGTAGAGGTACCAGATTTGAAAGACAGATTAATCTTCCTAAAAACTATACAATCATCTCGTGCAACCGTGTTCTTCAACAAACAAGATGTCAGCCGGGGTCAAATTTAACATGAATCATGATTAAGATTAATTTGATCATTTGTTGAAATTAGTGCTCGTATATACATTTTTTGTTTGTTTGTTTGGTGCAACTATTTTAAACCATTAACCAAAATTTATCAATTTTTAGCTGACCTGGCCCATTAGAAACACATAGCTTTATGGCATTAAAGTGAATTTTAGAGAAGATTTTCACATCATAAGGCCTTCAGGCCCACACTCTTTAAGTTCCTTTTTATTATGAATTCACCTGTAGCATCGAGCTGAATGGATTCATCAGAGGGTAAAAGTGAAAATATTTTATGCTTGTGCCCTTTTATTTTAAATCTGTTACATAAAATATATAGGTTGCTATTGGAATTTACATGTTGAAGAATAGATTAGATCTGAGGTAACAACACAAGACCCTACTTTAACATAGAGGAATTAAATTGTGTAAACAGATATTTTCCTAAGACCACAAAAGCCTCTCTTGCAGCTATGTCCTGCAACAAACAGGAAGCCAGCTATTTTGGATGAAATTGATTCCTTATGAGTAACTTATCATCCAATAAAAATTGACATTTTTTTCTATTAGATGCACATAGCTGACTTTTATTCTTTTATCATTTCAGTGTAAAAATCTACACACATAATTGCTTTAAATTGAATTTGCACATCTGAAGAATGTTAAGCCCACACCCTTTAAGATCCTTTTTAATTATCCATTCACCTGTAGCATTAAGGTGAATTAACAAGAGGGGGAAAGCGAAAAGATTTAGCCAAAACTACTTTCACGCATTTCTGTAATTTAAACAAAATCTGTTTTATAAAATAAAATAAATAAGCTACTGTTGGAATTTAGCTGTTTAAACATGGTTAAATCTGTAGTAACATACCACAAAAATCTTTAGGGTGAGTTTGCTTAAACATTGGGTTACCTAATTTGGAACATAGATATTATCTCCCTGCAAAAAACGGTCTTGCAGCCAAGTCCTGCAATTAACAGGAAGTGGGACATGTATAGATTAAAACTAGGGATACGTTTGATTTTACCCGCTGATGCATGTAAAGATATTTACATTTTTTAGGTTTGTTGTGATCTTATTTTATCCATCAGCTAAAACTGAGAATTTTTAGTTGATTGGTATATTTCAGGCCTGCTTAATTACAATTATTGTGCAGCTACCAGTAATTAATTTATACATTCATGCTTGTATTCTTCCTAGGCTGCAAATTCTGATGCTCTTTGACTTACAGATTTATTTGCTGTTTGAGAGTTTCCCTCCTACTGCCGTTGCAATTCTCGTTAACCTAATCCTTTTTCAGTGCCATAACTGCACAGTTTGTGAGCATGAAAGCAATTTTCTCAAATCACAGGTCAAATTTCACATGCGGCCAAATCAATAAAATGTTTTCTTCTTTTCGCCCTAAGTATTTTTTAGAATGTTTCAGACTATTTTCCGATCAGGCATCAAAGCCTCAACTACATTCGGAGGCACGTATAGACAGCTACTCAACGCTGACATGGAGACGAGGCTTTGAAAGTAAGAGATTGACACTATTGTGGCCACAAAGCACAACAGGAGACTACTTTGAAGGGAAAAATGCTTTGAGTATTGGATTTCACTTCAGAAATAGTGGGTCCAAAATGAGTACAACTATTGGAGGTGTGGAATCCGTGTACGTTGGACAACAAAACCATGTGCCAGGACAGGCTGTGTCCAAACAAAAAGGTCAACGTCTGCTTTTTAAGTTTTGAAACCCCAAGGTAAATATGGCTCAGCTGCTGTTTGTTTTTTATACCCCCGTATCCTGGGATGTTGCAAACAAAAAAGTTGACAATACATCCAAGGACAGAGTACTTTTTCACTTAAAATAAGTGCTGTTATGTCTTGTTGTGGCATTTGGGGAATTGATCGGTCTCAGTCCCAAACTGTATCTCTGTCGACTGGCAGGTCTGCTGAAGCTGACACATTTTCTGACAGTGTCTTGTCAATGACTCCGCTTGAGTGAAATCCCCAACCATGTTCACTCGCTGCCAAAGTTGTGTCTATCATCTTATTTTTGACAAATTCGTCACAGCCGTCTCTCAATCTAATTGTTCTTTGAGGTTCCTGTAAGACAAAGGTAGCTAATCTTAGTGTGCACGTTTGAACAGTTCTTTTCTCTGAATACTTCTTGAGTCTTTGAGCTTGTGTTTTCGATTTTTTTTTTTTTTTTTTTTTTTGCAAAAAGTTTGAAGGAAAAAAGAACATGACAGTCACATTTTAGGTGCTCTGATGTCACATAGCTTTTTATGGCTTTAAAAGTTCATTCAATATGAGGTTTGGTCTACTTTGATGTGAGGTCTCTAGTGATGCGATTTTAGCATGCTATCTGCCTGCTGTTCTCTGTCACCCACTCCTGCAAAGACTGACATGGGAGCTGCCAAAGCTGAGATTCAGCCTTTTTATTCCTGGTGACTACAAATTAAAGATATGGGGAAGGTAAATTCAGGCAACACCATGACAAGTGGAAAGTGCAAACTTCTACTCCTGTAACAGTGGAAAAAAAAAATACTTCAAATCATCTTTCCTGTTTTTTGCAGAAGACATGTTTTAACATCTAGTAAATGTTAGGAGCTTCTTCCTCTTCCAATAGCATCCAAAACAAACATTTCAGGCACAGTTTCATAAATTCATCTGCACATTAATTTACATAAACAGCCTCCTTAAAAAATGGGGAAGCTCTGTTTATGACACAATCGTTTAAGTTGGAAATATCCCCCCCACAACAGCCTGCAATTCATTTCCTGCTCATTATGCAACACTCCCTGTCTTTACCTGAGCTTGGCAGGCTGTAGTTCTGTTTGCAGGGAACCCTCAGTGATAAATATCTAGTAATCTTGTTTTATGCTTATGGCGGCTAAAGGAGAGCCCCCAACCCCCCTCCCCCATCCTGCAAGGCGACTCTCACCTGAACGCGCAGTGGGGGCTCCGCAGGACCCCCTCTAACACACCCACGTCTCCGGGTCCTGGGAATTGGGGATTTAGCGAGGATTAAAGCGGAATATTTCAATTTAGGCGCCGGAATTTACCTGGCTGCTCCGCAGCGTAATTGCCTACCCCCTCCTGGAGAGAAATGCAATTATGGAGACAGTAGAACACACCTACAGACGGGGAAGATATAAGAACGGCTCCGAGTCGATTAAAGAGGGAAATGTAAGACTGCAATAAAAGTAATTAAAAAACTGTCGCAGATGCCAGACCTTTTAATTTTCTAAAATAAGAGTAAACTGAATAGACGTAGGCAATGAGCAGGCTCGTCTATTAACCATTTAGTTTCTGGATTACACTCACTTTCATGCTTTCCATAAACTTTCATCTAATATGAGATTAGATTCATTAAAATTGATGGTTTGAACAAAAGTTGTTTTTTTTCTTTATTATCCTTTTAGTTGTAGAAGCACAAATAATAAGGTTTAAAAAATGTAATTTAATTAAGCTCAATGAAACCCCACAGAAAGGAAGCTTATTGGCCTATTTGTAAATTGATGTGAAATAATTATAGTAGAAATAATTGGGAATGTTTAATTGCGCGGGAACGCTACACGGAAATAAATGCAAGAAAAACTGGAGATTGTTCATCTTTAACCCTCTATAGTTATGATGGAAACTGAAAATGACCATTAATTATTATTATTATTATTATTATTTGCTTTTTACTGTGATTATTCTGCTGCTATTAATACACGTAATTCGATATAGTTTGGGTTATACGTTGCGCACAATTCATTGTGTATAAATTAGCTTTTATTCTTTGGAGTTGATTTTTGTTTAGAAGTTATATGGAGAGTTGCGCCCATCTTGCTTTGAAGTGAAAATTATTTAAACAAAGTTACTGGATTGTTGTGACTGGTATTCGTTACTTTGAACTTAAATAACCTTTGTAACTGTTGATAGATAAATTAAAATGTCTTGACTTGTTTTTCAGAAATGATTTTCATCTTTTGGTTTGACAGAAATTGATGTGGTCTTAGCAGTTAGTGTAAAACTGAAAAACCATCTGCCAAACGTTAAATATTTAATATGCAGTATTAAACATTTTGATTTGGGTAATAGAAATCTTATTTAGAACTTCTCCTTTGCGGTTTTATGTCGATTGCACAAATGATTGCACAAATGTAATCGTCTGTGAGCCAAAGAGAGAGAGGGAGAAAGAGAAAAGAAAAAAGTGCACCTCAGTGCGGTCTGAGGACGAGGCGGAGGCCCTCTGTGGGTATAGTCCATGTAAACAGGGCCCTGTGCATTGTGTCATTTAGGTGGATTAGCCCTTGCTTTTGTTGGACAGGTTGTGTACACACAGACATCGATTCAGCTTCCCTAAAGCCATTCTGGTCCCTCACAAACATTTAAGGAAGTCTTGCATTCTGTCAACTGTCTCCTGAGGTGCTCTGAAAAGGGAGGATTCCCTTTGAAGCAACGCAGTGGATTTGTTTGGTGATGCGTTGCTTAGTCGCTCTGAGCTTCCATTTACTCAACGTGTAAAATAAAGAAGTAAGAAAAAAAAAATTGTTTGAATGACTATTTAAATAAAACTCAGTACTGGCATGACTCGTTTTGCCACCGTTGTAAACCAAAGGATAAAATCTCTGGGGTTGATTGATTTATTGATTAATTTAGCATCTGTGACGTTGACCCCTTCTGGAGCTGCCAGATGGCCCACAAGCAGCGCGCTCACGGGAGTGCGCGGACACTGTACTTGGAGGTGTAAATAGGACCATTCTTAATAATTATAATATATGGTACAATCAGGTAAGCCAATTTCACATGTTAGCGACTGCTACCATAATAATAATAATAATTGTTATTATTAGTTATTTTTTTATTGTTTTACTTACTGATTTTTTGTATTTAGTGTTTGCCAAATGTCCGAAGAAGTGCGATTGTCTGGATCAACTTCACAACGTCAGAGGGTGTCACGTGGTCCAGCGGTAGAGCTGGCGCCCCATATACAGAGTCGTCTACGCAGCCGTCTAGGGTTCGATTTCCGAACTTGAGACCTTGGTTGCATGTCTTCCCCCCTTCTCTCTCTCCCCATTTCCTGCCTCGGAACTGTCAATAACGGCAACTAACGCAAAATAAATAAAAAACTTCAAAACCCGGGAATGTTATCGTGTCCCTATACAGAAAAGTGTATACTAAAATAGTTGAAATCCAGCGCTTTTTGTGTCATAATTAAGAAAAGCAACAGATGTCTGAGATGAAAGGTTGGTCGTTATATGCACAAATCTGACGCATTTCCTGTTTTCTCTGTGTAAATAAATTAAATACCCGAATGATGGCTTTATGGTGCTTTTCGGAGAATATGTCCGCACTGTAAGGCCTTAAGGGCCACATTCTATGTTCTATTTAATTATCAATTCACTTGTAGCATGGCGGCGCCTGTTGTTTCAATGTAAAAATAAAAATAAAAAAATGAAAAATATAGTTCTGTTATTTTAAAAATCTGTTATAATATATTAGTTGTTAAAGAATTGGTTAAATGTAAAGTAGCAAGCCATAAATGCGGTCAGAGTTTTGATTGCGTGATAATTTATATATATTATTACGTTAACCTACTTGTTCGTTGCGATGAACTATTTAGGGTAAACTATTTTATCTAAATCCATCTGAAAATGCTGTTTTTAGATGCATGTATGGTGTTTATGATACAGAAAGTTTTGCAGCATGGCGCATTTAAAGTTTTTCCCGCATAACTAATTTGCGTATCTGTTTGCATCGGCGCAGTCTGAAATGAGTTTGTGTTATTCCACAGAGTGGAATTTTAAAATTTGGAGACAACTTATTTAATAATGGGAGCAATGTATACATTTTCTTAAGGAAGTGTAAGATTCAGTTTATTATAAGGTTACCAAGATAGGTTTGGACCACAATCTCTAAAAGTCACTATTTCCAGTCAAAGTGATCCTGCGGTTCCAGAAAAAATAATATCCAAAATCACTGGGGTTTCTGACTATTAATAGGAGCACATATGGCCTCTAAAATCTAAACCTTCTTAATTTTGCCTGTGCTGGTGATTTCTGAATTATATAACATCTCATGAGAAACTCTCCTATTAAGTTTTCAATCGAGGGAATCACGGGCTATTTCTGGCACTTCAAAGTAAGATGCATCTGCAGTCACTGGTAGAAAAGCTGCAACAGTTTGCATCAATTTTTAAACATTGAAGTGGAAAAAAACATGGCAGAATTTCCTTAACGATCAGATGCAGTGTAGGAGTTGCCTCATGTTAAATGTAGTGTTTTAACAGTACTGGTGAGGTGCTGAGGAAGCAGGCGACACTCACCGTCAAATATGACAATTCTGCATCAAGCTTCATAAAAGTGAAACTTCTCATCTGCTAAATGCTTCTTGAAGAGCTCACCAATAAGTGAACTAAAAAAAACCTGCTTTCTGCTTTGTATCTTGGATCCTTCTTTCAAAGTCAGGGTCATTTCATTCATTAGCACAGCATTTTGCACCATAGCCATGTCTGCAGAGTTAATTGTGCCGAAGTGTGTGTCTTGGAATCTGTGGGCCAATCATAGTTGTGTTGTTGTCTGCAAGAGGCTCAGTGTGCCCATGTGCCAATGGAAGAAGAGTGTGCCCGTGTGTGGGTGTATGACTGCTCCTCCGCTAGTCTCTGTCCATGTGTGTGTGCCCGTGCGTGCAGTCTATTAGTGAAGTTTAACCCCTCTGTTCGGGGAGTCACAGCCCCTCAACACACCAGGCGCCATTCTTGCTGCAGCACGTTAACGTTTTACTCTTCTACCCTCCCCACCCACACTGTTCACTTTTGTCCTAAGAGGGCAATTAAGGAAACAAACGTTTTCCCCAAGATAAGCTGGCTGCCAGCTTTGCATACTAATGCAATGCCAAGTGGTTGCAAATACTGAGTGCTCTAATTACCGGTACTATTTTCAATCAGAAATTGCTCAATTTCCCAGGATGAGGTCTCTATGGCTGCAGAATAAAACACATGCAACCTGATAGAAGCAAGAGACAATCATCTCTGTGTGGAGGGAGGCTGATTATCTGTGTGTGTGTGAGTTCCTGCACTCGCTCACATGTGTGCACCTATGTTGGTGAAAATAAATTCATTTGCCTCTGTGTGTACAGACCGGGGAATGACCCACTCCATCGCTGCTGCCCTTGACAAGTCAAGAAATGGATCCTGTCAGCCTCGAAAGCATTTAGCACCACAATTATCCCCTTTCACAGCCTGGCTGCATCAGTGTAGACTATACCAGGCAGCAGTTGCCACTCAGTGATAAGAGCGATGTGGTGCACCATCTACTCTGTGGGCAATTTGGAGCAATTGTGTTGCTTTGTGATCATCATTGCAAAATCAAGGCCTCCTCATTTATTAAACAATTTCTGCGGAAGGAAATTAGAGGGAAGGCTCTTTTAATGTGGCAGACGATAGATAGCAATATCACTAAAAGCAGCAATAATGCATAATGTTTCTGACATCAAAGTGCAAAAAGAATAGTGGATATGTGACTGAGTGGGATGCATCAACTCATCAGGGACAGGTCAGCTATTTTGAGTGGCCAAAGTGACAAGGACTCGCTCCCTGGATGTGGGAATGAGTCACTCCATAGGATGCACATACAGGACCCATCCGCTGGCCTTAGTTGACCTTTGGCTCTGACGGTGGCTAATGGAGGGCTGGCCCTCGATCAATCCATTGCGAAGCTGGACTCCCGATCCCTGGCCTTTCACCGGGCCAGGGTGGGATGGATGCTGCCAGGATCCATGCGGCGGAGCCACTGACCCTACCACTTTCCCATCCGTGGGTGACAGCTGCATCGCCAAGGAGCCTGGGGACGCCACACTGCCCTGCCACGCAGGAAGGACAGCCAGCAACTATGTCTCTATGGCGAGGGGGGGAGGGAAAGCCACAAATGATCCACTTGTGAATGTCACATTCATGTAAATATTTTCTATATCTGATGCTGCGATGACTTGTACAAGATAAATCTGGAGAAATAAGTTGATGAGCTTAGTGGTTTTGGATCAAAACTTTGTTTCTCAAGCTTTTTCTGGGAGTTTTTCCTCTGCAAGTTATAATGAATGACGTAAACACAGTACCAGCTGAATACGACTAAATTTAATAGAAAAGTGGATTTATTTCAACAGTTATGTCAAAAAGTAAAAACTCACATTATATCGATGCTTAATACGGAAAGTGATATACTTCAAATACGCCTTCTCATTTTGATTATTATGATTAACAGCTAATCTAAACACAAATTTCAGATTCTCAGGGTTTTTAGTATAACATGAGACCAGTGAAAAAGGTATCTCTACTAGTATGGCCATGTATTGTACAGTGTATGCACTGAACCCTTGATCGGGACTCTTTTTGCATGAATTACTGAATCAATCCGGCATGCATTGGCGGAAATCATCCTGGGGCTCTGCTGAGGTGTTAGGGAAGTGTTGGTTTAATAGAGACCTTTAGCTCTTCTTAGTTGTTTGACAGCTGTCTCCATATTCTTCTTAGTCTAGTTGAGACACCTCTGAGGATGTCTCTGATTCAGAAGTGCCTTCACACTAGGGATGCAACAGTTGTACCCAATGTCCTGAAGTCTGTGTGCACAAGTTCGTGAAGCACTGATTCCAGCTCCTGTCCAGCCTTTGTGAATCTCTAAACTCTTATGGGTTTTGGTTTCCAATTCTCTCACGGCTGTGGTTGTCTCTGTTACGTATGCTCCTTCTTCTGTCGCTTTTTCCTTCCACTAAACTTTCTAATAATACACTTTGACACTGCACTCTTTGAACAGCCTGCTTCTCTTACAGTGATGTTTTTATAGCTTAATCCCTTGTGGAGGGTGTCAGTGACAACCTGTTGGACAACTGTCAAGTAGATCTTAAGTGAGTCAAGTAGCCTTAACTCTGATTGTGAAGGACCATTATATGACCATAAGAGAAAATTTCTGCAAGATAATAAAATTAGCTGTAAGCCATAATGATAAAAATTACCTGAAATAAGGGCTTGACATATATCACTTTATGTGTAAAATATCTATATAATATACAAGTTTAACTTTTTTAATTCAATTACTGAAATTCATAACTTTTCAATGCTATTCTAATTTATTCAGAGGCACTTGTATTGTGCTTTTTAAAGTGTGATTGAACTTGCATGTAGTTTAAACACTAGGCAAGTTGTCACCAAATAATGTTTTAAAATCGACTTCAATCACATTTCTTTAAATTATGTTTTATACAGTTCGGCAAAGGCAGAAAACATAAACCTCAGTCTGTTAAACGTTGAAGTCACATGAACAAAGGCCTGCACCAGAATAACTCTTTGCCAGTTGTTAGATATTCATATTTGTAGTTTAAATGTTTTTGGTATTCATTGTGCACTTAAAATGTTACCTCAGGGAATATTTTCTGATGCTGCACCATGTTGCTCTGCCTGATGTTGTGCATGATGCTGTACTTTGTAACCCAGATGGTGCACCGCTGTATACTGAGTTTTTTTTTGTTATCAGAGAACCTTTTTTTTTTCTTCAATAGACAATGCTTACATCAAAACAGAAGACAATATTTCGAATGCATTTTAATTGCATAGCCTTTTCAAGCGTGACAACACTAAAAACAGATAAAACATCTCGTCCATACGGGTAGAGAAAAGGGAAACATCCAAGTGGTTCAGCGCAGATTGTTCTTTTTATTATCATTAACAGTAATGTGATTTTGAGGCCCTCTGTGACCCTATCACAGCAGCTCTTTATCTCAGAAGTCATTCATTAGAACAAACAGAAGGCAGGAGATGGGCAGAAAGAGACGTGGGGAGAGAGAGAGAGCGTAGCGTGAAATAAATTAGATTGTTCGAAGGAGATGAGCCACTTTGAGTCTGTGAAAAAGAAACCAAACTCAAAAGAGATCCAGCAGTTCAAAATCTGGATGTGAAGTTGTCGAGAGGAGTCTGTGATCAAGTTCTGGGTTTCGGGCTAAGTGTGTAATCACAGCCTCACTTATTGTCCACTTTGGATTTAAAGACCCAGAGGAAGCCTTGTATTGAGCGCTGCATGTTTGGCTGATATTTGGTTAGACTGTGTCTGCTCAAGACTTTAGGCTGATTGCAGACTGTGGTGAGACTAATCAAAAAGCTTCTTATGTTATCTTCCTCTCAAGTAAATGGATTGTACAGTGTCTCTCATGTTTTGGGCCAGAAAAAGATTTGTACTCTGGAATGTCAATAAAGGCTAGTTCTCAAAGGTTTTCAATAAGAGCAGTCATTAAGACTTTTTTCATCTGCTTATCTTAACCACTCCAGTAGATCCCATAGATCTACATCTATACATATTTGTGTGAATATTTGTGTGGTTTAACAAAAGCAGAATTCTGATGTTGGAGTGGTCAGAGACTCAGACACTGATGAGTAGGGAGGGGGACACTGATGTATGGGGGATGGAGGTAGGGAGGAGAGCTGTGTGGATCCTTGGAGTGGTGTGACAGACTCCCCAGCCTCCTGGTAGGATTTATTGGAATGTGAGAGAGGAGGATTTTAGCACCAGGCGAGCCACACCAGAGTGCTGCAGACTTCATGCCATCTGTCTCAGCCTCCATCGTCTCGTTGCCAAACTCCTCAGACCTTTATTTCCTCTCCCTCTTTTTCTCCTTCTCATCCCTGTTCACAAGAGTAGTGGACATACTGATATCCGCTAACGTATTGGAAGGGGTAGGAGGGTTGATGGCTGGGCTTAATATGTAGACAAAAAAAGAAAAACGACATTGATTAATATGTATTCTTGGAGCTGATTGTACGACAGCCCTGATGGAGACACAAATGTGTGTCTGAGAGCCCTGCCATTTGTTCCAGGACCAACGGAGAAAGAGAGAGTTATTCATACCATAGCAGATCTGTTGATCAGTTAATAACGAAACATGCTCCAAGTGAGAGCCAAGAAATGCTTTAATTTATTGCCCTGTTAAACACTCATCAGTCATAACATTATGACTATCTGCAGTGCCTTGCAAAAGTATTCAAACCCTTTTAACATTTCACATTTTGTGAAAACAACATTTCAAAGTGAAAGGAAATATTACATGGTTTTGACAAATTTTAGAAATAAAATTCTCAAAGGTTTGCTGTGCATTTAAAGCCACCCCAAGTCAGTGCTTTGTAGAATCCAATCACAGCTGCTAGGCATGTCTCTACTAGCTCTGCACAACAAGAAACTGACATAATTTCTCACTCTTAGTTGCAAAATAGCTCTACCATCCATCTTCCCATGATCCTCACCAGCTTCCCTGCCCCATGTTGAAGAAAAGCATCCCCACAGCATGATGCTATCACCACCATGTTTCTCTGTGAGGATAGTGTGTTCAGGGTTATGCTCCAAACAGTGTTTGCTTGTAGGCCAAAAACCTTACATTTTTCTCTCAGTTTACAATAGCACCTTTGTCAGTCTGTTTGCTGTGTTCCCTACATGGCTTGTGGCAAACTGCAAATGTCTTCACAGAGCAACTATATTTATACTGAGATTAAATTACACACAGGTGAGGTTAAATTCACAAACTCAGTGACTTCTGAAGACAAATGGTTGCCTGACGAAATATAAAAAAGTATAAAAAAAACTTTCTAAAGGCATTGTATCTGTGGCAGCGGCAATATATTTTATACTTCTGCGTTGTGGCATAAGGACCTTTTTGGACTGAGCTTTCTTATTACAGATGCTAGATTCCATCAGGTTGGAATCTATGGACTTTGGACGCTCAGTAAACCCCCATGATCTGCTGTCATGTTCTTCAAGCCAATTTTGTTAGCAGCTTTTAAAATACCTACTGAGGAGGAAATGGGATGAGAGGCTAAATAGTCTTCAAAACGGTTTACTTCTGTGGCAAATGTCAAAATAACACCTATTTGCAGGGCTTTCTCAGCTGAACATTCAGTTTTAACAAGATATTACTCACTTCGCCTGGCATTTGTCATAATCTTATGACTGATTGGTGTAAACAGGTCATTTGCATTACCTACCTTGATTTGTAAAAAAATGGGGAAGATGTTAACATATCATAATGTGATTAAAATGCATGCCATGAATAATTTTTGTTTTTGATGTCATTATTTTGTTATTAACGAAAATAAGGAAATGTTTAAATGTACTCATGGAAAGGAAAACATTCTAGATAAAAGATTTAGGGTCATATGACAGTTACCAGCACCATAGAGAAGAAAATGTAACTCTGGCCAAAAATTGTCAAATCTTTTCATTGTAGACAGATATGCATTTGCAGGCTATAATTAAATCAAAAGCAGATTTTCACATCAAATGGTGGTGTGATTATGCTGTGTTTGTGTGGGACTGATCTCTCACCCTCTCTCTGTATGTGGGTGGCTTGGGAGGAGGCAGCAGGAGATCACAGGGAGGAGCTGTACTAGCTCCATGTCCTTAACCTGTTCGTAGAAGGGTAACGGAGAGTGGGGGCTGGAAAGAAAACGTACCCATCATCCGACATGGAACACCAGGTGGCAGGAAGTGGGCAGAAGGCCTTTGAAGCTGACCCCTGGTCTCTGTGTAGAGATGGCCTCAGCGATCAATTTAGCCAGTGATGGCAGGGAAGAGAGCCAGGTGCCCCCAGAGGGCCCTCAGACCACTCAGATCTATTATGGGCGAGGAGGAGAGACTCGGCTGGTGCTTGGGCCTACAGCTCCCGGTCACTTTAGAGCCAAAGTCAGCTGGCTACATCCTGTTTATCTGGTTAGTTTTTGCAAAGCACTTCCGACTGTTGTCAAATTTGGATATTAGCTTAGTTGTAAGGGTAAAGTGTTTTCCAAACAAATAGAAAAATTCCTGTGGCTCTCCTAAAGTCCACAAAAGTTACCCCAATTAAATTTGTCTTAAAATAAAAATCTTTGCATTCGAATTTATGAAAACTTTTTTTCCAATTCTCATTTTTAATATTAAAGAGATGTCAACCCAGACAAAGGTTCTGCAGTAAAAACAAATCTTGTTTTTCATTTAACATAAGAAAGGGGCTTGTTGCAGCTACCTTTTTACCTTGCACTGAGTACACTGACAATATTTATGTAAATAGTCCTGTTTAAATCTGTTAGACTCATTTTGTGATAGAGCACTGAAATTCATCTCAGGATACAAACCTGCACAGATACAAAAATACAGTTTTCATATTAAGAGACAAAATCTAAAACAACCAAGCCCAGTGTAAAAACTAAATTGTTCACTTTGTTAAATAATGAATTAATTGTAATTAACCAGATTGTTTGGTTCAGTTTCAATAGGCACACCCAGGCCTGATTACTGCCAGGCCTGTAGAGTTAAGAAATTAATTAAATAGAACATGTCTGATGACATTTAGTAGACTAAATGATCTCATAACAACACATCTAAAGAAATTCAAAAAACAGATGAGAAACAAAGCCACTTAAAAGCCATTTCTAAGACTCTGGGACTTCAGAGAAACACAATGAGAGCCACAAATGGAGAAACTATGGAACCATGGTGAACCTTTCCAGGAGTGGCTGGTTCGTTGCTAGTGTCTCCTGATGGTATTTGATCTTTTCTGTTATTCTGTTGTATGGCTTTCTGTCTGTTTAAACAAAATAAAGGGGTTAACAAGAAACTCTAGTATTGTCTTGCATGTTGGATTAAACAGGTTATTTCTTGTAAATGAGATGTGTCTCAGTGGGATTTACATGTGTATATAAAGGCAACTTAATAATAATAATAATAATAATAATAATAATAATAATTATTATTATTATTATTATTATTATTATTATTATTATTATTATTATTATTATTATTATTATTATTATTATTATTATTATTAAATGACTGCTGGTCAAAAATTTGATTTTGGGATCTGCTGGTCACCCATTTTTACTGCATTAGGATTATTAATTTCCGAAGGATAAAACTTTCCACTTGGTGTCCTATTTCTTGGTCTTTTGTCACTACTTTTAAAGTAACCCCTCTGCTGATAAAGCTGAAATAATTAAATAAATCTGGGTTTAATGTTTGATTCATGCATGAATCAGACAACCCATTCATATTGTTCATCCTGGACACCACTAGAAATGTGGAGGCTGCTTTGTATTTTGGCCAGAATTGGAGGAGGTGAGTGCTATCAGTGCCTACATGCTCATCCACAGTTACTTCAGTGTTTATAGACCTGTAAACATAAGAGCAAACACACTTAAACTCACTGACAGTTACTCAAATCCTAGCCCACCTCCCCATCCATGCCAAATACCTCTGCTCGGCACTCAGAGAAGGAATGGCTGGAAGAAATTATGATGTGTTTGATTCCCTCCGCAGCCAATAATGTGGGAGAGTTGCATACTTCCTGCCCTCTGATAGGTCTTTGTTGCTCCCTTCATCTCAAGACCCACGCTGTTCCCCATAATCCCCCTCCTGAACACAAACAGGCCAATCCCGTGACAGAGCTGTGGGGCCAGGGAGGGATGAAGCAGCCGGGTCTCGGATGGACGTGGTTCAGAAAGGGAAAAAGCAGCACCAGAAGCTGGTGGTGATGTGAGAAGAAACCAATGTGTTATTATTAATAAAGCATTAAAAAAGTGAGCACATCAAAGCATACGGAGGCTATGCTATCTTACATGAAAGTAGCGCACTATGGCTTAATGTTTCCCAAGGCGTGTTATGGTGACGCTGCTTTGATTTGAAATGCATTGTGTGGAAAATAGATTTATAGGAGTGCAGTGGGAATACCTGGTGTGGGATCAGACCATAATTTAAAACCTGACCTCATAGGCTCTTCAAAGTGAGAGCGGTGATGTTTTAGGAACCGGTACAGTATGTGTGAGGTCTTAAACTACAGCTGTACACACAACAAACAAACACCAGGGAGGGATGTGGATAAAGCCTGAAAAATGGGGGAGGACAACGTAACATTGTCACATATGTGTTACTCTATGAGTTAATGATTAGAAGTGATTAGAACCTATTTTAACACAATTTTTATTCATTCTTTTTCCAACTAAAGGCTGTCATACTTCATTATTGTGTGCTGCTTTGCCAATCAAGGCCTGTAGGAAGTGGGATTTTTTTTTTTCATTGTGCCCCCATGGAAAAAGGTAATTATCCTAATCTACCTTCCTCTTGTGCTACAGCTCTACAACCACACTGGCTCAGACCACCTCCGAGGTTTCATTATCAGTGCTGGGACTCACTAATGGCTTGATGGCTTCACTGTGCAGGCTGCTGGAGAGGAGAATCCAGGCAAGACGAAAAAGAAGGAGCAATGGGAGGAGAATAGGGGCATAAAGAAAGGAGGAAAAATAAAATGGGGAGAAGAAAGGGGTTAACAAGAGCGACAATACACTAAAGTCCAACTGCTTTCCTTCAAAGTCAGTGGAGACTGATGGAGGATGAAGCAACAGGGCAAAAGTAATATCAAATAACCGGTCTGGAGATCCAACAAAGTGTTCTCTGCACGGCTGGTTGACCATATTTGAAGTGTATAAATGTGCCTCCCATACATCCACACCTCCACCTTGCATGTTTGCAACAGCTAACCTCATAACATGCAGAAGGACTGGGGGAGGGAATTCAGTTTCACTTTTTTCCAGACAAATGACACCCTGACAGTTGGAAAAATGTTGGGGTCCCTGAACAGATTTCTCAGTTATAAAAATAAAATGTGTTGAATTAGACAAAGACAGACATTTTATATTCTACTTTTGAACCCCAACGAGAGCAATGACAAATGCCACCCCACCCCCTCTCCGTCTGTGCAATAATTGTTGTTTTTTTCCTTTTCTCTGTCTCCAGAAATGTCATATAGTTAAGAGGTGATAATTCTATATGGCACAAACAGACACTAATTTCTCCCAAGTGTAAGTATAGCATATATGCTGACAGATTGAGATGGTGTTTTTCTTTCCATCATGCTAAATTGGCACGAAACCTTTAGGCTTTTTTCTTTACTGTGAGATTGCAAGCAAAGAAATAGAAATTGGGAGTAACCCTAAAAATGGTTTACCTTCAGATGAAAAACGTACACAGGTTAAAAATAGAATGAAAATCCTGAAATTCCATTGCTAAAAAGCTAATTTCATGCTGTGCTTGTTAGTGTGTATGTTTAGTGTGAGCAACACTGTTCACATCATATGTGAAATGCATATTGTAAAAATGCTAATGATGACAATTTAAATATTACATTGCATCATTTGCTTCCATCTGTCAAAACAAACACTTACAGGAAAAAATTATCTCTTTATCTCAAACACTATCCATTTTAAAAGTTATGCATGACATGTAAATGTATTGTTAAATGTGCAAATTCTATGTTTTTTTTTGTTGCAATTATTCATATTCATATTTGTAATGAATCAAATCAGTCCAGTTAATTTTAAACACCTCCCCATGAAACATACTCTGCAGATTTTCTCCACATTTTTACAATCTTGCAGCAGTTAACTCAGACAAAATGTCAGTAAATTAGCAAAAACTATGGAAATTGAGCACCACAAAAACGAAGCAAATACTCAGTAAACGGCTTCAACTTAACAGGTATAATCAATCAAAATCAAAATAGGTAACATTTTTACAATAAATACATTGTATTTACAGGTGGTTGTGATTTCATTTTAAATGCCAGATCTCATTCTTGAGGGCTGTCCCTAATCTTAGTGGTCCCTTCTCTCCATTGGCACTAAATTCAAATGTTGCCTGACATATTTCATTGAGAAAAGGGCATGCTCCTTCACAGAGTTACTTAATTCTGTGATTTCAACTACGCAAACAAATGTGAATTATTATGCCCGTCTGTTTCGTGTAAACAACTTTGAATCCTTCAACAATATTAACATATAGTACTTTCTTATGTTTGTCAAGGAAGACAAAACAAAGTCAAAAACCCTAAATATACTTTCCAGTATTAAAAAAAACATTTAGATTATTATTAATCTATTGTCATAAACTCATTAAAAAATGCACCATATTGTATGCAGTTGCTCCATAAAAGCAGAATTATTTTTCCTGTTTATAGCTTGTGAGGAAAAAAAAGAAACAATATCAAAGAAAACACTTTAATATCTTTTAAACTACACATTCTAACTACTGTTGTTATAGATATCTGTATTTTAATAAACAACAATTAACTAAACATAATATATTGGAAGACATCTAACTATATATCAAGAGAAGGGGTTATTCCTGATTAAAAATAGAAATTAATGTTAATCATAAATGTGATTCTTAGAAGCGTGGTTGCTTAACAAAATACAAAAATATTATCCCTAAATCTTATATTCACAGAAAATTATGGTTATTATTTTTGCCCTTCCTGGATGTAATTATGCATTGGCTTATAAAGACTATTTCAATAAAAAGGAAAAAACCTTTGAAAACAGTGAAACTACAGACAAAGAAAGAGCAACAATTTTGAATAAACATGCATGGATACACAACACCTGCAACATGATGTAGTATGATGTCACATACCTAGTTAGCATGCCTAAAGAATACTACTTAAGGTTAGTGCTGCGAATATTTGCTGATTGCTACATAACGATAACAACGTATTAAAGCATGTAAGTAATACAAGCATGTATTTTCCTGTGCTTTGGGGGAAGAGGCAGCTGCATTTTATGGGTAATACTGTTTTGTAACACTGAAACTGAGTTCTATGTCAACACCACTGGGTTAAAATTCTACAGCCACCAGTTGCACGGCATTTGACTAGATTTTGAGTGGAGTGTGAACTCTCAAGAGAAACCGTGGTAGGGAGGGAGTCTGAAGCACATGTCATGCTAAAAAGTGTAGACTCAACACATTTACCTTGCACGTGATGCGGAGGTCTCTGCTTAACCTGCCACTATTATAAAACCAGAAATGTTACATTTTTGGTTTACTGATCCAAGATGGAAGATGCAGAGTGGTGCAGGTGGTAGCATTGTTGCCTTATAGCAAGAAGGTCTTGGGTTCGAATCCTGGCCGGAGATCTTTCTGCACGGAGTTTGCATATTCTCCCTGTACATACACAAGTTTTCTCCAGGTACTCCTGTTTCCTCCCACATTCTAAAAGCATAACTGTTAGGTTAATTGATTACTCTGAATTTCCATTAGGTATGTGTGTGTGCGTGTGTGTGTGCCTGGTTGTGTGTCCTGTCTCCTAAAACAGGCCTAACTATGAGGGGCAAGGGCTGCAATGGGATCCAGCCAAAGTTTTAATTTCTCTTGCAGTCCAGGACCACATTTCACAGACTGATAGCGACTTAGTTTTTGCCTTGTCAATTTGATTAAATTACCCTTTACGTTTCTAAAATTAAGCCACTAATCGGTTTTGAACTTAGTCAAGATTATTGTCTCAAGCACATAAAACAAATTTAATTTTAGATTTGAGAAAAAGTAAGGTGGGATTGTAAGACTAAATGGTGTAAATGTAAAACCTGAATGTTTAGATGTAAAGCCTGAATGATTAGATATAAAAAACAGAATCTATGCATTTCAAGTGGGTGTCACCTTGACACTTAACATCAACTTGCTTAAGATTTCTGCAGTGCAGCCACACCCCTGACACATACACAACCTGTCAATCCAGTGTGGGACTAAGATTCACTTGCCAGTGTCCCAGTATCAGACAGCCCGCATGAAAAAAAACATAAATTAAAGTGACAGTAAACAGACATGTTAGAGCTCAAAAGGTTCTGAATATCCTGCATGTCCTAAAATTGTTGTCAGGTGTCACTTGCAGTCATTTTAGTAAGTGGGTTTAGGTGTAGACAAGCATGAAGAAATGTGTGGTTTTATCAGAGGTAAGGTGATGACACATGATGCTGAAACAGTCTTCTTGCAGAGGACTCAGAATTTTAAACTGCTATAAATAAATATGATAAAACTGGTTCAGTTGGGTTTGAGGATGAGAAAATAAGGGTGGTCTCTTGTCTGTGTTCTTATTTTCTTTCAATATTTTTCAATTACCCTTGGACATTTCCATTGAGGACTACTACTACTACAACTAATAATAATAATAATAATAATAATAATAATAATAATAATAATAATAATAATAATAATAATAATAATAATAGAGATAATTTTGTAGAAGCGCAGGTGCTGAGCAGTGTGACTACATGCAAATATTGTGGTGTTTCATGCATGTACAAGAGAATCAGGCACAAAGACATGGGGCAGACGGTTTTATATAAAAAAAAACTCTGGTGTTTCCATAAAGGGATCCAGAAGGAAAATAAAAAGCCTTATTCAGCTTCTATGCTTTGACATACTAAAATAGGAAGTAGCTAGAATGTGTTTTCCTTACAAAGAAGCACATGGAACAAATGGTTTATTTTAACTCTGTAAAGCAGAGTAAAAACACAAACAGTGCCAATAGAGAACATAGTCAACAGTTTTGCTGTATTTTTGATTAACTGCATGGATAAGTAATATAGATAGTATGGGTGGATAAATAATGTTTTACTTTCAAGTGTTGCATAAAAAGGAGGACTGAATAATTTTGGGGTATTTTATTATGCATGTAAATGCTATCTAAGCTCTGAATTGGGTCTGCCTGTTATGACAATTGACAAATTTTACCATTTTATGTACTTTTAGCTTCTTTTTTTCTTCTCCAACTACTTTTGTAAATAGTTGGCATATTGGCAGCTAAATTTCCCCTAAACTTACCTGATATGGATGCAAACTGTATCTGTCAGTCATTTGCTGCAGAGCAGGTAGTTTCCATGGAATTGAAGGAGCCTTTTCAATAGAAATAGCTGCATGATTCAGCTAAAACAGGTGCTGTGATGAATGTGGAACAAGGTCATTTATTGAATGAGAAGACAAATAATGAGCTGAGGTTTATTACAAAGCCTTATAAGGCTCAGGAAAGTCAGCAGGGATTTTAAGCTAGATACATTTTGGGCTCCACCAACAATAGTTGTCATTTTATTCCAGAGTGTCAGTACCTGAAACTATCAGTCATGCAGTGCAAGATGTCATAGTCATTTATATGTTAGAGAAACAGGATTTTATTTATTGATTAATATTTATTTCATTATTTGGTTTTAGCATTTCTTCCTAGTTAAGTTGTTTGGTTCTGTTTTTCATAATTTTTATCAATATTTATAGATGTAAGTTTGTTACTGTTGCTGGTTAAAGGAATGGATTGTAAGAAGTTTTGCCATAGAATTTAGATTTAAAAAAACAACTTTAGTTTCAATGTTTGAGATCTCGGATGTTGGGTTTAGATATGCAAATCTGGTGAAGTTGCAGAAGTGTGATTGCTGATGTTTAGATACCTACAGGGCCTTGCAATAGTATTCATACTCCTTGAACGTTTTCATGTTTTGTCACGTTACAATCACAAAATTCAATGCATTTCATTGTGAGTGTATAAGGTAGATTAACACATAGCAGAAAAAAAAAACTAGATAAAAAAACAGAATAATGTCGGGCTGCAATCGAGACTAAGTTCTTGCTTTAAGGCCTACTTACTAATTAGGTGGCTTCCGGAGGCAAATTTTTGTACTGAATAGGGGTATTATAACAAAGGGGAGGTGAGAGCAAATGCATTTCCACTTGTACAAAAATTGAAAACCATGTATTGTTTTCCATCAACTGTACAATTACGCTCTATTTTGTATATGTTTATTACTTAAAATCACAATAAAATACACTGAGGTTGGTGGCTGTAACCTGATGACATACGGAAAAATTAAAGAGATGTGAATAGTTTTGCAGAGCACAGTATGTATTTACTACCTGTATCCTTATACTTCCATTTGAAATTTGAGTCCTGTCTTTTGCAGAAACAGTCTAGAGTTCTAGGGTGTCTTAAAGGCAAACCTTTGAGGAAATTTATGTTCTCACCATGAAGATGAACCAGACAAACAGATGATCAAAGAGGTTAGGATGAGCAGCACAAGCTGAACACTATTTCTGGGAGATATGTTGTATGTGAAGGTAGTTGCAGAAGCCCTCAACTGGACTTGAATTGAAACACAGCACTCTGGGTTTCCTACATCAGTGGAATACAAAATAATTTTTTGTAAGGCTACCATGGAAAATGTATCCATCATAGTATTAAGTGCTGTATATATAAAGATAGATAGATAGATAGATAGATAGATAGATAGATAGATAGATAGATAGATAGATAGATAGATAGATAGATAGATAGATAGATAGATAGATAGATAGATAGATAGATAGATAGATAGATAGATAGATAGATAGATAGATAGATAGATAGATAGATAGATAGATAGATAGATAGATAGATAGATAGATAGATAGATAGATAGATAGATAGATAGATAGATAGATAGATAGATAGATAGATAGATAGATAGATAGATAGATAGATAGATAGATAGATAGATAGATAGATAGATAGATAGATAGATAGATAGATAGATAGATAGATAGATAGATAGATAGATAGATAGATAGATAGATAGATAGATGTAAATTAAAACTGTAATTTAAAGAACAATTTAAAAAGAAACAGTTGAACAAATTTTTAAAATGCCCAATGTTCATTTTGCAAAAAGCATTCTCAGAAAATTTGTTTCTTAAAATAAAAATCAGTACCAAAACAGAAGAGAAAAAGATAATCAAGAAATTAGGTGAAAATTTAGGAAAACTTTGGAGTTTAATGAATACATAAGTTCCAGAGGGTAAATTTATATTGTTTTTATATATATATATATATATATATATATATATATTTGTATTACAAAAAAAAAAAAGGAGTACAGTCAAGCTGAAGTAAGTAATAAATTACCATGTTATAAAAGGAAACAGAAGCAGCCAAATTTGGTTTGGGGCCCTCCATGTTCTTTATACCATCCATGTTCATGCTCCATCTTCATATGTTATACATAATACATCTAATGTAACCACTGACATACCATTTGGTCAATACTTCTATCTAAAACTTCAACATATTTAACAATGAAATACTATATGGTATAAATATAGAATAAATATAAGCGAAATACAGCGTAACAAGGAAGTACTGTTTTCCATGAGCTATATGGTAAAGAAGAACAAACGTTTTCAATTATATGCAACAATAATGTGGATCACTTTGGCCTTTCAAACTAAAGCTTAAAGATACTCTTCAAAATAAATGCCTAAATACTTCACAGGTTACAACAATGCAAAACTAGGTTCCACATGACTATATGAACTAAACCAATGATGTAAAAGAAATGATCCTTTCCAAAATAAAGGTCATATGTTCTCTTCTGAAAATAAGAGTCTCAATCTTTTATGGGTGAGTTTATTACAAAACCAGGTTCTGCATTAGTAATGGAGCTAAACCAAACATAAGTCTTTTGGCCTTTCAACATGAGACTCATATATATTTCCAAAATAAAAATGTTGCTTTTTTAATGGTTTTGATGTTGCAAAGGTAGGTTCCAGATTTCTAATAGGCCTTGAAGCCCTTAAAAGCTGACATGTGCTGGACCTAAACCTGCAATTCTCAGTATTTTAGGCTTCTTTAAAAATTGCATTGTTTTATGCATTGGAATAACATGACTGGATCAGACGTGTGGGTAACAACATGTGTTGAATCAGGAAGGTTTTTCTTGATTTTTGACAAGTATTTGGAAAAAGAAAGGTTCAGTCAAAAACATCGGATGCACCATGTTGGATTACCATTTTGTCACCCTTTGGCAAAGACAACAAAGAAAGCAAAGAGTGTTAATGTTTACCTTACCTTAAATTACCAAAAATATAGTTTTTCCTTTCTTGTAAATTTGTGATTATCTCCAGAAGTCAACAAAATGTGGGTGAAAAGCAAAAACTTATAAGTCCCTTTTGGCAGCTAGTGAGGTGTGCTTTTAGCTTTACAGAGGAGTTAGTCATTTAGTCAAGCAATGGGAGAGCATTAGCAGATGCCAATGCAGCAGTACCAGTCAACAGCCAAAGTCAATACACCCTACTGGGTTGCATGCCTTTCAACAAACACAAGCAATTGCTTTTAAAGACCTCAGCATTAGATAGAAACATCAAGTACAGTAAATTACACCAAAACAGTGTGTAACACTTCAATTTGTTTAATCTTCCAAGCTGTCTGAGCTGTTTCGATAAAAACAAAGCAGAGCAGAGCAAACTAAGATTATATTCAATAGCCCTAAGATGCATTACACCACCCAGCTGTGGTGATGTAAATGCATAGAATATGAGTTACTTATATTTTGATTCAAAGGACTTCCTTTGATAGCCTTTATTTGCACTTATAATGTTTTGCTTTTGCATAGCTTAAATGTCCTACTAAAGCAAGGAGCACTCTCCAGCAGCCCTGTGACTATCCAAATCAAATTTGCCCAGTCTTCTGTTGGCATTGGAACTTTTTGAGAATACAAATGATACTCTCAGGTTAGTAGTTCACAATGCTTAGACTTTCAAAGGCAGAATTAGGATGCTTTAAGTGTTCAGCAAGGCTTTAACTTCAGTGTCTTGGGGCACAAGTTAATAAATTCTGCAGTGAGACTACTTGGAAAAAATAAAAACTGAGGCTGTAACTCCATCCATGAAACCTGCAATGGTGATTCTAATACTAAAAGTAGGTGATTCTTTGTTGACTTGTTACTAACTAGTACCTTGCAGATAATGTGTTAAAAATCCTGTTGCTCACCAAATTACTAAAATTCTTATTGGCTGCATCCAACATTGTTGTTTTGCAGAAAATTCCACGGAAACATCCTAATTCTATTATTGTGGTCTCTGTTCATTGACCAACAGAAAGCATTTGACAAACCATAACCATCTCTTGGACAAATATGATGTTTTCAGTATATCTGCACTTTGTCAATGTTATAAAGCCGGCCATTTGTGACAAAATAACATACAAAATATATCAATAATAATAATAATAAAGGAATCCAGTTCCCTGTGTTTATCAATTGGTGGGCCACAGAGCTTTATTCTGGTTCCTATTATTTTTTCTATATACAGTATATTAATGACCTACATGCTGTCTGTGGAAAATGTGACATTTTAATGTCTGCAGATGTTATTATTATATCATATTATTATTATTGTTGTTGTTGTAGTTTTTGTTGTTGCTAGTTTATTGAATATATCAAAAACAGTTAGCATGTTCTTCTATGAAAACTTAATTTTCTGTAAACTGTGCCTTAAAAAAAAAATAAATGAAAATCTTTCCTTACTTTCTATGCTCCATAAAAGCACAAAAACACATAATACAGATAAAAACTACACTACTAAAACACATCCAATTTTAACTAAGGGGTGCATAAATGAGTTTCCTTGCCATGGCTGATTATCCGGGAGGGGTCCTGGTTGCTGGGGACAGATGAAGATTTGGCTGTTTTAGTGAACATTTTAGGAGGACAAGGGGTGTGGGGGCCTGAAGTAAATGAAAGACAAATGCAAGTAGTGCCCACTCAGCTATTTTCCCAGTCAAGATCAAAGGCATGCCGGACTGGCCGCTCCACGGGAAACTTGAGATGGGTCCTGCCTTTGTTTGCTGTTGCTATGCGACCTGCAGAAAGCTGAAAGTGTTTGCAGTGGGGCACAACATCAAAAACCATATCCAATATAAATTTTTAAGACTGCCTTGTGTTTGTGTCACTGACTTTGAATTTACAGAGCTTACCAAACAAACACTAATAATGTTTCCCTCTGTTTGTCACAGAATAATGGTGGTTACGGGAAGAAATTAGTCACACACAACTATACACATAGGCAGGGCACTTGTCATTTGTCTACAAAATATCTTTTGATTTCAAACTATTGATGCACAATTTAAAATGGCCAAAGATGCATTTATTTGGCCCAAGATGTAAACAGACGGATTGTAAAACTGCATACAGTGCGCAAACACAACTTCAATATTGCTTAAAAGATTTATAAGCGTCTGTTTGGCTTTCAAACAAAACTAATTATGATGCTGTTATATATTAATAGGCCCCATGACAGTAAGGGTGGCTAGACATGTGTCACAGAGAGCTCATTACATATCATTAGTTCGACACTTCAATAATGTCTACACCTGCTGAGCAGTAGATAATGACTTGGCCCCAGATATTTGCAGGACTATTGTCTACTAAGCTCAGCACCACCGGGAGAATAGATTTGCAGGTTTATGAGGGGCATTGAAAACTGATAAAGCTGCATTATAATGTACACACATTTTTAAACTAGTGTAACTTATATTGAAGAAAGTATATAGCAAGGAAGAAATCTATCTATCTATCTATCTATCTATCTATCTATCTATCTATCTATCTATCTATCTATCTATCTATCTATCTATCTATCTATCTATCTATCTATCTATCTATCTATCTATCTATCTATCTATCTATCTATCTATCTATCTATCTATCTATCTATCTATCTATCTATCTATCTATCTATCTATCTATCTATCTATCTATCTATCTATCTATCTATCTATCTATCTATCTATCTATCTATCTATCTATCTATCTATCTATCTATCTATCTATCTATCATTAGTGGAAAAAACAGCATCACAAAGACTGAAGATAACAGCAGACAGGTCAGTGATTGCTGACAGTTGTGGAGAACTTTAACTCAGGGTTTGGTTATAAACAATATCAAATGTTTTGCAGAGTTCACAGAACACTGTTCAATTCATCATCCAAGAGTGGAAAGGGAGAGAATTCATCAGGAGAGCCAATAAGCTCAGTGTAACTCTGGAGGAGCAGCAGAGAGCTACAGCTCAGGTAGGAGAATATGTTGACAGGAGAGCTACTAGTCAAGCACACCAAACATCTGCCTTTTATGGAAGAATGGCAAGTTGAATGTTTTTGCCAAAAGAAATCAATTTGCTTTTCGCCATTGGCCATAGGGATACAGCAAACATATTGGAAAAAGTTGTTCTGGTCACATTAAATGAAAATCTAACTTTTTAGCCTGCATGCAAAATGATTTCAAAGGAGGAAAACTAAAACTGAACAGCATCCAGAAAACATTATCTCCACAATAAATCATGGTTATGGCAGCATGATGCTGTGGGGATGCTTTTCTCCAGTAAAGCTGGTCAGAATTAACAAGAAAGTGGTCCTGGAAGACCAGCTATTACAGATTACAAAATACTTAGGACTGGGGAGCAGGTTTACCTTCCTGCAGGATCAAACACTAAACATACAACCACAGTTGCAATGGAATGGTTTAGATAAAAGAATAAGCATGAGTTAGAATGGTTAGATTCTTGATTTTCATGTTATGTTAAGAAAATATATATTAGATTTTTTTTATTTGCTTTGTGAAATAAAGGTTTCACAAAGATAGGCTCTTTGTTAAAGAGTCTGTAAACACCGTATGCTTGACCAGTAAAACTTGCAGTAGATTTTTAACAGAAAATCATCAAATGCGGTGCCTTTAATTTAATACTGAATCGGATGCCAGCATTTTCACAGCTGCAGTGTGAGGACATATATTCTCACAGGGCTTATAGTGTATGTACACAACCCAGGGCCCACCCACTGGCAAATAAGCAATAGAAAACTTGGTTGAGACACTCCCCCTTAAGTTGTGTCGCCCTCTAGGTTGTGCTGCTGTGGGCAGTGACTCATATTGTAGATATTAAACAACTATCAATGTATTCATCATTTATAGCTCTGGGCTGATCTAACTGTGTCACTCCTGTTTACTGTGGGAGTTTCCTTGTTTTTCTCAACATTACATAACTTTGAATAAAATGACCTGTCTTTTTGGCAAGACGTGAAAGAAAAATATTTTATGAACAGAATTTTGCATAAATATATAGTTTACACATAACCAAATGTGTTGATTTAGTATGCAACCTTTTAGGTAGTCTTATAGTCACTAAATTAAACATTTCTTGTGATTAACAGGACACTTAAAAATTACACTGGCCAAAAAATGGACTCTGGAACAATGAGCATTAGTGTTGTTCTGTGTCTGCCTTGTGTTTTCTCTGCTTGAGCCAGCTGGCACAGGGCTGGTGTCCTCTCCCAGTCTCCCACTTCGCAGTGATGACAATGGCAATGCAAAAATTACAAAAATACCAGTAAGCCAAGGAATTCTTGGACAATTCAGAGGTATTGCAGCATGCACCTCATACATGAGCAACCTCTCTGTCAGAACGTGTGAATATTTAGTTCTTCAGCCCTTTCATCTGTTCTTAAACTGCAGAGAGAGCTTGCAATGACCTTAAAACAAGCCAAATTCTAGCTGGAAGTAGAATAAATGAGGTTTCTTGAGGATTCTGAGTTTGCATCCTCTAACAGGCTGAATGTTTTTTCTAAGAACTAAAAATGGCCTATATTCAAGTGTGGCATGAGCTTATGCTGTTCGTCCTGCCTTAACCTTCCCCACTCAGCACTATAGTGAAGGTGCTTGTGAGGCTTCAAGAGAAAACGTTCAGGACACAGCAGGCAAAAAATGATGAGACAAAACAGATTAATCTTCCAAACTATTTACAAAAAAGAGCAGAGGCTAATCCTGCTGTTGGAATGGAAGAAAGAGATGTCTTTCTCCTGTCACTGCATGCAAAGATCCACCCCTGCGTGACATCATAGCGAATGCACTGTTCGCCAAATATCACATCAGCAGCCCGGATTGCTTTAATTGGTGTGTGAATAGCTGCTGCGATAACTGAACATCATGTAGATTTATGACTGCTAAGTACAAATCCATTATCAGCTTGAATTAGTTTTTGACTGAGAACCGTTTGCTCATTTGGATGCCACCTGATTCACATTGATACTAATGAATCACTACAGTTATTGCAGTGGGAGAGAGATGAAACAGTGTTTGATTAGATAGATTTCTCTTTTTTTTAGTTTTACAACATAATTTAACTCTGTTACCACTTCTTCATTGGGTGTCCTTATTTGCAGTACTGCAATTAATAAATCATCTGTGAGAAAGTGATGAATAATGTAGTCAGAAGAACTTTGTATAAATAATCAGCAGGAAAACACAGTAGGGAGGGTTTGAATTCTAAAAAAACTTCAAATGATAAAAAACTAATAAGTTCTGGGGCTTGACAAAAACATCTGATGACTGTTAAAATTTTAATCTTTGCTTAATTTAGATAGTAATGATAATGTTTTCATTCAATCTCCAGCTCTACTTATGAAGATATTCAGATAATTGTGTGTTCAAGATGAGGAGATGGATATTTAGGGATTTTAACAAAAGCAACAGCAGCTTTTATTTGACTGCACAAAATATGTGAGTCTTTCGTTGTTTTCTGTCTCAACAGATCTGACTGATATGTTGGCACAGTGGCCAGGAAGCATCCCCCCAAAGAGTTCACCTCCGTTTCAGTTGATGACTGCTGTCTGAACCCTGTACCCCCCATTGAGACAATAAAACGGCTGGATGACTATTGGAGTAGCAGAGAGGCCAATAGTTTATAACTTAGGAGAGGTAGAGTTTTACAGCTTGTGTGAAGACAAAGATTGGAATGGTACGAGTTTGTATTTCCCCAGTCTGAGGTCAGGAGGGCACAGTTACCTTTTTTAGTTGTCTGAAGTCAGATGGTGAGATGTACAAAAGCTGCATCGCTACAGCTTCAGATGAAAGAGTTCTCTGTGAATCTATCAAGGGTTTTTAGGGGCTCAGTCAATAAGTGTTTACTTGTATTAAAAAGCAATGTTTATTATGATATTTACATGATCTCTGGTATTCATTCTTACACCCTGCAGATTTTATTATGAATTTATATTAACCATGATGTTTTCTCTCAAAAGATACTAAAAGGAATAAAAAAGGGGGTTTCAATTTTGAAATAAATAATTCTTCCAGTGTATTAACATTTATTAAAACATATGTAAAAGAATCAGCAAAATTCTTTATTGAAATTACAATAATGTGATTCTAGTTGTTACCCTGACTAGCCCATTCCAAAATGTTAAGATTGCCTCAAGTCAGAAGAAACGTACAGAGTAAGGTGATTTTTCAAAATGTGCAGCATTTTTCTCCCTGTAAAAGTTAAAATGTGCAAAAACCTTTCTTCTAAAGCTCAGTTGTTACTTTTATTGCTGCATTCAAGATGTATGTCTATTAAATACGTTGACTTTGTACAGTTACTGTTTTTGTCTGTCTACTCAAAATAAGCCATTTTCTTTTTTAGTATAAAACTTCAGGTGGATCAGAAGCAGCAAAAACTCAAAACATTCACCCAACTTTATATTAAGAAGGTCTATTATGATATAAGGACAGTTTTGAGCTTTCATTTTTTCACACTCAGAGATTCCCCTTTTCATCCTAACGGCATTAAAAGAAGAGAAAGAGCAGGAGACAGAGGAGTTAGACTGACGTCACAGCCCAGGAGTCACCCGCCGTGCGTTCGGCGTCTCCGAGTAACGACTTATCTGCAAAGAAGTTTGGACGGACAATGTGGGTGGACAGGGCGTGAAACTACTATCATCATCAGGTCTGAATGAAAAGGAGAAAACATATCTTCCACAAAAAAGAAGGCTCATTCCAATTCAGCTGCGTTGTTAGGACAACGGGAACCATCCCTCAGATGATTAGTTCCACTTCAAAAGAATTTACTTTCGGCTGTGGAAACGTCCCCCTTTTGTGTCCTTACACAGGGTTTTCTCAGCCCAAAAGAAAAATCGTATGTTTAGTCAGCCTGTTTATTATTCCTTCTGTTCACACTACAATTGTATTAAATAAATAGAGTACTGCTAACAAAGGCCTATTAGCCCATAAACATGTCCAGGGACAAACAAAAAAGAGTAAATCACAGACTCTGCACAGGAATTAAGATACTCTGGCAAAGGCATAAAATACACCAACACCCACTAAAGTCGTCACTGACTTCATGGAACATGGATGTTCTGTTGCACATATTTGGCCTTGTTGCTCTAACTCATTCTTGAGAGACAGCGCCCCTTGCTAAACATCAGTTGATGATGCAGTGAAGGAGTGGGATGGGTGAATGTGGCATATTCTTTCTGTTTAGAACTGTGCTTCACAGACTCTTTCTAAAAGTTGTGGTCTTTCTAGGATAGCATAATAAAGAAATACACACAATTTCAAAACTACATTTAAATACTTTTTTCTACATATTTTAATATCACTCACCAGACAATTTTAGGTGATGAGCAGGCATTTAAGAATCTGGAAGAAAAAAATACTAGTAATTACAGATAATAATTAGGCAATGTTGGGCGCAAATTACTCTGCCTAATGTGATTATTAATGGGTGGCTACAGGAACAGATCAAAGAGTTATACTCCAGCTAGTTTGATCATTAACTCCGACTTCATCAAGATTTTGAAGACACCATCTGAATGAAGAAAAATGCTCTGTTGAAGTTCTGCCGGCTGCTCAGATAAACAGACTTCTTGCCTGAGTCCAAATCCCAAAAGGGGGCGGAGAAAAACATTGACAACACACCTAAATGCAGATGAGTGGAATCAGGATAAAAAGTTTTTTCCGTCTCTTTCATTTTGACGCAGTCTGCGACTGGCAGCTGTGACATTTTGGCTACTTTTATTGGATTTATCGTTTTTTCTTCTGTGCGTGAAGTTTATTTTTTGAAGTCCCCCCCCCCTCAAAAAAACCCATAAATAAATAACAAAAAATCAAGCTGGAATAAAGTTTTATCTGTGTGTCCTTAGGCGATATTCACACTATTTTCTTGCAGCAAAGAAATCGGATGCTTAGGGATATTTAATGTTTTGCTTTTTAAAACAACAGATCTTTAAATTTAGCCTTTCAAAAACAATGACTTTATACTTCCTAACAAACTTCATCTGCCAGCTCCATCATCCTCCACACGCTCATTGATGAGTCTCTTTTTAACCTACAGTGATTCAATATGCTCAGCAAAAAGAAGCCTCTTGGCACAAGACACCCCAGCGTCCTCCCTTTAATGTTCGTCACTGTCAAAGCTTTGATTTCTGATTGATGAGTAAGGCTGGTGCAATCACAGAGCGACATGAGCGGTCACGTTGCATAAATTTAAGCACATCCTCTAAAAGCTTGTTGCTCCTCAAACCCCAACAGTTACCCCATCATGCTTTGGAAATTGTATTTCACCAAAAAAATTAGCATCTTGTGATTCCTAACACAGAAACTGTTACAGCAGATAGAGAGGAACCGGAAAAGTAATCAATTTGTATTCCTTATGTCATATGCACGGCTTAAAGTGAGGAATGCAAACTCAGTAACCAGTTTGTTAGTCACACCCATTTCAAAAAAGTCTACGACACTAATTCAGTCTAATGCAACAGTATTGCAATGATATCTATCTGAAAGGATGTTCTAGTGCAAAGCCTTGATCCAAATGTTTTAGAAAAGTACTAGTTTAATAAAAACGTCCCTTTGGGAGACTGTAAGTTAAGCGACTGTTCTGTTGCAATGCATTGCACTGAAAGCACTGCTCCAGGGAAGTAGCAGTTTAAGAGTTAAACAGTACAATAAATAATAAATAACACACTCTAGTGTAGCTGTAAGCAAATCTGAACATTTATACAAGCATTTGTTAAAAGCTGTTCCTGCAGGCTCCTATAGGAGAAGGTATGATGAGACCAAAGCATCATGTTTCAGGATAAACAATAAAATACAAAACTCTGAATAAAACCAAATCATCTGAATGCTCTCATACAGCAACCAGCACACTTATTGGCGTGTGTAAAGAGGCTTAAAATAAATGCATCAGTTTTTGCAGTAGCATTGTCTCACTGAATATTTGACCAAAATCTAACATTTAATTTGAGTACATGTAAGAGTAGGAAAAAAAAACACTTCTGAAGAAATAATTGCTTTTAACAACATCACCAATGCCACAATTACAAGAAAACCATGCTGTAAATACAACCTCCTTTAGAAAAACGGACAGCACTTAATCTTGTCCTATAACATTTCAAAAGGTTAAAGCATACAGAGAAATGGATCTCTGACAATTACTCTCTATGCTCCGTTCTCTTCAACTCATCCTTCATGTGTTCCACAGGATTTAGGTCTGGTGGCTGAGATGGCTATGGAAGAAGGTTGATTTAGTGTCTGGCAAACCATTTTTTGTATTGATTTGGGCAAAAGTTTTAGATCAATAACCTGCTGCTGCAATTTTCAGTGTTCTGCCAGTCCATTAGGTGTTTACTTAAAAGCTCCTGATATTTCCAAGAGTCCATGTTGCCATGGATGCTAAAAAAGTCCCCAGAGTCTTTAAGGGCAGAGGCCCACAGCATCATAGATTCTCCACCATGCTTAATAGTGGGCATTAGGTGTTTTTCCACATATCCATGTTTTGTTTCATGCCAGTCCCAACTGGAGTGTTTGCTGAAAAGCTCGATCTTAGTCTCATCTGACCAAAGCACAAGATTTCCAGTATGCATTGTCCCAGTATCCTTTAGCAAACTCTAAGCCCAAACTTTTAAACAGTAGGACAGAAATAGTCTTTTTTGGCTTGCTTCCCAAACAACTAGTTGGCATGTAGTATCCATTGGCTGTTTTGGAGACTTCGTGACCCCAGGACACCATACTTTGCTGCAGTTCTCTAACAGTATGCTTCCTCCTTTACCATCCTCCTCACTGCGCATAGTGGAGCGAACGGGATGGTAGTGGATAAACATCCTTATCCAACTTTGTTTGTCACAGTTCTACTTGTTTTAAACTTTTAAATTAATTCTCCTGACTGCAGATATGGACAGGTTTAGGGGAGTAGCTAGCTATTTAATTGTTGCCATTTTCTGACCTGCAAAGATCAGTACACATCTGCCTTACTCATATGTCAGGTAATTTTGTCCCAGTTCAGTCTCAAGTGCTGAGAGAAATATACCTCCGTGTCACCAAATTAAACGTTCTGAGATACTCTGATGAACTGAAAATGGTTAGGAATGAGTTAAAACATTCTTTAGTTACCTTAACTATACAGAAATGGCTAGGGATACCAATATGCGTGACACCAGTTTTCTTGAAAATAAGTCAACCTTTATGTAGGATATTTTTTCTCAACTGAATAAAAATGTATTAAGAATAAAAGTTTGATTTTGTTTTCTAAAACATTTCACGTGGGATTATGTTATTGCAATAAAAGAATCATTTAAAGAATAACTTACATCTAGGCATTTTGAAGATCTTTACTAGGGTTGTCAAAAAACATTGAGAGTTTGTATTTGCTTGTATCTTTAGTCAAGAGAGCCATCAAATATTTATTGAAAATGTCTATACTACTAAAAGAAATGTCAGAAAGTGATTCAGTCGAATTAGTTTCAGCAGGATGTAATAATAAACATGCAACAGACTGGATTATTAGTTGTAGAAATCTAGCAAAGGATTCCACTTTGAGAGGTTTACTCTATGCTTTAAATTAAAATACAATTAGTTTTAAATATGACTTACCTAAAAAACAAAACATTTGAAAAAAAAAATTTTCGGTTCATAAATGTTAAAAAGAAAGTGAAAAGAACAATTCATCGCCTCACTAAATGTCTTCATTTTTAATAAATGAGCACTGGCTGACTTGAAAAAGAGATTTAACTCAACTGCATTTAATTGCCTCTTTCATCTACCCAATTAAAAGCAAATTTCTTATCCATGTAGTTTATTTCTTGTTTTGATTGCTCATCATGCCACCGCTTTTTAATCAGGACATAAATATTAGTATTGCATATTAATTTCTCTGATTTTCATCGTCCTCTCTCTGCACAGCGTACAATGTCTGTTCCAGTGAAGTTATCTGCAAACATTTTCAATCCACAGCCACTCAGGTGTGAGTGAAAGGGTGCAAGGTGGTTGTTAAAACGGTTCTGAGGATCAATACAGTGTTGTTGTCAGTAAGAGTCCCCTTCAATGGAAATACCAGTAAGGTGGCATCACAGGTTGTCATGTGTGATGTCGCTGAAATGGATCCGGACTGGCCATGCCTTCAGATGCCAGACTAAACATTCAGCACTGACAACTCAGATTCCGCAACATTAAATGGCTCGGCTGCGCGAGGTAATCTGAGCCTTAACCAAATGAGATGGTAATGCCTCCTCTCGGGAAATTCAGCAACACACAGCAGCACCTAAACAGAGGCTCAGACGGCACTAATAATAGAGCCTCCGTTTTTCTTAACTTCTATATTATTCACTTCAAAACTGAGATCAACTATGTGGGTCAGTGGGATTTCTGTGGAAAAAAACACACTGAAAGAAGCAGCCAAAAAGAAAATATGCTCCTCTGACATCAGATCTGAGGAACATGGCGGCTAATAAGAAAATTATTTGGGCAGCTCAGAAGTTTAATTAACAGCTGGTTTTAACTGATTGAAAGGGAGTACATGTCCAAGCTCATGCATGGGAGCCTAATTATTTTTCAACTCCTTGATTGTCTAAATAAGCTTTATAAATAAAAACACTCACACATACACACACTCACACACACAAGTGACTTGAAATGTTCAAAGGAAGTTATTTTAGAAATGGAAATGATCAAGGAGATTTTCAGAACGTCTGTGATCTGTGAGCTTGAATACACTGGGACTTGAGTCCTCCACACTACTGCATTTTGCACGCACACACACACATTTATACAAGCCAGTACTTCACTACTAGCTCTGGATTTTTTTAAAGAAAATTAGACATTTATTTTCCTATATTGTTGCATAGCTTTACACTAAATTAAAATAAAAAGAGTAACATTTCTTGATGAGATTACAGAGCTGAGATGATAAGAAATGCAACATTAGGTAAGAAATTATATAAAGTAAGTTAAGAGTTAGGAGATATAAAATGAGAACACTGAAAACAGGTATGAGACTAAATAAGAAAGAACATATAAAAGGAGAAAGATTAAATAACCCTATTACACACAACGAGCTGTTCTGAGCATGACTTTACAGATGCATCTCACTTATATTAGAATATAATCAAAAAGTGAATTTATATTGTAAATAAATTCCAAACATAAAACTCATCACACAGTGACCTTTCTCAGCTGTTTCTGTTCATTTTGAATGATTAGGGCTTACAGCTAATGAAAACCCAAAACTCAAAATTTGGACCAAGAAAAAGACGATTGCAGAAATGGTGACCTACTGAAACGTATGCTCGTGTACTGTACAGTAGATGTACCCAACCCCGGGTCAGGGCTCCTGTGGCTCTGCTGACCAGTTAGAGAAGCCCAAGTACCTTAAATAGTGTTCTCTCTCATCCTAGTCTAGTAACAGTAATCTATAGATTCTCTTTGGGGTTTAGTTCATACCAGTTTGCTGGACAGTCAAGCACAGTAACACCCTAGTCGCAGGTATTGACACTTTGGCAGTGTGGGCAGGTGTCAAGACCTGCTGGAAAATAAAATCAACATCTCAAAAACGAACATGACAGAAGAGGGAAACATTAAGTGCTCAAAACTTTTCAGGCAGACAGCTCCACTGACTGTAAGCTTGATGCTACACCTGAAGATGATATGACTTCCCAAATCATCACTGAATTTAGAAACGCCACTCTGGTCATCTTTGGACTTGGATTCTGCGATGCTCCTCTCCTCCTCCAGACTCTGAAACCTTAACTGAGCAACAGTCTAATCCATGTTCCCCATAGCCAAGGTGAGACACCTCTACAACTCTGGTTTAGCGGTGACTTAACAAATGAACCCTTAACATCAACCCTTTGACTGCAACTTGGTTATTGTTTGTGCACCTTATTTTTTTCAGTTTTTCCTTACACTTAACTTTCCATAAAATCTTTCCCATTATTCTGTAGATTATAACTTAACATTTCTGTGTCAAAAAAATAATTTTTTTTTGCTTTATCGCATATAATTTTCAGAGAAAGTGTAGTTTTGGTTTTAATTAAATATATTACCTTGGGTTATATACCAAAAGTTTCACTTAAATTAAATACTGAAATAAATTCAATGATATTCTGATTTGGTAAGATGCACAAGTATAATTTAGATCACCTTTAAGCCACTAGAAAAGCCACAATGTTAGATTTGGAACAAGCAATATCCATAGAAGGGATGCCCTATCCTGTGTAAGAACAATAAATCTTATGTAGACAAACATTCAGTTGTTGGCATCTTGTTCACTAAGAGCCCACACTTGCTCCTGCTATGGCTGGTGTCCTTTGCTTAATGCTAAAAAGAAAGATTCTTGTAATATAAAAACAGACAATGATCATAGTTTGATACTTACTGTAAAATTATGAGGTAAATCAAAAAGGGTATGCACCTTCCATATTTAATTCATAATGCTTTTGATCAAACGAGATGCAGCAGCTGTTTGTAATTCCATCATTTTGCAGTGTTTTTATACAAAAATGTTGACAAATCGATGGAAAAGCAACTCTTATCTGATCCAAACGGAGCTTCAGTAGTCGGATTTGGTTTCACCACACTAAATTTCCATGGAAATAAGCATTCTTTGTTGTTTTATATATTTCCTGAGACACCATCAGTTGCTAAAGAAGATTGCACAATTCTTGGAATTTACATAACCAAGGAATATATTTCACAAAACATATTGAGTGTTGCTGGAGCGCAGCAGAGAACAAGTGCTAATTTTGTGAGGAATATCCAACTTTAACAACGGAGCAGTGGAAACTGTGACATACTTCTTTGTTCCATAGGATATGCATTTTTTTTATCCTCCTCCTTTTTTTTAATATCTTGAAAAAGAAATATTCCCTGCAGACTGATATAAATACCATGACTTCTTCTTGTTGTTTTGGAAAGTCATTTGTGGAAAGGATCAGAACATGTTTTAAATTAGCCCAGATACAGAACTAACTGGCAAAAAGATTACTGTAGCAGTTCTTATGGTAAATGAGTGTTCTTCATATCTCAGTACATGTCCACTTCAATGTTAGTCTGTATTATCTATTGTCAAAGTGATGACTGTACCTGTCTGTATCATACATTACCTCTACTGTGGTTTGTGAAAAAAAATGTATCAATCCCACTTTGTTAGGTCCAGACTTTGACTGGGCCATTCTAGTTCACGAACATACTTTCATTTGAACCATTACATTGTAGCTGTCACTGTGTTTAGGCTCATTGTCCAGCTGGAAGGTGGAACTCTGCCCTCGCCTCAAATGTTTTACAGCCTCAAAGGAAGAATCAGCATTTTCTGATTTGGTTGAAGACAAACATGTAAAAACAGAAGGATCCATGGCCGAGGTAGAAGATATAACATTTGAGCTCTGACAGAAAAGTTGTGGGCCTAAGGAGGGTCAGATGTTTGATTGGCTAGGGATAGGGGAGGCTGATGGTGGGGATGGTGTTATCCACACAGAAGTTTATATATTCAGTCATGACATTGATGTCCTGTCCATGTTGCTGGCACAGTGCATCCCAGTCTGTAGCCTCAAAGCAACCCTGCATGGCTTTTTTAGCTTACTGTGACGATCTCCTCGCAGTACTCTTTATTATGGAATGCCTCTTAACAACAGGTTTATATTCAAAGGACAGAAAAAATTGATTTGCCAAGAGGAGGTCTTGCTTTAGAGATGTTGGAATCCTTGACATTTGCATAAAACAAATCCGATGTTTTGTTTTCTCTAGTAGAGCAGCTGAAAATCTATTGAAACGCTGGAAGTGTGAGAGTATGGGGTGATTAAAATCACCAGATATTGCCACAAACACATTGGAATGTTGTGTCTGTAGCCTAGGAACAACTGAGCTGATGACATCACATGCAGTGTTGGCAACAGCTGATGGTGGAATGTATGCGGATGCCAAAATAACACTGGCAAGCTCTGGTAAATAATAGGGAAGAAAAACTTACTGCTAACAGTTCAATATCCATGCTGAAGAGACGACTGGATTACACCATTTGTTGTTCACAAGCACTGATAATCTACCTCCTTTGGTTTTGCCGCTCCTCTTCAGATTTCTGTTTGCTCATGTGGTCAGAAAGCCTGGCAGAGAGACATTGGAGTCAGGGATACAATCCTGTAGCCATGTCTCAATGAAACACATAATACTGCATTCTCAATACTCTGGCTGGGTCCTTGTTAGGGCTTGCAGTTCATCCAACTTGTTTCCAAAGGATCTCACATTGCCTATCAAAATCAATGGAAGAGATTATATAAACATCCTCCTTGTCTCTCTCCTTTTTGTGCCTGCTCTGCATCTACAGTGCATCCTTTTAAACTCATCTGGGATATGAGGCTGCAATGAAGGTATTATTTGAGCTTTTTATGCTATGATTATGTATCGTAACAAATTTTCAACAGTAATAAGGCATCAGCAAAAATCCTTTCAACTTCAAGTATCCAGCACCAGAGGGAACAACTGTCCAAAAAAGCAACGTCCATCCACAAAAGGAGGAACCAATGTTCCTTAAAGAACGTGTTAGAATCAAAGTAACAGAGCTACTCCAACATTCTGCCACCTAGAGAAGCACAATTTTATGAATAGATAGAACACAGAATAACGCTGTATTTAGCTCCATTAATTCTACCCATCAGCTGTGACCAACTTTCATGTAGCTGCTGCAGAGAAGTAAGCCCATTGCAGGATGCTGGCATCATCACATTTCACCTTGGGTATAGTATGTTGAGGGTTGGGTGCAATGGGCTTAGCATGCTTGCTAAAAAGTTAAATTTTTTACTTGTGACCAGAAAATCTTCTTATACATGATGTATGGCAAACTACAAATATAAGCTCTTACTGTTTTGGACAGCCATGTCTTGGTGGGTTTGCAGTTGTGCCATACTCTTTCTGTCTTAGGCTCACAACAGAACAGTGGTCTTTGGAATATTCAAAGCTTGGGATATTGTTTTATAACCTAATCCTACTTTAAACCTCCACAACTTAATCCCTGACCTGGCTGCTGTGTTCATTTGTCTTCCTGATGCTGTTTGTCCATGAATGTAATGAACAGCTGCATTTATACTTTGATTAAGTTACACACAGGTGGAATCAGTTTATTTGGTAAGGCAATTAGTTGCACTAGTTTTTATTTAGGGTTAACATAGTAAAGGGTAGTAGATACAAATGCATGCCACACGTTTCAGTTTTTTATTAGTAAAAATTGTCAAAATTATGAACCACTTCACAATTACAGTATGTGCTGCATTTTGTTGGTGTATCACATAAAAGAGACTGAAGTACATGGATGTGATGTGGCAAATTTTGAAAAGGTTCAAGGGGTACAAATACTTTGCAAGGCACAATAAACAGTGAAGCCTAAACAGCTACTCCCAATGGAGTCTATGGAGCTTGCAGTTGAGGGTCAGCACCACACCAAATCACATTTGTCCCTTTCATTATCGTCACAGCCTTAATTCAACATATCATCACAGTAAAAACCTTTGCCTAGCGGTAATTGAAAAGGCCCAAGGGGAATTCCTGTGTTGTGGAAGGGGCACCCTCTTTCCCACTGTCCCACATCCATCATTGTAGAGCTACTAGGCCCTGGGGTGATGTTGGAGCATTTAGGGCTAACAGCAAGATTGCCTCACGTTCTCGCTCAAAAGGCCTCTAAACTGTGGCCTCATGGGATCCCACTTCAACAAACACTAAAACTACACACAGCCTCATGTCCACTACATATGAATTTAATGGCCTCGAACCAGAAGGCGCAAGCTTGAGCGTGTCAACACACCCATGTTCTGGAAATGGATGGACTTCAGTAGGAATATGATCAGAAAGATAAACCTACCGTCAGATGTAGAGTTCACAGGCTTGATTACGCAGCTGCCTCGCAATGCATACTGCAACAGACAAAAATTAAGCACTTACGATTGGTGCCCGCTTTGAAACAGGCTGGATCGTGATCAGTGTGATCCCCTGTTTTTCAACTTTAACCTCAAACAACAGAAATTTCAGAAACCATGTAAAAAAAAAAAAAAGTCTAACTGCAGATCTGATTTAGTTTTTTTTTTTATAAAGGGTGATAGTTTTGAGAGACAACAGGCGATTAAAACATCTCTGCACGTGTTTTTGTTTTTGTTAAAAATCTGAGGCGTCGGGTTCTTTAGGAGGCACGATCAAAGCTTTTGTAACAGCTTCTAACAAACACTTCAAATGCATTCTGCAAAATGTGAATCATTATGCAGGGGCTCTAAAATGTATCTGATCATTTCTCAAAGATCATATACTAGAGTTGTTCAGAAAAAAACAAAGATTCAGATAAAGGCAGCAGTTTCTGCTCAAATATGCATGTTTAAGCATATTCATATGGCTCTTCACATACATGAAAGCCACCAGCTGCCCTTGCCTGTAAGTGGGGGGCATTGAGGCTCAGACTGGTTGATCTCTGATGACAAGGGGTCTGGTGGAAGGATTAGAAGCAGGAGGACCAAAGTTTTGGTCATTTCCTTAAAAGGATGCAATACATCTCAAAGACTTGGAGCTCAGAGGAGTTGACAGACTTTCAAAGATTTGCCCACCCAGCATAACCTCTATTTCCCCAAAAAATGTTGAAAGAAAAAATTCTAAAAGATGTTATTTTTATGTATTATTTATTTAGCATATACATTATACATAGCCACATCTAATGCTAAAAAATAAATACAAAAAACACACATTTTCCTGTATGTTAGTTGTTTGTTGTTTGATCAAGGTAGGCATTTTAAATCATATGTCAACTTCCTGAGCTGACCAGCTAAAAAGGTGCCCTGAAAGTATTTGAAAAACTGTTTCATCTCAAACTGTTGAAATCTATGTTATGTAAGGCATGGATAATAAATGACAAAAGAAAAAAAGGTTTCTTTTTAAGAAACAGCCATGGGGTAAATCCCTAAGCATCAAAAGACAAGTATACATTAGGCATGAGGGTAGGCAGGACTTTTCTTTCCATCCTGCTGTATGTTGGCTATTCAGCAATACTTCAGTCAGTTGCACCAATTTTTGGAAAATTCTGTAAAGATAGCTGTGCATTTTTTGGGAGGCTTGGGCTTAAGTTGACATAGCAGCAACCATTGAGAAGAGTAAAAAGGAGCCTAGTTTAATAAGCCCTGATGTAGGCTGGTCTACACGGGGGGTTGGCACCAGAGAAATCAGAAAACCGCTGTGCAGATGAACACCAGAGAAATTTAAAGGACTGCTTGAATTACAAGAGCACTGAGTTGGGACTTAAATTCTCCAAAGATGGGCATGTAACTGTAATGACTGCATTGTCTAACATCAGGGCCTCGCGAGTAATGTGTGTTTTATAAGCTTATTAGTTCTCATGCAAGCACATAAACAAGGGTTTTGACATGAAGCAGATCACCTTATCTCAGATAAGAAAATTCTGTATGACCTGTACACCCCTGTTAAAATGTCAGGCTTTTGAGAATTAAAAATTACCACCCTGATAAATCATTTCAAACATGATTCCACCTTTACTGTGACACATACTTTGTACAATTCAACTAAAAAAGCACATCTGAGAAAATCTTAAAATTCATAATAATAAATAACAATAAATAAAAAGGTTCAATAACATGGCTGTAGAGGTGTGCAAGAAAAGGGATTTAAGTGCATTTATTCAACAAAATAGGTAAACATAGATGCATTTTGTAGCTAAGGAAACAGTTAGGACACTACATAATAACGGCTAGTGTTGTTCCATTGGCTAATTTCTCTTCTGGCGTCCATCTACCAGTCTCTCACATTGGAGGAAAGCTTGCCCCACTCCTCACTTTCAGCTGTGAGTTATTTGAGAGGCTCCCTGCATGTGAATTCCATTTCAAGTTGCCCCACAGCATCTCAATGGCATCAAGATCAGTGCTTTGACTCAGCCCAGCACCTTAATTCTTTATTGGCCAAGGTTGTGTGGACGAACAAGGAGTTTCACTTTGGTTTCACATGCTCACAGGATACAGACATTAAATATAAATATATAATGTAGTCAGACAGTATTTTGGTATATTTACTGGTATGTTTTATTCATTGATGTCTTGGAGGGTCTAGTTCTGCTTAAGCTTTATGATTTTACAGATGGTCTCATGTTGTTCTCTAGCACCTTTGATACACAGTAAAATTCATGGTTGTTACTATGATGGTAAACTGGCAAGGCTCTGCTGCAGCTTCCACCTCCATGCTTCACAGTATGAGGTTCTTCTACTGGAATGCTGTATTTGGTTTATGCTAAAAGTGTCCTCTGTTCTGGTGTCCAAATAATGCAATTTTAGACTCATTAGTCCATCTGTTTTTCTTAGGGAGCAAACGTTTCCGTGTTGCACACTTCCATGAAAATTAAACATGTATATCTCTTGTATGCACGCTTATATAAACAGTAGTAAAAGCCTGCTACAGGTCCTGTGGTTACATTTTACAGTTTTTGGAGATGACCTTTAGCATTTTGGAGTCTGATTTCAGGGTGGCCTTGGTTGGATAGCCAGACCAGGGCATGTGGGCAGTTGTTTCAAATGACCTCCACTTGTAGTTGATCTTTTGTATCGTGAGGTAGCTGTAGCTTACTTTTTTTTTTTAGACTCCTTTAAAACCATTACCAAACTAGCCTGTTACAATATTCAAAAAGGCCTCAGATAACTCTTTTGATCTCACCATGGTGTTCACTCTCACTTAAATAGTCAGGAGCACAACAAACTTTATTCCTGAGGTGTAAACAGTGCAACCCTCCTACAAAACTCTATGCCTATGTTATCCCCAAGGTTTATAACTTTCTTCTGATTGAAAGTTATATTAATGTTCTAAAGTTGCCCAGCTACAGTACCAACTTAAGAGCTAAAGATTAGGGTGATGGTAATGAGGCCTTCTAACCTCAAAGATTTGGAGCTCATAAACAAAGACAAATTAAAATATAAGTAGATGTAAGTTGTGATTGTTGTAACGGTAAAAAAGATTTTTCCGTTTATTATTAATAATATAAATATAATAATAGTATATAAATAACTTTTCACATGCAACTATTTATTAAATGTTGATAAAATAAGAGATGTTTGTTTCATTTCCAGGTTAATAAGAAACAAACCTCTTAGTTTTTAATGAAAATAATTTTAAACCTAAATCTTTTAAGAGTATGAACTATTGTGGACTTAACTGTGTATATTTATATAGCAAAAATACAAAAACTGGACATTTTCCCAAAGTTGACAAAAAGATGAGATGAAAAATGATCAGCCAGGGAGGCCAAAAGCAACACTGAAGGAGCTGCAGTAACTTTAAGAAAATATTGACTGTGTTCTATGTGACAACAACCTACTTCATATGTCTACACTAAGGAGTAGAATTGCAAGAAAGATGTTTTTTCTTCCAAAGAAAAGGTTTTAGCCAGGTCTGTCTAAAATCTCCCAAAACCTTGAGTGAAAGTGATTTGATCAGACTGGTACTTTTTGGTCACAATTCCAGAAGTGTAAAGGAAACATTGAGCATAACCAAAGAACACTAAACCTATAGTAAAACCTCAGTGCTGGCAACATCATACTTTGTTGTTACTTTTCTTTATATGGACCTAAGGTTTTTTCTTTCTCTAAGGGGGTGAAATTGTGACCTTTTTCAAATATTATCATTATTTGCCTAAAACCTTTACGTGTTTACGTGTTGGCTGCCGTTCGCAGCCGAGTGTGAAGCGGCTGGGATGAGGATCAGTTCCTCCAAGTCCGAGGCCATGGTTCTCGACCGGAAAAGGGTGGCTTGTCCTGTTCAGGTTGGAGGGGAGTTCCTGTTTCAAGTGGAGGAGTTTAATATCTCGGGATCTTGTTCACGAGTGAGGGAAGAATGGAACGGGAGATCGACAGACGGACCGGTGCGGCTGCTGCAGTAATGGGGGCGCTGTGCCGGTCCATTGTGGTGAAGAGAGAGCTGAACCGAAAAGCGAAGCTCTCGATTTACCGGTCGGTCAATGTTCCTACCCTCATCTATGGCCATGAACTTTGGGTCATGACCGAAAGAACGAGATCCCGGATACAAGTGGCTGAAATGAGCTTCCTCCGTAGGGTGGCCGGGCACTCCCTTAGAGATAGGGTGAGGAGCTCAGCCATCCGGGATGGGCTCGGAGTAAAGCCGCTGCTCCTCCACATCGAGAGGAGCCAGCTGAGGTGGCTCGGGCATCTATACCGGATGCCTCCTGGACGCCTTCCTCGGGAGGTGTTCCAGGCACGTCCCACCGGGAGAAGGCCCAGGGGATGGCCCAGGACACGCTGGAGGGACTATGTCTCTCGGCTGGCCTGGGAACGCCTTGGGCTCCCCCCGGAGGAACTGGAGGAGGTGTCTGGGGAGAGGGACATCTGGGTGTCTCTGCTTAGTCTGCTGCCTCCGGGACCCAGTCCCGCATAAGTGGAAGACGACGAGTACGAGTACCTTTAGGTGTCTGGTATAAAGCTGAAAATGAGGATCACAGTGAGTCCCATCATGCATCCAAATCAACAAAAGAATTACTTAACCAGAAAACAAAAAGTTGTGGAATAACCAGCTAAGATTTCAGAACCAAACCTGACAGACAATACGTGGGGTCACCTACGGAAGGCAGTGGACAAGTAATGCCCCCTGCAGTCTGAAAGATTTGAAGAACAAGTCAAAGGAATGGGAAAATATTACAAAGTCAATATGTGTTACACTGACAGCCTCCTACCAGTTATTTTTTCTGTTTTGTTGAAATTTTAACAGGGGTGTTAAGATTTTTAGAACTATTTTAAATGAGTCAACCTGCATGCATGTCCGGGCCAGAATCTGGAACAACGTAACAACGGCACTTACTGTGGAGCCACACTGGCAGAGATTATAGGACCATCATGAAGGAGCCACAGAGGGTGAAGATAGCCAGGAGCAGCAAGAATAAAGGTTGATGAAAAGAAAGAATAAGAGAATCTGGAAAAAAGAGGAGGGTGAGGGGGTATTGATAAAAAGAAAGCAAGTAGGGAAGCAAAAGCACCTCTGACTCGACCTGAGGAGATTCAGGAAAAGCCAGAGATCCAATTAAAATACCACTCGGTCAGTCAGTGTCAGTGCTGACACAGCCGTTTCAGCCACTGCCAGCTGCCTGACCACCACTGGGAAGGTATGGCAGCTGCACAGTGTAAATTACGCAAGACGTCATATTTGGTTATGATAATGCATAAAAGCAAAAAACCTGGTGTGACAAAGCAGCCCACCCCCTGGTACACAGCTGGGTTCCTCATCATGTTCAGCCCTAAAGCAACACGGGGGGGGGCAATTCAGTGAATGCCAAACTGAAAAAGAAAAGATTTATTTATATCAACTTGATGTATACCCCGTTCAAAATGGCGCCTGCGTTGTTGCTAGGCAGAGCACAAAAATAAAGATGGCGGCAGGCAAGTGGCAAACTGGGGAGTGCAGGGTCTGATCAGTGGTGATTACTGTGGGGGTGTTCAGTGTTTATGGAGTATTACCACAGCTTGGTCGGAATATACAACACCATTGTTAAATGCTGTGGTAGTTATTTACAGCTGGCATTGCAGCGTCTCGTTCTCGTACCCTACTAGAACTTAATACTGTGTAAGAAATACATCTTTTGACTTTAAATATTTCAGGGAACACTTGGATTATTTCTTAAAATACATAAGGAAAGGGCATAACAGACGAGAGGTGAAGTCTAAAAACTCTTGACATTGCTTCAAAAGTCCTAACACTACATTAACAACTAAAGCATTTGTTGCAAGATCTCATTTGAGGTTGTGTTCCATAGAAAGTTACATTGTAAATTCTAGTAATCTGTCCATTAAAGCATATTGATCAAAGCTGGCCAAGTTTGCCCCACTTTGTTTAAAGACCTTTCTATTTAAATATTTCAATCCAGGTGCTTGAGATGATCTTATAAGACTTCTAAAATTTTCAGCTACGTTAATATTATTTTTATTCACGTTAAGTACCTTTCTTCTGGCAATGCCAAGTCACTATTAATTAGAAAAAACAAAATAAGACAGTGCAAACTGCTTGATGTCATCTTGAAATTGAGATTCATTGCCTTGGACAGCACCGATCAAAAACTCCTGAAGGAAGGTTAAAAATAAAAGCGAAATGTAGTAAATTTGAGAGGGGTTTGCAAAATGTATATTCAAAAATATCTGAATCTCCCAAAAGATGCATCCTCATGGGTAACATACGCTGAGCACAGAATGCATAAACAAGTTAATCACAGATATCTGCAAATACTGTAAACATACACAGTGGACATGCTTTCTATGAGCTTTTCAGTAAGACATGTAACATATAAGACCCTCCAATGTTTTATTTTTTCTAGTTCTTTATACCATTGTAAAAATTATACATTTCTCAGATGCTTGTGTTCTGACCTTGAAATAGTATCAACAATAGAGGGTCAAAAATGCAGCATAATACCAATAAGTGCACTCTTTTTCATGATCATCCACAACTCTACTGAAATGTCTAGTGATAATCCTGAAAGAAAAAGACTAACTTTGATGTTAGTTAACTGCAAGATAAATGGGACCATCATGTCTTGCAAATAGGATTTTCCAAGAAATGTCAAATAACTCAATATGACCAGATTTCGCTCCAAGTGGAAAATAAACTTTTCTACCACTATAAACATGGACAACATGCATGGAAACTGGTCAAAAACACATTTTTTAGGCAATAAGATTGTTGTTTCATTTCTTTATTCATCATTAAGACTGTACTTTCAGATGGTCTCTGAGATTTCAAGTGCTCTCCTTTCTTGACATCTTTAGACAAAGATCTATTTTATAACACATGAAACAGGCAGTGTGAACTAGGAACAATAACTCACTGCAAATAAGTTCTTCCTTTGCACCAAGACCAGATTGCCAAAGCGAACTGAAAGTCTGCAGACAACAAAGACAGGCGGCAGAAAGAGAGATATGTTTGGCTCATTCCTGAGAAATAATGAGCTGTTTGTTGACATTTGAATTCCAGAAGGTACAAAAACTAAGAAACGTGAACAAATGTGTCAGTGAAACTGTACTAGAGGCAAATATATTACCATTAGCAGGAAATAAATCTAAAAAAGCAAAACCAACATCTTTGTTTGAAAGTTTTTTTAACCAAGAATTTTCCAACATGGAATATATTTGCCTTCAATAAAAGTTGAGATGAACTGAAGTGTAACATGAAATCCAGCAACTTTGATTGATTAAATAAAACAGATATGTGAACATTAAAGCAAACTGCTTTCAGGAAGCTTTGAAAGTGTAAATTTCGCATATTAATGTTCAATTCAGTTAATTTCAATTCAGTTTATTTATAAAGCATCAATTCACAGCAAATGTCATCTCAGGGCACTTAACAAGGCAAACAGATTCAATTCGTAAACAATTATATAGAAACATCTAATCAAATAATCCCAGTCTAATCACTTGGATGGATTTATATTCAGTTAAATGCAGTATATATATATATATATATATATATATATATATGAAGTATTGTAATAAAGCAACTTACTTGGAAAATAAAAACAGCACAGCCCTCAAATAAAGAAGCACATATTAGTTGCATGTACCTTACCTGAATTTTACTACAATATGAATATTAAGAAATATCTGCAGGTGGGCTCCATGGTACCACACTGACTTCCATGGACTGTTAATTGTTTTTCTACCCAGAGCAAGGTTTGTGTCACTGGTGAAAATTTGTTGATGAGGGGATATCACATATGTGATCAAAGAGAATATAGACACTTTAATAAAATATAAGATACATAATTAATTATACAGTATGCTTATGTACAGCAGGAGTGTATTCTAATTAAATGTTTTTTTACCATTAACACAAACACTGGTTTTACTCACTTTGCACAGAAATGTGAAATAAACGCATTTTACAGAGCACAAATGTTTAATGGAAAAAAAGAACAAGAATGTTGAACTTAATCAAGGGTAAGGGAAAGGAAAAAAATAATGAGCCTGTATATTAATTAAAGTCAAATCATGCTGCAGGCCCACCAAGTAGGCTTGTTAGATCTCAAAATTTAACCCAAGTAAAGATCAGATAATGATTTACCCTGCGATATACATAAAGTCATGAATAATGTTTCTATTCATCCCGACATACATTAAGCCTAGTTTACATTCAACAAAAACCCCTGCTGTGAGGGCTACATTCAGATTTTTTTATACTTTCCTGTTAGAAATTTTAGGTTCAGAATGTTTCATGCGCAGATAATCCTATCCATAAAAATTTTACATTAAAAACAATCCTTTTCTTTTCATTCTTAAGACTGACCGACAGGTTTTAAAAGTTATGCAACACGTATTCGCTCCAAAAGCCCACTGTGGAGATGCAAGAGCGAGCGGATGACAATAGGAAAAAAACTAAATTTGCCATATCTCACAATGCAAAATTCAGAAGGACTTTTTGGAAACTATTTAATACAGCATTCACAAAAGTACACAGAGTAAAAGAGAAACAGCAGTTAGGTTTTAGGCTACAACACAAAAAACAAAGGCCCACAGTTTGTGTCCAGGCTCTCAGAGGGAGGGGATGTTGCTGCACTGCTTTGGTGGGAAGGAGTCCACGCCATTGTGGCATGTGTACCATCCGTTCACGATGCTCCTCTGGAAGGGAGAAGTTGAGGAGAAAGTCCGCGAGGTCTGGGAAAAAGCGTGACCACTCTGGCCGCAGGGGTACTGGGAAGACTGGGACCTGTAGCTGCCCCTCTGCAGCAACAAAGGGTCCAAGAGGGGCTGCGACCTGTGCGCAGAGTAGTCTAAACTGCTGTCAAATGAGTGATGGAAGCGTGACCTTGGGGTTGACTCGTCCCGGCACTCGGGGGACAGGGGGACATCCTGTGTGGAGGTGGGGGCGTGAGTGGGGCTGATCTGGCTAACGTCTGAGGCTCGGGCCGGCATGGCCTCCGCGGCATGACCCTGGTCACCGGGAAGCACGTCGCCACCTTTGGCGACGTGCTCCTTAGTGCAGTGGAGCTTCATGTGCTTCCGCAGAGAGCTCGGGTGTGTGTAGCACTTGTCACAGCCCCTGACCTTGCACATGTAGGGTTTATCACTGGAGTGGACGTGCGAGTGCTTCTTTCTGTCGCTGCTGTTTGCAAATCTCCGGTTACAGCCCTCAAACTCGCATTTAAACGGTTTTTCACCTAAACGTGCAGAGAGAGAAACCAGAGTGGGTTATAAAAACGTTTACAGACCTGAACATGCAACCATAATCACCATGTAAGCGAAGTCATATTATACATTTATATATATATATATATATATATATATATATATATATATATATATATATACAACCTTGTTTCCATTCAGCAAGGCAATACAGTATTTGTAAGCATTTGTGAAGTATTTACGTCATTTTTGGTGGATTTGGACTGTGTGTTATAATTGGACTTAATGTAGCTGATTATAAAAATACAAATACAATACAAATGAAATAACTGAACTGATTTAATGTATTTTATTATACCTTTTTTGTTATTACATAAAGAGCCTGATTAATATGCACACTGTACGCATGTGCAGTTGTGTGATAGCTTAACCAGTGTCACAGGGGGCTCTGTTGTGTCTCTTTCTTCTACTGCTTTTATTAATAAAACAATACAGAGCAGAAATAAAAGAGGGTACCCAAGGAATATGTTATTAGTCCAGTCCTTTTTTTTTTGAGAAAGTAATTCACTTTTATTAATTTAATTCTATGTTAAATGCCTTTATTTCACGGTAATCCTGCTGACATGTGTGAAAAAAGAATAAAATATGACCTCATGGTGATTTAATTTACATGTGTGAATCTTTGCTTAAAAAAAATGCCAGGTTGTGAAGTTAAAAAAGCATTTTACGAGATGTTTCACGGTTCCCTGTAATATTTAAAATGCCCTTCAAAGAAAATTGAAACAAAGGCAACAGCAAACATTTTTATATATAATACCAATTTTTGTTTCTATCTAAAATAAACCCTTTCCCTAACTTTGCCTTATTATTTCCCACTACATGATGGCTACATCACAATGCGCTGTGCTCTGTGAACTCAGGAAGATAAATCCCTGGGAGGCAGAGGCGGCGTAGCGGCTACGTCACAGCTCTCCGGTGTCCCGGCATTTATTTATTAATTTCTCTGAATGAAGTGAGGGAGGCACCCAAAGCGCCAGGCATGCTGCCTGCTGACTGCACTCGTTTGCAGCTGTCTTACTACTTCTCATATGTGGATCTTGCGTGGAGACTACACGTGTTTTGTTTTGTTTTTTCTCCTTCTGCAGACACGCGTGTAAAAACTGACGTGGACGGCGGCGAATAAAAAAACATAGGAAAGAGTTTTATAGCAAAATAGGTAGCATATGCCTCAAGGATATCAACATAATAATAATAATAATAATAATAATAATAATAATAATAATTTAAATTGATTACAGTAAAATATTTATTAATGAATAATAAATGAAATAAATAGTTAAAAATTATTATTATTATTATTATCATTATTATTATTATTATTATTGTCATTATAATTATCATTATTATACTGACCTGTGTGAGTCCTCTTGTGGATTTTTAGATTCTCTGACCTAGCAAAAACTTTCTCACAGCCGTGAAATGGACAGGAAAATGGCTTCTCCCCAGTGTGGACCCTGACGTGGTTCACCAGCTTGTATTTGGCTTTGAAAGGCTTCCTGTCCCTCGCACAGTTCTCCCAGTGACAAATGTATTCAGAGTGTTCGGGTCCTCCGACGTGCTCCACTGTCACATGGGTGACAAGTTCATACATGGTCCCGAAGGCTCTGGAGCAGGGCAGCTTCCCCATTCCAGCCTCTTTACCGTCACTCCACTTGCACACCAGTTCATGCTTGACCGTTTGCTTTGAGCACCTGAGGAAGGCGTCGGCTCCCCCACGCTGAATCGCCATGTTCAGAGGCTTGTAAAGACCCAGAAACTGGGTGACAATCTGCTGGCTGTTTCCCTTGGGGCTGATGGTCTGGCCGTAGGAGTGAGTCCGAGTGAGGAGGTCGCCAGGTAGACCCAGCATCATCTGGCTGCCGAGGTCGCGGGGCGCATCCGTGGAGGCGTGGGCCTGCTCCTGGTAGCTGGCGAAAAACGCGTGGCTCCTGTTGTCCCTGCAGCCAGCAAAGTTCCGGTACCTTCCCATCTCGCCATGTTGGTTGGGTCTTGGTGCCAGTTGATCGGTGACGGGTGGCATGCCGGGTCCAGAGAGATTTGCTCCAATGATAATGCCCCTAGGGCAGTGCTCTAACCGGTGACTGGGATATCCAGAGTCTGAAAAACTTGGAACCGAGTGGTCAACATATGCACTGGACCTCGTCTCTGGGTAGTCTCGCAAATTGTGCGAGGGGCAGAGTTTTAAGGAACTGCCAGTGGGGTGCCCCATGTGCTCCGCTGCCAAAGGTGGCAGCACCACGCTGGGTTCAGTATTGCTCTCCCCGGGGTTGACGCAAGAGAGAGGGCAGCCACTAAACCTCGAAAGGCTTGTCATGTTTTGTTGTGAGTTTGCCTGTGAGTTTGCAGAAATCAACCAGTGCAAGCAGTCAGGATGCACCTAGCAACTCTTCTCCCATGTTGCTGTTTTTTTCTCCCCCTTGCTGTATATCATCTGCATGTGAAATTCTTGGCCATGAACATCGCGGAAGCTGCAACCAGACTCAGTTTCGTTAGAGTTGGTGTGAGTCCCATGCCGGTTCACTTTGCCCTCTTGATTTGTGGCAATAACCGTGGTAGTAAAAAATGCTTCGAAACAGGCCATGGTGCAATATAAAAGCACAGCAGGAAAACCTGCTTTTAAAAAGGGAGCTTTGGGATTGGTTGGAATGTGCGGTGATTGACAGGCGCTGGGTTTGTTTTAAAAGGGACACGCAGGAGTTCACCGCACGACTCCGTTTTTCAAATTTTGCCGAGAAAATGCTTTGAAATGTGCCGCGGTGCTACTCCCTAATATCGCTGCCTCTTTTACTTAAGGCGCACTCTCATTACAGACCTTCTCCAAAATCTCCGCATATAGCAGGAGGAGGGATGGGGGGGGGGGGGGGGTGTACAGGTTAATGTTTATTAGTAATCATCTGGTTGAAGTCAAGTGATTAGATCCAGACACGAGCAAAACACAACGCCATCAAAGTCTGCAGAGGCTTTTTCTTTGCCAAAACAACTACTCCTGCCTGGCAAGAACAATAGGGTTTGGTCCCTGCATGTCCAGGCCTATTATTCTCAAAACTTGCATTCTGAGTAAAATGAAACACTTGAGAGCAGGGAAAGTTACAGGAAAATGTAATTTAGGTAAATTGTATTTTACATGAATCTGTGTAAAGACATTGTTTAAAAAAAATATTTCTTCATTAAATATTTAAGTCACAGAGTTTTTGTTGCAAATAAAATCAAATTTTTTATAACCATACATGCGTTTTTCTATATGCAAGTTTGCCCTGCTTAAAAAAAGTTAACTGAAATAAAGCAACAAGTAGTAGAGCCGATTTTTTATGATGATCATTTTTTGTATCTTTACAGGGTGTTTTTTCTTACTTAAGTGTCATTTGGGAGAACAACAAAACAGTATGTACTACTTTATAGAGTCCAATGTAAACCACTCTGTAAATAAAGCCTCTATCATTAAGGCACGTAAATAAATTAATAATCTTCAGAAGTGCGCCAAGCGTCCTGAAGGCTGGCATACATGTTTTTTTTTTTTGTTTTTTTTTATTTCACTTATAAAGAAAGTGGTTTTGTAAAATGTAAATTGTGAAACGTGACTAACTTGCAGTGGGCGTGTATAAAAAGTTTCTTATATATACTTCGGGGTGCTGTGAGGACTCGGAGGTCTCCACTGTTGCTGCTGCTCCAGTGGAGCATTTTTTTCCTGTGCGTCAGCCCTCTCTTTTCACGTGGCTTAGGCTCCTCAACACCTCGGTCATTTAAGGCACATTCTTTCATCTCTTACTCTTATTTAAATCCACGCAACGAGGCGTGGGCTCCGGGCTGAAGTTTATGTAGGTTTAAGGTAAAAGCCATTATTTCCAAGGACTGTCGCTGGCAGATTTTTTAACTTTTTCTCCTACCTAAATACAAAAAAATAAAAATAAAATAAAATTTTTACTTCAGTTGCCCTGCGTTCTAAGGGCAGTAATAAAGCAAAGGGACCCACCTGAAAGTAAGTGCTGTAAAATAGTAAACAGGCCCATAACTGGTCTAAATCCGCCCTGATTGTCATTGGTGGTCATGTTTGTCAACTATTAACCTAAAGCATTTCTAAAACTAATTGAGATTAGAAGGTCAACAAACTGTTGATTTCCAATCTGCCACTCAGCCTGCACAAAGGTCTAGCAAACCTGATGATTTCTGGTCTTTTCTTTGCAGGAAAAGAAACAAGGTGGGATGTGCAAAGAGATGTTATGATTCTATGAGGCTGTTTGGCTTCACCTTTGCAGTAATCAAAGCAGCTGATGTGTGACCCGGGGCCTGTTTAACAGCTGCCATTTTTCTACAGGGGGGAAAATCTGGTAAAGGGCTACAATAATAAATATCTAGTTTAAAATCACATGTGTATAAGTTTAGAAAGGTCAAAATTACTTATTTTCCAAATAAACGAAATAAGCTAAATAAAGGACAATCAATTAAAAACTAAATGTATATGTTAAAATTTTACCAAAAGAACTGAAATAATTTTCTGGTTTCACAGCTAAGATAAGGAGATTAACTTCAAGCAATGAAAATTTAATTAAAATAAATATTTTTGAAAAATCAGTTTTTACTGATGAGTTTTTAATATTACAGTTTTCCATTTATATTTCCTAAAATATGCCAAATAAATAGAAAGGAAGCTTTTCAAATGAGGAGATGAGAAATAGTATCATTTGAGCTGAGATATCTAAAGTTTAACGGAAAGTATGTTCACACATCTCCGCAAGCACAAAATATATTTTTTTCTATTATGTTGGAAATACATTTTTTGTGTTTAATATAATTTTCTTTGATTTTATTCATTTGTTTTTCTTTATATCACTTTGAATTGCATTGCATATGAATGGTGCTATACTAATTTGGCATGCCTAAATAAATCTAATATTCATGTTGGTTTGTTGACGAGACAAATTACATATTACTGACCACTGGACACAAAATGCCATCTTAATTACTGTGGGTGAACACTCCTACATGTCTTTAACATTATCGTCCCACATGGGTCTTTTACTGTGCCTCAAACTGAGCACAGAGAAGGAGCAAAACAGAACATGATTCTCATATAAGGTTTAAAAACATCCAAACCTATAAATTGAAAGCATATTTCAAAGTCCATTGACAATTCATTAAGTTCATTAATATCCTTAAACCTAGTAGGTGATGAGACTTTTATACACTGTAAAACTGTTTACGAAGCCGCAAAACACACAAACATACAGATATTATGCAGTTCGTATGAAATAAACTAGAATAGATGCTGCGCTTTGCGATTAATATCAATGGCTCTGAAAAACATCTAATAAAAACAAATTATTACCTATATTGAAACATCTAGTCTTGCAATATTTTCTAAAAGTGATTCAAATGCTTGTTAACGTTTTGCAGGAATTGATGTGTGTATGTATTAGTGCAAGCACCAGTGTGAAGCTGAGATATTGTAATTGATGTGGGGATGGCAGTGCACCTTGTTGCCATCACATTATGAAATTTAGATGAATTAACAGGTTTGGGATGAGTCCATTTGGGGGACAGCTGCTCCAGTAAATCACAGCAAGAAGTCAATTAGCTCTCTCCATCAGCCATATGAAGACGAAATCCAAGTGCACTCACTCAGAACCCAACTGACAGCATAATCGGACAATATATAGAACACTGGATTTGTTTTTACTTTACTCTATGCATTATTTAAAGGATTTACTTTTTAAATTAAGCTAATATAGCAAAATTGCAACATTTCGCCAACAATAACAAAAAACACACCACAGAAATGTGTTCGACATGGACGCGATGAAGTCAAACATTAAATTGCAAAAACTAAAATTATTAGAAATGGAAGCTAAAATAGAAAAATCTTCTCTGACAGATTTTTGCACTTTTAGCTACAAAATTTAAAGTGCAAAAAGAATAGTAGGAGGCTACGGGTGTTAATATATGTCCCCTAAAGTAAAAGTTAAAATGTTTTGTAAAAATAAATGGATCCACGCATGTAAATACAGAAGCAGAATGAGCTTTAAAAGTTTAAAGCAAAATAAAACAAAAAACTAATTTTAAAGTATAACGTGTAAACGAAACCGGACGAAAGAACAGAACCTGAGCCTTCAAGCTTTCGTCTGTGTGGCAGTGACTTTTTTGAAAAAGCAAAATATACACTAAACACAATTTTTATGTTAAAAACGAATGTATTAAGGGCGATGTTAAAAAAAAAAACAGCAAATCCATCTCCAACACCGATCCCATTGGGCAATTAAAGCAAAGCAGTGAATGAAATTATATTTTTTCTTTCACTGCACCTCTAAGACACATAAATCCTTTGCAATCTTTAAAAACTCAAAAACAGAAAAACAATCTACAGCAAAAACACAAACACAAGTAACCTTAAGCTAGGCTTTAGCTTCTCGAAAAGGATGACTCAGGCTACATTCCATTTTGGTCCAGTCATTATTGAGTTAACTTCAAGTCCACAAACTTGTCTACTGCACAAGTGGCCTGAGCCAGGCAAGCATAGTGTAGGCTGCAGACCAGACAGCATGGACTGAAAAAAAGGAAGAAAAATTACTCAACTTTGCTGCCAGAAACAAAAATGCTGCTATATAGGCCACTTTATTTAATGGGAAAAAACAGCATGCATCCAGCTTTTTTAATCAGAAATAACCTTTTATGTTGCAGCCTATATTGCATCTAGTTACAACAAGCATATAAATGTGAGCTGGTTACCATATAGGGTGATGGCTATGTTCTCTTTTCCAACAGCATGGGCCTACAGTCAGGGAGGGCATGCACACCATAACATATTCTCATATTTTAAGGTAACGCGCATGCTCCGTTGAGGGAAGATTATGTTATAACCAATGAGCTTTCCAAACGCCCAGTTAGGTAATCCCAGCAGAGATGACTAAATAAAACAAAATTATACATACCGCAGTCCTGCAGAATAATCCTGCTGAAATACATCACGATGCATCACGCCTGCATGTGCTAAAACTAGTCATTCGTGATTTTTTTTTTTTACTCGGGTGTCGTTTGCATGCAGATTGAGTTATTTTACGTAATTAAATTGAAAACAAGCATTAAATTAAGATTGTTAAAATTGCATTTATTTGTCGGATTTACCCACTTTGACATTTAATAGATACGTTAAAAACTATGAGGGAGAGACTTTTCGCTTTACTGATTTTGCGCTATTTCTGGAGTAACGTCTTATTATTCACTTGGGAGAAAAAATGCGCAAAGTATCTGCTCCTCCCGGGTGAAACTGAAAACACAACAGGGACGGGACAAATAAAAATAAATTCAGTACTTGTGTTGTTTGTTTTCACTATAATATAAATTATATGTGTTTGAAGCCAATTTTTTAAGAGTTCCTTAATTAATAAATGAAAGTCAGAACTTTAACACTAAAGCAACAGTTGATTTACGTTTGGCCTTGTTGGTCACAGCTCCCCCTCTTTTTTCCACAGCAAGAGCTCAGAAAAAAGGCAACATTTGTGACTCATCTTAACCCGTGTCACTTAATCATTCCATAGCGGTATAATATGGCTGTAAACACACGGTGCGTTTATTTAAAAGTGGCGTGTGGAGCCTTCACGTTTCAACAAGCCAGTAAAATATGGAGGGAATACAGGAAAACTTAACAGGCTGCTTGTCACTTCCCAAAGTTCACCGAAGGTCGCCATAAATCTGCATGTGTGCAGATGTGAATGTGTGCATATGTTGGGTTCTTTCTTTTAAAACTCTGCATAGGTGTGTGTGTGGGTGTGTGTGTGTGGGTGTGCGCGCGCGCGCGCGTGAACGCGCAAAGTGTGTGCTGTGTGTGAGAGAGAGAGAGTTTGCGTGTGTAAGTGAAGGGACGAAGTAAACTGTGAGACGGAGCGAGGAGGGAGACACACAGAGGAAAAACGTTGAAGTGAATCTCATTCTTGGATTTGCTTTATGAGAAGTTGTTGAGTTTGTATTAATAAAGCGCAATATACAAGTTGGCAATAAGCAAAAAAAGACCCTTCCAACAACTGAATTAACATACGAGTGACAGGCCTAAACATAGAGCAGCTTTGGTTTGCGCTAAATCCCTTTGCAACTGTAGATGTACAAACTTCTCTAGCATGCATCACACAGACCTCTTGTAATGCAGAGATAAGCATGAAGCAAACTCACCTTTTTTTTTTTGCCAATCTTTAACTCTTTCTCGGTGGAATATTCTCAGAGGGAATGCGGTGGGACGAGGGCGACAGCAGAATGAAGAACTGACTTGATTTTTTTCTTTTTCTTTTTTTGGGGGGTCCAGATCCCTGTAAAACAAAGAATGTGAGAGCTCCTTCCTGGGACAGATTGAGGAGGAGAGATGGAGGAGATGGAGGAAGGGGGGCGCCGGGGTTTGGAGAAAAAGGGATGTGAAAAGGCTCGGAGTTTTAAAAAGCGCCGCTTGAAGCTCACTCAGCGCGTCTCTGAACTTGATCAGATTTTATGTGTCCTGCAGCGAGTCAGTCAACGGCAATCCCGTGAAACTTGCTCAGTGGTACGACAGCTCTTTTTCATGTTCTTTTTCTAAGCCAAAAATTTAATTAATTAAATTTAATAACATAAATAAATACATTTCAGTTACTGACATATTCGATTTATATATTTATTTATTTGTTTGATTTTTATCTGTCTTACGCCGTAGAGGTTTTACTGAAAAGACAGAAACAATTGGAATTGTGCCAATTTATGAATTACAAATGAGATAGATAGATAGATAGATAGATAGATAGATAGATAGATAGATAGATAGATAGATAGATAGATAGATAGATAGATAGATAGATAGATAGATAGATAGATAGATAGATAGATAGATAGATAGATAGATAGATAGATAGATAGATAGATAGATAGATAGATAGATAGATAGATAGATAGATAGATAGATAGATAGATAGATAGATAGATAGATAGATAGATAGATAGATAGATAGATAGATAGATAGATAGATAGATAGATAGATAGATAGATAGATAGATAGATAGATAGATAGATAGATAGATAGATAGATAGATAGATAGATAGATAGATAGATAGATAGATAGATAGATAGATAGATAGATAGATAGATAGATAGATAGATAGATAGATAGATAGATAGATAGATAGATAGATTAGTGAGCAAAAGTTAGAAAAAGTTCTGTAATTATATATATATATATATATATATATATATTAATTCTGATGTGGTTTGTGAGCTTTTATGTCTCCCTCTATGTATATGCTTTACATTGAGTAAGGCACTTCATATTAACACATGTTCCGTTATACCTGCAAAATAATGCGCGAAAGGACCAATCACACGCAGCCAGTGAAACGACCTGCCATCTTCAATCCCAAACAGTGCCAATCACCTGAAATCCAGCCAATTAACGCCACTCTCGATGATCACGTGACCGATGGGTAGCTGAGCGCCGATTGGCCGCCGTAGCACTGCCTCCTGAGTTCATTTATGTTCTGGGAGTGAGTGATTGACTTTATCAGTCCAAGGACATCATCAGCCTGGTAAGGGGGGGAAGTTTGATCCTCTTTCTCACGGATCGCAGTCAATTGGAGTTTTTTTTTCCTCCCAACTCTTTTACATAGGATTTTTCCCTCATTTTTCGGCTTTTTTATTTTTTTTATTTCTAGGATCTTCTTTGCTCAACGTGGTAAATCTCAGCGCAGTGGTCTGCAGCCCAGCGCGCCACGCTCAAACTGGATTTTAATTTGATTTTCTGCTTCCCACCCGACTCCTGAGTTTGCTTCAAGCTTCATGACTATGCTTCTAGACAGCGGTCCGCAGTTCGCATCGTTAGGAGTGGGGGGCTTCGGGACGCCACGGCATCACGACATCGGGAATAGGGACACGAGTCTGGGACTGAATCCCTTCTCTGATTCCTCTCACTCCGCCGCTTTCAAAATAAGCCCCGTGGCGCACGACATCGCTTCCAGCCAGACGTCAGCCTTCACTCCGCAGGCGACTGGATACGCGGCCGCTTTGGGACACTCGCACGGCGGGCAGGTGGGCTCGTATGGCGGCGGAGCGTTCAACTCGACTCGGGACTTTCTCTTCCGGAACCGGGGCGTCGGGGAGTCCACAGCGCCGAGCGCCCAGCACGGGATATTTGCAGCCTCTACGGGGAGCCTGCACGGGCCGCCTGGGATCCCGGACAACCCCGGACATTTGTTGTTCCCTGGACTTCACGACCAGGGAGTGAGCCACACTTCGCCGAGCGGACACGTTGTGAACAGCCAGATGCACCTCGGTTTACGTGGGGACATTTTCGGAAGACCAGACCCGTACCGGCCGGTGGCGAGCCCCCGGACGGACCCGTACGGAGCTCAGCTGCACAACTACAACCACCCGATCAACATGAACATGGGCATGAACGTGCCGACGCACCACGGTCCGGGGGCCTTCTTCAGATACATGCGGCAACCGATCAAGCAAGAGCTGTCCTGCAAATGGATAGATGAGAACCAGATGAACAGACCCAAAAAGACGTGTGACAGGACGTTCAGCACCATGCACGAGATGGTCACGCATGTGTCCATGGAGCACGTCGGCGGGCCCGAGCAGAGCAACCACGTCTGCTTCTGGGAGGACTGCCCGAGGGAGGGCAAGTCCTTTAAGGCCAAGTACAAACTCGTCAACCACATCCGTGTGCACACGGGCGAGAAGCCGTTCCCTTGCCCGTTCCCTGGATGTGGGAAAATATTCGCCCGGTCGGAAAATCTAAAAATCCACAAAAGAACACACACAGGTACGAATCGGTTCTGTGTTTTGTATAGAAATAATCACATGGGCATTCCCGGGTAGGAAATGTGTGTGTGTTCAGCAGTTAAATAGCAGCATGATTTTGTTGTTTACCAAAACCATTTTCAAATGTTGCTCCACGCATCATGCCCCCAGCAGCTCCCAAACATTTACTGGAATTATTAAGAATTAAATACACCGACTGCAAGCTCAAAAAACGGATACTCAGCACTCTTAGCAACTTTATTGTGCTGCTAACCCTCCTCAGTGCGCATGCATGGTTTGGAGGTGGGATGTTTGGTGTGCTTCATTAAGATTCTGTGCTCGTTTGACAGACTACCAAGGCAGCAGACAACTAATCAATTTCTAACTGTTTGTAATTGTTGCTCAGCCGTTGCACGCTGCCCTGTTGATTCATTGTTGACTACAGTTGAGCTGAATGAAGGGGGGAGCAGGCCTCTTGAATAAATAAAGCCTGACAGAGCATCAGAGGGTAGTAGTGAAGCTCGTATCCATGTCTAGCCGAATAAATGTAGGTTATCCTGTTATATAACAGTCTGCAAACCGTTACTGGGTCTCTGTTTTTATCAGGTGGGTGTTACAATAGGGGGTCGATGTTTTTCCCTTGTTGTTTGTGTCCTGCATGCGTGATTCACGGAGTGCTGTGCGTTTGTTTAATCCCGCAGGTGAGAAGCCGTTTAAGTGTGAATTTGACGGCTGCGACAGACGCTTCGCCAACAGCAGCGACAGGAAAAAGCACATGCATGTGCACACGTCAGACAAGCCATACATCTGCAAAGTGTGCGACAAGTCCTACACACACCCCAGCTCTCTCAGGAAACACATGAAGGTAATTAACGTCTTCATTACTCCTTAAACAAATTAACACACACATACGCACTCACACTCACACACACACACCACTACCACCCCCATTCTTCTGCTTACAGACAACTTGAAGAACTGCTTAAGATGTTATTGGTGCAAAAAAAGGGGAAAAGCGTGTAAACAAATATGATGCCAGTGAGCACATCAGTTGTTTTTTAAAAAAAAGAAAATGTCTTCTCGATATTCTACGTGACCTCTTAAGTTTAAATGAATATTTTCACAATATATTAATATTTTAAAATTGTGTTTATTTTTAAACTTAGATGTTATGTGCATCCTGCATGTATGTACATTGTTTGAATATTATCCACCATTTTCTGTTCACTCACTCACTGCTTCTTTCCTTGCATTTTTCCTGCAGGTACATGAGTCTCAAGGTTCGGAATCCTCCCCTGCAGCGAGCTCCGGATACGAGTCGTCCACGCCGCCAGTACTGGTTTCAGCCAGCACCGAGGACCCGACAAAAACACCGCCGTCAACCGTGCAAAACACGCCCGGCCACAGCGAAGGACTGCCGCCCAACTTTAACGAGTGGTACGTTTGAAGGCATGAGGAGTGGACCCTCTCCCTGCAGTTTGGACCATGAGGATGAACGAGGAGTGACTTAAAATACACACACACTTGCACACACACAAACAAATGGGACTGGAACAACAACATGGAGATGAGAGCAAAAGCCAGCACCAAGCAGGCCACGTCCGTTCTCAGGATCACGAAAAAAAAAAATGACTTTATTCCGCAGTTTGAAAACAAATCATCCACGACTAGATAAACTTTCTGAGTATAAATATGGTTTTTTATCTTTAATCTTTTAGTTTACAGATTTCAGAAAGCTTGTTTTATTTTTTTCATTTTATGTATTTTCTCAAATTTTTATTTAAGTAAGGAAAAAAAAAGTCATTAAAAAAACGAAAGATTATTTCACGCTGTTTTATATGACGGTGACGTCGCCTCCTTCGATTGATTGTTGAAACTTCAAAAACAGTCTTAAGAAACGTGCCAAAGTCTTTGTCATGAACTTGAACGCAGATTTAAAAAAAAAAAACTGAAAATCCTAAATAAATATTATACTCGTGAATGTATTTTTTTCCTTGTTTGATGGGGTCGCATCTGTTGTCAACGTCCGTTTTCAGGTGGAGACGTGGTATTAGGTTTACGATTGTTACCGTTGAATATAACGTTGCCTTTTGTTTATACCGTTGTAAATACATATCCATGATGCCATATTTATCGATTTGTAATTTAATTATGGGTATAAGTTCTGAAACTTAAATGATATTTATGGAAATGTTTTTCTAACAAGATCTGTACAGTTTTTGGTCACAACCAGCTTAACATTGAACAAATGATAAACTCTTCTTTAAGCTCCAACATCGCGATTGTATCCTTCTGTTTTCCTCTTCTTAACCAATAGGCCTACATGTGTCTTATTTGGACCGAATAGAAAAAAAATCACCTATATGAATATTATGGATTTGTCTATATATATTGCAGATATTTCAGTAACTTTTATTTTCTTTATGAGACCATTGACATGTATTAAAAAAAATCATTGACTGTCTACAACTGAGTTCAGTTGAGCTGAAAAGCTACAAAGCGGTTCTGTTTATATTTTTGGTTCAGTTTAAACTTTTTTGTGGATTTTACTTTGATAGGATCAGAAATAGATGTCAAATATTAGAGGAGGAAATAAGATTTAAAAAAAGAATGAACCCATCAGCCTATTGCAGTCCTATATATACAGGTCTTAGACGAGTTGTGCGCAGTTCATGATTATTCAAATCGAGTATTTTTCAGTAGTCATTTCAATTTGAGGGGATCCACCACCCGAAAATATAAGCCTGTATGGCAACTTTTATAGTTCCAGCAAATGTCTTTGTGCAAAGTAGCCTCTGTTTAAATGTCTGCATCGGCAACAATGGAACTGAAACGATAAAGTATCTTCAAAAATAAAAAAGTTATGTTTTTTTTTTTGTCTGCCAGCTTGCATTGTTTTAAATGTAACTCTTCTGTGAAACTAAATCGTGTTATTTGTTGTGGTGTTGCATATAGAGCAGTTTTAATTACACATTTTTGATTGTTTTTTGTGTGAATAACTTGTCAAGATGACTTTTTTTCTTTTTGTTGTGTTTAACAAAAAAAAAAAATCGTGGAAGGGAAATTGGAGGGAGAACACGTTCAGTGGCGAAAAAAAGAGTTACAGCATTGCATTGTAACCTATTCTCAAGAATTAAATATTATGCATACACAAAGTATATTGTACTCTTATGAGAACAATTTTCAGACCACCAGCACTACTTTTAAAAAATAAAATGTAAAAAAGTGAAACGGTACCTCTTGACAGTGATATATGAAATAACTTTATTTAAATAATTTAAGGAGTATATGTTTTATATGCTATTTTCTATACCTTAATTTAAAAAAAAAAAGTACATTTTCTTATTCCCGCCACCTTTCTGCCCCCATGTCCAGAGGTCAAAGGAAAATATCTGATGTATAAAAACAGAGCTAGAATGTGATGTTGTAACACTTTCTGGGAGGAAAAAAATGGGTCACACTCCGAGTTATTCCTGAAGAGCAAAACTGTTTCACTGATGAACTGTGTCACTGTGCCACATCGAGGCAAACCATGTTACAACAAGCAGGCCTATATGCGCTTAGAGCCTATCTAAAGTCAGACGGTTCCTTGTACTTTTTAGGCTACTGTGTGTTGGTTGGTTTGTTCTGCCAACTATTTATGAAGAAATGTGAACGGAAATTTTGATTAAAATTAAAAACAAACATTATGAAAAAAAGCGTCTCTCGGACTGCAAACTTGATTATTATTATTCGCATCATGTTTTTTTCCCTCCACGCTGCATGCTATAGCCTACAGCAAACACTGTGTGCCCTGCTTTCTGCATCAGACTTGTGGGAGTCACTTGAACTTGACACTGATTAGGCGCCATCTTAGTTTCTTGATTGTGTGTGTGAGAGAGAGACGGAGAGCGTGCGCGCGCATTGTGTGTGGGAAAAACTGGAAAGCAAGTTGGAGAACGGCTTTTTTTTTTTTTGCAGATTTGCACTGAGTAGCATAAACATTTATTAAAAGAAAAGTTTCTTTAGCTTTTTTGTTCTTTTTGTTTTGCTTTCTTAATAATCTTTTGAGAATAATAACAGTACTCAGGGGCGCCTCCAGGAAGTTTTCTCGGGATGGCCAGATGGGGGCCACTAATAATCTACGGGTGGCACACCAAAACCAACAGCCAGAGCAGAGTTTTAGGATGTTTTATTTAGTTATGTATGGTTTTGAAATACTGTAACTCTCCTAAATTTGTACCTAAATTTTTGATCATAGTATCATTTGAGGGCGGAGCCAGGAGTGACTGACAGACATTCAAAACAGCATTTTAAGGACAAAAAAGCAAAACATATTAATATAAATATATTTTGCAACTCTTTAAAGCTAGTCCTTTCCTTTCTTAAATGTAGGCATAAAAAGTGTTATGCATGTAAGACAGTCTGTCTAGGAAGTGTCCAGCAAATTTATAGAGGCGGCCATTGCATGAACCTATTGGAGAGTTGCACAAAAACTTGTAACAACAAAACACAACTTTTGTGTTTTCTTTTAATGCTCTTTCAGATGTAATGGTCAGAGGTGCCTCCTTAAACCTTTGAAAAACGGTTGCAAGATAGGAGGCACTAATAATGAAGGAATGGCATACCATAATACACTTTTTAAGAACGGTTAGGCCTATTTATTTAGATTGTTAGGGTGGAATGTGAATTTTAGGTCCAATTAAAAACAAACAAGAAACACCCCAATAGTCTAACTACATGGTTAGAACTAGCTAAATGAGGTGAGTTTATATGTTAAAACAGGTCATTTCTAGCCCCGCCCCCAAATTTTGTATTCATGAATTTAAAATTAATTAATTAATTAATATTGCAGCTAAATCAAATGTAATGAAATGTATCCTTTTCCCTTAATAAATATATGCATAAAAATATTAAGCACATTGAACTGTCTGGGCAGGGGGGATGTTTTATAGGGATGGTCACTGCTGCTACCCCCTTGGTTGAGATGCACTGTGAAAAAACACATTTAAGAAAAAATAAAACGACTGTACTTTTCTGTATTGTTTCTCCATTTTCAGAGTAGTAACAATAATCAGGGGCGCTACAAGGAGCTGGCCAGATGGGGACCATTAACATTGGGGTGGCACAACAAAACCAAAAGCTGGAACAGATTTTATTTAGGTCTGACTTAAAATAAATATATCTTTATTTAAACCGCTTAAAAGACTGCAACTTTATGTTTTCAACCATCTATATAAGGCCTCCACTAACCCTCCAGTAGTGCCCCTGATGATAATTCTGTGAAATAATCTTGACGTGAGTACCTGAAGAAGAGAAGCCGAGCACACTGTATGACCATGGCAGTGGCCGATTAATGAAGCAACACAACATGGCAAACAGCGAGTGAAGTAATGAGTATTTAAACCGAGTAACTTAAAATTTGAGTGATGTAAAAAAGTTGATGCAAAAGGCTGAAATCTCTAGCTCCATTAAAGGAATAATTTAGTCAGTGTTCTGCTAAATATATTTGATGAGACCCCTTTGGAGTCCGTTTGATGACACCCCCCTCCCCCCCTCGTCTTTGCCCCCCAACCACCCCCACCCCCTTCCTTGCGTCCCTCCCTTTTCGGCTCGTCTAGTCGAACATTTCAAGTTCCTCCTCTCACACAACGTGACGTGAAATAACAGAGAGCCGGTTTATCTCTCTGGGAAGGGGCATATAGAAGCCGCACTTTTTAACGCCTGCAGTCTGGTAGACGTGTTTAGCCGACAGAAGGGACTCAGTCAGAATAGAGGAATACGCCAAAGATGTGACAATATAATGAATAACAACTTCACATATTCTTATTTTTATTTCAGTCGTTTGTATTTTACAACAGATAAATATGGATTTAGGTCAAAGGGTGTAAGTCTTGCACACTGTTACACCGAGAGCAGTCGGTTCAGTCCAGAATGAAAAAAATGCATGAAAGGCTTCCTTTTGGGAGATTCTCAATGGATCAGAAAGCATTGTTAAGTATAGACAATATCCATTTGCAGCAGCACGAATAAGACTGTTTGGCTGCTATGCACGAACTGGCAGCGCAGAGTTGCCTATAATCTGCCTCACTCCCTCTCTTCTGTTTGTGGCAGAGGAGCTGCAGGGGAGGAGGTGAAGGAGCGAGGGAGGGCTTTGTGTTCTGCACCAAGAAAAAAATAGCACCGAGGTGCACTCCCGCACGCGCCTTCCGCTCAAGTTTAATATGGGATTGATTGGACAGCCCTATCCCTTTACCTTCCCCGTGTCTCCTCAGCCGCCGAGTATTTGCTGGCTAAGCGGGGTGAGCGCTCTCTAAGAGGATAAAGTCACACAAGCAAGTCACCAGCCTTTTGTCACGCAACGGAGGCGGCAATCTTAATAATAAACTTACCTGCTAATTTGCTACGTGTTGATTAATTGCCAATTAATGGGACGCAATGCAGCTTATGCACTCCGCATCTCCGAATCCCCAGGTTCTGAAGTAAGGCAATTCAGTGCGCAACACAGCTGCTTCAGATACAAGTCTGTTTATTTACATGTTAGGCTTTTATCCGGTGCTTAATGCAGGACTTATGTGGTTTGTACTGTGCTGGTCAGAGTTTGAGTTTGCTCTAGGGCCTTTAATCTGAATCTGAGATTTTATTTATTTATTTATTTTTTGTATTATTTGTTGCACATTTTTATTTTTTTATTGTTGAAGGGGACGCCGCTTACACTTCTACACCGCACTGCTGTCAGAACCCCCGCAAGGTGTTCGGATGTCTTCCCATCACTGCGCCAACAATCCTAGAATAAACTAAAGCAGTCATGCAGAAATGTATATGTGCGAGCGGCTCACAGAGCGCAACTAAATAAATTGGCGCGGCTGAGTTTCTTCCAACTCATCAGAAACTGCTTATTTTGCCACTGAACGGACCAGGACAGTCAGATTAAAATCGATTTGCTCCAACATTGTGCAAAAATAACTGTAAAAACAAACAATTGCATTAATTTGGGCTAACAGAGTCAACCCGCAGCTTCAATTTACTAAGTAACGGCTGCAAAGTGATTATATTGTATTAGAATTAGAATTAGAATTCCACTGTATGTAGTTAGATCTGAAGTTGACTTGTTAGGAACTGGCTTGATCCTAGCCACATTTGGACCGAATTTAACTCTGTACAACTGCATATTCGAATTGGACCTGTTTGAGAATGTTGAATTTGGTGCTGTATAAACAAGCAAAATTTCTTTTTAATTTCACTGATTCTACAAGGAATATAATGGATTTCAAAATAATCGATGCTTATTGCACCTCCAGCAGGGTGGTGAATATGCATTCAAAAAGTACCTTAATCCACACTGTACTTTAAATATTAAAGCGTTTTGTGGCATTTGTGATGCATAGCAGACTATCTTTGTGTTCGAGCTCCATTGTTCTTCGATAGCTTTTCATAAGGAGGAATTTATACCCCCCCATCATGATACTACCGCCGATGATTAAGATAAGTGAAAGTTGTTTATTGAGTTCAAGTAAAGAGTTTAAGCAATTGCCAGTGAGCATAAGAAAGCATTTCGGTTTTTTTTTTGTTTTTTTTTTTGTCCCAATAACTAATAAAACGCTCTCAATCAAATATAAATTAAATTGTTTCATTGTTATCCTCCCACAAAACACACCAAGCGTCTTCTCCAATAAAACACACTGGAAGACGATATATTAGACGACGTCCGACTGGAGAGAGCGGTAATTCCCTCCAACATCTGGCGTGGTGTCAGAAACTTGATGAATTCCTTATCACAGTGTGCGCACGCAGGAATCAACCCTAATAGGTCCCCGGAGTGCGCGTCCTGGCAAACGCTTATTCAGCAAAGCAGATGTTCAGCAATTGTGTCTTTTGACAGATATATTCTCAGCACTTTTAAACGGGTGGCGAGTGCGTAAATGGGCATTTGTGACCCATTGCGACAGTGATGCTTCTTCCCATATAAGGATTTTCTTATGAATGACTGAGCAACTCATTAGCTATAGACAGACTAATGCTGAGGCTTAAAATGAAACACTATCACCACCTGCAATTAAACCGTTTGCCTAAATAAAAAGCCGCAGCAGCCACCTTACTGAACATTTGGCCATTATATCTCCTGCAAAGTCAACATTTAAAAGCTACATTTGTTACAATCCTCGTGAATAGGGGATTCAGCACTTTCAGCAAACTTTTCACCTGAGAGCCGCGAGGCCAGCCTCGTAGGACGGGGGTCTCTCCCCGAGGGGAGAGGGTTGGGAGGGGGTTGGCGGACCGCAACGCTCACATATTCATTAGTCTTAAAAATAAAAGGACAATACTCGTTAATGCCTCCTTCTCTAAAGACAATGAATTGGAGACTGCCTTTCCATTATTTAAAGAGATCATTCATCGCTTCCCGTGGTGATGGATGCGCAAAACTCAGATAGATTGATAGATAGATAGATAGATAGATAGATAGATAGATAGATAGATAGATAGATAGATAGATAGATAGATAGATAGATAGATAGATAGATAGATAGATAGATAGATAGATAGATAGATAGATAGATAGATAGATAGATAGATAGATAGATAGATAGATAGATAGATAGATAGATAGATAGATAGATAGATAGATAGATAGATAGATAGATAGATAGATAGATAGATAGATAGATAGATAGATAGATAGATAGATAGATAGATAGATAGATAGATAGATAGATAGATAGATAGATAGATAGATAGATAGATAGATAGATAGATAGATAGATAGATAGATAGATGCTATAAATAACAAGAGTTGTCCATATTGTTCTTACAGTTTCATCTTGTGTCCCAGAAATGCCAATCAACTCGAAGGAAAAAAGGCCACCTCCAGTTGCATAATGTCTCTGCGATCTTTAATCTGTTATATGCATGAGGCAGGGATAGCTCCATCAATAACAGTCTGCTTGATCCTGTCAGCACGTGTGTGCATCACTGCTGTAGACACGTACATATAGATGGATTTAATGGAATACAGCAACTCTTTGAGTTTTGCTTTTCTTTTTTCTCTCTACATCTCCATTTATTCAACTTGTAGGA